>NW_027181804.1:20809421-22126921 GCF_029961685.1 Aristolochia californica
TTGAATTTTAAAAGAATGAGATTTCTAATTGATACTAACATGTTTTAAATGTGGTGGATATGCATGCCAGAAACATGTTGATGATGCAATTGACATAATGATCCAAAAATTTCATGGAGTAGGAAAAACTAATTTCTCAAGTTACCGTGCAGTGGGGTATTTACCAGAGCAAAACGACCCACTTTTTCACTTTTTTACAAAAAGCTGACCTAAAAAATCACTAATACTTTTTGGAATTATCTCTCTCATCATATGTGCATTTTCAATATTTGGATGTTCATTTTTTTTTTTAAAACTTGGGTTTTCACTTTCCCATTTTTCTTGTAAAGAAAAAGAAAAGGCAAATTTAGATCACAACAAAATGAAAAGTTTAGAGTTTATGTAAGGAAAAAAATTAGAAAATATTAATAAATGTGAGTGATGAAAGTTATTTTACGCACCAAAAAATAACAACTGAGTTTTGTTATCCACGTTTGGGAAATTACACTAGTACAACACCAAGTAGCTTTGTGGAATTTTATAAAAAAGAGATTTCTGATTGATCCTAACTTGTTTTAAATGTGGTGCATTTTCATGCTAGAAACATGTTGAAGATGCAAATGACCTAATGATCCAAAAATTTCAAGGAGTAGGAAAAAACTAAATTCTCAAGTTAATGTGCGATGGGGTATTTGCTAGAGCCAAACAACCATCTTTATGCCAATTTTACAAAATGCGGACCTAAAAAATCACAGATACTTTTTGGAATTTTCTCTCTTAACATTTGTGCATTTCCAAGATTTGGATGTTCAATTTTTTTTTCAAACTTGCGTTTTCACTCTCCCAGTTTTCTCGTAAACAAAACGATAAGGCAAATGTTGATAAAAAAAATGAAAATTTTACAGTTTCTGTATGCAAAAAATTTTGAAAAGTATAGTAAATGTGAGTGAAGAAAGTTACTTGACATGCTAAAAATATATGCCAGAGTTTTGTTATCCACATTTGGGAAATTCCACTAGTACAACCCCAAATAGCTTGGTGGAATTTTATAAGAAAGAGATTTCTAATTGATCCTAACATGTTTTAAATGCGGTGGATATGCATGCCAGAAACATGTTGAAGATGCAAATGACCTAATGATCCAAAAATTTCAAGGAGTAGGAAAAAAAAAATTCTCAAGTTAACCTGCGGTGGGGTATATAGAAGAGCCAAACAACCCATTTTTTGCATATTTTACAAAACGTGGACCTTAAAAATCCATTTTTTTAGAAGAGCCAAACAACCCATTTTTTCCAAGATTTGGATGTTCAAATTTTTTTTCAAACTTAAGTTTTCTCTTTCCCAGTTTTCTCGTAAACAAAAAGAAAGGCAAATATAGATCACAACAAAATAAAAATTTCAGAGTTTATGTGAGTGAAGAAAGTTATTTCATGAACTAAAAATGAACTCAAGAGTTTTGTTATCCATGTTTGGGAAATTCCAGTAGTACAACCCCTAATAGCTTTGTGGAATTTTATAAAAAAGAGATTTCTAATTGATCCTTACATGTTTTAAATATCGTGGATATGCAAGCCAGAAATATGTAGAAAATGCAAATGACATAATGATCCAAAAATTTCAAGGAGTAGGAAAAACAAATTTCTCAAGTTAACCTGCGGTGGGGTATTTAGCAAAGCCAAACAACCCACTTTTTGCCAATTTTACAAAACATGGACCTAAAAATTCACAGATACTTTTTGGAATTATCTCTCTCAGCATTTGTGCATTTCCAAGATTTGGATGTTCAAGTTTTTTTTCACACTTGAGTTTTGACTCTCCTAGTTTTCTCGTAAACAAAAAGATAAGGCAAAATTAGATCACAACAAAATAAAAATTTTAGAGATTATGTATGCAAAAAAAATTTGAAAACACTAATAAATGTGAGTGAAGAAAGTTATTTCACGTACTAAAAATGAACACCAGAGTTTGGTTTTCCACGTTTGGAAAATTCCACTAGTACAACCCCTAATAGCTTGGTAGAATTTTATAAGAAAGTGATTTCTAATTGATCCTAACATGTTTTAAATGTGGTGGATAGGCATGCTTGAAACATGTTGAAGATGCAAAAGACCTAATGATCCAAAATTTTCAAGGAGTAGGAAAAACTAAATTTTCAAGTTAACGTGCTATGGGGTATTTAGCAGAGCCAAACAACCCACTTTTTGCATATTTTCAAAATAGAGGACCTCAAAAATCGCAGAAACTTTTTGGAATTATCTCTCTCAGTATTTTTACATTTCCAAGATTTGGATGTCCAATTTTTTTTTCAAACTTAAGTTTTCACTCTCCCAGTTTTCTCGTAAACAAAAAGATAAGGCAAATATAGATCACAATAAAATAAAAAATTTAGAGTTTTTGTATGTATAAAATTTTGAAAACTATAATAAATGTGACTGAAGAAAGTTATTTCACACACTAAAAATGAACACTAGAGTTTTGTTATCCACGTTTGAGAAATTTCACTAGTACAACCCCTAATAGCTTGGTGTAATTTTATAAGAAACTGATTTCTAATTGATCCTAACAAGTTTTAAATGTGGTGGATATGCATGCCAGAAACTTGAAGGTGCAAATGGCCTAATGATCCAAAAATGACAAGGAGTAGGAAAAACTAAATTTTCAAGTTAATGAGCGGTGGGGTATTTAGCAGTGCCAAACAACCTACTTTTTGCCTATTTTACAAAAACGGGACCTAAAAAATCACTGATAATCTTTAGAATTATCTCTCTCAGCATTTGTGCATTTCCAAAATTTGGATGTTCAATTTTTTTTTCAAACTTGAGATTTCACTCTCCCAGTTTTCTCGTAAACAAAAAGATAACGCAAATATAGATCACAACAAAAAGAAAATTTTAGAGTTTATGTATGCAAAAAGATTTGAAAACTATAGTAGATGTGAATGAAGAATGTTAATTCATGCACTAAAAATGAACACCATAGTTTTGTTATCCACATTTGGGAAATTCCACTTGTACAACCCCAAATAGCTTGGTGGAATTTAATAAGAAAGAGATTTCTAATTGATCCTAACATATTTTAAATGTGGTGGATAGGCTTGCCAGAAACATGTTGAAGATGCAAATGACCTAATGATCCAAAAATTTCAAGGAGCAGGAAAAACTAAATTCTCAAGTTAACGTGCTGTGGGGTATTTACCTGGGCCAAACAACCGACTTTTTGCCTCTTTTAAAAAAAGCGGACCCCAAAAATCACAGATACTTTTTGGAATTATCTCTCTCAGCATTTTTTCTTTTCCAAGATTTGGCCGTTCAATTTTTTTTTCAAACTTGAGTTTTCACTCTCCCAGTTTTCTCGTAAACAAAAAGATAAGGCAAATATAGATTTCAACAAAATGAAAATTTTAGAGTTTATGTATGTAAAAAAATTTGAAAACTATAATAAATGTGAGTGAAGAAAGTTATTTCATGCACTAAAACTGAACACCAGAGTTTTGTTATCCACGTTTGGGAAATTCCACTAGTACAACCCCTAATAGCTTGGTGTAATTTTATAAGAAAGTGATTTCTAATTGATCCTAACAAGTTTTAAATGTGGTTGATATGCATGCCAGAAACATGATGATGCAAATGACCTAATGTTCCAAAAATTACAAGGAGTAAGAAAAACTAAATTCTCAATTTAACGTACGATGGGGTATTTACCATAGCCAAAAAACCTACTTTTTGCCTATTTTACAAAAAGTGGACCTAAAAAATCACTCATACTTTTTGGAATTATCTCTCTCAGTATTTGTGCATTTCCAAGATTTCAAAGTTAAATTTTTTTTTCAAAAATGAGTTTTCACTCTCCTAGTTTTCTCGTAAACAAAAAGACAAGGCAAAAAAAGATCACATCAAAATGAAAATTTTAGAGTTTGTGTATGCAAAAAAATTTGAAAACTATAGTAGATGTAAGTGAAGAAAGTTAATTCACGAACTAAAAATGAACACCATAGTTTTGTTATCCAGGTTTGGGAAATTCCACTAGTACAACCCCTAATAGCTTGGTGGAATTTTCAAAGAAAGAGATTTCTAATTGATCCTAACATTTTTTAAATGTGGTGGATATGCATGGTAGAAACTTGTTGATGATACAAATGACCTAATGATCCAAAAATTTCAAGAAGTAGGAAAAACTAAATTCTCAAGTTAATGTGCGGTGGGGTATTTACTAGAGCAAAACAACCCCCTTTTTGCCTTTTTTACAAAAAGCGGACCTAGAAAATCACAAATACTTTTTGGAATTATCTCTCTCAGCATTTGTGCATTTCCAAGATTTGGATGTTCAAGTTTTTTTTCAAACTTGAGTTTTCACTCTACTAGTTTTCTCGTAAACAAAAAGATAAGGCAAATATACATCACAACAAAATGAAAATTTCAGAGTTTATGTATGCAAAAAAAATTGAAAACAATAATAAATGTGAGTGAAGAAAGTTATTTCAGCACTAAAAATGAACACTGGAGTTTTGTTATCTACGTTTAGGAAATTCGACTAGTACAACCCCTAATAGCTTGGTGGAATTTTATAAGAAAGAGATTTCTAATTGATCCTAACATGCTTGAAATATGGTGGATATGTATGCCCGAAACATGTTGAAGATGCAAATGACCTATTGATCCTAAAATTTCAAGGAGTAAGAAAAATTAAATTCTCAAGTTAACGTGTCGTGGTGTATTTACCTGAGCCGGACAACCCACTTTTTGCCTTTTTTACAAAAAGTAGACCTAAAAAATCACAAATACTCTTTGGAGTTATCTTCTCAACATATGTGCATTTCCAAATATTTGGATGTTCAACTTCTTTTTCAAACTTGGGTTTTCGCTTTCCTTGTTTTCTCGTAAAAAAAAAAAAGGCAAATATAGATCACAACAAAATGAAAATTTTAGAGTTTACGTATGCAAAAAAATTAGAAAACTTTAATAAATGTGAGTGATGAAAGTTATTTGATGCACTAAAAATGAACAACAGCGTTTTGTTATCCACATTTTGGAAATTCCACTAGTACAACACCTAGTAGCTTGGTGGAATTTTACAAGAAAGAGATTTCTAATTGATCCTAAAATGTTTTAATTGTGGTGGATATTCATGCCAGAAACATGTTGAAGATGCAAATGACCTAATGATCCAAAAATTTCAAGGAGTAGGAAAAACTAAATTTTCAAGTTAACGTGCGGTGGGGTATTTCCCAGAGCCAAACAACCTACTTTTTGCCTTTTTTACAAAAACAGGACCTAAAAAATCACTGATACTTTTTGGAATTATCTCTCTCAGCATTTGTACATTTCCAAAATTTGGATGTTCAATTTTTTTTTCAAACTTGAGTTTTTACTCTGCCAGTTTTCTCGTAAACAAAAAGATAACGCAAATATAGATCACAACAAAATGAAAATTTTAGAGTTTATGTATGCAAAAAAATTTGAAAACTATAGTAAACGTGAGTGAAGAAAGTTAATTCACGCACTAAAAATGAACACCATAGTTTTGTTATCCACGTTTGGGAAATTCCACTAGTACAACCCCTAATAGCTTGGTGGAATTTTATAAGTAAGAGATTTCTAATTGATCCTAACATGTTTTAAATGTGGTGGATAGGCATGCCAGAAATATGTTGAAGATGCAAATGACCTAATGATCCAAAAATGACTAGGAGTAAGAAAAACTAAATTCTCAAGTTAACGTGCGGTGGGGTATTTACCAGAGCCAAACAACCAACTTTTTGCCTATTTTACCAAAAGCGGACCTAAAAAATCACTCATACTTTTTGGAATTATCTCTCTTACCATTTGTGCACTTCCAAGATTTCGATGTTCATTCTTTTTTTTCAAACATGAGTTTTCACTCTCCCAGTTTTCTCATAAACAAAAAGATAAGGCAAATAGAGATCACAACAAAATGAAAATTTTAGAGTTTGTGAATGCAAAAAAATTGAAAACTATAGTAGATGTAAGTGAAGAAAGTTAATTCACGCACTAAAAATGAACACCATAGTTTTGTTATCCATGTTTGGGAAATTCCGCTAGTACAACCCCTAATAGCTTGGTGGAATTTTCAAAGAAAGAGATTTCTAATTGATCCTAACATTTTTTAAATGTGGTGGATATGCATGGTAGAAACTTGTTGATGATGCAAATGACCTAATGATCCAAAAATTTCAAGGAGTAGGAAAAACTAAATTCTCAAGTTAATGTGCGGTGGTGTATTTACAAGAGCAAAACAACCCACTTTTTGCTTTTTTCACAAAAAAGCGGACCTAAAAAATCACAAATACTTTTTGGAATTATCTCTCCCAGCATTTGTGCATTTTCAAGATTTGGACGTTTAAGTTTTGTTTCAAACTTGAGTTTTCGCTCTACCAGTTTTCTAGTAAACAAAAAGATAAGGCAAATATACATCACAACAAAATGAAAATTTCAGAAATAGCTTGGTGGAATTTTATAAGAAAGAGATTTCTAATTGATCCTAACATGTTTTAAATGTGGTGGATATGTATGCCCGATACATGTTGAAGATGCAAATTACCTATTGATCCTAAAATTTCATGGAGTTGGAAAAATTAAATTCTCAAGTTAACGTGTTGTGGTGTAATTACCTCAGCCGAACAACCCACTTTTTGCCTATTTAAAAAAAAAACGAACCTCAAAAATCACGGATACTTTTTTGCAATTTTCTCTCTTAGCATTTTTGCCTTTCCAAGATTTGGATGTGCAATTTGTTTTCAAACTTGAGTATTCACAAACCCAGTTTTCTTGTAAACAAAAAGATAAGGCAAATATAGATCACAAAAAAATGAAAATTTTAGAGTTTATCTATGTAAAAAAATTTGAAAACTATAATAAATATGAGTGAAGAAAGTTATTTCACGCACTAAAAATGAACACCAGAGTTTTGTTATCCATGTTTGGGAAATTCTACTTGTACAACCCCAAATAGCTTGGTGGAATTTTTTAAGAAAGTGATTTCTAATTGATCCTAACAAGTTTTAAATGTGGTGGATATGCATGCTAGAAACATGAAGATGCGAATGACCCAATGATCCAAAAATGTCAAGGAGTAGGAAAAACTAAATTCTCAAGTTAAATTGTGGTAGGGTATTTAGCAGAGCCAAACAACCCACTTTTTGCCAATTTTACAAAATGAGGACCTAAAAAATCACAAATAATTTTTTGAATTATCTCTCTCAGCATTTGTGCATTTCAGAGATTTGGATGTTCAATTTTTTTTTCAAACTTCAGTTTTCACTCTCCCTGTTTTCTCATAAACAAAAAGATAACGCAAATATAGATCACAACAAAATGAAAATTTTAGAGTTTGTGTATGAAAAAAAATTTGAAAACTATAGTAGATGAGAGTGAGGAAATTTAATTCACGCACTAAAATGAACACCATAGTTTTGTTATCCACGTTTGGGAAATTCCACTAGTACAACCCCTAATAGCTTGGTGGCATTTTATAAGAAAGAGATTTCTAATAGGCCCTAACATGTTTTGAATGTGGTGGATTGGCATGCCAGAAACATGTCGAAGATGCAAATGACCTAATGATCCAAAAATTTCAAGGAGTAGGAAAAACTAAATTCTCAAGTTAATGTGCTGTGGGGTATTTAGCTGAGCCAAACAACCCACTTTTTACCTATTTTAAAAATAGAGGACCTCAAAAATCACAAATAATTTTTGGAATTATCTCTCTCAGCATTTTTGCATTTCCAAGATTTGGATGTTCAATTTTTTTTCAAACTTAAGGTTTCACTCTCCTAGTTTTCTCGTAAACAAAAAGTTAAGGCAAATATTGATCACAATAAAATAAAAAATTTGGAGTTTTTGTATGTAAAAAAATTTGAAAACTATAATAAATGTGAGTGAAGAAAGTTATTTCACGCTCTAAAAATGAACACTAGAGTTTTGTTATCCACGCATGGGAAATTCCACTAGTCAACCCCTAATAGCTTGGTGTAATTTTATCAAAAACGGATTTCTAATTGATCCTAGCAAGTTTTAAATGTGGTGGATAGGCATGCCAGAAACATGAAGATGCAAATGACCTAATGATCCAAAAATTTCAAGGAGTAGGAAAAACTAAATTTTCAAGTTAACGTGCGGTGGGGTATTTCCCAGAGCCAAACAACCTACTTTTTGCCTTTTTTACAAAAACAGGACCTAAAAAATCACTGATACTTTTTGGAATTATCTGTCTCAGCATTTGTACATTTCGAAAATTTGGATGTTCAATTTTTTTTTCAAACTTGAGTTTTTACTCTGCCAGTTTTCTCGTAAACAAAAAGATAACGCAAATATAGATCACAACAAAATGAAAATTTTAGAGTTTATGTATGCAAAAAAATTTGAAAACTATAGTAAACGTGAGTGAAGAAAGTTAATTCACGCACTAAAAATGAACACCATAGTTTTGTTATCCACGTTTGGGAAATACCACTAGTACAACCCCTAATAGCTTGGTGGAATTTTATAAGTAAGAGATTTCTAATTGATCCTAACAAGTTTTAAATGTGGTTGATAGGCATGCCAGAAACATGTTGAAGATGCAAATGACCTAATGATCCAAAAATTACAAGGAGTAAGAAAAACTAAATTCTCAAGTTAACGTGCGGTGGGGTATTTACCAGAGCCAAACAACCAACTTTTTGCCTATTTTACCAAAAGCGGACCTAAAAAATCACTCATACTTTTTGAAATTATCTCGCTTACCATTTGTGCACTTCCAAGATTTCGATGTTCATTCTTTTTTTTCAAACATGAGTTTTCACTCTCCCAGTTTTCTCGTAATCAAAAAGATAAGGCAAATAGAGATCACAACAAAATGAAAATTTTAGAGTTTGTGAATGCAAAAAATTTGAAAACTATAGTAGATGTAAGTGAAGAAAGTTAATTCACGCACTAAAAATGAACACCATAGTTTTGTTATCCATGTTTGGGAAATTCCGCTAGTACAACCCCTAATAGCTTGGTGGAATTTTCAAAGAAAGAGATTTCTAATTGATCCTAACATTTTTTAAATGTGGTGGATATGCATGGTAGAAACTTGTTGATGATGCAAATGACCTAATGATCCAAAAATTTCAAGGAGTAGGAAAAACTAAATTCTCAAGTTAATGTGCGGTGGTGTATTTACAAGAGCAAAACAACCCACTTTTTGCTTTTTTCACAAAAAAGCGGACCTAAAAAATCACAAATACTTTTTGGAATTATCTCTCCCAGCATTTGTGCATTTTCAAGATTTGGACGTTTAAGTTTTGTTTCAAACTTGAGTTTTCACTCTACCAGTTTTCTAGTAAACAAAAAGATAAGGCAAATATACATCACAACAAAATGAAAATTTCAGAAATAGCTTGGTGGAATTTTATAAGAAAGAGATTTCTAATTGATCCTAACATGTTTTAAATGTGGTGGATATGTATGCCCGAAACATGTTGAAGATTCAAATTACCTATTGATCCTAAAATTTCATGGAGTTGGAAAAATTAAATTCTCAAGTTAACGTGTTGTGGTGTAATTACCTCAGCCGAACAACCCACTTTTGCCTATTTTAAAAAAAACGAACCTCAAAAATCACAGATACTTTTTTGCATTTTTCTCTCTTAGCATTTTTGCATTTCCAAGATTTGGATGTGCAATTTGTTTTCAAACTTGAGTATTCACAAACCCAGTTTTCTTGTAAACGAAAAGATAAGGCAAATATAGATCACAAAAAAATGAAAATTTTAGAGTTTATCTTTGTAAAAAAATTTGAAAACTATAATAAATATGAGTGAAGAAAGTTATTTCACGCACTAAAAATGAACACCAGAGTTTTGTTATCCATGTTTGGGAAATTCTACTAGTACAACCCCAAATAGCTTGGTGGAAATTTTTAAGAAAGTGATTTCTAATTGATCCTAACAAGTTTTAAATGTGGTGGATATGCATGCTAGAAACATGAAGATGCGAATGACCCAATGATCCAAAAATTTCAAGGAGTAGGAAAAACTAAATTCTCAAGTTAACATGCGGTGGGGTATTTACCAGAGGCAAACAACCCACTTTTTGCGTATTTTACAAAAACTGGACATAAAAAATCACATATACTTTTTGGAATTATCTCTCTCAGCATTTGTTCATTTCCAAAATTTGGATGTTCAATTTTTTTTTCGAACTTGAGTTTTCACTCTCCCAGTTTTCTCGTAAACAAAAAGATAAGGCAAATATCGATCACAACAAAATGAAAATTTTAGAGTTTGTGTATGCAGAAAAATTTGAAAACTATAGTAGATGAGAGTGAGGAAATTTAATGCACGCACTAAAAATGAACAGCATAGTTTTGTTATCCACGTTTGGGAAATTCCACTAGTACAACCCCTAATAGCTTGGTGGCATTTTATAAGAAAGAGATTTCTAATTGGTCCTAGCATGTGTTGAATGTGGTGGATTGGCATGGCAGAAACATGTCGAAGATGCAAATGACCTAATGATCCAAAATTTTCAAGGAGTAGGAAAAACTAAATTCTCAAGTTAATGTGCTGTGGGGTATTTAGCTGAGCCAAACAACCCACTTTTTACCTATTTTAAAAATAGAGGACCTCAAAAATCACAGATACTTTTTGGAATTATCTCTCTCAGCATTTTTGCATTTCCAAGATTTGGATGTTCAATTTTTTTTTAAACTTAAGTTTTCACTCTCCTAGTTTTCTCGTAAACAAATAGTCAAGTCAAATATTGATCACAATAAAATAAAAAATTTGGAGTTTTTGTATGTAAAAAAATATGAAAACTATCATAAATGTGAGTGACGAATGTTATTTCACACTCTCAAAATGAACACCAGAGTTTTGTTATCCACGCATGGGAAATTCCACTAGTACAACCCCTAATAGCTTGGTGTAATTTTATAAGAAACTGATTTCGTATTGATCCTAACAAGTTTTAAATGTGGTGGATAGGCATGCCAGAAACATGAAGATGCAAATGACCTAATGATCCAAAATTTTCAAGGAGTAGGAAAAACTAAATTTTCAAGTTAACGTGCGGTGGGGTATTTCCCAGAGCCAAACAACCTACTTTTTGCCTTTTTTACAAAAACAGGACCTAAAAAATCACTGATACTTTTTGGAATTATCTGTCTCAGCATTTGTACATTTCCAAAATTTGGATGTTCAATTTTTTTTTCAAACTTGAGTTTTTACTCTGCCAGTTTTCTCGTAAACAAAAAGATAACGCAAATATAGATCACAACAAAATGAAAATTTTAGAGTTTATGTATGCAAAAAAATTTGAAAACTATAGTAAACGTGAGTGAAGAAAGTTAATTCACGCACTAAAAATGAACACCATAGTTTTGTTATCCACGTTTGGGAAATACCACTAGTACAACCCCTAATAGCTTGGTGGAATTTTATAAGTAAGAGATTTCTAATTGATCCTAACAAGTGTTAAATGTGGTTGATAGGCATGCCAGAAACATGTTGAAGATGCAAATGACCTAATGATCCAAAAATTACAAGGAGTAAGAAAAACTAAATTCTCAAGTTAACGTGCGGTGGGGTATTTACCAGAGCCAAACAACCAACTTTTTGCCTATTTTACCAAAAGCGGACCTAAGAAATCACTCATACTTTTTGGAATTATCTCTCTTACCATTTGTGCACTTCCAAGATTTCGATGTTCATTCTTTTTTTTCAAACATGAGTTTTCACTCTCCCAGTTTTCTCGTAATCAAAAAGATAAGGCAAATAGAGATCACAACAAAATGAAAATTTTAGAGTTTGTGAATGCAAAAAATTTGAAAACTATAGTAGATGTAAGTGAAGAAAGTTAATTCACGCACTAAAAATGAACACCATAGTTTTGTTATCCATGTTTGGGAAATTCCGCTAGTACAACCCCTAATAGCTTGGTGGAATTTTCAAAGAAAGAGATTTCTAATTGATCCTAACATTTTTTAAATGTGGTGGATATGCATGGTAGAAACTTGTTGATGATGCAAATGACCTAATGATCCAAAAATTTCAAGGAGTAGGAAAAACTAAATTCTCAAGTTAATGTGCGGTGGTGTATTTACAAGAGCAAAACAACCCACTTTTTGCTTTTTTCACAAAAAAGCGGACCTAAAAAATCACAAATACTTTTTGGAATTATCTCTCCCAGCATTTGTGCATTTTCAAGATTTGGACGTTTAAGTTTTGTTTCAAACTTGAGTTTTCACTCTACCAGTTTTCTAGTAAACAAAAAGATAAGGCAAATATACATCACAACAAAATGAAAATTTCAGAAATAGCTTGGTGGAATTTTATAAGAAAGACATTTCTAATTGATCCTAACATGTTTTAAATGTGGTGGATATGTATGCCCGAAACATGTTGAAGATTCAAATTACCTATTGATCCTAAAATTTCATGGAGTTGGAAAAATTAAATTCTCAAGTTAACGTGTTGTGGTGTAATTACCTCAGCCGAACTACCCACTTTTGCCTATTTTAAAAAAAACGAACCTCAAAAATCACAGATACTTTTTTGCATTTTTCTCTCTTAGCATTTTTGCGTTTCCAAGATTTGGATGTGCAATTTGTTTTCAAACTTGAGTATTCACAAACCCAGTTTTCTTGTAAACGAAAAGATAAGGCAAATATAGATCACAAAAAAATGAAAATTTTAGAGTTTATCTTTGTAAAAAAATTTGAAAACTATAATAAATATGAGTGAAGAAAGTTATTTCACGCACTAAAAATGAACACCAGAGTTTTGTTATCCATGTTTGGGAAATTCTACTAGTACAACCCCAAATAGCTTGGTGGAAATTTTTAAGAAAGTGATTTCTAATTGATCCTAACAAGTTTTAAATGTGGTGGATATGCATGCTAGAAACATGAAGATGCGAATGACCCAATGATCCAAAAATTTCAAGGAGTAGGAAAAACTAAATTCTCAAGTTAACATGCGGTGGGGTATTTACCAGAGGCAAACAACCCACTTTTTGCGTATTTTACAAAAACTGGACATAAAAAATCACATATACTTTTTGGAATTATCTCTCTCAGCATTTGTTCATTTCCAAAATTTGGATGTTCAATTTTTTTTTCGAACTTGAGTTTTCACTCTCCCAGTTTTCTTGTAAACAAAAAGATAAGGCAAATATCGATCACAACAAAATGAAAATTTTAGAGTTTGTGTATGCAGAAAAATTTGAAAACTATAGTAGATGAGAGTGAGGAAATTTAATGCACGCACTAAAAATGAACAGCATAGTTTTGTTATCCACGTTTGGGAAATTCCACTAGTACAACCCCTAATAGCTTGGTGGCATTTTATAAGAAAGAGATTTCTAATTGGTCCTAGCATGTGTTGAATGTGGTGGATTGGCATGGCAGAAACATGTCGAAGATGCAAATGACCTAATGATCCAAAATTTTCAAGGAGTAGGAAAAACTAAATTCTCAAGTTAATGTGCTGTGGGGTATTTAGCTGAGCCAAACAACCCACTTTTTACCTATTTTAAAAATAGAGGACCTCAAAAATCACAGATACTTTTTGGAATTATCTCTCTCAGCATTTTTGCATTTCCAAGATTTGGATGTTCAATTTTTTTTTAAACTTAAGTTTTCACTCTCCTAGTTTTCTCGTAAACAAAAAGTCAAGTCAAATATTGATCACAATAAAATAAAAAATTTGGAGTTTTTGTATGTAAAAAAATTTGAAAACTATCATAAATGTGAGTGACGAATGTTATTTCACACTCTCAAAATGAACACCAGAGTTTTGTTATCCACGCATGGGAAATTCCACTAGTACAACCCCTAATAGCCTGGTGTAATTTTATAAGAAACTGATTTCGTATTGATCCTAACAAGTTTTAAATGTGGTGGATAGGCATGCCAGAAACATGAAGATGCAAATGACCTAATGATCCAAAATTTTCAAGGAGTAGGAAAAACTAAATTTTCAAGTTAACGTGCGGTGGGGTATTTCCCAGAGCCAAACAACCTACTTTTTGCCTTTTTTACAAAAACAGGACCTAAAAAATCACTGATACTTTTTGAAATTATCTCTCTCAGCATTTGTACATTTCCAAAATTTGGATGTTCAATTTTTTTTTCAAACTTGAGTTTTTACTCTACCAGTTTTCTCGTAAACAAAAAGATAACGCAAATATAGATCACAACAAAATGAAAATTTTAGAGTTTATGTATGCAAAAAATTTTGAAAACTATAGTAAGCGTGAGTGAAGAAAGTTAATTCACGCACTAAAAATGAACACCATAGTTTTGTTATCCACGTTTGGGAAATTCCACTAGTACAACCCCTAATAGCTTGGTGGAATTTTATAAGAAAGAGATTTCTAATTGATCCTAACATGTTTTAAATGTGGTGGATAAGCATGCCAGAAACATGTTGAAGATGCAAATGACCTAATGATCCAAAAATTACAAGGAGTAAGAAAAACTAAATTCTCAAGTTAACGTGCGGTGGGGTATTTACCAGAGCCAAACAACCAACTTTTTGCCTATTTTACCAAAAGCGGACCTAAAAAATCACTCATACTTTTTGGAATTATCTCTCTTACCATTTGTGCACTACCAAGATTTCGATGTTCATTCTTTTTTTTCAAACATGAGTTTTCACTCTCCCAATTTTCTCGTAAACAAAAAGATAAGGCAAATAGAGATCACAACGAAATGAAAATTTTAGAGTTTGTGAATGCAAAAAATTGGAAAACTATAGTAGATGTAAGTGAAGAAAGTTAATTCACACACTAAAATGAACACCATAGTTTTGTTATCCACGTTTGGGAAATGCTGCTAGTACAACCCCTAATAGCTTGGTGGAATTTTCAAAGAAAGAGATTTCTAATTGATCCTAACATTTTTTAAATGTGGTGGATATGCATGGTAGAAACTTGTTGATGATGCAAATGACCTAATGATCCAAAAATTTCAAGGAGTAGGAAAAACTAAATTCTCAAGTTAATGTGCGGTGGTGTATTTACAAGAGCAAAACAACCCACTTTTTGCTTTTTTCACAAAAAAGCGGACCTAAAAAATCACAAATACTTTTTGGAATTATCTCTCCCAGCATTTGTGCATTTTCAAGCTTTGGACGTTTAAGTTTTGTTTCAAACTTGAGTTTTCACTCTACCAGTTTTCTAGTAAACAAAAAGATAAGGCAAATATACATCACAACAAAATGAAAATTTCAGAAATAGCTTGGTGGAATTTTATAAGAAAGAGATTTCTAATTGATCCTAACATGGTTTAAATGTGGTGGATATGTATGCCCGAAACATGTTGAAGATGCAAATTACCTATTGATCCTAAAATTTCAAGGAGTTGGAAAAATTAAATTCTCAAGTTAACGTGTTGTGGTGTAATTACCTCAGCCGAACAACCCACTTTTTGCCTATTTAAAAAAAAATGAACCTCAAATAATCACAGATACTTGTTTGGAATTTTCTCTCTTAGCATTTTTGCATTTCCAAGATTTGGATATGCAATTTGTTTTCAAACTTGAGTATTCACAAACCCAGTTTTCTTGTAAACAAAAAGATAAGGCAAATATAGATCACAAAAAAATGAAAATTTTAGAGTTTATCTATGTAAAAAAATTTCAAAACTATGATAAATATGAGTGAAGAAAGTTATTTCACGCACTAAAAAATGAACACCAGAGTTTTGTTATCCATGTTTGGGAAATTCTACTAGTACAACCCCAAATAGCTTGGTGGAATTTTTTAAGAAAGTGATTTCTATTTGATCCTAACAAGTTTTAAATGTGGTGGATATGCATGCCAGAAACATGAAGATGTGAATGACCCAATGATCCAAAAATTTCAAGGAGTAGGAAAAACTAAATTCTCAAGTTAACATGCAATGGGGTATGGGGTATTTACCAGAGGCAAACAACCCACTTTTTGCGTATTTTACAAAAAGTGGACCTAAAAAATCACATATACTTTTTGGAATTATCTCTCTCAGCATTTGTTCATTTCCAAAATTTGGATGTTCAATTTTTTTTCGAACTTGAGTTTTTACTCTCCCAGTTTTCTTGGAAACAAAAAGATAAGGCAAATATCGATCACAACAAAATGAAAATTTTAGAGTTAGTGTATGCAGAAAAATTTGAAAACTATAGTAGATGAGAGTGAGGAAATTTAATTCATGCACTAAAAATGAACACCATAGTTTTGTTATCCACGTTTGGGAAATTCCACTAGTTCAACCCCTAATAGCATGTGGAATTTTATGAGAAAGAGACTTCTAATTGATACTATTATGTTTTCAATGTGGTGGATATGCATGCCAGAAACATGTTGAAGTTGCAAATAACCAAAAGATCCAAAAATTTCAAGGAGTAGGAAAAACTAAATTCTCAAGTCAACGTGCTGTAGGGTATTTACCAAAGCAAAACAACCAAGTTTTTGCCTATTTTACAAAAAGCGGACCTCAAATATCACAGATACTTTTTGGAATTATCTCTCTCAACATTTGTGCATTTCCTAGATTTGGATGTTCAATTTTTTTTCAAACTTGGGTTTTCACTCTCCCAGTTTTCTCGTAAACAAAAAGATAAGGCAAATATAGAACACCGCAAAATGAAAATTTTAGAGTTTATGTATGTAAAAAAAAATTGAAAACAGTAGTATATGTGAGTGAAGTTAATTCATGCACTAAAAATGAACATTATAGTTTTGTTATCCACGTTTGGGAAATTCCACTAGTACAACCCCTAATAGCTTGGAGGAATTTTAAAAGAAAGAAATTTTTAATTGATCCTAACATGGTTTAAATGTGGTGGATATGCATGCCAGAAACAAGTTGATGATGCAAATGACCTAATGATCCAAAAATTTCAAGGAGTAGAAAAAACTAAATTATTAAGTTAATGTGCGGTGGGGTAATTACCAGAGCAAAACAACCCACTTTTTGCCTTTTTTACAAATAGCGGACCAAAAAATCACAAATACTTTTTGGAATTATCTGTCTCAGCATATGTTCATTACCAAATATTTTGATGTTCAACTTTTTTTTCAAACTTGGGTTTTAACTTTCCCAGTTTTTTCGTAAACAAAAAGAAAAGGCAAATTAGAAAACTTTAATGAATGTGAATGATGAAAGTTATTTCACGCACTAAAAATGAACAACAAAGTTTTGTTATTCACGTTTTGGAAATTCCACTAGTACTACACCTAGTTGCTTGGTGGAATTTTACAAGAAAGAGATTTCTAATGGATCCTAAAATGTTTTAATTGTGGTGGATATTCATGCCAGAACCATGTTGAAGATGCAAATGACCTAATGATCCAAAAAATTCTAGTAGGAAAAACTAAATTCTCAAGTTAACATGTGGTGGTGTATTTGCTTGAGCCAAACCACCCACTTTATGCCAATTTTACAAAATGCGGACCTAAAAAATCACAGTTATTTTTTGGAATTTTCTCTCTCAACATTTGTGTTTTTCCAAGATTTGGATGTTCAATTTTTTTTTCAAACTTGCGTTTTCACTCTCCCAGTTTTCTTGTGAACAAAAAGATAAGGCAAATGTAGATCACATCAAAATGAAAATTTTAGAGTTAATGACTGCAAAAAAATTTGAAAACTATAGTAGATGTGAGTGAAGAAAGTTAATTCACGGACTAAAAATGAACACCACAGTTTTGTTATCCACGTTTGGGAAATTCCACTAGTACAACCCGTAATAGCTTGGTGGAATTTTAAAAGAAAGAGATTTCTAATTGATACTAACATGTTTTAAATGTGGTGGATATGCATGCCAGAAACATGTTGATGATGCAAATGACCTAATGATCCAAAAATTTCAAGTAGTAGGAAAACTAAATTATTAAGTTAACGTGCGGTGGGGTAATTACCAGAGACAAACAACCCACTTTTTGCCTTTTTTACAAAAAGCAGACCAAAAAATCATAAATACTTTTTGCAATTATCTCTCTCAGCATATGTGCATTTCCAAATATTTGGATGTTCAACTTTTTTTTCAAACTTGGGTTTTCACTTTCCCAGTTTTCTCATAAACAAAAAGAAAAGGAAAATATAGATCACAACAAAATGAAAATTTTAGAGTTTATGTAAGCAAAAAAATTAGAAAACTTTAATAAATGTGAAAAAAGTTATTTCACGCACTAAAAATGAAACACAGAGTTTTCTTAACCACGTTTTGGAAATTCCACTAGTACTACACCTAGTAACTTGGTGGAATTTTACAAGAAAGAGATTTCTAATTGATCCTAACATGTTTTAATTGTGGTGGATATTCATGCCAGAAACATGTTGAAGATGCAAATGACCTAATGATCCAAAAAATTCAAGTAGTAGGAAAAACTAAATTCTCAAGTTAACATGCGGTGGTGTATTTGCCACAGCAAAACCACCCACTTAATGCCAAATTCACAAAATGCGGACCAAGAAAATCACAGATACTTTTTGGAATTTTCTCTCTCAACATTTGTGTATTTCCAAGATTTGGATGTTCATTTTTTTTTTCAAACTTGCGTTTTCACTCTCCTAGTTTTCTCGTGAACAAAAAGATAAGGCAAATGTAGATCACCACAAAATCAAATTTTTACTGTTTATGTTCACAAAAAAAATTGAAATCTATAATAAATGTGAGTGAAGAAAGTTATTTCACGCACTAAAAATAAACACCAGTTTTGTTATCCACGTTTGGGTAATTCCACTAGTACAACCCCTAATAGCTTGGTGGAATTTTATAAGAAATTTCTCATTGATCCTAACATGTTTTAAATGTGGTGGATATGCATGCCAGAAACATGTTGAAGATGCAAAAGACCTAATGATCCAAAAATTTCAAGGAGTAGGAAAAAAATAATTCTCAAGTTAACCTGCAGGGGGGTATTTAGCAGAGCCAAACAACCCACTTTTTGCGAATTTTAAAAAACGTGGACCTAAAAAATCGTAGATACTTTTTGGAATTATCTCTCTCATCATTTGTGCATTTCCAAGATTTGGATGTTCAAGTTTTTTTTCACACTTGAGTTTTCACTATCCTAGTTTTCTCGTAAACAAAAAGATAAGGCCAATTTAGATCACAACAAAATGAAAATTTTAGAGTTTATGTATGCAAAAAAATTTGAAAACAATAATAAATGTGAGTGAAGAAAGTTATTTCCCACACTAAAAATGAACACCAGAGTTTTGTTATCCACGTTTGGGAAATTCCACTAGTACAACCCCTAATAGCTTGGTGGAATTTTATAAGAAAGAGATTTCTAATTGATTCTAACATGTTTTAAATGTGGTGCATAGGCATTCCAGAAACATGTTGAAGATGCAAAAGACCTAATGATCCAAAAATTTCAAGGAGTAGGAAAAACTAAATTCTCAAGTTAACATGCTGTGGGGTATTTACCTGAGCCAAACAACCCACATTTTGCCTATTTTAAAAAAAGCGGACCTCAAATATCACAGATACTTTTTGGAATTATATCTCTCAGCATTTTTGCATTACCAAGATTTGGATGTTCAATTTTTTTTTCAAACTTGAGTTTTCACTCTCCTAGTTTTCTCATAAACAAAAAGATAAGGCAAATATAGATCACATCAAAATGAAAATTTTAGAGTTTATGTATGCAAAAAAATTTGAAAACTATAGTAGATGTGAGTGAAGAAAGTTAATTCACATACTAAAAATGAACACCATAGTTTTGCTATCCACGTTTGGGAAATTCCACTAGTACAACCCCTAATAACTTGTTGGAATTTTATAAGAAAAAGATTTCTAATTAATCGTAACAAGTTTTAAATGTGGTGGATAGGCATGCCAGAAACATGTTGAAGATGCAAATGACCTAATGATCCAAAAATTTCAAGGAGTAGGAAAAACTAAATTCTCAAGTTAATGTGCTGTGGGGTATTTACCTGAGCCAAACAACCCACTTTTTCCCTATTTTAAAAAAAGAGGACCTCAAAAATCACAGATGTTTTTTGGAATTATCTCTCTCAGCATTTTTTTCATTTCCATGATTTGGCTGTTCAATTCTTTTTTCAAACTTGAGTTTTCACTCTCCCAGTTTTCTCGTAAACAAAAAGATAAGGCAAATATAGATCACAACAAAAAGAAAATTTTCGAGTTGATGTACGTAAAAAAATTTGAAAACTATAATAAATGTTAGGGAAGAAAGTTATTTCACGCACTAAAAATAAACACCAGAGTTTTGTTATCCACATTTGGGTAATTCCACTAGCACAACCCCAAATAGCTTGGTGGAATTTTATAAGAAATTGATTTCTAATTGATCCTAACATGTTTTAAATGTGGTGGATATGCATGCCTAAAACTTGGTGAAGATGCAAATGACCTAATGATCAAAAAATTTCAAGGAGTAGGAAAACCAAAATTCTCAACTTAAGCTGCGGTGGGGTATTTAGTAGAGCCAAACAACCCACTTTTTGCCAATTTTAAAAAATGTGGAATTAAAAAATCGCAGATACTTTTTGGAATTATCTCTCTCAGCATTTGAGCATTTCCAAGATTTGGATGTTCAAGTTTTTTTTCAAACTTGAGTTTTCACTCTACCAGTTTTCTCGTAAACGAAAAGATAAGGCAAATATACATCACAACAAAATGAAAATTTCAAGGTTTATGTATGCAAAACAATTTGAAAACAATAATAAATGTGAGTGAAGAAAGTTATTTCTCGCACTAAAAAAGAACACCAGAGTTTTGTTATCCACGTTTAGGAAATTTCACTAGTACAACCCCTAATAGCTTGGTGGAATTTTATAAGAAAGAGATTTGTAATTGATCCTAACATGTTTTAAATGTGGAGGATATGCATGCTAGAAACATGTTGAAGATGCAAATGACCTAATGATCCAAAAATTTCAAGTAGTAGGAAAAACTAAATTCTCAGGTTAACGCTATGTCGGGGATTTACCAGAGCCAAACAACCAAATTTTTGCCTATTTTACAAAAAACGGACCTCAAAAATCACCGATACTTTTTGGAATTATCTCTCTCAGCATTTGTGCATTTCCAAGATTTGGATGTTCAATTTTTTTTTCAAATTTGGGTTTTCTCTCTCCTAGTTTTCTCGTAAACAGAAAGTTAATGCAAATATAGAACACCACAAAATGAAAATTTTAGAGTTTATGTATATAAAAAAATTTGAAAACTATAATAAATGTGAGTAAAGAAAGTTATATCATGCTCTAAAAATGAACACCAGAGTTTTGTTATCCACGTTTGGGAAATTCCACTAGTACAACCCCTAATAGCTTGGTGAAATTTTATAAGAAAGTAATTTCTAGTTGATCCTAACAAGTTTTAAATGTGGTGGATATGCATGACAAAAACATGAAGATGCAAATTACCTAACGATCCAAAAATTTCAAGGAGTAGGAAAAACTAAATTCTCAAGTTAACGTGCGGTGGGGTATTTACTAGAGCCAAACAACCTACTTTTCCCCCATTTTACAAAAAGCGGACCTAAAAAATCACTGATACTTTTTGGAATTATCTCCCTCAGTATTTGTGCATTTCCAAGATTTGGATGTACAATTTTGTCTTCAAACTTGAGTTTTCACTATCCTAGTTTTTCGTAAACAAAAAGCTAAGGCAAATATAGTTCACAGCAAAATGAAAATTTTAGAGTTTATATATGGAAAAAAATTTGGAAACTATAGTATATGTGAGTAAAGATAGTTAATTCACGCACGAAAAATGAACACCATAGTTTTGTTATCCACGTTTGGGAAATTCCACTAGTACAACCCCTAATAGCTTGGTGGAATTTTAAAAGAAAGAGATTTCTAATTGATCCAAACATGTTTTAAATGTTGTGGATATGCATGCCTGAAACATGTTGATGATGTAAATGACCTAATGATCCAAAAATTTCAAGGAGTAGGAAAAACTAAATTCTCAAGTTAACATGCGGTGGGGTATTTACCAGAGCAAAACAACCCACTTTTTGCCTTTTTTACAAAAAGCGGACCTAAAAAATCACAAATACTTTTTGGAATTATCTCTCTCATCATATGTGCATTTTCCAATATTTGGATGTTCAATTTTTTTTTCAAACTTGGGTTTTCATTTTCCCAGTTTTCTCGTAAACAAAAAGAAAAGGCAAATATAGATCACAACAAAATGAAAATTTTAGAGTTTATGTTAGCAAAAAAATTAGAAAACTTTAATAAATATGAATGATGAAACTTATTTCACGCACTCAAAAAGAACAACAGACTTTTATTATCCATGTTTGGGAAATTACACTAGTACAACACCTAGTAGCTTGGTGGAATTTTATAAAAAAGAGATTTCTAATTGATACTTACATGTTTAAAATGTGGTGGATATTCATGCCAGAAACATGTTGAAGCAAATGACCTAATGATTCCAAAATGTCAAGGAGTAGGAAAAACTAAATTCTCAAGTTAACGTGCGGAAGGGTATTTGCCAAACAACCCACTTTATGCCAATTTTACAAAATGCGGACCAAAAAATCGTAGATACTTTTTGAAATTTTCTCTCTCAACATTTGTGCATTTCCAAGATTTGGATGTTCAGCTTTTTTTTCAAACTTGCGTTTTCACTCTCCCAGTTATTTCATGCACTAAAAATGAACACCAGAGTTTTTTTATCCACGTTTGGGTAATTCCTCCAGCACAACCTCTAATAGCTTGGTGGAATTTTATAAGAAAGAGATTTCTAATTGATCCTAACATGTTTTAAATGTGGTGGATATGCATGCCAGAAACACGTTGAAGATGCAAATGACCTAATGATCCAAAAGTTTCAAGGAGTAGGAAAAACAAAATTATCAAGTTAACCTGCGGTGGGGTATTTAGTTGAGCCAAACAACCCACTTTTTGCCTATTTTACAAAACGTGGACCTTAAAAATCGCAGACACTTTTTGGAATTATCTCTCTCATCATTTGTGCATTTCCAAGATTTGGATGTTCAAATTTTTTTTCAAACTTGAGTTTTCACTTTCCCAGTTTTCTCGTAAACAAAAAGATAAGGCAAATATAGGTCACAACAAAATAAAAATTTCAGAGTTTATGTGTGCAGAAAAATTTGAAAACAATCATAAATGTGAGTGAAAAAAGTTATTTCACGAACTAAAAATGAACACCAGAGTTTTGTTATCCACATTTGGGAAATCCCAGTAGTACAACCCCTAATAGCTTGGTGGAATTTTATAAGAAAGAGATTTCTAATTGATCATAACATGTTTTAAATATGGTGGATATGCAAGCCAGAAACATGTAGAAGATGCAAATGACCTAATGATCGAAAAATTTCAAGGAGTAGGAAAAACTAAATTCTCAAGTTAACGTGCGGTGGGGTATTTACCTGAGCTAAATAACCCACTTTTTGCCTACTTTAGAAAAAGTGGACCTTAAAAATCATAGTTACTTTTTGGATATTATCTCTCTCAGTATTTGTGCATTAACAAGATTTGGATGTTCAATTTTTTTTTCAAACTAGAGTTTTCCCTCTCACAGTTTTCTCGTAAACAAAAAGATAAGGCAAATATAGATCACAACAAAATGAAAATTTTAGAGTTTACGTATGTAGAAAAATTTGAAAACTATAATAAATGTGAGTGAAGAAAGTTATTTCACGCACTAAAAATGAACACCAGAGTTTTGTTATCCACATTTGGGAAATTCCACAAGTACACCAGATTTTTCTAATTGATCCTAACATGTTTTAAATGTGGTGGATATACATGCCAGAAACTTGTTGAAGATGCAAATGACCTCATGATCCAAAAATTTCAAGGAGTAGGAAAAACAAAATTGTCAAGTTAACGTGCGGTAGGGTATTTACCGGAGCCAAATAACCAACTTTTTGCGTATTTTACAAAAAGCGGACCTAAAAAAACATAGATACTTTTTGGAATTATCTCTCTCAGCATTAGTGCATTTGCAAGATTTGGATGTACAATTTTTTTTTCAGACTTGAGTTTTCACTCACCCAGTTTTCTCGTAAATAAAAAGATAAGGCAAATATAGATCACAACAAAATGAAAATTTTTGTGTTTATATATGCAAAAAATTTGAAAATTATAATAAATGTGAGTGAAGAAAGTTAATTCACGCACTGAAAATAAACACCAAAGTTTTGTTATCCACGTTTGGAAAATTCCACTACAACAACCCCAAATAGCTTGGGGGAATTTTATAAGAAAGAGATTTGTAATTGATCCTAACATGTTTTAAATGTGGTGGATATGCATGCCAGAAACATGAAGATGCAAATGACCTAATGATCCAAAAATTTCAAGGAGTACGAAAAACTAAATTCTCAAGTGAACGTGTGGTGGGTATTTACCAGAGCTAAACAACCCACTTTTTGCCTAATTTACAAAAAGCAGACCTAAAAAATCACCGATACTTTTTGGAATTATCTCTCTCAGCATTTGTGCCTTTCCAAGATTTGGATGTTCAATTTTTTTTTCGAACTTGAGTTTTCACTCTCCAGTTTTCTCGTAAACAAAAAGATAAGGAAAATATCCATCACAACAAAATGAAAATTTTAGAGTTTGTGTATGCAGAAAAATTTGAAAACTATAATAAATGTGAGTGAAAAAAGTTATTTCACGCACTAAAAATGAACACCAGTGTTTTTTTATCTACGTTTGGGAAATTTCACTAGTACAACCCCTAATAGCTTGGAGGAATTTTATAACAAAGAGATTTCTAATTGATCCTAACATGTTTTATAAGTGGTGGATTTATGCATGCCAGAAACATGTTGAAGATGCAAATGACCTAATGATCCAAAAATTTCAAAGAGTAGGAAAAACTAAATTCTCAAGTTAACGTGACGTGGGGTATTGACCAGAGCCAAACAACCCAGTTTTTGCCTATTATACAAAAATTGGACTTAAAAAATCAAAAATACTTTTTGGAATTATCTCTCTCATCATTTGGGCATTTCCAAGAGTTTGATGTCCAATTTTTTTTTCAAACTTGAGCTTTCACCCACTTTTTTTTTCGTAAACAAAAAAATAAGGCAAATACAGATCACAACAATGTGATAATTTTAGAGTTTATATATGCAAAAAAATTTGAAAACTATAATAAAAGTGAGTGAAGAAAGTTATCTCAAGCACTAAAAATGAACACCAGAGTTTTGTTATCCACGTTTGGGAAATTCCACTAGTACAACCCCTAAAAACTTGGTGGATTTTTTTAAGAAAGAGATCTCTAATTGATCCTAACAAGTTTTAAATGTGGTGGATATGCATGCCAGAAACATGTTCAAGATGCAAATGACCTAATGATCCAAAAATTTCTAGGACTAGGTAAAACTAAATTCTCAAGTTAACGTGCAGTGGGGTATTTCCTTGAGCCAAATAACCCACTTTTTGCCTATTTTACAAAAAGAGGACCTAAGAAAACATAGATACTTTTTGGAATTATTTCTCTCAGCATTTGTGCATTTCCAAAATTTGGAAGTACAATTTTTTTTTCAAACTTGAGTTTTCACTCTCCTAGTTTTTTCGTAAACAAAAAGATAAGGCAAATATAGATCACAACAAAAAGAAAATTTTAGAGTTTATATATGAGGAAAAATTTGAAAACTATAATGAATGTGAGTGAAGAAATTTATTTCACACACTAAAAATGAACACCAGAGTTTTGTTATCCACGCTTGGAAAATTCCACTAGTACAACCCCTAATAGCTTGGTAGAATTTTATAAGAAAGAGTAATTGATCCTAACATGTTCTAATTGTGGTGGATATGCATGTCAGAAACATGTTGATGATGCAAATGACCTAATGATCCAAAAGTTTCAATGAGTTGGAAAAGCTAAATTCTCAAGTTAATGTGCGGTGGGGTATTTACCTGAGCCAAGTAACCCACTTTTTGCCAATTTTATAAAAAGGGGACCTAAGAAAACATAGATACTTTTTGGAATTATCTCTCTTAGCATTTGTGCATTTCCAAGATTTTGAAGTACAATTTTTATTTAAAATAGAGTTTTGACTCTCCCAGTTTTCTCGTAAACAAAAAGATAAGGCAAATATAGATCACAACAAAATGAAAATTTTAGAGTTTACGTGTGCTGAAAAATTTTAAAACTATAATAAATGTGAGTGAAGAAAGTTATTTCACGCTAAAAAAATGAACACCAGAGTTTTGTTATCCATGCTTGGAAAATTCCACTAGTACAACCCCAAATAGCTTGGTGGAATTTTATAAGAAAGAGATTTCTAATTGTTCCTAACATGTTTTAAATGTCATGGATACACATGCCAAAAACATGTTGAAGATGCAAATGACCTAATAATCCAAAAATTTCAAGCAGTAGGAAAATCTAAATTCTCAAGTTAACGAGCGGTGGGGTAAAATATCTGAGCCAAACAACCCACTTTTTGCCTATTTGAGAAAAAGCGGATCTAAAAAATCAGAGATACTTTTTGGATTTATCTCTCTCAGCATTTGTGCATTTCCAAGATTTGGTTGTTCAATTTTTTTTCAAACTTGAGTTTTCTCTCTCCCTGTTTTTTCGTAAACAGAATGATTAGGCAAATATAGATCAGAACAAAATGAAAATTTGAGAGTTTATGTATGCAAAAAAATATGAAAACTATGAGAAATGTCAGTGAATAAAGTCATTTCCCGCACTAAAATTGAACAACAGAGTTTTGTAATCCATGTTTCTGAAATTCCGCTAGTAACACCCCTACTAGCTTGTTGGAATTTTATAAGAAGGAGATTTCAAATTGATCCTAACATGTTATAAATGTGGTGGATATGCTTGCAAGAAACATGTTGAAGATGCAAATGACCTAATGATCCAAAAATTTCAAGGAGTAGGAAATACTAAATTCTCAAGTTAACATGCGGCGGGGTACTTACAAGAGCTAAACAACCCACTTTTAGCCTATTTTGCATAAAGCTGACAAAAAAATTCATAGATACTTTTTGGAATTATCTCTCTCAGCATTTGTGCATTTCCTAGATTTGGATGTTCAATATTTTTTTTCAAACTTGAGTTTTCACTCTCTTAGTTTTCTTGTATAAAAAACAGATTAAGCTAATATAGTTCAAAACAAAATGAAAATTTTAGAATTTATGTATGCAAAAAAATTTGAAAACTATAATAAATGTGAGTGAAGAAAATTATTTCACGCACTAAAAATGAACACCAGAGTTTTGTTATCCATGTTTGGGAAATTCCACTAGTACAACCCCCTAATAGCTTGGTGGAATTTTATAAGAAAGAGATTTCTAATTGATCCTAACATGTTTTAAATATGGTGGATATGCATGCCAGAAACATGTTGAAGATGCAAATGATCTAATGATCCAAAAATTTCAAGGAGTAGGAAAAACTAAATTCTCAAGTTAACGTGCGGTGGGGTATTCACCAGAGCCAAACAATCCACTTTTTGCCTATTTGAGAAAAAGCCAACCTAAAAAATCATAGATACTTTTTGGAATTATCTCTCTCAGAATTTGTTCATTTTAAAGATTTGGATGTTCAATTTTTTTTTTCAAACTTGAGTTTTCACTCTCCCACTTTTCTCATAAACAAAAAGATAAGGCAAATATAGATCAGAACAAACTGAAAATTTTAGAGTTTATGTATGCAAAAAAAATTGAAAACTATAATAAATGTCAGTAAAGAAAGTTATTTCACGCACTTAAAATGAACATTAGAGTTTTGTAATCCATGTTTCAGAAATTCCACTATTAACACCCCTAATAGCTTGGTGGAATTTTATAAGAAAGAGATTTCTATTTTATCCTAACATGTTTTAAATGTGGTGGATATGCATGCCAGAAACTTGTTGAACATGCAAATGACCTAATGATCCTAAAATTTCAAGGAGTAGGAAAAATTAAATTCTCAAGTTAACGTGCGGTGGGGTACTTACAAGAGTCAAACAACCCAATTTTAGCCTATTTTACATAAAGCGGACCGAAAAAATCACAGATACTTTTTGGAATTATCTCTCTCGGCATTTGTGCATTTTCAAGATTTGGATGTTCAATTTGTTTTTCAAACTTGAGTTTTCACTCTCTCAGTTTTCTTGTAAAAAAAAAAACATAAGGCTAATATAGTTCAAAACAAGATGAAAATTTTAGAATTTATGTATGCAAAAAAATTTGAAAACTATAATAAATGTGAGTGAAGAAAATTATTTCACGCACTAAAAATGAACACCAGAGTTTTGTTATCCACGTTTGGGAAATTCCACTAGTACAACCCCCAAATAGCTTGGTGGAATTTTATAAGAAAGAGATTTCTAGGTCATCCTAACATGTTTTAAATATGGTGGATATGCATGCCAGAACAATGTTGAAAATGCAAATGATCTAATGATCCAAAAATTTCGAGTAGGAAAAACTAAATTCTCAAGTTAACGTGCGGTGGGGTATTTACCAGAGCCAAACGATCCACTTTTTGCCTATTTGACAAAAATCTGACCTAAAAAATCACAGATACTTTTTGGAGTTATCTCTCTCAGCATTTGTGCATTTCAAAGATTTGGATGTTCAATTTTTTTTTCAAACTTGAGTTTTCACTCTCCCACTTTTCTCATAAGCAAAAAAATAAGGCAAATATAGATCAGAACAAAATGAAAATTTTAGAGTTTATGTATGCCAAAAAATTTGAAAACTATAATAAATGTCAGTAAAGAAAGTTATTTCACGCACTAAAAATGAACACCAGAGTTTTCTAATCCATGTTTCAGAAATTTCGCAATTAACACCCCTAATAGCTTGGTGGAATTTTATAAGAAAGAGATTTCTAATTGATCCTAACATGTTTTAAATGTGGTGGATATGCATGCCAGAAACTTGGTGAACATGCAAATGACCTAATGATCCCAAAATTTCGAGGAGGAAAAATTAAATTCTTAAGTTAACTTGCAGTGGGGTACTTACAAGAGTCAAACGACCCAATTTTAGCCTATTTTACATAAAGCGGACAAAAAAAATCACAGATACTTTTTGGAATTATATCTCTTAGCATTTGTGCATTTCCAAGATTTGGATGTTCAATTTTTTTTTTAAACTTGAGTTTTCACTCTCCCAATTTCCTAGTAAACAAAAAGATAAGGCAAATATAGGTCAAAACAAAATGAAAATTTTAGAGTTTATGTATGCAAAAAAAATTTGAAAACTATAATAAATGTGAGTGAAGAAAATTTATTCATGTACTAAAAATGAACACCAGAGTTTTGTTATCCACGTTTGGGAAATTTCACTAGTACAACCCCCTAATAGCTTGGTGGAATTATAAAAGAAAGAGATTTCTAATTGATCCTAACATGCTTTAAATGTGGTGGATATGCATGCCAGAAACATGTTGAAGATGGAAATGACCTAATGATCCAAAAATTTCAAGGAGTAGGAAAAAATAAATTCTCAAGTTAACATGAGGTGGGGTAATTACCAGATCCAAACAACCCACTTTTTGCCTATTTTACAATAAGCGGACCTAAAAAATCATAGATACTTTTTGGAATTATCTCTCTTAGCATTTGTGCAATTCCATGAGTTGGATGTTCAATCTTGTTTTCAAACTAGAGTTTTCATTCTCGAAGTTTTCTCGTAAACAAAAAGATAAGGCAAAATCGATCACAACAAAATGAAAATTTTACAGCTTATGTATGCAAAAAAATTTGAAAACTATAATGAATGTGAGTGAAGAAAGTTATTTCACGCACTAAAAATGAACACCAGTGTTTTGTTATCCACGTTTTGGAAATTCCACTAGTACAACCCCTAATAGCTTTGTGAAATTTTATAAGAAAGAGATTTCTAATTGATCCTAACATGTTTTAAATGTGGTGGATATGCATGCCCAAAACATGTTGAACATGCAAATGACCTAATGATCCAAAAGCTTCAAGGAGTAGGAAAAACTAAATTCTCAAGTTAATGGGTGGTGGGGTATTTACCTGAGCCAAACAACCCAATTTTTGCCTATTTTATAAAAAGCGGCCCTAAAAAATCACAGATACTTTTTGGAATTATCTCTCTCAGTATTTTTGCATTTCTATGATTTCGATGTACAATTTTTTCAAACTTGAGTTTTCACTCTCCCAGTTTTCTCGTAAACAAAAAGATAAGGCAAATATAGATCACAAAAAAATGAAAATTTTAGAGTTTGTGTATGCAAAAATATTTCTAAACTATAATAAAGGTGAGTGAAGAAAATTATTTCATGCACTAAAAATGAACGCCAGAGTTTTGGTATCCACGCTTCTAAAATTCCAATAGTACATTTCCTAATAGCTACGTGGAATTTTATAAGAAAGAGATTTCTAATTGATCCTAACATGTTTTGAATGTCATACATATGCATGCCAGAAACATGTTGAAGATGCAAATGACCTAATGATCCAAAAATTTCAAGGAGTAGGAAAAATTAAATTCTCAAGTTAACGTGCAGTGGGGTTATTTACCAGAGCCAAATAACCCACTTTTTGCCTATTTTACAAAAAGCAGACCTAAAAAATGACATATACTTTTTGGAATGGTCTTTTTTAGCATTTGTGCATTTCAAAGATTTGGATGTCCAATTTTTTTTCAAACTTGAGTTTTCACTCTCATAGTTTTTTCGTGAACAAAAAGATAAGGCAAATATAGATCACAAAAAAATGAAAATTTTAGAGTTTATGTTGGCAAAAAAAATTTAGAACTATAATAAATGTGAGTAAAGAAAGTTATTTCCTGCACTAAAAATGAACACCAAAGTTTGTTATCCACGTTTGGGAAAGTCCACCTGTACAAACCCCAATAGCTTTGTGGAATTTTATAAGAAAGAGATTTCTAATTGATCCTAACATGTTTTAAATGAGGTGGATATGCATGGCAGAAACATGTGGAAGATGCAAATGACTTAATGATCCAAAAATTTCAATAAGTAGGAAAAACTAAATTCTCAAGTTAACGTGCGGTGGGGTATTTATCAGAGCCAAACAACCCACTTTTTGCCTATTTTACAAAAAGAGGTCCTAAAAAATCACAGATACTTTTTGGAATTATCTCTGTCACCATTTGTGTTTTTCCAAGATTTGGATGTTCATTTTTTTTTTTTCAAACTTGAGTTTTGACTCTCCTAGTTTTCTCGTAAACAAAAAGATAAAGCAATTATAGAACACAACAATAAGAAAATTTTAGAGTTTATGTATGCAAAAAATTTGAAAACTATAATAAATGTGAGAGATGAAAGTTATTTCACACACTAAAAATGACCACCTAAGTTTTGTTATCCTGGTTTGGGAAATTCCACTAGTACAACCCCTAATAGCTTGGTGGAATTTTATGAGAAAGAGATTTCTAATTGATCCTAACATGTTTTAAATGTGGTGGATATGCATGCCAGAAACATTTTGAAGATGCAAATGACCTAATGATTCAAAAATTTCAAGGAGTAGGAAAAAGTAAATTCTCAAGTTAACGTGTGGTGGGGTATTTACCAGACCCAAACAACCCACTTGTCGCCTATTTTACATTAAGCGGACCGAAAAAATCAAAAATACTTTTTGGAATTATCTCTCTCAGCATTTGTGCATTTCCAAGATTTGGATGTTCAATGTTTTTTTGAATCTTGAGTATTCACTCTCCCAGTTTTCTCGTAAACAAAAAGATAAGGAAAATATAGATCACAACAAAATGAAAATTTTAGAGTTTATGTATGCAAAAAAATTTCAAAACAATAATAAATGTGAGTGAAGAAAGTTATTTCATGCAATAAAAATGAACACGAGAGTTTGGTTATCCACGTTTGGGAAATTCCACTAGTAACACCCCTAATAGCTTTGTGGAATTTAATAAGAAAGAGATTTCTAATTGATCCTAACATGTTTTAAATGTGGTGGATATGCATGCAAGAAACATGTTGAAGATGCAAATGACCTAATGATCTAAAAATATCAAAGAGTAGGAAAAACTAAATTCTCAATTTAACGTGCGGTGGGGTATTTATTGGAGCCAAACAACCCACTTTTTGCCTATTGTACAAGAAATGGACCTAAAAAATCCCAGATACTTTTTGGAATTATCTCTCTCAGCATTTGTGCATTTCCAAGATTTGGATGTTCATTTTTTTTTTCAAACTAGAGTTTTCACTTTCTAAGTTTTCTCGTAAACCAAAAGATAACGCAAATAAAGATCACAACAAAATGAAAATTTTACAGTTTATGTATGCAAAAAAATTTGAAAACAATAATCAATCTGAGTGAAAAAAGTTATTTCACGCACAAAAAATGTACACATGAGTTTTGTTATCCACGTTTGGGAAATTCCACTAGTACAACCCCTAATAGCTTGGGGGAATTTTATAAGAAAGTTATTTCTAATTGATCCTATCATGTTTTAAATGTGGTGGATTTGCATGCCAGAAACATGTCGAAGATGCAAATGACCTAATGGTCCAAACATTTCAAGGAGTAGGGAGAACTAAATTCTCAAGTTAACGTACTATGGGGTATTTACGAGAGCCAAACAACCCACTATTTGCCTATTTTACAAAAAGCGGATATAAAAAATCAGAGATACTTTTTTGATATTATCTCTCTCAAAATTTTTGCATTTCGAAGATTTGGATGTTCAATTTTTTTTTTCAAACTTCAGTTTTCACTCACCCAGTTTTCTCGTGAACAAAAGAACAAGGCAATTATAGATCACAACAAAATGAAAATTTTAAGGTTTATGTATGCGAAAAAATTTGAAAACTGTAATAAATGTGAGTGAAGAAAGTTATTTCACGGTAAAACAATGAACACCAGAGTTTTGTAATCTACGTTTGCGAAATTCCACTACTACAACCCCAAATAGCTTTGTGGAATTTTATATGAAAGAGATTTCTAATTGATCCTAACATGTTTTAAATATGGTGGATATGCATGCCAGAAACATGTTGAAGATGCAAATGACCTAATGATCCAAAAATTTCAAGGGGTAGGAAAAACTAAATTCTCATGTTAACGTGCGGTGGAGTATTTACCAGAGCTAAACAAGCCACTTTTTGCCTATTTTACAAAGAGCGGACCAAAAAATCACAGATACTTTTTGGAATTATCTCTCTCAGAATTTGTGCATTTCCAAGATTTGGATGTTCAATTCTTTTTTCGAACTTGAGTTTTCACTCTCCCAGTTTTCTTGTAAACAAAAAGATAATCCAAATATCCATCACAACAAAATGAAAATTTTAGAGTTTGTGTATGAAGAAAATTTGAAAACTATAATCAATGTGAGTGAAAAAAGTTATTTCACGCAGTAAAAATCAACGCCAGTGTTTTTTTATCGACGTTTGGGAAATTCCACTAGTAGAACCCCTAATAGCTTGGAGGAATTTTATAAGAAAGAGATTTCTAATTGGTCCTAACATGTTTTGTATGTAGTGGATATGCATGCCAGAAACATATTGAAGATGCAAATGACCTAAAGATCCATAAATTTCAAGTAGGAAAAACTAAATTCTCAAGTTAACGTGTGGTGGGGTATTTAGCAGAGCCAAACAACCCAGTTTTTGCCTATTTCACAAAAAGCGGACCTAAAAAATCACAGATACTTTTTGGAATGATCTCTCTCACCATTTGCATTTCCAAGATTTGGATGCTAAATTCTTTTTTCGAACTTGAGTTTTCACTCTCCCAGTTTTCTCGTAAACAAAAAGATAAGGCAAATATCCATCACAACAAAATGAAAATTTTGAAGTTTGTGTATGAAGAAAAATTTGAAAACTATTATAAATGTGAGTGAAAAATGTAATTTCACGCACTAAAAATGAACGCCAGTTTTTTTTATCTACGTTTGGAAAATTCCACTAGTACAACCCCTAATAGCTTGGAGGAATTTTATAAGAAAGAGATTTCTAATTGGTCCTAACATATTTTATAAGTACTGGATATGCATGCCAAAAACATGTTGAAGATGCAAATGACCTAATGATCCATAAATTTCAAGGAGTAGGAAAAACTAAATTCTCAAGTTAACGTGTTGTGGGGAATTTACCAGAGCCAAACAACCCAATTTTTGCCTATTATAAAAAAAGCGGACCTCAAAAATCACAAATACATTTTGAAATTATCTCTCTTAGCATTTGTGCATTTCCAAGATTTCGGTGTTCAATGTTTTTTCAAACTTGAGTTTTCACACCCCCAGTTTTCTTGTAAACAAAAAGATAAGGCAAATATAGATCACAACAAAATGAAATTTTTTGAGTTTATGTACGCTAAAAAATTTTTAAACTATAATAAAAGTGAGTAAAGAAAGCTATTTCACGCACTAAAATTGAACACCAGAGTTTTGTTAGCCACGTTTGGAAAATTCCACTAGTACAACTCCTAATAGCTCTATGGAATTTTATAAGAAAGAGATTTCTAATTGATCCTAACATGTTTTAAATATGGGGGATATGCATGCCAAAAACATGTTGGAGATGCAAATGACGTCATTATCCAAAAATTTCAAGGAGTAGGAAAAACTAAATTCTCAAGTTAACGTGCGGTGGGGTATTTACCAGAGCCAAACTACCCACGTTTTGCCTATTTTACAAAAAGCAGACCTAAAAAAATACAAGATACTTCTTGGAATTATCTCTCTCAGCATTTGTGCATTTCCAAGATTTGGATGTTCAATTTTTTTTTCAAACTTGATTTGACACTCTACAGTTTTCTCGTAGACAAAAAGATAAGGCAAATACAGATCACAACAAAATGAAAATTTTAGAGTTTATGTATGCAGAAAAATTTGAAAACTACAATAAAAGTGAGTGAAGAAAGTTATTTCATGCACCAAAATTGAAAACCAGAGTTTTGTTATCCACATTTGGGAAATTCCACTAGTACAACCCCTAAAAACTTGGTGGAATTTTAGAAGAAAGAGATTTCTAATTGAACCTAACATGTTTTAAATGTGGTGGATGTGCAAGCCAGAAACATGTTGAAGATCCAAATGACCTAATGATCCAAAAATTTCAAGAGTTGGAAAAACTAAATTCTCAAGTTAACGTGTGGTGGGGTATTTACCTGATCCAAATAACCCACTTTTTACCTATTTTAGAAAAAAGCGGACCTTAAAAATCATCGTTTCTTTTTGGATATTATCTCTCTCAGCATTTGTGCATTTCCAAGATTTGGATGTTCGATTTTTTTTTCAAACTAGAGTTTTCACTCTCCCAGTTTTCTAGTAAACAAAAAGATAAAGCAAATATAGATCACTGCAAAATGAAAATTTTAGTGTTTATGTGTGCAAAAAAATTTGAAAACTATAATGAATGTGAGTGAAGAAAGTTATTTCACGAACTCAAAATTAACACCAGAGTTTTGTTATCCACGTTTGGGTAATTTCACTAGTACAACCTCTAATAGCTTGGTGGAATTTTATAAGAAAGAGATTTCTAATTGATCCTAACATGTTATAAATGTGGTGGATATGCATGCTAGAAACATGTTGATGATGCAAATGACCTAATGATCCAAAAATTTCAAGGAGTAGGAAAAACTTAATTCTCAAGTTAACGTGTGGTGGGGTATTTACCTGAGCCAAATAACCCACTTTTAGCCAATTTTACAAAAAGAGGACCTAAGAAAACATAGATACTTTTTGGAATTATCTCTCTCAGTTTTTGTGCATTTCCAAGATTAGGAAGTACAATTTTTTTTTCCAACTTGAGTTTTCACTGTCCCAGTTTTCTCCTAAACAAAAAGATAAGGCAAATATAGATCACAACAAAATGAAAATTTTAGAGTTTATGTTTGCAGAAAAATTTAAAAACTATAATGAATGTGAGTGAAGAAAGTTATTTCACGCACTAAAAATGACCACCAGAGTTTTGTTATCCACGTTTGGAAAATTCAACTAGTACAACCCCTAATAGCTTGGTGGAATTTTAAAAGAAAGAGATTTCTAATTATCCTAACATGTTTTAAATGTGGTGGATATGCATGCCAGAAACATGTTGAAGATGCAAATGACCTAATGATCCAAAAATTTCAAAGAGTAGGAAAAACTATATTCTCAAGTTAACGTGCGGAGGGGTATTTACTAGAGCCAAACAACCCACTTTTTGCCTATTTTACAAAAAGCGGACCTTAAAAATCACAGTTAATTTTTGGAATAATTTCTCTCAGCATTTATGCAATTCAGAGATTTGGATGTTCAATTTTTTTTCAAACTAGAGTTTTCACTCTCCCAGTTTTCTCGTAAACAAAAAGATAAGGCAAAAATAGATCACAACAAAATGAAAATTTTAGAGTTTACGTATGCAGAAAAATTTTAAAACCATAATAAATGTGAGTGAAGAAATTTATTTCACGCTAAAAAAATGAACACCAGAGCTTTGTTATCCACGTTTGGAAAATTCCACTAGTACAACCCCAAATAGCATGCTGGAATTTTATAAGAAAGATTTTTCTAATTGATCCTAACATGTTTTAAATGTGGTGGATATGCATGCCAGAAACTTGTTGAAGATGCAAATGAGCTAATGTTCCAAAAATTTCGAGTAGGAAAAACTAAATTCTCAATTTAACGTACGGTAGCCAGAGCCAAATAACACACTTTTTGCCTATTTTACAAAAAGCGGACATAAAAAAATAGATACTTTTTGAAATTATCTCTTTTAGCATTTGTGCATTTCAGAGATTTGGATGTACAATTTTTTTTCAGACTTGAGTTTTGACTCACCCAGTTTTCTCGTAAACAAAAAGATAAGACAAATATAGATGACAAGAAAATTAAAATTTTAGTGTTTATGTATGAAATTTTTTTGAAAACTATAATAAATGTGAGTGAAGAAAGTTATTTCACACACTAAAAATAAACACCAGAGCCTTGGTATCCAGTTTTGGAAAATTTCACTAGAACAACCCCTAATAGCTTGGTGGAATTTTATAAGAAAGAGATTTCTAATTCATCCTAACATGTTTTAAAGGTGGTGGAAATGCACGCCAGAAACATGTTGAAGATGCAAATGACCTAATGATCCAATGACAAGAAAATTAAAATTTTAGTGTTCATGTATGAAATTTTTTTGAAAACTATAATAAATGTGAGTGAAGAAAGTTATTTCACACACTAAAAATAAACACCAGAGCTTTGGTATCCAGTTTTGGAAAATTTCACTAGAACAACCCCTAATAGCTTGGTGGAATTTTATAAGAAAGAGATTTCTAATTCATCTTAACATGTTTTAAAGGTGGTGGAAATGCACGCCAGAAACATGTTGAAGATGCAAATGACCTAATGATCCAAAAATTTCAAGGAGAAGGAAAAACTAAATTCTCAAGTTAACGTGCGGTGGGGTATTTACGAGAGTCAAACAACCCACTTTTTGCCTATTTTACAAAAAGCGGACTTAAAAAATCACAGATACATTTTGGAATTATCTCTCTCAACATTTGTGCATTTCCAAGATTTGGATGTTCAATTTTTTTTTCAAACTTGAGTTTTCACACTCCCAGTTTTCTCTTAAATAAAAAGATAAGGCAAATATAGATCACAACAAAACGAAAATTTTAGAGTTTATGTATGCAGAAAAATTTAATAACTATAATAAATGTGAGTGAAAAAAGTTATTTCATGGACTAAAAATGAACACCAGAGTATTGTTATCCACATTTCGGAAATTTCACAAGTACAACCCCTAATTGCTTGCTGGAATTTTATAAGAAAAAGATTTCTAATTGATCCTAACATTTTTTAAATGTGGTGGATATGTATACTAGAAACATCTTGAAGATGCAAATGACTTAATGGTCCAAACATTTCAAGGAGTATGAAAAACTAAATTCTCAAGTTAACGTACGGTGGGGTATTTACGATAGCCGAACAAGCCACGTTTTGCCTATTTTACAAAGCGGACCTAAAAAATCACAGATACTTTTTGGATATTATCTCTCTCATTATTTGTGCATTTTCAAGATTTGGATGTTCAATTTTTTTTTTGAAACTTGAGTTTTCACTCTCATAGTTTTCTCGTAAACAAAAAGGTATGGCAAATATAGATCACAAACAAAATGAAAATTTTGGAGTTTAAGTTTGCAGAAAATTTTGATAACTATAATAAATCTGTGTGAAAAAAGTTATTTCACGCACTAAAAATGATCACATGAGTTTTGTTATCCACGTTTGGGAAATTGCACTAGTACAACCCGAATAGCTTAGTGGAATTTTATAAGAAAGAGACTTCTAATTTATCCTAACATGTTTTAAATGTGGTGGATATGCATGCCAGAAAGATGTTAAAAATGCAAATGACCTAATGATCCAAAAATTTCAACGAGTAGGAAAAACTAAATTCACAAGATAACGTGTGGTGGGGTGTTTACCAGAGCCAAACAACCCACTTTTTGTCTATTTTACAAAAAATGGACCAAAAAATCGCTGATACTTTTTTGAATTATCTCTCTCAGCATTTGTGCATTCCCAAGATTTGGATGTTTAATTTTTTTTTCAAACTTGAGTTTTCACTCTCCCTGTATTCTCGTAAACAAAAAGATAAGGCGGATATAGATCACAAAAAAATGAAAATTTTAGAGTTTAAGAATGCAGAAAAATTTGAAATTTATAATGAAAGTGAGTGAAGAAAGTTATTTCACGCTCTGAAAATGAACACCAGAGTTTTGTTATCCACGTTCTGGAAATTTCACTTCTACAACATAATAACTTGATGGAATTTTATAAGAAAGAGATTTCTAATTGATCCTAACATGTTTTAAATATGGTGGATATGCATGAGAGAAACATGTCGAAGATGCAAATGACCTTACGATCCAAAAATTTCAAAGAGTAGGAAAAACTAAATTCTCAAGTTAACGTGGGGCAGAGCCAAATAATCCACTTTTTGAGTGTTTTACAAAAAGCTGACCGAAGAAAACGTAGAAACTTTTTGGAATTATCTCTCTCAGCATTTGTGCATTTCCAACATTTGGATGTACAATTTTTTTTTCAAACTTGAGTTTTCACTCTCCCAGTTTTCTCGTAAACAAAAAGATAAGGCAAATATAGATCACAACAAAATGAAAATTTTAGAGTTTATGTATGCTGAAAATTTTAAAAACTAGAATAAAGGTGAGTCAAAAAGTTATTTCACGCACTAAAAATGAACACCAGAGTTTTGTTATCCACGTTTGGAAAATTCCACTAGTACAACCCCTAATAGCTTGGTGGAATTTTATAAGAAAGAGATTTCAAATTGATCCTAACATGTTTTAAATGTGGTATATATGCATGCAAGAAACATGTTGATGATGCAAATGGCATAATTATCCAAAAATTTCAAGGAGTAGGAAAAAGTAAAGTCTCTAGTTAACGTGCGGTGGGGTATTTAGCATAGCCAAACAACCCACTTTTTGCCTATTTTACAAAAAGTGGACCAAAAAAAATCACAGATACTTTTTCGATATTATCTCTCTAAGCATATGTCCATTTCCATGATTTGGATGTTCAATTTTTTTTTCAAACTTCAGTTTTCACTCTCATAGTTTTCTCGTAAACAAAAAGTTAAGGCAAATATAGATCACAACAAAATCAAAATTTTAGAGTCGATGTATGTAGAAAAATTTGAAAACAATAATAAATGAGTGAAAAAAGTTATTTCATGCACTAAAAATGAACACTTGAGTTTTGTTATCCACGTTTGGGAAATTCCACTAGTACAACCCCTAATAGCTTGGTGGAATTTTATAAGAAAGAGATTTCTCATTGATCCTAACATGTTTTAAATGTGGTGGATATGTATGCCAGAAACATGTTGAAGATGCAAATGACCTAATGGTCCAAACATTTCAAGGAGTAGGGAGAACTAAATTCTCAAGTTAACGTATGGTGGGTATTTACGAGAGCCAAACAACCCACTTTTTGCCTATTTTACAAAAAGCGGACATAAAAAATCACAGATACTTTTTGGATATTATCTCTCTCAGCATTTTTGCATTTCCAAGATTTGTATGTTCAATGTTTTTTCAAACTTGAGCTTTCACTCTCCTACTTTTCTCGTGAACAAAAAGATAAGGCAAATATCGATCACAACAAAATGAAAATTTTAGACTTTATGTAGGAAAAATAATTTGAAAAAAATAATAAATGTGAGTGAAGAAAGTTATTTCACGCTATAAAAATGAACACCAAAGTTTTGTTATCCCCATTTGCGAAATTCCACTGGTACAACCCCTAATAGCTTGGTGGAATTTGATAAGAAAGAGATTTCTAATTGATCATAACATGTTTTAAATGTGGTGGATATGCATGCCAAAAACATGTTGAAGATGCAAATGACCTAATCTTCCAAAAATTTCAAGGAGTAGGAAAAACTAAATTCTCAAGTTAACGTGCGGTGGGGTATTTACCAGAGCCAAACAACCCACTTTTTGCCTATTTTACAAAAAGCTTATGTAAAAAATCACAGATACATTTTGGACTTATCTCTCTCAACATCTGTGCATTTCCAAGATTTGGATGTTCAATTTTTTTTTCAAACTTGAGTTTTCACTCTCCTAGTTTTCTCGTAAACAAAAAATAAGGCAAATATAGATCACAACAAAATGAAAATTTTAGAGTTTATGTATGCAGAAAATTTTGAAAACTATAATAAATGTGAGTGAAGAAAGTTATTTCACGCTATAAAAATGAACACCAGAGTTTTGTTATCCACATTTACGAAATTCCACTAGTACAACCCCTAATAGCTTGGTGGAATTTTATAAGAAAGAGATTTCTAATTGATCCTAACATGTTTTAAATGTGGTGGATATGCATGCCAGAAACATGTTGAAGATGCAAATGACCTAATGGTCCAAATATTTCAAGGAGTAGGAAAAACTAAATTCTCAACTTAACGTACGGTGGGGTATTTACCTGAGCCAAACACCCACTTTTTGCTTATTTTACAAAAAGTGGACATAAAAAGTGAAAGATACTTTTTGGGTATTATCTCTCTCAGCATATGTGCATTTCCAATATTAGGATGTTCAAATTTTTTTCAAACTTGACTTTTCACTCTCCCAGTTTTCTCGTAAACAAAAAGATTAACCAAATATTGATCACCACAAAATGAAAATTTTAGAGTTTATGTATGCAAAAAAATTTGAAATCTATAATAATGTAAGTGAAGAAAGTTATTTCACGTACTAAAAATTACACCTGAGTTTTGTTATCCACGTTTAGGAAATTCCACTAGTACAACCCCTAATAGCATGGTGGAATTTTATAAAAAAGTGATTTCTAATTGATCGTAACATGTTTTAAATGTGGTGGATATGCATGCCAGGAAGATGTTAAAGATGCAAATGACCTAATGATCCAAAAATTTCAAGGAGTTGAAAAAACTAAATTCACAAGTTAACTTGTGGTGGGGTATTTACAACAGAAAAACATCCCACTTTTGTCCTATTTTACAAAAAGCAGACCCAAAAATCGCCCATACTTTTTGGAATTATCTCTCTCTACATTTGTGCATTTCCAAGATTTGGTTGTTCAATTTTTTTTTCAAACTTGAGTTTTCACTCTGCATGTTTTCTCCTAAACAAAAAGATAAGGCAGATATAGATCAGAACAAAATGAAAATTTAGTGTTTATGTGTGCAGAAAAATTTGAAAACTATAAGGAAAGTGAGTGAAGAAAGTTATTTCACGCACTAAAAATGAACACCAGTGTTTTGTTATCCACATTTGGGAAATTCCACTAGCACAACACCTAATAACTTGGTGGAATTTTCTAAGAAACAGATTTCTAATTGATCCTAACACGGTTTAAATGTGGTGGATAAGCAAGCAAGAAACATGTTGAAGATTCAAATGTCCTAACGATCTAAAAATTTCAAGGAGTAGGAAAAACTAAATTCTCAAGTTAAAGTGGGGAAGAGCCAAATAACCTACTTTTTAACTATTTTACAAAAAGCGGACTTAAGAAAACATAGATACTTTTTGGAATTATCTCTCTCTGCATTTGGATGTACAATTTTTTTTTCAAACTTGAGTTTTCACTCTCCCAGTTTTCTCGTAAACAAAAAGATAAGGCAAATATAGATCACAACAAAATGAAAATTTTAGAATTTATGTATGCAAAAAAATTTGAAAACTATAATAAAGGTGAGTGAAGAAAGTTATTTCACGCACTAAAAATGACCACCAGAGTTTTGTTATCCACGTTTGGAAAATTCCACTAATACAACCCCTAATAGCTTGGTGGAATTTTATAAGAAAGATATTTCAAATTGATCTTAACTTGTTTTAAATGTGTGGATATGCATCCCAGAAATATGTTGAAGATGCAATTGACCTAATGATCCAAAAATTTCAAGGTGTAGAAAAAATTAAATTCTCAAGTTAACGAATGGTGGGGTATTGACAAGAGTCAAACAACCCACTTTTTGCCAATTTTACGAAAAGCAGACATAAAAAGTCACAGATACATTTTGGGTATTATCTCTCTCAGCATTTGTCCATTTCGAACATTTGGATGATCAATTTTTGTTTCAAACTTGGGTTTTCACTGCCCCAGTTTTCTCATAAACAAAAAGATAAGGCAAATCTAGATCACAACAAAATGAAAATTTTAAAGTTTATATATGCAAAAAAATTTTAAAACTATAAAAAATGAGAGTGAAGAGAGTTATTTCACGCACTTAAAATGAACACCAGAGTTTTGTTATCCACGTTTGGGAAATTCCACTTGTACAACCCCTAATAGCTTGGTGGAATTTTATAAGAAAGTGATTTCTAATTGATCCTAACATGTTTTAAATGTGGTGGATATGCAAGCCAGAAACATGTTTAAGATGCAAATGACCTAATGATCCAAAAATTTCTATGAGTAGGAAACACTAAGTTCTCAAGTTAACGTGCGGTGAGGTATTTACTTGACCAAACAACCCACTTTTTGCATATTTTACAAAAAGCGGACCTAAAAAATCACAGATACTTTTTGGAATTATCTGTCTCAGCATTTGTGCATTTTCGAGATTTAGATGTTTAATTTTTTTTTCAAACTTGAGTTTTCACTCTTCCTGCTTTCTCGTAAACAAAAAATAAGGCAAATATAGATCGCAACAAAATGAAAATTTTAGAGTTTATGAAAGGAAAAAAATTTGAAAACTATAATAAATGTGAGTGAAGAAAATTATTTCAAGCACTAAAAATGAACACCAGAGTTTCGTTATCCACGTTTGGAAAATTCCACTAGTACAACCCCTAATAGCTTGGTGGAATTTTAAAAGAAAGATATTTCTAATTGATCCTAACATGTTTTAAATGTGGTGGATATGCATGCCCGAAACATGTTGAAGATGCAAATGACCTAATGATCCAAAAACATCAAGGAGTAGGAAAAACTAAATTCTCAAGTTAACGTGCGAGTGAAACAACACACTTTTTGCCTATTTTACAAAAAGCGGACCTAAAAAATCACAGATACTTTTTGAAATTATCTCTCTCAGCATTTGTGCATTTCTGAGATTTGGATGTTCAATTTTTTTTCAAACTTGAGTTTCACTCTCCCAGCTTTCTCGTCAGAATAAAGATAAGACAAATATAGATCACAACAAAATGAAAATTTTGGAGTTTATGTATGCCGAAAAATTTGAGAACTATAATGAAAGTGAGTGAAGAAAGGTATTCACACTCTAAAAATGAACACCAGAGTTTTGTTATCCACGTTCTGGAAATTTCACTAGTACAACACTTAATAACTTGGTGGAATTTTATAAGAAAGAAATTTCTAATTGATCCTAACATGTTTTAAATATGGTGGATATGCATGCAAGAAACTTGTTGAAGATGCAAATGACCTAACGAACCAAAAATTTCAATGAGTAGGAAAAACTAAATTCTCAAGTTAACGTGGGGTAAAGCCAAATAACCAACTTTTTGAGTATTTTACAAAAAGCGGACCTAAGCAAACGTAGAAACTTTTTGGAATTATCTCTCTCAGCATTTGTGCATTTCCAAGAATTGGATGTACAATTTTTTTTTCAAACTTGAGTTTTCACTCTCCCAGTTTTCTCGTAAACAAAAATATAAGGCAAATATAGATCACAACAAAATGAAAATTTTATAGTTTATGTATGCTGAAAATTTTGAAAACTATAATAAAGGTGAGTCAAGAAAGTTATTTCACGCACTAAAAATGAACACCAGAGTTGTGTTATCCACGTTTGGAAAATTCCACTAGTACAACCCCTAACAGCTTGGTGAAATTTTATAAGAAAGAGATTTCAAATTGATCCTAACATGTTTTAAATGTGGTAGATATGCATGCAAGAAACATGTTGAAGATGCAAATGACATAATCGTCCAAAAATTTCAAGGAGTAGGAAAAAGTAAATTCTCTAGTTAACGTGCGGTGGGGTATTTACGAGAGCCAAACAACCCACTTTTTGCCTATTTTTCAAAAAGCGAACCTAAAAAAATCACAGATACTTTTGGGATATTATCTCTCTCACCATTTGTCCATTTCCAAGATTTGGATGTTCACTTTTTTTTCAAACTTGAGTTTTCACTCTCATAGTTTTCTCGTAAACAAAAAGATAAGGCAAATATAGATCACAACAAAATGAAAATTTTAGAGTTGATGTATGCAGAAAAATTTGAAAACTATAACAAATGTGAGCGAAAAAGTTATTTCACGCACTAAAAATGAACACTTGAGTTTTTTTATCCACGTTTGGAAAATTCCACCAGTACAACCCCTAATAGCTTGGTGGAATTTTATAAGAAAGAGATTGCTAATTGATCCTAACATGTTTTAAATGTGGTGGATATGAATGCCAGAAACATGTTGAAGATGCAAATGACCTAATCGTCCAAACATTTCAAAGAGTAGGGAGAACTAAATTCTCAAGTTAACGTATGGTGGGGTATTTACGAGAGCCAAACAACCCACTTTTTGCCAATTTTACAAAAAGCGGACATAAAAATCACAGATACTTTTGGGATATTATCTCTCTTAGTATTTTTGCATTTCCAAGATTTGGATGATAAATTTTTTTTCAAACTTAAAGTTTCACTCTTCCAGTTTTCTCGTGAACAAAAGATAATGCAAATATCGATCACAACAAAATCAAAATTTTAGAGTTTATGTAGGCAAAAAAATTTGAAAACTATAATAAATGTGAGTAAAGAAAGTTATTTCATGCTATAAAAATGAACAGCATAGTTTTGTTATCACCATTTGCGAAATTCCACTAGTACAACCCCTATTAGCTTGGTAGAATTTGATACGAAAGAGATTTCTAATTGATCATAACATGTTTTAAATGTGGTGGATATGCATGCTAGAAACATGTTGAAGATGGAAATGACCTAATGATCCAAAAATTTCAAGGAGTAGGAAAAACTAAATTCTCAAGTTAACGTGCGGTGGGGTATTTACCAGAGCCAAACAACCCACTTTTTGCCTATTTTACAAAAAGTTTACCTAAAAAATCACAGATATATTTTGGACTTATCTATCTCAACATTTGTGCATTTCCAAGATTTGGATTTTCAATTTGTTTTTCAAACTTGAGTTTTCACTCTCCTAGTTTTCTCGTAAACAAAAAGATAAGGCAAATATAGATCACAAGAAAATGAAAATTTTAGAGTTTATGTATGCAGAAAATTTTGAAAACTATACTAAATGTGAGTGAAGAAAGTTATTTCATGCTATAAAGATGAACACCAGAGTTTTTTTATCCACATTTGCGAAATTCCACTAGTACAACCCCTAATAGCTTGGTGGAATTTTATAAGAAAGGGATTTCTAATTGATCCTAACATGTTTTAAATGTGGTGGATATGCATGCCAGAAACATGTTGAAGATGCAAATGACCTAATGGTCCAAACATTTCAAGGAGTAGGAAAAACTAAATTCTCAAGTTAAAGTACGGTGGGGTATTTACGAGAGCCAAACAACCAACATTTTGCCAATTTTACAAAAAGTGGGCATAAAAAGTGAGAGATACTTTTTGGATATTATCTATCTCAGCATATGTGCATTTCCAATATTAGGATGTTCAATTTTTTTTTCAAACTTGAGTTTTCACTCTCCCTGTTTTCTCGTAAACAAAAAGATTAGCCAAATATTGATCACAAAAAAATGAAAATTTTAGAGTTTATGTATGCAAAAAAAATTGAAAACTATAATAAATGTTAGCGAAGAAATTTATTTCACGTACTAAAAATTACACCTGAGTTTTGTTATCCACGTTTTGGAAATTCCACTAGTACAACCCCTAATAGCTTGGTGGAATTTTATAAGAAAGTGATATCTAATTGAGCCTAACATGTTTTTAATGTGGTGGATATGAATGCCAGGAAAATGTTAAAGATGCAAATGACCTAATGATCCAAAAATTTCAAGGAGTAGGAAAAACTAAATTCACAAGTTAACATGCGGTGGGGTATTTACCATACAAAAACATCCCACTTTTGTCCTATTTTGCAAAAAACGGACCAAAACATCGCCCATACTTTTTGGAATTATCTCTCTCAGCATTTGTGCATTTCAAAGATTTGGTTGTTCAATTTTTTTTCAAACTTGAGTTTTCACTCTGCATGTTTTCTCCTAAACAAAAAGATAAGGCAGATATAGATCACAACAAAATGAAAATTTTAGAGTTTATGTATGCAGAAAAATTTGAAAACTATAATGAAAGTGAGTGAAGAAAGTTATTTCACGCACTAAAAATGAACACCAGAGTTTTGTTATCCACATTTTGGAAATTCCACTAGTACAACACCTAATAACTTGCTAGAATTTTACAAGAAACAAATTTCTAATTGATCCTAACAGGTTTTAAATGTGGTGGATATGCAAGCAAGAAACATGTTGAAGATTCAAATGACCTAAGGATCTAAAAATTTCAAGGAGAAGGAAAAACTAAATTCTCAAGTTAAAGTGGGGAACAACCAAATAACCTACTTTTTGACTATTTTACAAAAAGCGGACTTAAGAAAACATAGATACTTTTTGGAATTATCTCTCTCAGCATTTGTGCATTTCCAAGATTTGGATGTACAATTTTTTTTTCAAACTTGAGTTTTCACTCTCCCAGTTTTCTCGTAAACAAAAAGATAAGGCAAATATAGATCACAACAAAATGAAAATTCTAGAGTTTATGTATGCTGAAAATTTTGAAAACTATAATAAAGGTGAGTGAAGAAAGTTATTTCACGCACTAAAAAAGAACACCCGAGGTTTCTTATCCACGTTTGGAAAATTTCACTAGTACAACCCCTAATAGCTTGGTGGAATTTTATAAGAAAGAGATTTCAAATTGATCCTAACATGTTTTAAATGTGGTAGATATGCATGCAAGAAACATGTTGATAATGCAAATGACATAATCATCCAAAAATTTCAAGGAGTAGGAAAAAGTAAATTCTCTAGTTAACGTTCGGTGGGGTATTTACCAGAGCCAAACAACCCACTTTTTACCTATTTTTCAAAAAGTGGACCTAAAAAAATCACAGATACTTTTGGGATATTATCTCTCTCAGCATTTGTCCATTTCCAAGATTTGGATGTTCAATTTTTTTTTCAAACCTGAGTTTTCACCCTCATAGTTTTCTCGTAAACAAAAAGATAAGGCAAATATAGATCACAACAAAATGAAAATATTAGAGTTGATGTATGCAGAAAAATTTGAAAACTATAACAAATGTGAGTGAAAAATGTTATTTCACGCACTAAAAATAAACACTTGAGACTTGTTATCCACGTTTGGGAAATTCCACTAGTACAACCCCTAATAGCTTGGTTGAATTTAATAAGAAAGAGATTTCTAATTGATCCTAACATGTTTTAAATGTGGTGGATATGCAAGCCAAAAATATGTTGAAGATGCAAATGACCTAATGGTCCAAACATTTCAAGGATTAGAGAGAACTAAATTCTCAAGTTAGCGTATGGTGGGGTATTTACGAGAGCCAAACAACCCAATTTTTGCCAATTTTACAAAAAGCGGATATAAAAAATCACAGATACTTTTTGGATATTATCTCTCTCAGCATTTTTGCATTTCCAAGATTTGGATGTTCGATTTTTTTTCAAACTTGAGTTTTCACTCTCCCAATTTTTTCGTGAACAAAAAGATAAGGCAAATATCGATCACAACAAAATGAAAATTTTACAGTTTATGTAGGCAAAAAAATTTGAGAACTATAATAAATGTGAGTGAAGAAAGTTATTTCACGCTATAAAAATGAACACCAAAGTTTTGTTATCCCCATTTGCAAAATTCCACTAGTACAACCCCTAATTTCTTGGTGGAATTTGATGAGAAAGAGATTTCTAATTGATTATAACATGTTTTAAATGTGGTGGATATGCGTGCCAGAAACATGTTGAAGAAGCAAATGACCTATTGATCCAAAAATTTCAAGGAGTAGGAAAAACTAAATTCTCAAGTTAACGTGCGGTGGGGTATTTACAGAGCCAAACAACCCACTTTTTGCCTATTTTACAAAAAGCTTACCTAAAAAATCACAGATACATTTTGGACTTATCTCTCTCAACATTTGTGCATTTCCAAGATTTGGATGTTCAATTTGTTTTTCAAACTTGACTTTTCACTCTCCTAGTTTTCTCGTAAACAAAAAGATAAGGCAAATGTAGATCACAACAAAATGAAAAGTTTAGAGTTTATGTATGTAGAAAATTTTGAAAACTATAATAAATGTGAGTGAAGAAAGTTATTTCAATGAACACCAGAGTTTTGTTACCCACATTTGCGAAATTCCACTAGTACAACCCCTAATAGCTTGGTGGAATTTTATAAGAAAGATATTTGTAATTGATCCTAAGATGTTTTAAATGTGGTGGATATGCATGCCAGAAACATGTTGAATATGCAAATGACCTAATGGTCCAAACATTTCAAGAACTAGGAAAAACTAAATTCTCAAGTTAAAGTACGGTGGGGTATTTACGAGAGCCAAACAACCCATTTTTTTCTTATTTTGCAAAAAGTAGACATAAAAAGTGACAGATACTTTTTGGGTATTATGTCTCTTAGCATATGTGCATTTCCAATATTAGGATGTTCAATTTTTTTTTAAACTTGAGTTTTCACTCTCCTAGTTTTCTCGTAAACAAAAAGATTAGCCAAATATTTATCACAACAAAACGAAAATTTTAGAGTTTATTTATGCAAAAAAATTTGAAAACTATAATAAATGTGAGAGAAGAAAGTTATTTTCTCGTACTAAAAATTACACCTAAGTTTTGTTATCCACGTTTGGAAAATTCCAAGAGTACAACCCCTAATAGCTTGGAGGAATTTTATAAGAAAGTGATTTCGAATTGATCCTAACATGTTTTTAATGTGGTGGATATACATGCCAGGAAGATGTTAAAGATGCAAATGACCTAATGATCCAAAAATTTCAAGGAGTAGGAAAAACTAAATTCACAAGTTAACGTGCGGTGGGGTATTGACCATAGAAAAACATCCCACTTTTGTCCTATTTTACAAAAAGCAGACCAAAAAATCACCCATACTTTTTGGAATTATCTCTCTCAGCATTTGAGCATTTCCAAGATTTGGTAGTTCAATTTTTTTTTCAAACTTAAGTTTTCACTAAGCATGTTTTCTCCTAAACAAAAAGATAAGGCAGATATAGATCACAACAAAATGAAAATTTTAGAGTTTATGCAGAAAAATTTGAAAACTATAATGAAAGTGAGTGAAGAAAGTTATTCCACGCACTAAAAATAAACACCAGAGTTTTGTTATCCACATTTGGGAAATTCCACTAGTACAACATCTAATAACTTGGTGGAATTTTATAAGAAACAAATTTCTAATTGATCCTAATAGGTTTTAAATGTGGTGGATAAGCAAGCAAGAAACATGTTGAAGATTCAAATGACCTAACGATCTAAAAATTTCAAGGAGTAGGAAAACTAAATTCCCAAGTTAAAGTGGGGAAGAGCCAAATAACCTACTTTTTGACTATTTTAAAAAAAGCGGACCTAAGAAGACATAGATACTTTTTGGAATTATCTCTCTCAGTATTTGTGCATTTCCAAGATTTGGATGTACAATTTTTTTTTTTAAACTTGAGTTTTCACTCTCCCAGTTTTCTCGTAAACAAAAAGATAAGGCAAATATAGATCACAAGAAAATGAAAATTTTAGAGTTTATGTATGCAGAAAATTTTGAAAACTATACTAAATGTGAGTGAAGAAAGTTATTTCATGCTATAAAGATGAACACCAGAGTTTTGTTATCCACATTTGCGAAATTCCACTAGTACAACCCCTAATAGCTTGGTGGAATTTTATAAGAAAGGGATTTCTAATTGATCCTAACATGTTTTAAATGTGGTGGATATGCATGCCAGAAACATGTTGAAGATGCAAATGACCTAATGGTCCAAACATTTCAAGGAGTAGGAAAAACTAAATTCTCAAGTTAAAGTACGGTGGGGTATTTACGAGAGCCAAACAACCAACATTTTGCCAATTTTACAAAAAGTGGGCATAAAAAGTGAGAGATACTTTTTGGATATTATCTATCTCAGCATATGTGCATTTCCAATATTAGGATGTTCAATTTTTTTTTCAAACTTGAGTTTTCACTCTCCCTGTTTTCTCGTAAACAAAAAGATTAGCCAAATATTGATCACAAAAAAATGAAAATTTTAGAGTTTATGTATGCAAAAAAAATTGAAAACTATAATAAATGTTAGCGAAGAAATTTATTTCACGTACTAAAAATTACACCTGAGTTTTGTTATCCACGTTTCGGAAATTCCACTAGTACAACCCCTAATAGCTTGGTGGAATTTTATAAGAAAGTGATATCTAATTGAGCCTAACATGTTTTTAATGTGGTGGATATGAATGCCAGGAAAATGTTAAAGATGCAAATGACCTAATGATCCAAAAATTTCAAGGAGTAGGAAAAACTAAATTCACAAGTTAACATGCGGTGGGGTATTTACCATACAAAAACATCCCACTTTTGTCCTATTTTGCAAAAAACGGACCAAAAAATCGCCCATACTTTTTGGAATTATCTCTCTCAGCATTTGTGCATTTCAAAGATTTGGTTGTTCAATTTTTTTTCAAACTTGAGTTTTCACTCTGCATGTTTTCTCCTAAACAAAAAGATAAGGCAGATATAGATCACAACAAAATGAAAATTTTAGAGTTTATGTATGCAGAAAAATTTGAAAACTATAATGAAAGTGAGTGAAGAAAGTTATTTCACGCACTAAAAATGAACACCAGAGTTTTGTTATCCACATTTTGGAAATTCCACTAGTACAACACCTAATAACTTGCTAGAATTTTACAAGAAACAAATTTCTAATTGATCCTAACAGGTTTTAAATGTGGTGGATATGCAAGCAAGAAACATGTTGAAGATTCAAATGACCTAAGGATCTAAAAATTTCAAGGAGAAGGAAAAACTAAATTCTCAAGTTAAAGTGGGGAACAACCAAATAACCTACTTTTTGACTATTTTACAAAAAGCGGACCTAAGAAAACATAGATACTTTTTGGAATTATCTCTCTCAGCATTTGTGCATTTCCAAGATTTGGATGTACAATTTTTTTTTCAAACTTGAGTTTTCACTCTCCCAGTTTTCTCGTAAACAAAAAGATAAGGCAAATATAGATCACAACAAAATGAAAATTCTAGAGTTTATGTATGCTGAAAATTTTGAAAACTATAATAAAGGTGAGTGAAGAAAGTTATTTCACGCACTAAAAAAGAACACCCGAGGTTTCTTATCCACGTTTGGAAAATTTCACTAGTACAACCCCTAATAGCTTGGTGGAATTTTATAAGAAAGAGATTTCAAATTGATCCTAACATGTTTTAAATGTGGTAGATATGCATGCAAGAAACATGTTGATAATGCAAATGACATAATCATCCAAAAATTTCAAGGAGTAGGAAAAAGTAAATTCTCTAGTTAACGTTCGGTGGGGTATTTACCAGAGCCAAACAACCCACTTTTTACCTATTTTTCAAAAAGTGGACCTAAAAAAATCACAGATACTTTTGGGATATTATCTCTCTCAGCATTTGTCCATTTCCAAGATTTGGATGTTCAATTTTTTTTTCAAACCTGAGTTTTCACCCTCATAGTTTTCTCGTAAACAAAAAGATAAGGCAAATATAGATCACAACAAAATGAAAATATTAGAGTTGATGTATGCAGAAAAATTTGAAAACTATAACAAATGTGAGTGAAAAATGTTATTTCACGCACTAAAAATAAACACTTGAGACTTGTTATCCACGTTTGGGAAATTCCACTAGTACAACCCCTAATAGCTTGGTTGAATTTAATAAGAAAGAGATTTCTAATTGATCCTAACATGTTTTAAATGTGGTGGATATGCAAGCCAAAAATATGTTGAAGATGCAAATGACCTAATGGTCCAAACATTTCAAGGATTAGAGAGAACTAAATTCTCAAGTTAGCGTATGGTGGGGTATTTACGAGAGCCAAACAACCCAATTTTTGCCAATTTTACAAAAAGCGGATATAAAAAATCACAGATACTTTTTGGATATTATCTCTCTCAGCATTTTTGCATTTCCAAGATTTGGATGTTCGATTTTTTTTCAAACTTGAGTTTTCACTCTCCCAATTTTTTCGTGAACAAAAAGATAAGGCAAATATCGATCACAACAAAATGAAAATTTTACAGTTTATGTAGGCAAAAAAATTTGAGAACTATAATAAATGTGAGTGAAGAAAGTTATTTCACGCTATAAAAATGAACACCAAAGTTTTGTTATCCCCATTTGCAAAATTCCACTAGTACAACCCCTAATTTCTTGGTGGAATTTGATGAGAAAGAGATTTCTAATTGATTATAACATGTTTTAAATGTGGTGGATATGCGTGCCAGAAACATGTTGAAGAAGCAAATGACCTATTGATCCAAAAATTTCAAGGAGTAGGAAAAACTAAATTCTCAAGTTAACGTGCGGTGGGGTATTTACAGAGCCAAACAACCCACTTTTTGCCTATTTTACAAAAAGCTTACCTAAAAAATCACAGATACATTTTGGACTTATCTCTCTCAACATTTGTGCATTTCCAAGATTTGGATGTTCAATTTGTTTTTCAAACTTGACTTTTCACTCTCCTAGTTTTCTCGTAAACAAAAAGATAAGGCAAATATAGATCACAACAAAATGAAAAGTTTAGAGTTTATGTATGTAGAAAATTTTGAAAACTATAATAAATGTGAGTGAAGAAAGTTATTTCAATGAACACCAGAGTTTTGTTACCCACATTTGCGAAATTCCACTAGTACAACCCCTAATAGCTTGGTGGAATTTTATAAGAAAGATATTTGTAATTGATCCTAAGATGTTTTAAATGTGGTGGATATGCATGCCAGAAACATGTTGAATATGCAAATGACCTAATGGTCCAAACATTTCAAGAACTAGGAAAAACTAAATTCTCAAGTTAAAGTACGGTGGGGTATTTACGAGAGCCAAACAACCCATTTTTTTCCTATTTTGCAAAAAGTAGACATAAAAAGTGACAGATACTTTTTGGGTATTATGTCTCTTAGCATATGTGCATTTCCAATATTAGGATGTTCAATTTTTTTTTAAACTTGAGTTTTCACTCTCCTAGTTTTCTCGTAAACAAAAAGATTAGCCAAATATTTATCACAACAAAACGAAAATTTTAGAGTTTATTTATGCAAAAAAATTTGAAAACTATAATAAATGTGAGAGAAGAAAGTTATTTTCTCGTACTAAAAATTACACCTAAGTTTTGTTATCCACGTTTGGAAAATTCCAAGAGTACAACCCCTAATAGCTTGGAGGAATTTTATAAGAAAGTGATTTCGAATTGATCCTAACATGTTTTTAATGTGGTGGATATACATGCCAGGAAGATGTTAAAGATGCAAATGACCTAATGATCCAAAAATTTCAAGGAGTAGGAAAAACTAAATTCACAAGTTAACGTGCGGTGGGGTATTGACCATAGAAAAACATCCCACTTTTGTCCTATTTTACAAAAAGCAGACCAAAAAATCACCCATACTTTTTGGAATTATCTCTCTCAGCATTTGAGCATTTCCAAGATTTGGTAGTTCAATTTTTTTTTCAAACTTAAGTTTTCACTAAGCATGTTTTCTCCTAAACAAAAAGATAAGGCAGATATAGATCAGATCACAACAAAATGAAAATTTTAGAGTTTATGCAGAAAAATTTGAAAACTATAATGAAAGTGAGTGAAGAAAGTTATTCCACGCACTAAAAATAAACACCAGAGTTTTGTTATCCACATTTGGGAAATTCCACTAGTACAACATCTAATAACTTGGTGGAATTTTATAAGAAACAAATTTCTAATTGATCCTAATAGGTTTTAAATGTGGTGGATAAGCAAGCAAGAAACATGTTGAAGATTCAAATGACCTAACGATCTAAAAATTTCAAGGAGTAGGAAAACTAAATTCCCAAGTTAAAGTGGGGAAGAGCCAAATAACCTACTTTTTGACTATTTTAAAAAAAGCGGACCTAAGAAGACATAGATACTTTTTGGAATTATCTCTCTCAGTATTTGTGCATTTCCAAGATTTGGATGTACAATTTTTTTTTTTAAACTTGAGTTTTCACTCTCCCAGTTTTCTCGTAAACAAAAAGATAAGGCAAATATAGATCACAATAAAATGAAAATTTTAGAATTATGTATGCAAAAAAATTTGAAAACTATAATAAATGTGAGTGAAGAAAGTTATTTCACGCACTAAAATGAACACCAGAGTTTTGTTATCCACATTTGGAAAATTCCACTAGTACAACCCCTAATAGCTTGGTGGAATTTTATAAGAAAGATATTTCAAATTGATCTTAACATGATTTAAATGTGGTGGATATGCATCCCAGAAACATGTTGAAGATGCAATTGACCTAATGATCCAAAATTTTCAAGGTGTAGGAAAAACTAAATTCTCAAGTTAACGAACGGTGGGGTATTTACAAGAGCCAAACAACCCACTTTTTGCCTATTTTACAAAAAGCGGACATAAAAAGTCACGGATACATTTTGGGTATTATCTCTCTCAGCATTTGTGCATTTCCAAGATTTGGATGTTCAATTTTTTTTTCAAACTTGAGTTTTCACTCTCCCAGTTTTCTCGTAAATAAAAAGATAAGGCAAATGTAGATCACAACAAAATGAAAATTTTAGAGTTTATATATGCAAAAAATTTTTGAAACTATAATAAATGAGAGTGAAGAAAGTTATTTCACGCACTAAAAATGAACACCAGAGTTTTGTTATCCACGTTTGGGAAATTCCACTAGTACAACCCCTAATAGCTTGGTGGAATTTTATAAGAAAGTGATTTCTAATTGATCCTAACATGTTTTGAATGTGGTGGATATGCATGTTAGAAACTTGTTTAAGATGCAAATGACCTAATGATCCAAAAATTTCATGGAGTAGGAAAAACTAAGTTCTCAAGTTAACGTGATGTGGGGTATTTACTTGAGCCAAACAACCCAGTTTTTGCAAATTTTACAAAAAGCGGTCCTAAAAAATCACATATACTTTTTGGAATTATCTGTCTCAGCATTTGTGCATTTTCGAGATTTAGATGTTTAATTGTTTTTTTCAAACTTGAGTTTTCACTCTCCCAGTTTTCTCGTAAACAAAAGGATAAGGCAAATATAGATCACAACAAAATGAAAATTTTAGAATTTATTTATGCAAAAAAATTTGAAAACTATAATAATGGTGCGTGAAGAAAGTTATTTCACGCACTAAAAATGAACACCAGAGTTTTGTTATCCACGTTTGGAAAATTCCACTAGTACAACCCGTAATTGCTTGGTGGAATTTTATGAGAATGAGATTTTAAATTGATCCTAATATGTTTTAAATTTGGTGGATATGCATCCCTTAAAAATGTTGAAGATGCAAATGACCTAATGATCCACAAATTTCAAGGAGTAGGAAAAACTAAATTCTCAAGTTAACGTGCGGTGGGGTAGTTACTTGAGCCAAACAACACACTTTTTGCCTATTTTACAAAAAGCAGACCTAAAAAATCACAGATACCTTTTGAAATTATCTCTCTCAGCATTTGTGCATTTCCAAGATTTGGATGTTCAATTTTTTTTTTGAACTTGAGTTTCACTGTCCCAGCTTTCTCGTAAGAATAAAGATAAGACAAATATAGATCGCAACAAAATGAAAAATTATGAGTTTATGTATGCAAAAAAATTTGAAAACGATAATAAATGTGAGTGAAGAAAATTATTTCACGCACTAAAAAAGAACATCAGAGTTTAATTATTCACAACCCCTAATAGCTAGTGGAATTTTATAAGAAAGAGATTTCTAAATGATCCTAACGTGTTTTAAAAGTGGAGGATATGCATGCGAGAAACATGTTGATAATGCAAATGGCCTAATCATCCAAAAATTTCATAGAGTGGGAAAAACTAAATTCTCTAGATAACATACGGTGGGGTATTTACCAGAGCCAAACAACCCACTTTTTGCCTATTGTACAAAAAGTGGGTTAAAATATCATAGATACTTTTTGGATATTATCTCTCTAAGCATTTGTGCAATTCCAAGATTTGAATGTTCAATTTATTTTTCAAACTTGAGTTTTCACTCTCCCAGTTTTCTCGTAAACAAAAAGATAAGGCAAATATAATCTCAACAAAATGAAAATTTAAGAGTTGATGTATGCAAAAAAAATTGAAAACTATAATAAATGTGAGTGAAGAAAGTTATTTCACGCACTAAAAATGAACACCAGAGCTTTGTTATCCATGTTTGTGAAACTCCACTAGTACAACCCCTAATAGTTCTGTGGAATTCTATATGAAAGAAATTTCTAATTGATCCAAACATATTTTAAATGTGGTGGATATGCAAGCCAGAAACATGTTGAGGATGCAAATGACCTAATGATCCAAAAATTTCAAGGAGTAGGAAAAACAAAATTCTCTAGTTAACGTGCGGAGGGGTATTTACTTGAGCCAAACAACCCACTTTTTGCCTATTTTACGAAAAGCGGACCTAAAAAATCATAGACACTTTTTTGAATTATCTCTCTCAGAATTTCTGCATTTCCAAGATTTGGATGTTCAATTTTTTTTTCAAACTTGATTTTTCACTCTCCCAGTTTTCTCGTAAAAAAAAAAGATAAGGGAAATATAGATAACAACAAAAGGAAAATTTTAGAGTTTATGTTTGCGAAAAAATTTTATCACTTTAATAAATTTGACTGAAAAAAGTTATTTCACGTACTAAAAATGAACATTAAAGTTTTGTTATCTACGTTTGGGAAATTCCACTAGTACAAACCCTAATAGCTTGGTGGAATTTTATAAGAAAGAGATTTCTAATTGATCCTAACATGTTTTAAATGTGGTGGATATGCATACCAGAAACATGTTGAAGATGCAAATGACCTAATGATCCAAAAATTTCAAGGAGATGGAAAAACTACTTTCTCAAGTTAATGTCGGTGGGGTATTTACCGGAGCCAAACAACCCACTTTTTTCCAATTTTACAAAAAGTGGAGCTCAAAAATTACTGATACTTTTTGGAATTATCTCTCTCAGCATTTGTGCATTTCCATGATTTGGATGTTCAATTTTTTTTTCAAACTAGAGTTTTCACTCTCCTAGTTTTCTCGTAAAAAAAAAAAAGATAAGGCAAATATAGATAACAACAAAACGAAAATTTTAGAGTTTATGTTTGCAAAAATATTTGATCACTTTACTAATTGTGACTGAAGAAAGTTATTTCACTTACTAAAAATGAACACTAAAGTTTTGTTATCTACGTTTGGGAAATTCCACTAGTACAACCCCTAATAGCTTGGTGGAATTTTTTAAGAAAGAGATTTCTAATTGATCCTAACATATTTTAAATGTGGTGGATATGCATACCAGAAACATGTTGAAGATGCAAATGACCTAATGATCCAAAAATTTCAAGGAGATGGAAAAACTACTTTCTCAAGTTAACGTCGGTGGGGCATTTACCGGAGCCCAACAACCCACTCTTTGCCAATTTTACAAAAAGTGGAACTAAAAAATCACTGATACTTTTTGGAATTATCTCTCTCAGAATTTGTGAATTTCCAATATTTTGATGTTCAATTTTTTTTTCAAACTTGAGTTTTCACTCTTCTAGTTTTCTCGTAAAAAAAAAAAGATAAGGCAAATATAGATCACAACAAAATGAAAATTTTAGAGTTTATGTATGCAAAAAAATTCGAAAACTATAATAAATGTGAGTGAAGAAAGTTATTTCCCGCACTGAAAATGAACACCAGAGTTTTGTAATCCAAGTTTCGGAAATTTCGCTAGTAACACCCCTAATAGCTTGGTGGAATTTTATAAGAAGGAGATCTCTAATTGATCCTAAAATGTTTTAAATGTGGTGGATATGCTTGCCAAAAACATGTTGAAGATGCAAAAGACCTAATGATCTAAAAATTTCAAGGAGTAGGAAAAACTAAATTCTCAAGTTAACATGCGGTGGGGTACTTACAAGAGCCTAACAACCCACTTTTAGCCTATTTTACATAAAGTGGACCGAAAAAATAACTGACACTTTTTGGAATTATCTCTCTCCGCATTTGTGCTTTTCCAAGATTTGGATGTTCAATTTTTTTTTCAAACTTGAGTTTTCTCTCTCCCAGTTTTCTTGTAAACAAAAAGATATGGCTAATCTAGTTCAAAAGAAAATGAAAATTTTGGAATTTATGTATGAAAAAAATTTGAAAACTATAATAAATGTGAGTGAAGAAAATTATTTCACGCACTAAAAATGAACACCAGAGTTTTGTTATGCACGTTTGGGAAATTCCAGTAGTAAAACCCCCTAATAGCTTGGTGGAATTTTATAAGAAATAGATTTCTAATTGATCCTAACATGTTTTAAATGTGGTGGATATGCATGCTAGAAACATGTTGAAGATGCAAATGATCTAATGATCCAAAAATTTCAAGGAGTAGGAAAAACTAAATTCTCAAGTTAACGTGTGGTGGGGTATTTACGAGAGCCAAACAACCCACTTTTTGCCTATTTGATAAATAGCTGACATAAAAAATCACAAATACTTTTTGGAATTATCTCTCTCAGCATTTGTGCATTTCAAATATATGGATGTTCAATTTTTTTTTCAAACTTGAGTTTTCACTCTCGCACTTTTCTCTTAAACAAAAAGATAGGGCAAATGTAGATCAGAACAAAAAGAAAATTTTTGATTTTATGTATGCAAAAAAATTTGAAAACTATATTAAATATTAGTAAAGAAAGTTATTTCACGCACTAAAATTGAACACCAGAGTTTTGTAATCCATGTTTCAAAAATTCTGCTAGTAACACACCTAATAGCTTGGTAGAATTTTATAAGAAAGAAATTTCTAATTGATCCTAACATGTTTTAAATGTGGTGGAAAAGCATGGCAAAAACATTTTGAACATGCAAATGACCTAATGATCCAAAAATTTCAAGGAGTAGGAAAAATTAAATTCTGAAGTTAACGTGCAGTGGGGTACTTACAAGAGTCAAACAACCCAATTTTTGCCTATTTTACATAAAGCGGACTGAAAAAATCACAGATACTTTTTGGAATTATCTCTCTCGGCATTTGTGCATTTCCAAGATTTGGATGTTCAATTTTTTTTTCAAACTTTAGCTTTCACTCTCCTAGTTTTCTTGTTAAGAAAAAGAGAAGGCAAATAAAGGTCAAAACAAAATGAAAATTTTTAGAGTTTATGTATGCAAAAAGATTTGAAAACTATAATAAATGTGAGTGAAGAAAATTATTTCACGCACTAGAAATGAACACCAAAATTTTGTTATCCACGTTTGGGAAATTCTACTAGTACAACCCCCTAATAGTTTGGTGGAATTTTAAAAGAAAGAGATTTCTAATTGATCCTAACATGTTTTAAATGTGGTGGATATGCACGCCAGAAACATATGGAAGATGAAAATGACCTAATGATCAAAATTTTCAAGGAGTAGGAAAAAATAAATTCTCAAGTTAACGTGCGGTGGGGAACTTACCAAATCCAAACAACCCACTTTTTGCCTATTTTACAATAAGCGGGCCTAAAAAATCACAGATACTTTTTGGAATTATCTTTCTTAGCATTTGTGCATTTCCAACATTTGGATGTTCAATTTTTTTTTTCAAACTAGAGTTTTCACTCTCTAAGTTTTCTCGTGAACAAAAAGATAAGGCTAATATTGATCACAACAAAAGGAAAATTTTAGAGTTTATGTGTGCAAAAAAATTTGAAAACTATAATAAATGTGAGTGTAGAAAGTTATTTCACGCACTAAAAACGAACACCAGAGTTTTGTTATCCACGTTTAGGAAATTCCACGAGTACAACCCTAATGGCTTTGTGGAATTTTATAAAACGAGATTTCTAATTGATCCTAACATGTTTTAAATGTGGTAGATATGCATGCCCGAAACATGTTGAAGATGCAAATGACCAATTGATCTGAAAGTTTCAAGGAGTATGAAAAACTAATTTCTCAAGTTAACGTGAGGTGGGGTACTTACGAGAGCCAAACAACCCACATTTTGCCTAATTTATAAAAAGCGGACCTAAAAAATCACAGATACTTTTTGGAATTATCTCTCTCAGTATTTATACATTCCCAAGTTTTGGATGTTCATTTCTTTTTTCGAACTTGGGTTTTCACTCTCCCAGTTTTCTCGTAAACAAAAAGATAAGGCAAATATATATCACAATAAAATGAAAACTTTAGAGTTTGTGTATGCAAAAAAATTTCAAAACTATAATAAATGTGAGTGAAGAAAATTATTTCATGCACTAAAAATGAACACCAGAGTTTTGTTATCCACGTTTTGGGAAATTTCAATAATACAACCCCTAATAGCTTGGTGGAATTTTATAAGAAAAAAATTTCTAATTGATCCTATAATGTTTTAAATGTGATGCATATGCATGCTAGAAACATGTTGAAGATGCAAATGACCTAATGATCCAAAAATTTCAAGGAGTAGGAAAAACTAAATTCTCAAGTAAACATGCGTTGGGGTATTTACCTGAGCCAAACAACCCACTTTTGCCTATTTTACAAAAAGCGGACCAAAAAAATCGTTTATACTTTTTGGAATTATCTCTTTAAGCATTTAAACATTTCAAAGATTTGGCTGTCCAATTTTTTTCAAACTTCAGTTTTCACTCTCATAGTTTTCTCGTAAACAAAAAGATAAGGCAAATATAGATCACAAAAAAATGAAAATTTTAGAGTTTATGTATGCAAAAAAAATTGAGAACTATAATAATTGTGACTGAAGAAAGTTATTTCACGCACTAAAAAGGAATACCAGAGTTTTGTTATCCACGTTTGGGAAAGTCCACCTGTACAACCCCTGATAGCTTGGTGGAATTTTATAAGAAAGAGATTTCTAATTCATCCTAACATTTTTTAAATGTGGTGGATATGCATGCCAGAAATATGTGGAAGATGTAAATGACCTAATGATCCAAAATTTTTAAGGAGTAGGAAAAACTAAATTCTCAAGTTAACGTGCGGTGGGGTTTTTATCAGAGCCAAACAAACCACTTTTTGCCTATTTTATAAAAAACGGACCTAAAAAATCACGGATACTTTTTGGAATTATCTCTGTCACCATTTGTGGTTTTCCATGATTTGGATGTTCATTTTTTTTATTTCAAACTTGAGTTTTGACTCTCCGAGTTTTCTCATAAACAAAAAGATAAGGCAAATATAGATCACAACAAAATGAAAATTTTAGAGTTTATGTATGCAAAAAATTTGAAAACTATAATAAATGTGGGAGAAGAAAGTTATTTCACGCACTAAAAATGAACACTTGAGTTTTGTTATCCTCGTTTGGGAAATTCAACTAGAACAACCCCTAATAGCTTGGTGGAATTTTATGAGAAAGAGATTTCTAATTGATCCCAAACATGTTTTAAATGTCGTGGATATGCATGCTAGAAACATGTTGAACATGCAAATGACCTAATAATCCAAAAATTTCATGGAGTAGGAAAAACTAAATTCTCGAGTTAAAGTGTGGTGGGGTAATTATCAGAGGCAAACACCCCACTTTTTGCTTATTTTACAAAAAGCGGAACGAAAAAATCACAAATACTTTTTGGAGTTATCCCTCTTAGCATTTGTGCATTTCCATGATTTGGATGTTCAATTTTTTTTTGAAACTTGAGTTTTAACTCTCCCAGTTTTCTCGTAAACAAAAAGATAAGGCAATTATAGATCACAACAAAATGAAAATTTTAAAGTTTAAGTATGCAAAAAAATTTAAAAACTATAATAAATGTGAGTGAAGAAAGTTATTTCACGCACTTAAAATGAACACTAAAGTCTTGTTATCCACGTTTGGGAAATTTCACTAGTACAACCCCTAATAATTTGGTGGAATTTTATAAGAAAGAGATTTCTAATTGATCCTAACAAGTTTTAAATGCGGTGGATTTGCATGCCAGAAACATTTTGAAGATGCAAATGACCTAATGATTCAAAAATTTCAAGGAGTAGGAAAAACTAAATTCTCAAGTTAACGTGTGGTGGGGTTTTTACCAGACCCAAACAACCCACTTTTTGCCTATTTTACAACAAGCGGACCAAAAAAATCGAAGATACATTTTGCAATTATCTCTTTCAACATTTGTGCCTTTCCAGGAATTGGATGTTCAATTTTTTTGTCAAACTTGAGTTTTCACTCTCCCAGTTTTCGCATAAACAAAAAGATAAGGCAAATATAGATCCCAACAAAATGAAAATTTAAAAGTTTATGTATGCAAAAAAATTTCAAAACAATAATAAATGTGAGTGAAGAAAGTTATTTCACGCACTAAAAATGAACACCAGAGTTTTGTTATCCACGTTTGGGAAAATCCACTAGTAACAGCCCTAATAGCTTAGTGGAATTTTATAAGAAAGAAATTTCTAATTGATCCTAACATGTTTTAAACGTGGTGGGGAATTTACGAGACAAAAACAACCCACTTTTAGACAAGTTTTAAAAAAGGGGACCAAAAAAATTACAGATACTTTTTGGAATTATCTCCCTCTACATTTGTGCATTTTCAAGATTTGGATGTTCAATTTTTTTTTTTCAAACTTGTGTTTTCACTCTCAGAGTTTTCTCGTAAACAAAAAGATAGGGGAAATAAAGTTCACAGCAAAATGAAAATTATAGAGTTTATGTATGCAAAAAAATTTGAAAACAATAATAAATGAGTGTGAAGAAAGTTATTTCACGCACAAAAAATGAACACCAGAGTTTTGTTATCTACGTTTGGGAAATTCCACTAGTACAACCCCTTATAGCTTGGTGAAATTTTATAAAAAAGATATTTCTAATTGATCCTAACATGTTTTAAATGTGGTGGATATGCATGCCAGAAGCAAGGGGAAGATGAAAAATGACCTAATGATCCAAAAATTTCATGGAGAAGGAAAAACTTAATTCTAAAGTTAACGTGCGGTGGGGTATTTACCAGAGCCAAACAACCCACTTTTTGCGTATTTCACAAAAACTGGACCTTAAAAATCACAGATACTTTTTTAGAATTAACTCTCTCAGCATTTGTGCTTTTCCAAGATTTGGATGTTTAATTTTTTTTTCAAACTTGAGTTTTCATTCTCCCAATATTGTCGTAAACAAAAAGATAAAGCATATATAGTCACAACAAAATGAAAATTTAAGAGTTTATGTATGCAAAAAAATTTGAGAACTATAATAAATGTGAGCGAAGAAAGTTATTTCACGCACTAAAAAGGAATACCAGAGTTTTGTTATCCACAGTTGGGAAATTCCACTAGTACAACCCCTAATAGTTTGGTGAAATTTTATAAGAAAGAGATTACAAATTGATCCTAACATGTTTTAAATGTGGAGGATATGCATGCCAGAAACATTTTGAAGATGCAAATGACCTAATGATCCAAAAATTTCAAGCAGTAGGAAAAACTAAATTCTCAAGTTAACGTGCGGTGGGGTTTTTTCCTGACCCAAACAACCTACTTTTTGCCTATTTTACAATAAGCGGACCTAAAAAATCGCAGATATGTTTTGGAATTATCTCTCTCAACATTTGTGCATTTCCAGGAATTGGATGTTCATTATTTTTTTCAAACTTGAGTTTTCACTCTTGTACTTTTCTCGAAAACAAAATGATAAGGCAACTATAGATCACAACAAAATGAAAATTTTAGAGTTTATGTAAGCAAAAAAAATTGAAAACTATAATAAATGTGAGTGAAGAAAGTTATTTCATGCACTAAAAATGAACACCAGAGTTTTGTTATCCACGTTTCTGAAATTCCACTAGTACAACCCCAAATAGCTTGGTGGAATTTTATATAAAAGAGATTTCTAATTGATCCTAACATGTTTTACTAGTGGTGGATATGCATGTCAGAAACATGTTGAAGATGCAAATGACCTAATGTTCCAAAAATTTCAAGGAGTAGGAAAAACTAAATTTTCAAGTTAAAATGCGGCGGGGTATTTACTAGAGCCAAACAACCCACTTTTTTCCTATTTTACTAAAACCAGACGTTAAAAAACTAAGATACTTTTTTGAATAATCTCTTTTAGCATTTGTTCATTTCCAAGATTTGGATGTCCAATTTTTTTTTCAAACTTGAGTTTTCACTGTCCCGGTTTTCTCGTAAACAAAAAGAAAAAGCAAACATAGATCACAACAAAATGAAAATTTTACAGTTTATGTATGAAAAAAAAATTGAAAACTATAATAAGTGTGAGTGAAGCAAGTTATTTCACGCACTAAAAATGAACTCTAGAGTTTTGTTATCCACGTTTGGGAAATTGCACTAGTACAACCCCTAATAGTTTGGTGGAATTTTATAAGAAAGAGATTTCTAATTGATCCTAACAAGTTTTAAATGTGGTAGATTTGCATGCCAGAAGCATTTTGAAGATGCAAATGACCTAATGTTTGAAAATTTTCAAGGAGTAGGAAAAACTAAATTCTCAAGTTAAAATGCAGTGGGGTATTTACCTAAGCCAAACAACCCACTTTTTTCCTATTTTACTAAAAGCGGACCTTAAAAATCTAAGATACTTTTTCGAATAATCTCTTTTAGCATTTGTGCATTTCCAAGATTTGGATGTTCAATTTGTTTTTCAAACATGAGTTTTCACTCTCCCAGTTTTCTCGTAAACAAAAAGATAAGGCAAATATAGATCACAACTAATTGAAAAATTTAGAGTTTATGTATGCAAGAAAATTTGAGAACTATAATAAATGTGAGTGAAGAAAGTTATTTCACGCACTAAAAATGAACACCTGAGTTTTGTTATCCATATTTGGGAAATTCCACAAGTACAACACCTAATAGCTTTGTGGAATTTTATAAGAAAGAGATTTCTAATTGATCCTAACATATTTTAAATGTGGTGGATATGCATGCCAGAAACATGTTGAAGAAGCAAAGGACCAAATGATCCAAAAATTTCCAGGAGTAGGAAAAACTAAATTCTCAAGTTAACGAGTGGTGGGGTATTTATCAGAGCCAAACAACCCACTTTTTGCCTATTTTATAAAAAGCGGTCCAAAAAATTCACAGGTACTTTTTTGAATTATCTCTCTCAGCATGTGTGCATTTCCAAAATTAGGATGTTCATTTTTTTTTTCAAACTTGAGTTTTCAAGTAAACAAAAAGATAAGGCAAATAAGGATCGCAACAAAATGAAAATTTTATAGTTTATGTATGCAAAACAATTTGAGAACAATAATAAATGTGAGTAAAGAAAGTTATTTCATCCACTAAAAATGAACACCAGAGTTATGTTATCCACTTTTGGGAAATTCCACTAGTACAACCCCTAATAGCTTGGTGGAATTTTATAAGAAAGAGATTTCAAATTGATCCTAACATGTTTTAAATGTGGTGGATATGCATGCCAGAAAAATGTTGAAGATGCAAATGATCTAATGATCCAAAAATTTCAAGGAATTGGAAAAACTAAATTCTCAAGTTAATGTGCGGTAGGGTATTTACCAGAGCGAAACATCGCACTTCTTGCCTATTTTACAAAAAGTGGACCTAAAAAATCACAAATAAATTTTGTAATTATCTCTTTTAGCATTTGTGTTTTTCCAAGATTTGGATGTTCAATTTTTTTTTTCAAACTTGAGTTTTCACTCTCCTAGTTTTCTCGTAAACAAAAAGATAAGGCAAATATAGATCACAAGAATATGAAAATTTTAGAGTTTATGTATGCAAAAAAAATTGAAAACTATAATAAATGTGAGTGGAGAAAGTTATTTCACGCACTAAAAATGAACACCAGAGTTTTTTTATCCACTTTTGGGAAATTCCACTTGTACAACCCCAAATAGCTTGGTGGAATTTTATAAGAAATAGATTTCTAATTGATCCTAACATGTTTTAAAAGTGGTGTATATGCATCCTAGAAACATGTTGAAGATGCAAATGACCTAATGTTCCAAAAATTTCAAGGACTTGGAAAAACTAAATTCTCAAGTTAACATGCGGTGGGGTAATTACACGAGCCAAACAACCCACTTTTTGCCTATTTTACAAAAACCGGACCTTAAAAGTCACAGATACTTTTTCGAATTATCTCTCTCAGCATTTGTGCATTACCAATATTTGGATGTTCAATTTTTTTTTCAAACTTGAGTTTTCACTCTCCCATTTTTTTCGTAAACAAAAAGATCAAGCAAATATTGATCACAACAAAATGAAAATTTTAGAGTTTACGTATGCAAAAATATTTGACAACTATAATAAATGTGAGTGAAGAAAGTTATTTCGCACACTAAAAAGGAACACCAGAGTTTTGTTATCTACGTTTGAGAAATTCGACTGGTACAACCCTAATTGCTTGGTGAAATTTTTCAAGAAAGAGATTTATAATTGATCCTAGCATGTTTTAAATGTGGTGGATATGCGTGCCAGAAAATTTTTGAGCATGCAATTGACCTCATGATCCAAAAGTTTCATGGAGAAGGAAAAACTAAATTCTCAAGTTAACGAGCAGTGCGGTATTTACCAGAGGCAAACATCCCACTTCTTGCCTATTTTACAAGAAATGGACCAAAAAATCTCAGATACTTTTTGGAATTATCTCTCTTAGCATTTGTGCTTTTCCAAGATTAAATGTTCAATTTTTTTTCAAACATGAGTTTTCACTCTCCTAGTTTTCTCGTAAAAAAAAAGATAAGGCAAATATAGATTACAACAAAATGAAAATTTTAGAGTTTAAGTATGCCAAAAAAAAATGAAAACTATAATAAATGTGAGTGAAGAAAGTTATTTCACGCAATAAAAATGAACACCAGAGTTTTGTTATCCACATTTTGGAAATTCCACTAGTACAACCCCAAATAGCTTGGTGAAATTTTATATGAAATAGATTTCTAATTGATCCTAACATGTTTTAGAAGTGGTGGATATGCATGCCAGAAACATGTTGAAGATGCAATGACCTAATGTTCCAAAAATTTCAAGGAGTAGGAAAAACTAAATTCTCAAGTTAACAAGGGGTGAGGTATTTACGAGAGCCAAACAACCCAGTTTTTGCCTATTTTACAAAAAGCGAACCTTAAAAATCAAAAATACTTTTTCGAATTATCTCTCTCAGCATTTGTGCATTTCCAAGATTTGGATGTTCAACTTTTTTTTCAAACTTGAGTTTTCATTCTCCCAATATTATCGTAAACAAAAAGATAAAGCAAATATAGATCACAACAAAATGAAAATTATAGAGTTTATGTATTAAAAAAAATTCCTGAACTATAATAAATTTGAGTGAAGAAAGTTATTTCACGCACTAAAAAGGAACACCAGAGTTTTGTTATCCACGTTTGGGAAATTTCACTAGTACAACCCCTAATAGCTTGGTGAAATTTTACATCAAAGAGATTTATAATTGATCCTACCATTTTTAAATGTGGTGGAAATACAGGCTAGGTAAATTTTGAAGATGCAATTGACCTAATGATCCAAAAATTTCAAGGAGTTGGAAAAACTAAATTCTCAAGTTAAGGTACGGTGGGGTATTTACCAGAGCGAAACATCCCACTTCTTGCCTATTTTACAAAAAGCGGACCTAAAAAATCACGGATACTTTTTGGAATTATCTCTTTTAGCATTTGTGCTTTTCCAAGATTTGGATGTTCAATTTTTTTTTTCAAACATGAGTTTTCACTCTCCTTGTTTTCTCGTAAACAAAAAGATAAGGCAAATATAGATCACAACAAAATGAAGATTTTAGAGTTTATGTAAGCCAAAAAAATTGAAAACTATAATAAATGTGAGTGAAGAAAGTTATTTCACGCACTAAAAATGAACACCAAAGGTTTGTTATCCACGTTAGGGAAATTCCACTAGTACAACCCCAAATAGCTTAGTGGAATTTTATAAGAAATAGATTTCTAATTGATCCTAACACGCTTTAAAAGTGGTGGATATGCATGCCAGAAACATGATGAAGATGCAAATGACCTAATGTTCCAAAAATTTCAAGGACTAGGAAAAACTAAATTCTCAAATTAACATGCGGTGGGGTAATTACCAGAGCCAAACAACCCACTTTTTGACTATTTTACAAAAAGCGGACCTTAAAAATCATAGATACTTTTTCGAATTATCTCTCTTAGCATTTGTGCATTTCCAAGATTTGGATGTTCAATTTTTTTTTCAAACTAGAGTTTTCACTCTCCCAGTTTTTTCGTAAACAAAAAGATCAAGCAAATATTGATCACAACAAAATGAAAATTTTAAAGTTTATGTATGCAAAAAAATTTGAGAACTATAATAAATGTGAGTGAAGAAAGTTATTTGGCACACTAAAAAGGAATACCAGAGTTTTGTTATCTACGTTTGAGAAATTCCACTAGTACAACCCCTAATAGCTTGGTGAAATTTTTAAAGAAAGAGATTTATAATTGATCCTAGCATGTTTTAAATGTGGTGGATATGCATGCCAGAAAATTTTTGAGGATGCAATTGACCTAATGATCCAAAAGTTTCATGGAGAAAGAAAAACTAAATTCTAGAGTTAACGAGCAGTGCGGTTTTTACCAGAGGCTAACATCCCACTTCTTGCCTATTTTACAAAAAACTGACCAAAAAATCACAGATACTTTTTGGAATTATCTCTCTTAGCATTTGTGCTTTTCCAAGATTAAATGTTCAATTTTTTTTTTCAAACATGAGTTTTCATTCTCCTAGTTTTCACATAAACAAAAAGACAAGGCAAATATAGATTACAACAAAATGAAAATTTTAGAGTTTATGTATGCCAAAAAAAATGAAAACTATAATAAATGTGAGTGAAGAAAGTTATTTCACGCAATAAAAATGAACACCAGAGTTTTCCTATCCACGTTTTGGAAATTCCACTAGTACAACCCCAAATAGCTTGGTGGAATTTTATATGGAATAGATTTCTAATTGATCCTAACATGTTTTAAAAGTGGTGGATATGCATGTCAGAAACATGTTGAAGATGCAAATGACCTAATGTTCCAAAAATTTCGAGCAGGAAAAACTAAATTCTCAAGTTAACATGGGGTGAGGTACTTACAAGAGCCAAACAACCCTGTTTTTGCCTATTTTACAAAAAACGGACCTTAAAAATCACAGATACTTTTTCGAATTATCTCTCTCAACATTTGTGCATTTCCAAGATTTGGAAGTTCAACTTTTTTTTCAAACTTGAGTTTTCACTCTCCCAATATTGTCGTAAACAAAAAGATAAAGCAAATATAGATCACAACAAAATAATAATTTTAGAGCTTATGTATGCAAAAAAAATTCTGAACTATAATAAATGTGAGTGAAGAAACTTATTTCACGCACTAAAAAGGAACACCAGAGTTTTGTTATCCACGTTTGGGAAATTCCACTAGTACAACCCCTAATAGCTTGGTGAAATTTTACAACACATAGATTTATAATTGATCCTACCATGTTTTAAATGTGGTGGAAATGCATGCTAGGAAAATTTTGAAGATGCAATTGACCTAATGATCCAAAAATTTCAAGGAGTAGGAAAAACTAAATTCTCAAGTTAACGTGCAGTGGGGTATTTACCAGAGCGAAACATCCCACTTCTTGCCTATTTTACAAAAATCGGACCTAAAAAATCACGATTTGGAATTATCTCTTTTAGCATTTGTGCTTTTCCAAGATTTGGATGTTCAAATTTTTTTTTCAAACTTGAGTTTTCAATCTCCTTGTTTTCTCGTTAACAAAAAGATAAGGCAAATATAGATCATAATTAAATGAAAATTTTAGAGTTTATGTATGCCAAAAAAATTGAAAACTATAATAAATGTGAGTGAAGAAAGTTATTTCACGCACTAAAAATGAACACCAGAGTTTTGCTATCCACGTTTGGGAAATTCCACTAGTACAACCCCAAATAGCTTGGTGGAATTTTATAAGAAATAGATTTCTAATTGATCCTTACATGTTTTAAAAGTGGTGGATATGCATGCCAGAAACATGTTGAAGAAGCAAATGACCTAATGTTCCAAAAATTTCAAGGACTAGGAAAAACTAAATTCTCAAATTAACATGCGGTGGGGTAATTACCAGAGCCAAACAACCCACTTTTTGCCTTTTTTACAAAAAGCGGACCTTAAAAATCACAGATACTTTTTCGAATTATCTCTCTCAGCATTTGTGCATTTCCAAGATTTGGATGTTCTTTTTTTTTTTCAAACTAGAGTTTTCACTCTCCCAGTTTTTTCGTAAACAAAAAGATCAAGCAAATATTGATCACAACAAAATGAAAATTTTATAGTTTATGTATGTAAAAAAAATTGAGAACTATAATAAATGTGAGTGAAGAAAGTAATTTCACGCACTAAAAAGGAACACCAGAGTTTTGTTATCTACGTTTGAAAAATTCCACTAGTACAACCCCTAATAGCTTGGTGAAATTTTTCAAGAAAGAGATTTATAATTGATCCTAACTTGTTTTAAATGCGGTGGATATGCATGCCAGAAAATGATTGAAGATGCAATTGACCTAATGATCCAAAAGTTTCAAGGAGTAGGAGTAACTAAATTCTCAAGTTAACTAGCAGTGTGGTATTTACTAGAGGCAAATACTCCACTTCTTGCCTATTTTACAAAAAATAGACCAAAAAATCACAGATACTTTTTGGAATTATCTCTTTTAGCATTTGTGCTTTTCCAAGATTTAGATGTTCAATTTTTTTTTCAAACATGAGTTTTCACTCTCCTAGTTTTCTCGTAGACAAAAAGATAAGGCAAATATAGATCATAAAAAAATGAAAATTTTAGAGTTTATATATGCCAAAAAAAAATGAAAACTATAATAAATGTAAGTGAAGAAAGTTATTTCACGCAATATAAATGAACACCAGAGTTTTTTTATCCGCGTTTTGGAAATTCCTCTAGTACAACCCCAAATAGCTTGGTGGAATTTTATATGAAATAGATTTTTAATTGATCCTAACATGTTTTAAAAGTGGTGGATATGCATGCCAGAAACATGTTAAAGATGCAAATGACCTAATGTTTCTAAAATTTCAAGGAGTAGGAATAACTAAATTCTCAAGTTAACAAGGGGTGAGGTACTTACGAGAGCCAAACAACCCAGTTTTTGCCTATTTTACAAAAAACGGACCTTAAAAATCACAGATACTTTTTCGAATTATCTCTCTCAGCATTTGTACATTTCCAAGATTTGGATGTTCAACTTGTTTTTCAAACTTGAGTTTTCACTCTCCCAATATTGTAGTAAACAAAAAGATAAAGCAAATATAGATCACAACAAAATGAAAATTTTAGAGTTTATGCATGCAAAAAAATTTCAGAACTATAAATGTGAGTGAAGAAAGTTATTTCACGCACTAAAAAGGAACACCAGAGTTTTGTTATCCACGTTTACGAAATTCCACTAGTACAACCCCTAATAGCTTGGTGAAATTTTTAAAACAAAGAGATTTATAATTGATCCTACCATGCTTTAAATGTGGTGGAAATGCATGCTAGGAAAATTTTGAAGATGCAATTGACCTAATGATCTAAAAATTTCAAGGAGTTGGAAAAACTAAATTCTCAAGTTAACATGCTGTGGGGTATTTACCAGAGCGAAACATCCCACTTCTTGCCTATTTTACAAAAAGCGGACCTAAAAAATCTCGGACACTTTTTGGAATTATCACTTTTAGCATTTGTGCTTTTCCAAGATTTGTATGTTCAATTTTTTTTTTTCAAACTTGAGTTTTCACTCTCCTTGTTTTCTCGTAAACAAAAAGATAAGACAAATATAGATCACAACAAAATGCAAATTTTAGAGTTTATGTATGCAAAAAAAATTGAAAACTATAATAAATGTGAGTGAAGAAAGTTATTTCACGCACTAAAAATGAACACCAGAGTTTTGCTATCCACGTTTGGGAAATTCCACTAGTACAACCCCAAATAGCTTGGTGGAATTTTATAAGAAATAGATTTCTAATTGATCCTAACATGTTTTAAAAGTGGTGGATATGCATGCTAGAAACATGTTGAAGATGCAAATGACCTAATGTTCCAAAAATTTCAAGGACTAGGAAAAACTAAATTCTCAAATTAACATGCGGTGGGGTAATTACCAGAGCCAAACAACCCACTTTTTGCCTATTTTACAAAAGGCGGACCTTAAAAATCACAGATACTTTTTTGAATTATCTCTCTCAGCATTTGTGCATTTCAGAGATTTGGATGTTCAATTTTTTTTCAAACTTGAGTTTTCACTCTCCCAATATTGTCGTCAATAAAAAGATAAGGCAAATATAGATCACAAGAAAATGAAAATTTTAAAGTTTATGTAAGCAAAAAAAATTGAGAACTATAATAAATGTGAGTGAAGAAAGTTATTTTACGCACTAAAAAGGAACACCAGAGTTTTGTTATCCACGTTTGGGAAATTCCACTAGTACAACCCCTAATAGCTTGGTGAAATTTTACAACAAAGAGATTTATAATTGATCCTACCATCTTATAAATGTTGTGGATATGCATGCTAGAAAAATTTTGAAGATGCAATTCACCTAATGATCCAAAAATTTTTGGAGTTGGAAAAACTAAATTCTCAAGTTAACGTGCGGTGGGGTATTTACCAGAGAGAAACATCCCAATTCTTGCCTATTTTACAAAAAGTGGACCTCAAAAATCACTAATACTTTTTGGAATTATCTCTTTTAGCATTTGTGCTATTCCAAGATTTGGATGTTCAATTTTTTTTTTCAAACTTGAGTTTTCACTCTCCTAGTTTTCTCGTAAACAAAAGGATAAGGCAAATGTAGATCACAACAAAAGGAAAATTTTAGGGTTTATGTATGCCAAAAAAATTGAAAACTATAATAAATGTGAGTGAAAAAAGTTATTTCACGCACTAAAAATGAACACCAGAGTTTTTTTATCCACATTCGGAAAATTGCACTAGTGACTACCCCAAATAGCTTGGTGGAATTTTATAAGAAATAGATTTCTAATTGATCCTAACATATTTTAAAAGTGGTGGATATGCATGCCAGAAACATGTTGAAGATGCAATTGACCTAATGTTCCAAAAATTTCGAGGACTAGGAAAAACTAAATTCTCAAGTTAACATGCGGTGGGGTAATTACCAGAGCCAAACAACCCACTTTTTGCCTATTTTACAAAAACTGGACCTTAAAAGTCACTGATACTTTTTTGAATTATCTCTTTCAGCATTTGTGCATTTCGAAGATTTGGATGTTCAATTTTTTTTCAAACTTGAGTTTTCACTCTCCCAGTTTTTCGTAAACAAAAAGATCAAGCAAATATAGATCACAACAAAATGAAAATTTTAGAGTTTATGTATGCAAAAAAATTTGAGAACTATAATAAATGTGAGTTAAGAAAGTTATTTCACGCACTAAAAAGGAACACCAGAGTTTTGTTATCTACGTTTGAGAAATTCTACAAGTACAACCCCTAATAGCATGTTGAAATTTTTCAAGAAAGAGATTTATAATTGATCCTAACATGTTTTAAATGTGGTGGATATGCATGCCAGAAAATTATTGAAGATGCAAATGACCTAATGATCCAAAAGTTTCAAGGAGTTGGAAAAACTAAATTCTCAAGTAAATGAGCAGTGCGGTATTTACCAGAGGCAAACATCCCACTTCTTGCCTATTTTGCAAACATCCCACTTCTTGCCTATTTTACGAAAAACGGACCAAAAACTCACAGATACTTTTTGGAATTAACTCTCTTAGCATTTGTGCTTTTCCAAGATTTAGATGTTCAATTTTTTTTTCAAACATGAGTTTTTTCTCTCCTAGTTTTCTCGTAAACAAAAAGATAAGGCAAATATAGATCACAACAAAATGAAAATTTTAGAGTTTATGTATGCCAAAAAAAATGAAACCTATAATAAATGTGAGTGAAGAAAGTTATTTCACGCAATAAAAATGAACACCACAGTTTTGCTATCCACATTTTGGAAATTCCACTAGTACATACCCAAATAGCTTGGTGGAATTTTATTTGAAATAGATTTCTAATTGATCCTAACATGTTTTAAAACTGGTGGATATGCATGCCAGAAACATGTTGAAGATGCAAATGACCTAATGTTCCAAAAATTTCAAGGAGTAGGAAAAAATAAATTCTCAAGTTAGCATGGTGTGAGGTATTTACGAGAGCCAAACAACCCACTTTTTGCCTATTTTACAAAAAGCGGACATATAAAATCACAGATACGTTTTCGAATTATCTCTCTCAGCATTAGTGCATTTTCAAGATATGGATGTTCATTTTTTTTTTTCAAACTTGAGTTTTGACTCTCCCAATATTGTCGTAAACAAAAAGATAAAGCAAATAAAGATCACAACAAAATGAAAATTTTAGAGTTTATGTATGCAAAAAAATTTCAGAACTATAATAAATGTTAGTGAAGAAAGTTATTTCACGCACTAAAAAGGAACACCAGAGTTTTGTTATCCACGTTTGGAAAATTCCACTAGTACAACCCCTAATAGCTTGGTGAAATTTTACAACAAAGAGATTTATAATTGATCCTACCATGTTTTAAATGTGGTGGATACGCATGCTAGAAAAATTTTGAAGATGCAATTGACCTAATGATCCAAAAATTTAAAGGAGTAGGAAAAACTAAATACTCAAGTTAACATGCGGTGGGGTATTTACCAAAACCAAACAACCCACTTTTGCCTATTTTATAAAAAGCGGACTTAAAAAATCACGAATACTTTTTGGAATTATCTCTCTTAGCATTTGTGCATTTTCCAAGATTTGGATGTTAAATTGTTTTTTCAAACATGAGTTTTTACTCTCGCAGTTTTCTCGTAAACAAAAAGAGAAGGCAAATATAGATCAGAACAAATAGAAAATTTTAGAGTTTATGTATGGAAAAAAATTTGAGAATTGTAATAAATGTAAGTGAAGAAAGTTATTTCACACACTAAAAATGAACACCAGAGTTTCGTTATCCTTATTTGGGAAATTCCACTAGTACAACCCCAAATTGCTTTGTGATATTTTATAAGAAAATGATTTTTAATTGATCCTAACATATTTTAAATGTGGTGGATATGCATGCCAGAAACATGTTGAAGATGAAAATGACCAAATGATCCAAATATATGCAGGAGTTGGAAAAACTAAATTCTCAAGTTAACGAGCGGTGGGGTATTTACCAGAGCCAAACAACCCACTTTTCGTCTATTTTACAAAATGCAGACCTAAAAAATCACAGATACTTTTTGGCATTATCTCTCTCAACCTGTGTGCATTTCCAAGATTTGGATGATCAATTTTTTTTTCAAACTTTAGTTTTCACTCTCCTAGTTTTCACGTAAACAAAAAGATAAGGCCAATATGGGATCCCAACAAAATGAAAATTTTACAGTTTATGTATGCAAAAAAAATTGAGAACTATAATAAATGGGAGTCAAGAAAGTTATTTCCTGCACTAAAAATGAACACCAGAGTTATGTTATCCACTTTTGGGAAATTCCACTAGTACAACCCCTAATAGCTGGGTGGAATTTTATGAGAAAGAGATTTCAAATTGATCCTAACATGTTTTAAATGTGGTGGATATGAATCCCATAAAAATGTTGAAGATGCAAATGACCTAATGATCTAAAAATTTCAAGGAGTAGGAAAAACTAAATTCTCAAATAAAACGTGCGGTGGGGTATTTACCATAGCCAAACAACCCAGTTTTTGCCTATTATACAAAAAGCGGACCTCAAAAATCACAGATACTTTTTGGAATTATCTCTCTCAGCATTTGTGCATTTCCAAGATTTGGTTGTTCAATTCTTTTTTCAAACTTGAGTTTTCACTCTACTAGTTTTCTCGTAAACAAAAAGATAAGGCAAATATAGATCACAACAAAATGAAAATTTTAGAGTTTATGTATGCAAAAAAAATTGAAAACTATAATATATGGGAGTGAAAAAAATTATTTCACGCACTAAAAATGAACACAAGGGTTTTTTTATCCACGTTTGGGAAATTCCACCAGAACAATCCCAAATAGCTTGGTGGAATTTTATAAGAAAGAGATTTCTAACTGATCCTAACATGTTTTAGAAGTGGTGGATATGCATGCCAGAAACATGTTGAAGATGCAAATGACCTAATGTTCCAAAAATTTCATAGAGTAGGAAAAACTAAATTCTCAAGTTAACATGCGGTGGGGTATTTACTAGAGCCAAACAACCCACTTTTTGCCTATTTTACAAAAAGCGGACCTGAAAAATCACTGATACTTTTTTGAATTATTTCTCTCAGCATTTGTGCATTTCAAAGACTTGGATGTTCTATTTTTTTTTTCCAACATAAGTTTTCACTCTCCCAGTTTTCTCGGAAACAAAAAGATAAAGCAAATATAGATCACAACAAAATAAAAATTTTAGACTTTATGTATGCAAAGAAAATTTGAGTACTATAATAAATGTGAGTGAAGAAAGTTATTTCATGCACTAAAAAGGAACACCTGAGTTTTGTTATCCACGTTTGGGAAATTCCACTAGTTCAACCCCTAATAGCTTGGTGGTATTTTATAAGAAAGAGATTTTTAATTGATCCTAACTTGTTTTAAATGTGGTGGATATGCATGCCAGAAACATGTTGAAGATGCAAATGACCTATTGATCCAAAAATTTCAAGAAGCAGGAAAAACTAAATTCTCAAGTTAACGTGTGGTGGGGTATCTACCAAAGCCAAACAACCTACTTTTTGCATATTTTACAAAAAGCGGACCTAAAAAATCACAGATACTTTTTTGAATTATCTCTCTCAGCATTTGTGCATTTCCATGATTTGGATGTTCAATTTTTTTTTCAAACTTGAGTTTTCACTCTCCCACTTTTCTCGTAAACAAAAAGATAAGGCAAATATAGATTACAACAAAATGAAAATTTTAGAGTTTATGCATGCAAAAAAAATTCAAAACTATAATAAATCTGAGTAAAGAAAGTAATTTCGTGAACTAAAAATGAACACTAGAGTTTTGTTATCCATGTTTGGGATATTCCACTAGTACAAACCCTAATAGCTTGGTGGAATTTTATAAAAAAGAGATTTCTAATTGATCCTAACATGTTTTAAATGTGGTGGATTAGCATGCCAGAAATATATTGAAGATGCAAATGACCTAATGATCCAAAAATTTCAAGTAGGAAAAACTATTTTCTCAAGTTAACGTACGGTGGGGTATTAACCTGAGCCAAACAACCCACTTTTCGCCTATTTTACAAAATGCGGACCTAAAAAATCACACATACTTTTTGGAATTATCTCTCTAAGCATGTGTGCATTTCCAAGATTTGGAAGATCAATTTTTTTTTCAAACTTGAGTTTTCACTCTCCTTTTTTTCATGGTAAAAAAAAGATAAGGCCAATATGGATCACAACAAAATGAAAATTTTACAGTTTATGTATGCAAAAAAATTTGAGAACTATAATAAATCGGAGTCAAGAAAGTTATTTCACCCACTAAAAATGAACACCAGAGTTATGTTATCCACTTTTGGGAAATTCCACTAGTACAACCCCTAATAGCTTGGTGGAATTTTATCAGAATAAGATTTCTAATTAATCGTAACATGTTTTAAATGTGGTAGATATGCATGCCAGAAATATGTTGAAGATGCAAATGACCTAATGATCCAAAAATTTCAAGGAGGAGGAAAAACTAATTTCTCAAGTTAACGTACGATGGGGTATTAACTAGAGCCAATCATCCCACTTTTTGCCTATTTTACAAAAAGCGGACCTAAAAAATCATAGATACTTTTTGGAATTATCTCTCTCATCATTTTTGCATTTCCAAGATTTGGATGTTCAATTTTCTTTTCAAACTTGAGTTTTCACTCTCCAAGTTTTCTCGTAAAAAAGATAAGGTAAACATAGATCTCAAAAAAATGAAAATTTTAGAGTTTATGTATGGAAAACAATTTGAAAACTATAATAAATGTGAGTGAAGAAAGTTAATTCACGCACTAAAAATGAACACCAGAGTTTTGTTATCCTTGTTTGGGTAATTCCAATTGTACAACCCCTATTAGCTTGGTGGAATTTTATAAGAAAGTGATTTCTAATTGACCTTAGCATGTTTTAAATGTGGTGGATATGCATGCCTGAAACATGTTGAAGATGCAAATGACTTAATGATCCAAAAATTTCTAGAAGCAGGAAAAACTAAATTCTCAGGTTAACGTGGGGTGGGTATTTACCGGAGCAAAACAACCCACTTTTTAGCTATTTTACAAAATGCGGACCTAGGAAATCACAGATACTTTTTGGAATTATCACTCTCAGCATTTGTGAATTTCCAAGATTTGGATGTTGAATTTTTTTTTCAACCTTGAGTTTTCACTCTCCCAATTTTCTCGTAAACAAAAAGATAATGAAAATATAGATCACAACAAAATGAAAATTTTAGAGTTTATGTTTGCAAAATATTTTGAAAACTATAATAAATGTGAGTGAAGAAAGTAATTTCGTGCACTAAAAATGAACACCAAAGTTTTGTTATCCACGTTTGGGAAATTCCACTAGTACAACCCCTAATTGCATGGTGGAATTTTATAAGAAAGAGATTTTTAATTGATCCTAACATGTTTTAAATGTGGTGGATATGCATGCCAGAAATATGTTGAAGATGCAAATGACTTAATGATCCAAAAATTTCGAGTAGGAAAAACTAAATTCTCAAGTTAACATGTTGTGGGGTAATTGCCAGAGCCAAACAACCCACTTTTTGTCTATTTTAAAAAAAACGGACCTAAAAATTTATAGATACTTTTTGGAATTATCTCTCTCAGCATTTATGCATTTCCAAGATTTGGATGGTCATTTCTTTTCAAACTTGAGTTTTCACTCCCCAAGTTTTCTCGTAAAAAAGATAAGGCAAATATAGATCACAAAAAAATGAAAATTTTAGAGTTTATGTATGCAAAACATTTTGAAAACTATAATAAATTGGAGGGAAGAAAGTTATTTCACGCACTAAAAATGAACACCAGAGTTTTGTTATCCATGTTTGGGAAATTCCACTAGTACAACCCCTAATAGCTTGGTGGCATTTTATAAGAAAGAGATTTCTAATTGATCCTAACATGTTTTAAATGTGGTGGATATGCATTCCAGAAACATGTTGAAGATGCAAATGACCTATGGATCCAAAAATTTCAAGAAGCAGGAAAAACAAAATTTTCAAGTTAATGTGCGGTGGGGTATTTACTAGAGCCAAACAACCTACGTTTTGCCTATTTTACAAAAAGTGGACCTAAAAAATCACAGATAATTTTTGGAATTATCTCTCTCAGCATTTGTGCATTTCCATGATTTGGATGTTCAATTTTTTTTTCAAACTTGAGTTTTCACTCTCCCAGTTTTCTCGTAAACAAAAAGATAAGGCAAATATGGATCACCACAAAATGAAAATTTTAGAGTTTATGTATGCAAAAAAAATTCAAAACTATAATAAATGTGAGTGAATAAAGTTATTTCACACACAAAATATGAACACCAGAGTTTTTTTATCCATGTTTGGAAAATTCCACTAGTACGACCCCTAAAAGCTTGGTGGAATTTTATAAGAAAGAGATTTCTATTGGATCCAAACATTTTTAAATGTGGTGGATATGCATGCCTGAAACATGTTGAAGATGCAAATGACCTAATGATCCAAAAATTTCAAGGAGTAGGGAAAACAAAATTCGCAAGTTAACGTGCGGTGCGGTTATTACCAGAGCCAAACAACCCACATTTTGCCTATTTTTCAAAAAGCGGACCAAAAAAATCACAGATACGTTTTGAATTATCTCTCTCAGCTTGTGTTCATTTCCAAGATTAGGATGTTCAATTTTTTTTCTAACTTGAGTTTTCACTCTCCTAGTTTTCACGTAAACAAAAAGATAAGGCAAATAAGGATCACAACAAAATGAAAATTTTACAGTTTATGTATGCAAAATTTTTGAGAACTATAATAAATGTGAGTAAAGAAAGTTATTTCATGCACTAAAAATGAACACCAGAGTTATTTTATCAACTTTTGGGAAATTCCACTTGTACAACCCCTAATAGCTTGGTGGAATTTTGTCAGAAAGATATTTCAAATTGATCCTAACATGTTTTAAATGTGGTGGATATACATCCCAGAAAAATGTTGAAGATGCAAATGACCGAATGATCCAAAAATTTCAAGGAGTAGGAAAAATTAAATACTCAAGTTAATGTGCGGTAGTGTATTTACCAGAGCCAAACATCCCACTTCTTGCCTATTTTTAAAAAAAGCGGACCTAAAAAATCACAGATAGTTTTTGGAATTATCTCTTTTAGCATTTGTGCTTCTCCAAGATTTGGATGTTCAATTTTTTTTTCAAACATGAGTTTTCACTCTCCTAGTTTTCTCGTAAACAAAAACATAAGGCAAATATGGATCACAACAAAATGAAAATTTTAGAGTTTATATATGCCAAAAAAATGAAAACTATAATAAATGTGAGTGAAGAAAGTTATTTCACGCACTAAAAATGAACACCAGAGTTTTGTTATCCACGTTTGGGAAATTCTACTAGTACAACCCCAAATAGCTTGGTGGAATTATAAGAAAGTGATTTCTAATTGATCCTAACATGTTTTAAAAGTGGTGGATGTGCATGCCAGAAACATGTTGATGATGCAAATGACCTAATGTTCCAAAAATTTCAAGGACTAGGAAAAACTAAATTCTCAAGTTAACATGGGGTGAGATATTTACGAGAGCCAAACAACCCACTTTTTGCCTATTTTACAAAAAGCGGACCTTAAAAATCACAGATACTTTTTTGAATTATCTCTCTCAGCATGTGCATTTGCAAGATTTGGATGTTCAATTTTTTTTCAAACTTGAGTTTTCTCTCTCCCAGTTTTTTCGTCAACAAAAAGATAAAGCAAATATAGATCACAACAAGATGAAAATTTTAGAGTTTATGTATGCAGAAAAATTTGAGAACTATAATAAAAGTGAGTGAAGAAAGTTATTTCATGCACTAAAAAGGAACACTAGAGTTTTTTTATCCACGTTTGAGAAATTCCGCTAGTACAACCCCTCATAGCTTGGTGAAATTTTACAACAAAGAGATTTATAATTGATCTTGACATGTTCTAAATGTGGTGGATATGCATGCTAGAAAAATTTTGAAGATGCAATTGACCGAATGATCCAAAAATTTCAAGTAGGAACAACTTGAGTTTTCACTCTCCTTGTTTTCACGTAAACAAAATGATAAGGCAAATATGGATCACAACAAAATGAAAATTTTACAGTTTATTTATGCAAAAAAATTTGGGAACTATAATAAATGTGAGTAAGGAAAGTTATTTCACGCACTAAAAATGAACACCAGAGTTATGTTATCCACTTTTGGGAAATTCCACTAGTACAACCTAGAATAGCTTGTTGGAATTTTAGAAGAAAGAGATTTCAAATTGATCCTAACAAGTTTTAAATGTAGTGGATATGCAACCCTGAAAAATGTTGAAGATGCAAATGACCTAATGATCCAAAAATTTCAAGGAGTAGGAAAAACTAAATTCTCAAGTTAACGTACAGTGGGGTATTTAACAGAGCCAAACATCCCACTTCTTGCCTGTTTTACGAAAAACGGACCCAAAAAATCATAGATACTTTTTGGAATTATCTCTCTTAGCATTTGTGCTTTTCCAAGATTTGGATGTTCAAGTTTGTTTTCAAACTTGAGTTTTCACTCTCCTTGTTTTCTCGTAAAAAAAAAGATAAGGCAAATATAGATTAAAACAAAATGAAAATTTTAGAGTTTATATATGCCAAAAAAATTGAAAACTATAATAAATGTGAGTGAAGAAAGTTTTTTCACATAATAAAAATGAACACCAGAGTTTTGTTATCCATGTTTGGGAAATTCCACTAGTACAACCCCAAATAGCTTGGTGAAATTTTACATGAAATAGAATTCTAGTTGAGCCTAACATGTTTTAAAAGTGGTGGATGTGCATGCCAGAAACATGTTGAAGATGTAAATGACCTAATGTTCCAAAAATTTAGAGTAGGAAAAACAAAATTCTCAAGTTAACATGTGGTGGGTAATTTACAAGAGCAAAACAACCAGCTTTTTGCCTATTTTACAAAAATCGGACCTTAAAAATCACAGATACTTTTTCGAATTATCTCTCTCAGCATTTGTGCATTTCCAAGAATTGGATGTTCAATTTTTTTTTCAAACTTGAGTTGTCACTCTCCCAATATTGTCGTAAACAAAAAGATAAAGCAAATATAGATCGCAACAAAATGAAAATTATAGAGTTAATGTATGCAAAAAAATTTGAGAACAATAATAAATGTGAGTGAAGAAAGTTATTTCACGCACTAAAAAGGAACACCAGAGTTTTGTTATCCACGTTTGGGAAATTCCACTAGTGCAACCCCTAATAGCTAGGTGAAATTTTACAACAAAGAGATTCATAATTGATCCTAACATGTTTTAAATGTGGTGGATATGCATGCTAGAAAAATTTTGAAGATGCAATTGACCTAATGATCCAAAAATTTCAAGGAGTAGGAAAAACTAAATACTCAAGTTAACGTGCGGTGGGGTATTTACCAGAACCAAACAACCTACTTTTGCCTATTTTACAAAAAGCGGACCTAAAAAATCACGGATACTTTTGGAATTATCTCTCTCAGCATTTATGCATTCTCCTAGTTTTCTCGTAAACAAAAAGATAACGAAACTATAGATCACAACAAAATGAAAATTTTAGAGTATATGTATGCAAAAAAATTTGACAACAATAATAAATATGGGTGAAGAAAGTTATTTCACGCACTAAAAATGAACACCAGAGTTTTGTTATCCTTATTTGGGAAATTCCACTAGTTCAACCCCTAATAGCTTTGTGGAATTTTATAAGAAAATGATTTCTAATTGATCCTAACATGTTTTAAATGTGGTGGATATGCATGCCAGAAACAAGTTGAAGACGCAAATGACCAAATGATCTAAATATTTCCAGGAGTAGGTAAAACTAAATTCTCAAGTTAACGAGCGGTGGGGTATTTACCAAAGCCAAACAACCCACTTTTCCCCTATTTTAAAAAATGCGGACCGAAAAAATCACACATACTTTTTCGAATTATCTCTCTAAGCATGTGTGCATTTCCAAGATTTGGATGATCAATTTTTTTTTCAAACTTGAGTTTTCACTCTCCTTGTTTTCACGGTAACAAAAAGATAAGGCCAATATGGATCACAACAAAATGAAAATTTTATAGTTTATGTATGCCAAAAAATTTGAGAACTATAATAAATGGCAGTCAAGAAAGTTATTTCACCCACTAAAAATGAACACCAGAGTTATGTTATCCACTTTTGGGAAATTCCACTAGTACAACCCCTAATAGCTTGGTGGAATTTTATGAGAATGAGATTTCTAATTGATCCTAACATGTTTTAAATGTGGTGGATATGCATGCCAGAAATATGTTGAAGATGCAAATGACCTAGTGATCCAAAAATTGCAAGGAGTAGGAAAAACTAATTTCTCAAGTTAACGTACAGTGGGGTATTAACCAGAGCCAATCATCCCACTTTTTGCCTATTTTACAAAAAGCTGACCTAAAAAATCATAGATACTTTTTGGAATTATCTCTCTCATCATTTTTGCATTTCCAAGATTTGGATGTTCAATTTTCTTTACAAACTTGAGCTTTCACTCTCCAAGTTTTCTCGTAAAAAAGATAAGGTAAATATAGATCTCAAAAAAATGAAAATTTTAGAGTTTATGTATGCAAAAAAATTTGAAAACTATAATAAATGTGAGTGAAGAAAATTATTTCTGGCACTAAAAATGAACACCAAAGTTTTGTTATCCATGTTTGGGAAATTCCAATTGTACAAGCCCTATTAGCTTGGTGGAATTTTTTAAGAAAGTGATTTCTAATTGATCTTAACATGTTTTAAATGTGGTGGATATGCATGCTAGAAACATGTTGAAGATGCAAATGACTTAATGATCCAAAAATTTCTAGAAGCAGGAAAAACTAAATTCTCAAGTTAACGTGCGGTGGGGTATTTACCGGAGCAAAACAACCCACTTTCTAGCTATTTTACAAAATGCGGACCAAAGAAATCACAGATACTTTTTGGAATTATCACTCTTAGCATTTGTCCATTTCCAAGTTTTGGATGTTCAATTTTTTTTTCATACTTGAGTTTTCACTGTCCCAGTTTTCTCGTAAACAAAAAGATAAGGAAAATATAGATCAGAACAAAATGAAAATTTTAGAGTTTATGTATGCAAAAAATTTTGAAAACTATAATAAATGTGAGTGAAGAAAGTAATTTCGTGCACTAAAAATGAACACCAGAGTTTTGTTATCCACGTTTGGGAAATTCCACTTGTACAACCCTTAATTGCTTGCTGGAATTTTATAAGAAAGAGATATCTAATTGATCATAACATGTTTTAAATGTGGTGGATATGCATGCTAGAAATATGTTGAATATGCAAATGACCTAATGATCCAAAAATTTCAAGAAGTAGGAAAAACTAATTTCTCAAGTTAACATACGGTGGGGTATTAACGGGAGCCAATCAACCCACTATGTGCCTATTTTACGAAAGCGGACCTAAAAAATCACAAATAATTTTTGCAATTATCTTTCTTAGCATTTATACATTTCCATGATTTGGATGTTCAATTTTTTTTTCAAACTTGAGTTTTCACTCTCCCAGTTTTCTCGTAAAAAAAAATTATAACGCAAATATAGATCACAACAAAATGAAAATTTTAGAGTTTAAGTATCCGAAAAAATTTGAAAACTATAATAAATGTGAGTGAAGAAAGTTGTTTCACGTACTCAAAATGAACTCCAGAGTTTTGTTATCCACGTTTGGGAAATTCCACTGGTGCAACCCCTAGTAGTTTGGTGGAATTTTATAAGAAAGAGATTTGTAATTGATCCTAACATGTTTTAATTGTGGTGGATATGCATGCATGCCAGAAACATGTTGAAGATGGAAATGACTTAATGATCCAAAAATTTCACGGAGTAGAAAAAACTAAATTCTCAAGTTAACATGTTGTTGGGTAATTACCATAGCCAAACAACCAACTTTTTGCCTATTTTAAAAAAAGCGGACCTAAAAAATTATAGATACTTTTTGGAATTATCTCTCTCAGCATTTGTGCATTTCCAAGATTTGGATGTTCAATTTTCTTTTCAAACTTGAGTTTTCACTCTCCAAGTTTTCTCAAAAAAAAGATAAGGCAAATATAGATCACAACAAAATGAAAATTTTAGAGTTTATGCATGCAAAACATTTTGAAAACTATAATAAATGTGAGTCATGAAAGTTATTTCATGCACTAAAAATGAACACCTAAGTTTTGTTATCCATGTTTGGGAAATTCCACTAGTACAACCCCTAATAGCTTGGTGGTATTTTATAAGAAAGAGATTTCTAATTGATCCTAACATGTTTTAAATGTGGTGGATATGCATGCCAAAAACATGTTGAAGACGCAAATGACCTATTGATCAAAAATTTTCAAGAAACAGGAAAAACTAAATTCTCAAGTTCACTGGCAATGGGTACTTACTGGAGCCAAAACACCTACTTTTTTCCTATTTTACAAAAAGCAGACCTAAAAAATCACTGATACTTTTTGGAATTATCTCTCTCAGCTTTTGTGCATTTCCATGATTTGGATGTTCGATATTTTTTTCAAACTTGAGTTTTCACTCTCCCAGTTTTCTCGTAAACAAAAAGATAAGGCAAATATAGATTACAACAAAATGAAAATTTTAGAGTTTATGGATGCAAAAAAAATTCAAAACTATAATAAATCTGAGTGAAGAAAGTAATTTCGTTAACTAAAAATGAACACCAGAGTTTTGTTATCCATGTTTGGGATATTCCACTAGTACAACCCCTAATAGCTTGGTGGAATTTTAGAAGAAAGAGATTTCTAATTGATCCTAACATGTTTTAAATGTGGTGGATATGATTGCCAGAAACATGTTGAAGATGCAAATGACCTAATGATCCAAAACTTTCAAGGAGGAGGAAAAACTAAATTCTGAAGTTAACGAGCGGTGGTGTATTTACAATAGCCAAACAACCCACTTTTTGCCTATTTTACAAAAAGCGGACCTAATAAATCACAGATACTTTTTGGGATTATCTCTCTCAACAAATATGCATTTCTAAGATTTGGATGTTCTATTTTTTTTTCAAACTTGAATTTTCACTCTCTCAGTTTTGTCATAAACAAAAAAATAAGGTAATAAAGATCACAACAAAATAAAAATTTTAGAGTTGATGTATGCAAATAAAATTTAAAACTATAATAAATGTGAGTGAAGAAAGTTATTTCACGCACTAAAAATGAACACCAGAGTTTTGTTATCCACCTTTTGAAATTCCACTAGTACAACCCCTAATAGCTTGGTGGAATTTTATAAGAAAGAGATTTCTAATTGATCTAACATGTTTTAAATGTGGTGGATATGCATGCCAGAAACATGTTGAAAATGCAAATGACTTAATGATCCAAAAATTTCAAGGAGTAGGAAAAACTACTTTCTCAAGTTAACGTGTGTTGGGGTATTTATTGGAGCCAAACAACCCACTCTTTGCCAATTTTACAACAAGCGGAACTAAAAAATCACCGATACTTTTTGGAATTATCTCTCTCAGAATTTGTGCATTTCCAAGATTTGGATGTTCAATTTGTTTTTCAAACTTGAGTTTTGACTCTCCCAGTTTTCTAGTAAAAAAGATAAGGCAAATATAGATCACAACAAAATGAAAATTTTAGAGTTTATGCATGCAAAACATTTTGAAAACTATAATAAATGTGAGTGAAGAAAGTTATTTCACGCACTAAAAATGAACACCTAAGTTTTGTTATCCATGATTGGGAAATTCCACTAGTACAGCCCCTAATAGCTTGGTGGAATTTTATAAGAAAGAGATTTCTAATTGATCCGAACATGTTTTAAATGTGGTGGATATGCATGCCAGAAATATGTTGAAGATGCAAATGACCTAATGATCCAAAAATTTCAAGGAGTAGGAAAAACTATTTTCTCAAGTTAAGGTACGGTGGGGTATTAACTAGAGCCAATCAACCCACTTTTTGCCTATTTTACAAAAAGCGGACCTAAAAAATCACATATACTTTTTGGAACTATCTCTCTAAGCATTTGTGCATTTCCAAGATTTGGATGTTCATTTTTTTTTTCAAACTTGAGTTTTCACTCTCCCAGTTTTCACGTAAAATAAAGATAAGGGAAATATAGATCACAACAAAATCAAAATTTTAGAGTTTATGTTTGCAATAAAATTTGATCACTTTAATAAATGTGACTGAAGAAAGTTATTTCACGCACTAAAAATGAACACTAGATTTTTGTTATCCACATTTGGGAAATTCCACTAGTACAACCCCTAATAGCTTGGTGGAATTTTATAAGAAAGAGATTTCTAATTTATCCTAAAATGTTTTAAATGTGGTGTATATGCATGCCAGAAACAAGTTGAAGATGCAAATAACCTAATGATCCAAAATTTCGTGGAGTAGGAAAAACTATTTTCTCAAGTTAACGTGCGGAGGGATATTTACCAGAGCCAAACAACCCACTTTTTGCCTTTTTTCGAAAAAGCGAACCTAAAAAATCACTGATACTTTTTGGAATTATCTCTCTCAGCATTTGTACATTTCCAAGAGTTGGATGTTCAATTTTTTTTTCAAACTTGAGTTTTCACTCTCCATGTTTTCTCGTAAAAAAAAAAGATAAGACAAATATAGATCACAACAAAATGAAAATATTAAAGTTTATGTATGCAAAAAAATTTGAAAACTATAATAAATGTGAGTGAATAAAGTTATTTCTCGCACAAAATATGAACAACAGAGTTTTTTTATCCACGTTTGGAAAATTCCACTTGTACATCCCCTAAAAGCTTGGCGAAATTTTATAAGAAAGATATTTCTATTGGATCCAAACATGTTATAAATGTGGTGGATATGCATGCCAGAAACATGTTGAAGATGCAAATGACCTAATGATCCAAAAATTTCAAGGAGTACGAAAAACAAAATTCTCAAGTTAACGTGCGGTGGGGTAATTACCAGAGCCAAACAACCCACTTTTTGCCTATTTTACGAAAAGCGGACCAAAAAAATCACAGATACTTTTTTGAATTATCTCTCTCATCATGTGTGCATTTCCAAGATTAGGATGTTCAATTTCTTTTTCTAACTTGAGTTTTCACTCTCCTAGTTTTCACGTAAACAAAAAGATAAGGCAAATAAGGATCACTACAAAATGAAAATTTTACAGTTTATGTATGCAAAAAATTTGAGAAGTATAATAAATGTGAGTAAAGAAAGTTATTTCATGCAATAAAAATGAACACCAGAGTTACGTTATACTCTTTTGGAAAATTCCACTAGTACAACCCCTAATAGCTTGGTGGAATTTTATAAGAAAGAGATTTCTTATTGATCCTAACATGTTTTAAATGTGGTGGATATGCATCCCAGAAAAATGTTGAAGATGCAAATGACCTAATGATCCAAAAATTTCAAGGAGTAGGAAAAATTAAATACTCAAGTTAATGTGCGGGTAATTACCAGAGCCAAACATCCCACTTCTTGCCTATTTTACAAAAAGCGGACCTAAAAAATCACAGATAGTTTTTGGAATTATCACTTTTAGCATTTGTTCTTTTCCAAGATTTCGATGTTCAATTTTTTTTTTCAAACTTGAGTTTTCACTCTTCTAGTTTTCTCATAAACAAAAAGATAAGGCAAACATAGATCACAACAAAAGGAAAATTTGAGAGTTTATGTATGCCAAAAAAAAAAAAACTAAAATAAATGTGAGTGAAGAAAGTTATTTCAAGCACTAAAAATGAACACCAGAGTTTTGTTATCCACGTTTGGGAAATTCCACTAGTACAACCCCAAATAGCTTGGTGGAATTTTATAAGAAAGAAATTTCTAATTGATCCTAACATGCTTTAAAAGTGGTGGATATGCATGCCAGAAACATGTTAACGATGCAAATGACCTAATGTTCCAAAAATTTCAAGGAGTAGGAAAAACTAAATTCTCAAGTTAACATGCGGTGGGGTAATTACGAGAGCCAAACAACCCACTTTTTGCCTATTTTACAAAAAGCGGACCTTAAAAATCATAGATACTTTTTTGAATTATCTCTCTCAGCATTTGTGCATTTCCAAGATTTGGATGTTCAATGTTTTTTCAAACTTGAGTTTTCACTCTTCCTGTTTTTTCGTCAACAAAAAGATAAAGCAAATATAGATCACAACAAAATGAAAATTTTAGAGTTTATGCATGCAAAAAAATTTTGAGAACTATAATAAAAGTGGGTGAAGAAAGTTATTTCATGCACTAAAAAGGAACACCAGAGTTTTGTTATCCACGTTTGAGAAATTCCGCTAGTACAACCCCCAATAGCTTGGTGAAATTTTTCAAGAAAGAGATTAATAATTGATCCTAACATGTTTTAAATGTGGTGGATATGCATGCCAGAAAAATGTTGAAGAAGCAAATGACCAAATGATCCAAAAATTTCAAGGAGTAGAAAAAACTAAATTGTCAAGTTAAACGTGCGGTGGGGTATTTAACAGAGCCAAACATCCCACTTCTTGCCTGTTTTACGAAAAACGGACCCAAAAAACACATATACTTTTTGGAATTATCTCTCTTAGCATTTGTGTTTTTCCAAGATTTGGATGTTCAAGTTTTTTTTCAAACTTGAGTTTTCACTGTCCTTGTTTTCTCATAAAGAAAAAGATAAGGCAAATATAGATCACAGCAAAATGAAAATTTTAGAGTTTATGTATGCCAAAAAAATTGAAAACTATAATAAATATGAGTGAAGAAAGTTATTTGAAACAATAAAAATGAACACCAGAGTTTTTTTATCCACGTTTTGGAAATTCCACTAGTACAACCCCAAATAGCTTGGTGGAATTTTATATGAAAATGAATTCTAATTGATCCTAACATGTTTTAAAAGTGGTGGATATGCATGCCAGAAACATGTTGAAGATGCAAATGACCTAATGTTCCAAAAATTTCAAGGAGTAGGAGAAAGTAAATTCTGAAGTTAACATGTGGTGGGGTATTTAGGAGAGCCAAACAACCCAGTTTTTGCCTAGTTTACAAAAAGCGGACCTTAAAAATCACAGTTACTTTTTCGAATTATCTCTCTCAGCATTTGTGCATTTCCAAGATTTGGATGTTCAATTTTTTTTTCAATCTTGAGTTTTCACTCTCCCAATATTGTCGTAAACAAAAAGATAAAGCAAATATAGATCACAACAAAATAAAAATTTTAGAGTTTATGTATGAAAAAAATTTGAGAAATATAATATATGTGAGTGAAGAAAGTTATTTCACACACTAAAAAGGAACACCAGAGTTTTGTTATCCATGTTTAGGAAATTCCACTAGTACAACCCCTAATAACTTGGTGAAATTTTACAACAAAGAGATTTATAATTGATCCTAATGCTAGAAAAATTTTGAAGATGCAATTGACCTAATGATCCAAAAATTTCAAGGAGTAGGAAAAACTAAATACTCAAGTTAACGTGCGGTGGGTTTTTTACCAGAACCAAACAACCTAATTTTGCCTATTATACAAAAAGTAGACCTAAAAAATCACTGATACTTTTTAGAATTATCTCTCTCAGCATTTGTGCATTTTCTAAGATTTTGATGTGAAATTTTTTTTCAAACATGAGTTTTCTCTCTCCCTGTTTTCTCGTAAAGAAAAAGATAAGGCAAATATAGATCACAACAAATTCAAAATTTTAGAGTTTATCAATGGAAAATGTTTTGAGAACTATAATAAATGTTAGTGAAGAAAGTTATTTTACGCACTAAAAATGAACACCAGAGTTTTGTTATCCTTATTTGGGAAATTCCACTAGTACAACCCCTAATAGCTTTGTGGAATTTTATAAGAAAATAATTTCTAATTGATCTAAACATGTTTTAAATGTGGTGGATATGCATGCCAGAAACATGTTGAAGATGCAAATGACCACATGATCCAAATATTTAAAGGAGTAGGAAAAATTAAATTCTCAAGTTAACGAGTGGTGGGGTATTTACGAGGGCCAAACAACCCACTTTTTGCATACTTTACAAAATGCGGACCTAAAAAATCACAGATACTTTTTGGAATTATCTCTCTCAGCACGTGTGCATTTCCAAGATTTGGATGATCAATTTTTTTTTTCAAACTTGAGTTTTCACTCTCCTTGTTTTCACGGTAACAAAAAGATAAGGCCAATATGGATCACAACAAAAAGAAAATTTTACAGTTTATGTATGCAAAAAAATTTGAGAACTATAATAAATCGGAGTCAAGAAAGTTATTTCACGCACTAAAAATGAATACCAGAGTTATGTTATCCACTTTTGGGAAATTCCACTAGTACAACCCCTAATAGCTTGGTGGAATTTTATGAGAATGAGATTTTAAATTGATCCTAACATGTTTTAAATGTGGTGGATATGCATCCCATAAAAATTTTGAAGATGCAAATGACCTAATGATCCAAAAATTTCAAGCAGTAGGAAAAACAAAATTCTCAAGTTAACGTGCGGTGGGGTATTTACGGAGCAAAACAACCCACTTTTTAGCTATTTTACAAAATATGGACCTAAGAAATCACAGATACTTTTTGGAATTATCACTCTCAGCATTTGTGCATTTCCAAGATTTGGATGTTCAATTTTTTTTTCAAACTTGAGTTTTCACTCTCCCAGTTCTCTCGTAAACAAAAAGATAAGGAAAATATAGATCAGAACAAAATGAAAATTTTAGAGTTTATGTATGCAAAACATTTTGAAAACTATAATAAATGTGAGTGAAGAAAGTAATTTCGTGCACTAAAAATGTACACCAGAGTTTTGTTATCCATGTTTGGGAAATGCCACTAGTACAACCCCTAATTGCTTGGTGGAATTTTATAAGAAAGAGATTTCTAATTGATCATAACATGTTTTAAATGTGGTGGATATGCATGCCAGAAATATGTTGAAGATGCAAATGACCTAATGATCCAAAAATTTCAAGGAGTAGGAAAAACTAATTTCTCAAGTTAACATACGGTGGGGTATTAATGGCAGCCAATCAACCCACTTTGTGCCTATTTTACAAAAAGTGGACCTAAAAAATCACAGATAATTTTTGAAATTATCTTTCTTAGCATTTATGCATTTCCAAGATTTAGATGTTCAATTTTTTTTTCAAACTTGAGTTTTCACTCTCCTAGTTTTCTCGTAAAAAAAAAAAGATAAGGCAAATATAGATCACAACAAAATGAAAATTTTAGAATTTAAGTATGTGAAAAAATTTGAAAACTATAATGAATGTGAGTGCAGAAAGTTATTTCACGTACTCAAAATGAACACCAGAGTTTTGTTATCCACGTTTGGGAAATTCCACTGGTACAACCCCTAATAGTTTGGTGGAATTTTATAAGAAAGAGATTTCTAATTGATCCTAACATGTTTTAATTGTGGTGGATATGCATGCCAGAAACATGTTGCAGATGCAAATGACTTAATGATCCAAAAATTTCAAAGAGTAGGAAAAACTAAATTCTAAAGTTAACATGTTGTGGGGTATACCAGAGCCAAACTACCCACTTTTTGCCTATTTTAAAAAAAGCGGACCTAAAAAATTATAGATACTTTTTGGAATTATCTCTCTCAGAATTTGTGCATTTCCAAGATTTGGATGTTCAATTTTTTTTCAAACTTGAGTTTTCACTCTCCAAGTTTTCTCGTAAAAAAGATAAGCCAAATATAGATCACAACAAAATGAAAATTTTAGAGTTTATGTATGCAAAACATTTTGAAAACTATAATAAATTAGAGTGAAACAAGTTATTTCACGCACTAAAAAGGAACACCAGAGTTTTGTTATCCATGTTTGGGAATTCCACTAGTACAAACCCTAATAGCTTTGTGGTATTTTATAAGAAAGAGATTTCTAATTGATCGTAACATGTTTTAAATGTGGTGGATATGATTGCCAGAAACATGTTGAAGATGCAAATCACCTAATGATCCAAAACTTTCAAGGAGGAGGAAAAACTACTTTCTCAAGTTAACGTGTGTTGGGCTATTTACCGGAGCCAAACAACCCACTCTTTGCCAATTTTACAACAAGCAGAACTAAAAAATCACTGATACTTTTTGGAATTACCTCTCTCAGAATTTGTTCATTTCCAAGATTTGGATGTTAAATTTTTTATTAAAACTTGAGTTTTCACTCTCCCAGTTTTCTCGTAAAAAAAAAAGATAAGGCAAATATAGATCACAACAAAATGAAAATTTTAGAGTTTATGTATGCAAAAAAAAATTGAAAACTATATTAAATGTGAGTGAAGAAAGTTATTTCACGCACTAAAAATGAATACAATAGTTTTGTTATCCACGTTTGGGAAATTCCATTAGTATAACCCCAAATAGCTTGGTGGAATTTTATAAAAAAGAGATTTCTAATTTATCCTAACATGTTTTAAATGTGGTGAATATGCATGCCAGAAATATGTTGAAGATGCAAATGACCTAATGATCCAAAAATTTCAAGGAGAAGGAAAAACTATTTTCTCACATTAAGGTACGGTGGGGTATTAACCAGAGCCAATCAACCCACTTTTTGCCTATTTTACAAAAAGCGGACCTAAAAAATCACAGATACTTTTTGGAACTATCTCTCTCAGCATTTGTGCATTTCCAAGATTTGGATGTTCAATTTTTTTTTCAAACTTGAGTTTTCACTTTCCCAGTTTTCTCGTAAAAAAACGATAAGGGAAATATAGATCACAATAAAATAAAAATTTTAGAGTTTATGTTTGCAAAAAAATTTGATCACTTTAATAAAAGTGACTGAAGAGAGTTATTTCACGCACTAAAAATGAACACTAGATTTTTGTTATCCACGTTTGGGAAATTCCACTAGTACAACCCCTAATAGCTTGGTGGAATTTTATAAGAAAGAGATTTCTAATTGATCCTAAAATGTTTTAAAAGTGGTGTATATGCATGCATGAAATATGTTGAAGATGCAAATGACCTAATGATCCAAAAATTTCAAGGAGAAGGAAAAACTATTTTCTCAAGTGAAGGTACGGTGGGGTATTAACCAGAGCCAATCAACCCACTTTTTGCCTATTTTACAAAAAGCGGACCTAAAAAATCACTGATACTTTTTGGAACTATCTCTCTCAGCATTTGTGCATTTCCAAGATTTGGATGTTCAATTTTTTTTGAAACTTGAGTTTTCACTCTCCCAGTTTTCTCGTAAAAAAAAAAAGATAAGGGAAATATAGATCACAAAAAAATAAAAATTTTAGAGTTTATATTTGCAAAAAAATTTGATCACTTTAATAAATGTGACTGAAGAAAGTTATTTCACGCACTAAAAATGAACACAATATTTTTGTTATCCACGTTTGGGAAAATCCACTAGTATAACCCTAATAGCTTGGTGGAATTTTATAAGAAAGAGATTTCTAATTGATCCTAAAATGTTTTAAATGTGGTGTATATGCATGCCAGAAACAAGTTGAAGATGAAAATGACCTAATGATCCAAAAATTTCGTGGAGTAGGAAAAACTACTTTGTCAAGTTAATGTGCGGTGAGGTATTTACCAAGCCAAACAACCCACTTTTTGCCTTTTTTTGAAAAAGCGGAACTAAAAAACCACTGATATTTTTAGGAATTATCTCTCTCAGCATTTGTGCATTTCCAAGAGTTGGATGTTCAATTTTTTTTTCAAACTTGAGTTTTCACTCTCCCTGTTTTCTCGTAAAAAAAATGAAAATGTAGATCACAACAAATTTGAAAATGTTTGAGTTTATGTATGCAAAAAAATTTGAAAACTATAATAAATGTGAGTGAATAAAGTTATTTCATGCACAAAATATGAACACGAGAGTTTTTTATCCATGTTTGGAAAATTCTTCTAGTACATCCCCTAAAAGCTTGGCAGAATTTTATAAGAAAGAGATTTCTATTGGATCCAAACAGTTTCAAGCATGCATATCCATTTTTTAAAACATGTGTTGAAAAATCTCTTTCTAATAAAATTCCAAGCAATTAGGTTTGAACTAGTGGAATTTCCAAAACTTGGATAAGAAACTTTTGTGTTCATTTGTGGTGTGTGAATAAATTTACTTTACATACTTCTGTTATTGCTTTAAATTTTTTCCATACATATATTCTAAAATTTTCATTTTGTTCTGACCGATATTTATCTCTTTTTTGTTTACGAGAAGAAGGGAAAGTGAAAACTCAAGTTGTTATTTAAGAAAAAAGTATACATCTAAAATGGAAATGCACAATGCACAAATTTAGGGAGAGATAATTCAAAAAAGTGAATGTATTTTTTAGGGATTGTAAACTCTTTTTAATTTTTATATATTAGGTTTTGCAATCACCGGGAAAACGGGGTGGCGGGGGATTTTTAACTGACTATTGACTATTAATCCATAAGTCAATCCATACAAAAATATAGCCTGTTTCGAGTGATAAATAACTTCAGAATCATCTATGATCGTTAGGTCAGCTTTTTGTTAATGGGGAAAATAATGGCTTGTTTGTCTCGGGTAAATATCCCAAGGCAAGTTCACGAGAAAATTTAATGTGCGTTTCTTATTCTCTTTAAAATGTTAGGATCTATAGGTCATTTGCGTTTTTAAAAAGTTTCAAGCATGCATATCCATTTTTTAAACCATCTGTAGAAAATTCTCTTTCTTATAAAATTCCATGCTATTAGGGTTGAACTTGTGGAATTTCCCAACCTTGGATAATAAAACTTTTGAGTTCATTTGTCGTATGTGAACAAATTTTCTTTACCTACTTTTTTTATTGCTTTAAATTTTTTCTATACATAAACTCTAAAATTTTCTTTTTGTTGTGACCTATTTGCCATTTATCTCTTTTTTTTTACGAGAAGATGGGAAAGTGAAAACTCAAGTAGTCATTTAAGAAAAAAGTATGCATCTAAAAAGGAAATGCACAATGCACAAATTTAGAGAGAGATAATTCCAAAAAGTGTATGTATTTTTTAGGGATTCTAAACTCTTTTTAGTTTTTATACATTACCTTTTGCAATCGTCAGCAAAAGGGGGTGGCAGGGGATTTTTAACTGAGTGTTGACTATCAATCCGTAAGTCATTCGTTACAAAAATATAGCCAGTTTCGCGTGATAAATAACTTTACAATCATCTATGATCGTTAGGTCAACTTTTTTTAAATGGGAAAAATATTGGCTTGTTTGACTCGGGTAGTTATCCCACCGCAAGTGCATTTGAGAATATAATGAGCGTTTGTTATTCTCTTTAAAATATTTGGATCTATAAGATATTTGCATCTTTAAAATGTTTCAAGCATGCATATCCATTTTTAAAACATGTGTAGAAAAATCTCTTTCTTATAAAATTCCAAGCTATTAGGGTTGAACTTGTGAAATTTCCCAAACATGGATAACAAAACTTTGGAGTTCATTTGTGGTATGTGAATAAATTTTCTTTACTTACAGTTGTTATTTCTTTAAGTTTTTTCCATACATAAACTCTAAAAGTTTTATTTTGTTGTGATCTATTTGCTTTTTATCTCTTTTTTGTCTACGGGATTAACGGAAAGTGAAAACTCAAGTTTTGATTTAAAAAAAAAGTATACATCTAAAATGGAAATGCACAATGCAAAAATGTAGAGAGAGATAATTCAAAAAAGTGTCTATAATTTTTAGGGATTGTAAACGCTTTTTAGTTTTTATATATAAGGTTTTAAAAACGTGGGGAAAAAGGGAGGCATGGGATTTTTAACTGAGTGTTAACTCCCTATCCATAAGTCATTCCTTACATAATTATAGCACATTACCCATGATAAATCACTTTACAATCATCTATGATCTTTAGGTCTGCTTTTTGTAAATTGTCAAAATAATGGCCTGTTTGATTCGGGTAAATATGCCACCGCATATTCACTTTTGAATTTAATGAGCGTTAGTTATTCAATTTAAAAGTTTTGAATCTGTAGGTCATTTGTATCTCTAACATGTTTCAAGCATGCATATCCGTCATTTAAAACATGTGTAGATATATCTCTTTCCTATAAAATTCCATGCTATTAGGGTTGAACTAGTGGAATTTCCCAAACTTGGATAATAAACATTTTGTGTTAATTTGTGGTGTGTGAATAATTTTTTTTTACATACTTCTGTCATTGCTTTAAATTTTTTCCATACATCAACTCTAAAATTTTCATTTTGTTGTGATCTATTTGCCTTTTATCTCTTGTTTGGTTATGAGAAGAAGGGAAAGTGAAAACTCAAGTTGTCATTTAGGAAAAAAGTATCGTTCTAAGATGGAAATGCACAATGCCCAAATATACAAAGAGATAATTAAATAACATTTCTGTAATTTTTAGGTGTTGTAAATGCTTTTTTGTTTTTATATATTAAGTTTTGCAATCATAGGGAAAAGGGGGAGGCGGGGGATTTTTAACTGAGTGTTGACTCCCAATCCATAAGTCATTCCTTACAAAAATATATCCCGTTACACATGATAAATCACTTTACAATCATCTACGATCGTTAGGTCAGGTTTTTTTAAATGGGAAAAATAAAGGTTTTTTGAGTCTGGTAAATTTCCCACCGCACATTCAAAAAAGGTTTGGATCCATTGGTCATTTGTATCTTTAACATGTTTCAAACATGCATATCCATTTTTAAAAACATGTGTAGAAAAATCTCTTTCTAATAAAATTTCAACACATTAGGTTTGAACTAGTGGAATTTCCAAAACTTGGATAGGAAAACTTTTGTGTTCATTTGTGGTGTGTGAATAAATTTAGTTTACATACCTCTGTTATTGCTTTAAAATTTTTCCATATATATACTCTAAAATTTTCATTTTGTTGTGACCTATTTGCCTTTTCTCTCTTTTTTGTTTACGAGAAGAAGGGAAAGTGAAAACTCAAGTTCATTTAAGAATAAATTATACATCTAAAAAGGAAATGCTAAATTCAAAAATGTAGAGTGAGATAATTCCAAAAAAATTTTGTACCTTTTAGGGATTGTAAACTCTTTTTAGTTTTTATTTATTAGGTTTACCAATCGTCAGAAAAAGGGGGTGGCGGGGGATTTTTAACTGAGTGTTGACTATCAATCCATAAGTCATTCCTTACAAAAATATAGCATGTTTCGTGTGATAAATAACTTTACAATCATCTATGATTGTTAGTTCAGCTTGTTGTAAATGGGCAAAATAATGGCTTGTTTGACTCGGGTAAATATCCCACCGCAAGTTCACTTGAAAATTTTATGAGCGTTTCTTATTCTGTTTAAAATGTTTGGATCCATAATTCATTTGCATCTTTAAAATGTTTCAATAATGCATATCCATTTTTTAAAACATGTGTAGAAAAATCTCTTTTTTATAAAACTTGTGGAATTTCCCAAACATGGATAATAAAACTTTTGAGTTCATTTGAGGTGTGTGAATAAATTTTCTTTACTCACTTTTGTTATTGCTTTAAATTCTTTCCGTACAGAAACTCTAAAATTTTCATTTTGTGGTGACCTATTTGCCATTTTTCTATTTTTTTTATGAGAAGAAAAAAAAGTGAAAATTCAAGTTGTCATCTAAGAAAAAAGTATACATCTAAAAAGGAAATACTCAAAGAAAAAATATATAGAGAGATAATTCCAAAAAGTGTATGTATTTTTTAGGGATTGTAAACTCTTTTTAGTTTTTTATATATAAGGTTTTGCAATCGTCGGGAAAAAGGGAGGCAAGGGATTTTTAACTGAGTGTGGACTCCCTATCCATATGTCATTCCTTACATAAATATAGCTTGTTACCCATGATAAATCACTTTACAATCATATAAGATCGTTAGGTAAGCTTTTAGTAAATTGGCAAAATAATGGCTTATTTGACTCAGGTAACTATCCCACTACACATTCACTTGAGAATTGAATGAGCATTCGTTATTCAATTTAAAAGTTTTGGATCCGTAAGTCATTTGCATCTTTAACAAGTTTCAAACATGCATATCCGTCTTTTAAAACATGTGTAGAAAAATCTCTTTCCTATAAAATTCGATGCTATTAGGGTTAAACTAGTGGAATTTCCGAAACTTGGATATCAAACATTTTTTGTTCATTTGTGGTGTGTGAATAATTTTTTTACATACTTCTGTTATTGCTTTAAATTTTTTCCATACTCAGCTCTAACATTTTCATTTTGTTGTGATCTATTTGCCTTTTATCTCTTTTTTGGTTACGAGAAGAAGGGAAAGTGAAAAAAGTATAGTTCTAAAATGGAAATGCACAATGCAAAAATATACAGAGGGATAATTCAAAAACATTTCTGTAATTTTTAGGCGTTGTAGTTCCTTTTTAGTTTTTATATAGTAGGTTTTGCAATCGTCGGAAAAAGGGGGAGGCGGGGGATTTTTAACTGAGTGTTGAATCCCAATGCATAGGTCATTCCTCACAAAAATATAGCCCGTTACACATGATAAATCACTTTACAATCATCTACGATCGTTAGGTCAGCTTTTTGTAAATGGGCGAAATAAAGGTTTTTTGACACTAGTAAATTTCCCACAACACGTTCACTTTAGAATTTAATGAACGTTTGTTATTCTATTTAAAAGGTTTAGATCCATAGGTCATTTGCATCTTTAACATGTTTCAAGCATGCATATCAATTTTTTGAAACATGTGTAGAAAAATCTCTTTCTAATAAAATTCCAAGCAATTAGGTTTGAACTAGAGGAATTTCCAAAACTTGGATAAGAAAACTTTTGTGTTCATTTGTGGTGTGTGAATAAATTTACTATACATACTTCGGTTATTGCTTTATATTTTTTCCTTACATAAACTCTAAAATTTTCATTCTGTTGTGACTTATTTGCCTTTTATTTCTTTTTTGTTTACGAGAAGTAGGGAAAGTGAAAAAGCAAGTTGTCATTTAAGAAAAAATTATACATCTAAAATGGAAATGCTCAATGCACAAATGTGGAGAGAGATAATTCCAAAAAGTTTATGTATTTTTTAGTGATTGTAAGCTCTTTTTAGTTTTTATAAATTAGGTTTCGTAATCGTCGAGAAAAGGGGGTGGTGGGGGATTTTTAACTTAGTGTTGACTATCAATCCATAAGTCATTCCTTACAAAAATACAGCCTATTTCGTGTGATAAATAACTTTACAATCATCTACGATCGTTAGGACAACTTTTTGTAAATACGCAAAATATTGGTTTGTTTGACTCGGGTAAATATCCCACCACACGTTCACTTGACAATTTAATGAGCGTTTTTTATTCTCTTTAAAAGGTTTGGATCCATAGGTCATTTGCTTCTTTAACATGTTTCAAGCATGCATATCCTTTTTTTAAAACATGTGTAGAAAAATCTATTTCATATAAATTTCCAAGCTATTGGGGTTGAACTAATGGAATTTCCCAAACTTGGATAACAAAAATTGTGTGTTCATTTGTGGTGTGAGAATAAATTTTCTTTGCATACTTCTGTTATTGCTTAAAAATTTATCCTTACATAAACTCTAAAATTTTCTGTTTGGGTTGATCTATTTGCCTTTTATCTCTTTTTTTCTCACGAGATGAATGGAAAGTGAAAACTCAAGTTTTGATTGAAGAAACAAGTATACATCTAAAATAGAAATGGACAATGCACAAATTTAGAGAATCATAATTCCAAAAAGTGTATGTATTTTTTTGGGATTTTAAACTCTTTATAGTTTTCATTTATTAGGTTTTGCAATCGTCGGTAAAAGGGGGGTGCCGGGGGATTTTTATCTGAGTGTTGACTAACAATCCATAGGTCATTCCTTACAAAAATAAAGATTTGTTTGCGTGATAAATAACTTTACAATCATCTATGATTCTTTGGTCAGCTTTTTGTAAATGGGCTAAATAATGGCTTGTTTGACTCGGGTAAATATCCCATCTCAAGTTCACTTGAGAAATTAATGAGCATTTCTTATTCTATTTAAAATTATTGGATCCATAGGTCATTTGCATCGTTAAAATGTTTCAAGCATGCATATCCATTTTTTAAAACTTTTTTAGAAAAATCTCTTTCTTATAAAATTCCTAGCTATAGGGTTGAACTTGTGGAATTTCCCAAACTTGGATAACAAAACTTTTGAGTTCATTTGTGGTGTGTGTATAAATTTTCTTTACTTACTTTTCTTATTACTATAAATTTTTTCCCTTCATAAAATCTAAAATTTCCATTTTTTTGGGACCCATTTGCCATTTATCTCTTTTTTGTTGACGAGATGAAGGGAAAGTGAAATCTCAAGTTTTCATTTAAGTAAAAAGTATAGATCTAAAATGGAAATGTGCAATGCACAAATTTAGAGAGAGATAATTCCAAAAATTTTATGTATTTTTTAGGGATTGTAAACTCCTTTCAGTTTTTATATATTTGGTTTTGCAATCGTCGGTAATAGGGGGTGGATGGGAATTTTTATCTGAGTGTTCACAATCAATCCATAAGTCAATCAATACAAAAATATAGCATGTTTCACGTGATAATATACTTTACAATCATCTATGATCGTTAGGTAAGCTTTTTGTAAATGGGCAAAATAATGGCTTGTTTGACTCGGGTAGATATCCCACCACACATTCACTTGAGAATTTAAAGAGCATTTGTTATTCAATTTAAAAGTTTTGCATCCTAGGTCATTTGCATCTTTAACATGTTTCAAGCATGCATATCCGTCGTTTAAAACATGTGTAGATATATCTCTTTCCTATAAAATTCCATGCTACTAGGGTTGAACTAGTGGAATTTCCCAAACTTGGATAATAAACATTTTGTGTTAATTTGTGGTGTGTGAATAATTTTTTTTTACATACTTCTGTCATTGCTTTAAATTTTTTCGATACATCAACTCTAAAATTTTCATTTTGTTATGATCTATTTGCCTTTTATCTCTTGTTCGGTTATGAGAAGAAGGGAAAGTGAAAACTCAAGTTGTCATTTAGGAAAAATGTATCGTTCTAAAATGGAAATGCACAATGCCCAAATATACAGAGAGATAATTAAATAACATTTCTGTAATTTTTAGGTGTTGTAAATGCTTTTTTATTTTTATATATTAAGTTTTGCAATCATAGGGAAAAGGGGGAGGCGGGGGATTTTTAACTGAGTGTTGACTCCCAATCCATAAGTCATTCCTTACAAAAATATATCCCGTTACACATGATAAATCACTTTACAATCATCTACGATCGTTAGGTCAGGTTTTTTTAAATGGGAAAAATAAAGGTTTTTTGAGTCTGGTAAATTTCCCACCGCAGATTAGAAAAAAGGTTTGGATCCATTGGTCATTTGTATCTTTAACATGTTTCAAGCATGCATATCCATTTTTAAAAACATGTGTAGAAAATTCTCTTTCTAATAAAATTCCAACACATTAGATTTGAACTAGTGGAATTTCCAAAACTTGGATAGGAAAACTTTTGTGTTCATTTGTGGTGTGTGAATAAATTTAGTTTACGTACCTCTGTTATTGCTTTAAATTTTTTCCATATATATACTCTAAAATTTTCATTTTGTTGTGACCTATTTGCCTTTTCTCTCTTTTTTGTTTACGAGAAGAAGGGAAAGTGAAAACTCAAGTTCATTTAAGAATAAATTATACATCTAAAATGGAAATGCTAAATTCAAAAATGTAGAGTGAGATAATTCCATAAAAAATTTATACTTTTTAGGGATTGTAAACTCTTTTTAGTTTTTATTTATTAGGTTTACCAATCGTCAGAAAAAGGGGGTGGCGGGGGATTTTTAACTGAGTGTTGACTATCAATCCATAAGTCATTCCTTACAAAAATATAGCATGTTTTGTGTGATAAATAACTTTACAATCATCTATGATTGTTAGTTCAGCTTGTTGTAAATGGGCAAAATAATGGCTTGTTTGACTCGCGTAAATATCCCACCGCAAGTTCACTTGAAAATTTTATGAGCGTTTCTTATTCTGTTTAGAATGTTTGGATCCATAGTTCATTTGCATCTTTAAAATGTTTCAATAATGCATATCCATTTTTTAAAACATGTGTAGAAAAATCTCTTTTTTATAAAACTTGTAGAATTTCCCAAACATGGATAATAAAACTTTTGAGTTCATTTGTGGTGTGTGAATAAATTTTCTTTACTCACTTTTGTTATTGCTTTAAATTCTTTCCGTACAGAAACTCTAAAATTTTCATTTTGTGGTGACCTATTAGCCATTTTTCATTTTTTTTTTATGAGAAGAAAAAAAAGTGAAAATTCAAGTTGTCATCTAAGAAAAAAGTATACATCTAAAATGGAAATACTCAAAGAAAAAATATAGCGAGAGATAATTCCAAAAAGTGTATGTATTTTTTAGGGATTGTTAACTCTTTTTAGTTTTTTATATATTAGGTTTTGCAATCGTCGGGAAAAAGGGAGGCAAGGGATTTTTAACTGAGTGTGGACTCCCTATCCATATGTCATTCCTTACATAAATATAGCCCGTTACCCATGATAAATCACTTTACAATCATATAAGATCGTTAGGCCAGCTTTTAGTAAATTGGAAAAATAATGGCTTATTTGACTCAGGTAAATATCCCACTACACATTCAGTTGAGAATTGAATGAGCGGTCGTTATTCAATTTAAAAGTTTTGGATCCATATGTCATTTGCATCTTTAACAAGTTTCAAACATGCATATCCGTCTTTTAAAACATGTGTAGAAAAATCTCTTTCCTATAAAATTCGATGCTATTAGGGTTGAACTAGTGGAATTTCCGAAACTTGGATATCAAACATTTTTTGTTCATTTGTGGTGTGTGAATAATTTTTTTACATACTTCTGTTATTGCTTTAAAATTTTTCCATACTCAGCTCTAACATTTTCATTTTGTTGTGATCTATTTGCCTTTTATCTCTTTTTTGGTCACGAGAAGAAGGGAAAGTGAAAAAAGTATAGTTATACACAATACAAAAATATACAGTGAGATAATTCAAAAACATTTCTGTAATTTTAAGGCGTTGTAATTCCTTTTTAGTTTTTATATAGTAGGTTTTGCAATCGTCGGAAAAAGGGGGAGGTGGGGGATTTTTAACTGAGTGTTGAATCCCAATGCATAGGTCATTCCTTACAAAAATATAGCCCATTACACATGATAAATCACTTTACAATCATCTACGATCGTTAGGTCAGCTTTTTGTAAATGGGCGAAATAAAGGTTTTTTGACACTAGTAAATTTCCCACAGCACGTTCACTTTAGAATTTAATGAACGTTTGTTATTCTATTTAAAAGGTTTAGATCCATAGGTCATTTGCAACTTTAACATGTTTCAAGCATGCATATCAATTTTTTGAAACATGTGTAGAAAAATCTCTTTCTAATAAAATTCCAAGCAATTAGGTTTGAACTAGAGGAATTTCCAAAACTTGGATAAGAAAACTTTTGTGTTCATTTGTGGTGTGTGAATAAATTTATTTTACATACTTCTGTTATTGCTTTATATTTTTTCCTTACATAAACTCTAAAATTTTCATTCTGTTGTGACTTATTTGCCTTTTATGTCTTTTTTGTTTACGAGAAGTAGGGAAAGTGAAAAAGCAAGTTGTCATTTAAGGAAAAATTATACATCTAAAATGGAAATGCACAAATCACAAATGTGGAGAGAGATAATTCCAAAAAGTTTATGTATTTTTTAGTGATTGTAAGCTCTTTTTAGTTTTTATAAATTAGGTTTCGTAATCGTCGAGAAAAGGGGGTGGTGGGGGATTTTTAACTGAGTGTTGACTATCAATCCATAAGTCATTCCTTACAAAAATACACCCTATTTCGTGTGATAAATAACTTTACAATCATCTACGATCGTTAGGACAACTTTTGGTAAATACGCAAAATATTGGTTTGTTTGACTCGGGTAAATATCCCACCACACGTTCACTTGACAATTTAATGAGCGTTTTTTATTCTCTTTAAAAGGTTTTGATCCATAGGTCATTTGCATCCTTAACATGTTTCAAGCATGCATATCCTTTTTTTAAAACATGTGTAGAAAAATCTATTTCTTATAAATTTCCAAGCTATTGGGGTTGAACTAGTGGAATTTCCCAAACTTGGATAACAAAAATTTTGTGTTCATTTGTGGTGTGAGAATAAATTTTCTTTGCATACTTCTGTTATTGCTTAAAAATTTATCCTTACATAAACTCTAAAATTTTCTGTTTGTTGTGATCTATTTGCCTTTTGTCTCTTTTTTTCTCATGAGATGATTGGAAAGTGAAAACTCAAGTTTTGATTGAAGAAACAAGTACACATCTAAAATATAAATGCACAATGCACAAATGTAGAGAATCATAATTCCAAAAAGTGTATGTATTTTTTTGGGATTTTAAACTTTTTTTAGTTTTCATATATTTGGTTTTGCAATCGTCGGGAAAAGGGGGGTGGCGGGGGATTTTTAACTGAGTGTTCACTAACAATCCATAGGTCATTCCTTACAAAAATAAAGGTTTTTTTGCGTGATAAATAACTTTACAATCATCTATGATTGTTAGGTCAGATTTTTGTAAATGGGCTAAAAAATGGCTTGTTTGACTCGGGTAAATATCCCACCTTAAGTTCACTTGAGAAATTAATGAGCATTTCTTATTCTATTTAAAATTATTGGATCCAGAGGTCATTTGCATCGTTAAAATGTTTCAAGCATGCATATCCATTTTTTAAAACGTTTTTAGAAAAATCTCTTTTTCATAAAATTCCTAGGTATAGGGTTGAACTTGTGGAATTTCCCAAACTTGGATAACAAAACTTTTGAGTTCATTTGTGGTGTGTGTATAAATTTTCTTTACTTACTTTTCTTATTGCTATAAATTTTTTCCCTTCATAAACTCTAAAATTTCCATTTTTTTGTGACCTATTTGCCATTTATCTCTTTTTTGTTGACGAGATGAAGGGAAAGTGAAATCTCAAGTTTTCATTTAAGTAAAAAGTATAGATCTAAAATGGAAATGTGCAATGCACAAATTTAGAGAGAGATAATTCCAAAAATTTCATGTATTTTTTAGGGATTGTAAACTCCTTTTAGTTTTTATATATTTGGTTTTGCTATCGTCGGTAATAGGGGGTGGCTGGGAATTTTTAACTGAGTGTTCACAATCAATCCATAAGTCAATCAATACAAAAATATAGTCTGTTTCGCGTGATAAATAACTTTACAATCATCTATGATCGTTTGGTAAGCTTTTTGTAAATGGGCAAAATAATGGCTTGTTTGACTCGGGTAGATATCCCACCACACATTCACTTGAGAATTTAAAGAGCATTTGTTATTCAATTTAAAAGTTTTGGATCCTAGGTCATTTGCATCTTTAACATGTTTCAAGCATGCATATCCATCGTTTAAAACATGTGTAGATATATCTCTTTCCTATAAAATTCCATGCTATTAGGGTTGAACTAGTGGAATTTCCCAAACTTGGATAATAAACATTTTGTGTTAATTTGTGGTGTGTGAATAATTTTTTTTTTACATACTTTTGTCATTGCTTTAAATTTTTTCCATACATCAACTCTAAAATTTTCATTTTGTTGTGATCTATTTGCCTTTTATCTCTTGTTTGGTTATGAGAAGAAGGGAAAGTGAAAACTCAAGTTGTCATTTAGGAAAAAAGTATCGTTCTAAAATGGAAATGCACAATCCACAAATATACAGAGAGATAATTAGATAACATTTCTGTAATTTTTAGGCGTTGTAAATGCTTTTTTGTTTTTATATATTAGGTTTTGCAATCATAGGGAAAAGGGGGAGGCGGGGGATTTTTAACTGAGTGTTGACTCCCAATCCATAAATCATTCCTTACCAAAATATATCCCGTTACACATGATAAATCACTTTTACATTCATCTACGATCGTTAGGTCAGGTTTTTTTAAATGGGAAAAATAAAGGTTTTTTGAGTCTGGTAAATTTCCCTCCGCACATTCAAAAAAAGGTTTGGATCCATTGGTCATTTGTATCTTTAACATGTTTCAAGCATGCACATCCATTTTTAAAAACATGTGTAGAAAAATCTCTTTCTAATAAAATTCCAACACATTAGGTTTGAACTAGTGGAATTTCCAAAACTTGGATAGCAAAACTTTTGTGTTCATTTGTGGTGTGTGAATAAATTTACTTTACGTACCTCTGTTATTGCTTTAAATTTTTTCCATATATATACTCTAAAATTTTCATTTTGTTGTGACCTATTTGCCTTTTCTCTCTTTTTTGTTTACGAGAAGAAGGGAATGTGAAAACTCAAGTTCATTTAAGAAAAAATTATTCATCTAAAATGGAAATGCTAAATTCAAAAATGAAGAGTGAGATAATTCCAATATTTTTTTGTACTTTTTAGGGATTGTAAACTCTTTTTAGTTTTTATTTATTAGGTTTACCAATCGTCAGAAAAAGGGGGTGGCGGGGGATTTTTAACTGAGTGTTGACTATCAATCCATAAGTCATTCCTTACAAAAATATAGCATGTTTCGTGTGATAAATAACTTTACAATCATCTATGATTGTTAGTTCAGCTTGTTGTAAATGGGCAAAATAATGGCTTGTTTGACTCGCGTAAATATCCCACCGCAAGTTCACTTGAAAATTTTATGAGCGTTTCTTATTCTGTTTAAAATGTTTGGATCCATAGTTCATTTGCATCTTTAAAATGTTTCAATAATGCATATCCATTTTTTAAAACATGTGTAGAAAAATCTCTTTTTTATAAAACTTGTGGAATTTCCCAAACATGGATAATAAAACTTTGGAGTTCATTTGTGGTGTGTGAATAAATTTTCTTTACTCACTTTTGTTATTGCTTTAAATTCTTTCCGTACAGAAACTCTAAAATTTTCATTTTGTGGTGACCTATTTGCCATTTTTCTCTTTTTTTTATGAGAAGAAAAAAAAGTGAAAATTCAAGTTGTCATCTAAGAAAAAAGTATACATCTAAAATGGAAATACTCAAAGAAAAAATATAGAGAGAGATAATTCCAAAAAGTGTATGTATTTTTTAGGGATTGTAAACTCTTTTTAGTTTTTTATATATTAGGTTTTGCAATCGTCGGGAAAAAGGGAGGCAAGGGATTTTTAACTGAGTGTGGACTCCCTATCCATATGTCATTCCTTACATAAATATAGCCCGTTACCCATGATAAATCACTTTACAATCATATAAGATCGTTAGGTCAGCATTTAGTAAATTGGAAAAATAATGGCTTATTTGACTCAGGTAAATATCCCACTACAGATTCACTTGAGAATTGTATGAGCGTTCGTTATTCAATTTAAAAGTTTTGGATCCATAGGTCATTTGCATCTTTAACAAGTTTCAAACTTGCATTTCCGTCTTTTAAAACATGCGTAGAACAATCTCTTTCCTATAAAATTCGATGCTATTAGGGTTGAACTAGTGGAATTTCCGAAACTTGGATATCAAACATTTTTTGTTCATTTGTGGTGTGTGAATAATTTTTTTACATACTTCTGTTATTGCTTTAAATTTTTTCCATACTCAGCTCTAACATTTTCATTTTGTTGTGATCTATTTGCCTTTTATCTCTTTTTTGGTTACGAGAAGAAGGGAAAGTGAAAAAAGTATAGTTCTAAAATGGAAATGCACAATGAAAAAATATACAGAGAGATAATTCAAAAACATTTCTGTAATTTTTAGGCGTTGTAATTCCTTTTTAGTTTTTATATAGTAGGTTTTGCAATCGTCGGAAAAAGGGGGAGGTGGGGGATTTTTAACTGAGTGTTGAATCCCAATGCATAGGTCATTCCTTACAAAAATATAGCCCGTTACACATGATAAATCACTTTACAATCATCTACGATCGTTAGGTCAGCTTTTTGTAAATGGGCGAAATAAAGGTTTTTTGACACTAGTAAATTTCCCACAGCACGTTCACTTTAGAATTTAATGAACGTTTGTTATTCTATTTAAAAGGTTTAGATCCATAGGTCATTTGCATCTTTAACATGTTTCAAGCATGCATATCAATTTTTTGAAACATGTGTAGAAAAATCTCTTTCTAATAAAATTCCAAGCAATTAGGTTTGAACTAGAGGAATTTCCAAAACTTGGATAAGAAAAATTTTGTGTCCATTTGTGGTGTGTGAATAAATTTACTTTACATACTTCTGTTATTGCTTTATATTTTTTCCATACATAAACTCTAAAATTTTCATTCTGTTGTGACTTATTTGCCTTTTATTTCTTTTTTGTTTTACGAGAAGTAGGGAAAGTGAAAAAGCAAGCTGTCATTTAAGAAAAAATTATACATCTAAAATGGAAATGCACAATGTAAAAATGTGGAGAGAGATAATTCCAAAAATTTTATGTATATTTTAGTGATTGTAAGCTCTTTTTAGCTTTTATAAATTAGGTTTCGTAATCGTCGAGAAAAGGGGGTGGTGGGGGATTTTTAACTGAGTGTTGACTATCAATCAATAAGTCATTCCTTACAAAAATACAGCCGATTTCCTGTTATAAATAACTTTACAATCATCTACGATCGTTAGGACAACTTTTTGTAAATACGCAAAATATTGGTTTGTTTGACTCGGGTAAATATCCCACCACACGTTCACTTGACAATTCAATGAGCGTTTTTTATTCTCTTTAAAAGGTTTGGATCCATAGGTCATTTGCATCTTTAACATGTTTCAAGCATGCATATCCTTTTTTTAAAACATGTGTAGACAAATCTATTTCTTATAAATTTCCAAGCTATTGGGGTTGAACTAGTGGAATTTCCCAAACTTGGATAACAAAAATGTTGTGTTCATTTGTGGTGTGAGAATAAATTTTCTTTGCATACTTCTGTTATTGCTTAAAAATTTATCCTTACATAAACTCTAAAATTTTCTGTTTGTTGTGATCTATTTGCCTTTTATCTCTTTTTTTCTCACGAGATGAATGGAAAGTGAAAACTCAAGTTTTGATTGAAGAAACAAGTATACATCTAAAATAGAAATGCACAATGCACAAATGTAGAGAATCATAATTCCAAAAAGTGTATGTATTTTTTTGGGATTTTAAACTCTTTTTAGTTTTCATATATTAGGTTTTGCAATCGTCAGGAAAAGGGGGGTGGCGGGGGATTTTTAACTGAGTGTTGACTAACAATCCATAGGTCATTCCTTACAAAAATAAAGGTTTTTTTGCGTGATAAATAACTTTACAATCATCTATGATTGTTAGGTCAGCTTTTTGTAAATGGGCTAAATAATGGCTTGTTTGACTCGGGTAAATATCCCACCTCAAGTTCACTTGAGAAATTAATGAGCATTTCTTATTCTATTTAAAATTATTGGATCCATAGGTCATTTGCATCTTTAAAATGTTTCAAGCATGCATATCCATTTTTTAAAACTTTTTTAGAAAAATCTCTTTCTTATAAAATTCCTAGCTATAGGGTTGAACTTGTGGAATTTCCCAAACTTGGATAACAAAACTTTTGAGTTCATTTGTGGTGTGTGTATAAATTTTCTTTACTTACTTTTCTTATTGCTATAAATTTTTTCCCTTCATAAACTCTAAAATTTCCATTTTTTTGTGACCTATTTGCCATTTATCTCTTTTTTGTTGACGAGATGAAGGGAAAGTGAAATCTCAAAGTTTTCATTTAAGTAAAAAGTATAGATCTAAAATGGAAATGTGCAATGCACAAATTTAGAGAGAGATAATTCCAAAAATTTTATGTATTTTTTAGGGATTGTAAACTCCTTCTAGTTTTTATATATTTTGTTTTGCAATCGTTGGTAATAGGGGGTGGCTAGGAATTTTTAACTGAGTGTTCACAATCAATCCATAAGTCAATCAATACAAAAATATAGCCTGTTTCGCGTGATAAATAACTTTACAATCATCTATGATCGTTAGGTAAGCTTTTTGTAAATGGGCAAAATAATGGCTTGTTTGACTCGGGTAGATATCCCACCGTACGTTCACTTGAGAATTGAATGAACGTTTCTTATTCTCTTTAAAAGTTTTGGATCCATCGGTCATTTGCATCTTTAAAATGTTTCAATCATGCATATCCATTTTATAAAACATGTGTAGAAAAATATTTCTTATAAAATTTCAAACTATTAGGTATGAACTAGTGGAATTTCCCAAACTTGGATAACAAAACTTTTGTGTTCATTTGTGGTGTGTGAATAAATTTTCTTTACTTACCTTTGTTATTGCTTTAAATTTTTTCCATACATAAACACTAAAATTTTCTTTTTGCTGTGATCAATTTACATTTTTTCTCTTATTTGTTTACGAGATATAAGGCAAGTGAGAACTCAAGTTTTGATTTAAGAAAAAAGTATACATCTAAAATGGAAATGCACAATGCACAAATGTCGAGAGTGATAATTCCAAAAACTGTATGTATTTTTAAGGGATTGTAAACTCTTTTTAGTTTTTATAAATTTGGTTTTGCTAAAGTCGGGAAAAGGGGGTGGCAGGGGATTTTTAACTGAGTGTAGACTATCAATCCATAAGATTTTCCATACAAAAATATAGCTTGTTATACATGATAAATAACTTTACAATCATCTATGATCGTCAGGTCAACTTTTTGTAAATGGAGAAAATAATGGCTTGTTAAACTCGGGTAAATATCCCACTGCACGTTCACTTGAGAATTTAATGAGCCATTGTTATTCTCTTTAAAAGGTTTAAATCCAAAGGTCATTTGCATCTTTAACATGTTTCAGCATGCTTATCCATTTTTTAAAACATGTGTAGAAAAGTCGCTTTCTTTTAAAATTTCAAACTATTAGGTTTGAACTAGTGCAATTTCCCAATCTTGGATAACAAAACTTTTTTGTTCAATTGTGGTGTGTGAATAAATTTTCTTCACTTACATTTGTTATTGCTTTAAATTTTTTCCATACATAAATTTTTAAATTTTCATTTTGTTATGACTTATTTACTTTTTATCTCTTATTTGTTTACGAGATGAAGGGAAAGTGAAAACTCAAGTTTTGATTTAAGAAAAAAGTATACACCTAAAAAGGAAATGCACAATGCACAAATGAAGAGACAGATAATTCCAATAAGTTTCTTTATATATGAGGTTTCCCAATCGTCGGGAAAAGGGGAGGCGTGGGATTTTTAACTGATTATTGACTCCCAATCCATAAGTCATTCCTTACAATAATATAGCCCGTTATGCATGATAAATTACCTTACAAACATCTATGATCGATTGGTCTGTTTTTTCTAAATGGGAAAAATAATGGGCGGTTTGACTTAGGTAAATATCTCACTGTACGTTCACTTCACAATTTACCGAGCGTTTGTTATTCTCTTTAAAAGGTTTGGATCCATAGGTCATTTGCATCTTTAACATGTTTCAAGCATGCATATCCTTTTTCTAAAACATGTGTAGAAAAATCTCTTTCTTATAAATTTCCAAGCTATTGGGGTTGAACTAGTGGAATTTCCCAAACTAGGATAACAAAACTTTTGTGTTCATCTGTGGTGTGAGAATAAATTTTCTTTACATACTTCAGTTATTGCTTAAAATTTTTTCCATACATAAACTCTAAAATTTTCATTTTGTTGTGATCTATTTGCATTTTATCTCTTTTTTGTTCACGAGATGAAGGGAAAGTGAAAAGTCAAGTTTTGATTGAAGAAAAAAGTATACATCTAAAATGGAAATGCACAATGCACAAATGTAGAGAAAGATAATTCCGAAAAGTGTATGTATTATTTTGGGAGTTTAAACTACTTTTAGTTTTTATATATTTGGTTTTGCATTCGTCGGTAATTGGGGGTGGCGGGGTATTTCTAACTGAGTGTTGACAATCAATCCATAAGCCAATCCTTACAAAAATATAGCCTCTTTCACGTGATAAATAACTTTACAATCATCTATGATCGTTAGGTCAGCTTTTTGTAAATGGGCAAAAGGATGGCTTGTTTGACTCGGGCAGATATCCCACCGCACGTTCACTTGAGAATTTAAAGAACGTTTCTTATTTTCTTTAAAAGGTTTGGATCCATCGGTCATTTGCATCTTTAAAATGTTTCAAACATGCATATCCATTCTATAAAACATGTGTATAAAAATCTATCTTATAAAATTCCAAACTATTTTGTATGAACTAGTGGAATTTCCCAAACTTGGATAACAAAACTTTTGTGTTCATTTTTGTTGTGTGAATAAATTTTCTTTACTTAAATTTGTTATTGCTTTAAATGTTTTCCATATATAAACACTAAAATTTTCTTTTTGCGGTGATCAATTTACATTTTTTCTCTTATTTGTTTACGAGATAAAGGGAAAGTGAAAAGTCAAGTTTTGATTTAAGGAAAAAGTATACATCTAAAAAGGAAATGCACAATGCACAAATGTATTTCAAGTTTTTAAGGGATTGCAAACTCTTTTTAGTTTTTATATATTTGGTTTTTCTATAGTCGAGAAAAGGGGGTGGCAGGGGATTTTTAACTGAGTGTAGACTATCAATCCATAAGACTCTCCATACAAAAATATAGCCTGTTATGCTTGATAAATAACTTTACAATCATCTGTGATCGTCAGGTCAACTTTTTGTAAATGGGGAAAATAATGGCTTGTTAAACTCGGGTAAATATCCCACCGCACGTTCACTTGAGAATTTAATGAGTCTTTGTTATTCTCTTTAAAAAGTTTGGATCCATAGGTCATTTGCATCTTTAACATGTTTCAAGCATGCTTATCCATTTTTTAAAACATGTGTAGAAAAATCACTTTCTTATAAAATTCCAAACTATTAGGTTTGAACTAGTGCAATTTCCCAATCTTAGATAACAAATTTTTTTTTTCATTTGTGGTGTGTGAATAAATTTTATTTACTTACATTTGTTATTGCTTTTAATTTTTTCCATACATAAACATTTAAATTTTCATTTTGTTGTGACTTATTTACTTTTTATCTCTTACTTTTTTACGAGATGAAGGGAAAGTGAAAACTCAAGTTTTGATTTAAGAAAAAAGTATACACCTAAAAAGGAAATGCACAATGCACAAATGTAGAGGGATATAATTCCAATAAGTGTCTGTAATTTTTAGGGATTGTAAACACTTTCTAGTTTTTTATATATGAAGTTTTCCAATCGTCATGAAAAGGGGAGGCTGGGGATTTTTAAGTGAGTGTTGACTCGCAATCCATAAGTCATTCCTTATAACAATATAGCCCGTTACGCATGATAAATCACCTTACAATCATCTATGATTGATAGGTCAGCTTTTTGTAAATGGGAAAAATAATGGGTGGTTTGACTCGGGAAAATATCCCACTGCACGTTCACTTGACAATTTAATGAGCGTTTGTTATTCTCTTTAAAAGGTTTGGATCCATAGGTCATTTGCATCTTTAACATGTTTCAAGCATGCATATCCTTTTTTAAAACAAGTGTAGAAAAATCTTTTTCTTATAAAATTCCAAGCTATTGGGGTTGAACTAGTGGAATTTTCCAAACTTGGATAACAAAACTTTTGTGTTCATTTGTGGTGTGAGAATAAATTTTCTTTACATACTTCTGTTATTGTTTAAATTTTTTTCCATACATAAACTCTAAAATTTTCATATTTTTGTGATCTATCTGCCTTTTATCTCTTTTTTATTCACGAGATGAAGGGAAAGAGAAAACTCAAGTTTTGATTGAAGAAGAAAGTATACATCTAAAAATAGAAATGCACAATGCACAAATGTGTAGAACGATAATTCGAAAAAGTGTCTGTAATTTTTAGGGATTGTAAACTCTTTTTTGTTTTAATATATTAGGTTTTGCAATCATCGAGAAAAGGGGGAGGCGGGGGATTTTTAACTGAGTGTTGACTTCGAATCCATAAGTTCCTTACCAAAATATAGCCTGTTACACATGATAAATCACTTTACAATCAACTAAGAGGGCAAAATAATGGTTTTTTGACTCGGGTAAATTTCCCACCGCACGTTCACTTGAGAATTAAATGAGCGTATGTTATTCTATTTAAAAGGTTTGGATCCATAGGTCATTTGCATCTTTAGCATTTTTCAACCATGCATATCCATTTTTTAAAACATGTGTACAATAGTCTCTTTGTTTTAAAATTCCAAGCAATTAGGGTTGAACTAGTGGAATTTCCCAAACTTGGATCACAAAACATTTGCGTTCTTTTGTGGTGTGTGAATAAATTTTCTATACATACTTCTGTTATTGCTTTAAATTTTTTCCATACATAAACTCTAAAATTTTCATTTTGTTGTGACCTATTTGCCTATTATCTCTTTTTTGTTTACGAGAAGAAGGGAAAGTGAAAACTCAAGTTTTGATTTAAGAAAAAAGAATACATCTAAAATGGAAATGCACAATGCACAAATGTCGAGAGAGATAATTTCAAAAAGTCTTTGTAATTTTTAGGGATTGTAAACTCTTTTTAGTTTTGATATATTAGGTTTTGCAATTGTCGAGAAAAGGGGAGGCAGGGGAATTTTAACTAAGTGTTGACTCCCAATCCATAAGTCCTTCCTTACAATAAAATAGCCCATTACTCATGATAAATCATTTTACAATCATCTATGATCGTTAGGTCAGCTTTTTGTAAATAGGCAAAATAATGGGTTGTTTGACTCGAGTAAATATCCCAACGCACGTTCACTTGAGAATTTAATTAGCATTTGTCATTCTCTTAAAAAGGTTTGGATCCATAGGTCATTTGCATCTTTAACATGTTCAAGCATGCATATCCATTTTTTAAAACATGTGTAGAAAAATCCCTTTCTTATCAAATTCCAAGTATTGGGTTGAACTAGTGGAATTTCCCAATCTTGGATAACAAAATTTTGTGTTCATTTGTGGTGTGTGAATAAATTTTCTTTACATACTTCTTTTATTGCTTAAATTTTTTTATTATGTTAACTCTTAAATTTTCTTTTTGTTGTGACCTATTTACCTTTTATCAATTTTTTGTTTATGAGAAAAAGGGAAAGTGAAAACTCAAACTTTCATTTAAGAAAAAATTATACATCTAAAATGGAAATGCACAATGCACAAATGTAGAGAGAGATACATCACAAAAGTGTATGTAATTTTTAGGGATTTTATACTCTTTTAGTTTTTATATATTAGGTTTTGCAATCGTCGGAAAAAGGGGGTGGCAGGGATTTTTAACTGAGTGTTGACTATCAATCCATAAGTCATTCCTTACAAAAAAATATCTTGTTACGTGTGCTAAATAACTTTACAATCGTCTATGATCGTAAGGTCATCTTTTTGTAAATGGAAAAAATAATGGCTTGTTTGACTAGGGTAAATATCCCACCGGACGTTCACATGAGAATTTAATGAGTGTTTTTTATTCTTTTTAAAAGGTTTGGATCCATAGGTCATTTACATCTTTAAAATGTTTCAAGCTTGCATATCCATTTTTTAAAACATGTGAAGAAAATTTTCTTTCTTATAAAATTCCTAGTTAATAAGGTTGAACTGGTGGAATTTCTAAAATTTGAATAACAAAACTTTTGAGTTCATTTGTGGTATGTGAATAAATTTTCTTTACTTACTTTTATTATTGCTTTTAATTTTTTCTATACATAAACTCTAAAATTTTCATTTTGTCTTGATCTATTTCCTTTTATCACTTTTTATTTACGAGATGACAGGAAAGTGAAAACTCAAGTTTTGATTTAAGAAAAAAGTATACATCTAAATTGGAAATTCACAATGCATAAAGGTAGAGAGAGATAATTCCAAAAAGTGTCGGTAATTTTTAGCGATTGTAAACTCTTTTTAGTTTTTATATATTAGTTTTTTCAATCGTCGAGAAAAGGACGAGGTGGGGGATTTTTAACTCAGTGTTGACTCCCAATTTATAAATCATTCTTTACAAAAATATAGTCCATTATGCGTGATAAATCACTTTCCAATTATCTATGATCCTTAGGTCAGCTTTTTGTAAATGGGCAAAATAATGGCTTGTTTGATTCGGATAAATATCCCACCGCACGTTCACTTGAGAATTTCATGAGTTCTTGTTATTCACTTTAAAAAGTTTGGATCCATAGGGCATTTGCATCTTTAACATGTTACATGCAAGCTTATCCATTTTTGAAAATATGTGTAGAAAAATCTCTTTCTTTTAAAAGTCCAAGCTATTATGGTTGAACTACTGGAATTTGCCAAACATGTATAACAACACTTTTTTGTTCATTTGAGGTGCGTGAATAAATTTTCTTTACTTACATTTGTTATTGCTTTAAATTTTTTCTATACATAAACTCTAAAATTTTCATTTTGTTGTGATTTATTTGCCATTTATCACTTTTTTATTTACGAGTTGATGGGAAAGGGAAACTCAAGTTTTGAATTTAGAAAAAGTATACATCTAAAATGGAAATGCACAATGCACAAATGCAGAGAGAGATAATTCCAAAAAGTGTATGTATTTTTTAGGGATTGTAAACTCTTTTTAGTGTTTATATAATAGGTTTTGCAATCGTTGGGAAAAGGGGGAGGCGGAGGATTTTTAACTGAGTGTTGACTATCAATCCATAAATCATTTCTTACAAAAATATAGCCTGTTACACATGATAAATAACCTTACAATCATCTATGATTGTTAGGTCAGCTTTTTGTAAATGGGCAAAATAATGGCTAGTTTGACTCTGGTAAATATCCCACCGCATGTTCACTTGAGAATTTAATGAGCATTTGTTATTCTCTTTAAAAGGTTTGGATCCATAGATCATTTGCATCTTTAACTTGTTTCAAGCATGCATATCCATTTTTTAAAACATGTGTAGAAAAATATCTTTCTTAAAAAATTCCAAACTATTAGGTTTGAAATAGTGGAATCTCCCAAACTTGGAAAACAAGACTTTTGTGTTCATCAGTGGTGGGTGAATAAATTTTCTTTACTTACATTTTTTATTGCTTAAAATGTTTTCCATACATAAACAGAAAAAGTTTCATTTTGTTGTGATCTATTTACCTTTTATCTCTTATTTTTTTACGAGATGAAGGGAAAGTGAAAAGACAAGTTTTTATTTAAGAAAAAAGTATACATCTAAAATGGAAATGGACAATGCACAAATGTAGAGAGAGATAATTCTAAAAAGTGTCTGTAATTTTTAGGGATTGTAATCTCTTTTTAGTTTTTAACTGAGTGCTGACTCCCAATCCATAAGTCTTTCCTTACAAAAATATAGCCCATTTAAATCACCTTACAATCATCAATATCCCACCACACGTTCACTTGACAATTTAATGAGCACTTGTTATTCTATTTAAAAGGTTTGGATCCATAGGTCATTTGCCTCTTTAACATGTTTCAAGCTTGCGTATCTATTTTTTAAAACATGTGTAGAAAAATCTCTTTCTTATAAAATTCCAAGCCATTAGGGTTCAACTAGTGGAACTTCCCAAACTTTGATAATAAAAAATTTGTTTTCATTTATGGTGTGTTATTAAATTTTATTTACTTACATTTGTTATTGCTTTAAATTTTTTCCATACATAAGCTCAAAAATTTTCATTTTGTTGTGATCCATTTGCTTTTTATCTCTTTTTTGTTTACGAAATGAAGGGAAAGTGAAAACTCAAGTTTTGATTTAAGAAAAATGTATACATATAAAATGGAAATGCACAATGCAAAAATGTAGGGAGAGATAATTACAAAACGTTTTTCGTAATTTTTAGGTTTTGTAAACTATTTTTAGTTTTTATATATTAGTTTTTGCAATCGTCAGGAAAAGGGGGAGGCAGGGGATGTTTAGTTGAGTGTTGAATCCCAATCCATAAGTCATTCCTTGCAAACATATGATCCGTTATGCATGATAAATCATTTTACAATTATATATGATCTTTAGGTCAGTTTTTTTGTAAATGGGCAAAATAATGGCTTGTTTTGCTCGGGTGAATATCCCACAGTACGTTCACTTGAGAATTTAATGAGTGTTTGTTATTCTCTTTATAAGGTTTGGATCCATAGGTCATTTGCATATCTAACATGTTTTAGGCATGCGTATCCATTTTTTAAAACATGTGTAGAAAAATCTTTTTCTTATTAAATTTTAAGCTATAACCAAACTTTTGTGTTCATTTGTGGTGTGTGAATAAATTTTATTTAGTTACATTTGTTATTGCTTTAAATTTTTTCCATACTTAAACTCTAAAATTTTTGTTTTGTTGCGATCTATTTGTCTTTTATCTCTTTTTTGCTTACAAAATTAAGGGAATGTGAAAACTCTAGTTTTAATTTAATAAAAAAGTATAAATCTAAATTGTAAATGCACAATGAACAAATGTAGAGAGAGATAATTCCAAAAAGTGTCTGTAATTTTTAGGGATTGAATACTCTATTTTGTTTTTATATATTAGGTTTTGCAATCATCGGGAAAAGGGGGAGGCACGGGACTTTTAACTGAGTGTTAACTCTCAATCCATTAGTCATTCCTTACAAAAATATTGCCTGTTATGCATGATAAGTAACTTTACAATCATCTATGATAGTTAGGTCAACTATTTGTAAATGGACAAAATAAGGGCTTGTTTGACTCCGGTAATTATCCCACAACACATTCACTTGAGAATTTAATGAGTGTTTGTTATTCTCTTTAAAAGGTTTGGATCCGTAGGTCATTTGATTCTTTTACATGTTTCAAGCATGCATATCAATTTTTTAAAACATGTGTAGAAAAATCTCTTTCTTATAAAATTCCATGCTTTTAGGTTTGAACTAGAGGAATATCCACAAACTTGGATAACAAAATATTTGTGTTCATTTGTCTTGTGTGAATAAATTTTATTTACTTACATTTGTTGTTGCTTTAAATTTTTTCGATATATAAACACTTAAATTTTCATTTTGTTGTGATATATTTACCTTTTATCTCTTATATGTTTACGAGATAAAGGGAAAGTGAAAACTCAAGTTTTGATTTAAGAAAAAAGTATACGTCCAAAATGGAAATGCACAATGCACAAATGTAGAGAGAGATAATTCCAAAAAGTGTCTGTAATTTTTAGGGATTGTAAACTCTTTTTAGTTTTTATACATTAGGTTTTGCATTGATCGGGAAAAGTGGGAGGCTGGGGATTTTTAACTGGGTGTTGACTCCCAATCCATAAGTCATTCCTTTCAAAAATATAGCCCGTTACGCATGATAAATCACTTTACAATCATCTATGATCGTTACGTCGGCCTTTTGTAAATGGGCAAAATAATGGCTTGTTTGATTCGGGTGAATATACCACTGCACGTTCACTTGAAAATTTAATGAGTGTTTGTTATTCTCTTTAAAAGGTTTGGATCCATTGGTCATTTGCATCTATAAAATGATTCAAGCATGCATATCCATTTTTTAAAACATGTGTAGGAAAATCTCTTCCTTATAAAATTCCAAACTATTAGGTTTGAACTAGTGGAATTTCCCATAATTGGATAACAAAACATTTGTGTTCATTTGTGGTGTGTGAATAAATCTTCTTTACTTAAATTTGTTATTGCTTTAAATTTTTTCCAAACATAAACACTAAAATATTTATTTTGTTGTGAGCTATTTACCTTTAATCTCTTTTTTTTTTAATGAGATGGAGGAAAAGTGAAAACTCAAGTTTTGATTTAAGAAAAAAGTATACATCTAAACTGGAAATGTACAATGCACAAATGTAGAGAGAGATAATTCCAAAAAATGTCTGTAATTTTTAGGGATAGTAAACTCTTTTTAGTTTTTATATATTGGGTTTTGCAATCGTCGGGAAAAGGGCGAGGTTGGGGATTTTTAACAGAATGTTGACTCCCAATCCATAAGTTATTCCTTAAAAAAAATATAGCCCGTTACGCATGAAAAATTACTTTACAATAATCTATGATCGTTAGGTCAGCTTTTTTTAAATGGACAAAATAATGGGTTGTTTGACTCAGGTAAATATCCCACCGAATGTTCACTTGAGAATTTAATGGGAGTTTGTTATTCTCTTTAAAAGGTTAGGATCCATAGGTCATTCCATCTTTAACATGTTTCAAGGCTTATACATCCAATTTTTAAAACATGTGTAGAAAAGTCTCTTTCTCATAAAATTCTATGCTATTAGGGTTGAACTAGTGGAATTTCCCAAACTTTGACAACAAAATTTTTTTGCTCATTTGTGGTGTGTGAATAAATTTTCTTCACTTACATTTGTTATTGCTTTAAATTTTTTCTATACATAAACTCTAAAATTTTCATTTTGTTGTGATATATTTGCCTTTTATCTCTTTTTATTACGAGATAAAGGGAAAGTGTAAACTCAAGTTTTTATTTAAGAAAAAAGTATATATCTAAAATGGAAATGCGCAATGCACAATGCACAAATGCAGAAAGAGATAATTCCAAAAAGTGTCTGTAATTTTTAGGCCTTCTAAACTCTTTTTACTTTTTATATATTAGGTTTTGAAATCATTGGGAAATGGGGGTGGCTGGGGATTTTTAACTGAGTGTTGACTCCCAATCCGTAACTCATTCCTTAAAAAAATAATAATACACCAAGCTATTAGGGTTGAACTAGCGGAATTTCCCAAACTTGGATAACAAAACTTTTGAGTTCATTTGTGGTGTGTGAATAAATTTTTTTTACTTACATTTGTTATTGGTTTAAAATTTTTCCATACTTAAACTCTAAAATTTTCATTTTGTTGTTATCTATTTGCCTTTTATCTCTTTTTTCTTTGCGATATGAAGGCAAAGTGAAAACACAAGTTTTGGTTTAAGAAAAAAGTACACATCTAAAATGGAAATGGACAACGCACAAATGTAGAGAGAGATATTTCAAAAAAGTGCTTGTAATTTTTAGGGATTGTAACCTTTTTTAGCTTTTATTTACTACGTTTTGCAATCGTCGGGAAAAGGGGAGGCACGGGATTCTTAACTGTGTGTTGACTCCCAATTCATAAGTCATTCCTTATAAAAATATAGCCCGTTACGCATGATAAATCACTTACAATAATCTATGATCGTCAGGTAAAGTTTTTCTAAATGGGCAAAAAATTGACATGTTTGAATCGAGTAAATAATGCACTGCACGTTGACTTGAGAATTTAATGAGCATTTGTGTTTCTTTTTAAAAGTTTTGGATCCGTGGGTCATTTGCATATTTAACATGTTTCAAGCATGCATATCCATTTTTTAAAACATTTGTAGAAAAATCTCTTTCTTATAAAATTTCAAGCTATTAGGGTTGAACTAATGGAATTTCCCAAACATGGATAACAAAACTTTTGTGTTCATTTGAGGTGTGTGAATAAATTTTCTTTACTAACATTTGTAATTGCTTTATATTTTTTTCATACATAAACTCTAAAATTTTCATTTTGTTGTGTTCCATTTGCCTTTTTGTCTCTTTTTTGTTTGCGAAATGAAGACAAAGTGAAAACTCAAGTTTTGATTTAAGAAAAAAAGTATACATCGAAAATGGAAATGCACAATGCTCAATTGTAGAGAGAGATAATTAAAAAAAGTCACCGTAATTTTTAGGGATTGTAAACTCTTTTTAGTTTTTATATATTAGGTTGTGTAGTCGTCGGGAAAAGGCGGTGGGGGATTGTTAACCGAGGGTTGACTCCCAATCCATAAGTCGTTCCTTCAAAAAATATAGCCCGTTACGCATGATAAATCACTTTACAATCTTCTATGATCGGGTCAACTTTTTGTCAATGGGCAAAATAAACGCTTATTTGACTCGTGTAAATATCCCACTGCACGTTCACTTGAGAATTTAATGAGCATTTGTTTTTCTCGTTAAATGGTTTGGATCCATAGGTCAATTGCATCTTGAACAGGTATCAATCATGGATATCCATTATTTAAAACATGTGTAGAAAAATCTCTTTGTTATAAAATTCCAAACTAATAGGGTTGAACAAGTGGAATTTCCCAAACTTGGATAACAAAATTTTTGTTTTCATTCGTGGTGTGTGAATAAATTATCTTTACTTACATTTGATATTACTTTAAATTTTTTCCACATATAAACTCTAAAATTTTCATTTTTTGTGATCTATTTGCCTTTTATCTCTTTTTTGTTTTCAATATGAAGGGAAACTGAAAACTCCAAGTTTTTATTTAAGAAAAAAGTATACATCTAAAATGGAAATGAACAATGCTCAAATGTAGAGTGAGATAATTCCAAAAAGTGAATGCAAATTTTTGGGATTGTAAACTCTTTTTAGTTTTTATTTATTAGGTTTTGCAATCGTCGGGAAAAGAGGGAGGAGGCATGGGATTTTTAACTGAGTGTTGACTCCCAATCCATAAGGCATTCCTTACAAAAATATAGCTTGTTACGCAAGATAAATTAGTTTACAATCATCTATTATCGTCAGGTCAGCTTTTTGTTAATGGGAAAAAAATGGATTGTTTGACTCGGGTAAGTACCCCACCGCACGTTTACTGAGAATTTAATGAGCGTTTGTTTTTTTCGTTAAAAGATTTGGATCCATAGATCATCTGAATCTTTAACATGTTTCAAGCATGCATATCCATTTTTTAAAACAACTGTAGAAAAATCTATTTCTTAAAATATTCCAAGCTATTAGGATTGAACTAGTGGAATTTCCCAAACTTGGATAACAAAACTTTTGTTTATATTTATGGTGTATGAATAAATTTTCTTTACTTACATTTATTATTGCTTTCAATTTTTCCATATTTAAACTCTAAATTTTTTTAATCTATTTGCCTTTTATCTCTTTTTTGTTTTCGGGATGAAGGCATAGTGAAAACTCAAGTTTTTATTTAAGAAAAAAGTATAGATCTAAAATGGAAATGCACAATGCTCAAATATAGAGACAGATAATTCCAAAAAGTGAATGTAAATTTTATGGATTGTAAATTCTTTTTAGTTTTTATATGTTATGTTTCGACATCGTTGGAAAAAGAGGGATATAGTGGACTTTTAACTGAGTGTTGTGTCCCAATCCATATGTCTTTCCTTGCAAAAATGTAGCCCGTTATGCATGATAAATCACTTTACAATCATCTATGATCGATAGGTCAACTTTTTATAAATGGGAAAAATAATGGTTTGTTGGACTCGGGTAAATATTCCACCGCTCGTTCACTTATTTATTTAATGAGTTTTTGTTATTCTCTTTAAAAGGTTTGGATCCATATGTGATTTGCATTTTTAATATGTTTCAAGCATGCATATCCATTTTTTAAAACATGTGTAGAAAAATCTCTTTCTTATAAAACACCAAGCTATTAGGGTTGAACTAGTGGAATTTCCCAAACTTGGATAACAAAACTTTTGAGTTCATTTGTGGTGTGTGAATAAATTTTCTTTACTTACATTTGTTATTGGTTTAAAATTTTTCCATACATAAACTCTAAAATTTTCATTTTGTTGTGATCTATTTGCCTTTTATCACTTTTTTTTGTTTACGAGATGAAGGCAAAGTGAAAACTCAAGTTTTTATTTAAAAAAAAAATATACATCTAAAACTGAAATTCACAATGCTCAAATGTAGAGAGAGGTAATTCCAAAAAGTGTCTGTAATTTTTAGGGAATGTAAACTCTTTTTAGCTTTTATTTATTAGGTTTTGCAATCATCGGGAAAAGGAGGGGGGGGGGGGGGAGTTTACTGACTGTTCCATAAGTCACTCCTTAAAAAAATATAGCCCGTGACACATGATAAATCACTTTACAATCATGTATGATCGTAAGGTCAGCTTTTTTTAAATGGACTAAATAATGGCGTGTTTGACTCGGGTAAATATCCCACCACACGTTCACTTAAGAATTTAATGAGCGTTTGTTGTTCTATTTAAAAGGTTTGGATCCATAGGTCATTTGCATCTTTAACTTGTTTAAAGCATGCATATCCATTTTTTAAAACAAGTATACAAAAATCTCTTTCTTATAAAACTCCAAGCTATTACGGTTGAACTAGAGGAATTTCCAAAACTTGGATTACAACAATTTTGTGTTCATTTGTGGTGTGTGAATAAATTTTATTTACTTACATTTGTTATTGCTTTAAATTATTTCCAAACATAAACTCTAAAATTTTCATTTTGTTGAGATCTATTTGCCTTTTATCTCTTTTTTCTTTTTCGAGATGAAGGCAAATTGAAAACTCAAGTTTTTATTTAAGAAAAAAGTATACATCTAAAATGGAAATGCACAATGCTCAAATGTACAGAGAAATAATTCCAAAAAGTGCCTATAATTTTTATGGATTGTAAACTCTTTTTTGTTTTTATATATTAGGTTTTGCAATCGTCGGCAAAAGGGGAGGGGGGTGGGGGGATTTTTAACTGAGTGTTGAATCCCAATCCATAAGTCATTCCTTACAAAAGTATTTCATGTTACGCAAGATATATCACTTTATAATCATCTATGATCGTCAGGCAAGCTTTTTGAAATGGGCAAAATAATGGCTTGTTTGACTCGGGTAAATATCCCACCGTATGTTCACTTGAGAATTTAATGAGCGTTCGATATTCTCTTAAAAAGGTTTGGATCTATAGGTCATTTGCATCATTAACATGTTTCAAGCATGCATATCCATTTTTCAAAACATGTGGAGAAAAATCTCTTTCTTATAAAATTTCAAGCTATTACGGTTGAACAAGTGGAATTTACCAAACTTGGATAACAAAACTTTTGTGTTCATTGTGGTGTGTGAATAAATTTTATTTACAAACATTTTTTATTGCTTAAGATGTTTTTCATACATATACTCTAAATTTTTCATTTTGTTGTGATCTATTTGCCTTTTATCTCTTTTTTGTTTACGATATGAAGGGAAAGTGAAAACTCAAGTTTTGATTTAAGACAAAAGTATACATATAAAATGGAGATGCACAATGCACAAATGTAGAGAGAGATAATTCCAAAAAGTGTCTGTAATTTTTAGGGATTGTAAACTCTTTTTATTTTAATAAATTAGGTTTTGCAATCGTCGGGAAAAGGGGGAGGCAGGTAATTTTTAACTGAGTATTGACTCCCAATCCATAAGTCATTCCTTACAAAAATACAGCCTGTTATGCATGACAAATCCATTTACAATCATCTATGATCGTCAGGTCAGATTTTTGTTAATGGGTAAAATAATGGCTTGTTTGACTCGTGTCAATATCCCACCACACGTTCAGTTAAGAATTTCATGAGCGTTTATTATTCTCTTTAAAAGGTTTGGATCCATTGGTCATTTGCATCTTTAACATGTTCCAAGCATGCATATCCATTTTTTAAAACATGTGTTGAAAAATCTCTTTCTTAAAAAATTCATAGCTATTAGGGTTGAACTAGTGGAATTTCAAAAACATGGATAACAAAACTTGTGTGTTCATTTGTGTTATGTGAATAAATTTTCTTTACTTACATTTTTTATTGCTTTAAATTTTTTCCAAACATAAACTCTAAAATTTTCATTTTGTTGTGATCTATTTTAGCATTTTATCCCTTTTTTTAAGAGATAATGGGAAAGTGAAATCTAAAGTTTTGATTTAAGAAATAAGTATAGATCTAAAATGTAAATGCACAATGGACAAATGTAGAGAGAGATAATTCCAAAAAGTGTATGATAATTTTAGGGATTGTAAACTCTTTTTAGTTTTTATTTATTAGGTTTTGCAATCGTCGGGAAAAGAGGGAGGAGGCGTGGGATTTTTAACTGAGTGTTGACTCCAAATCCATAAGCCATTCCTTAAAAAAAATATAGCTTTTTACGCAAGATAAATTAGTTCACAATCATTTATGATCGTCAGGTCAGCTTTTTGTAAATGGGAAAAATAATGGATTGTTTGACTCGGGTAAATATCCCACCGCACGTTCACTGAGAATTTAATGAGCGTTTTTTTTTTTTCATTAAAATATTTGGATCCATAGGTCATTTGCATCTTTAACATGTTTCAATCATGCATATCCATTTTTTAAAACAACTGTAGAAAAATCTCTATCTTAAAAAATTTCAAGCTATCAGGATTGAACTAGTGGAATTTCCCAAACTTGGATAACAAAACTTTTGTTTACATTTGCGATGTGTGAATAAATTTTGTTTACTTACATTTATTCTTTCTTTAAATTTTTCCATATTTAAACTCTAATTATTTTTATAATCTATTTGCCTTTTATCTCTTTTTTGTTTTCGGGAAGAAGGCATAGTGAAAACTCAAGTTTTTATTTAAAAAAAAAGTATAGATCTAAAATGGAAATGCAAAATGCTCAAATGTAGAGAGAGATAATTTCAAAAAGTGAATGTAATTTTAATGGATTTTAAATTCATTTTATTTTTTATATATTATGTTTTGACATCATCGGGAAAAGCGGTTAACTGTGTGTTGAGTCCCAATCCATAAGTCTTTCCTTACAAAAATGTAGCCCGTTATGCATGATAAATCACTTTACAATCTTCTATGATCGTCAGGTCATCTTTTTGTCAATGGGCAAAATAAAGGCTTATTTGACTCGGGTAAATATCCCACCGCACGTTTACTTGAGAATTTAATGAGCATTTATTTTTCTCATTAAAAGGTTTGGATCCATAGGTCAATTTCATCTTGAACATGTATCAAGCATGGATATCCATTTTTTAAAACATGTGTAAAAAAATTCTTTCTTATAAAATTCCAAGCTAATAGGGTTGAACTAGTAGAATTTCCCAAACTTGGATAACAAAACTTTTGTTGTCATTTGTGGCGTGTGAATAAATTATCATTACTTACATTTGATATTACTTTAAATTTTTTCCACATATAAACTCTAAAATTTTCATTTTTTGTGATCTATTTGCCTTTTTTCACTTTTTTGTTTTTGATATGAAGGCAAAGTGAAAAGTCAGGTTTTTATTTAAGAAAAAAGTATACATCTAAAATGGAAATGCACAATGCTCAAATATCGAGGGAGATAATTCCAAAAAGTGATTGTAATTTTTTGGGATTGTAAACTCTTTTTAGTTTTTATATATTATGTTTCGCAAAAGTCGGGAAAAGGGGGAGGCGGGGGATTTTTAACTGAGTGTTAAGTCCCAATCCATAAGTCATTACTTAAAAAAATGTAGCCTGTTATGCATGATAAATCACTTTACAATCATCTCTGATCAGTAGGTCAGCTTTTTGTAAATGGGCAAAATAATGGTTTGTTCGACACAGGTAAATATCTCACCGCACGTTCATTTAATTATTTAATGAGTGTTTGTTATTCTCTTTAAAAGGTTTGGATCCATAGGTCATTTGCATCTTTAACATGTTTCAAGCATGCATATCCATTTTTTAAAACATGTGTAGAAAAATCTCTTTTTTATAAAACTCCAAGCTATTGGGGTTGAACTAGTGGAATTTCTCAAACTTCGAGAACGAAACTTTTGTGTTCATTTGTGGTGTGTGAATAAATTTTCTTTACTTACATTTGTTATTGCTTTAAATGTTTTCCATACATAACCTCTAAAATTTTCATTTTGTTGTGATCTATTTGCCTTTTATCTCTTTTTTGTTTCCGAGATGAAGGCAATGTGAAAACTCAAGTTTTGATTTAAGAAAAAAAGTATACATCTAAAATGGATATGCACAAAGGTCATATGTAGAGAGAGATAATTTCCTAAAAGTGTCTATAATTTTTAGGGATTGAAAACTCTTTTTAGTTTTTATATATTTGTTTTTGCAATCTTGGAGGAAAGTGGGAGGCGGGGGATTTTTAAATGAGTGTTGACTTCCAATCCATAAGTCATTCCTTACAATAATATAGCTTGTTACGCATGATAAATATCTTTACAATCATATATGATTGTTATGTCAGCTTTTTGTAAATGGGCAAAATCATGTCATGTTTGACTCGGGTAAATATCCCACCGCACGTACACTAGCGAATTTAATGAGCTTTTGTTATTCTCTTCAAAAGTTGTTGATCCATAGGACATTTTCATCTTTAACATGTTTCAAGCAGGCATATCCATTTTTAAAAACTGTGTAGAAAAATCTCTTTCTTATAAAAATGCAAGCTATTAGAGTTAAACTAGTGGAATTTCCCAAACTTGGATAACAAAACTTTTGTGTTCATTTGAGGTGTGTGAATAAATTTTCATTACTTACATTTGTTATTGCTTTAAATTTTTTCCACACAAACTCTAAAAATTTCATTTTGTTGTGATCTTTTTGTCTTTTATCGTTTTTTTGTTAACGAGATAAAGGCAAAGTGAAAACTCAAGTTTTGATATAGGAAAAAAGTATACATCTAAAATGGAAATGAACAATGCACAAATTTAGAGAGAGATAATTCCAAAATCTCTCTGTAATATTAAGGGATTGTAAACTCTTTTTAGTTTTTTATGTATTAGGTTTTGCAATCGTCGAGAAAAGGTGGAGGCGGGGGATTTTTAACTGAGTGTTGACTCCCAGTCCATAATTCATTCCATACAAAAATATAGCCCGTTACTCATGATAAATCACTATACAATCATCTATGATCGTTAGGTCAACTTTTTGAAAATGGGCACAATAGTGGCTTGTTTGACTCGGGTAAATGTCCTACCACACATTCACTTGAGAATTTAATGAGCGTTTGCTTTTCTCTTGAAAAGGTTTTGATCCAAAGGCAATTTGAATCTTTAACATGTTTCAAGAATGCATATCCATTTTTTAAAACATGTGTACAAAAATATGTCTTATAAATTTCCAAGCTATTAGTATTGAACTAGTCAAATTTCCCAAACCTTGATAACAAAAATTTTGTGTTCATTTGTGGTGTGTGAATAACTTTTATTTACTTACTTTTATTATTTCTTTAAATTTTTTCCATACATCAACTTTAACATTTTCATTTTGTTGTGATCTATTTTCCTTATCTCTTTTTTGTTTACGAGATGAAGGCAAAGTGAAAACTGAAGTTTTGATCTAAGTAAAAATGTTTACATCTAAAATGGAAATGCACAATGCTCAAATGTAGAAAGAGATAATTCCAAAAAAGTAACTGTAAATTTTAAGGATTGTAACTTTTTTTAGTTTTAATATATTAGGTTTTACAAACACGGGAAAAGGGGGAGGCGGGGGATTGTTAACAAAGTGTTGACTGCCAATCCATAAGTCATTCCTTACAAAAATATAACCCGTTATGCATGATAAATCACTTTACAATCATCTATGATCATCAGGTCAACTTTTGTAAATGGGCAAAATAATGGCTTGTTTCACTCGGGTAAATAACCCACCGCACGTTCACTCGAGAATTTAATGAGCATTTGTTTTTCTCGTTAAAAGGTTAGGATCCATAGGTCATTTGCATCTTTAACTTGTTTCAAGCATGCATATCCATTTTTAAAACATGTGTAGAAAAATATCTTTCTTATAAAATTCCAAGCTATTAGGGTTGAACTTGTGGAATTTCCCAAACTTGAATAATAAAACTTTTTTTTTCATTTGTGGTGTGTGAATAAATTTTCTTTAGTTACATTTTTTATTGTTTTAAATTTTTTTGCATACATAAACTCTAAAATTTTCATTTTTTAAAATCTATTTGCCTTTTATCTCTTTTTTGTTTTCGAGAAGAAGGCAAAGTGAAAAATCAAGTTTTTATTTATGAAAAAGGTATACATTTAAAATTGAAATGCACAATGTTCAAATGTCGAGAGAGATAATTCCAAAAAGTGTACGTAATGTTTAGGGATTGCAAACTCTTTATAGTTTTTATATATTATGTTTTGCAATCACTGGGAAAAGGGGGAGGCGGGGAATTTTTAACTGAGTGTTGACTCCCAATCCATAAGTCATTCCTTACAAAAATATACCCCGTTACGCATGATAAATCACTTTACAATCATCTATGATCGTCTGGTTTGCTTTTTGTAAATGGGAAAAATAATGGCTTGTTTAACTCGGGTAAATATCCCACCACATGTTCACTTAAGAATTTAATGAGTGTTTGTTATTCTCTTTAAAAGGTTTGGATCAATAGGTCATTTGAATCTTTAACATGTTTCAAGCATGCATATCCCTTTTTTAAAACTTGTGTAGAAAAATCTTTTTCTTGTAAAGTTCCAAGCTGTTAGGGTTGAACAAGTGGAATTTCCCAAACTTGGATAACAAAACTTTTATGTTTATTTGTGGTGTGTGAAATTTTTTTCTTCACTTACATTTCTGATTGCTTTCAATTTTTTTCATACATCAACTCTAAAATTTTCATTTTGTTCAGATCTATTTGCCTTTTATCACTTTTTTTTTAAGTGATAAAGGAAAAATTAAAACTCAAGTTTTGATTTAAAAAAAGTATATATCTATAATGTAAATGCACAATGCACAAATGTAGAGAGAGATAATTCCAAAAAGTTTCAGTTATTTTTAGGGATTGTAAACTCTTTTTAGTTTTTATATATTAGGTTTTGCAATCGTCGGGAAAAGGGGGAGGCGGGGGATTTTTAACCTAGTGTTGAATCCCAATCCATAAGTCATTCCTTACAAAAATATAGCCCATTACGCAAGATAAATCACTTTACAATCCCCTATGATCGCCAGGTAAGCTTTTTGTAAATGGAAAAAATAATGGCTTGTATGACTCGGGTAAATATCCCACCGCACGTTCACTTGAGAATTTAATGAGCATTTGTTTTTCTCTTTAAAAGGTTTGGATCCGTAGGTCATTTGTATCTTTAACATGTTTCAAGCATGCATATCCATTTTTTAAAACATGTGTAGAAAAATCTTTTTCTTGTAAAGTTCCAAGCTGTTAGGGTTGAACAAGTGGAATTTCCCAAACTTGGATAACAAAACTTTTGTGTTTATTTGTGGTGTGTGAAATTTTTTTCTTCACTTACATTTCAGATTCCTTTAAATTTTTTTCATACATCAACTCTAAAATTTTCATTTTGTTCAGATCTATTTGCTTTTTATCACTTTTTTGTTTAAGTGATAAAGGAAAAGTGAAAACTCAAGTTTTGATTTAACAAAAGTATATATCTATAATGTAAATGCACAATGCACAAATGTAGAGAGAGATAATTCCAAAAAGTTTCAGTTATTTTTAGGGATTGTAAACTCTTTTTAGTTTTTATATATTAGGTTTTCCAATCGTTGGGAAAAGGGGGAGGTGGGGGATTTTTAACCTAGTGTTGAATCCCAATCCATAAGTCATTCCTTACAAAAATATAGCCCATTACGCAAGATAAATCACTTTACAATCCTCTATGATCGTCAGGTAAGCTTTTTGTAAATGGAAAAAATAATGGCTTGTATGACTCGGGTAAATATCTCACCGCACGTTCACTTGAGAATTTAATGAGCGTTTGTTTTTCTCTTTAAAAGGTTTGGATCCGTAGGTCATTTGCATCTTTAACATGTTTCAAGCATGCATATCCATTTTTTAAAACATGTGTAGAAAAATTTCTTTCTTAAAAAATTGCAAGCTATTAGGGTTGAACTAGTGGAATTTCCCAAACTTGGACAACAAAACTTTTGTGTTCATTTGAGGTGTGTGAATAAATTTTCTTTACTTACATTTGTTATTGCTTGAAATTTTTTCCATTCATAAACTCTAAAATTTTAATTTTGTTGTGATCTATTTGCCCATATCTCTTTTTTTTTACGACATGAAGTCAAAGTGAAAACTCAAGTTTTGATTTAAGAAAAAAAGTATACATCTAAAATGGAAAGGCACAATGCTCAAATGTAGAGAGAGATAATTCCAAAAAGTGTCAGTAATTTTTAGGGATTGTAAACCGTTTTTAGTTTTTATATATTAGGTTTTGCAATCGTCGAAAAAAAGGGGGAGGCGGGGGATTATTAACAAAGTGTTGACTCCCAATCCATAAGTCTTTCCTTACCAAATTATAACCCGCTACGCATGATAAATCCCTTTACAATCATCTATGATCGTCAGGTCAACTTTTTGTAAATGGGCAAAATAATGGCTTGTTTCACTCGGGTAAATAACCCACCACATGTTCATTTGAGAATTTAATGAGCGTTTGTTTTTCTAGTTAAAAGGTTTGGATCAATAGGTGATTTGCATCTTTAACTTGTTTCAAGCATGCATATCCATTTTTTAAAACAAGTGTAGAAAAATCTCTTTCCTATAAAATTCCATGCAATTTGGGTTGAACTTGTGGAATTTCCCAAACTTGGATATTAAAACTTTTGTTGTCATTTGTGGTGTGTGAATAAATTTTATTTCCTTACATTTGTTATTGTTTTAATTTTTTTCCATACATAAACTCTGAAATTTTCATTTTTTTAATCTATTTACCTTTTATCTCTTTCTTGTTTTCGAGATGAAGGCAAAGTGAAAACTCAAGTTTTTATTGAAGAAAAAAGTATACATTTAAAATGGAAATGCACAATGCTAAAATGTAGAGAGTGATAATTTTGAAAAGTGTATGTAATTTTTAGGGATTGTAAATTCTTTATAGTTTTTATATATTATGTTTTGCAATCCTCGGGAAAATGGGGAGGCGGGTGATTTTTAACTGAGTGTTGACTCCCAATCCATAAGTCATTCCTTTAAAAAATACACCCTGTTATGCATGATAAATCACTTCACAATCATCTATGATCGTTGGGTCAGCTTTTTGTAAATGGGCAAAATGATGACTTGTTTGACTCGGGTAAATATCCCACCGCACGTTCACTTACGAATTTAATGAGCGTTTGTTATTCTCTTCAAAAGGTTTGGATCCATAGGTAATTTGCATCTTTAACATGTTTCAAGCATGCATATCTATTTTTTAAAACATGTGTAGAAAAATCTCTTTCTTGTAAAATTCCAAGCTATTAGGGTTGAACTAGTAGAATTTTCCAAACTTGGATAAGAAAACTTTGGTGTTCATTTGTGGTGTGTGATAATTTTTTCTTTACTTACATTTCTTATTGCTTTAAATTTTTCCATTCATAAACTCTAAAATTTTTATTTTGTTCTTGTCTATTTTGCCTTTTATGTCTTTTTTGTTTTAGTGATAAAGGGAAAGTGATAACTCAAGTTTTGATTTAAGAAAAAGGCATATATCTATAATGCAAATGCACAATGCACAAATGTAGAGAGAGAAAATTTCAAAAAGTTTCAGTTATTCTTAGGGATTGTACACTCTTTTTAGTTTTTATATATTAGGTTTTGCAATCGTCGGGAAAAGGGGGAGGCGGGGGATTTTTAACCTAGTGTTGACTCCCAATCCATAAGTAATTCCTTAAAAAATATAGCCCATTTCGCATGATAAATCACTTTACACTCCCCTATGATCGTGAGGTAAGCTTTTTGTAAATGGACAAAATAATGGCTTGTATGACTCGGGTAAATATCCCACCGCACGTTCACTTGAGAATTTAATGAGCATTTGTTTTTCTCTTTAAAAGGTTTTGATCCATAGGTCATTTGCATCTTTGACATGTTTCAAACATGCATATCCATTTTTTTAAACATATGTAAAAAAATTTCTTTCTTATAAAACACCAAGCTATTAGGGTTGAACTAGTGGAATTTTCCAAACTTGTATAAAAAAATTTTGTGTTCATTTGTGTTGTGTGAATAAATTTATTTTCTTACATTTGTTATTTCATTAAATTTTTTCCATACATAAACTCTAAAATTTTCATCTTGTTGTGATCTATTTGCCTTTTATCTCTTTTTTGCTTACGAGATGAAGGCAAAGTGAAAACACAAGTTTAGATTTAAGAAAAAAAAACATACATCTAAAATGGAAATGAACAATGCTCAAATGTAGAGAGAAATAAATCCAAAAAGTGTCAGTAATTTTTAGGGATTGTAAACTCTTTGAAGTTTTTATATATTAGGTTTTGCAATCGTTGGGAAAAGGGAAGGTACGGGATTTTTAAGTGAGTGTTGACTCCCAATCCATAACTCATTCCGTACAAAAATATAGGCCATTACACATGATAAATCACTTTACAATCATCCATGATCATCAAGTCAGCTTTTCTTTAAAGGGTAAAATAATGGCTTGTTTGACTCGGGTAAACATCCCACTGCACGTTCACTTGAGAATTTAATGAGCATTTGTTATTCTCTTTAAAAGGTTTGGATCCATAGGTCTTTTGCATCTTTAACATGTTTAAAGAATGCATATCCATTTTTTAAAACTTTTGTAGAAAAATCTCTTTCTTATAAAACTCCAAGCTATTAGGGTTGAACTAGTGGAATTTCCCCAACTTGGATAACAAAACTTTTGTGTTCATTTTTAGTGTGTGAATAAATTTTCATTACTTACATTTGTTATTCCTTTAAACTTTTTCCGTACATAAACTCTAAAAGTTTCATTTTTTATTTATTTATTTGACTTTTTATCTCTTTTGGGAAAGTGAAAACTCAAGTTTTTATTTAAGAAAAAAGTATACATCTAAAATGGAAATGCACATTGCAAAAATGTAGAGAGAGATAATTCAGAGAAATGTATGTAATTTTAAGGGATTCTAAACTCTTTTTAGTTTTGATAATTAGGATTAGCAATCGTCCGGAAAAGGGGGAGGCGGGGGATTTTTAACTGAGTGTTGACTCCTATAAGTCATTCCTTACAAAAATATAACCCGTTAGTCATGATAAATCACTTTACAATCTTCTATGATCGTCAAGTCAGCTTTTTGTAAACGGGCAAAATAGTGGCTTGTTTGACTCAGGTAAATATCCCACCGTACGTTCACGTGCGAATTTAATGAGTGTTTGTTATTCTCTTAAAAAGGTTGGTATCCATTGGTAATTTCCATCTTTAACAAGTTTTGTGCATGCATATGCATTTTTTAAAACATGTGTCGAAAAATCTCTTTCTTATAAAACTCCAAACTATTAGGGTGTAACTCGTGGAATTTTGTAAACTTGGATAAAAAAAGTTTTGTCTTCATTTGTGGTGTGTGAATAAATTTTCTTTTCTTACATTTGTTATTGCTTTAAATTTTTCCATACATAAACTCTTAAATTTTTATTTTGTTGTGATCTATTTGTCTTTTATCTCTTTTTTGTTTACGAGATAAAGCGAAAGTGAAAACCCAAGTTTTGATTTAAGAAAAAAGTATACATATAAAATGTAAACGCACAATGCACAAATGTAGAGAGAGATAATTCCAAAAAGTTTCTGTAATTTTTTGGGATTGTAAACTCTTTTTAGTTTTTATATATAAGGTTTTGCAATCGTCGGGAAAAGGGGGAAGCGGGTGATTTTTAAGTGAGTGTTGACTCCCAATCCATAAGTCATTCATTAAAAAAATAAACCCTGTTACTCATTATAAATCACTTTACAATCATCTATGATCGTCAGGTCAACTTTTTATATAAGGGCAAAATAATGGCTTGTTTGACTCGGGTAAAAATCCCACCGAACGTTCACTTGAGAATTTAATGAGAGTTTGTTGTTCTCTTTAAAAGGTTTGGATCCATAGGTCATTTGAATCTTTAACATGTTTCAAGCATGCATATCCATTTTTTTAAAGATGTGTTGAAAAAAATCTTTCTTATAAAACTCCAAGTTATTAGGGTTGAACTAGTGGAATTTCCCAAACTTGGATAACAAAACTTTTGTGTTCATTTGTGATGTGTGAATAAATTTTCTTCTCTTACCTTTGTTATTGCTATAATTTTTTCCATACATAAACTCTAAAAATTTCATTTTGTTGTGATCTATTTGCCTTTTATCTCTTTTTTGTTAACGAGATGAAGGGTAAGTGAAAACTCAAGTTTTGATTTAAGAAAAAATTCTACAACTAAAATGGAAATGCACAAAGCACAAATGTAGAGAGAGATAATTCCAAAAGTTGTCTATAATTTTTAGGGATTGTAAACTCTTTTTAATTTTTATACATTAGGTTTTGCAATCGTCCGGAAAATGGGGAGACGGGGATGTTTAAGTGAGTATCGACTCCTAATCCATAGGTCATTACATACAAAAATATAGCCCGTTACGCCTAGTAAATCACTTTACAATCATCTATGATTGTCTGGTTAGCTTTTTAGAAAGGGCAAAATAATGGCTTGTTTGACTCAAGTAAATATCCCACTGCACGTTTGCATGAGAATTGAATGAGTGTTTTTAATTCTCTTTAAAAGGTTTGGATCCATAAGTCATTTGCATCTTTAACATGTTTCAAGCGTGAATATCCATTTTTTAAAACATGTGTTGAAAAATCTCTTTCTTATAAAACTCCGAGCTATTAGGGTAGAACTAGTGGAATTTCCCAAACTTGGATGACAAACCTTTTGTGTTCATTTGTGGTGTGTGAATACATTTTCTTGACTTAAATTTTTTATTGCTTTAAATTTTTTCGACACATAAACTCTAAAATTTTACTTCTATTGTGATCTATTTGCCTTTTATCTCTTTTTTGTTTACGAGATGAAGGGACAGTGAAAACACAAGTTTTGATATATGAAAAAAGTATATATCTAAAATAGAAATACACAGTGCCCAAATGTAGATAGAGATCATTCGAAAAAGTACGTGTGATTTTTAGAGATTGTAAACTCTTTTTAGTTTTTATATATTAGGTTTTGCAATCGTGAGGGAAAAGGGGGAGGCGGGGGATTTTTAAATGATTGTTGACTCACTATCCATAAGTCATTTCTTATGAAAATATAGCCCGTTACACAAGATAAATCACTTTACAATCATCTATGATTGTTAGGTCAACTTTTTGTAAATGGACAAAATAATGGCTAGTTTGTCTGGGGTAAATATCTCTCCGCACGTTCACTTGAGAATTTAATGAGCGTTTTTTATTCTCTTTAAAATATTTGGATCCGTGGATCATTTGCATCTTTAACATGTTTCAAGCATGCATATCCATTTTCTAAAACTTGGGTAGAAAACTCTCTTTCTTATAAAACTCCAAGCTATTAGGGTTGAAATAGTGGAATTTCTCAAACTTCGATAAACAAATTTTTCTATTCATTTGTAGTGTGTGAATAAATTTTATTTTCTTACATTTTTTATTGTTTTAAATTTTTTCCATACATAAAATCTTAAAATTTCATTTTGTTGTGATCAATTTGCCATTTATCTCTTTTTTGTTTACGAGATGAAGCCGAAGTGACAACTCAAGTTTTGATTTAAGAAAAAAATTATAAATCTAAAATAGAAATGCAAAATACTCAAATGTAGAGAGAGATAATTCCATAAAGTGTCTGTAATTTTTAGGGATTGTAAAATCTTTTTAGTTTTTAAATATTAGGTATTGCAATCATCGGGAAAATGGGGCGGTGGGGGATTTTTAACTGAGTGTTGACTCCCAATCCATAAGTCATTCCTTACAAAAACATAGCTAGTTATGCATGACAAATCTCTTTAGAATCATCTATGATCGTCAAGTCAGCTTTTTGGTTAATGGGCAAAATAAAGTCTTATTTGACTCAAGTAAATAGTCCACCACACGTACACTTGAGAATTTAATGAGCGTTTGTTATTCTCTTTAAAAGGTTTGGATCCATAGGACATTTGCATCTTTACAATGTTTCAAGCTAGCATATCTAATTTTTTGAAACATGTGTTGAAAAATTTCTTCCTAATAAAATTCCATGCTATTAGGCTTGAACTAGTGGAATTTCCTAAACTTGGATAACAAAACTTTTTTGTTCATTTTTGGTGTGTGAATAAATTTTCTTTACTTACATTTGTTTTTGGTTTATATTTTTTCCACACATAGACTCTAAAATTTTAATTTTGTTGTGATCTCTTTGCCTTTTATCTCTTTTTTTTACGAGATGAAGTCAAAGTGAAAACTCAAGTTTTGATTTAAGAAAAAAAGTATACATCTAAAATGGAAATGCACAATGATCAAATGTAGAGAGAGATAATTCCAAACAGTGTCTGTACTTTTTAGGGATTGTAAACTGTTTTTAGTTTTTATATATTAGGTTTTGCAATCGTCAGGAAAAAGGGGAGGCGGGGGATTTTTAACTGAGTGTTGACATCCAATCCATAAATTGTTCCTTAAAAAAAATACCCTATTATGCAGGATAAATCTCTTTAGAATCATCTATGATCGTCAAGTCAGCTTTTTGTAAATGAGGAAAATAATGACTTATTTGACTCGTGTAAATATCCCATCGCACGTACATTAGAGAATTTAATGAGTGTTTGTTATTATCTTTAAAAGGTTTGGATCCATAGGACATTTGCATCTTTAACATGTTTCAAGCACGCATATCCATTTTTTAAAACATGTGTTGAAAACATTCTTTCTTAAAAAGTTCAAAGCTATTAGGGTTGAACTAGTGGAATTTCGCAAACTTGGATAACAAAATATTTTTGTTCATTTGTGGTATGTGAATAAATTTTCTTTACTTACATTTGTTATTGCTTTATATTTTTTCCTTACATAAACTCTATAATTTTATTTTGTTGTGATCTATTTGCCTTTTATATCTTTTTTGTTTAGAGAGCTGAAGGCAAAGTGAAAACTTAAGTTTTGATTTAAGAAAAAAAGTATTCATCTAAAATGGAAATGCAGAATTCTCAATTGTAGAGAGAGATAATTCCAAAAAGTTTCTGTAACTGTTAGGGATTTTAAGCTCTTTTTAGTTTTTATATATTAGATTTTGGAGTCGTTGGGAAAAAGGGGAGGGGAAGGATTTTTAACTAAGTGTTGACTCCCAATCCATAAGTCATTCCCTAGAAAAATGTAGCCCGTTACGGATGATAAATCAGTTTACAATCGTCTAAGATTGTTAGGTCATCTTTTGGTAAATGGGAAAAATAATGGCTTGTTTGACTTGGGTAAATATCCCACCGCACGTTCACTTGAGAAATTAAAGAGCGTTTTTTTTTCTCTATAAAAGGTTTGGATCCTTAGGTCATTTGCTTCTTTAACATGTTTCAAGCATGCATATTCATTTTTTAAAACATGTGTAGAAAAATCTCTTTCTTATAAAATTCCAAGCTATTACTTTTGAACTAGTGGATTTTCCAAAACTTGGATAACAAAAATTTTCTGCTCATTTGTTGTATTTGAATAAATTTTCTTTACTTACATTTGTTATTGCTTAAAATTTTTTCCATACATAAACTCTAAAATTTTCATTTTGTTGCGATCTATTTGCCTTTTATCTCTTTTTCCTTTACGAGATGAAGGCAAAGTGAAAACTCAAGTTTTTATTTAAGAAAAATGTATATCTCTAAAATGGAAATGCATAATGCTCAAATGTAGAGAGAGAAAATTCCAAAAAGTGTCTGTAATTTTTAGGGATTGTAAGCTCTTTTTAGTTTTTATATATTATGTTTTGCAATCGTGGGGAAATGGGGGAGGCAGGGGATTTTTAACAGTGTTGACTCCCAATCTATAAGTCATTCCTTAAAAAAATATAGCCCGTTACGCATGATAAATCACTTTCAAATCATCTATGACCGTCAGGACAACTTTTTGTAAATGGGAAAAATAATGATTGTTTGACTCGAGTAAATATCCCACTGTACGTTCACTTGAGAATTTAATGAGTGTTCGTTATTCTTTTCAAAAGGTTTAGATCAATAGGTCATTTGCATCTTTAACATGTTTCAAACATCCATATCATTTTTTAAAACATGTGTAGAAAAATCTCTTTCTTATAAAATTCCAAGCTATTAGGGTTGAACTAGTGGAATTTCCAAAACTAGGATAACAAAACTTTTGTGTTCATTTGTTGTGTCTGAATAAATTTTCTTTACTTACATTTGTTATTGTTTCAGATTTTTTCCATACATAAATTCTAAATTTTTCATTTTATTGTGATATATTAGCCTTTAATCTCTTTTTTTTTTAACGAGATGAAGGCAAAGGGAAAACTCAAACTTTATTTTAAGAAAAAAGTATACATCTAAAATAGAAATGCACAATACTCAAATGTAGAGAGAGATACTTCCAAAAAGTGTATGTAATTTGTAGGGATTTTAAACTCTTTTTAGCTTTTTTATATTATGTTTTGCAATCGTCGGGAAAAGGGGGAGGCAGGGGACTTTAAAATGAGTGTTGGCTCATAATAAATAAGTCATTCCTTACAAAAATATAGCCCGTTACGCTTGATAAATCACTATACATTCATCTATGATCGTCATGTCAGCTTTTTGTAAATGGGCAAAATAATGGCTTGTTTGACTCAAGCAAATATCCCACCGGACGTTCACTTGAGAATTTATTGAGTATTTCTTATTCTCTTTAAAATGTTTGGATCAATAGGTCATTGGCATCTTTAACAAGTTTCAAGCATGCATATCCATTTTTTAAAACACGTGTAGAAAAATCTCTTTCTTATAAAATTCTAGGCAATTAGGGATGAACTAGTGGAATTTCCCAAACTTGGATAACAAAACTATTGTGTCCATTTGAGGTTTGTGAATAAATTTTCTTTACTTACATTTGTTATTGCTTAAAATTTTTTCTATGTAGAATCTCTAAAGTTTTCATTTTGTTGTGATCTACTTGCCTTTTATCTCTTTTTTTGTTTACGAGATAAAGGAAAAGTGAAATCTCAAGTTTTTATTTAATAAAAAAGTATACATCTAAAATGGAAATGAACAATGCTCAAATTTTGAGAAAGATAATTCTAAAAAGTGTCTGTAATTGAAGGGTTTGTAAACTCTTTTTAGTTTTTATGTATTAGGTTTTGCAATCGACGGAAAAGGGGGAGGCGGGGGATTTTTAACTGACTATTGACTCCCAATCTATAAGTCATTCCTTACAAAAATATAGCCCGTTATGCATGATAAATCACTTTACAATCATCTATGATCGTCTAGTCAGCTTTTTGTAAATGGGAAAAATAATGGCTTGTTTAACTCGTGTAAATATCCCACTGCACGTTCACTTTAGAATTTAATGAGCATTTTATATTCTCTTTAAAAGGTTTGGATCCATAGGTCATTTTCATCTTTAACATGTTTCAAGTATGCATATCCATTTTTTAAAACATGTGTAGAAAAATCTCTTTCTTATAAAATTTCAAGCTATTAGGGTTGAACACATGGAATTACTGAAACTATGATAAAAAATGTTTTGTGTTCTTTTGTGGTGAGTGAATAAATTTTCTTGACTAACATTTGTTATTGCTTTAAATTTTGTCCATACTTAAACTCTAAAATTTTGATTTTGTTGTGATCTATTTGCCTTTTTTCTCTTTTTTGTTCACGAGATGAAGGCAAAGTTAAAACACAAGTTTATATTTAAGAAAAAAGTATACATCAAAAATGGAAATGCATAATGCTCAAATAAATAGAGAGATAATTCCTCAAAGTGTGTGTAATTTTTAGGGATTGTAAACTCTTTTTAGTTTTTATATATTAAATTTTTCTATCGTTGGGAAAAGGGTGTGGTAGGGGATTTTTAACTAAGTATTGACTCCCAATCCATCAGTTATTCCATAAAAAAATATAGCCCATTACGCATGATAAATAACTTTACAATCATCTATGATCGCTAGGTCAACTTTTTGTAAGTGGGCAAAATAATGGCTTGTTTGACTCGGGTAAATATCCCATCGCATGTTCACTTGAGAATTTAATGAGCGTTTGTTGTTCTCCTTAAAAGTTTTGAATCCGTATGTCATTTGCATATGTAACATGTTTCAAGCGCATATCCATTTTTTAAAACATGAGTAGAAAAATCTCTTTCTTATAAAATTTCAAGCTATTGGGGTTGAACAAGTGGAATTTGCCAAACTTGGATAACAAAACTTTTGTGTTTATTTGTGGTGTGTGAATAAATTTTCTTTACTTACAGTTGTTATTGCAGTAAATTTTTTATATACATAAACTCTTAAATTTTCATTTAGTAGTGGTTTATTTCCCTTCAATCTCTTTTTTGTTTACGAGATCAAGGGAAAATAGATCACAACACATTTTTATTAAGAAAAATGATACATCTAAAATGAAAATGCACAATGCACAAATGTGGAGAGAGATAACTCGTAAAAGTGTCTATAATTTTTAAGGATTGTAAACTCTTTTAAGTTTTTATATATTAGGTTTTGCAATTGTCGGGAAAAGGGGGAGGCGGGGGATTTTTATTTGAGTGTTGACTCTCAATCCATAAGTCATTCCATAAAAAAATATAGCCCGTTACGCATGATAAATCACTTTACAATCATCTTTGATCGTCAGGTCAGCTTTTGTAAATGGGCTAAATAATAACTTGTTTGACTCAGGTAAATATCCCACCGCACGTTCACATGAGAATTTAATGAGCGTTTATTTTTCTCATTAAAAGGTTTGGATCCATCAGTCATTTGCATCTTTAACATGTTTCAAGCATGCATATCCATTTTTTAAAACAGGTGTAGAAAAATCTCATTCTTATAAAATTCCATGCTATTAGGGTTGAACTAGTGGAATTTCCCAAACTTGGATAACAAAACATTTGTTTTCATTTGTGGTGTGTGTCTAAATTTTCTTTACTTAAATTTTCTATTTCTTTAAATTTTTTCCATTCATAAACTCTAAAATTTTCATTTTGTTGTGATCTATATGCCTTTTATCTCTTTTTTGTTTACTAAGTGAAAACTCATGTTTTGATTGAAGAAAATAGTATACATCTAAAATGGAAATGCACAATGCCCAATGTAGAGAGGTATAATTCAAAAAAGTGTGTGTAATTTTTAAGTATTGTAAACTCTTTTTAGTTTTTATATATTTTGTTTTGAAATCATCGGAAAAAAGGGGAGGCAGGGGATTTTTAACAGTCTTAACTCCCAATCCATAAGTCATTCTTTACAAAAAAAAATATAGCCCGTTACGCATGATAAATCACTTTATAATAATCTATGATCGTCAAGTCAGCATTCCTTAAAAGGTCAAAATAATGGCTTTGTTTGACTTGAGTAAATATCCCATCGTATGTTCACTTGAGAATTTAATGAGCGTTTGTTATTCTCTTTAAAAATTTTGGATCCATAGGTCATTTACATCGTTAACATGTTTCAACCATGCATATCCATTTTTTAAAACAAGTGTAGAAAAATCTCATTCTTATAAAACTCCAAGCTATTAGGGTTGAACTAGTGTAATTTTCCAAACATGGATAACAAAACTTTTGGGTTCATTTGTGGTGTGTGAAGAAATTTTCTTTTCTTACATTTGTTATTGATTTAAATTTTTTCCACACATAAACTCTTAAATTTTCATTTTATTATGATCTATTTGCCATTTATCTCTTTTTAGTTTACGAGATGAAGGGAAAGTTGAAACTCAAGTTTTGATTTAAGAAAAAAGTATACTGCTTAAATGGAAATGCACAATGCACAAATGTAGAGAGAGATAATTCCAAAAAGTGTCTGAAATTTTTCGGCATTGTAAATTCCTTTTTATTTTTATATATTAGGTTTTTCAATTGTCGGGAAAATGAGGAGGTAGGGGATATTTAAATGAGTGCTGACTCCACATCCATAAGTCATTCCATACAAAAATATAGCCCATTATGCATGACAAATCACCTTACAATCATCTATGATCGTCAGGTCAACTTTTTGTAAATCGTCAAAATAATGGCTTGTTTGACTCTAGTAAATATCCCACCACACGTTCGCATGAGAATTTAATGAGTGTTTTTTATTCTCTGTAAAAGGTTTTGATCCATAGGTCATTTTCATTTTGAACAAGTTTCAAGCATGCATATCTATTTTTTAAAACATGTGTAGAAAAATCTCTTTCTTATTAAACTCCAAGTTATTAGAGTTGAACTAGTGGAATTTCCAAAACTTGGATGACAAAACTTTTGTGTTCATTTGTGGTGTGTGAATAAATTTTCGTTACTTACATTTGTTATTGCTTAAAATTTTTTTCATACAAAACTCGAAAGTTTTCATTTTGTTGTGTTCTATTTGCCTTTTATCTCTTTTTTGTTTACGAGATAAAGGGAAAGTGAAAACACAAGTTTTGATTTAGGAAAAAAATATATATTTAAAATGGAACTACACAATGCACAAATGTAGAGAGAGATAATTCCAAAAAGTGTCTATAACTTTTAGGGATTGTAAACTAATTTTTAATTTTATATATTAGGTTTTGCACTCATCGGGAAAAGGGGAGGCGGGGGATTTTTAATTGAGTGTTGACTCCCAATCCATAAGTCATTCCTTAAAAAAATATAGCCCGTTATGCATGATAGATCACTTTACAATCATCTATGATAGTCAGGTCAACTTTTTGTAAATGGGTAAAATAATGGCTTGTTTCACTCGGGTAAATATCCCACCGCACGTTCACTTGAGAATTTAATGAGCGTTTGTTTTTCTCTTTAAAAGGTTTTGATCCATTGGCTATTTGCATCTTTAACATGTTTCAAGAAAGCATATCCATTTTTTGAAACATGTGTACACAAATCTCAGTCTTATAAAATTCTAAGTTATTAGGGTTGAACTAGTCGAATTTCCCAAACTTGGATAAAAAAACTTTTGTGTTCATTTGTGGTAAGAGAATAAATTTTCTTTACTTAATTTTGTTATTGTTTTAAATTTTTTCCATACATAAACTCTAAAATTTTAATTTTGTTGTGATCTATTTGCCTTTTATCTCTTTTTTGTTTCTGAGAAGGAGGCAAAGTGAAAACTCAAGTTTTTTTTTTAAGAAAAAATGTATACATCTAAAATGGAAATGTAAAATGCTCAAATGTAGAGAGAGATAATTCCAAAAAGTGTCTGTAATTTTTAGGGATTGTACACTCTTTTTAGTTTTTAAATATTAGGTTTTGCAATTGTTGGGAAAAGGGGCAGGCGAGGGATTTTTATCTGAGTGTTGACTCCCAATCCATAAGTCATTCCTTACAAAAAATATAGCCCGTTACGTTTGATAAATCACTTTACATTGATCTTTGATCGTCAAATCAGCTTTTTGTAAACGGGCAAAATAGTGGCTTGTTTGACTCGGGTAAATATCCCACCGCACGTTCACAAGAGAATTTAATGAGCGTTTGTTATTCTCTTAAAAATGTTTGTATCCATAAGTCATTTGGATATTTGACAAGTTTAAAGCATGCATATCCATTATTTAAAACATGTGTAGAAAAATCTCTTTCTTATAAAACTCCACTCTATTAGGGTGTAACTAGTGGAATTTCCAAAACATTGATAAAAAAACCTTTGTGTACATTTGTGGGGTGTGAATAAAATTATTTACTTACATTTCTTGTGATCTTTTTGCCTTTTATCTCTTTTTTGTTTACGAGATGAAGGGAAAGTGAAAACTCAAGTTTTGATTTAAAAATAAAGTATACATCTAAAATGGAAATGCACAATGCAAAAATGTAGAGAGAGATAATTCCAAAAAGTGTCTATAATTTTTTGGGAATGTAATCTCTTTTTAGTTTTTATAAATTAGGTTTTGCTATCGACAGGAAAAGGGGGAGGCGGGGGATTTTTAACTGAGTGTGGACTCCCAATCCATATGTCATTCTTTACAAAAATAAAGCCCGTTACGCATGATAAATCACTTAACAATCATCTATGATCGTCAAGTCATCTTTTTGTAAGAGGGCAAAATAATGGCTTGTTTGACTCGGGTAAATATCTCACCGCACGTTCACTTGAGAATTTAATGAGCGTTAGTTATTCTCTTTAAAAGGTTTGGATCCATAGGTCATTTGCATCTTTAACATGTTTCAAGCATGCATATCCATTTTTTTAAATATGTGTCAAAAAATATCTTTGTTATAAAACTCTAAGTTATTTGGGTTGAACAAGTGGAATTTCCCAAACTTGGATAACAAAACTTTTGAGTTCATTTGTAGTGTGTGAATGAATTTTCTTTTCTTACATTTTTTATTGCTTTAAAATTTTTCCATACATAAGCTCTAAACTTTTCATTTTGTTGTGATCTATTTGCCTTTTATCTCTTTTTTGTTGACGACATGACGGGAAAGTGAAAACTCAAGTTTTGATTTAAGAAAAAAGTATACATCTAAAATGGAAATGCACAATGCAGAAATGTAGAGAGAGATAATTCCAAAAAGTGTCTGTAATTATTAGGGATTGTAAACACTTGTTGGTTTTTATATATTAGGTTTTGCAATCAGTGGAAAAAGGGGGAGGCATGGGATTTTTAACTAAGTGTTGACTCCCAATCCATAAGTCATTCCGTACAAAAATATAGTCCATTACGCATGATAAATCACTTTATAATCAACTATGATTGTCAGGTGAGCATTTCTTAAAAGGGAAAAATAATGGCTTTGTTTGACTCGGGTAAATATCCAATCGCACGTTCACTTGAGAATTTAATGAGCGTTTGTTATTCTCTTTAAAATGTTTGGATCCATAGGTCATATTCATCTTTAACATGTTTCTAGCATGCATATCCCTTTTTTAAAACATTTTTAGAAAAATCACCTTCTTATAAAACTCCAAGCTATTAAGGTTGAACTAGTGGAATTTCCAAAACTTGGATTACAAAACTTTTTTGTTCATATGTTGTGTGTGAATAAATTTTATTTACTTAAATTCGTTATTGATTTAAATTTTTTCCATGCATAAACTCTTAAATTTTCATTTTGTTGTGGTCTATTTGCCTTTTATCTCTTTTTTGTTTACGAGATGAAGGGAAAGTGAAAACTCAAGTTTTGATTTAAGAAAAAGTATACATCTATTATGGAAATACACAATGCACAAATGTAGAGAGATAATTCCAAAAAGTGTCTGTAATTTTTCAGGATTGTAAACTCTTTTTAGTTTTTGTATATTAGGTTTTGCAATCGTCTGGAAAACGAGGTGGTAGGGGATTTTTAACATAGGATTGACTCCACATCCATAAGTCATTCATTATAATAATATAGCCCATTACGCATGATAAATCACTTTACAATCATCCATGATCGTTAGGTTAGCTTTTTTTAAATGGGAAAAATAATGGTTTGTTGGACTCTATTAAATATCCCACCGCACGTTCGCGTGAGAATTGAATGAGCGTTTGTTATTCTCTTTAAATGGTTTGGATACATTGGTCATCTGCAGCTTTAACATGTTCCAAGCATGCATATCTAGTTTTCAAAACATGTGTATAAAAATCTCTTTCTTATAAAACTCCAAGCTATTAGGGTTAAACTAGTGGAATTTCCAAAACTTGGATGGCTAAACTTTTGTGTTTATTTTTTGTGGTACCTGAATAAATTTTCTTTACTTACATTTGTCATTGGTTTAAATTTTTTTGACACATAAACTCTTAAATTTTCATTTTGTTGTGATCTATTTGTCTTTTATCTCTTTTTTGTTTACGAGATGAAAGGAAAGTGAAAACTCAAGTCTTGATTCAATATAAAAGTATACATCTAAAATGGAAATGCACAATGCACAAAGGTAGAGAGAGATAATTCCAAAAAGTGTCTGTCATTTTAAGGGATTGTAAAATCTTTCTAATTTTTATATATTAGGTTTTGCAATCATTGGGAAAACAGGGAGGGAATGGGTTTTTAACTTAATGTTGACTCCAAATCTATAAGTCATTTTTTACAAAAATATTGCCCGTTACGCATGATAAATCACTTTACAATCATCTATGATCGTCAGGTCAACTTTTTTGTAAATGGGTAAAATAATGGATTGTTTGACTCGGGTAAATATCCCAACACACGTTTAATTAAGAATTTAATGAGTGTTTCTTATTCTCTTTAAAAGGTTTGGATTCATAGGTCATTTGCATCTTTAACATGCTTAGTGCAAGCATATCCATTTTTTAAAACATGTGTAGAAAAATCTCTTTCATTAAAAATTTCAAGCTATTAGGGTTGAACTAGTGGAATTTCCCAAACTTGGATAACAAAACTTTTGTGTTCATTTGTGGTGTGTGAATAATTTTTCCTTACTTACATTTGTTATTGCTTTAAATTTTTTCCATAAATAAACTCTAAAATTTTCATTTCGTTGTGATCTATTTGCCTTTTATCTCTTTTTCGTTTAAGAGATAAAGGGAAAGTGAAAACTCAAATTTTGATTTAAGAAAAAAGTATACATCTAAAATGGAAATGCACAATGCGCAAATGTAGAGAGAGATAATTCCAAAAAGCGTCTGTAATTTTTAGGGATTGTCAACTCTTTCTAGTTTTTATATATTAGGTTTTGCAATCGTCGGGAAAAGGGGGAGGTGAGGAATTTTTAACTGAGTGTTCACTCCAAATCAATATGTCATTCCTTACAAAAATATAGCCCGTTATGCACGATAAATCACTTTACAATCATCTATGATCGTCTGGACAACTTTTTGTAAATGGGCAAAATAATGGCTTGTTTGACTCGGGTATATATCCCATCGCACGTTCACTTGAGAATTTAAAGAGCGTTTTTTTTTCTCTTTAAAATGTTTGCATCCATTGGTCATTTTCATCTTTAACATGTTTCAAGCATGCATATCCATTTTTTTAATCATGTGTAGAAAAATCTCCTTCTTATAAAACTCCAAGCTATTAGGGTTGAACTAGTGGAATTTCCCAAACTTTGATAGCAAAACTTTAGTGTTCATTTGTGGTGTGTGAATAAATTTTCCTTAAATTTTTTATTGCTTTAAATTTTTTCCATACATCAACTGTTAAATTTTCATTTTGTTGTGATCGTTTTGCCTTTTATCTCTTTTTTGTTTACGAGATGAATGAAAAGTGAAAACTAAAGTTTTGATTTAAGAAAAAAATATACATCTAAAATATAAATGAACAATGCACAAATGTGGAGAGAGATAATTCCAAAAAGTGTTAGTAATTTTTTTGGGGCTTGTAAACTCTTTTTAGTTTTTATATATTAGGTTTTGCAATCGTCGGGAAAACGGGGAGGTAGGGGATTTTTAACTGAGTCTTGACTCCACATCCATAAGTCATTCCTTAGAAAAATATTGCCCTTTACACATGATAAATCACTTTACAATCATCTATGATTGTCAAATCAGCTCTTTGTGAATGGGCAAAATAATGACTTGTTTCACTCTGGTAAATATCCCACCGCACGTTTGCATGAGAATTTAATTAGCGTTTGTTATTCTCATTTAAAGATTTGGATCCATTGGTCATTTACAACTTTAACATGTTTCAAGCATGCATATCAATTTTTAAAAACATGTGTCAAAAATTTTCTTTCTTATAAAACTCCAAACTATAAGGGTTGAACTAGTGGAATTTCCCAAACTTGGATGACAAAAATTTTGTGTTCATTTGTGGTGTGTGACTAAATTTTCTTTACATACATTTTGTTATTGCTTTAATTTTTTTCCATACATAAACTCCAAAATTTTACTTTTGTTGTGATCTATTTGCCTTTTATCTCTTTTTTGTTTACGAGATGAAGGGAAAGTGAAAACTCAAGTTTTGATTTAAGAAAAAAGTATACATCTAAAATGGAAATGCACAATGAACAAATGTAGAGAGATATAATTCCAAAAGGTGTCTGTAATTTTTAGGGATTGTAAACTCTTTTAGATTTTATATATTAGGTATTTCAATTGTCGAGAAAAGAGAGGCGGGGGATTTTTAACTGAGTGTTGACTCCAAATCCATAAGTCATTCCTTACAAAAATATAGGCCATTACGCATGATAAATCACTTTAAAATCATCTATGATCGTCAGGTCATTTTTTCTTTAAAAGGCAAAATAATGGCTTGTTTGACTTTGGTAAACATCCCACCGCAAGTTCACTTCAGAATTTAATGAACGTTTGTTATTCTCTTTAAAAGGTTTGGATCGATAGGTCAGTTACATCTTTAACATTTTACAAGCATGCATATCCAATTTTTAAAAGATGTGTAGAAAAATCTCTTTCTTATAAAACTCCAAGCTATTAGGGTTGAACTAGTGAAAAATCCCAAACTTGGAAAAGAAAACTTTTGTGTTCATTTGTGGTGTGTGAATAAAATTTCTTTATTTACATTTTTTATTGATTTAATTTTTTTACATACATAAACTCTTAAATTTTGTATTTTTTTGTGATCTATTTGTCTTTTATCTCTTTTTTGTTTACGACATGAAGGGAAAGTGAAAACTCAAGTTTTGATTTAAGAAAAAAGTATACATCTAAAATGGAAATGCACAATGCACAAATATAGAGAGAGATAATTCGAAAAAGGTTCTGTAATTTTTAGGAATTGTAAACTCTGTCTTGTTATTATATATTGAGTTTTACAATCGTCGGTAAAATGGGGAAGCGTGGGGTTTTTAACTGAGTGTTGACTCCACATCCACAAGTCATTCTTTACAAAATATAGCCTTTTATGCAAGAAAAATCACTTTACAATCATCTATGATCGTCAGGTCAGCTTTTTGTAAATGGGCAAAATAATGACTTGGTTAACTTGGGTAAATATCCCACCGCACGTTAACTTGAGAATTTAATGAGCAATTATTTTTTTCTTTAAAAAGTTTTTATCCATGGCTCATTTGCATCTTTAACGTGTTTCAAGCATGCATATCCATTTTTTATAACATGTGTACAAAAATTATTGTCTTATAAAATTTCAAGCTATTAGGTTGAAGTAGTTGAATTTCCCAAACTTGGATAACAAAACATTTGTGTTCATTTGTGGTGTGTGAATAAATTTTCTTTACTTTTTTTATTGCTTTAAATTTTTTCCACACATAAAGTCTAAGGTTTTCATTTTGTTGTCATTTATTTGCCTTTTATCTCTTTTTTGTTTACGAGATGAAGGCAAAGTGAAAACTCAAGTTTTGATTTTAGAAAAAAAGTATACATCTAAAATGGAAATGCACAATGCTCAAATGTAGAGAGATGTAATTCAAAAATGTGTCTGTAATTTTTAGGGATTGTAAACTCTTTTTAGTTTTTATATAATAGGTTTTGCAATCGTCGGAAAAAGAGGGAGGGGGAGGATTTTAAACTGAATGTTGACTACCAATCCAAAAATCCTGCCTTATAAAAATATTGCCCTTTACGCATGATAAATCACTTTACAATCATCTATGATCGTCTTGTCAGCTTTCTGTAAGTGGGAAAAATAATGGCTTGTTTAACTCGGGTAAATATCTCGCCACACGTTCACTTAAGAATTTAATGAGCGCTTTTTATTCTCTTTAAAAGGTTTGGATCCATAGGCCATTTGCATCTTTAACATGTTTCAAGCATGCAAATCGATTTTTTAAAACCTATGTAGAAAAATCTCTTTCTTATAAAATTCCAAGCTATAAGGGTTGAACTAGTGGAATTACCCAAACTTGCATAACAAAACTTTTGTGTTCATTTGTGGTCTGTGAATAAATTTTTTTACTTACTTTTGTTATTGCTTTAAATTTTTTCTATACATAAACTCTTAAATTTTCATTTTGTTTTGATCTATTTGCCTCTTATCTCTTTTTTGTTTACGAGATGAAGTTAAAGTGAAAATTCAAGTTTTTTTTTAAGATAAATGTATGCATCTAAAATGGAAATGCACAATGCACATATGTAGAGAGAGATAACTCCAAAAAAGTGTCTGTAACTTTTAGGGATTGTCAACTCTTTTTAGTTTTATATATTAGGTTTCGTAATCGTCAAGAAAAGGGGGAGGCGGGGGAATTTTAATTGGGAGTTGACTCCCAATCCATAAGTCATTCCTTACAAAAACATAGCTTGTTTCAATGATAAATCACTATAAAATCATCTATGATTGTCAGGTCAGCTTTTTGTAAATGGGCAAAACAAAGGCTTGTTTGACTCGGGTAAATATCCCACTGTACGTTAACTTGAGAATTTATTGAGTGATTGTTATTCTATTTAAAATATTTTGATCCATAGGTCTTTTGCATCTTTAACATGTTTCAAGCATGCATATCCATTTTTTTTAAAAATGTGTGGAAAAATCTCTTTCTTATAAAATTCCAAGCTATTAGGGTTGAACTAGTGGAATTTCGCACACTTGGATCACAAAAATTCTGTGTTCATTTGTGGTGTGTGAATAAATTTTCTTCACTTACTTTTGTTATTACTTAAAATTTTTTCAATTCATAAACTCTAAAATTTTCATTTTGTTGTGATCTATTTTCCTTTTATCTCTTTTTTGTTTACGAGATGAAGGGAAAGTGAAAACTCAGGTAAATATCCCACCACATGTTCGCATAAGAATTTAATGAGCGTTTTTTATTCTCTTTAAAAGGTTTGTAACCATAGGTCATTTGCATCTTTAACAAGTTTCAAGCATGCATATCCATTTTTTAAAACATGTGTAGAAAAATCTCTTTCAAATAAAACTCCACACTATTAGGGTGTAACTAGTGGAATTTCCCAAACTTGCATAACAAAACTTTTGTGTTCATTTGTGGAGTGTGAATAAATTTTCTTTACTTACATTTTTTATTTCTTTAAATTTTATCCATACATAAACTCTTATATTTTTATTTTGTTGTGATCTATTTGCCTTTTATCTCTTTTTTGTTTACGAGATGAAGGGAAAGTGAAAACTCAAGTTTTGATTTAAGAAAAAAGTATGGATCTAAAATGGAAATGCACAATGTGCAAATGTAGAGAGAGATAATTCCAAAAAGTTTTTGTAATTTTTTGAGATTGTAAACTCTTTTTAGTTTTAATATATTAGGTTTTGTAATCGTCGATAAAAGGGGGAGGCGGGGGATTTTTAACTGAGTGTTGACTCCCAATCCATAAGTCATTCCTTAAAAAAATAAAGCCCGTTACACATGATAAATCACTTTACAATCATCTAAGATCGTCAGGTCTACCTTTTGTAAATGGGCAAAATAATGGCTTGGTTGACTCGGGTAAATATCCCACCGCAAGTTCACTTGAGAATTTAATCAGCTTTTGTGATTCTCTTTAAATGGTTTGGATCCATAGGTTATTTTCATCTTTAACATGTTTCAAGCATGCATATCCATTTTTTAAAACTTGTGTAAAAAATCTCTTTCTTATAAAACTCCAAGCTATTAAGGTTGAACTACTGGAATTTCCCAAACTTTGATAACAAAACTTTTGTATTCATTGTGGTATGTGAATAAATTTTATTTTTTTACATTTGTTATTGATTAAAATTTTTTCCATACATATTCAGTTTTTTTTTATATGTTTGTCTTTTATCTCTTTTTTCTTTACGAGATGAACGGAAAGTGAAAACTCAGGTTTTGATTAATGAAAAAAGTATACATCTAAAATGGAAATGCACAATGCACAAATGTAGAGAGAGATAATTCCATAAAGTGTCTGTAAATTTTAGGGATTGTAAACTTTTTTTAGTTTTTAAATATTAGTTTTTGCAATCGTTGGGAAAACGGGGAGGTGGGGGATTTTTAACTGAGTAGAAAAATCCCTAAAATTTTTAACTGCCCTAAGGCAGACGCCCTTGTTTGCATCCCTTAGCGATAGTGGGCCACCTCCTTCTCGAACTGCTACAACTCGTCAGTGTCTTGCCATGTTGCCTTGCTTTTCGGTTGACCCTGCCACTTTTCCAAGTATTGCGTCCTTCGGGGCTTGCCCCTTTGGCACTCCTCTCGGTCTTTATGCGCTCCATTTGGCCATCAGTCTGAGGATCAAAACTAGTGGAAAAATTTAGAGTAGTACCCAATAGTTTAAATAACTTGGTCCAGAATTTTCCTGTGAATTTGCGGTCATGATCACTGATGATCGTTGTGGGCATGCCCCAGTGCTTCACCACTTGTGCCACGAATGCTCGAGCAGCCTCCTCTGTTGTACTATCACTTGGCACTGTTACGAATATTTTGTGCTTCATAAATTGATCCACCACTACCATGATAGACCCTAGCTCATCTTTCTTGCACAAACCAAAAATGAAGTCCATTGAAATAGACTCCCACGACCATTTTGGAATGGGCAACGGCTGTAACAAGCCTCTCGGGTTTCTTTGTTCAATCTTATTTTGTTGATAGATAAGACATGTGTCCACGAATTATTCCACATCGCTCTCCATGTCTGGCCAATAATACTGGCCAGAGAGCAAGGCCAACGTCCTTCTTTGACCTAGTTGTCCTCCCCACAAGGTATCATGGCATTCCCTCAAGAGGTCACACCGTAGGTTATCGTACTTAGGCACATAAAGTCAATTACATTTGGTCTTGAGCAATCTGTCGTCAAGCCATAGTCTTCTCATCTCGCCCAAGGTTGTAGCTTGCACAATGTTGTAGGCCTGGGCGTCTTGGTGAAGTCTAGTGTGAATCCAGTCTAGCAATGAAGTACTAACCTGTGTAATTGTTGCTAAGGCTCGTAATCACAAAGTCACATTTTTTGTTTCTACGCCAAGATGGTCCTGCATGTGCGCAGGCATGCCTTGTGCAAAGCGCTCCCCATTTTCCTAACGATTGCAAAAACTAATATTTTCATCTTTAACATGTTTCAAGCAAGCATATCCATTTTTTTAAACTTGTGTAGAAAAATCTCTTTCCTATAAAACTCCAAGCTATTAGGGTAGAACTAGTAGAATTTCAAAAAATTGGATCACAAAACTTTTGTGTTCTTTTGTGATGTGTGAATAAATTTTCTTTACTTACATTTGTTATTGCATTAAATGTTTTCCGTACATAAAGTCTAAAATCTTCATTTTTTTGTGATCTATTTGCCTTTTATTTCTTTTTTGTTGATGAGATGAAGGGAAAGAGGAAAATCAAGTTTTGATTTAAGAAAAAAGTATACATCTAAAATGGAAATGCATAATGAACAAATGTTGATGGTGATAATTCCAAAAAGTGCCTATAATTTCTAGGAATTGTAAACTCTTTTTAGTTTTTATATATTAGGTTTTGCAATCGTCAGGAAAAGGGGGAGGCGGCGGAATTTTAACTGAGTGTTGACTCCAAATCCATAAGTCATTCCTTACATAAATATAGCATGTTACACATGATAAAACACTTTACAATCATCTATGATCGTAAGGTCAGTTTTTTGTAAGTGGGCTAAATAATGGCTTGTTTTACTCGGGCATATATCCCACTACACGTTCACCTGAGAATTTAATGAGTGTTTTTTTTTTAAAAGGTTTGGATCCCTAGGTCATTTGCAACTTTAACATGTTTCAATCATTCATATCCAATATTTAAAAGATGTGTAAAAAAAAAATTTTCTTATAAAATTCCAAGCTATTAGGGTTGAACAAGTGGAATTTCCCAAACTTCGATAACAAAACTTCTGTGTTCAATTGTGGTGTGTGAATAAATTTTCTTTACGTACATTTGTTAATGCTTTAATTTTTTAATTTTATAAACTCTAAAATTTTCATTTTGTTGTGATCTATTTAACTTTTATCTCTTTTTTGTTTACGAGATGAAGGGAAAGCGAAACCTTATGTTTTGATATAAGAATAAAGTATACATCAAAAATGGAAATGCACAATGCAAAAATGTACAGAGAGATAATTCCAATTAGTGTTTGTAATTTTATGGGATTGTAAACTCTTATTAGTTTTTATATATTATGTTTTGTAATCGTAGGAAAAGGGGAAGGCGGGGGGGTTTTTAACCGAGTGTTGACTTCCAATACATAAGTCATTCCTTTAAAAAATATAGCCCGTTACGCATGATAAATAACTTTACAATCATCTATGATCGTTAGGTCAGCTTTTTGTAAATGGGCAAAATAATGGCTTGTTTGACTCGAGTAAATATCCCACCGCACGTTCACTTGAGAATTTAATGAACCTTTTTTATTCTCTTTAAAAGGTTTGGATCTATATGTCATTTGCATCTTTAACATGTTTCAAGCATGCATATCCCTTTTTTAAAACATGTGTAGAAAACTCCCTTTCTTATAAAACTCAAAGCTATTAGGTTTTAACAAGTGGAATTTCCCAAACTTGGATAGCAAAACTTTTGTGTTCATTTGTGGTGTGTGAATAAATTTTATTTACTAAAATTTGTTATTGCTTTAAATTTTTTCCATACATAAAATCTAAAATTTTCATTTTGTTGTGATCTATTTGCCTTTTATCTCTTTTTTGTTTACGAGATGAAGGGAAATGAAAGCTCAAGTTTTTATTTAACAAAAAGGTATACATCTAAAATGAAAATTCACAATACACAAATGTAGAGAGAGATAATTCAGAAAAATGTCTGTCAATTTAGTGATTGTAAAATCTTTTTAGTTTTTATATAATAGGTTTTGCAATCGTCCGGAAAAGGGGGAGGCGGGGGATTTTTAACTGTGTGTTGGCTCCCAATCCATCATTCCTTAAAAAAAATATAGCCCGTTACTCATGATAAATCATTTTACAATCATCTTTGATCGTCAGGTCAACTTTTTGTAAATGGGCAAAATAAAGGCTTTTTTGACTCGGTTAAATATCCCACAGCCCGTTCACGTGAGAATTTAATGAGCATTTGTTATTCTCTTTAAAAGATTTGGATCCATAGGTCATTTCCATCTTTAACACGTTTCAAGCATGCATATCCAATTTTTGAAACATGTGTAGAAAATCTTTCTTATAAAACTCCAAGCTATTAGGGTGTACCTAGTGGAATTTCACAAACTTGGATAACAAAACTTTTTTGTTCATTTTTGGTGTGTGAATAAATTTTCTTTACTTACATTTGTAATTGCTTCAAATTTTTTCTGTACATAAGCTCTAAAAGTTTTATTTTGTTGTGATCTATTTGCCTGTTATCTCTTTTTTGTTTACGGGATGATGGGAAAGTGAAAACTCAAGTTTTGATTTAAGAAAAAAGTATACATCTAGTGTCCATAATTTTTTTGGATTGTAAAACTCCCTTTAGTTTTTATATATTAGGTTTTGCAATCATCTAGAAAAGGGGGGGGGGTGTGGAGGAGATTTTTAACTGGGTGTTGACTCACAATTCATAAGTCATTCCTTACAAAAATAAAGCCTGTTACACATGATAAATCACTTTACAATCATCTATGGTCATTAGGTCAACTTTTTATTTGTTTGACTCGAGTAAATATCCCACCGTACGTTCACTTGAGAATTTTATGAGCGATAGTTATTCTCTTGAAAAGGTTTGGATCCGTAAGTCATTTGCGTCTTTAACATGTTTTAAGCATGCATATCCTTTTTTTAAAAGATGTATAGAAAAATATCTTTCTTAAAAAACTCGAAGTTATTAGCGTCGAACTAGTGGAATTTCCCAAACTTGGATAATAAAACTTTTATGTACATTTGTGGTGTGTGAATAAATTTTCTTTTCCTACATTTTTTATTGCTTAAAATTTTTTTTCATACATAAACTCTTAAACTTTCATTTTGTTGTGATCTATTTGCCATTTATCTCTTTTTTGTTTACGAGATGAAGGAAAAGTGAAAAATCAAGTTTTTATTTAAGAAAAAAGTATACATCTAAAAAGGAAATAAACAATGCACAAATTTAGAGAGAGATAATTCCAAAAAGTGTCTGTAATTTTTAGGGATTTTAATCTCTTTTTTGTTTTTATATATTACGTTTTGCAATCATCGGGCAAAGGGTGAGGCGGGGGATTTTTAACGAGTGTTGACTCAAAATCCATAAGTCATTCCTTACAAAAATATAGCTTGTTACACATGATAAATCACTTTACAATCATCTATGATCGTCAGGTCAGCTTTTCTTAAATGGGTAAAAAATAATGGCTTGTTTGACTCAGATAAATTTTCCACTGAACGTTCACTTGAGAATTTAATGAGCGTTTGGTATTCTCTTTAAAATGTTTGGATCCGAAGGTCATTTGCATATTTTACATGTTTCAAGCATGCATATCCATTTTTAAAAACATGTGTAGAAAAATCTCTTTCATATAAAACTCCAAGCTATTAGGGTTGAACTAGTGGAATTTCCTAAACTTGGATAACAAAAATTTTGTGTTCATTTGTGGTGTGTGAATAAATTTTCTTTCCTTACATTTGTTATTGATTTAAATTTTTTCCAGACATAAACTCTTACATTTTCATTTTGTTATCATCTATTTGTCTTTTTTCTCTTTTTTGTTTACGAAATGAAGGGAAAGTCAAAACTCAAATTTTTATTTAAGAAAAAAGTACAGAACTAAAATGGAAACGCACAATGCACAAATTTAGAGAGAGATAATTCCAAAAAGTGTTTTTAATTTTTAGGGATTGTAAACTCTTTCTAGTTTTTATATATTAGGTTTTGCAATCATCGGGAAATCGGGGAGGCATGGGATTTTTAACTGAATGTTGACTCCTCATTCATCAGTCAGTCTTTACAAAAATGTAGCCCATAATGCATGATAATTCACTTCACAATCATCTTTGTTCGTAAGGTCAACTTTTTGTAAATGGGCAAAATAATGGCTTGTTTGACTCGGGTACATATCCCACCGCATATTCACTTGAGAATTTAATGAGTGTTTGCTATTCTCTTTAAAAGATTTTGATCCATAGGTCATTTGCATCTTTAACATGTTGCAAGCATGCATATCCCTTTTTTAAAACTTGTGTAGAAAAATCTCTTTCTTATAAAACTCCAAGCTATTAGGGTTGAACTATTTCAATTTCCAAAACGTGGATAACAAACTTTTGTGGTTTTTGTGGTGTGTGCATTAATTTTCTTTACTTACATTTGTTATTGCTTTGAATTTTATGCATACATAAACTCGAAAATTTTCATTTTGTTATGATCTATTTGACTTTTTCTCTTTCTTGTGTACGAGATGAAGGGAAAGTGAAAACTCAAGTTTTGATTTAAGAAAAAACTATACATCTAAAAAGTAAATGCACAATGCCCAAATGCAGAGAGAGATAATTCCAAAAAGTGTCTGTAATTTTTAGGGATTTTAAACTCTTTTTAGTTTTTATATATTAGGTTTTGCAATCGTCGGGAAAAGGGGGTGGCGGATGATTTTTAACTGAATATTGACTCCCAATCCATAAGTCATTCCTTACAAAAATATAGCCCGTTACGCATGATAAATCACTTTACAATCATCTATGATCTTCAGGTCAGCTTTTCTTAAATGGGCAAAATAATGGCTTTTTTGACTCAGGTAAATATCCCACCGAAAGTTCGCTTAAGAATTTAATGAACCTTTTTTATTCTCATTAAAAGATTTGGATCCATAGGTCATTTGCATCTTTAACATGTTTCAAGCATGCATATCCATTCTTTAAAAATGTGTAGAAAAATATCTTTCTATAAAATTCCATGCAATTAGGGTTTAACTAGTGGAATTTCCCAAATTTGGATAACAAAACTTTTGTATTTATTTTGGGTGTGTGGATAAATTTTTTTTCTTACATTTTTTATTGATTTAAATTTTTTCCATATATAAACTCTTAAATTTTCAGTTTGTTGTGATATATTTGTTTACGATATGAAGGGAAAGTGAAAAGTCAAGTTTTGATTTAAGAAAACAGTGTACATCTAAAATGGAAATGCACAATGAAAAAATGTAGAGAGAGATAATTTAAAAAAGTGTCTGTAATTTTTAGGGATCGTAAACTCTTTTTAGTTTTTATATAATATGTTTTGCTATCGTCGGGAAAAGGGGCAGGCGAGGAAATTCTAACTGAGTTTTGACTCCCAATCCATAAGTCATTCCTTACAAAAATATTGCCTGTTACGCATAATAAAACACTTTACAATCATCTATGATTGTCAGGTCAACTTTTTGTAAATGTGCAAAATAATGGCTTGTTTGACTCGGGTAAGTATCCCACCGAACATTCACCTGAGAATTTAATGAACGATTGTTATTCTCTTTAAAAGGTATGGATCCATAGGTCATTGGCATCTTTAACATGTTTAAAGCATGCTTATCCATTTTTTAAAAGATGTGTAGAAAAATATCTTTCTAATAAAACTCCAAGCTATTAGGGTTGAACTAGTGGAATTTCCCAAACTTGGTTAACAAAACTTTTGTGTTCATTTTGGGCGTGTGAATATATTTTCTTTTCTTACATTTTTTCTTGATTTAAATTTTTTACATACATAATCTCTTTAATTTTTAGTTTGTTGCGATCATATTGTCTTTTATCTCTTTTCTGTTCACGAGATGAAGGGAAAGTGAAAACTTAAGTTTTGATTTAAGAAAAAAGAATACATCTAAAATGGAAATGCACGATGCAAAAATGTAAAGAGAGATAATTCCAAAAAGTGAATGTAATTTTTTGGGATTGTAAACTCTTTTTAGTTTTTATATATTAGGTTTTGCAATCGTCAGGAAAATGAGGAGGTGGGGGATTTTTAACTGAGTGTTCACTCCGCATCCATAAGTCATTCCTTACAAAAATATAGCCAGTGACGCATGATAAATCACTTTACAATCATCTATGATCGTGAGGTCAACTTTTGTAAACGGGCAAAATAATGGCTTGTTTAACTCGGATAAATTTTCCACCACACGATCACTTCAGAATTTAATGAGCATTTGTTATTATCTTTCAAAGGTTTGGAACCATAGATCATTTGCATCTTGAACATGTTTCATGCATGCATATCCTTTTTTTCAAACTTGTGTAGAAAAATCTCTTTCTTATAAAACTCCAACCTATTACGGTTGAACTTGTGGAATTTCCAAAACTTGGATAACAAAGCTTTTGTGTTTTTTTGTGGTGTGTGAATAAATTTTCTTTACTTACATTTATTGTTGCTTAAAATTTTCTCATACATCAACTCTAAAACTTTAATTTTAATGTGATCTATTTGCCTTTTATCTCTTTTTTATTGACAAGATGAAGGGAAAGTGAAAACTCAAGTTTTGATTTAAGAAAAAAAGTATACATCTAACATGGAAATGCACAATGCACAAATGACGAGACACATAATTCCAAAAAGTGTCTGTAATTTTTAGGGATTGTAAACATTTTTTAGTTTTTATATATTAGGTTTTGCTATTGTCGGGAAAAGGGGAAGGCGGGCAAATTTTAACTGAGTGTTGTCCCCAAATCCATAAGTCATTCCTTCAAAAAAAGTATATAGCCTATTACACATGATAAAACACTATACAATCATCTATGATCGTCAGGTCAGCTTTTTGTAAATGGGCTAAATAATGGCTTGTTTGACTCGGGAAAATATCCCACTACGTGTTCACCTGAGAATTTAACGAGTGTTTTTTATTCTCTTTAAAAGGTTTGGATCCACGATCATTTTCATCTTTAACATGTTTCAAGAATGTATATGCATTTTTTAAAACATGTGAAGAAAATTCTCTTTCTAATAAAACTCCAAGCTATTAGGGTTGAACTAGTGGAATTTCCCAAACTCTAATAACATAACTTTTGTGTTCATTTGTGGTGTGTAAATAAATTTTCTTTACTTACATTTTTTATTGCTTTAAATCCTTTCCATAAATAAACTCTAAAATTTTCATTTTGTTGTGATCTATTTGCCTTTTATCTCTTTTTTGTTTACGAGATGAAGGAAAGTACTCAAGTTTTTATTTAAGAAAAAAGAGTACATCTAAAATTGAAATGCACAATGCACAAATGTAGGGAGAGGTAATTCAAAAAAGTGTCTATATTATTTATGGACTATAAACTTTTTTTAGTTTTTATTTATTAGGTTTTGCAATCGTCTTAGGTTTTGCAATCGTCTAGAAATAGGAGAGGCAAGGGATTTTTAACTGAGTGTTGACTCCACATCCATATGTCATTACTTACAAAATATTGTTCGTTACGTATGATAACTAACTTTACAATCATCTACGATCGTCAGGTCAGCTTTTCTTAAATGGGCAAAATAATGGCTCTTTTGACTCGGGTTAATAACCCACTGCACGTTCACTTGAGAATTTAATGAGCGTTTGTGATTCTCTTTAAAAGGATCCATCGGTCATTTGCTTCTTTAACAAGTTTCAAGCATGGACATCCATTTTTAAAAACTATGAAGAAAAATATCTTTCTTATAAAACTCCAAGCTATTAGGGGGTAACTAGTGGAATTTCCCAAACTTGGATAACAAAATTTTTTTGATCATTTGTGGTTTGTGAGTAAATTTTCTTTACTTACATTTATTATTGCTTAAAACGATTTCCATACATAAACTCTAAAATTTTCATTTTGTTGTGATCTCTTTGCCTTTTATCTCTTTTTTGTTTACGAGATAAAGGGAAAGTGAAAACTCAATTTTTTATTTACGACAAAAGTGTACATCTAAAATTGAAATGTACAATGCACAAATGTAGAGAGAGATAATTCCAAAAGGGTCTGTAATTTTTAGGGATTGTAAACTCTTTTTAGTTTTTATATATTAGGTTTTGCAATCGTCAGGAAAAGGAGCAGGCGGGGGATTTTTAACTGAGTGTTGACTCCCAATTCAAAAGTCAATCCTTACAAAATTATAGCCTGTTACGCATGATAAATCACTTTAAAATCATCCATGATCGTTAGGTCAGCTTTTTGTAAACAGGCAAAATAATGGCTTGTTTGACTCGGGTAAATACCCCACGGCATGCTCACTTGAGAATTTAATGAGCATTTGTTATTCTCTTTAAAAGGTTTGGATCCATAGGTCATTTGTATCTTTAACATGTTTCAAGCATGCATATGCATTTTTTAAACATGTCAAGAAAAATCTCTTTCTTATAAAACTCCAAGCTGTTAGGGTTGAACTAGTGGAATTTCCAAAACTTGGATAACAAAACTTTAGTGTTCATTTGTAGTGTCTGAATAAATTTCCTTTACTTACATTTGTTATTGCTTAAAAAATTTTCCTTACATAAACTCTGAAGTTTTATTTTGTTGTGATGTATTTGCCTTCTATCTTTTTTTTTTACGAGATGATGGGAAAGTGAAAACTCATGTTTTGATTAAAGAAAAAAGTATTCATCTAAAATGGAAATGCACAATGCACAAATGTAGAGAAAGATAATTCAAAAAAGTGTTTGTAATTCGTAGGGATTGTAAACTCTTTTAAGTTTTTATATATTAGGTTTTGCAATCGTCGGGAAAAGGAGCAAGCGGGGAACTTTAAACTAAGTGGTGACTCCCAATCCATAAGTCAAGCCTTAGAAAAATATAGCCCATTACGCATGATAAAACACTTTACAATCATGTATTATCTTTAGGTCACCATTTTCTATATAGGCAAAATAATGGTTTGTTTTACTCGGGAAAATATCCCACCGCACATTCACTAGAGAATTTATTGAGTGTTTGTTATTCTCTTTAAAAGGTTTAGATCCATAGGTCATTTGTAGCTTTAATATGTTTCAATCATGCATATCCATTTTTTATAACTTATGTAGAAAAATCTCTTTCTGATAAAACTCCAAGCTATTAGGGTTGAACTAGTGGAATTTCCCAAACTTGGATAACAAAACTTTTGTGTTCATTTGTGGTGTATGAATAAATTTTATTTACTTACATTTGTTATTTCTTTAAATTTTTTCCATACATAAACTCTACAATTTTCATTTTGTTGTGATCTATTTGCCTTTTATCTCTTTTTTGTGGACGAGATGAAGAGAAAGTGAAAACTAAAGTTTTGATTTAAGAAAAAAGTGTACATCTAAACTTGAAACGCACAATGCACAAATGTAGAGAGAGATAATTCCTAAAAGTGTCTATAATTTTTAGGGATTGTAAACTCTTTTTAGTTTTTATATATTAGGTTTTGCAATCGTCGGGAAAAGAGGGAAGCGGGAGATTTTTAACAGAGTGTTGACTCCCAATCAATTAGTCATTCCTTACCAAAATATAGCCTGTTACGCATAATAAATCACTTTACAATCATGTATGATCGTCATATCAACTTTTCTTAAATCAGCAAAATAATTGCAATTTTGACTCGGGTACATATCCCATCGCACGTTCACTTGAGAAATTAATGAGCATTTTTTATTCTCTTTAAAAGGTTTGGATCCATAGTTCAGTTCCATCTTTACATGTTTCCAGCATGCATATCCATTTTTTAAAACATGTGACGAAAAATCTCTTTCTTATAAAACTCCAAGCTATAAGGGTTGAACTAGTGGAATTTCCAAAACTCTGATAACAAAACTTTTTTGTTTATTTGTGGTGTGTGAATAAATTTTCTTTACTTAAATTTGTTATCGCTTTAATTTTTTTCCATACATAAACTCTAAAATTTTCATTTTGTAGTGATCTATTTACCTTTTATCTCTTTTTTGTTTACAAGACGAAGGGAAAGTAAAAACTCAAGTTTTGATTAAAGAAAAAATTGTACATCTAAAATTGAAATGCACAATGCACAAATGTAGAGAGAGGTAATTCCAAAAAGTGTCTATAATATTTAGGGATTGTAAACTCTTTTTAGTTTTTATATATTAGGTTTTGCAATCGTCGGGGACAAGAGAGGAGAGGGATTTTTAACTCAGTTTTGACTCCTAATAAAAAAGTCATTCCTAAAAAAAATATTGCCAGTTACACATGAGAAATCACTTTAGAATCATCCATGATCGTCAGGTCAGCTTTTTGTAAATGGGCAAAATAATGGCATGTTTGACTCGGATAAATATCCCACCGCATGTTCACTTGAGAATTTAATTAGCATTTGTGATTCTCTTTAAAAGGTTTGGATCCATAGGTCATATGAATCTTTAACATGTTTCAAGCATGCATATCCATTTTTTAAAACATGTGAAGAAAAAATCATTTTCTTATAAAACTCCATGCTATTATGGTTGAACAATTCGAATATCCAAAAATTTGATAACAAAAATTTTGTGTTCATTTGTGGTATGTGAATAAATTTTCTTTACCTACATTTGTTATTGCTTTTAATTTTTTCCATACATAAACTGTAAAATTTTCATTTTGTTGTGAACTATTTGCCTGTTATTTCTTTTTTGTTTACGAGATGAAGGGAAAGTGAAAATCCAAGTTTTGATTTAAGAAAAAAGTGTACATCTAAAATTGAAATGCACAATACACAAATGTAGAGAGAGGTAATTCCAAAAAGTGTCAATAATATTTAGGGATTGTAAACTATTTTTTGTTTTTATATATTATATTTTGCAATCGTCAGGAAAAGAGGGAGGCGGGGGATTTTTAACTGAGTGTTGAATCCACATTCATTAGTCATTCCTTACAAAAATATAGCTTGTTATGCATGATAAATCACTTTACAATCATCTATGATAGTCAGGTCAACTTTTTGTAAATGGGCAAAATAATGGTTTGTTTGACTTAAGGTAAATATCCCGGCGCACGTTCACTTGAGAATTTAATGAGCGTTTTTTATTCTCTTTAAAAGGTTTGGATCCATTGGTCATTTGCATCTTTAACATGTTTCAAGCATGCACATCCATTTTTTAAAACTTGTGTAGAAAAATCTCTTTTTTATAAAACTCCAAGCTTTTAGGGTTGAACTAGTGTAATTTCCCAAACTTGGATAACAACGCTATTGTGTTCATTTGTGGTGCGTGAACAATGCACAAATGTAGATACAGATAATTCTAAAAAGTCTCTGTAATTGTGAGGCATTGTATACTCTATTTAGGTTTTATATATTAGGTTTTGCAATCATCGAGAAAAGGAGGCGGGGGATTTTTAATTGAGTGTTGACTCTCTATCCAAAAGTCATTCCTAACAAAAATATAGCCTGTTACGCATGATAAATCACTTTACCATCATCTATGATCGTCATGTCATCTTTTTGTAAATGGGCAAAATAATGGCTTGTTTGACTCGGGTAAATATCCCACCGCACGTTCACTTGAGAATTTACTTTAGCGTTTGTTATTCTTTTTAAAAGGTTTGAATCCGTAGATCATTTGCATCATTAACACGTGTCTAGCATGCATATGCATTTTTTAAAACTTGTGTAGAAAAATCTCTTTCTGATAAAACTCCAAGCTACAAGGGTTGAACTAATAAAATTTCCCAAACTTGGATAACAAAACTTTTGCATTCATTTGTGGTGTGTGAATAAATTTTCTTTACTTACATTTTGTTATTGATTTAAATTTTTTCCATTCATAAACTCAAAATTTTTATTTTGTTGTGATCTATTTGCCTTTTATTTCTTTTTTGTTGACGAGATGAAGAGAAAGTGAAAACTCAAGTTTTGATTTAATAAAAAAGTATACATCTCAACTGGAAATGCAAAATGTAAAAATGTAGAGAGAGATAATTCCTAAAAGTGTCTGTAATTTTTAGGGATAGTAATTTTTTTTTAATTTTTATGTATTAGTTTTGCCATCGTCGAGAAAAGGGGGAGGCGAGGGATTTTTAACTAAGTGTTGACTCCATATCCATAAGTCATTCCTTACAAAAATATAGCCATTACGCATGATAAATCATTTTAGAATCATCTATGAATGTTAGGTCAACTTTTCTTAAAAGGGCAAAATAATGGCTCTTTTGATTCGGGTAAATATCCCACTGAACGTTCACTTGATAATTTAATGGGCGTTTTTTATTCTCTTTAAAAGGTTTGTATCCATAGGTTATTTGCATCTTTAACATGTTTCTAGCATGCATATCCTTTTTTGAAACATGCGAAGAAAAATCTCTTTCTTATAAAACTCCAAGCTATTAGGGTTGAACTAGTGGAATTTCCCAAACTTGGATAACAAAACTTTTCAGTTCATTTGTGGTGTGTGAATAAATTTTCTTTACTTATATTTGTTATTGCTTTAAATTTTTTCCATGCATAAAATCTAAAATTTTCATTTTGTTGTGATCTATTTGCCTTTTATCTCGTTTTTGTTTACGAGATGAAGAGAAAGTGAAAACTCAAGTTTTGATATAAGAAAAAAGTGTACATCTAAAATTGAAATGCACAATGCACAAATGTAGAGACAGATAATTCCAAAAAGTGTCTGTAATATTTAGGGATTGTAAACTCTTTTTAATTTTTATATATTAGGGTTTACAATCATCGAGAAAAGGGGGAGGCGGGGGAATTTTAACTGAGGGTTGACTCCACATCCATAAGTCATTCCGTACAAAAATATAGCCTGTTACGCATGATAAATCACTTTAGAAACATGTATGATCGTCAGGTCAGCTTTTCCTAGATGGGCAAAATAATGGCACTTTAGACTCGGGTAGATATCCCACCGCATGTTCACTTGAGAATTTAATGAGCGCTTTTTATTCTCTTTAAAAGGTTTGGATCCAGAGATCATTTGGATCTTTAACATGTTTCAAGCATGCATATCCATTTTTGAAAACATGTGAAGAAAAATCTCTTTCTTATAAAACTCCAAGCTATTAGGGTTGAACTAGTGGCATTTCCCAAGCTCTGATTACAAAACTTTTGTGCTCATTTGTGGTGTGCGAATAAATTTTATTTACTTAAATTTGTTTTTGCTTTAAATTTTTTCCATACATAAACTCTAAAATTTTCATTTTGGTGTCATCTATTTGCCTTTTGTCTCTTTTTTTTTTTTTACGAGATGAAGGAAAGTGATAACTCAAGTTTTTATTTAAGAAAAAAGAGTACATCTAAAATTGAAATGCACAAATGTAGAGAGAGGTAATTCCAAAAAGTGTCTGTATTATTTAGGGACGGTAAACTCTTTTAAGTTTTTATATATTAGGTTTTGCAATCGTCAGGAAATGGGAGAGGCGAGGGATTTTTAACTGAGTGTTGACTCCACATCCATATGTCATTACTTACAAAAATATAGCCCGTTACGCATGATAACTCACTTTATAAGCATCTATGTTCGTCAAGTCAGCTTTTCTTAAATGGGCAAAATAATGGCTCCTTTGACTCGGGTAAATAACCCACCGCACGTTCACTTGAGAATTTAATGAGTGTTTGTTATTCTCTTTAAAGGGTTTGGATCCATAGATCATTTCAATCTTTAACATGTTTCAAGCATGCACATCCATTTTTCAAAACATGTGAAGAAAAATCTCTTTCTTATAAAACACCAAGCTATTAGGGTTGAACTAGTGGAATTTCCCAAACTTTGATAACAAAAATTTTGTGATCATTTGTGGTGTGTGAGTAAATTTTATTTACTTACATTTATTATTGCTTAAATTTTTTTCCATACATAAACTCTAAAATTTTTTTACGAGATGAAGGGAAAGTGAAAACTCAATTTTTTATTTAAAACAAAAGTGTACATCTAAAATTGAAATGTACAATGCACAAATGTAGAGAGAGATAATTCCAAAAAGTGTCTATAATTTTTACGGATTATAAACTCGTTTAAGTTTTGATATATTAGGTTTTGCAATCGTCGGTAAAAGGAGCAGGCGGGGGATTTTTAATTGAGTATTGAATCCCAATCCATAAGTCAATCCTTACAAAAATATAGCCTGTTACACTTGATAAATCACTTTAAAATCATCTATGATCGTTAGGTCAACTTTTTGTAAATAGGCAAAATAATGGCTTGTTTGAGTAGGGTAAATACCCCACCGCACGTTTACTTGAGAATTTAATGAGCGTTTGTTATTCCCTTTAAAAGGTTTGGATCCATTGGTCATTTGCATCTTTACATTGTTTCAAGCATGCATATCCATTGTTTTAAACATGTGAAGAAAAATCTCTTTCTGATAAAACTCCAAGCTGTTAGAGTTTAACTAGTGGAATTTCCCAAACTTGGATAGCAAAACTTTAGTGTTCATGTGTAGTGTCTGAATAAATTTCATTTACTTACATTTGTTATTGCTTTAAAATTTTTCAATACATAAACTCTAAAGTTTTAATTTGTTGTGATGTATTTGCCTTTTATCTTTTTTTTTTTTTTTTACGATATGAAGGGAAATTGAAAACTCAAGTTCTGATTTAAGAAAAGAGCATACATCTAAAATGGAAATGCACAATGCACAAATGTAGAGAGAGATAATTCAAAAAAGTGTCTGTAAATTTTTGGGATTTTAAATTCTTTTTAGTTTTTATATATTAGGTTTTGCAATCATCGGGAAAAGGAGCAGGTGGGGGATTCTTAACAGAGTGGTGACTCCCAATCCATAAGTCAATCTTTACAAAAATATAACCCGTTACGCATGATAAATTACTTTACAATCATCTATGATTGTTAGGTCATTTGCATCTTTAACATATTTCAAGCATGCATTTCCATTTTTTAAAACATGTGTAGAAAAATCTCTTTCTTATAAAACTCCAAGCTATTAGGGTTGAACTAGCGGAATTTCCCAAACTTGGATGACAAAAAATCTGTGTTCATTTGTCTGAATAAATTTTTTTTACTTACATTTTTTATTGCTTAAAATTTTTACCATACATAAACTCAAAAATTTTTATTCGTTGTTATCTATTTGCTATTTATCGCTCTTTTTTTAAAGAGATGAAGGGAAAGTGAAAATTCAAGTTTTGATTTAAGAAAATAGTATCCATATAATTGAAGTGTACAGTGCACAAATTTAGGGAGAGATAATTCCAAAAAGTGTCTGTAGTTTTTAAGGATTGTCAACTCTTTTTAGTTTTTATATTATAGGTTTTTTAATCGTCGGGAAAAGGGGGAGGCGGCGGATTTTTAATTGAGTGTTGACTCCCAATCCATAGGTCAATCCTTACAAAAATATAGCCCGTTACACATGATAAATCAGTTTGCAATCATCTATGATTGTTAGGTCAGCTTTTTGTAAATAGGCAAAATAATGGCTTGTTTGACTCGAGTAAATATCCCACCGCATGTTCACTTGAGAATTTAATGAGTGTTTGTTATTCTCTTTAAAAGGTTTGGATCCATAGGTCATTTTCATCTTTAATATGTTTCAAGAATGCATATCCATTTTTTAAAACTTATGTAGAAAATTTTCTTTCTTATAAAACTCCAAGCTATTAGGGTTGAACTGGTGGAATTTCCCAAACTAGGATAACAAAACTTTTGTGTGCATTTCTGGTGTGTGAATAAAATTTCTTAAGTTACATTTGTTATTGCTTTAAAATTTTTCTATACATAAACTCTAAAATTTTCATTTTGTTGTGATCTATTTGCCTTTTATCTCTTTTTTGTTGACGAGATGAAGGGAAAGTGAAAACTAAATGTTTGACTTAAGAAAAAAGTATATATCTAAATTGGAAATGCACAATGCACAAATGTAGGGAGAGATCATTCAGAAAAGTGTCTGTAGTTTTTAAGGATTGTAAACTCTTTTTCGTTTTTATATTATAGGTTTTTTAATCGTCGGGAAAAGGGGGAGGCGGCGGATTTTTAACTGAGTGTTGACTCCCAATCCATAAGTCAATCCTCACAAAAATATAGCCCGTTACACATGATAAATCAGTTTGCAATCATCTATGATTGTTAGGTCAGCTTTTTGTAAATAGGCAAAATAATGACTTGTTTGACTTGGGTAAATATCCCATGGCATGTTAACTTGAGAATTTAATGAGCGTTTGTTAAGCTCTTTAAAAGGTTTGGATCTATAGGTCATTGGCATCTTTAATATGTTTCAAGCATGCATATCCATTTTTTAAACTTGTGTAGAAAAATCTCTTTCTTATAAAACTCCAAATTATTAGGGTTGAACTGGTGGAATTTCCCAAACTAGGATAAAAAAACTTTTGGGTGCATTTGAGGTGTGTGAATAAAATTTCTTTACTTACATTTTTTATTGCTTTAAATTTTTTCCATTCATAAACTCTAAAATTTTCATTATGTTGTGATCTATTTGCCTTTTATCTCTTTTTTGTTGACGAGATGAAGGGAAAGTCACAACTGAAGTTTTGATTTATGAAAAAAGTATAACTGTAAACTGGAAATGCACAATGCACAAATGTAGAGAGAGATCATTCCAAAAATTGTCAGTAATTTTTAAGGATTGTAAACTCTTTTTAGTTTTTATACTATAGGTTTTTTAATCATCAGGAATAGGGCGGGGGATTTTTAACTGAGTATTGACTACTAATCCATAAGTCATTCCTTACAAAAATATAGCACATTACGCATGATAAATCACTTTACAATCATCTATGATCGTCATGTCAACTTTTCTTAAATGGGCAAAATAATAGCAATTTTGACTCGGGTACATATCCAACCACACGTTCACTTGAGAATTTAATGAGCGTTTGTTATTCTCTTTAAAAGCTTTGGATCCATAGGTTATTTGCATCTTTAACTTGTTTCAAGCATGCATATCCATTTTTTAAAACTTGTGTAGAAAAATCTCTTTCTTATAAAACTCCAAGCTATTAGGGTTGAACTAGTGGAATTTCCCAAACTTGGATGACAAAACTTTTATGTTCATTTGTGGTGTCTGAATAAATTTTCTTTACTTACATTTGTTATTGCTTAAATTTTTTTCCAATACATAAACTCAAAAATTTTATTTTGTTGTGATCTATTTGCCATTTATCTCTTCTTTTTTACGAGATGAAGGGAAAGTGAAAACTCAAGTTTTGATTTAAGAAAAAAGTATACATCTAAAAAGGAAATGTACAATGCAAAAATGTAGAGAGAGATAATTGAAAAAGTGTCTGTAATTTTTAGGGATTCTAAACTATTTTTAATTTTTAAATATTAGGTTTTGCAATCGTCGAGAAAAGGGGGAGGTGGGGGACTTTTAACTGAGTGTTGACTCCCAATCCATAAGTAAATCCTTGCATAACGGTCAGCTTTTTCTAAATATGCAAAATAATGGCTTATTTCATTCGGGTAAATATCCCACCTCACATTCTCTTGAGAATTTAATGAGCATTTTTTTTTCTCTTTAAAAGGTTTGGATCCATCGGTCATTTGCATCTTTAATATGTTTCAAGCATGCATATCCATTTTTTAAAACTTGTGTAAAAAAATCTCTTTCTTATAAAACTCCAAGCTAATAGGGTTGAACTAGTGGAATTTCCAAAACTTGGATAACAAAACTTTTGTGTGAATAAATTTTCTTTACTTACATTTGTTATTACTACATATTTTTTCCACACATAAACTCTAAAATTTTCATTTTGTTGTGATCTATTTGCCTTTTATCTCTTTTATGTTGATGAGATGAAGGGAAAGTGAAAAATCAAGCTTCGATTTAAGAAAAAAGTATTAATCTAAACTGAAATGCACAATACACAAATGTAGAGATAGATAATTCCAAAAAGTGTCTGTAATTTTTAGGTATTGTAAACTCCTTTTAGTTTTTGTATATTAGGTTTTTAATCATCGGGAAAAGGGGAAGGTAGGGGATTTTTAAGTTAGTGTTGACACCCAATCAATAAGTCATTCCTTACAAAAATATAGCCCGTTACGCATGATAAATCACTTTACAATCATTTATGATCATCTGGTCCGCTTTTCCTAAGTGGGACTAATAATGGACTATTTGACTCGGGTAAATATCCCACCAGATGTTCACTTGAGAGTTTAATGAGCATTTTTTATTCTCTATAAAAGGTTTGGATCCATAGGTCATTTCCATCTTTAACATGTTTCAAGCATGCATATCCATTTTTTAAAACATGTGTAGAAAAAAAAATTCTTACAAAATTCCAAGTTATTTGGGTTGTACTAGTGGAATTTAGTAAACTTGGATAACAAAACTTCTGTGTTCTTTTGTGGTGTGTGAATAAATTTTCTTTACTTACATTTTTATTGCTTTGAATTTTTTTTATACATAAACTCTAAAATTTTCATTTTGTTGTGATCTATTTGCCTTTTATCTCTTTTTTTTTACGAGATGAAGGGAAAGTGGAAACTCAAGTTTTGACTTAAGAAAATAATATACATCTAAAATTTAAATGCACAATGCACAAATGTAGAGAGAGGAAATTCAAAAAAGAGTCTGTTATTTTAAGGGATTGTAAACTCATTTTAGTTTTTGTATATTAGGTATTGCAATCATCGGGAAAAGGATCCAGTGGGGGAATTTTAACTGAGTGTTGACTCCACATCCATAAGTCATTCCTTTCAAAACTATAACCTGTTACACATGATAAATCACTTTACAACCTTCTATGATGGTTAGGTAAGCTTTTAGTAAATGGACAAAATAATGGCTTGTGTGACTTGGGTGAATATCCCACCACACGTTCACTTGAGAAATGAGCATTTGTTATTCTCTTAAAAAGGTTTGGATCCATAACTCATTTGCATCTTTAAAATGTTTCAATCATGCACATCCATTTTTTAAAACATGTGTAGAAAAAGTTTTTTCTTATAAATTTCCAAGCAATGAGGGTTGAACTAGTGGAATTTCCTAAACTTGGATAACAAAACTTTTGTTTTCATTTGTGGAGTGTGAATATATTTTCTATACTTACATTTGTTTTTGCTTAAAAGTTTTTTCCATACATAAACTAGAAAATTTTCATTTTGTTGTGATCTATTTTCTTTTCATCTTTTTTTTTTTAAACGAGATGAAGGGAAAGAGAACTCCATTTTTTATTTAAGAAAAAAGTATACATCTAAAATGGAAATGCACAATGCACAAAAGTAGAGAGAGATAATTCAAAAAAGTGTCTGTAATTTTTAGGGATTGTAAACTCTTTTTAGTTTTTATTTATTAGGTTATGCAATCCTTGGGAAACGGAGTAGCTGGGGGATTTTTAACTGAGTGTTGACTCCCAATCCATAAATCTATCCTTACAAAAATATAGCATGTTACGCATGATAAATAACTATACAATCATCTATAATTTTTAGGTCAACTTTTTTTAAATAGACAAAATAATGGCTTGTTTGACTAGGTTAAATATCCCACATCACGTTCACTTGAGAATTTAATGAGCGTTTGTTATTCTCTTTAAAAGTTTTGGATCCAAAGGTCATTTGCATCTTTAACATGTTTCAAGCATGCATATCCATTTTTAAAACATGTGTAGAAATATTCTTTTCTTATAAAACTCCAAGCAATTAGGATTGAACTAGTCGAATTTCCTAAACTTGGATAACAAAACTTTTGTGTTCATTTGTGGTGTGTGAATAAATTTTCTTTACTTACATTTGTTATTACTTTAAATTTTTTTCCATACAAAAACTCTAAAATTTTCTTTTTGTTGTGATCTATTTGCCGTTTAAATCTTTTTTGTTTACATGATGTAGGGAAAGTGAAAACTCAAGTTTTGATTTATGTAAAAAGTATATATCTAAAATGGAAATGCACAATGCAGAAATGTAGAGAGAGATAATTCCAAGAAGTGTCTGTAATTTTTAGGGATTGTAAACTCTTTTTATTTTTTGTATATTAGAATTTGCAATCATCTGGAAAAGGGGGAGGCAAGGGATTTTTAACTGAGTGTTGACTACGAATTCAAAAGTCATTCCTTACAAAAATGTTGCCCGTTATGCATGATAAATCACTAGGGTTGAACTAGTGGAGTTCCCTAAACTTGGATAAGAAAATTTTTGTGTTCATTTGTGGTGTGAATAAATTTTTTGTTACTTAAATTTATTATTTCTTTAAATTTTTTCCATTCATAAACTCTAAAATTTTCATTTTGTTATGATCTATTTGCCTTTTATCACTTTTTTGTTTACGAGATGAAAGGAAAGTGAAAATTCAAGTTTTTATTTAAGAAAAAATTATACATCTAAAATGGAATTGCACAATACTCAAATGCAGAGAGAGATAATTCCAAAAAGCATTTTTATTTTTAGGGATTGTAAACTCTTTTTAGTTTTTATATATAAGGTTTTGCAATCGTCGGGAAAAGGGGGAGGCGAGGGATTTTTAATTGAGTATTGACTCCCAATCCACAAGTCATTCCTTAAAAAAATATAGCCCGTTAAGCATGATAAATACTTTAAAATTATCTATGATTTTTAAGCCAACTTTTTGTAAATGGGCAAAATAATGGCTTGTTTCACTCGGGTAAATATCCCACCGCACGTTCACTTGAGAATTTAATGAGCGTTTGTTATTCTCTTTAAAAGCTTTGGATCTATAGATCATTTGTATCTTTAACATGTTTCAACCATGCATATATTTTTTTTAAAACATGTGTAGAAAAATCTCTTTCTTATAAAACTCCAATCTATTAGGGTTAAACTAGTGGAATTTCCTAAACTCGGATAACAAAACTTTTGTGTTCATTTGTAGTGTGTGAATATATTTTATTTACTTACATTTGTTATTACTTTTAATTTTTTCCATATAAAAACTATAAAATTGTCATTTTGTTGTGATCGATTTGCCTTTTCTCTTTTTTGTTTACAAGATGAAGGGAAAGTGAAAACTCAAGTTCTGATTTAAGAAAATAGTATACATCTAAAATGGAAATGTACATTGCACAAATTTAGAGAGTGATAATTTTAAAAAGTGTATGTAATTTTTAGGGATTGTAAACTCTTTTTACTTTTTATATATTAGGTTTTACAGTCGTCGGGAAAAAGGGGAGGCGAGGGATTTATAACTGAGTGTTGACTCCCAATCCATAAGTCAATGCTTACAAAAATATAGCCCATTAGGCAGGATAAATCACTTTACAATCATTTATGATCATTAGGTCAGCTTTTTGTTAATGGGTTAAATAATGGCTTGTTTGACTCGAGTAAATATCCCACCGCAAGTTCACTTGTCAATTTAATGAGCGTTTGTTATTCTATTTAAAATGTTTAGATCCATAGCTCATTTGCATCTTTAACATGTTTCAAGCATGCATATCCATTTTTTAAAACATGTGTGGAAAAATCTCTTTCTTATAAATCTCCAAGCTATTAGGGTTGAAGGGAATTTCCCGAACTTGGATAAAAAATACTTTTGTGTTCATTTGTGGTGTGAGAATAAATTTTCTTTTCTTACATTTGTTATTGCTTAAAATTTTATCCATACATAAACTCTAAAATTTTAATTTGTTGTGATCTATTTACCTTTTATCTCTTTTTTTTTACATGGTGAAGGGAAAGTGAAAACTCAAGTTTTTATTTAAGAAAAAAATATACTTCTAAAATGGAAATACACAATGCACAAATGAAGAGAGAGATAATTCCTAAAAGTTTCTTTAATTTTTTGGGATTGTAAACACTTTTTAGTTTTTATTTATTAGGTTTTGCAATCGTTTGGAAAAGGGGGAGACATGGGATTTTTAACTGAGTGTTGAATCCCGATCCATAAGTCATCACTTACAAAAAAATTGCCCGTTACGCATGATAAATCACTTTACAATCAGCTATGAACGTCAGGTCAGCTTTTTGTAAATTGGCAAAATAATGGCTTGTATGACTCGGGTAAATATCCAACCTCTAGTTCACTTGAGAATTTAATGAGCGTTTGTTATTCTCTTTAAAAGTTTTGGATCCATAGGTCATTTGCATCTTTAATATGTTTCAAGCATGCATATCCTTTTTTTAAACTTGTGTAGAAAAATCTCTTTCTTATAAAACTCCAAGCTGTTACGGTTGTACTACTGGAATTTTCCAAACTCTGATAACAAAACTTTTGTGTTCATTTGTGGGGTGTAAATAAATTTTCTTTACTTACATTTGTTATTGCTTTAATTTTATCCATACATAAATTCTAAAATTTTCAATTTGTTGTTATCTATATGCTTTTTATCTCTTTTTTGTTTACGAAATGAAGGGAAAGTGAAAACTCAAGTTTTGATTTAAGAAAAAAGTATACATCTAAAATGGAAATGCAAAATGCAAAAATGTAGAGAGAGATAATGCTAAAAAGTGTTTTTAATTTATAGGGAAGTCATTCCTTACAAAAATATAGCCTGTTACGCATGATAAATCGCTTCACAATCATCTATGATCGTCAGGTCAACTTTTTGTAAATGAGCAAAATAATGGCTTTTTTACTTCAGGTGAATATCCCACTGCACGTTCACTTGAGAATTTAATGAGCGTTTGTTAATCTCTTTAAAAGGTTTGGATCCATAGGTTATTTGCGTCTTTAATATGATTCAAGCTTGTATATCCATTTTTTAAAACTTGTGTAGAAAAATCTCTTTTTTATAAAAACTCCAAGTTATTAGGGTTGAACTAGTGGCATTTGTCAAACTTTGATAAAAAAAACCATTGTATTCATTTGTGGTGTGTGAATAAATTTTCTTTACTTACATTTGTTAGTGCTTTAAATTTTTTCCATACATAAACTCTAAAATTTTCATTTTGTTTGATCTATTTGCCTTTTATCTCATTTTAGTTGACGAGAAGAAGGGAAAGTGAAAACTCAAGTTTTGATTAAAGAAAAAAGTATACATCTAAACTGGAAATGTACAATGCACAAATGAAGAGAGAGATAATTCCAACAAAGTGTTTGTAATTTTTAGGGATTGTAAACTCTTTTTAGTTTTTATATATTAGGTTTTGTAATCGTCGGGAAAAGGGGGAGGCCGGGGATTTTTAAATTAGTATTGACTTCCAATCCATAAGTCATTCCTTACGAAAATATAGCCTGTTAAGCATGATAAATCACTTTACAATCATCTATGATTGTACGGTCAGCTTTTTGTAAATGGACTAAATAATAGCTTGTTTCACTCGAGTTAATATCCCACCGCACCTTCACTTGAGAATTTAGTGAGCGTTTGTTATTCTCTTTAAAAGGTTAGGATCCATAGGTCATTTGCATCTTTTACATGTTTCAAGCATGCATATCCATTTTTGAAAACTTGCGAAGAAAAATCCCTTTCTTATAAAACTCCACGGTATTAGGGTTGAACTAGTGGAATTTCACTAACTTAGATAACAAAACTTTTGTGTTCATTTGTGGTGTGTAAATAAATTTTCTTTAGTTACGTTTGTTATTGCTTAAAAATTTTTTCATACATAAACTCTAAGATTTTCTTTTTTTTGTGATATATTTGCCTTGTCTCTCTTTTTTTTTTTATGAGATGAAGGGAAAGTGAAAACTCAAGTTTTGATTTAATAAAAAAGTATACATCTAATATAGAAATGCACATTGCACAAATGTGGAGAGAGATAATTCCAAAAAGTGTCTATAATTTTTATGGATTGTAAACTCTTTTTAATTTTTATTTATTAGGGGTTGCAATCGTCGGGAAAAGAGGGAGGCGGGGCATTTTTAACTGAGTGTTGACACCACATCCATAAGTCATTCCTTACAAAAATATTGCCTATTACGCATGATAAATCATCGGGAAAAGAGTGAGGCGGGGCATTTTTAACTGAGTGCTGACTCCACATCCATAAGTCATTCCTTACAAAAATATTGCCTATTACGTATGATAAATCGTCGGGTCAGCTTTTTGTAAATGGCCCAAATAATGGCTTGTTTGACTCAGGAGAATATCCCACCGCACGTTCACTTGAGAATTTAATGAGCATTTATTACTCCCTTTAAAAGGTTTAGATCCATAGGTCATTTGAATCTCTAACATGTTTCAAGTATGCATATCCATTTTTTAAAGCTTGTGTAGAAAAATCTCTTTTTTATAAAACTCCAAGCTATTAGGTTTAAACTAGTGGAATTTCCAAAACTTGGATAACAAAACTATCGTGCTCATTTGTGGTGTGTGAATAAATTTTCTTTACGTACATTTTTTATTGCTTTAAATTTTTTCCATACATAAACACTAAAATTTTCATTTTTTTGTGATCAATTTGTCTTCTATCTCTTTTTAGTTGACGAGATGAAGGGAAAGTTAAAACTCAATTTTTGATTTTTGAAAGAAGTATACATCTAAACTGGAAATGCACAATGCACAAATGTGGAGAGAGATAATTCCAAAAGTGTCTGTAATTTTAAGGGATTGTAAACTCTTTTTAGTTTTTATATATTAGGTTTTGTAATCGTCGAGAAAAAGTGGCAGCGGGTGATTTTTAACTGAGTGTTGAGTCCAATCCATAAGTCATTCCTTACAAAAATATAGCCCGTTATGCATGATAAATCACTTTACAATCATCTATGGTCATTAGGTCAGCTTTTCCTAAATTGGCAAAATAATGGCTTGTGTGACTCGGCTAAATATCCCATCGCACATTCACTTGAGAATTTAATGAGCATTTGTTATTCTCTTTAAAAGGTTTGGATCCATAGGTCATTTGCATCCTGAACATGTTTCAAACATGCATATCCATTTTTTAAAACATGTGAAGAAAAATCTTTCTTATAAAACTCCACGCCATTAGTGTTCAACTAGTGGAATTTCCCAAACTTGGATAACAAAACTTTTCTATTCATTTGTGGTGTGTGAATAAATTTTTCTTTACTTTCATTGGTTATATCTTTAAATTTTTTCCATACATAAACTCTAAAATTTTTATTTTTTTTGTGATCTATTTGCCTTGTCTGTCTTTTTTGTTTACGAGATGAAGGGAAAGTGAACGCTCATGTTTTGATTTAAGAAAAAAATATACATCTTAAAAGGAAATGTACAATGCACAAATGTAGAGTGAGATAATTCCAAAAAGTGTTTGTAATTGTTAAGGATTGTAAACTCTTTTTAGTTTGTATATATTAGGTTTGGCAATCATCGGGAAAATGGGGAGGTGGAGGATTTTTAACTGAGTCTTGACTCCTTATCCATAAGTCAATCCTTACAAAAATATAGCCCGTTATGCATGATAAACCACTCTACAATCATCTATGATCGTTAGGTCAGCGTTTTGTAAATGGGCAAAATAAAGGCTTGTTTGACTCGGGGAAATATCCTACCGCACATTCACTTGAGAATTTAATGAGCGTTTGTTATTCTTTTTAAAAGGTTTGGATCGATAGGTCATTTGCATCTTTAACATGTTTCAAGCATGCATATCCATTTTTTAAAACATGTGTAGAAAAATCTCTTTCTTATAAAACTCCAAGCAATTAGGGTTGAAGTAGTGAAATTTCCCAAACTTGGAAAACAAAATTTTTGTATTCATTTGTGGTGTGTGAATAAATTTTCTTTACTTACATATGTTATTGCTTAAAATTTTTTCCAAACATAAACTCTAAAATTTTAATTTGTAGTGATCTGTTTGCCTTTTATCTCTTTTTTTTTTACGAGATGAAGGGAAAGTGAAAACTCAAGTTTTCATTTAAGAAAAAAGCATAAATCTAAAATAGAAATGCACAATCCACAAATGTAGAGAGAGATAATTCCAAAAAGAGTTTGTAATTTTTAGAGATTGTAAATTTTTTTTAGTTTTTATATATTGGGTTTTGCAATCGTCGGGAAAAGGGGGTGGCAGGGGATTTTTAACTAAGTGTTGACTCCCCATCCATATGTCATTCTGTATAATCATATAGCTTTTTACGCATGATAAATCCCTTTGCAATCATCTATGATCGTCAGGTCAGCTTTTTGTAAATGGCCAAAATAATGCCTAGTTTGACTCGGGTAAATATCCCACTGCAAGTTCACTTGAGAATTTAATAAGCGTTTGTTATTCTCTTTAAAATATTTGGATCCGTAGGTCATTTGCATCTTTAGCATGTTTCAAGCATGCATATCCATTTTGTAAAACATGTGTAGAAAAATATCTTCCTTATAAAACTCCAAGCTATTAGGGTTGAACTATTGGAATTTCCTAAACTTGGATCATAAAAATTTTGTGTTCATTTGTGGTGTGTGACTAAATTTTTTTTAGTTACATTTGCTTTTACTTTAAATTTTTTCCATACAAAAACTCTAAAATTTTCATTTTGATGTGATCTATTTGGCTTTTATCTATTTTTTGTTTACAAGATGTTGGGAAAGTGAAAACTCAAGTTTTGATTTAAGTGAAAAGTATGCATCTAAAATGGAAATGCACAATGAACAAATGAAGAAACAGATAATTCCAAAAAGTATCTTTAATTTTTAGGGATTGTAAACTCTTTTTAGTTTTTATATATTAGGTTTTGTAATCTTCAGGAAAAGGGGAAGGCAAGGGATTTTTAAATGAGGGTTGACTCCAAATCCATAAGTCATTCCTCACAAAAATAAAGTCAGTTACGTATGACAAATTGCTTTACAATCATCTATGATCATTAGGTCTACTTTTAGTAAATGGGCAAAATATTGGCTTGTTTGACTTGGGTAAATAACCCACCACATGTTCACATAAGAATTTAATGAGCGTTTGTTATTCTCTTTAAAACGTTTAGATCCATAGGTCATTTGCATCTTTAACATGTTTCATGCATGCATATCCATTTTTTTTAAAATGTGAAGAAAAATCTTTTTCTTATAAAACTCCAAGCTATTAGTTTTGAACAAGTGCAATTTTCCAAACTTGGATAACAAAAATTTTGTGTTCATTTGTGGTGTGTGAATAAATTTTCTTTACTTACATTTGTTATCGCTTCAAATTTTTTTCAAACATAAATTCTAAAATTTTCATTTTGTTGTGATCTATTTGCCTACATTTGTTATCGCTTCAAATTTTTTTCATACATAAATTCTAAAATTTTCATTTTGTTGTGATCTATTTGCCTTTTATCTCTTTTTTGTTTACGAGATGAAGGGAAAGTGAAAACTCAAGTTTTGATTTAATAAAAAAGTACACATCTAAAATTGAAATGCACAATGCACAAATGTAGAAAGAGGTAACTCCACAAATTGTCAGAAATTTTTAGGGATTGTAAACTTTTTTTAGTTTTTATATATTAGGTTTTGCAATTGTCGGGAAGAAGGGCAGGAGGGGCATTTTTAACTGAGTATTGACTCCACATCCATAAGTCATTCCTTACAAACATAATGCTCGTTACGCATGATAAATCACTTTACAACCATCTATGATGGTTAGGTAAGCTTTTTTGTTAATGGGCAAAATAAGGGTTTGTTTGACTTGGGAAAATATCCCACCTCACGTTCACTTGAGAATTTAATGAGCGTTTTTTATTCTCTTTAAAAGGTTTGGATCCAAAGGTCTTTTGCATCCTTAAGATGTCTCAAGCATGCATATCCATTTTTTAAAACATGTGTACAAAAATCTCTTTCTTATAAAATTCCTAGCTATGAGGATTGAACTAGAGAAATTTCCCAAACTTGGAAAACAAAACTTTTGTGTTCATTTGTGGTGTGTGAATAAATTTTCTTTACTTACATTTATTATTGCTTTAAGTTTTTTCCATACATAAACTCTAAATTTTTCATTTTGTTGTGATCTATTTGCCTTTTATCTCTTTTTTGTTTACAAGATGAAAGAAAAGTGAAAACTCAAGTTCTGATTTAAGAAAATAGTGTACATCTAAAATGGAAATGTACAATGCACAAATGTAGAGAGTGATAATTCCAAAAAGTGTTTGTAATTTTTAGGGATTGTAAACTCTTTTTAGTTTTTATATATTAGGTTTTACGATCATCGGGAAAAGGGGGAGGCGGGGGATTTTTAACCGAGTGTTGACTCCCAATACAAAAGTCAATCCTTACAAACATATAGCCCGTTACGCATGATAAATCACTTTACAATCATCTATGATCGTCAGGTCAGCTTTTTGTAAAAGGGCAAAAGAATGGCTTGTTTGACTCAGGTAAATATCCCACCGCATGTTCACTTGAGAATTTAATGAGCGTTAGTTATTTTCTTTAAAAGGTTTGAATCCATAGGTCATTTGCATCTTTAACATGTTTCAAGCATGCATATCCATTTTTTAAAACATGTGTAGAAAAATCTTTTCCTTATAAAATTCCAAGTTATTAGGGTTGAACTAGTGGAATTCCCCAAACATGGATAACAAAACTTTTGAGTTCATTCGTGGTGTGCCATTAAATTTTCTTTATTTACATTTTTTATTGCATTAAATTTCTTCCACACATAAACTCTAAAATTTTCATTTTGTTGTGATGTGTTAACCTTTTATCTCTTTTTTGTTTACGAGATGAAGGGAAAGTGAAAACTCAAGTTTTGATTTAAAAAAAAGTATACATCTAAAACAGAAATGCACAACGCACAATTGTAGAGAGCGATAATTCCAAAAAAGTGTCTGTAATTTTTAAGGATTGTAATCTATTTTTAGTTTTTATATATTAGTTTTTGCAATCGTCAGGAAAAAGGGGAGGCAGGGGATTTTTAACTGAGTGTCGACTCCCAATCCATAAGTCATTCCTTACAAAAATATAGCCCGTTACGCATGATAATTCACTTGACAATCATCTATGATTGTCAGGTCAGCTTTTTGTAAATGGGCAAAATAATGGCTTGTATGACTCAAATAAATATCCCACCGCACGTTCACTTGAGAATTTATTGAGCGTTTATTATTCTCTTTAAATGGTTTGGATCGGTAGGTCATTTGCATCTATGACATGTTTCAAGCATGCATATCCATTTTTTAAAACATGTGTAGAAAAATCTCTTTCTTAAAAAACTCCAAGCATTAGGGCTGAAATAATGGAATTTCCCAAACTTGGATAAGAAAACTTATGTGTTCATTTGTGGTGTGTGAATAAATTTTATCTACTTACATTTGTTATTGATTTAAATTTTTTCCATACAAAAACTCTAAAATTTTCATTTTGTTGTGATCTATTTGCCTTTTATCTCTTTTTTGTTTACGTGATGAAGGCAAAGTAAAAACTCAAGTTTTGATTTAAGAAAAAAGTATACATCTAAAATGGAAATGCTCAAGGCACAAATTTGCAGAGAGATAATTCCAAAAAGTGTCTATAATTTTTAGGGATTGTAAACTCTTTTTAATTTTTATATATTTGGTTTTGCAAGCGTCGAGACAGGGGGAGGCGGGTGATTTTTAACTGAATATTGACTCCGCATCCATAAGTCATTCCTTACAAAAATATAGTCGTTACGCATCATAATTCACTTTACAACCATCTATGATCGTTAGGTAAGCTTTTTGTAAATGGGCAAAATAAGAGCTTGTTTGACTCGGGTAAAAATCCCACATCACCTTCACATGAGAATATAATGAGCGTTTGTTATTCTCTTTAAAAGGTTTGGATCCAAAGGTCTTTTGCATCTTTAACATGTTTCAAGCATGCATATCCATTTTTTTAAACATGTGTAGAAAAACGTTTTCTTATAAAACTCCAAGCTAAGAGGATTGAACTAGTGGAATTTCTCAAACTTGGAAAACAAAACTTTTGTGTTCATTTGTGGTGTGTGAATAAATTTTTTATACATAAATTTATTATTGCTTTAAATTTTTTCCATGCATAAACTCTAAAATTATCATTTTGTTGTGATCTATTTTCCTTTTATCTCTTTTTTATTTACAAGATGAAGGGAAAGTGAAAACTCAAATTTCAAATTTAATAAAATAGTATACATCTAAAATCGAAATGTACAATGGACAAATATAGAGAGTGATAATTCCAAAATGTGTTTGTAATTTTTAGGGATTGAAAATCTTTTTAGTTTTCATATACTAGGTTTTACAATTGTCGGGAAAAGGGGGAGGTGGGGGATTTTTAACTGAATGTTGACTCCGAATCCATAACTAAATCCTTACAAAATTATAGTCCGTTACGCATGATAAATCACTTTACAATCATCTATGATCATTAGGTCAGCTTTTTGTAAATGGGCAAAATAATGGCTTATTTGACTTGGTTAAATATCCCACTGCACGTTCACTTGAGAATTTAATGAGCGTTTGTTATTCTCTTTAAAAGGTTTGGATCAATAGCTCATTTGCATCTTTAACATGTTTCAAGCATGCATGTCCATATTTTATAAAATGTGTAGAAAAATCTCTTTCTTCTAAAATTCCAAGATATTAGGTTTCAACTAGTGGAATTTCAAAAACATTGATAAAAAAACTTTTGTGTTCATTTGAGGTGTGTGAATAAATTTTCATTACATAAATTTGTTATTGCTTTAAATTTTTTCCATACATAAACTCTAAAACATTTTTTTTGTTGTGATCTATTTGCCTTTTATCTCTTTTTTGTTTATGAGATGAAGGGAAAGTGAAAACTCAAGTTTGGATTTAAGTTAAAAGAGTACATCTAAAATGGAAATGCACAATGCAAAAATGTAGAGAGAGATAATTCCAAAAAGTTTCTGTAATTTTTGGGGATTGTAAACTCTTTTTAGTTTATATATAAAAGGATTTGCAATCAAATGGAAAAGGGGGAGGCAAAGAATTTTAACTGAGTGTTGACTCCAAATCTATAACTCATTCCTTTCAAAAATATAGCCCGTTATGCATGATAAATCACTTTACAATCATCTATGATCATTAGGTCAGCTTCTTGTAAATGGGAAAAATTTTGGCTTGTTTGACTCCGGTAAATATCCCACCGCATGTTCACTTGAGAATTTAATGAGTGTTAGTTATTCTCTTTAAAAGGTTTGGATCCATAGGTCATTTGCATCTTTACCAAGTTTCAAGCATGCATATCCATTTTTTAAAACATGCGTAGAAAAATCTCTTTCTTATAAAATTCGAACCTATAAGGGTTGAACTAGTGGAATTCCCCAAACAAGGATAACAAAACTTTTGTGTTCATTTGTGGTGTTTGAATAAATTTTCTTTACTTACATTTTTTATTGCATTAAATTTCTTCCATACATAACCTCTTTAATTTTCATTTTGTTGTGATCTGTTTGCCTTTTATCTCTTTTTTGTTTACGAGATGAAGGGAAAGTGAAACCTCAATTGTTGATTTAAAAAAAAAGTATACATCTAAAATAGAAATGAACAATGCACAAATGTAGAGAGCGTTAATTCCAAAAAGTGTTTGTAATTTTTAGAGATTGTAAACTCTTTATAGTTTTTATATATTAGGTTTAGCAATCGTCGAGAAAAGAGGGAGGCATGGGATTTTTAACTGAGTGTTGACTAACAATCCTTATGTCATTCCTTACAAAAATGTAGTCTGTTACACATGATAAATCATTTAACAATCATCTATGATCGTTAAGTTAGCTTTTTGTAAATGGGTAAAATAATGGCTTGTTTGACTCGAGTAAATATCCCACCGCATGTTTTTGAGAATTTAATGAACGTTTCTTATTTGCTTTAAAATGTTTGCATCAATTGGTCATTTGCATCTTTAACATGTTTCAAGCATGCATATCCATTTTTTAAAACATGCGTAGAAAAATCACTTTCTTATAAAATTCCGAGCTCTCAGGGTTGAACTAGTGGAATTTCCCAAACTTCAATAACAAAACTTTTGTGTTCATTTGTGGTGTGTAAATAAATTTTCTTTACATACATTTGTTATTTCCTTAAATTTTTCCATACCTAAACTCTTAAATTTTCTTTTTGATGTGATCTATTTGCCTTTTATCACTTTTTTGTTTACGAGATGAAGGGAAAGTGAAAATTCAAGTTTTGATTTAAGAAAAAAGTCAACATCTAAAATGAAAATGCACTATGCACAAGTTTAGAGAGAGACAATTCAAAAAAGTGCCCATAATTTTTAGGGATTGTAAACTCTTTCTAGTTTTTATATATTAGGTTTTTAAGAAAAAAGGGGGAGGTAGGGAATTTTTAACTGACTGTTGACTCCCAATCCATAAGTTATTCTTTAAAAAAATATAGCCTGTTACGGAAGGTAAATATAGCCTTTTATCTCTTTTTTGTCTACGAGATGAAGGGCAAATGAAAACTCAAGTTTCTATTTAAGAAAAAAGTATACGTCTAAAATGGAAACTCACAATGCACAAATGTAGACAAAGATAATTCCAAAAAGAGTATGTAATTTTTAGGAATTGTAAACATTTTTCAGTTTTTATATATTAGGTTTTGCAATCGACGGTAAAAGGGGGAGGCGGGGGATTTTAACTGTGTGTTGACTCCCAATCCATAAGACATTCCTTACAAAAATATAGCCCGCTACGCAAGATAAATCATATTAAAATCATCTATGATCGTTTGGTCAGTATTTTTTAAATACACAAAATAATGGCTTGTTTGACTCAAGTAAATATCCCATCGCACGTTCACTAGAGAATTTAATGAGCATTTTTTATTCTCTTTAAAAGATTTGGATCCATAGATCATTTACATCTTTAACATGTTTCAAGCATGCATATCCATTTTTTAAAACATGTGTAGAAAAATCCCTTTCTTATAAAATTCCAAGCAATTAGGGTTGAACTAGTGGAATTTCCAAAACTTGGATAACAAAACTTTAGTGTTCATTTGTGGTGTGTGAATAATTTTTTTTTTACTTATATTTTATATTGTTTAAATTTTTTCCACACTTAAACTCTAAAATTTTCATTTCTATTTGCCTTTTATCTCTTTTTTGTTTACAAGATGAAGGGAAAGTGAAAACTCAAGTTTTGATGTAAGAAAAAAGTATACATCTAAAATGCAAATGCACAATGCAGAAATATAGAGAGAGATAATTTCAAAAAGTGTCCGTAATTTATAGGGATTGTAAACTCATTTTAGTTTTTATATATTATGTTTTGAAATTGTCGGGAAAAGGGGGAGGCGGGGGATTTTTAACTGACTGTTGGCACCGAATCCATAAGTCATTCCTTACAAAACTGTAGCCCATTACGCGTGATAAATCTCTTTACAATCATCTATGATAGATAGGTCAGGTTTTTGTAAATGGGCAAAATAATGGCATGTTTGACTCGGGTAAATATTCAACCGCACGTTCACTTGAGAATTTAATGAGCGTTTGTTATTCTCTTTAAAAGGTTTGGATCATTAGGTCATTTTCATCTTTAAGTTGTTTCAAGAGTGCACATCCATTTTTTAAAACATGTGTAGTAAAATCTCTTTCTTATAAAATTCCAAGTTTTTAGGGTTGAACTAGTGGAATTTCTCAAAATTTGATAAAAAACTTTTATGGTCATTTGTGGTGTGTGAATAAATTTTCTTTACCTACATTTGTTATTGCTTTAAATTTTTTCCATACATAAACACTAAAATTTTCATTTTGTTGTGATCTATTTGCCTTTTTTTGTTTTTTTGTTTATGAGATGAAGGGAAAGTGAAAACTCAAGTTTTGATTTAAGAATAAAGTATACATCTAAAGAGGAAATTCACAATGCACAAATGTAGAGAGAGATAATTCCAAAAATTGTTCGTAACTTTTGGGGATTGTAAACTATTTTTAGTTTTTATATATTAGTTTTTGCAATCATAGTGAAAAGGGAGAGGCGGGGATTTTGAACTTGTTGTTGACTCCCAATAAATAAATCATTCGGTATAAAAATATAGCCCATTATGCATAATAATTCACTTTACAATCTTCTATGATCGTTAGGTCCGCTTTTCATAACTGGCCAAAATATTGGCTTGTTTGACTCGGGCAAATAGCCAAACGCACGTTCACTTGAGAATTTACTGAGCGTTAGTTATTCACTTTAAAAGGTTTGGATCCATAGTTCATTTGCATCTTGAACATGTTTCAATCATGCATATCCATTTTTTAAAACATGCGTAGAAAAATCTATTTCTTATAAAATTCCAAGCTATTAGGGTTGAACTTGTAGAATTTCCGAAACATGGAAATCAAAACTTTTGTGTTTGTTTGTGGTGAGTGAATAAATTTTCTTTCTTACATTTTTTATTTCTTTAAAATTTTTCCATACATAAACTCTAAAATTTTCATTTTGTTGTGATCTAATTGCTTTTATCTCTTTTTTTTTGTTTTGCGAGATGAAGGGAAAGTGAAAACTCAAGTTTTGATTTTAGAAAATATATACATCTAAAATGGAAATGCACAATGCAAAATTGTAGAGAGAAATAATTCAAAAAAGTGTCCGTATTTTTAAGGGATATTAAACTCTTTATAGTTTTTATATATTAGGTTTGGCAATGGTTGGGAAAAAGGGGAGGAGAGGGATTTTTAACTGAGTGTTGACTCCCAATCCAAAAGTCATGCCTTACAAAAATATACACCATTACGCATGATAAATCACTTTACAATAATCTATGATCGTTAGGTCCGCTTTTTGTAAATGGGAAAAATAATGGCTTATTTGACTCGGGTAAATATCCCACCGCATGTTCACTTATGAATTTAATGAGCGTTTTTTATTCTCTTTAAAAGATTTGGATCCATAGGTTATTTTCAACTTTAACATGTTTCAAGCATGCATATCCATTTTTTAAAACCTGTGTAGAAAAAATCACTTTCTTATAAAATTCCTAGCTATTATGGTTGAACTAGTGCAATTGTCCAAACATGGATAACAAAAATTTTGTGTTCATTTGTAGTGTGTGAATAATTTTTTTTACATAAATTTGTTATTTCTTAAAATTTTTTCCATACATAAAATCTAAAATTTTATTTTATAGTGATCATTTTGCCTTTTATCTCTTTTTTTGTTTATGAGATGAAGGGAAAGCGAAAACTCAAGTCTTGATTTAAGAAAAAAGTATACATCTAAAATGGAAATTCACGATGCACAAATGTAGTAAAAAATAATTCCAAAAAGTGTCCGTAATTTTTAGGGATTGTAAACTCTTTTTTATTTTTATATTTTAGGTTTTGTAATCATCGGGAAAAGGGGGAGGCGGTGGATTTTTTACTGACTGTTGACTCCCAATCCATAATTCATTCCTTACAAAAATGTAGTCCGCGATGCATGATAATTCACTTTACAATCATCTATGATCTTTTGGTCAGCTTTTTGTAAATGGGAAAAATAACGGCTTGTTTGACTCTGGTAAATATCCCACCGCACGTTCACTTGAGAATTTAATGAGCGTTTGTTACTCTCTTTAAAAGATTTGAATCCTTAGGTCATTTGCTTCTTTAACTGTTTCAAGCATGCATATCCATTTTTTAAAACATGTGTGGAAAAATCCCTTTCTTATAAAATTCCAAGCTATTAGGGTTGAACTAGTCGAATTTCCCAAACTTTAATAACAAAAATTTTGTGTTCATTTGTGGTGTGTGAATAAATTTTCTTTACTTACATTTGTTATTGCTTTAATTTTTTTCCATACTTAAACTCAAAATGTTTCCTTTTGTTGTGATCTATTTGGCTTTTATCTCTTTTTTGTTTACGAGATCAAGGGAAAGTGAACACTCAAGATTTTATTTAAGAAAAAAGTATACATCTAAAATGAAAATGCACAATGCACAAATCTGGAGAGAGATAATTCCATAAAGTGTCTATAATTTTTAGGGATTGTAAACCCTTTTGATTTTTTATATATAAGGTTTTGCAATCGTCGGGAAAAAGGGGAGACGTGGGATTTTTAACTGAGTGTTGACTCCGAATCCATAAGTTACTCCTTACTAAAATATAGCCTGTTAAGAACGATAAATCACTTTACAATCATCTATGATCGTTAAGTCAGCTTTTTGTAAATGGGCAAAATAATGGCTTCTTTGACTCGGGTAAATATCCCACCGCACGTTCACTTGAGAATTTAATGAGCGTTTGTTATTCTCTTTAAAAGGTTTGGATCCATAGGTCATTTGCATCTTTAACATGTTTCAAGCATGCATATCCATTTTGTAAAACATGTGTAGAAAAATCTATTTCTTATAAAATTCCAATCTAGTGGGTTGAACTAGTGGTGTTTCCCAAACTTGGATAACAAAACTTTTGTGTTCATTTGTGGTGTGTGGATAAATTTTCTTTACTTACATTTTTTATTTCTTTAAATTTTTTCCATACATAAACTCTAAAATTTTCATTTCGTTGTGATCTATTTTCCTTTTATCTCATTTTTGTTACCGAGACGAAGGGAAAGAGAAAACTCAAGTTTAGATTTAAGAAAAAATTATACATCTAAAACAGAAATGCACAACGCACAAATGTAGAGAGAGATAATTTTAAAAAGTTTCCATAATTTTTAGGGACTGTAAACTCTTTTTAGTTTTTATATAAAAGGGGGAGGTGGGGTATTTTTAACTGAGTGTTGAATCCATAAGTCATTCTTCACAAAAATATTGCCTGTTATGAACTATGAATCACTTTACAATCATCTATGATCGTTAGGCCATTTGTTTTTAAATGGGCAAAATAATGGCTTGTTTGACTCGGGTAAATATCCCACCACATGTACACTTGAGAATTTAATGAATTTAATGAGCGTTTTTTAATCTCTTTAAAAGGTTTGGATCCATTGGTCATTTGCATCTTTAACATGTTTCAAGCATGCATATCCATTTTTTAAAACATGTGTAGAAAAATCTCTTTCTTAAAAAACTTCCATGCCGATAAAAAAGAGAGATATCCATTTAAAAAAAGTGTTCGTAACTTTTAGAGATTGTAAACTATTTTTAGTTTTTTTATATTGGGTTTTGCGATCATCAGGAAAAGAGGCAGTGGGGGATTCTTAAGTGAATATTGAATCCCAGTCCATATGTCATTCCTTACAAAAATATAGCCCATGACACCATATAAATTACTTTACAATTATCCATGATAGTTGGGTCAAATTTTTGTAATTGGATAAAATAATGGATTGTTTGACTTGGATATATATCCCACCACAGTTTCACTTGAGAATTTAATGATCGTTTTTTATTCTCTTTAAAAGGTTTGGATCCATAGGTCATTTGCATCTTTAACATGTTTCAAGCATGCATATCCATTTTTTAAAACATGTGCTGAAAAATCCCTTTCTTATAAAATTCCAAGTTATTAGGGATCAACTAGTGGAATTTCCCAAACTTGGATAACAAAACTTTTGTGTTCATTTGTGGTCTATGAATAAATTTTCTTTACTTTCATTCGTTATTGCTTTAATTTTTTTTCTTTATAGAAACTCTAAAATTTTCATTTTGTTGTGATCTATTTGCCATTTATCTCCTTTTTGTTTACGAGATAAAGGGAGAGTGAAAACTCAAGTTTTGACTTAAGAAAAAGGTTTACATCTAAAATTAAAATGCACTATGCACAAATGTAGAGAGAGATAATTCCAAAATGTGTTCGTAATTTATAGGGATTGTAAACTCTTTTTAGTTTTTATGTATTAGGGTTAGCAATTGTCAAGAAAAAGCCGGTGGGATTTTTAACATAATGATGAATCCAAATCCATACGTCATTCCTTAAAAAAATAAAGCCCGTTATGCATGATAAATCACTTTACTGTCATCTATGATCGTTTGGTTAGCTTTTTTTTAAATGGGCAAAACAATGGCTTGTTTTACTGGGACAAATATCCCACCGCACGTTCACTTGAGAATTTAATGAGCGTTTGTTAATCTCTTTAAAAGGTTTGGATCTATAGGTCATTTGCATCTTTAAGTAGTTACAAGCATGCATTTCCATTTTTTAAAAAGTGTAGAAAAATCCCTTTTTTATAAAATTCCAAGCTATTAGGGTTGAACCAGGGGAATTTCCCAAACTTGGATAACAAAATTTTTTTGTTCATTTATGGTGTGTGAATAAATTTTCTTTACTTATATTTTATATTTCTTTAAATTGTTTCCATACATAAACTCTAAAATTTTCATTTTGTAGTGATCTATTTTCCTTTTATCACTTTTTTATTTACAAGATGAAGGGAAAGTTAAAACTTAAGTTTTGATTTATGAAAAAAGTATACATCTAAAATGGAAATGCACAATGCACAAATGTAGGGAGAGATAATTCCAAAAAGTGTCTGTAATTTATAGGAATTGTAAACTCTTTTTAGTTTTTATATATTAGGTTTTGCAATTTTCGGGAAGAGGGGGAGGCAGGGGATTTTTAACTTATTGATGACTCCCAATCCATAAGTCATTTCTTACAAAAATATAGCCCGTTGACATGGTAAATCACTTTACAATCATCTATGATCGTTAGGTCTGCTTTTTGTAAATGGGCAAAATAATGTCTTGTTTGACTGGTGTAAATTTCCCACCACACGTTCACTTGAGAATTTAATGAGCGTTTGTTATTCTCTTTAAAATCTTTGGATCTATAGGTCATTTTCATCTTTAAGTTGTTTCAAGCATGCATTTCCATTTTTTAAAACGTGTAGAAAAATCCCTTTCTTATAAAATTCCAAACTATTAGGGTTGAACTAGGGGAATTTCCCAAACTTGGATAACAAAACTTTTTTGTTCATTTATGGTGTGTGAATAAATTTTCTTTACTTATATTTTATATTTCTTTAAATTATTTCCATACATAAACTCTAAAATTTTCATTTTGTAGTGATCTATTTGCCTTTTATAACTTTTTTATTTACAAGATGAAGGGAAAGTGAAAACTTAAGTTTTGATTTAAGAAAAAAGTATACTTCTAAAATGGAAATGCACAATGCACAAATGTAGAGAGAGATAATTCCAAAAAGTGTTCATAATTTATAGGAATTATAAACTCTTTTTAGTTTTTATATATTAGGTTTTGCAATTTTCGGGAACAGGGCAGGCGAGGGATTTTTAACTTACTGATGACTCCCAATCCATAAGTCATTCCTTACAAAAATATAGCCTATTACGCATGGTAAATCACTTTATAATCATCTATCTGCTTTTTGTAAATGGGCAAAATAATATCTTGTTTGACTGGTGTAAATTTTCCACCACACGTTCACTTGAGAAATTATTGAGCGTTTGTTATTCTCTTTAAAAGCTTTGGATCTATAGGTCATTTGAATCTTTAAGTTCCCTTTCTTATAAAATTGGAACTTATTAGGATTGAACCAGTGGAATTTCCAAAACTTGGATAACAAAACTTTTGTGTTCATTTGTGGTGTGTGAATAAATTTTCTATACTTACATTCGTTATTGCTTGAAATGTTTTCTTTACATAAATTCTAAAATTTTCATTTTGTTGTGTTCTATTTACCTTTTATCTCTTTTTTGTTTACGAGATGAAAGGAAATTGAAAAGTCAACTTTTGATTTAAGAAAAAAGTATACATCTAAAATGGAAATGCACAATGCACAGATGTAGAAAGAGATAATTCCAAAATGTGTCCGTAATTTTTAGTGATTATGAAATATTTTTAGTTTTTATATATTTGGTTTTGCAATCATCGAGAAAAGGAGCAGGAAGGGGATTTTTAACTGGCTATTGACTCCCATTGCATAAGTCATTCCTTAAAAAAATATTGCCCGTTATGCATGATAATTCACTCTACAATTGTCTATGATCGTTAGGTCAGTTTTTAGTAAATTGGCAAAAATATTGGCTTGTTTGACTCGGGAAAATAGCCCACAACACGTTCACTTGAGAATTGAGTGAGTGTTTGTTATTCTCTTTAAAAGGTTTACATCCATAGTTCATTTGTCTCTTGAACATGTTTCAAGCATGCATATCCATTTTTTTAAAAATGCGTAAGAAAATCTCCTTCTTATAAAATTCTAAGCTATTAGGGTTGAACTAGTGGAAATTCTCAAACATGGAAAACAAAATTTTTGTGTTCATTTGTGGTGTGTGAATAAATTTTCTTTACTTACATTTTTAATTTCTTTTAATTGTTTCCATACATAAACTCTAAAATTTTCATTTTGTTTTGATCTATTTCCCTTTTATCTCTTTTTTGTTTCCAAGATGAAGGGAAAGTGAAAACTCAAGTTTTGATTTATGAAAAAAGTATATATGTAAAATTGAAATGCACAATGCAAAAATGTTGAGAGATATAATTCTTAAAAGTGTCCATAATTTTTAGGGATTGTAAACTCTTTTTAATTTTTTTATATTGGGTTTTGTAATTATCAGGAAAAGGAGGATGCGGGGGATTTTTAATTGGTTGTTGATTCCCAATCAATAAGTCATTCTTTAAAAAAATATAGCTCATTACGCATGATAAATAACTTTACAATCATTTATGATCGTTAGGTTAGCTTTTTGTAAATGGGCAAAATAATGGCTTGTATGACTCAGGTAAATATCCCACCTCACGTTCACTTGAAAATTTAATTAGCGTTTGTTATTCTCTTTTAAAGCTTTGGATCCATAGGTCATTTTCATCTTTAACATGTTTCAAGCATGCATATCCTTTTCTTAAAACATGTGTAGAAAAATCCCTTTCTTATAAAATTCCAAGCTATTAGGGTTGAACAAGTGGAATAGCCCAAACTTGGATAACAAAACTTTTGTGTTCATTTGTGGTCCGTGAATAAATTTTCTTGACTTACATTTGTTAGTTCTTAAAATTTTTTCCATACATAAACTCTAAAATTATCATTTTAATGTGATCTATTTGCCTTTTATCTCTTTCTTAGTTGACGAGATGAAGGGAAAGTGAAAACTCAAGTCTTGATTTAAGAAAAAAGTATACATCTAAAATAGAAATGCACAATGCACAAATGTAGTAAGAAATAATTCCAAAAAGTGTCCGTAATTTTTAGGGATTGTAAATTGTTTTTAGCTTTTATATTTTAGGTTTTGCAATCATCGGGAAAAGAGGGAGGTAGTGGATTTTTAACTGACTATAGACTCCAAAACCATATATCATTCCTTACAAAAATATAGCCCGTTATGCATGATAATTCACTTTACAATCATCTACGATCTTTAGGTCAGCTTTTTGTAAATGGGAAAAATAATGCCTTGTTTGACTCGGGTAAATATCCCACCGCACGTTCACTTTAGAATTTAATGAGAGTTTGTTATTCTCTTTAAAAGGTTTGGATCTATAGGTTATTTGCATCTTTAACATGTTTCAAGCATGCAAATCCATTTTTTAAAACATGCGTAGAAAAATCCCTTTCTTATAAAATTCTAAGCTATTAGGGGGTAACTACGGAATTTCCCAAACTTGGATAACAAAACTTTTGTGTTCATTTGTGGTGTGTGAATAAATTTTCTTTACTTACATTTGTTATTTCTTTAAATTTTTTCCATACATAAACTCTAAAATTTTCATTTTGTTGTGATATATTTTCCTTTTATCTCTTTTTTGTTTACGAGATGAAGGGAAAGTGAAAACTCAAGTCTTGATTTATGAAAAAAGTATACATCTAAATTGGAAATGCACAATGCAAAAATGAAGGTAGAGATATAAAGCATAAATTGTCTGTAAGTTTTTAGGGATTGTAAACTCTTTATAGTTTTTATATATTAGGTTTTGCAATCATCGGGAAAAGGTGAAGGCGGGGGATTTTCAACTAACTGTTGACTCCCAATCCATAAGTCATTCCTTACAAAAATATAGCCCGTTACACATGATAATTCACTTTAAAATCATATATGATCTTTAGGTAAGCTTTTTGTAAATGGGCAAAATAATTGCTTGTTTGACTCGGGAAAATATCCCACCTCACATTAACTTGAGAATTTAATGAGTGTTTGTTATTATGTTAGAAAGGTTTGGATCCATAAGTCATTTGCACCTTTAACATGTTTCAAGCACGCGTATCCAATTTTTAAAACATGCGTAGAAAAATCTATTTCTTTTAAAATTCCTAGCTTTTAGGGTTGAACTACTGGAATTTCCCAAACTTGGATAACAAAACTTTTGTATTCATTTGTGGTGTGTGATTAAATTTTCTTTACTTACTTTTGTTATTGCTTAAATTTCTTCTATACATAAACTCTAAAACTTTCATTTTGTTGTGATCTATTTGCCTTTTATCTCTTTTTTGTTTACGAGATGACGGAAAAGTGAAAAAAGAAGTTTTGATTTAAGTAAAAAGCATACATCTAAAATGGAAATGTCCAATGCACAAATGTAGAGAGAGATAATTTCAAAAGTGTCCATAATTTGTTTGAATTGTAAACTCTTATGAGTTTTCTTATATTAGGTTTTGCAATCGTTGGTAAAAGGGGGAGGTGGGGGATTTTTAACTGAGTGTTGACTCCCAATCCATAAGTCATTCCTCACAAAAATATAGCCCATTACGCATGATAAATCGCTTTACAATCAACTATGATCATTAGGTCAGCTTTTTTTAAATGGGCAAAATATTGGCTTGTTTGACTCGGGCAAATTGCCGACCGCACATTCACATGAGAATTTAATGAGCTTTTTTTATTCTCTTTAAAAGGTTTGGATCCATAGATAATTTGCATCTTGAAAATGTTTCAAGCATTCATATCCATTTTTTAAAACATCCGTAGAAAAATCTATTTCTTATAAAATTAGAAGTTATTAGGGTTGAATTAGTGGAATTTCCCAAACTTGAATTACAAAACTTTTGTGTTCATTTTTGGTGTGTGAATAAATTTTCTTTACTTAAATTTGTTATTTCTTAAAAATTTTTCCATACATAAACTTTAAAATTTACATTTTGCTGTGATCTATTTGCCTTTTATTTTTATTTTTTTTACGAGATGAAGGGTAAGAGAAAACTCAAGTTTTGATTTAAGAAAAAAGTATACATCTAAAATGGAAATGCTCATTGCAAAAATGTAGCGATAAATAATTCCAAAAAGTGTCTTTAATTTTTAGGGTTATGAAACTCTATTTAGTTTTTATATATTAGGTTTTACAATCGTCAGGAAAAGGCGAAGGCTAGGGATTTTTAACTGACTGTTGACTCCCAATCCACATTCCTTAGTAAAATATTACCCGATACGAATGATATATCACTTTACAATCATCTCTGATAGTTAGTCAGCTTTTGTAAATTGGAAAAATAATGGCTTGTTTGACTAGGGAAAATATCCCACCACGCATTAACTTGAGAATTTAACGAGCGTTTGTTATTCAGTTTAAAAATTTTAGATCCATAGGTCATTTGCATCTTTAACATGTTTCAAGCTTGCGTATCCATTTTTTAAAACATGTGTAGGAAAATCTCTTTCTTAAAAAATTCAAAGCTATTAGGGTTGAACTAGTGGAATTTTCCAAACTTGGATAACAAAACTTTTGTGTTCATTTCTGGTGTGTGAATAAATTTTCTTGACTTACATTTGTTATTACTTGAAATGTTTTTCATACATAAACTCAAAAATTTTCATTTTTTTGTGATCTATTTGCATTTTATCTACTTTTTTGTTTACGAGAAGGGAAAGTAAAAACTCATGTCTTGATTTAAGGAAAAAGTATACATCTAAAATGGAAATGCACAATGCACAAATGTAGAGAGAAATAATTCCAAAAAGTGTCCATAATTTAAAGGGATTATAATCTCTTTTTAGTTTTTATATATTAGGTTTTACAATCGTTGGGAAAAGGGGGAGGCGGGGGATTTTCAACTAACTGTTGACTCCCAATCCATAAGTTATTCCTTACAAAAATATAGCCAGCTACACTTCATAAATCAATTTACAATCTTCTATGATCGTTAGGTCAACTTTTTGTGAATGGGAAAAATAATGACTTGTTTAACTCGGGTAAATATCCCACTACACGTTCACTAGTAAATTTAATGAGCGTTTGTTATTCTCTTTAAAAAGTTTGGATCCATAGGTCATTTGCATCTTTAACTTGTTTCAAGCATGCGTATCCATTTTTCAAACATTTTTAGAAAAAACCATTTCTTATAAAATTCCAAGCTATTAGGGTAGAACGAGTGGAATTTCCCAAACTTGGATAACAAAACTTTTCTGTTCATTTGTGGTTTGTGAATAAATTTTCTTTACTTACATATGTTATTGTTTTAAATTTTTTCCATACATAAACCCTAAAATTTTCATTTTGTTGTGATCTATTTGCGTTTTATCTTTTTTTTTTTTTGTTTACGAGATGAAGGGAAAGTGAAAACTCAAGTCTTGATTTAAGAAAAAGAGTATACATCTAAAATGGAAATGCACAATGCACAAATGTAGAGAGAAATAATTCCAAAAAGTGTCCGTAATTTTTAAGGGTTGTAAACTTTGTTTAGTTTTTATATAATAGATTTTGCAATCGTCAGGAAAAGGGGGAGGCGGGGGATTTTTAACTGGCTGTTGACTCCCTATCCATAAGTAACTCCTTACAAAATATAGCCCGTTACGTATGATAATTCACTTTACTATCATTTATGATCACTAGGTCAGCTTTTGTACAAGGGCAAAATATTTTCTTGTTTTACTCGGGCAAATACCCCACTGCACGTTCACTTGAGAATTTAATGAGCATTTGTTATTCTATTTATAAAGTTTGGATCCATAACTCATTTGCATCCTGAACATGTTTCAAGCATGCATATCCATTTTTTAAAACAACAGTAGAAAAATTCCTTTCTTACAAAATTCCAAGCTATTAGGGTTGAACTAGTGGAATTTCCCAAACTTGGATAACAAAACTTTTGTGTTCAATAGTGGTGTGTGAAAATTTTTTTTTTACTATACATTTGTTATTTCTTTAAACTTTTTTCATACATAAACTCTAAAATTTTCATTTTTTTGAGATCTATTTGCGTTTTATATCTTTTTTTATTTACGAGATGAAGGGAAAGTGAAAACTCAAGTCTTGATTTAAGAAAAAAGTATAGATATAAAATAGAAATGCACAATGCAAAAATGTAGAGAGAAATATTTCCAAAAAGTTTCCGTAATTTTATGGAATTGTAAACTCTTTTTAGTTTTTATATATTAGGTTTTGCAAATGTCAGAAATAGGGGGAGGCGGGGGATTTTTAACTGAGTGTTGACCCCCAATCCATAAGTCATTCCTTAAAAAAATATAACTTGTTATGCATGATAAATCACTTTACAATCATCTTTGATTGTTAAGTCAACTTTTTGTAAATGGGAAAATAATGGCTTGTTTGACTCGTGTAAATATCGCACCGCACGTTCTCTTGAGAATTTAATGAGCGTTTTTTATTCTCTTTAAAAGATTTGGATCCATAGGTCATTTTCATCTTTACCATGTTTCAAGCTTCCATATCCATTTTTTAAAACATGTGTGGAAAAATCCCTTTCTTATAAAATTCCAAGCTATTATGGTTGAACTAGTCGAATTTCCCAAACTTGGATAACAAAACTTTTGTGTTCATTTGTGGTGTGTGAATAAATTTTCTTTATTTACATTTTTTATTTCTTTAAATATTTTCCATACATAAACTCTAAAATGTTCATTTTGTTGTGATCTATTTGCCTTTTATCTCTTTTTTTGTTTACGATATGAAGGGAAAGTGAACACTCAAGTCTTGATTTAATAAAAAAGTATACATCTAAATTGGAAATGTACAATGAACAAATGTAGGGAGAAATAATTCCAAAAAGTGTTCGTAAGTTTTAGGGATTGTAAAGTCGTTTTAGTTTTTATAAATTAGATTTTGCAATCATCGGGAAAAGGTGGAGGCGGGGGATTTTAAACTGACTGTTGACTCCCAACCCACAAGTCATTTCTTACAAAAATAAAGCCCGTTACACATGATAATTCACTTTACAATCATGTATGATCTTTAGGTCAGCTTTTTGTAAATGGGAAAAATAATGGCTTGTTTGACTCGGGAAAATATCCCACCACACATTAACTTGAAAATTTAGTGAACGTTTGTTTTTCTATTTAAAAGGTTTAGATCCAGAAGTCATTTGCATATTTAACATATTTCAAGCATGCATATCCATTTTTTAAAACATGCGTAGAAAAATCTCTTTCTTATAAAATTTCAAGCTATGAGTGTTGAATTAGTGGAATTTCCCAAACTTGCATAACAAAACTTTTGTGTTCAGTTGTGGTGTGTGAATAAATTTTTTTTACTTACTTTTGTTATTGCAATAAATTTTTTCCATATGTAAACTGTAAAACTTTCATTTTGTTGTGATCAATTTGCCTTTTATCTCTTGTTTGTTTACGAGATGAAGGGAAAGTGAAAACTCAAATTTTGATTTAAGAAAAGAGCATACATCTAAAATGGAAATGCCCAATGCATAAAAGTAGAGAGATAATTCCAAAAGTGTCCATAATTTTTATGGAATGTAAACTCTTTTGAGTTTTCTTATATTAGGTTTTGCAATCGTCGGGAAAAGGGGGAGGCGGGGGATTTTAACTGAGTGTTGACTCCCCATCCATAAGTCAATCCTTACACAAATATAGCCCGTTACGCATGATAAATCACTTTAAAATCACCTATGATCGTTAGGTCAGCTTTTTGTAAATGGACAAAATAATGGCTTGTTTGATTCGGGTACATATCCCACCCGTACATTCACTTGAGAATTTTAAAAGCGATGGTTATTCTCTTTAAAAGGTTTGGATCCATAGGATATTTCCATCTTTAACTTGTTTCAAGCATACATATCCATTTTTTAAAACATTTAAAGAAAAATCCCTTTCATATGAAATTCCAAGCAATTGGGGTAGAACAAGTGGAATTTCCAAAACTTGGATAACAAAACTTTAGTGTTCATTTGTGGTGTCTGAATAAATTTTCTTTACTAACATTTGTTATTGCTTTAAATTTTTTCCATACATAGACTCTAAAATTTTCATTTTGTTGTGATCTATTTGCCTTTTATCTCTTTTTTGTTTACGTGGTGAAGGAAAAGTGAAAACTCAAGTTTTGATTTAAGAAAAAAGTATACATCTAAAATGGAAATAAACATTGCTAAAAATTAGAGAGAGCTAATTCCTAAAAGTGTTTGTAATTTTAAGGGATTGTAAACTCTTTTTATTTTTTATATTATAGATTTTCCAATCGTCAAGAAAACGTGGTGGCGGAGGATTTTTAACTGGCCGTTCACTTCCAATCCATGAGTAATTCCATACAAAATATAGCCCATTACGCATGATAATTTACTTTACAATCATCTATGATTGATAGGTTAGCTTTTGTAAATGGTCAAAATATTGGCTTGTTTGACTAGGGCAAATAGCCCACCGCACGTTCACTTGAGAATTTAATGAGCGTTTGTTATTCTCTTTAAAAGGTTTGGATCCATAATTCATTTGCATCTTGAACATGTTTCAAGCATTCATATCCATTTTTTAAAACATACGTAGAAAAATCTGTTTCTTATAAAATTCCAAGCTATTAGGGTTGAACTAGTGGAATTTCCCAAACTCGGATTACAAAACTTTTGTGTTCATTTGTGGTGTGTGAATAAATTTTCTTTACTTACATTTTTTTCTTTAAATTTTTTCCATACATAAACTCTAAAATTTTCATTTGGGTGTGATCTATTTGCCTTTTGTCTCTTTTTTGTTTACGAGATGAAGGGAAAGTGAAAACTCAAGTTTTGATTTAAGAAAAAAGTATACATAAAAAATGGAAATGCACTATGCACAAGTGTTGAGAGAGATAATTCATAAAATTAGCCCTAATTTTTAGGAATTGTAAACTCTTTTTAGTTTTTATATATTAGGTTTTGCAATCATCAGTAAAAGGGGGAGGCGGGGAATTTTTAACTGAGTGTTGACTCCCAATCCATAAGTCATTCATTACAAAAATATAGCTCATTACGCATGATAAATCACTTTACAATCATCTACGATCGTTAGGTCTACTTTTTGTAAATGGGCAAAATAATGGCTTGTTTGACTCCGATAAATATCTCACCTCACGTTCACTTCAGAATTTAATGAGCGTTTGTTATTCTCTTTAAAAGATTTGGATCCATAAGTCATTTTCATCTTTAACATGTTTCAAGAACACATCCATTTTCTAAAACATGTGTATAAAAATCCCTTTCTTATAAAATTCCAAGCTATTAGGGTTGAAGTAGTGAATTTTCCCAAACTTGGATTACAAAACTTTTGTTTTTTTTTGTGGTGTGTGGGTAAAATTTCTTTACTTCCATTTGTTATTTCTTTAAATATTTTCCATACATAAACTCTAAAATTTTCATTTTGTTGTGATCTATTTGCCTTTTATCTTTTTTTTTTTTTGTTTATGAGATGAAGGGAAAGTGAAAACTCAAGTCTTGATTTAAAAAAAAAGTATACATCTAAAATGGAAATGCAAAATCCACAAATGTAGAGAGAAATAATTCCAAAAAGTGTCCATATCTTTTAGCGGTTGTAAACTCTTTTTAGTTTTTATATATTAGGTTTTGTAATCATCGTGAAAAGGGGGAGGCAGGGGATTTTTAACTGAGTGTTGAGTCCCAATCCATAAGTCATTCCTTACTAAAATAAAACCCGCTACACAAGATATATCACTTTACAATCATCTCAGATCGTTAGGTCAGCTTTTTCTAAATGGGACAACTAATGGCTTGTTTGATGCGGGAAAATATCCCAACGCACATTAACTTGAGAATTTAACGAGCGTTTGTTTTCCTTTTAAAAGGTTTGGATCCATAGGTCATTTGCATCTTTAACATATTTCAAGCTTGCGTATCCATTTTTTAAAACATGAGTAGAAAAATCTCTTTCTTATAAATTTCTAAGCTATTAGGGTTGAACTAGTGGAATTTCCCAAACTTGGATAACAAAACTTTTGTGTTCATTTGTGGTGTGTGAATAAATTTTCTTTACTTATATTTGTTATTGCTTTAAATTTTTTCCAAACATAAACTCTAAAAATTTCAATTTTTTGTGATGTATTTGCGTTTTATCTCTTTTTTTTTATTTAGTGATGAAGGGAAAGTGAAAACTCAAGTCTTGATTTAAGAAAAATGTATACATCTAAAATGGAAATTCACAATGCACAAATGTAGAGAGAAATAATTCCAAAAAGTGTCCATAATTTCAAGGGATTGTATACTCTTTTTAGTTTTTATATATTAGGTTTCGTAATCGTTGGGAAATGGGGGAGGTGGGGGATTTTTAACTCACTATTGATTCCCAATCCATAAGACACGCCTTACAAAAATATAGCCTTCTACACATGATAAATCACTTTACAATCATTTATGATTGTTAGGTCATCTTTTTATGAATGGGCAAAATAATGGCACGTTTGACTCGGGTAAATATCCCACCGCACGTTAACTTCAGAATTTTATGAGCATTTGTTATTCCCTTTAAAAGGTTTGATCCATAGGTCATTTTTATCTTTAACTTGTTTCAATCGTGCGTATCCATTTTTTAAAACATGTTTAGAAAAATCCCTTTCTTATAAAATTCCAATCTTTTAGGGTTGAACTAGTCGAATTTCCCAAACTTGGATAACAAAACTGTTGTGTTCATTTGTGGTGTGTGAATAAATTTTCTTTACATACATTTGTTTTTTATTTAAATTTTTCCATAAATAAACTCTTAAAATTTCATTTCGTTGTGATCTATTTGTGTTTTATCTCTTTTTTTGTTTACGAGATGAAGGGAAAGAGAAAACTCAAGTCTTGATTTAAGAAAAAAGTATACATCTAAAATGGAAATGCACAATGCACAAATGTTGAGAGAAATAATTCCAAAAAGTGTTCGTAATTTGTAGGGGTTATAAACTCTTTTTATTTTTAATATATTAGGTTTTGCAATCACTGTGAAAAGGGGGAGGCGGAGGATTTTTAACTAACTATTGACTCCAAATCCATAAGTCATTCCTTACAAAAATATAGCCTGCTACACATGATGATTCACTTTACAATCATCTATAATCTTTTGATCAGCTTTTTGTAAATGGGCAGAATAATGGCTTGTTTGACTTGGTAAAATATCCCATCGCACGTTCACTTGAGAATTTAAAGAGCATTTGTTATTCTCTTTGAAAAATTTGGATTCATAGGTCATTTTCATCTTTAACATGTTTCAAGCATGCAAATCCCTTTTACAAAACATGTGTAGAAAAATTGTTTGTTATAAAATTCCAAGCAATTAGGGTTGAACTAGTGGAATTTTCCAAACTTTGATAACAAAACTTTTGTGTTCATTTGTCCAGTGTGAAGAAATTTTCTCTACATAAATTTGTTATTGCTTTAAATTATTTCCGTCCATAAACTCTAAAATATGCATTTTTGTTGTGATCTTTACGAGATGAAGAGAAAGTGAAAACTCAAGTTTTTATTTAAGAAAAAAGTATAAAGCTAAAATAGAAATGCACAATACACAAGTGTAGAGAGAGAGCATTCCAAAAATTGTTTGTAATTTTTAGGGAAAGTAAACTTTTTTACTTTTTATATATTAGGTTTTGCAATCGTCGGTAAAAGGAGGAGGCGGGGGATTTTTAACTTAGTGTTGACTCCCAATCAATAAGGCATTCCTTACAAAAATATAGCCTGTTACGCATGATAAATCAATTTACAATCATCTATAATCGTTAGGTCAGCTTTTTATAAATGGGTAAAATAATGGCTTGTTTCACTCGGGTAAATATCCCACCCCACATTCACTTCAGAATTTAATGAACGTTTTTTATTCTCTTTAAAAGTTTTGGATCCATAAGTCATTTTCATCTTTATCATGTTTCAAGCATGCATATCCATTTTTTAAAACATGTGTTGAAAAATCCCTTTCTTAAATAATTCCAAGCTTTTAGGGTTGAACTAGTGGAATTTCCCAAACTTGCATAACAAAACTTTTGTGTTCATTTGTCGTGTGTGAATAAATTTTATTTACTTACATTTTTATTTCTTTAAATTTTTTCCATACATAAACTCTAAATTTTCATTTTGTTGTGATCTATTTTTTCCCAATCAATAAGTCATTCCTTACAAAAATATAGCCTGTTACGCATGATAAATCAATTTACAATCATCTATAATCGTTAGGTCAGCTTTTTATAAATGGGTAAAATAATGGCTTGTTTCACTCGGGTAAATGCCCCCACATTCACTTTAGAAATTAATGAGCGTTTTTTATTCTCTTTAAAAGTTTTGGATCCATAAGTCATTTTCATCTTTATCATGTTTCAAGCATGCATATCTATTTTTTAAAACATGTGTTGAAAAATCCCTTTCTTAAATAATTCCAAGCTTTTAGGGTTGAACTAGTGGAATTTCCCAAACTTGCATAACAAAACTTTTGTATTCATTTGTCGTGTGTGAATAAATTTTTTTTACTTACATTTGTTATTTCTTTAAATTTTTTCCATACATAAACTCTAAATTTTCATTTTGTTGTGATCTATTTACGTTTTATCTCTTCTTTTCTTACGAGATGATGGGAAAGTGAAAATTCAAGTCTTGATTTAAGAAAAAGGTATGCATCTAAAATGGAAATGCATAATGAACAAATATAGAGAGAAATAATTCCAAAAAGTGTTCATAATTTTTAAGGTTTGTAAATTCCTTTAATTTTTAATATATTAGGTTTTGCAATCTTCGGGAAAAGGGGGAGGCGGGAGAGTTTTAACTGATTGTTGACTCCAAATCCATAAGTCATTCCTTAAGAAAATCTAGCGCGTTTCTCATGATAATTCACCTTACAATCATCTATGATCTTTAGGTCAGCTTTTTGTAAATGGGCAAAATAATGGCTTGTTTGACTCAGGAAAATATCCCACTGCATGTTCACTTGAAAATTTAATGAACATTTGTTATTCTCTTTAAAAGATTTGGATCCATCAATCATTTCATCTTTAGCATGTTTCAAGTATGCATTTCCAGTTTTTAAAACATGTGTAGAAAAATCCCTTTTTTATAAAATTCCAAGCTATTGGGGTCGAACTAGTGGAATTTCCCAAACTTGGATAACAAAAGTTTTGTGTTCACTTGTGGTGTGTGAATAAAATTTCTTTACTTAAATTAGTTATTTTTGAAATTTTTTCCACACATAAACTCTAAAATTTTCATTTTGTTGTGATCTATTTTCCTTTTATCTCTTTTTTGTTTACGAGATGAAGGGAAAGTGAAAACTCAAGTCTTGATTTAAGAAAAAAGTTTACATCTAAAATTGAAATGCACAATGCACAAATGTAGAGAGAGATAATTCCAAAAACTGTTCATAATTTTTATGGATTATGAGCTATTTTTAGTTTTTTTTTTTAATTAGGTCTTGCAATCATCGGGAAAAGGGGCAGGTGGGGGATTTTTAACTGGCGGTTGACTCCCAATCCATAAGTCACTCCTTACAAATATATAGCCCCTTACACATCATAATTCACTTTACAATCATCTATGATCGTTAGGTCAGCTTTTTGTAAATGGGCAAAATATTGGCTTGTTTGACTCAGAAAAATATCCCACCGCACGTTCACTAGAGAATTTAATGAGCGTTTGTTATTCTTTTTAAAAGATTTGGATCCATAAGTCATTTTCATGTTTAAAATGTTCCAAGCATGCATTTCCATTTTTTAAACTATGTGTAGAAAAATCACTTTCTTATAAAATTCCAAACTATTATGGTTGAACTAGTGGAATTTCCCAAACTTGGATAACAAAACTTTGGTGTTCATTTGTGGTGTGTGAATAAATTTTCTTTACTTACATTTGTTATTACTTTAAATTTTTTACATACATAAACTCTAAAATATTTTTTTTTGTTGTGATCTATTTGCCTTTTATCTGTTTTTTTTACGAGATGAAGGGAAAGTGAAAACTCAAGTTTTGATTTAAGAAAAAAGTATACATCTAAAATGGAAATGTACAATGCATGAATTTTTAGCGAGAGATAATTCCAAAAAGTGTCCGTTATTTTCAAAGATTGTAAACTCTTTTTACTTTTTATATATTTGGTTTTGCCATCGTCTGTAACAGGGGGAGCCGTGGCATTTTTAACAGACTGTTTACTCCCAATCCATAAGTCATTCCTCTCAAAAAATATAGCCAGTTACACATGATAATTCACTTTAAAATCATCTATGATCTTTAGGTCAGCTTTTTGCAAATGGGCAAAAAATGGCTTGTTTGACTCGGGTAAATATCCCACTGCACGTTCACTTGAGAATTTAATGAGCGTTTGTTATTCTCTTTAAAAGATTTGGATCCATAAGTCATTTTCATCTTTAACATGTTTCAAGCATGCATATCCATTTTTTAAAACATGTGTAGAAAAATCCCTTTATTATAAAATTCCAAGCTATTAGGGTTGAACTAGTGGAATTTCCCAAACTTGGATAACAAAACCTTTGGTGTTCATTTGTGGTGTGTGAATAATTTTTTTTAGTTACATTTTTTATTGCTTTAAATTTTTTCTGTACATAAATTCTAAAATATTCATTTTGTTGTAATCCATTTGCCTTTTATCTCTTTTTTGTTTACGAGATAAAGGGAAGGTGAAACTCAAGTTTTGATTTAAGAAAAAATTACACATCTAAAATGGAAATGCACTATGCACAAATGTAGAGAGAGATAATTCCAAAAGGTGTCCATAATTTTTTGGGGTTGTAAACTCTTTTTTGTTTTTATATATTAGGTTTTGCAATCATTGGGAGAAGGGGGAGGCGGGGGATTTTTAACTGAGTGTTGACTCCCAATCCATAAGTCACTCCTTACCAAAATATAGCCCGTTACACATGATAATTCATGTTACGATCATCTATGATCTATAGGTCAGATTTTTGTAAACGGGCAAAAAAATGGCTAGTTTAAATCGGGTAAATGTCCCACCGCATGTTCACTTGAGAATTTAATGAACTTTGTTATTCTCTTTAAAAGATTTGGATCTATAGGTCATTTTCATCTTTAACATGTTTCAAGCATGCATATCCATTTTTTAAAACATGTGTATAAAAATCCCTTTCTTATAAAATTCCAAGCTATTAGGGTTAAAATAGTGGAATTTCAAAACTTGGATAACAAAACCATTGTGTTCATTTGTGGTGCGTGAATAAATTTTCTTTACTGACACTTGATATTGCTTTAAATAATTTCCGTACATAAACTCTAAAATATTGATTTTGTTGTGATCCATTTGCCTTTTATCTCTTTTTTGTTTACGAGATGAAGGGAAAGTCATAACTGAAGTTTTGATTTAAGAAAAAAGTATACATCTAAAATGGAATTGCACAATGCACAAATGTAGAGAAAGATAATTCCAAAAAGTGTCCACAATTTTTAAGGATTGTAAACATTGTTGTTCATTTGTTATTTCTTTAAATTTTTTCAATACATAAACTCTAAAATTTTCTTTTTGTTTTGATCTATTTGCCTATAATCTCTTTTTTTTTGTTTACGAGATGAAGGGAAAGCTAAAACACAAGCTTTGATTTAAGAAAAATGTATACATCTAAAATTCAAATGCAAAATGCACAAATGTAGAGAGCGATAATTCAAAAAAGTTTTCGTAATTTTTAGGGATTGTAAACTCTTTTTAGTTTTTATATATTAGGTTTTGCAATCATCGGAAAAGTGGGAGGCGATGGATTTTTAACTGAATGTTAACTCCCAATCCATAAGTTATTCCTTACAAACACATAGCACATTACGCATGATAATTCTCTTTACAATAATTTATGATCATTAGGTCAGCTATTGTAAATGGGCAAAATAATGGTTTGTTTTCTCGGGTAAATATCCCACCGCACATTCACTTGAGAATTTAATGAGCGTTGGTTATTCTCTTTAAAAGGTTTGGATCCATAGGTCATTTGCATCTTTAACATGTTTCAAGCATGCATATCCATATTTTAAAACTTATGTAGAAAAATCCCTTTCTTATAAAATTCCAAGCTTTTAGGTTTGAACAAGTGGCATTTTCCAAACTTGGATAGCAAAACTTTTGTGTTCATTTGTGGTGTGTTGACAAATTTTCTTTAGTTACATTAATTATTGAATTAAATTTTTCCCAAACTAAACTCTAAAATTTTTATTTTGTTGTGATCTATTTGGCTTTTATCACTTTTTCGTTTACGAGTTGAAGGGACAGTGAAAACTCAAGTTTTTATTTAAGAAAAAACATACATCTAAAATGGAAATGCATAATGCACAAATGTATAGAGAGATAATTCCAAAAAGTGTCCGTAATTTTTAGAGATCGTAAACTCTTTTGAGTTTTTATATATTTGGTTTTGCCATCGTCTGTAACAGGGGGAGCCGTTGCATTTTTAACAGACTGTTTACTCCAATCCATAAGTCATTCCTCTAAAAAAATATAGCCAGTTACACATGATAATTCACTTTAAAATCATCTATGATCTTTAGGTCAGCTTTTTGTAAATGGGCAAAAAATGGCTTATTTGACTCGGGTAAATATCCCACTGCACGTTCACTTGAGAATTTAATGAGCGTTTGTTATTCTCTTTAAAAGATTTGGATCCATAAATCATTTTCATCTTTAACATGTTTCAAGCATGCATATCCATTTTTTAAAACATGTGTAGAAAAATCCCTTTATAATAAAATTCCAAGCTATTAGGGTTAACTAGTGGAATTTCCCAAACTTGGATAACAAAACCTTTGGGTTCATTTGTGGTATGTGAATAAAATTTTTTTACTTACATTTTTTATTGCTTTAAATTTTTTCTGTACATAAACTCTAAAATATTCATTTTGTTGTGATCCATTTGCCTTTTATCTCTTTTTTGTTTACGAGATTAAGGGAAGGTGAAAACTCAAGTTTTGATTTAAGAAAAAAGTATACATCTAAAATGGAAATGCACTATGCATAAATGTAGAGAGAGATAATTCCAAAAGGTGTCCATAATTTTTTGGGGTTGTAAACTCTTTTTTGTTTTTATATATTAGGTTTTGCAATCATTGGGAGAAGGGGGAGGCGGGGGATTTTTAACTGAGTGTTGACTCCCAATCCATAAGTCACTCCTTACCAAAATATAGCCCGTTACACATGATAATTCATGTTACGATCATCTATGATCTATAGGTCAGATTTTTGTAAACGGGCAAAATAATGGCTAGTTTAAATCGGGTAAATGTCCCACCGCATGTTCACTTAAGAATTTAATGAACTTTGTTATTCTCTTTAAAAGATTTGGATCTATAAGTCATTTTCATCTTTAACATGTTTCAAGCATGCATATCCATTTTTTAAAACATGTGTATAAAAATCCCTTTCTTATAAAATTCCAAGCTATTAGGGTTAAAATAGTGGAATTTCCAAAATTTGGATAACAAAACCATTGTGTTCATTTGTGGTGCGTGAATAAATTTTCTTTACTGACACTTGTTATTGCTTTAAATTTTTTCCGTACATAAACTCTAAAATATTGATTTTGTTGTGATCCATTTGCCTTTTATCTCTTTTTTGTTTACGAGATGAAGGGAAAGTGAAAACTGAAGTTTTGATTTAAGAAAAAAGTATACATCTAAAATGGAATTGCACAATGCACAAATGTAGAGAAAGATAATTCCAAAAAGTGTCCACAATTTTTAAGGATTGTAAACATTGTTGTTCATTTGTTATTTCTTTAAATTTTTTCAATACATAAACTCTAAAATTTTCTTTTTGTTTTGATCTATTTGCCTATAATCTCTTTTTTTTTGTTTACGAGATGAAGGGAAAGCTAAAACACAAGCTTTGATTTAAGAAAAATGTATACATCTAAAATTCAAATGCAAAATGCACAAATGTAGAGAGCGATAATTCAAAAAAGTTTTCGTAATTTTTAGGGATTGTAAACTCTTTTTAGTTTTTATATATTAGGTTTTGCAATCATCGGAAAAGTGGGAGGCGATGGATTTTTAACTGAATGTTAACTCCCAATCCATAAGTTATTCCTTACAAACACATAGCACATTACGCATGATAATTCTCTTTACAATAATTTATGATCATTAGGTCAGCTATTGTAAATGGGCAAAATAATGGTTTGTTTTCTCGGGTAAATATCCCACCGCACATTCACTTGAGAATTTAATGAGCGTTGGTTATTCTCTTTAAAAGGTTTGGATCCATAGGTCATTTGCATCTTTAACATGTTTCAAGCATGCATATCCATATTTTAAAACTTATGTAGAAAAATCCCTTTCTTATAAAATTCCAAGCTTTTAGGTTTGAACAAGTGGCATTTTCCAAACTTGGATAGCAAAACTTTTGTGTTCATTTGTGGTGTGTTGACAAATTTTCTTTAGTTACATTAATTATTGAATTAAATTTTTCCCAAACTAAACTCTAAAATTTTTATTTTGTTGTGATCTATTTGGCTTTTATCACTTTTTCGTTTACGAGTTGAAGGGACAGTGAAAACTCAAGTTTTTATTTAAGAAAAAACATACATCTAAAATGGAAATGCATAATGCACAAATGTATAGAGAGATAATTCCAAAAAGTGTCCGTAATTTTTAGAGATCGTAAACTCTTTTGAGTTTTTATATATTTGGTTTTGCCATCGTCTGTAACAGGGGGAGCCGTTGCATTTTTAACAGACTGTTTACTCCAATCCATAAGTCATTCCTCTAAAAAAATATAGCCAGTTACACATGATAATTCACTTTAAAATCATCTATGATCTTTAGGTCAGCTTTTTGTAAATGGGCAAAAAATGGCTTATTTGACTCGGGTAAATATCCCACTGCACGTTCACTTGAGAATTTAATGAGCGTTTGTTATTCTCTTTAAAAGATTTGGATCCATAAATCATTTTCATCTTTAACATGTTTCAAGCATGCATATCCATTTTTTAAAACATGTGTAGAAAAATCCCTTTATAATAAAATTCCAAGCTATTAGGGTTAACTAGTGGAATTTCCCAAACTTGGATAACAAAACCTTTGGGTTCATTTGTGGTATGTGAATAAAATTTTTTTACTTACATTTTTTATTGCTTTAAATTTTTTCTGTACATAAACTCTAAAATATTCATTTTGTTGTGATCCATTTGCCTTTTATCTCTTTTTTGTTTACGAGATTAAGGGAAGGTGAAAACTCAAGTTTTGATTTAAGAAAAAAGTATACATCTAAAATGGAAATGCACTATGCATAAATGTAGAGAGAGATAATTCCAAAAGGTGTCCATAATTTTTTGGGGTTGTAAACTCTTTTTTGTTTTTATATATTAGGTTTTGCAATCATTGGGAGAAGGGGGAGGCGGGGGATTTTTAACTGAGTGTTGACTCCCAATCCATAAGTCACTCCTTACCAAAATATAGCCCGTTACACATGATAATTCATGTTACGATCATCTATGATCTATAGGTCAGATTTTTGTAAACGGGCAAAATAATGGCTAGTTTAAATCGGGTAAATGTCCCACCGCATGTTCACTTAAGAATTTAATGAACTTTGTTATTCTCTTTAAAAGATTTGGATCTATAAGTCATTTTGATCTTTAACATGTTTCAAGCATGCATATCCATTTTTTAAAACATGTGTATAAAAATCCCTTTCTTATAAAATTCCAAGCTATTAGGGTTAAAATAGTGGAATTTCCAAAATTTGGATAACAAAACCATTGTGTTCATTTGTGGTGCGTGAATAAATTTTCTTTACTGACACTTGTTATTGCTTTAAATTTTTTCCGTACATAAACTCTAAAATATTGATTTTGTTGTGATCCATTTGCCTTTTATCTCTTTTTTGTTTACGAGATGAAGGGAAAGTGAAAACTGAAGTTTTGATTTAAGAAAAAAGTATACATCTAAAATGGAATTGCACAATGCACAAATGTAGAGAAAGATAATTCCAAAAAGTGTCCACAATTTTTAAGGATTGTAAACATTGTTGTTCATTTGTTATTTCTTTAAATTTTTTCAATACATAAACTCTAAAATTTTCTTTTTGTTTTGATCTATTTGCCTATAATCTCTTTTTTTTTGTTTACGAGATGAAGGGAAAGCTAAAACACAAGCTTTGATTTAAGAAAAATGTATACATCTAAAATTTAAATGCAAAATGCACAAATGTAGAGAGCGATAATTCAAAAAAGTTTTCGTAATTTTTAGGGATAGTAAACTCTTTTTAGTTTTTTTATATTAGGTTTTGCAATCATCAGAAAAGTGGGAGGCGATGGATTTTTAACTGAATGTTAACTCCCAATCCATAAGTTATTCCTTACAAACACATAGCACATTACGCATGATAATTCTCTTTACAATAATTTATGATCATTAGGTCAGCTATTGTAAATGGGCAAAATAATGGTTTGTTTTCTCGGGTAAATATCCCACCGCACATTCACTTGAGAATTTAATGAGCGTTGGTTATTATTTTTAAAAGGTTTGGATCCATAGGTTAGTTGCATCTTTAACATGTTTCAAGCATGCATATCCATATTTTAAAACTTATGTAGAAAAATCCCTTTCTTATAAAATTCCAAGCTTTTAGGTTTGAACAAGTGGAATTTTCCAAACTTGGATAGCAAAACTTTTGTGTTCATTTGTGGTGTGTTGACAAATTTTCTTTAGTTACATTAATTATTGAATTAAAATTTTCCCAAACATAAACTCTAAAATTTTTATTTTGTTGTGATCTATTTGGCTTTTATAACTTTTTTGTTTACGAGTTGAAGGGATAGTGAAAACTCAAGTTTTGATTTAAGAAAAAACATACATCTAAAATGGAAATGCACAATGCACAAATGTATAGAGAGATAATTCCAAAAAGTGTCCGTAATTTTTAGAGATCGTAAACTCTTTTGAGTTTTTATATATTTGGTTTTGCAATTGTCGGGAAAAGGGGGAGGCGGGGGATTTTTAACTGAGTGTTGACTCCCAATCCATATGTCATTCCTTACAAAAATATAGCCCATTACACATGATAAATCACTTTACAGTCATCTCTGATCGTTAGGTAAATTTTTTGTAAATAGGCAAAATAATGGCTTGTTTGCTCGGGTAAATATCCCACCGCACGTTCACTTGAGAATTTAATGAGCGTTTGTTATTCTCTTTAAAATATTTGGATCCATAGGTAATTTGCATCTTTAACATGCTTGAAGCATGCATATCCATTTTTTAAAACACGTGTAGAAAAATTCCTATCTTATAAATTATAAGCTATTATGGTTGAACTAGTGGAATTTCCCAAACTTTGATAACAAAGTTTTTTTTTCAGTTGTGGTGTGTGAATAAATTTTCTTCACATACATTTGTTTTTTATTTTTATTTTTGCCACACATAAACTCTAAAATTTCCATTTTGTTGTGATCTATTTGCCTTTTAGCTCTTTTTTTGTTTACGAGAGGAAAGAAAAGTGAAAACTCAAGTTTTGATTTAAGAAAAAAGTATACATCTAAAATGGAAATGAATAATGCACAAATGTAGAGATAGATAATTCCAAAAAGTGTCCGTAATTAGAAGGGATTGTAAACTCCTTTCAGTTTTTATATACTAGGTTTTGCAATCGTCGGGAAAAGGGGGAGGCGGAGGATTTTTAACTGATGATTGACTCCCAATCCCTAAGTCATTCCTTAAAAAAATCTAGCCCGTTACACATCATAAATCACTATACAATCATCTATTATTGTTAGGTCAGCTTTTTGTAAATGGGCAAAATAATGGCTTGTTTGACACGGGTAAATATCCCATTGCACGTTCACTTGAGAATTTAATGAGCGTTTGTTATTCTTTTTAAAAGGTTTAGATCCATAGGTCATTTGCATCTTTAACTTATTTCGAGCATACGTATCCATTTTTTAAAACATGTATTCTCTTTAAAAGGTTTAGATCCATAGGTCATTTGCATCTTTAACTTGTTTCGAGCATATGTATCCATTTTTTAAAACATGTGTAGAAAAATCCCTTTCTTATAAAATTCCAAGCTATTAGGGTTGAACTAGTGGAATTTCCCAAACTTGGATAACAAAACTTTAGTGTTCATTTGTGTCAATAAATTTTCTTACTTACAATTGTTATTGCTTTAAATTTTTTCCATACATAAACTCTAAAATTTTCATTTTGTTGTGATCTATTTGCCTTTAATCTCTTTTTTTGTTTAGGAGATGAAGGGAAAGTGAAAATTCTAGTGTTGATTTAAGAAAAAAGTATACAACTAAAATGGAAATGCACAATGCACAAGTGTAGAGAGTGATAATTCAAAAAATTGTACATAATTTTTAATGATTGTAAAATCTTTTTAGTTTATATATATATTAGTTTTCAATCGTCGCGAAAAGAGGGAGGGAGGAGATTTTTAACTAAGTGTTGACTCCCATTCCTTAAGTCAATTTCTTTAAAAAACATAGCTCGTTACACATGATAAATCACTTTACAATCATCTATGATCGTTAGGTCAGCTTTTGTAAATGGGCAAAATAATTGCTTATTTGACTAGGGAAAATTTCCCACCGCACGTTCACTACAGAATTTAATGAGCGTTTGTTATTCTGTTTAAAATATTTGGATCCCTAAGTCATTTTCATCTTTAACATGTTTCAAGCATGCACATCCATTTTTTAAAACATGTGTAGAAAAATCCCTTTCTTATAAAATTCTTAGCTATTAGGGTTGAACTAAGAGGAATTTCCCAAACTTGGATAACAAAACTTTTGTGTTCATTTGTGGTGTGTGAATAAATTTTCTTGACTCACATTTGTTATTTCTTTAAATTTTTCAATGCATAAACTCTAAAAGTTTCATTTTGTAGTCATCTATTTGCCTTTTATATCTTGTTTTGTTTACGAGATGAAGGGAAAGTGAGAACTCAAGTCTTGATTTAAGAAAAAAGTGTACATCTAAAATAGAAATGCATAATGCACAAATGTAGAGAGAGATAATTCCAAACACTGTCCGTAATTTTTAGGGATTGTAAACTATTTTTAGTTTTTATTTATTAGATTTTGCAATCATCGGGAAAAGGGGGAGAGAGGGGGATTTTAACAAAGTGTTGACTCCCAATCCATAAGTCATTCCTTACAAAAAATATTTCACGTTACGTATGATAAATCACTTTACAATCATCTAAGACCGTTAGGTTAGCTTTTAGTAAATGGGAAAAATAATGGCTTGTTTGTGACGGGTAAATATCCGACCGCACGTTCACTTGAGAATTTAATGAGCGTTTGTTATTCTCTTTAAAAGATTTGGATCGATAGGTCATTTTCATCTTCAACACGTTTCAAGCATGCATATCCGTTTTTTACAACATGTGTAGAAAAATCCCTTTCTAATAAAATTCCAAGCTCTTAGGGTTGAACTAGTGGAATTTCCAAAACATGGATAACAAAACTTTTGTATTCATTTTTGTTGTGGGAATAAATTTTCTTGTCATACATAAACTTATGCCACACATAAAATCTAAAAATTTTATTTTGTTCCGATCTATTTTCCTTTTATCTCTTTTTTTTTTTACGAGATGAAGGGTAAGTGAAACTAAAGTTTTGATTTAAGAAAACATTATACATCTAAAATGAAAATTCATAATGCACAAATGTAGAGAGAGATAATTCAAAAAAGTGTCCATAATTTTTAGGGATTGTAAATTCTCTTTAGTTTATATATATTAGGTTTTGCAATCGTCGGGAAAAGGGGGAGGCGAGGAATTTTCAATGGAGTGTAAACTCCCAATCCATAAGTCATTCCTTACAAAAATATAGCCCGTTAGGCATGAAATCACTTTACAATCATCTATGATCGTTAGGTCACTTTTTTGTAAATGGGCAAAATAATGGCTAGTTAGACTCGGGTAAATATCCCACCACACGTTCACATGAGAATTTAATGAGCGTTTTTTATTCTCTTTAAAAAATTTATATCCATAGGTCATTTTCATCTTTAACATCTTTCAAGCATGCATATCCATTTTTTAAAACATGTGTGGAAAAATCCATTTCTTATAAAATTCCAAGCAATTATGGTTGAACTAGTGCAATTTCCCAAACTTTGATAACAAAACTTTTGTGTTCATTTGTGGTATGTGAATAAATTTTCTTTACTTACATTTTTTATTTCTATTAATTTTTTCCATACATAAACTCTATAATATTCATTTTGTTGTGATCTTTTTGCCTTTTATCTCTTTTTTTTATGAGATGAAGGGAAAGTGAAAAGTCAAATTTTGATTTAAGAAAAAAGTATTCGTCTAAAATGGAAATGTACAATGCTAAAATGTAGAGAGAGATAATTCCAAATGTGTCTGTAATTTTTGGGGATTGTAAAATCTTTTTACTTTTTATCTATTAGGTTTTTGGAATCGTCGGTAAAAGGGGGAGGCGGGGGATTTTTAATTGAGTGTTGACTCCCAATCCATAAGTCATTCCTTAAAAAAATATAGCCGATTACGGATGATAAATCACTTTACAATCATCTATGATCGTTAGGTCAGCTTTTAGTAAATGGGCAAAATAATGACTCGTTTGACTAGGGTAAATATCCCACCGCACGTTCTCTTGAGAATTTATTGAGGATTTGTTATTCTCTTTAAAAGATTCGGATCCATAAGTCATTATCATCTTTAACTTGTTTCAAGCACGCATATCCATTTTTTAAAACTTGTGTAGAAAAATCCCTTTCTTATAAAATTCCAAGCTAATAGGGTTGAATTAGTGCAATTTCCCAAACTTGGATAACAAAACTTTTGTGTTCATTTGTGGTGCGTGAATAAATTTTATTTACTTACATTTCTTATTTCTTTAAATTTTTTCCATGCATAAACTCTAAAAGTTTCATTTTGTTGTGATCTATCTACATTTTTATCTCTTTTTTTATTTACAAGATGATGGGAAAGTGAAAACTGAAGTCTTGATTTAAAAAAAAAAGTATACATCTAAAATGGAAATACACAATGGACAAATGTTGAGAAAAATAATTCCAAAAAGTGTCTGTAATATTTAGGGGTTGTAGGTTTTGCAATCGTCGGGAAAAAGGGGAGGCAGGGGATTTTTAACTGACTGTTGACTTCGAATCCATAAGTCATTCCTTACAAAATATAGACCGTTACACATGATAATTCACTTTACAATCATCTATGATCTTTATGTCAGCTTTTAGTTAATGGGCCAAATAATGGCTTGTTTGACTCGGGAAAATATCCCACCGCACGTTCACTTGAGAATTTATTGAGCGTTTTTTATTCTCTTTAAAAAATTTGGATCCATAGGACATTTTCATCTTTAACATGTTCCAAGCATGCATATCCATTTTTTAAAACATGTGTAGAAAAATCTGTTTCTTATAAAATTCCAAGCTATTAGGGATGAATGAGTGATATTTCCCAAACTTTGATAACAAAACTTTTGTGTTCATTTGTGGTGTGTGAATAAATTTTCCTTACTTACATTTGTTATTTCTTTAAATTTTTTCCGTACTTAAAATCTAAAATTTTTATTTTGTTGTGATCTATTTGCCTTTTATTTCTTTTTTGTTTACGACATGAAGGGAAAGTGAAAACTCAAGTTTTGATTTAAGAGCAAAGTATACATCTAAAAAGGAAATGCACAATGGATAAGTGTAGAGGGAGATAATTCCAAAAAGTCTCCATAATTTTTAGGGATTGTAAACTTTTGTGTTCATTTTTTATTTCTTAAAATTTTTTCAATACATAAACTCTATAATTTTTATTTTGTTTTGATCTATTTGCCTTTTATCTCTTTTTTTGTTTACAAGATGAATGAAAAGAGAAAATACAAGTTTTGATTTAAGAAAAAAATATACATCTAAAATGAAAATGCACTATGCACAAATGTAGAGAGCAATAATTCCAGAAAGTTTTCGTAATTTTAAGGGATTGTAAACTTTTTTTAGTTTTTATTTATTAGGTTTTAAAATCATCTAGAACAGTGGGAGGCGGTGGATTTTTAACTTACTGTTGACTCCCAATCCATAAGTCATTCCTTAGAAACATATAGCACTATATGCATGATGATTCAATTCCCAATCATCTATGATCTTTAGGTCAGCTTTTTGTAAATGGGCAAATAACTGATTGTTTGATTCGGGTAAATATCCCACCGCACGTTCACTAGAGAATTTAATGAGTGTTTGTTATTCTCTTTCAAAGGTTTTCATCCTTAGGTCATTTGCATCTTTAACATGTTTCAAGCATGCATATCCATTTTTTAAAACGTGCGTAGAAAAATCTTTCTTATAAAATTCCAAGCTATTAGGGTTGAACAAGTGGAATTTCCAAAACTCGGATAACAAAACTCTTCTGTTCATTTTTGGTGTGAATAAATTTTATTTACTTACATTTGTTATTGCTTTAAATTTTTCTATGCATAAACTCTAAAATTTTCATTTTGTTGTGATCTATTTGCCTTTTAGCTCTTTTTTTATTACGAGATGAAGGGAAAGTGAAAACTCAAGTTTTGATTTAAGAAAAGAGTATACATATAAAATGAAAATGCACAACGCACAAAGGTAGAGATAGATAAGTCCAAAAAGTGTCTCTAATTTTTTGGGATTTTAAACTCTTTTTAGTTTTTATATATTAGGTATTGCAATCGTCAGGAAAAGGGGGAGCCGCTAGATTTTTAACTGAGTTTTGATTCCCAATCCATAAGTCATTCCTTAAAAAACTATAGCTCATTACGCATGATAAATCACTGTTCAATCATCTATGATTGTTAGGTCAGCTTTTTGTAAATGGGCAAAATAATGGCATGTTTGACTCGGGTAAATATCCCACCGCACGTTCACTTGAGAATTAAATGAGCCTTGGTTATTCTCATTAAAAGGTTTGGATTCATTGGTCATTTGCATCTTCAACATGTTTCAAGCATGCATATCCATTTTTAAAACATGTGTAGAAAAATCCCTTTCTTATAAAATTCCAAGCTATTAGGGTTGAACTAGTAGCATTTTACAAACTTGGATAACAAAACTCTTCTGTTCATGTGGGGTGTGTGAATTAATTGTCTTCACTCACATTTGTTATTGCTTTAAAATTTTTCCATACATAAACTCTAAAATTTTCATTTTATTGAGATCGATTTGCCTTTTATCTCTTTTACGTTTACAGATGAAGAGAAAGTGAAAAGTCAAGTTTTTATTTAAGAAAAAAATATACATCTAAAATGGAAATGCACAATGCACAAATGTAGAAAAAATATAATTCCAAAAAGTGTCCAAAATTTTTAGGGATTACATACTCTTTTTCGTTTTTATATATTAGGTTTTGGAAGCATGGGGAAAAGGGGGAGGCGGTGGATTTTTAACTTACTGTTGAGACCCAATTATAAGTCATTCCTTACAAAGATATAAACCGTTACGCATGATAATTCTCTTTATAATCATCTATGATCTTTATGTTAGCTTTTTGAATTGGGCAAAATAATGGCTTGTTTGACTCGGGCAAATATCCCACCGCATGTTCACTTGAGAGTTTAATGAGCATTTGCTACTCTCTTTCAAAGGTTTGATCCATAGGTCATTTTCATCTTTAATATGTTTCAAGCATGTATGGTCATTTTCATCTTTAATATTTTTCAAGCATGTATATTCATTTTGTAAAACATGTGTAGAAAAATCCCTTTCTTATAAAATTCCAAGCTATTAGGGTTGAACTAGTGGAATTTCCCAAATTTGGATAACAAAACTTTTGTGTTCATTTGTGGTGTGTGAATAAAATTTCTAAAGTTACATTTGTTATTGCTTTAATTTTTTCCATACATAAACTCTAACTTTTTCATTTTGTTGTGATCTATTTGCCTTTTATCTCTTTTTTGTTAACGAGATGAAGGGAAAGTAAAAAATCAAGTTTTGATTTAACAAAAAATTATACATCTAAAATGGAAATGCACAATGCACAAATACAGAGAGAGATAATTCCAAAAAGTGTCTGTAAGTTTTAGGGATTGTAAACTCTTATGAGTTTGCATATATTAGGTTTTGCAATCTTCGTGAAAAGAGGAAGCGGGGTATTTTTGGGAATTTTTATTTTGTTGTGATCAGTTTGCCTTTTATCTCTTTTTTGTTTACGACATGAAAGGAAAGTGAAAACTCTAGTTTTGATTGAAGAAAAAGTATACATCTAAAATGAAAATGCTCAATGCACAAATGTAGAGAGCGATAATTCCAAAAAGTGACCGTAATTTAAAGGGATTGTAAACTCCTTTTAGTTTTTTATATATTAGGTTTTGCAATCGTAGGGAAAATGGGGAGGCCATGGATTTTTAACTGACTATTGAGTCCCAATCCACGAGTAATTCCTTATAAAAATATAGTCCGTTAGCATGATAAATCACTTTACAATCATGTATGATCATTTGGTCAGCTTTTTGTAAATGGGCAAAATAATAGCTTGTTTGACTCGAGTAAATATCCCACCACACGTTCACTTGAGAATTTAATGAACGTTTGTTATTCTCTTTAGAAGGTTTGGATCCATGGGTCATTAGCATCTTTAACTTGTTTAAAGCATACGTATCCATTTTTTAAAACATGTGTAGAAAAATCCCTTTCTGATAAAATTCCAAGCTATTTGGGTTGAACTAGTGGAATTTCCCAAACTTGGATAACAAAACTTCAGTGTTCATTTGTGGTGTGTGAATAAATTTTCTTTACTAACATTTGTTCTTGCTTTAATTTTTTCCATACATAAACTCTAAAATTTTTATTTTGTTGTGATCTATTTGCCTTTTATCTCTTTTTTTTTTTTTACGAGATGAAGGGAAAGTTAAAACTCAAGTTTTTATTTAAGAAAAAAGTATACATCTAAAATGGAAATAAACAATGCTAAAATGTAGAGAGTGATAATTCCGAAAAGTGTTCATAATTTTTAGGTATTGTGAACTCTTTTTATTTTTTATATATTAGGTTTTGCAATCGTCAGGAAAATGGGGAGGCGGAGGATTTTTAATTGGCTGTTGACTCCCAATCCATTGGAATTCCTTACAAAATATAGTCTGTTACGCATGATAATTCACTTTACAATCTTCTATGAACGTTAGGTCAGCTTTTTGTAAATGGGCAAAATATTTGCTTGTTTGGCTCGGGCAAATAGCCCACCACACGTTCACGTGAGAATTTAATGAGCGTTTGTTATTCTCTTTACATAGTTTGGATCCATAGTTCATTTGCATCTTGAACATGTTTCAAGCATGCACATCCTTTTTTTAAAACATCTGTAGAAAAATCTCTTTCTTATAAAATTCCAAGCTATTAGGGTTGAACTAGTGGAATTTGCCAAACTTGGATAACAAAACTTTTGTGTTCATTTGTGGTGTGAAAATAAATTTTCTTTACTTACATTTGTTATTTCTTTAAATTATTTCCATTCATAAGCTCTAAAATTTTCATTTTGTTGTGATCCATTTGCCTTTCATCTCTTTTTTGTTTACGAAATGAAGGGAAAGTAAAAACTCAAGTTTTGATTTAAGAAAAAAGTATACATCTAAAATGGAAATGCAAAATGCACAAGTGAAGAGAGAGATAATTCCCAAAACTGTCCGTAATTTTTAGGGATTGTAAACTCTTTTTAGTTTTTATATATTACGTTTTGCAATCATCGGTAAAAGGGGGAGGCGGGGGATTTTTAACTGATTGTTGACTCCCAATCCATAAGTCAATCATTACAAAAATATAGCCCATTACACATGATAATTCACTTTACAATCACTTATGATCGTTAGGTCAACTTTTTGTAAATGGGCAAAACAATGGCTGGTTTGGCTCGGGAAAATATCCCACCGCACGTTCACTTGATAATTTAATGAGTGTTTGTTATTCTCTTGAAAAGATTATGATATATAAGTCATTTTCATCTTTATCATGTTTCAATCATGCATATCCATTTTTTAAAACATGTGTAGAAAAATCCTTTTTTTATAAAATTCCAAGTTATTAGGATTAAACTTGTGGAATTTTTAAAACATGGCTAACAAAACTTTTGTGTTCATTTGTGCGTGTAAAAAAAATTTCTTTACTTACATTTGTTATTTATTAAATTTTTTCCATACTTAAATTCTAAAATTTTCATTTTGTTGTGATCTATTTGCCTTTTATCTCTTTTTTTTTACGAGATGAAAGGAAAATGAAAACTCAAGTCTTGATTTAAGAAAAAAGTATACATCTAAAATGGAAATGCACAATGCAGAAATGTAGGGAGAGATAATTTCAAAAAATGTCCATAATTTTTAGGGCATGTAAACTTTTTTTAGTTTTTATTTATTAGGTTTTGCAATCATCGGGAAAAGAGGGAGGCGGGGAAATTTTAAATGGCTATAGCCTTCCAATCCATAAGTCATTCCATACAAAAATATAGCCCGTTACACGTGATAATTGTCTTTACAATCTTCTATGATTGTTAGGTCAGCTTTTTGTAAATGGTCAAAATAATGGCTTGTTTGACATGGGTAAATAATCCATCGCACTTTCACTTGAGAATTTAATGAGCGTTTGTTATTCTCTTTAAAATATTTGGATCCACGGGTCATTTTCATCTTTGACACGTTTCAAACACGCATATCCATTTTTCAAAACATGTGTAGAAACATCCCTTTCATATAAAATTCCAAGCAATTAGGGTTGAACTAGTGGAATTTCCCAAACCTGGAGAAAAAAACTTCTGTGTTCATTTGTGGTGTGAGAATAAATTTTTTTACTTACATCTGTTATTTCTTTAAAATTTTTCCATACATAAACTCTAAAATTTTAATTTTGTTGTGATCAATTTGCCTTTTATCTCTTTTTTTGTTTACGAGATGAAGGGAAAAATGAAAACTCAAGTTTTAATTTAAGAAAAAAGTTTCCATTTAAAATCGAAAAGCACAATGCAAAATGTAGAGAGAGATAGTTCCAAAAAGTGTCTATAATTTTTAGGGATTGTAAACTCTTTTTTGCTTTTATATATATGGTTTTGCAATCATCGAGAAAAGAGAGAGGCAGTGGATTTTTAACTGACTGTTGACTCCCAATCCGTAAGTCATTCCTTACAAAAATATAGCCCGTTATACATGATAATTCACTTTTCAATCATCTATGATCTTTAGGTCAGCTTTTTGTAAATGGGCAAAATAATGGCTTGTTTGACTCGGGTAAATATCCCATCGCACGTTCACTTGAGAATTTAATGACCGTTTGTTATTCTCTTTAAAAGGTTTGGATCAGTAGGTCATTTGCATCTTTAAAAAATTTCAAGCATGCATATCCATTTTTTAAAAGATGGATAGAAAAATCGCTTTCTTGTAAAATTCCATGCTATTAGGGTTGAACTAGTGGAGTTTCCATAACTTGGATAACAAAACTTTTGTCTTCATTTGTATGTGTGAATAAATTTTCTGTACTTACATTTGTTATTGCTTTAAATTTTTTGCATCCAAAAACTCTAAAATTTTAATTTTTTTGTGATCTATTTGCCTTTTATCTCCTTTTTGTTTACGAGATCAAGGCAAACTAAAAACTCAAGTTTTGATTTAAGAAAAAAGTATATATCTAAAATGAAAATGCACAACGCAAAATTGTAGAGAGAGATAATTCCAAAAAGTTTTAATAATTTTTAGGGATTGTAAACTCTTTTTAGTTTTTATATATTATGTTTTGCAATCGTCGGGAAAAGGGGGAGGCAGAGGATTTTTAACTGAGTGTTGACATCCAATCTATAAGTAATTCCTTAAAAAAATATAGTCTGTTACTCATGATAAATCACTTTACAATCATCTATGCTCGCTAGGTCAACTTTTTGTAAATGGGCAAAATCATGGCTTGTTTGACTCGGGTAAATATCCCACCGCACGTTCACTTGATAATTTAATGAGCGTTTGATATTATTTTTAAAATATTTGGATCCATAGGTCATTTGCATCTTTAACATGTTTCGAGCATGCATATCCAATTTTAAAAACATGTGTAGGAAAATCCCTTTCTTATAAAATTCCAAGCTATTAGGGTTGAACTAGTTGAATTTCCAAAAATAGGATAACTAAACTTTTGCTTTCATTTGTCGTGCGGGAATAAATTTTCTCTACTTACATTTTTTTTTCTTTATATTTTTTCCATACATAAACTCTAAAATTTTCATTTTGTAGTGATCTAATTGCCTTTTTCCCTTTTTTGTTTACAAGATGAAAGGAAAGTGAAAACTCAAGTTTTTATTTAAGAAAAAAGTATTCACCTAAAATGGAAATGCACAATGCACAAATGTAGAGAGAGATAATTCCAAAAAGTATCCGTAATTTATAGGGATTGTTAACTGTTTTTATGTTTTAAATATTAGGTTTTGCAATCGTCGAGAAAGGGGGAGGCGGGGCATTTTTAACTGACTGTGGACTCCCAATCCATAAGTCATTCCTTAAAAAAATATAGCCCGTTACACATGATAAGTCACTTTTCAATGATCTATTATCTTTTGGTCAGCTTTTTGTAAATGGACAAAATAGTGGCTTGTTTGACTCGGGTAAATATCCTACTACACGTTCACTTAAGAATTTAATGAGCATTTGTTATTCTCTTTAAAAGATTTGGATCCATAGGTCATTTCCATCTTTATCATGTTTCAAGCATGCATATCCATTTTTTAAAACATGTGTAGAAAAATCTCTTTCTTACAAAATTCCATGCTATCAGGGTTGAACGAGTGGAATTTCCCAAACTTGGATGACAAAACTTTTGTGTTCATTTTTGGTGCTTGAATAAATTTTCTTTATTTACATTTGTTATTGCTTTATATTTTTTCCATATATAAACTCTAAAATTTTCATTTTGTTGTGATCTATATGCCTTTTTCTCTTTTGTGTTTACGAGATGAAAGAAAAGTGAAAACTCAAGTTTTGATTTAAGAATAAAGTATTCATCTAAAATGGAAATGCACAATGCAAAAATGTAGAGAGATATAATTCCAAAAATTATCCATAATTTAAAGGGGTTGTAAACTATTTTTTAGGTTTTAAATATTAGGTTTTGCAATCGTCGGGAAAAAGGGGAGGCAGAGGATTTTTAACTGACTGTTGACTTCCAATCCATAAGTCATTCCTTTAAAAAATATAGCCCGTTATGCACAATAATTAACTTTACAATCATCTATGATCTTTAGGTCAGCTTTTTGTAAATGGGCAAAATAATGGCTTGTTGAATCGGGTAAATATCCCACCGCACGTTCACTTGAGAATTTAATGAGCGTGTGTTATTCTCTTTAAAAGGTTTGGATCCATAAGTCATTTACAACTTTAACATGTTTCAAGCATGCATATCCATTTTTTAAAACATGCGTAGAAAAATCTCTTTCTTATAAAATTCCAAGCTATTAGGGTTGAACTAGTGGAAATTCCAATACTTGAATAACAAAACTTTTATCTTGATTTGTTGTGTGTCAATAAATTTTCTTTACTTACATTTGTTATTTCTTTAAATTTTTTCCATACATAAACTCTGAAATTTTCATTTTGTTATGATCTATTTGCCTTTTATCTCTTTTTTGCTTACAAGAAGAAGTGAAAGTGAAAACTCAAGTTTTAATTTAAGAAAAAAACATACATCTTAAAAAGAAATGCACAATGCACAAATGTAGGGAGAGATAATTCCACAAAGTGTTCATAATTTTTTGGGATTGTAAACTCTTTTGAGTTTTTATTTATTCGATTTTCAGATTGTCGGGAAAAGGGGGAGGTGGGGGAGTTTTTAACTGAGATTTGAATCCCAGTCCACAAGTCATTCCTTAAAAAAATCTAGCCCATTACACTTGATAAATCACTTTACAATCATCTATGACCGTTATGTCAGCTCTTTGTAAATGGCAAAATAATGGCTTGTTTGACTCAGGTAAATATCCAACTGCACGTTCACTTGAGAATTTAATCAGTGTTTGTTATTCTCTTTAAAAGATTTGGATCCATAGGTCATTTGCTTTTTTAACATGCTTCAAGCTTGTATATCCATTTCTTAAAACATGTGTACAAAAATGCCTTTCTAATAAATTCCAAGCAAATAGGGTTGTACTAGTGAAATCCCAAACTTAGATAACAAAACTTTTCTGTTCACTGGTGGTGTGTGAATAAATTTTCTTTACTTACATTCGTTGTTGCTTTAAATTTTATCCATACATAAACTCTAAAATTTTCAGTTTTTTGTGAACTATTTGCGTTTTATCTCTTTTTTGTTTACGAGATGATGGGAAAGTGAAAACTAAAGTTTTGATTTAAGAAAAAAGTATACATCTAAAATGGAAATGCACAATGCACAAATGTAAAGAGAGAAAATTTCAAAAAGTTTCCGTTATTTAAAGGGATTGTAAACTCTTTTTAGTTTTTATATTTTAGGTTTTGCAATCGTCGAGAAAAGGGGGAGGCGGGGGATTTTTAATTGACTGTTGACTCCCAATCCATTAGTCATTCCTTACAAAAATGTAGCCCGTTACACATGATAAATCACTTTACAATCCTCTATGATCTTTAGGTCAGCTTTTTGTAAATGGGTAAAATAAGGCTTGATTGACTCGGGTAAATATCCCACTACACGTTCACTTAAGAATTTAATGAGCTTTTGTTATTCTCTTTAAAAGGTTTAGATCCGTAGATCATTTGCATCTTTAACATGTTTCAAGCATACAAATCCATTTTCGAAAACATGTGTAGAAAAATCCCTTTCTTTTAAAATTCCTAGCTATTAGGGTTGAACTTGTGGAATTAGCCAAACTTGGATAACAAAACTTTTGTGTTCATTTGTGGTGTGTGAATAAATTTTATTTACTTACATTTGTTATTTCTTAAAATTTTTTCCATACATAAACTCTAAAATTTTCATTATGTTGTGATCTATTTACCTTTTATCCCTTTTTTTTTTACGAGATGAAGGGAAAGTGAAAACTCAAGTTTTGAATTAAGAAAAAAATTTACATTTAAAATGGAAATGCACAATGCACAAATGTCAAGGGAGATAATTCTAAAAGTGTTCGTAATTTTTAGGGATTGTAAACCCTTTCTAGTTTTTATATATTAGGTTTTGCAATCGTCAGGAAAGGGAAAGGCGGGGGATTTTTAACTTAGTGTTGACTCCCAATCCATAAGTCATTCCTTAAAAAAATATGGCCCGTTACGCATGGTCAATCACTTTACAATCATATGATCGTTAGGTCAACTTTTTGTAAATGGGAAAAATAATGGCTTGTTTCACACAGGTAAATATCCCACTGCACATTCACTTGAAAATTTAATGAGCGTTTTTTATTCTCTTTAAAAGGTTTGGATCCATAGGTCATTTTCATCTTTATCATGTTTCAAGCATGCCTATCCATTTTTTAAAACATATGTAGAAAAATCCCTTTCTTATAAAATTGCAAGCTATTAGGGTTGAATTAGTGGAATTTCCCAAACTTGGATAACAAAACTTTTGTGTTCATTTGTGGTGTGTGAATAAATTTTTTATTCTTAAATTTGTTATTTCTTTAAATGTGTTTCGATACAAACTTTAAAATTTTAATTTTATTGTGATTTTTTTTCCTTTAATCTCTTTTATTTACGAGATGACGGGAAAGTGAAAACTCAAGTTTTGATTTAAGAAAAAAGTATACATCTAAAATGGAAATTCACAATGTACAAATGTAGAGAGAGATAATTCCAAAAAGTCTCCATAATTTAAAGGAATTGTAAACTCTTTTTAGTTTTTATATATTGGGTTTCACATTCATCATAAAAAGGGGGAGGCAGGGGATTTTTAACTGGTTGTTTACTCCCTATCCATAAGTCATTCCTTAAAAAAATACAGCCCGTTACGCATGATAATTTACTTTACAATCATCTATGATTGTTAGGTCAGCATTTTCTAAATGGGCAAATTATTGGCATGTTTTACTGGGGCAAAAATGCCAAGGCACGTTCACTTGAGAATTTAATGAGCATTTGTTATTCTCTTTAAAAGTTTTGGATCCATAGTTCATTAGCATCTTTAACATGTTTCAAGCATGCATATCCATTTTTATAAAACATGTGTAGAAAAATCTCTTTCTTATAAAATTCTATGCTATTATGGTTGAACTAGTTGAATTTCCCAAACTTGGATAACTAAATTTTTGTGTTCATTTGTGGTGTGTGAATAAATTTTCTATACTTAAATTTGTTATTGCTTGCAATGTTTCTCGATACATAAACTTAAAAATTTTCATTTTGTTGTGATCTATTTTCCTTTTATCTCTTTTTTATTTACGAGATGAATGGAAAGTGAAAACTCAACTTTTGATTTAAGAAAAAAGTATACATCTAAAATGGAAATACATAATGCACAAATGTAGACAGAGATAATTCCAAAAAGTGTTCATAATTTTTAGGGATTGTAAACTCTTTTTAGTTTTTATATATTAGCTTTTGCAATAGTTAGGAAAAGGGAGATAAGAGGGATTTTTAAGTGAGTGTTGACTCCCAATCCATAAGTCATTCCTTACAAAAAAAAATAGCCCGTTACGTATGATAAATCACTTTACAATCATCTATGATTGTTAGGTCAACTTTTTGAAAATGGGAAAAATAGTGGCTTGTTTGACCCGGGTAAATATCTCACTGCACGTTCACTTGAGAATTTAATGAGCATTTTTTATTCTCTTTAAAAGGTTTGGATCCATAGGTCAGTTGCATCTTTAACATGTTTCAAGCATGCCTATCCATTTTTTAAAACATGTGTGGAAAAATCCCTTTCTTATAAAATTCCAAGCTATTAGGGTTGAACTAGACGAACTTCCCAAACTTGGATAACAAAACTTTTGTGTTCATTTGTGGTGTGTGAATAAATTTTTTTTAGTTACATTTTTCATTTATTTAAATGTTTTCCATACATAAAATCTAAAATTTTCATTTTATTGTGATCTATTTGCCTTTTATCTCTTTTTTTGTTTACGAGATGAAGGGAAAGTGAACACTCAAGTCTTGATTTAATACAAAAGTATACATCTAAATTAGAAATGCACAATGAACAAATGTAGGGAGAAATAATTCCAAAAAGTGTCTGTAAGTTTTAAGGATTGTAAAGTCGTTTTAGTTTTTATAAATTAGGTTTTGCAATCATTGGCAAAAGGTGGAAGTGGGGGATTTTAAACTGACTGTTGACTCCCAATCCACAAGTCATTTCTTACAAAAATAAAGCCCATTACACATGATAATTCACTTTACAATCATGTATGATCTTTAGGTCAACTTTTGTAAATGGGCAAAATAATGGCATGTTTGACTCGGGAAAATATCCCACCACACATTAACTTGAAAATTTAGTGAACGTTTGTTATTCTATTTAAAAGGTTTGGATCCATAAGTCATTGGCATCTTTAACATATTTCAAGCATGCATATCCATTTTTTAAAACATGCGTAGAAAAATCTCTTTCTTATAAAATTTCAAGCTATGAGTGTTGAATTAGTGGAATTTCCCAAACTTGCATAACAAAAATTTTGTGTTCATTTGTGGTGTGTGAATAAATTTTCTTTACTTACTTTTGTTATTGCTATAAATGTTTTCCATATGTAAACTGTAAAACTTTCTTTTTGTTGTGATCAATTTGCCTTTTATCTCTTTTTTGTTTACGAGATGAAGGGAAAGTGAAAACTCAAGTTTTGATTTAAGAAAAAAGCTTACATCTAAAATGGAAATGACCAATGCACAAATGTAGAGAGACAATTCCAAAAGTGTCCTTAATTTTTATGGATTGTAAACTCTTTTGGGTTTTCTTATATTAGGTTTTGCAATCGTCGGAAAAAGGGGGAGGCTGGGGATTTTAACTGAGTGTTGACTCCCCATCCATAAGTCAATCCTTACAAAAATATAGCCCGTTACACATGATAAATCACTTTAAAATCACCTATGATCGTTAGGTCAGCTTTGTATGGCTTGTTTGACTTGGGAAAATATCCCACCCGCATGTTCACTTGAGAATTTAAAAAGTGTTGGTTATTCTCTTTAAAAGGTTTGGATCCTTAGGAAATTTCCATCTTTAACTTGTTTCAAGCATACGTATACATTTTTTAAAACATTTAAAGAAAAATCCCTTTCATATGAAATTCCAAGCAATTAGGGTTGAACAAGTGGAATTTCCCAAACATGGATAACAAAACGTTAGTCTTCATTTGTGGTGTGTGAATAAATTTTCTTTACTTACATTTGTTATTGCTTTAAATTTTTTCCATACATAGACTCTAAAATTTTCATTTTGTTGTGATCTATTTGCCTTTTAACTCTTTTTTGTTTACGTGGTGAAGGGAAAGTGAAAACTCAAGTTTTGATTGAAGAAAAAAGTATACATCTAAAATAGAAATAAACAATCCTAAAAAGTAGAGAGAGCTAATTCCTAAAAGTGTTCAAAATTTTTAGGGATTGTAAACTCTTTTTATTTTTTATATTATAGATTTTCCAATCGTCAAGAAAACGAGGTGGCGGAGGATTTTTAACTGGCCGTTGACTCCCAATCCCTAAGTAATTCCTTACAAAATATAGCCCATTACGCAAGATAATTTACTTTGCAATCATCTATGATCGTTAGGTCAGCTTTTGTAAATGGTCAAAATATTGGCTTGTTTGACTAGGGCAAATAGCCCACTGCACGTTCACTTGAGAATTTAATGAGCATTTGTTAATCTCTTTAAAAGGTTTGGATCCATAGTTCATTTGCATCTTGAACATGTTTCAAGCATTCATATCCATTTTTTAAAACATACGTAGAAAAATCTGTTTCTTATAAATTTCCAAGCTATTAGGGTTGAACTAGTGGAATTTCCCAAACTCGGATTACAAAAATTTTGTGTTCATTTGTGGTGTGTGAATAAATTTTCTTTACTTACATTTTTATTTCTTTAAATTTTTTCCATACATAAAATCTAAAATTTTCATTTGGTTGTGATCTATTTGCCTTTTATCTCTTTTTTGTTTACGAGATGAAGGGAAAGTGAAAACTCAAGTTTTGATTTAAGAAAAAAGTATACATAAAAAATGGAAATGCACTATGCACAAGTGTTGAGAGAGATAATTCATAAAATTAACCCTAATTTTAAGGAATTGTAAACTCTTTTTAGTTTTTATATATTAGGTTTTGCAATCATCGGTAAAAGGGGGAGGCGGGGAATTTTTAACTAAATGTTGACTCCCAATCCACAATTCATTCATTACAAAAAATAGCTCATTATGAATGATAAATCACTTTGCAATCATCTACGATCGTTAGGTCAACTTTTTGTAAATGGGCAAAATAATGGCTTGTTTGACTCATGAAAATATCCCACAACACGTTCACTTGAGAATTTAATGAGCCTTTTTTATTCTCTCTAAAAGATTTGGATCCATTAGTCATTTTAATCTTTAACATGTTTCAAGCACACATATCCATTTTTTAAAACATATGTAGAAAAATCCCTTTCTTATAAAATTCCAAGCAATTAGGGTTGAACTAGTGGAATTTCGAAAACTTGGATAACAAAATTTTTGTGTTCATTTTTTGTGTGTGAATAAATTTTCTTTACTTACATTTGTTATCTCTTTAAATTTTTTCCACACATAAACTCAAAAATTTTCATTTTGTTGTGATATATTTGCCTTTTATCTTGATTTTTGTTTATGAGTTGAAGGGAAAGAGAAAACTCAAGTCTTGATTTAAGAAAAAAGTATACATCTAAAATGGATATGCACAATGCAAAAATGTAGAGAGAAATAATTCCAAAAAGTGTTTCTAATTTTTAATGGTTGTAAACTCTATTTAGTTTTTATATATTAGGTTTTGCAATCATCGGGAAAAGAGAAAGGCATGGGATATTTAACTGAGTGTTGACTCCCAATCCAAAAGTCATTCCGTACTAAAATAACCCATTATGCATGATGTATCACTTTACAATCATCTTTGATCGTTAGGTCAGCTTTTTATAAATGGGAAAAATATTGGCTTGTTTGACTCGGGAAAATATCCCACCGCACATTAACTTGAGAATTTAACGAGTGTTTGTTATTCTGTTTTAAAATTTTGGATCAATAGGTCATTTGCATCTTTAACATGTTTCAAGCTTGCATATCCATTTTTTAAAACATGTGTAGAAAAATCTCTTTCTTATAAAATTCCAAGCAATTAGGGTTGAACTAGTGCAATTTCCCAAACGTGGATAACAAAGTTTTGTGTTCATTTGTGGTGTGTGAATAAATTTTCTTTACTTACATTTTTTATTGCTTTAAATTTTTTCCATACATAAACTGTAAAATTTTCATTTCGTTGTGATCTATTTGCGTTTTATCTCTTTTTATTTTTTTACGAGAAGAAGGGAAAGTGAAAACTCAAGTCTTGATTTAAGAAAAAAGTATACATCTAAAATGGAAATTCAAAATGCACGAATGTAGAGAGAAATAATTCCAAAAAGTGTCCATAATTTATAGGGATTGTAAACTCTTTTTAGTGTTTATATACTAGGTTTTGCAATAGTCGGGAAAAGGGGGAGGCGGGGCATTTTTAACTCGTTGTTGACTCCCAATCCATAAGTCAGTCCTTACAAAAATATAGCCTGCTATGCTTCATAAATCACTTTACAATCTTCTATGATCATTAGGTGAACTTCTTGTGAATGGGCAAAATAATGGCTTGTTTAACTCGGGTAAATATCCCACTACACGTTCACTTGAGAATTTAATGAGCGTTTGTTATTCTCTTTAAAAATTTTGGATCCATAGGTCATTTGCATCTTCAACTTGTTTCAAACATGCGTATCCATTTTTTAAAACATGTGGAGAAAAATCTTTTTCTCATAAAATTCCAAGCTATTCGGGTTGAACTAGAGGAATTTTCAAAACTTGGATAACAAAACTTTTGTGTTCATTTGTGGTGTGTGAATAAATTTTCTTTCCTTACATTTGTTATTGCTTTAAATTTTTTCCATACATAAACTCTTAAATTTTCATTTTGTTGTGATATATTTTCCTTTTATCTCTTTTTTCTTTACAAGATGAAGGGAAAGTGAAAACTCAAGTTTTGATTTAAGCAAAAAGTATACATCTAAAATAGAAATGAACAATGGTAAATGTAGAGAGAGATAATTCCTAAAAGTGTTCGTAAATTTTAGGGATTGTAAATTCTTTTTAATTTTTATATATTAGGTTTTTCAATGGTCAGGAAAAGGGGGAGGGGGATTTTTAACTGGTTGTTGACTCCCAATCCATCAGTCATTCATAACAAAATATAGCCCGTTACGCATGATAATTCACTTTAGAATCGTCTATGACCGTTAGCTCAGCTTTTTGTAAAAGGGCAAAATATTGGATTGTTTGGATCCATAGTTCATTTTCATCTTGAACATGTTTCAAGCATGCATATCCATTTTTTAAAACATCCATAAAAAAATCTCTTTCTTATAAAATTCCAAGCTATGGGGTTGAACTAGTGGAATTTCCAAAACTTGAATAACAAAAATTTTGTGTTCATTTGTGGTGTGGGAATAATTTTTTTTTTACATATATTTGTTTTTTCTTTAAATTTTTTCCATATATAAACTTTTAATTTTTCATTTTGTTGTGTGACCTATTTGCCTTTACTTGCTTTTTTGTTTAGAAGATAAAGGAAAAGTGAAAACTCAAGTTTTTATTTAAGAAAAAAATACACATCTAAAATGGAAATGCACAATGCACAAGTGTAAAGAGAGATAATTCCAAAAATTATCCGTAATTTTTGGGGATTGTAAACTCTTTTTAGTTTTTATATATTAGGTTTTGCAATCGTTGGTAAAAGGGGGAGACGAGGGATTTTAAACTGAGTGTTGACTCCCAATCCATAAGTCATTCCTTACAAAAATATAGCCTATTACGCTTCATAAATCACTTTACAATCATCTATGATCGTTAGGTCAGCATTTTATAAATGGGTAAAATAATGGCTTGTTTGACTCAGATAAATATCCAACCGCACGTTCACTTGAGAATTTAATGAGCGTTGGTTATTCTCTTAAAAAGATTTGGATACATAAGTCATTTTCATCTTTAACATGTTTCAAGCATGCATATCCATTTTTTAAAACATGTGTAGGAAAATACCTTTCTTATACATTTCCAAGCAATTAGGGTTGAACTAGTGGAATTTCCAAAACTTGGATAAAAAATATTTTGTGTTCATTTGTGGTGTGTGAATAAATTTTCTTTACTTACATTTTTTATTTCTTCAAATTTTTCTGTTCATAAACTCTAAAATTTTCATTTTTTTGTGATCTATTTGCCTTTTATCTCTTTTTCAGTTTACGAGATGAAGGCATAATGAAAACTCAAGTTTTGATTTAAGAAAAATGTATACATCAGAAATGGAAATGCACAAAGCGCAAATGTAGAGAGAGATAATTCCAAAAAGTGTCCGTAATTTTTGGGGATTGTAAAATATTTTTAGTTTTTGTATATTAGGTTATGCAGCCATCGGGAATAGGGGGAAGTGAGGGATTTTTAACTGAGTGTTGACTCCCTATCCATAAGTAATTCCGTACAAAAATATAGCCTGTTACACATGATAAACCACTTTACAACCATCTATGATCTTTAGGTCAGCTGTTTGTAAATGGGAAAAATAATGGCTTGTTTTACTCGGGTAAATATCCCAGCACACGTTCACTTGAGAATTTAATGAGTGTTTTTTATTCTGTTTAAAAGATTTGGACCCATAGGTCATTTTTATCATTAACATGTTTCAAGCAAGCATATCCATTTTTTAAAACAAGTGTAGAAAAATCTCTTTCTTATAAAATTCCAAACTATTAGGGTTGAACTAGTGGAATTTCCCAAACTTGGATAACAAAACTTTTGTGTTCATTTGTGGTGTGTGAATAAATTTTCTATAGTTATATTTATTATTTCTTTAAATTTTTTCCGTACAAAAACTCTAAAATTTTCATTTTGTTGTGATTTATTTACCTTTTATCTCTTTTTTGTTAACAAGATGAAGGGAAAGTGAAAACTCATGTTTTGATTTAAAAAAAAGTATTCATCTAGAATGGAAATGCACAATGCACAAATTTTGAGGGAGATAATTCCAAAAAGTGTTCGTAATTTTTAAGGATTGTAAACTCTTTTTAGTTTTATTTATTAGGTTTTGCAATCGTCGGGAAAAGGGCGAGGCGGGGGATTTTTTACTGAGTGTTGACTCCTAATCCATAAGTCAATCTTTAAAAAAATATAGGTCGTTACGCATGATAAATCACTTTACAATCAGATATGACTGTTAGGTCAACTTTTTTTAAATGGGCTAGTAATGGCTTGTTTGACTCGTGTAAATATCCCACCGCATGTTCGCTTGAAAATTTAATGAACGTTTGTTATCCTCTTTAAAAGGTTTGGATAAATAGGTAATTTTCATCATTAACATGTTTCAAGCTTGCATATCTTTTTTTTATAACATGTGTAGAAAAATCCTTTTTTTATAAAATTCCAAGCTATTAGGGTTGAACTAGTGGAATTTCCCGAACTTGGATAACAAAACTTTTGGGTTCATTTGTGGTGTGTGAATAAATTTTCTTTACTTACATTTGTTATTTCTTTAAATTTTTTCCAAACATAAACTCTTAAATTTTTATTTTGTTGTGATCTATTTTCCTTTCATCTTTTCTTAATTTTTGAGATGAAAGGAAAGTGAAAACTCAAGTTTTGATTTAAGAAAAAAGTATAAATCTAAAATGGAAATGCACAATGCACAAATGTAGAGAGAAATAATTCCAAAAAGTGTCCATAATTTTTAGAGATAGTAACCTCTTTTTTGTTTTTATATTAATGGTTTTGCAATCATCGGGAAAAGGGTGAGGCGGTGGATTTTTAACTGACTAGTGATTTCCAATCCATAAGTCATTTCTTAAAAAACTATAGCCCGTTACGCATGATAATTCACTTTACAAACATCTATGATTTGTATGTCAGCTTTTTATAAATGGCAAAAATAATGGCTTGTTTTGACTCGGGCAAATATCCTATCGCACGTTCACTTGAGAATTTTGTTATTCTCCTTAAAAGGTTTAAATCCATAGCTCATTTGCATCTTTAACTTATTTCAAGCATGCATATCAAATATTTAAAACAAGTATAGAAAAATCCCTTTATTATAAATTCCTAGCTATTAGGGTTGAACTAGAGAAATTTCCCAAACATGGATCACAAAACTTTTGTGTTCATTTGTGGTGTGTGAATAAATTTTCTTTACATACTTTTTTTATTTCTTTAAATTTTTTCGTACATAAACTCTAAAATTTTCATTTTGTTGAGATCTTTTTGCGTTTTATCTCTTTTTTTTTGTTTACAAGAAGAAGGGAAAGTGAAAACTCAAGTCTTGATTTAAGAAAAAAGTATACATCTTAAATAGAAATGAAAAATGCACAAATGTAGAGAGAAATAATTCCAAAAAGTGTCCATAATTTATAGGGATTGTAAACTCTTTTTAGTTTTTATATATTAGGTTTTGCAATTGTCGGGAAAAGGGGGCGGCGGGGCATTTTTAACTCACTGTTGACTCCCAATCCATCAGTCATTCCTTAAAAAATATAGCTCCTACGCATGATAAATCACTTTACAATCATCTATGATTGTTAGGACAGCTTTAAGTGAATGGGCAAAATAATGGTTTGTTTGATTCGGACAAATATCCCACCACACGCTCACTTTAGAATTTAATGATCGTTTGTTATTCTCTTTAAAAGGATTGGATCCATAGGTCATTTGCATCATTTAACTTGTTTCAAACATGCGTATCCATTTTTTAAAACATGCGTACAAAAATCCTTTTTCTTAAAAAATTCCAAGCTATTAGGGTTGAACTAGTGGAATTTTCAAAACATGGATAACATAACTTTTGTGCTCATTTTTGGTGTGTGAATAAATTTTCTTTACTTACATTTGATATTGCTTTAAATATTTTCCATACATAAACACTTAAATTTTCATTTTTTTGTGATATATTTGCCTTTTATCTCTTTTTTGTTTACAAGATGAAGGGAAAGTGAAAAGCCAAATTTTTATTTAAGAAAAAAGTACACATCTAAAATAGAAATGAACAATGCTAAAATGTAGAGAGAGATAATTCCTAAAAGAGTTCGTAAATTTCAGAGATTGTAAACTCTTTTTAATTTTTATATATTAGTTTTTGCAATCGTCAGGAAAAGGGGGAGGCGGGGGATTTTTAACTAGTTGTTGACTCCCAATCCATCGGTCATTCCTAACAAAATATAGCCCGTTACACATGATAATTCACTTTAGAACCGTCAATGACCGTTAGGTCAGCTTTTTGTAAAATGCAAAATATTGGATTGTTTGGATCCATAGTTCATTTGCATCTTGAACATGTTTCAAGCATGCATATCCCTTTTTTAAAACATCCGTAAAAAAATCTCTTTCATATAAAACTCCAAGCTATTAGGGTTGAACTAGTGGAATTTCCCAAACTTGAATAACAAAAATTTTGTGTTCATTTGTGGTGTGTGAATAAATTTTCTTTACTTACATTTGTTATTTCTTTAAATGTTTTCGATATATAAACTCTGAAATTTTCATTTTGTGGTGAGCAATTTGCCTTTAGTCTCTTTTTTGTTAACGAGATGAAGGGAAAGTGAAAACTCATGTTTTGATTTTAAAAAAAGTATACATCTAAAAATGAAATGAACAATGCACATGTGTAGAGAAAGATAATTCCAAAAATTATCCGTAATTTTTAGGTATTGTAAACTCTTTTTAGTTTTTATATATTAGGTTTGCAATCGTCGGGAAAAGGGGGAGGCGGGCGATTTTTAACTGAGTGTTGACTCCCTTTCCATAAGTAATTCCATACAAAAATATAACCTGTTACGCATGATAAACCACTTTACAATCATCTATGAACTTTAGGTCAGCTTTTTGTAAATGGGAAAAATAATGGCTTGTTTTACTCGGGTAAATAACCCACCACACATTCACTAGGGAATTTAATGAGCATTTTTTATTCTCTTTAAAAGATTTGGATCCATAGGTCATTTTCATCATTAACTTGTTTCAAGCATGCATATCCATTTTTTAAAACAAGTGTAGAAAAATCCTTTTCTTATATAATTCCAAGCTATTAGGGTTGAACTAGTGGAATTTCCCAAACTTGGATAAGAAAACTTTTGTGTTCATTTGTGGTGTGTGAATAAATTTTCTATACTTATATTTGTTATTTCTTAAAAAAATTTCCATACAAAAACTCTAAAATTTTCATTTTGTTGTGATTTATTTACCTTTTATCTCTTTTTTGTTAACGAGATGAAGGGAAAGTGAAAACTCATGTTTTGATTTAAAAAAAAGTATTCATCTAAAATGGAAATGCACAATGCACAAATTTTGAGGGAGATAATTCCAAAAAGTGTCCGTAATGTTTAGGGATTGTAAACTCTTTTTAGTTTTTATATATTAGGTTTTTTAATCGTCGGGAAAAGGGGGAAGAGGGGGATTTTTAACTGAGTGTTGACTCCCAATCAATAAGTCATTTTTTACTAAAATATAGGCCGTTACGCATGATAAATCACTTTACAATCATATATGACCGTTAGGTCAGCTTTTTGTAAATGGGCAAAATAATGGCTTGTTTGACTCGTGTAAATATCTCAGCGCATGTTCACTTGAGAATTTAATGAGCGTTTTTTATTCTCATTAAAAGGTTTGGATAAATAGGTCATTTGAATCTTTAACATGTTTCATGCTTGCATATGCATTTTTTAAAACATGTGTAGAAAAATCCCTTTTTTATAAAATTCCTAGCTATTAGGGTTGAACTAGTGAAATTTTCCAAACTTGGATAACAAAACTTTTGGGTTCATTTGTGGTGTGTGAATAAATTTTCTTTACTTACGTTTGTTATTCCTTTAAATTGTTTCCAAACATAAACTCTTAAATTTTCATTTTGTTGTGATCTATTTGCCTTTTATCTTTTTTTTTGTTTATGAGATAAAGGGAAAGTGATAACTCAAGTTTTGATTTAAGAAAAAAGTATAAATCTAAAATGTAAATGCACAACGCACAAATGTAGAGAGAGATAATTCCAAAAAGTGTTCGTAATTTTTAGAGATAGTAACCTCTTGTTAGTTTTTATATATAAGATTTTGCAATCATTTGGAAAAGGGGGAGGCGGTGGATTTTTAACTGACTAGTGATTCCCAATCCATAAGTCATTTCTTAAAAAAATATAGCCCCTTACACATGATAATTCACTTTACAAACATCTATGATCTGTATGTAAGCTTTCTGTAATTGTCAAAAATAAGGGCTTGTTTGTCTCGGGTAAATATCCCATCGCACGTTCACTTGAGAATTTTCTTATTCTCTACAAAAGGTTTGGATCCATAGGTCATTTGCATCTTTAACTTATTTCAAGCAGGCATATCAAATATTAAAAACAAGTGTAGAAAAATCCCTTTTTTATAAATTCCAAGCTATTAGGGTTGAACTAGAGAAATTTCCAAAACTTGGATCACAAAACTTTAGTGTTCATTTGTGGTGTGTGAATAAATTTTCTTTACTTACATTTGTTATTTCTTTAAATTTTTTCCATACATAAACTCTAAAATTTTCATTTTGTTGTGATCTATTTGCCTTTTATCTCTTTTTTTGTTTACAAGATTAAGGGAAAGTGAAAACTCAAGTCTTGATTTAAGAAAAAAATATACATCTAAATTGGAAATGCACAATCGACGAATGTAGAGAGAGATAATTCCAAAAAGTGTCTGTAATTTTTAGGGATTGTAAACTCTTTTTTAGTTTTTATATATTAGGTATGGCAATCATGGGAAAAGGTGGAGGCGGGGGATTTTAAACTGGCTGTTGACTCCCAATCCATAAGTCATTCCATACAAAAATATAGCCCGTTACACAAGATAATTCACTTTACAATCATCTATGATCGTTAGGTCAGCTTTTTTGTAAATGGGCAAATTAATGACTTGTTTGACTCCGAAAAATATCCCACCGCACATTAACTTGAAAATTTAATGAGTGTTTGTTAATCTCTTTAAATGGTTTGGATCCATAAGTCATTTGCATCTTTAACAAGCATGCATATCCATTTTTTAAAACATGCGTACAAAAATCTCTTTCTTATAAAATTCCAAGCTATTAGAGTTGAACTAGTGGAATTTCCCAAACTTGGATAACAAAACTTTTGTGTTCATTTGTGGTGTGTGAATAAATTTTCATTACTTACATTTGTAATTGCTTTAAAAATTTTTCCATACATAAACTCTAAAATTTTCATTTTGTTGTGATCTGTTTGCCTTTTGTCTCTTTTTTGTTTAAAGATGAAGGGAAAGTCAAAACTCAAGTTTTGATTTTAGGAAAAAACATACATCTAAAATGGAAAGCACAATGCACAAATGTAGAGAGAGATAATTCCAAAAAGTGTCTGTAATTTTTATGGATTGTAAACTCTTTTGAGTTTTTATATATTAGGTTTTGCATTCGTTGGGAAAAGGGGGAAGCGGGGGATTTTTAACTGTGTGTTAAATCCCAATCCATAAGTCATTCGTTACAAAAATATAGTCTATTACACTTGATAAATCACTTTACAATCATCTATGATTGTTAGGTCAATTTTTTGTAAATGGGAAAAATAGTGGCTTGTTTGACTCTGGTAAAAATCCCACCGCACGTTCACTTTAGAATTTAGTGAGGGTTTGTTATTCTCTTTAAAAGATATGGATCCATCAGTCATTTGCATCTCTTACAAGATTTAAGCATGCATATCCATTTTTTAAAACATGTGTAGAAAAATCCATTTCTTATAAATTCCAAGCTATTAGGGTTGAACTAGTGGAATTTCCCAAACTTGGATAACAAAACTTTTGTGTTCATTTGCGGTGTGTGAATAAATTTTCTTTACATTCATTCGTTATTGCTTTTAATTTTTCCATACATAAACTCTAAAATTTTTATTTAGTTGTGGTATATTGGCCTTTTATCTCTTTTTTGTTTACGAGATGAAGGGAAAGTGAAAACTCAAGTTTTGAATTAAAAAAAAAGTTTACATCTAAAAATGAAATGCACAATGCACAAATGTAGAGAGAGATAATTCCAAAAAGTGTCAATAATTTTTAGAGATAGTAAAATCTTTTTTGTTTTTATATATTATTTTTTATATATTAGTTTTTGCAGCTATCGGGAAAAGGGGGAGGCAGTAGATTTTTAACTGACTATTGACTCCCAATCCATAAGTCATTCCATACAAAAATATAGCCCGTTAACATGAAATTTCAATTTACTATCATCTGTTATCTTTAGGGCAGCTTTTTCTAAATGGGAAAAATAATGGCTTGTTTGACTCGGGTAAATATCCCACCGCATGTTCACTTGAGAGTTTAATGAGCGTTTGTTATTCTCTTTAAAAGGTTTGGATCCATAGGTCATTTGAATCTTTAACTTGTTTCAAGCAAGCATATCCATTTTTTAAAACAAGAGAAGAGAAATCCCTTTATTATAAATTCCAACCTATTAGGGTTGAACTAGTGGAATTTCCCAAACATGGATGACAAAACTTTTGTGTTCATTTGTGGTGTGTGAAAAAAATTTCTTTACTTACATTTGTTATTGCTTTAAATTTTCTCCATACATAACCTCTAAATTTTTCTTTTTTTTGTGTTCTATTTGCCTTTAATCTCTTTTTTGTTTAAGAGATGGAGGGAAAGTGAAAACTCAAGTTTTGGATTTAAGGAAAAAGCATACCTCTAAAATGGAAACGCACAATGCATAAATGTAGAGAGAGATAATTCTAAAAAGTGTCCGTAATTTTTATGGAATGTAAACTCTTTTGAGTTTCATATATTAGGTTTTGTAATCGAAGGGAAATGGGGGAGGCAGGGGATTTTTAACTAAGTGTTAACTCCCAATCCATAAGTCATTCCTTAAAAAAATATACCCCGTTACGCATGATAAAAAACTTTACAATCATCTATGATCATTAGGTCAGATTTTTTTAAATGTGCAAAATAATGGCTAGTTTGACTCGGGTAAATATCCCACCGCATGTTCCGTTGACAATTTAAAGAGCGTTTGTTATTATCATTAAAATATTTGGATCCATAGGTCATTTGCATCTTTCACTTGTTTCAAGCATACGAATCCATATTTTAAAACATGTGAAGAAAAATCCCATTCTCATAAAATTCCAAGCTATTAGGGTTGAACTAGTAGAATTTCCCAAACTTGGATAACAAAAATTTAGACTTCATTTGTGGTGTGTGAATAATTTTTTTTTACTTACATTTGTTATCTCTTTAAAATTTTTCCATACATAAACTCTAAAAGTTTCTTTTTGATGTGATCTATTTACCTTTTAACTCTTTTTGTTTACGAGATGAAGGGAAAGTGAAAACTCAAGTTTTTATTTAAGAAAAAAGTATACAAATAAAATGGAAATAAATAATGCTAAAATGTACAAAAATATAGTTCCTAAAAGTGTTCGTAACTTTAGGGATTGTAAATTTTTTTAATTTTTTATATAATAGGTTTTGGAATCGTTAGGAAAAAGGTGAGACGGGGGATTTTTAACTGGATGTTGACTCCCAATCCATAAGTCATTACTTAAAAAACATTGCCCATTTTGCATGATAATTCACTTTACAATCACCTATGATCGTTAGGTCAACTTTTTGTAAATGGGCAAAATATTGGATTGTTTGACTCGGGTAAATTGCCCACCACACGTTCACTTGAGAATTTAATGAGCATTTGTTACTCTCTTTAAAAGGTTTGGATCCATAGTTCATTTGCATCTTGAACATGTATCAAGCATTCATATCCATTTTTCAAAACATCTGTAGAAAAATCTCTTTCTTATAAAATTCCAAGCTATTCGGGTTGAACTAGTGGAATTTCACAAACTTGGATAACAAAACTTTTGTGTTCATTTGTGGTGTATGAATAAATTTTCTTTACTTACATTTGTTATTTCTTTAAATTTTTTCCATACTTAAACTCTAAAATTTTCATTTTGTTGTGATCTATTTGCCTTTTATCTCTTTTTTGTTTACGAGAGGAAGGGAAAGTGAAAACTAAAGTTTTAATTTATGAAAAAATCATACATCTAAAATGTAAATGCACCATGCACAAGTGTAGAGAGAGATAATTCCAAAAAAAAAATTCGTAATTTTTAGGGATTGTAAACTCTTTTTAGTTTTATATATTAGGTTTTCCAATCGTCAGTAAATGGGGGAGCGGAGGATTTTTAACTGAGTGTTGACTCTGAATCTATAAGCCATTCCTTTCAAAAATATAGCCCGTTAGGCATGATAAATCACTTTACAATCATCTTTGATTGTTAGGTCAATTTTTTGTAAAAGGGCAAAATAATGGCTTGTTTGACACGGGTAAATATCCCACCGCATTTTAATGAGCGTTTGTTATTCTCATTAAAATATTTGGATACGTAGGTCATTTGAATCTATAAAATGTTTCAAGCATGTATATCCATTTTTTAAAACATGCGTAGAAAAATCCTTTTCTTACAAAATTCCAAGCTATTAGGGTTGAACTAATGGAATTTCCCAAACTTGGATAAAAAAACTTTTGTGCTCATTTGTGTGTGTGAATAAATTTTCTTTACTTAAATTTGATATTTCTTTAAATTTTTTCCATACTTAAACTCTAAAATTTTCATTTTGTTGTGATCTATTTGCCTTTTATATCTTTTTTTATTTACGAGATGAAGGGAAAGTGAAAACTCAAATCTTGATGTAAGAAAAAAGTATGCATCTCAAATAGAAATGCACAATGCACAAATGTAGAGAAAAATAATTCCAAAAAGTTTTCGTAATTTTTAGCGGTTGTTAACTCTTTTTAGTTTTTATATATTAGGTTTTGAATTCGTCGGGAAAAGGGGGAAGCGGGGGATTTTTAACTGAGTGTTGACTCCCAATCCATAAGTCATTCCTTAAAAAAATATAACCCGTTATGCATGTCAAATCACTATACAATCATCTATGATATTTAGGTCAGCTTTTTGTAAATGGGAAATATAATGGCTTGCTTGACTCGGGTAAATGTCCCACCGTTCGTTCACTTGAGCATTTAATGAGTGTTTTTATTCTCTTTATAACATTTGGATCCATAGGTCATTTTCATCTTAAACATGTTTCAAGCATGGATATCCATTTTTTAAAACATATGTAGAAAAATCTATTTCTTTTAAAATTCCAAGCTATTAGGGTTGAACTAGGGGACTTTCCCAAACTTGGATAACAAAACTTTTGTGTTCATTTCATGTGTGCGAATAAATTTTCTTTATTCACATTTGTTATTTCTTTAAAAATTTTCAATACATAAACTCTAAATTTTCATTTTGTTGTGATCTATTTGCCTTTTAACTCTTTTTTTGTTTACGAGATGAAGGGAAATTGAAAACTCAAGTCTTGATTTAAGAAAAAAGTATACTTCTAAATTGGAAATGCACAATGCACAAGTGTAGAGAGAAATAATTCCAAAAAGTGTCCGTAATTTTTAGGGATTGTAAACTCTTTTTAGTATTTATATATTAGGTTTTGCAATCGTTGGTAAAAGGGGGAGGTGGGGGATTTTTAACTGAGTGTTGACTACCAATCCATAAGTCATTCATTACAAAAATATAGCTCATTACGCATGATAAATCATTTTACAATCATCTATGATCGTTAGGTCTACTTTTTGTATATGGGCAAAATAATGGCTTGTTTGACTCCGATAAATATCTCACGTCATGTTCACTTCAGAATTTAATGAGCGTTTGTTATTCTCTTTAAAAGATTTGGTTCCATAAGTCATTTTCATCTTTAACATGTTTCAAGCACACATATCCATTTTTTAAAACATGTATATAAAAATCCATTTCTTATAAAATTCCAAGCTATTAGGGTTGAAGTAGTGAAATTTCCCAAACTTGGATAAAAAAACTTTTGTGTTTTTTTGTGATGTGTGAGTAAATTTTCTTTACTTCCATTTGTTATTTATTTAAATATTTTCCGTACATAAACTCTAAAATTTTCATTTTTTTGTGATCTATTTGCCTTTTATCTTCTTTTTTTTGTTTACGAGATGAAGGGAAAGTGAAAACTCAAGTCTTGATTTTAAAAAAAAAGTATACATCTAAAATGGAAATGCAAAATCCACAAATGTAGAGAGAAATAACTCCAAAAAGTTTCCATAACTTTTAGCGGTTGTAAACTCTTTTTAGTTTTTATATATTAGATTTTGCAATCATCGTGAAAAGGGAGAGGCGACGGATTTTTAACTGAGTGTTGAGTACCAATCCATAAGTCATTCCTTACTAAAATATAGCCCGTTACACAAGATATATCACTTTACAATCATCTCTGATCGTTAGGTCAGCGTTTTTTCTAAATAGGAAAAATAATGGCTTTGTTTGATGAGGGAAAATATCCCACCGCACATTAACTTGAGAATTTAACAAGCGTTTTTTTCCTTTTAAAAGGTTTGGATCCATTGGTCATTTGCATCTTTAACATGTTTCAAGCTTGTGTTTCCATTTTTGAAAACATGAGTAGAAAAATCTCTTTCTTATAAATTTCCAAGCTATTAGGGTTGAACTAGTGGAAGTTCCCAAACTTGGATAACAAAACTTTTGTGTTCATTTGTGGTGTGTGAATAAATTTTCTTTACTTACATTTGTTATTGCTTTAAATTTTTTCCAAACATAAACTCTAAAAATTTCATTTTTTTGTGATGTATTTGAGTTTTATCTTTTTTTTTTTTATTTAGAGATGAAGGGAAAGTGAAAACTCAAGTCTTGATTTAAGAGAAAAATATACATCTAAAATGGAAATTCACAATGCACAAATGTAGAGAGAAATAATTTCAAAAAGTGTCCATAATTTCATGGGATTGTAAACTCTTTTTAGTTTTTATATATTAGGTTTCGTAATCATCGAGAAAAGGGGGAGGTGGGGGATTTTTAACTCAATGTTGACTCCCAATCCATAAGACACGCCATACAAAAATATAGCCTGCTACACATGATAAATCACTTTACAATCATTTATGATCGTTAGGTCATCTTTTTATGAATGGGCAAAATAATGGCACGTTTGACTCGGGTAAATATCCCACCGCACGTTAATTTCAGAATTTTATGAGCATTTGTTATTCTCTTTAAAAGGTTTGATCCATAGGTCATTTTTATCTTTAACTTGTTTCAAGCGTGCGTATCCATTTTTTAAAACATGTTGAGAAAAATCCCTTTCTTATAAAATTCCAATCTTATAGGGTTAAACTAGTCGAATTTCCAAAACTTGGATAACAAAACTTTTGTATTCATTTGTGGTGTGTGAATAAATTTTCTTTACATACATTTGTTTTTTCTTTAAATTTTTTCCATACATAATCTCTTAAAATTTCATTTCGTTGTGATCTATTTGTGTTTTATCTCTTTTTTTTGTTTACGAGATCAAGGGAAAGTGAAAACTCAAGTCTTGATTTAAGAAAAAAGTATACATCTAAAATGGAAATGCACAATGCACAAATGTTGAGAGAAATAATTCCAAAAAGTATTCGTAATTTTTAGGGGTTATAAACTCTTTTTATTTTTTATATATTAGGTTTTGCAAGCGCCGTGAAAAGGGGGAGGCGGAGGATTTTTAACTAACTATTGACTCTAAATCCATAAGTCATTCCTTACAAAAATATAGCTTATTACACATGATGATTCACTTTCCCATCATCTATGATCTTTTGATCAGCTTTTTGTAAATGGGCAAAATAATGGCTTGTTTGACTTGGTAAAATATCCCACCGCACGTTCACTTGAGAATTTAATGAGCATTTGTTATTCTCTTTGAAAAATTTGGATTCATAGGTCATTTTCATCTTTAACATGTTTCAAGCATGCAAATCCCTTTTACAAAACATGTGTAGAAAAATCATTTGTTATAAAATTCCAAGCAATTAGGGTTGAACTAGTGGAATTTTTTAAACTTTGATAACAAAACTTTTGTGTTCATTTGTCTAGTGTGAAGAAATTTTCTGTACATAAATTTTTTATTGCTTTAAATTTTTTCAGTCCATAAACTCTAAAATATGCATTTTTGTTGTGATCTTTACGAGATGAAGGGAAAGTGAAAACTCAAGTTTTTATTTAAGAAAAAAGTATACAGCTAAAATAGAAATGCACAATACACAAGTGTAGAGAGAGATAATTCCAAAAATTGTCTGTAATTTTTAGGGAATGTATACTCTTTTTACTTTTTATATATTAGGTTTTGCAATCGTCGGTAAAAGGGGGAAGCGGGGGATTTTTAACTTAGTGTTGACTCCCAATCAATAAGTCATTCCTTACAAAAATATAGCCTGTTACGCATGATAAATCAATTTACAATCTTCAATAATCGTTAGGTCAGCTTTTTATAAATGGGTAAAATAATGGCTTGTTTCACTCCGGTAAATATCCCACCGCATGTTCACTTTAGAATTTAATGAGCGTTCGTTATTCTCTTTAAAAGTTTTGGATCCATAAGTCATTTTCATCTCTAAAATGTTTCAAGCATGCATATCCATTTTTTAAAACATGTGTTGAAAAATCCCTTTCTTAAATAATTCCAAGCTTTTAGGGTTGAACTAGCGGAATTTTCCAAACTTGCATAACAAAACTTTTGTGTTCATTTGTGGTGTGTGAATAAATTTTCTTTACTTACATTTGTTATTTCTTTAAATTTTTTCCTTACATAAACTCTAAATTTTCATTTTGTTGTGATCTATTTACGTTTTATCTCTTTTTTTTTTACGAGATGATGGAAAAGTGAAAATTCAAGTCTTGATTTAAGAAAAAGGTATACATCTAAAATGGAAATGCACAATGAACAAATATAGAGAGAAATAATTCCAAAAAGTGTTCATAATTTTTAAGGGTTGTAAATTCTTTTTATTTTTAATATATTAGGTTTTACAATCTCCGAGAAAAGGGAGAGGCAGGAGAGTTTTAACTGATTCTTGACTCCCAATCCATAAGTCATTCCTTAAGAAAATCTAGCCCGTTTCTCATGATAATTCACTTTACAATCATCTATGATCTTTAGGTCAGCTATTTGTAAATGGGCAAAATAATGGCTTGTTTCACTCAGGAAAATATCCCGCAGCATGTTCACTTGAGAGTTTAATGAGCGTTTTTTATTCTTTTTAAAAGATTTGAATCCATAAGTCATTTTCATGTTTTATATGTTCCAAGCATGCATTTCCATTTTTTAAACTATGTGTAGAAAAATCACTTTCTTATAAAATTCAAAACTATTAGGGTTGAACTAATGGAATTTCCCAAACTTGGATAACAAAACTTTTGTGTTCATTTGTGGTGTGTGAATAAATTTTCTTTACTTACATTCTTTATTAATTTAAATTTTTTACGTACATTAACTCTAAAATATTCTTTTTGTTGTGATCTATTTGCTTTTTATCTGTTTTTTTTTAGGATATGAAGGGAAAGTGAAAACTCAAGTTTTGATTTCAGAAAAAAGTATACATCTAAAATGGAAATGTACAATGCACAAATGTAGAGAGAGATAATTCCAAAAAGTGTCTGTTATTTTCAGTGATTATAAACTCTTTTTACTTTTTATATATTTGGTTTTGCAATCATCAGTAAAAGGGGGAGGCGTGGCATTTTTAACAGACTGTTTACTCCCAATCCATAAGTCATTCCTTTCAAAAAATATAGCCAGTTACACATGATAATTCACTTTAAAATCATCTATGATCTTTAGGTCAGCTTTTTGTAAATGGGCAAAATAATGGCTTCTTTGATTCGGGTAAATATCCCACTGCACGTTCACTTGAGAATTTAATGAGCGTTTGTTATTCTCTTTAAAAGATTTAGATCCCTAAGTCATTTTCATCTTGAACATGTTTCAAGCATCCATACCCATTTTTTAAAACATGTGTAGAAAAATCCCTTTCTTATAAAATTCCAAGCTATAAGGGTTGAACTGGTGCAATTTCCAAAAAAAATTGACACAAAACCTTTTTGTTCAATTGTGGTGTGTGAATAAATTTTCTTTACTTACATTTGTTATTGCTTTAAATTTTTTACGTACATAAACTCTAAAATATTCATTTTGTTGTGATATATTTGCCTTTAATCTCTTTTTTGTTTACGAGATGAAGGGAAAGTGAAAACTCAAGTTTTGATTTAAGAAAAAAGTATACATCTAAAATAGAAATGTACAATTCCAAAAAGTGTCCATATTTTTTAGGGATTGTAAACTCCTTTTAGTGATGAAATATATTTTGTTTTGCTATCATTGGTAAAAGGGGGAGGCGTGGGATTTTTAACTTACTGTTGACTCCCAATCCATAAGTCATTCCTTACAAAAAAAATATAGCCCATTTCACAAGATAATTCACTTTACAATCATCTATGTTCTTTAGGTCAGCTTTTTGTAAATGTGCAAAATAATGGCTTGTTTGACTCGGGTAAATATCCCACCGCATGTTCACTTGAGAATTTAATGAGCGTTTGTTATTCCCTTTTAAATATTTGGATCCATAAGTCATTTTCATCTTTAACATGTTTCAAGAATGCATATCCATTTTTTAAAATATGTATAGAAAAATCCCATTCTTATAAAATTCCATGCTATTAGGGTTGAACTAGTGGACTTTCCCAAACTTGGATAACAAACCCTTTGGGTTCATTTGTGGTGTGTGAATAAATTTTCTTTACTTACATTTTTTATTGCTTTAAATTTTTTCTGTACATAAACTCTAAAATATTCATTTTGTTGTGATCCATTTGCCTTTTATCTCTTTTTTGTTTACAAGATGAAGGGAAAGTGAAAACTCAAGTTTTGATTTAAGAAAAAAGTATACATCTAAAATGGAAATGCAGTATGCACAAATGTAGAGAGACATAATTCCAAAAAGTGTCCATAATTTTTTGGGGTTGTAAACTCTTTTTAGTTTTTATATATTAGGTTTTGCAATCATTGGGAGAAGGGGGAGGCGGGAGATTTTTAACTGACTGTTGACTCCCAATCCATAAGTCACTCCTTACCAAAATATAGCCCATTACACATGATAAATCACGTTACGATCATCTATCATCTATAGGTCAGCTTTTTGTAAACGGGCAAATAATGGCTAGTTTAAATCGGGTAAATGTCCCACCGCACGTTCACTTGAGAATTTAATGAACATTGTTATTCTCTTTAAAATATTTGGATCCATAAGTCATTTTCATCTTTAACATGTTTCAAGCATGCATATCCATTTTTTAAAACATGTGTATAAAAATCCCTTTCTTATAAAATTCCAAGCTATTAGGGTTGAAATAGTGGAATTTCCAAAACTTGGATAACAAAACCATTGTGTTCTTTTGTGGTGTGTGAATAAATTTTCTTTACTGACATTTGTTATTGCTTTAAATTTTTTCCGTACATAAACTCTAAAATATTGATTTTGTTGTGATCCATTTGCCTTTTATCTCTTTTTTGTTTACGAGATGAAGGGAAAGTGAAAACTCAAGTTTTGATTTAAGAAAAAAGTATACATCTAAAATGGAAATGCACAAATGTAGAGAAAGATAATTCCAAAAAGTGTCCACAATTTTTAAGGATTGTAAACATTTATGTTCATTTGTTATTTCTTTAAATTTTTTCAATACATAAACTCTAAAATTTTCTTTTTGTTTTGATCTATTTACCTATTATCTCTTTTTTTGTTTACGAGATGAAGGGAAAGCTAAAACACAAACTTTGATTTAAGAAAAATGTATACATATAAAATTTAAATGCAAAATGCACAAATGCAGAGAGCGATAATTCCAAAAAGTTTTCGTAATTTTTAGGGATTGTAAACTCTTTTTAGTTTTTATATATTAGGTTTTGCAATCATCGGAAAAGTGGGAGGCGATGGATTTTTAACTGAATGTTGACTCCCAATCCATAAGTCATTCCTTACAAACACATAGCACATTACGCATTATAATTCTCTTTACAATCATATATGAATGTTAGGCAACTTTTGTAAATGGGCAAAATAATGGCTTGTTTTCTCGGGTAAATACCCCACCGCACGTTCACTTGAGAATTTAATGAGCGTTGGTTATTCTCTTTAAAAGGTTTGGATACATAGGTCATTTGCATCTTTAACATGTTTCAAACATCATATCCATATTTTAAAACTTATGTAGAAAAATCCCTTTCTTATAAAATTCCAAGCTTTTAGGTTTGAACAAGTGGAATTTTCCAAACTTACAAAACTTTTGTGTTCATTTGTGGTGGGTTGAAAATTTTTCTTTAGTTACATTAATTATTGCTTTAAATTTTTCCCAAACATAAACTCTAAAATTTTTATTTTGTTGTGATCTATTTTGGCTTTTATCAATTTTTTGTTTACGAGTTGAAGGGAAAGTGAAAACTCAAGTTTTGATTTAAGAAAAAAACATACATCTAAAATGGAAATGCACAATGCACAAATGTATAGAGAGATAATTCCAAAAAGTGTCTATAATTTTTTTGGATTGTAAACTCTTTTGAGTTTTTATATATTTGATTTTGCAATTGTCGGGAAAATGGGGAGGCGGGGGATTTTTAAATGAGTGTTGACTCCCAATCGATAAGTCATTCCTTAAAAAAATATTGCCCATTACACATGATAAATCACTTTAAAATCATCTATGATCGTTAGGTAAATTTTTTTGTAAATGGGCAAAATAATGGCTTGTTTGCTCGAGTAAATATCCCACCCCACGTTCACTTGAGAATTTAATCAGCGTTTGTTATTCTCTTTAAAAGATTTGGATCCATAGGTAATTTGCATCTTTAACATGCTTAAAGCATGAATATCCATTTTTTAAAACAAGTGTAGAAAAATTCATATCTTATAAATTATAAGCTGTTAGGGTTGAACTAGTGGAATTTCCCAAACTTTGATAACAAAGTTTTTTTTTCATTTGTGGTGTGTGAATATGTTTTCTTCACATACATTTGTTTTTTCTTTTTACTTTTTCCATACATAAACTCTAAAATTTCCATTTTGTTGTGATCTATTTGCCTTTTATCTCTTTTTTGTTTACGAGAGGAAAGAAAAGTGAAAACTCAAGTTTTGATTTAAGAAAAAAGTATATATCTAAAATGGAAATGAACAATGCTCAAATGTAGAGAGAGATAATTCCAAAAAGTGTCCGTAATTAAAAGGCATTGAAACTCCTTTTAGTTTTTATATACTAGGTTTTGCAATCGTCGGGAAAAGGGGGAGGCGGAAGATTTTTAACTAATGATTGACTCCCAATCCATAAGTCATTCCTTACAAAAATCTAGCCCGTTACGCATCATAAATAACTATACAATCATCTATTATTGTTAGGTCAGCTTTTTGTAAATGGGCAAAATAATGGCTTGTTTGACACGGGTAAATATCCCACTGCACGTTCACTTGAGAATCTAATGAGCGTTTGTTATTCTCTTTAAAAGGTTTAGATCCATAGGTCATTTGCATCTTTAACTTGTTTCGAGCATACGTATCCATTTTTTAAAACATGTGTAGAAAAATCCCTTTCTTATAAAATTCCAAGCTATTAGGGTTGAACTAGTGGAATTTCCCAAACTTAGGTAACAAAACTTTAGTGTTCATTTGTGTCAATAAATTTTCTTTACTTACATTTGTTATTGCTTTAAATTTTTTCCATACATAAACTCTAAAATTTTCATTTTGTTGTGATCTATTTGCCTTTAATCTCTTTTTTGTTTAGGAGATGAAGGGAAAGTGAAAACTCTAGTGTTGATATAAGAAAAAAGTATACAACTAAAATGGAAATGCACAATGCACAAGTGTAGAGAGTGATAATTCCAAAAATTGTACGTAATTTTTAACGATTGTAAAATCTTTTTAGTTTATATATATTAGTTCTCAATCGTCGGGAAAAGGGGGAGGGAGGGGATTTTTAACTAAGTGTTGACTCCCATTCCTTAAGTCAATTCCTTTAAAAAATATAGCTCGTTACACATGATAAATCACTTTACAATCATCTATGAGCGTTAGGTCAGCTTTTGTAAATGGGCAAATAATGGCTTATTTGACTCGGGAAAATTTCCCACCGCACGTTCAGTTCAGAATTTAATAACCGTTTGTTATTCTCTTTAAAATATTTGGATCCCTAAGTCATTTTCATGTTTAACATGTTTCAAGCATGCTCATCCATTTTTTAAAACATGTGTAGAAAAATCCCTTTCTTATAAAATTCCTAGCTATTAGGGTTGAACTAGTGGAATTTCCCAAACTTGGATAACAAAACTTTTGTGTTCGTTTGTGGTGTTTGAATAAATTTTCTTTACTCACATTTGTTATTTCTTAAAAATTTTCAATACATAAACTCTAAAAGTTTCATTTTGTAGTGATCTATTTGCCTTTTATCTCATGTTTTGTTTAAGAGATGAAGGGAAAGTGAGAACTCAAGTCTTGATTTAAGAAAAAAGTATACATCTAAAATGGAAATGCATAATGCACAAACGTAGAGAGAGATAATTCCAAACACTATCTGTAATTTTTAGGGATTGTAAACTATTTTTAGTTTTTATTTATTAGGTTTTGCAATAATCGGGAAAAGGGGGAGAGAGGGGATTTTTAACTGATTGTTGACTCCCAATCTATAAGTCATTCCTTGCAAAAAATATTGCACGTTACGTATGATGAATCACTTTACAATTATCTAAGACCGTTAGGTCAACTTTTAGTAAACGGGAAAAATAATGGCTTGTTTGTGACGGCTAAATATCCGACCGCACGTTCACTTGAGAATTAAATTAGCGTTTGTTATTCTCTTTATAAGATTTGGATCGATAGGTCATTTTCATCTTTAACACATTTCAAGCATGCATATCCGTTTTTTACAACATGTGTAGAAAAATTCCTTTCAAATAAAATTCCAAGCTATTAGGGTTGAACTAATGGAATTTCCAAAACTTGGATAACAAAACTTTTGTATTCTTTTTTTTGTGGGAATAAATTTTCTTGTCATACATAAACTTTTGCCACACATAAAATCTAAAAAATTTATTTTGTTCTGATCTATTTTCCTTTTATCTCTTTTTTTTTTTTTTACGAGATGAAGGGTAAGTGAAACTAAAGTTTTGATTTAAGAAAACATTATACATCTAAAATGGAAATTCATAATGCACAAATGTAGAGAGAGATAATTTCAAAAACTGTCCGTAATTTTTAGGGATTGTAAATTCTCTTTAGTTTATATATATTAGGTTTTGCAATCGTCAAGAAAAGGGGGAGGCGAGGAATTTTCAACGGAGTGCAAACTCCCAATCCATAAGTCATTCCTTACAAAAATATAGCCCGTTAGGCATGAAATCACTTTACAATCATCTATGATCATTAGGTCAATTTTTTGTAAATGGGCAAAATAATGGCTAGTTAGACTCGGGTAAATATCCCACCACTCGTTCACATGAGAATTTAATGAGCGTTTTTTATTCTCTTTAAAAAATTTATATCCATAGGTCATTTTCATCTTTAAAATCTTTCAAGCCTGCATATCCATTTTTTAAAACATGTGTGGAAAAATCCATTTTTTATAAAATTCCAAGCAATTATGGTTGAACTAGTGCAATTTCCCAAACTTTAATAACAAAACTTTGGTGATCATTTGTGGTATATGAATAAATTTTCTTTACTTACATTTTTTATTTCTATTATTTTTTTCCATACATAAACTCTATAATATTCATTTTGTTGTAATCTATTTGCCTTTTGTCTCTTTTTTTTTATGAGATGAAGGGAAAGTAAAAACTCAAATTTTGATTTAAAAAAAAAAGTACACGTCTAAAATGGAATTGTACAATGCTAAAATGTAGAGAGAGATAATTCCAAATCTGTCCGTAATTTTTAGGGATTGTAAACTCTTTTTACTTTTTATCTATTAGGTTTTTGCAATAGTCGGTAAAAGGGGGAGGCGGGGGATTTTTAATTGAGTGTTGACTCCCAATCCATCAGTCATGCCTTAAAAAAATATAGCCCATTACGGATGATAAATCACTATACAATCATCTATGATCGTTAGGTCAGCTTTTTGTAAATGGGCAAAATAATGGCTCGTTTGACTCGGGTAAATATCCCACCGCACGTTCTCTTGAGAATTTATTGAGGATTTGTTATTCTCTTTAAAATATTTGGATCCATAAGTCATTTTCATCTTTAACTTGTTTCAAGCACGCATATCCATTTTTTAAAACTTGTGTAGAAAAATCCCTTTCTTATAAAATTCCAAGCTATTAGGGTTGAACTAGTGCAATTTCCCAAACTTGGATAACAAAACTTTTGTGTTCATTTGTGGCGTGTGAATAAATTTTCTTTACTTACATTTTTTATTTCTTTAAATTTTTTCCATGCATAAACTCTAAAAGTTTCATTTTGTTGTGATCTATCTGCATTTTTATCTCTTTTTTTATTTACGAGATGATGGGAAAGTGAAAACTGAAGTCTTGATTTAACAAAAAAAGTATACATCTAAAATGGAAATGCACAATGCACAAATGTTGAGAAAAATAATTCCAAAAAGTGTCTATAATATTTAGGGGTTGTAAACTCTTTTTAGTTTTTAAATATTAGGTTTTGCAATCGTCGGGAAAAAGGGGAGGCAGGGGATTTTTAACTGACTGTTGACTTCGAATCCATAAGTCATTCCTTACAAAAATATAGCCCGTTACACATGATAATTCACTTTACAATCATCTATGATCTTTAGGTAAGCTTTTAGCTAATGGGCAAAATAATGGCTTGTTTGACTCAGGAAAATATCCCACCGCACGTTCACTTGAGAATTTATTGAGCGTTTGTTATTCTCTTTAAATAATTTGGATCCATAGGACATTTTCATCTTTAACATGTTCCAAGCATGCATATCCATTTTTTAAAACATGTGTAGAAAAATTTGTTTCTTATAAAATTTCAAGCTATTAGGGATGAATGAGTGGTATTTCCCAAACTTTGATAACAAAACTTTTGTGTTAATTTGTGGTGTGTGAATAAATTTTCCTTACTTACATTTTTTATTTCTTTAAATTTTTTCCGTACATAAACTCTAATATTTTCATTTTGTTGTGATCTATTTGCCTTTTATCTCTTTTTTGTTTACGACATGAAGGGAAAGTGAAAACTCAAGTTTTGATTTAAGAACAAAGTATTCATCTAAAAAGGAAATGCACAATAGACAAGTGTAGAGAGAGATTATTCCAAAAAGTCTCCATAATTTTTAGGGATTGTAAACTTTTGTGTTTATTTTTTATTTCTTTAAATTTTTTCAATACATAAACTCTATAATTTTTATTTTGTTTTGATCTATTTGCCTTTTATCTCTTTTTTTGTTTACAAGATGAACGAAAAGAGAATACACAAATTTTGATTTAAGAAAAAAGTATACATCTAAAATGGAAATGCACTATGCACAAATATAGAGAGTAATAATTCCAGAAAGTTTTCATAATTTTAAGGGATTGTAAACTCTTTTTAGTTTTTATTTATTAGGTTTTGCAATCATCAGGAAAGTGGGAGGCGGTGGATTTTTAACTTACTGTTGACTCCCAATCCATAAGTCATTCCTTAGAAAGATATAGCACTATATGCATGATGATTCACTTCCCAATCATCTATGATCTTTAGGTCAGCTTTTTGTAAATGGGCAAATAACTGATTGTTTCATTCGGGTAAATATCCCACCGCATGTTCACTAGAGAATTTAATGAGTGTTTGTTATTCTCTTTCAAAGGTTTTCATCCTTAGGTCATTTGCATCTTTAACATGTTTCAAGCATGCATATCTATTTTTTAAAACGTGCGTAGAAAAATCTCTTTCTGATAAAATTCCAAGCTATTAGGGTTGAACAAGTGGAATTTCCAAAACTCGGATAACAAAACTCTTGTGTTCATTTTTGGTGTGTGAATAAATTTTATTTACTTATATTTGTTATTGCTTTAAATTTTTCCATGCCTAAACTCTAAAATTTTCATTTTGTTGTGATCTATTTGCCTTTTATCTCTTTTTTTATTAAGAAATGAAGGGAAAGTGAAAACTCAAGTTTTGATTTAAGAAAAAAGTATACATCTAAAAAGGAAATGCACAACGCACAATTGTAGAGACAGATAATTCCAAAAAGTGTCTCTAATTTTTTGGGATTTTAAACTCTTTTTAGTTTTTATATATTAGGTATTACAATCGTTAGGAAAAGGGGGAGCCGCTGGATTTTTAACTGAGTTTTGTTTCCCAATCCATAAGTCATTCCTTAAAAAACTATAGCTCGTTACGCATGAAAAATCACTGTACAATCATCTATGATTGTTAGGTCAGCTTTTTGTAAATGGGCAAAATAATGACATGTTTGACTCGGGTAAATATCCCACCGCACATTCAATTGAGAATTTAATGAGCCTTGGTTATTCTCATTAAAAGGTTTGGATTCATTGGTCATTTACATCTTCAACATGTTTCAAGCATGCATATCCATTTTTTAAAAGATGTGTAGAAAAATCCCTTTCTTATAAAATTCCAAGCTATTAGGGTTGAACTAGTAGAATTTCCCAAACTTGGATAGCAAAACTCTTGTGTTCATTTGGGGTGTGTGAATTAATTGTCTTCACTCACATTTGTTATTGCTTTAAAATTTTTCCATACATAAACTCTAAAATTTTCATTTTATTGAGATCGATTTGCCTTTTATCTCTTTTATGTTTACAGATGAAGGCAAAGTGAAAAGTCAAGTTTTTATTTAAGAAAAAATATAATCTAAAATGGAAATGCACAATGCACAAATTTAGAAAAAGATAATTCCAAAAAGTGTCCAAATTTTTTAGGGATTACATACTCTTTTTCGTTTTTATATATTAGGTTTTGGAAGCATCGGGAAAAGGGGGAGGCGGTGGATTTTTAATTGACTGTTGACTCCCAATTATAAGTCATTCCTTACAAAAATATAAACTGTTACGCATGATAATTCTCTTTATAATCATCTATGATCTTTATGTTAGCTTTTTGAATTGGGCAAAATAATGGTTTGTTTGACTCGGGTAAGTATCCCACCGTACGTTCACTTGAGAATTTAATGAGCATTTGTTACTCTCTTTCTAAGGTTTGATCCATAGGTCATTTTCATCTTTAACATGTTTCAAGCATGTATATTCATTTTGTAAAACATGTGTAGAAAAATCCCTTTCTTATAAAATTCCAAGCTATTAGGGTTGAACTAATGGAATTTCCCAAATTTGGATAACAAAACTTTTGTGGTCATTTGTGGTGTGTGAATAAAATTTCTAAAATTACATTTGTTATTGCTTTAATTTTTTCCATTTTGTTGTGATCTATTTGCTTTTTATCTCTTTTTTGTTTATGAGATGAAGGGAAAGTAAAAACTCAAGTTTTGATTTAACAAAAAAGTATACATCTAAAATGGAAATGCACAATGCACAAATATAGAGACAGATAATTCCAAAAAGTGTCTGTAAGTTTTAGGGATTGTAAACTCTTCTGAGTTTTTATATATTAGGTTTTACAATCTTCGTGAAAAGGGGAAGGCAGGGTATTTTTAACTGAGTGTTGACTTCCAATCCATAAGTCATTCCTTACAAAACTATACCCCGTTACCCATGATAAATCACTTTACAATCATCTATGATCGTTAGGTCAGCTTTTTGTAAATGGAAAAAATAATGGCTTGTTTGACTCGGGTAAATTTCCCACTGCACGTTCACTTGAGAATTTAATGAGTATTTTTTAATCCCTTTAAAAGATATGGATCCATAGGTCATTTGCATCTTTAACATGTTTCAAGCATGCATATTCGTCTTTTCAAACTTGTTTAGAAAAATCCCTTTCTTATAAAATTCCAACCTATTAGGGTTGAACTGGTGGAATTTCCCGAACTTGGATAACAAAACTTTTGTGTTCATTTGTGGTGTGTGAATAAATTTTCTTTATTTACATTTTTTATTGCTTTAAATTTTTTCCATATATAAACTCTAAAATTTTCATTTTGTTGTGATCTATTTGCCTTTTATCATTTTTCTTTTTACGAGATGAAGGGAAAGTGAAAACTCAAGTTTTGATTTAAGAAAAAACATACATCTAAAATGGAAATGCACAATGCACAAATGTACAGAGAGATAATTCAAAAAAGTGTCTGAAATTTTTATGGAATGTAAACTCTTTTGAGTTTTTTTTATAATAGGTAGGGCAATCGTCGGCAAAAGGGGAGGCTTGAGATTTTTAACTAAGTGTTGACTCCCAATCCATAAATCATTTCTTACAAAAATATAGCCCGTTACGCACGATAAATCACTTTATAATTATCTATGATTTTTAGGTCAATTTTTTGTTAATGGGAAAAATAATGGCTTGTTTGACTCGGGTAAATATCCCACCGTACATTCACTTTAGAATTTAATGAGCATTTGCTATTCTCTTTAAAAAATTTGGATCCATAGGAAATTTGCATCTTTAACATGCTTCAAGCATGCATATCCATTTTTTAAAACATGTGTAGAAAAATGCCTTTCTTATAAATTACAAGCTATTATGGTTGAACTAGTGGAATTTCCCAAACTTGGATAACAAAACTTTTGTTTTCATTTGTGGTGTGTGAATAAATTTTCTTTAGATACATTTTTTATTGCTTTTAATTTTTTCCATACATAAACTCTAAAATTTTTATTTTGTTGTGATCAGTTTGCCTTTTATCTCTTTTTTGTTTACGACATGAAAGGAAAGTGAAAACTCAAGTTTTGATTGAAGAAAAAAGTATACATCTAAAATTAAAATGCTCAATGCACAAATGTAGAGAGCGATAATTCCAAAAAGTGTCCGTAATTTAAAGGGATTGTAAACTCCTTTTAGTTTTTATATATTAGGTTTTGCAATCGTAGGGAAAAAGGGGAGGCCAGGGATTTTTAACTGACTATTGAGTCCCAATCCATGAGTAATTCCTTAAAAATAATATAGTCCGTTAGCATGATAAATCACTTTACAATCATGTATGATCGTTTGGTCAACTTTTTGTAAATGGGCAAAATAATGGCTTGTTTGACTCGAGTAAATATCCCACCACACGTTCACTTGAGAATTTAATGAACGTTTTTTATTCTCTTTAGAAGGTTTGGATCCATGGGTCATTTGCATCTTTAACTTGTTTAAAGCATACGTATCCATTTTTTAAAACATGTGTAGAAAAATCCCTTTCTGATAAAATTCCAAGCTATTTGGGTTGAACTAGTGGAATTTCCCAAACTTGGATAACAAAACTTCAGTGTTCATTTGTGGTGTGTGAATAAATTTTCTTTACTAACATTTGTTATTGCTTTAATTTTTTTCCAGACATAAACTCTAAAATTTCCATTTTGTTGTGATCTATTTGCCTTTTATCTCTTTTTTTTTATGAGATGAAAGGAAAGTTAAAACTCAAGTTTTTATTTAAGAAAAAAGTATACATCTAAAATGGAAATAAACAATGCTAAAATGTAGAGAGTGATAATTCCGAAAAGTGTTCATAATTTTTAGGTATTGTAAACTCTTTTTATTTTTTATATATTAGGTTTTGCAATCGTCAGGAAAATGGGGAGGCGTGGGATTTTTAATTGGCTGTTGACTCCCAATCCATAGGACATTCCTTACAAAATATAGTCCGTTATGCATGATAATTCACTTTACAATCTTCTATGAATGTTAGGTCAGCTTTTTGTAAATGGGCAAAATATTTGCTTGTTTGGATTGGGCAAATAGCCCACCGCACGTTCACGTGAGAATTTAATGAGCGTTTGTTATTCTCTTCACATAGTTTGGATCCATAGTTCATTTGCATCTTGAACATGTTTCAAGCATGAACATCCTTTTTTTAAAACATCTGTAGAAAAATCTCTTTCTTATAAAATTCCAAGCTAATAGGGTTGAACTAGTGGAATTTGCCAAACTTGGATAACAAAACTTTTGTGTTCATTTGTGGTGTGAAAATAAATTTTCTTTACTTACATTTGTTATTTCTTTAAATTATTTCCATTCATAAACTCTAAAATTTTCATTTTGTTGTGATCTATTTGCCTTTCATCTCTTTTTTGTTTACGAGATGAAGGGAAAGTGAAAACTCAAGTTTTGATTTAAGAAAAAAGTATACAGCTAAAATGGAAGTGCACAATGCACAAGTGAAGAGAGAGATAATTCCCAAACTATCAGTAATTTTTAGGGATTGTAAACTCTTTTTAGTTTTTATATATTACTTTTTGCAATCGTCAGTAAAAGGGGGAGGCAGGGGATTTTTAACTGATTGTTGACTCCCAATCCATACGTCAATCATTACAAAAATATAGCCCGTTACACATGATAATTCACTTTACAATCACTTATGATCTCTAGGTCAACTTTTTGTAATAGGGCAAAATAATGGCTTGTTTGACTCGGGTAAATATCCCACCGCACTTTCACTTGATAATTTAATGAGCGTTTGGTATTATCTTTAAAAGATTTGGATCCATAGGTCATTTGCATCTTTAACATGTTTCGAGCATGCATATCCAATTTTTAAAACATGTGTAGAAAAATCCCTTTCTTATAAAATTCCAAGCTACTAGGGTTGAACTAGTTGAATTTCCAAAAATAGGATAACTAAACTTTTGCTTTCATTCGTCGTGCAGGAATAAATTTTCTCTACTTACATTTTTTTTTCTTTTTATTTTTTCCATACATAAACTCTAAAATTTTCATTTTGTAGTGATCTAATTGCCTTTTTCCCTTTTTTGTTTACAAGATGAAAGGAAAGTGAAAACTCAAGTTTTTATTTAAGAAAAAATTATTCACCTAAAATGGAAATGCACAATGCACAAATGTAGAGAAAGATAATTCCAAAAAGTATCCGTAATTTATAGCGATTGTTAACTGTTTTTAGGTTTTAAATATTAGGTTTTGCAATCGTTGAGAAAAGGGGGAGGTGGGGGATTTTTAACTGATTGTTGACTCCCAATCCATAAGTCATTCCTTACAAAAATATAGCCCGTTACGCATGATAATTCCCTTTACAATGATCTATGATCTTTTGGTCAGCTTTTTGTAAATGACAAAATAGTGGCTTGTTTGACTCGGGTAAATATCCTATTGCACGTTCACTTGAGAATTTAATGAGCGTTTGTTATTCTCTTTAAAAGATTTGGATCCATAGGTCTTTTGCATCATTATCATGTTTCAAGCATGCGTATCCATTTTTTAAAACATGTGTAGAAAAATCCCTTTCTTATAAAATTCCATGCTATCAGCGTTGAACGAGTCGAATTTCCCAAACTTGGATGACAAAACTTTTGTGTTCATTTGTGGTGCGTGAATAAATTTTCTTTATTTACATTTTTTATTGCTTTATATTTTTTCCATATATAAACTCTAAAATTTTCATTTTGTTGTGATCTATATGCCTTTTTCTCTTTTGTGTTTACGAGATGAAAGAAAAGTGAAAACCCAAGTTTTGATTTAAGAATAAAGTATTCATCTAAAATGGAAATGCACAATGCAAAAATGTAGAGAGATATAATTCCAAAAATTATCCATAATTTAAAGGGGTTGTAAACTATTTTTAGTTTTTAAATATTAGGTTTTGCAATCGTCGGGAAAAGGGGGGGCAGGGGATTTTTAACTGACTGTTGACTTTCAATTTATAAGTCATTCCTTTAAAAAATATAGCCCGTTATGCACGGTAATTAACTTTACAATCATCTATGATCTTTAGGTCAGCTTTTATTAAATGGGCAAAATAATGGCTTGTTGACTCGGGTAAATATCCCACCGCACGTTCACTTGAGAATTTAATGAGCATGTGTTATTCTCTTTAAAAGTTTTGGATCCATAGGTCATTTACAACTTTAACATGTTTCAAGCATGCATATCCATTTTTTAAAACATGTGTAGAAAAATCTCTTTCTTATAAAATTCCAAGCTATTAGGGTTGAACAAGTGGAAATTCCCAAACTTGGATAACAAAACTTTTATCTTGATTTGTTGTGTGTCAATAAATTTTCTTTACTTACATTTGTTTTTTCTTTAAATTTTTTCCATACATAAACTCTGAAATTTTCATTTTGTTATGATCTATTTGCCTTTTATCTCTTTTTTGCTTACAAGAAGAAGTGAAAGTGAAAAATCAAGTTTTGATTTAAGAAAAAAACATACATCTTAGGGAGAGATAATTCCACAAAGTGTACATAATTTTTAGGGATTGTAAACTCTTTTGAGTTTTTATTTATTCAGTTTTCAAATTGTTGGGAAAAGGGGGAGGCGGGGAAGTTTTTAACTGAGATTTGAATCCCAATCCATAAGTCATTCCTTAAAAAAATCTAGCCCATTACACTTGATAAATCACTTTACAATCATCTATGACCGTTATGTCAGCTTTTTGTAAATGGGCAAAATAATGGCTTGTTTGACTCGGGTAAATATCCAACTGCACGTTCACTTGAGAATTTAATCAGCGTTTGTTATTCTCTTTAAAAGATTTGGATCCATAGGTCATTTGCTTCTTTAACATGCTTCAAGCTTGCATATCCATTTCTTAAAACATGTGTACAAAAATCCCTTTCTAATAAATTCCAAGCAAATAGGGTTGTACTAGTGGAATTTCCCAAACTTGGATAACAAAACTTTTCTGTTCACTTGTGGTGTGTGAATAAATTTTCTTTACTTACATTTGTTATTGCTTTAAATTTTATCCATACATGAACTCTAAAATTTTCATTTTGTTGTGAACTATTTGCGTTTTATCTCTTTTTTGTTTACGAGATGATGGGAAAGTGAAAACTAAAGTTTGGATTTAAGAAAAAAGTATACATCTAAAATGGAAATGCACAATGCACAAATGTACAGAGAGAAAATTCCAAAAAGTGTCCATCATTTAAAGGGATTGTAAACTCTTTTTAGTTTTTATATTTTAGGTTTTGCAATCGTCGAGAAAAGGGGGAGGCGGGGGATTTTTAATTGACTGTTGACTCCCTATCCATTAGTCATTACTTACAAAAATATAGCCCATTACCCATGATAAATCACTTTACAATCCTCTATGATCTTTAGTTCAGCTTTTTGTAAATGGGTAAAATAAGGCTTGTTTGACTCGGGTAAATATCCCACTACACGTTCACTTGAGAATTTAATGCGCTTTTGTTATTCTTTTTAAAAGGTTTGGATCTGTAGGTCATTTGCATCTTTAACTTGTTTCAAGCATACAAATCCATTTTCGAAAACATGTGTAGAAAAATCCCTTTCTTTTAAAATTCCTAGCTATTAGGGTTGAACTTGTGGAATTACCCAAACTTGGATAACAAAACTTTTGTGTTCATTTGTGGTGTGTGAATAAATTTTATTTACTTACATTTTTTATTTCTTAAATTTTTTTCCATATATAAACTCTAAAATTTTCATTTTGTTGTGATCTATTTGCCTTTTATCTCTTTTTTTTTTACGAGATGAAGGGAAAGTGAAAACTCAAGTTTTGAATTAAGAAAAAAATTTACATCTAAAATGGAAATACACAATGCACAAATGTCGAGAGAGATAATTCCAAAAGTGTTCGTAATTTTTAAGGATTGTAAACTCTTTTTAGTTTTTATATATTAGGTTTTGCAATCGTCAGGAAAAGGGAAAGACGGGAGATTTTTAACTTAGTGTTGACTCCCAATCCATAAGTCATTCCTTACAAAAATATGGCCCGTTACGCATGGTCAATCACTTTACAATCATATGATCGTTAGGTCAACTTTTTGTAAATGGGAAAAATAATGGCTGGTTTCACACGGGTAAATATCCCACTTCACATTCACTTGAAAATTTAATGAGCGTTTTTTATTCTCTTTAAAAGGTTTGGATCCATAGGTCATTTTTATCTTTATCATGTTTCAAGCATGCCAATCCATTTTTTAAAACATATGTAGAAATTTTTTTCCCAAACTTGGATAACAAAACTTTTGTGTTCATTTGTGGTGTGTGAATAAATTTTTTTTCTTAAATTTGTTATTTCTTTAAATATTTTTCGATACAAACTCTAAAATTTTCATTTTGTTGTGATCTTTTTTCCTTTAATCTCTTTTATTTACGAGATGACGGAAAAGTGAAAACTCAAGTTTTGATTTAAGAAAAAAGTATGCATCTAAAATGGAAATTCACAATGCACAAATGTAGAGAGAGATAATTCCAAAAAGTCTCCATAATTTAAAGGGATTGTAAACTCTTTTTAGTTTTTATATATTAGGTTTCGCAATCATCATAAAAAGGGGGAGGCGGGGGATTTTTAACTGGCTGTTTACTCCCTATCCATAAGTCATTCCTTAAAAAAATACAGCCCGTTACGCATGATAATTTACTTTACAATCATCTATGATTGTTAGGTCAGCATTTTCAAAATGGACAAAATATTGACATGTTTTACTGGGGCAAAAATACCAAGGCACGTTCACTTGAGAATTTAATGAGCATTTGTTATTCTCTTTAAAAGGTTTGGATCCATAGTTCATTAGCATCTTTAACATGTTTCAAGCATGCATATCCATTTTTATAAAACATGTGTAGAAAAATCTCTTTCTTATAAAATTTCCTGCTGTTATGGTTCAACTAGTTGAATTTCCCAAACTTGGATAACTAAATTTTTGTGTTTATTTGTGGTGTGTGAATAAATTTTCTATACTTACATTTGTTATTGCTTGAAATTTTTTTCGATACATAAACTTAAAAATTTCCATTTTGTTGTGATCTATTTTCCTTTTATCTCTTTTTTATTTACAAGATGAATGGAAAGTGAAAACTCGACTTTTGATTTAAGAAAAAAGTATACATCTAAAATGGAAATACATAATGCACAAATTTAGAGAGAGATAATTCCAAAAAGTGTTCATAATTTTTAGGGATTGTAAACTCTTTTTAGTTTTTATATATTAGCTTTTGCAATCGTCAGGAAAAGGGAGATACAAGGGATTTTTAACTGAGTGTTGATTCCCAATCCATAAGTCATTTCTTACAAAAAAATAGCCTGTTACGTATGATAAATCACTTTACAATCATCTATGATTGTTAGATCAACTTTTTGAAAATGGGAAAAATAGTGACTTGTTTGACCCGGGTAAATATCCCACTGCACGTTCACTTGAGAATTTAATGAGCATTTTTTATTCTCTTTAAAAGGTTTGGATCCATAGGTCATTTGCATCTTTAACATGTTTCAAGCATGCCTATCCATTTTTTAAAACATGTGTAGAAAAATCCTTTTCGTATAAAATTCCAAACTATTAGGGTTGAATTAGTGGAATTTCCCAAACTTGGATAAAAATACTTTTGTGTTCATTTGTGGTGTGTGAATAAAGTTTCTTTACTTACATTTTTTATTGCTTTAAATTTTTTCCATACATCAACTCTAAAATTTTCATTTTGTTGTGATCGATTTGCCATTTATCTCTTTTTTGTTTACAAGATAACGGGAAAGTGAAAACTCAAGTTTCGATTTAAGAAAAAACATATACATCTAAAATGGAAATGCACAATGCACAAATGAAGAGAGAGATAATTCTAAAAATTGTCTATAATTTTTAGGGATAGTAAACTCTTTTTCGTTTTTATATATTTGGTTTTGCAATCATCAAGAAAAGGGGGAGGCGGGGGATTTTTAACTGGTTGTTTACTCCCAATGCATAAGCCATTCCTTACAAAAATATAGCCCATTACGCATGATAATTCACTTTACAAGCATCTTCGATCATTAGGTCAGCTTTTTGTAAATGGGCACAATATTGACTTATTTGACATGGGTAAATAAACCACCACTCGTTCACTTGATAATTTAATGAGCCTTTTTTATTCTCATTGGAAGGTTTGGATCCATAGGTCATTAGCATCTTTAACATGTTTCAAGCATGCATTTCCAGCTTTTAAAATATGTGTAGAAAAATCCCTTTCTTATAACATTCCAAGCTATTAGGGTTAAACTAGTGGAATTTTCCAAACTTGGATAACAAAATTTTTGTGTTCATTGGTGGTGTGTGAATAAATTTTCATTACTTACATTTCTTATTTCTTTAAATATTTTCCATACATAAACTCTAAAATTTTCATTTTGTTTGGATCTATTTTCCTTTTATGTCATGTTTATTTTACGAGATGAAAGGAAAGCGAAAACTCAAGTTTTGATTTAAGAAGAAAGTATACATCTAAAATGCAAATGCATAATGCAGAAATGTACAGAGAGATAATTCCAAAAAGTGTCAGTAATTTTAGGGTTTGTAAACTCCTTTTTGTTCTTATATATTTGGTTTTGCAATTGTCGAGAAAACGAGGAGGCGGGGGATTTTTAACTGAGTGTTGACTCCCAATCCATAAGTCATTCCTTACAAAAATATAGCCCGTTACACTTGATAAATCACTTTACAACCATCTATGATAGTTAGATCAACTATTTGTAAATGGGCAAAATAATGGCTAGTTTGACACGGGTAAATATCCCACCACACGTTCACTTGAAAATTTAATGAGCGTTTTTTATTCTCTTTGAAAGGTTTGGATTCATAGGTCATTAGCATCTTTAACATGTTTAAAGCATGCATTTCCAGTTTTTAAAATATGTGTAGAAAAATCCATTTCTAATAAAATTCCAAGCTATAAGTGTTGAACTAGTGGAATTTCTCGAACTTGGATAACAAAACTTTTTGTATTCATTTGTGGTGTGTGAATAAATTTTATTTTTGTTTGGATCTATTTTCCTTTTATCCCATTCTTATTTTACGAGGAGAATGGAAAGCAAAAACTCATGTTTTGATTTAAGAAAAAATTATGCATCTAAAATGGAAATGCACATTGCACAAATGAAGAGAATGATAATTCCAAAAAGTATCTATAATTTTTGGGGATTGTAAACTCTTTTTAGTTTTTATATATTAGGTTTTGCAATCATCGGGAAAAGGGGGAGGTGGGGGATTTTTAACTGAGTGTTGACTCCCAATCCATAAGTCATTCCTTAAAAAAATATAGCCCTTTATGCATTGATAAATCACTTTACAATCATCTATGATCGTTAGGACAACTTTTTGTAAATGGGCAAAATAATGGCTTGTTTGACTCGGGTAAATATCCTTCTGCACGTTCAGTTGAGAATTTAATGAGCATTTATTATTCTCTTTAAAAGGTTTGGATCCATAGGGCATTTACATCTTTAAGATGTTTCAATCATGCATATCCATTTTTTAAAACATTTGTAGAATAATCCCTTTCTTATAAAATTCCAAGCTATTAGGGTTGAACTTGTCAAATTTCCCAAACTTCGATAACAGAATTTTTTCGTTCATTTGTGGTGTGTGAATAAATTTTCTTGACTTACATTTGTTATTGCTTTAAATTTATTTCATACATAAACTCAAAAATTTTCATTTTGTTGTGATCTATTTGACTTTTATCTCTTGTTTGTTTACGAGATGAAGGGAAAGTGAAAACTCATCTTTTGGTTTAAGAAAAAAAGTATACATCTAAAATCGAAATGCACCTTGCACAAATGTACAGAGAGATAATTCCAAAAAGTGTCTATAAATTATATGGATTTTAAACTCTTTTTAGTTTTTATATATTAGGTTTTACAATCGTCAGGAAATGTGGGGTGCGGGGGATTTTTAATTGGTTGTTGACTCCCAATCCATAAGTCATTCCTTACAAAAATATAGCCCGTTACGCATGATAAATCACATTGAAATCATCTATGATCGTTAGATCAACTTTTTGTCAAAGGGCAAAATAATGGCTTGATTGACTCGGGTAAATATTCCACCACACGTTCACTTGAGAATTTTTTGAGCGTTTGTTATTCTCTTTAAAAGGTTTTGAACCCATAGGTCATTTGCATATTTAACATGTTTCAAAAGTGCATATCCATTTTTTTAAACATGTGTAGAAAAATCCCTTCCTTATAAAATTCCAAGCTATTAGGGTTGAACTAGTGGAATTTCCCAAACTTGGATAACAAAACTTTTGTGTTCATTTGTGGTTTGTGGATAAATTTTCTTTACTTACATTTGTCATTGTTTGAAATTTTTTCCATTCATAAACTCAAAAATTTTCATTTTGTTGTGATCTATTTGCCATTTATCACTTTTTTGTTTACAAGATGAAGGGAAAGTGAAAACTCAAATTTTAATTTAAGAAAAAGTATACATATAAAATGGAAATGCTCAATGCACAATTGTAGAGAGAGATAATTCCAAAAAGTTTTCGTAGTTTTTAGTGATTGTAAACTCTTTTTAGTTTTAATATATTAGGTTTTGCAATCATCGGTAAAAGGGGGAGGTGAGGGATTTTTAAGTGAGTGTTTACTCCCAATCCATAAGTCATTCCTTACAAATGATCGTTAGGGCATCTTTTTGTAAATGGGCAAAATAATGGCTTGTTTGACTCGGGCAAATATCACACCACACGTACACTTAAGAATTTAATGAACGTTTGTTATGCTCTTTAAAAGGTTTGGAACCATAGGTCATTTGCTTCTTTAACATGTTTCAAGCATTCGTTTCCATTTTTTAAAAAATTTGTTGATAAATCTCTTTCTTATAAAATTCCAAGCTATTAGGGTTAAACTAGTGGAATTTCCCGAAACTTGGATAACAAATCTTTATTGTTCATGTGTGTATAAATTTTCTTTCCTTACATTTCTTATTGCTTTAAAATTTTTCCAAACATAACCTCTAAAATTTTCATTTTGTTGTGATATATTTGCCTTTTATCTCTTTTCTGTTTACTAGATGAAGGGAAAGTGAAAACTAATGTTTTGATATAATAAAAAATTATACATCTAAAATATAAATTCACAATGCACAAATGTAGAGAAAGATAATTCCAAAAAGTTTCAGTAATTTTTAGGGATTGCAAACTCTTTTTTGTTTTTATATATTAGGTTTTTCAATTGGCGAGAAAAGGAGGAGGTGGGGAATTTTGAACTGAGTGTTGACTCCCAATCCATAAGTCATTTCTTACACAAAAAAATAACCCGTTACACATATAAATCACTTTAAAATCATCCATGATCATTAGTTCAGCTTCTTGTAAATGGGCAAAATAATGGCTTGTTTGACCCGGGTAAATATCCCACTGAACGTTTACTTGAGAATTTAATGAGCGTCTGTTTATCCCATTAAAAGGTTTGTATCCATAGGTCATTTGCATCTTTAACATGTTTCAAGCTTGCATATCCATTTTTTTAAACATGTGGAGAAAATCCCTTCCTTATAAAATTCCAAGCTATTAGGGTTGTACTAGTGGAATTTCCCAAACTTGGATAACAAAAATTTTGTGTTTATTTGTGTTGTGTGAATAAATTTTCTTTACTTACATTTGTTATTGATTTAAATATTTTTCATACATAAACTCAAAAATTTTCATTTTTTTGTGATCTATTGCCTTTTATCTCTTTTTTTTTTAGTAGATGAAGGGAAAGTAAAAAATCAAGTTTTTATTTAAGAAAAAAGTATACATCTAAAATTGAAATGCACAATGCACAAATGTAGACAGAGATAATTCCAAAAAAGTATCTGTAATTTTTACGGATTTCATACTCTTTTTATTTTTTATATATAAGGTTTTGCAATCGTTGGGAAAAGTGGGAGGCGGGGGATTTTAAACTGACTCGTGAGTCCCAATCCTTAAGTCACTCCTTAAAAAAATATAGCCCATTACAAATGATAAATCACTTTACAATCATCTATGATCGTTAGGCCATCTTTTTGCATATGGGCAAAATAATGGCTTGTTTGACTCGGGTAAATATTCCACCACACGTACACTTGAGAATTTAATGAGCGTTTGTTATTCTATTTAAAAGGTTTAGATCCATTGATCATTTGCATCTTTAACATGTTTCAAGCATGCATATCCCTTTTTAAAACATGTGTAGAAAAATCGCTTTCTTTTCAAATTCCAAGCTATTCTACTAGTGGAATTTCCCAAACTTCGATAACAAAACTGTTGAGTTCATTTGTGCTGTGTGATTAAATTTTCTTTTCTTACATTTTTTATTGCTTTAAAATTTTGTCACACTTAAACTCTAAAATTTTTATTTTATTGATTTATTTGCCTTTTATCTTCTTTTTTTTACGAGATGAAGGGAAACTGAAACTAAAGTTCTGATTTAAGAAAACATTATGTATCTAAAATGGAAACGCACAATGCAAAAATGTAGAGAGAGATAATTCCAAAAAGAGTCCATAATTTTTAGGGATTGTAAATTCTTTTTTGTTTTTGTTTATTAGGCTTTGCAATCGTTGGGAAAGGGGGGAGATGGGGGCTTTTAACTGGGTCTTGACTCCCAATCCATAAGTCATTCCTTAAAAAACTATAGCCTGTTACGCATGATAAATAGTATTTCAATCATGAAGGATCGTTAGGTCAGCTTTTTGTAAATGGGAAAAATAATGGCTTGTTTGACTCGGGTAAATATCCCACCACACATTCACTTGGGAATTTAATGAGCGTTTGTTATTCTCTTTAAAAGGTTTGGATCCATAGGTCATTTGCATCTTTAACATGTTTCAACCATGCATATCCATTTTTTAAAACATGTGTAGAAAAATCTCTTTCTTATTTGTGTTGAACTAGTGGAATTTCCAAAACTTGGATAACTGTATGGAAAAAATTTAAAGCAATAACAAATTTTAGTAAAGAAAAATTTTTCGTGCACCACAAATGAACACAAAAATTTTGTTATCCAAGTTTGGGAAATTCCACTAGTTCAACCCTAATAGCTTGGAATTTTATAAGAAAGAAATTTTTCTACACATGTTTTAAAAAATGGATAGGCATGCCTGAAACATGTTAAAGATGCAAATAACCTATGGATCCAAAAATTTTAAAGAGAATAAGAAACGCTCATTAAATTCTCAAGTGAACGTGCGGTGGGATATTTACCCGTGTCAAACAAGCCATGATTTTGCCCATTTACAAAAGCTGACTTAACGATCATAAATGATTGTAAAGTTATTTATCATAAGTAATGGGCTACATTTTTGTAAGTAATGACTTAAGGATTGGGAGTCAACACTGAGTTAAAAATCCCTTGCCTCCCCCTTTTCCCTCCGATTGCTAAACCTTATATATAAAAACTAAAATGAGTTTATAATCCCTAAAAATTACAGAGACATTTAGAATTATGTCTCTCTACATTTGTGCATTGTTCATTTCAATTTTAGATGTTTACTTTTTTCTTAAATCAAAACTTGAGTTTACACTTTCCCTTCATCTCGTAAAACAAAAAGAAATAAATGGCAAATAGATCACAACAAAATGAAAATTTTAGAGTTTAAGTATGGAAAAAATTTGAAGCAATAACAAATGTAAGTAAAGAAAATTTATTCATGCACAACAAATGAACACAAAGTTTTGTTATCCAAGTTTGGGAAATTTTGCTAGTTTAACCCTAATAGCTTGGAATTTTATAAGAAAAAGATTTTTCCACACATGTTTTATAAAATGGATATGCACGCTTGAAACATGTTAAAGATGCAAATGACTGATGGATCCAAACCTTTTAAAGAGAATAACAAACGCTCATTAAATTCTCAAGTGAACGTGCGGTGGGATATTTACCGAATCAAACAAGCTATTATTTTGCCCATTTACAAAAAACTGACCTAACAATCATAGATGATTGTAAAGTGATTTATCATGCTTAACGAGATCTATTTTCTTAAGGAATGACTTTTGGGTTGGGAGTCAACACTCAATTAAAATCCCCCACCTCCCCATTTCACGACGATTGAAAAACTTAATATATAAAAACTAAAAAGAGTTTACAATCCCCAAAAATTAAAGACACTTTTTTGAATTATCTCTCTCTAAATTTGTGCCTTGTCCATTTCCATTGCAGACGTATACTTTTTCCTTAAATAAAAACTTGTGTTTTCACTTTCCCTTCATCTCGTAAACAAAAAAGAGAAAATGGCAAATAGATCACAACAAAATGAAAATTTTAGAGTTTATGTTTGGAAGAAAATTCAAGCAATAACAATTGTAAGTAAATAAATTGTTTCACGCACCATAATGAACTCCAAATTTTTGTTATCCAAGTTTGGGAAATTCGACTAGTTCAACCCTAGTAGTTTGGAATTTTATAAGAAAGTGATTTTTCTACAAATGTTTTAAAAAATGGATATGCATGCATGAAGCATGTTAAAGATTCAAATGACCTATGGATCCAAACCTTTTAAAGAGAATAACAAACGCTCATTAAATTCTCAAGTGAACGTACGGTGGGATATTTACCCGAGTCAAACAAGCTATTATTTTTTTATTAAAAAAAGTTGACTTAACGATCATAGATTATTGTAAAGTGATTTCACATACGTGACAGGCTATATTTTTGTAAGGAATGACTTATGGATTGGGAGTCAACACTCAGTTTAAAATCCCCTGCCTCCCCCTTTTTCCGACGATTGAAAAACCAGATATATAAAAACTAAGAAGAGTTTACAATCCCTTAAAATTACATACAGTTTTTGGAATTATCTCTCTCTATATTTTCGCATTGTGCATTACCATTTTTGATTTATACTTTTTTCTTAAATAAAAACTTGAGTTTTCAGCTTCTCTCCATCTCGTAAAAAAAAAAAATAGAAAAAAGACAAATAGATCACAACAAATTGAAAATTTTATAGTTTATGTGTTCAAAAAGTTTAAAGGAATAACAAATGTATGTAAAGAAAATTTATTCACGCACTAAAAATGACCACAAAAATTTTGTTGCCCATGTTAGGGAAATTCCACTAGTTCAACCCAAATTGCTTGGAATTTTATAAGAAAGATATTTTTCTACACATGTTTTAAAAAATGGATATGCATGCTCGAAACATGTTAAATATGCAAATGACCTATGGATCCAAACCTTTTAAAGAGAATAACATATGCTCATTAAATTTTCAAGTGAACGTGCTGTGGGATATTTACCGGATAAACCAAGCCATTATGTTGCCCATTTACAAAATCTGATCTAACAATCATAGATGATTGTAAAGTAATTTATCATATGTAATGGGCTATATTTTTTTAAGGAATGACTTATGGATTGGGAGTCAACACTCAGTAAAAAATCTCCCGCCTCCCCCTTTTCCCGACGATTGCAAAACCTAATATCTAAATACTAAAAAAAGTTTACAATCCCTAAAAATTATAGACACTTTTTGGAATTATCTCTCCCTACATTTGTGCCTTGTGCAATTCCATTTTAGATGTAAATTTTTTTCTTAAATCAAAACTCGTGTTTTCACTTTCCCTCCATCTTGTAAACAAAAAAGAGATAAAAGAAAAATAGATGACATCAAAAGGAAAAATTTAGTGTTTATGTATGGAAAAAATTTAAAGCAATAACAAATGTAAGTAAAGGAAATTTATTCACGCACCACAAATGAACACAAAAGTTTTTTTATCCAAGTTTGGGAAATTCCACTAGTTCAACCCTAAATGCTTGAAATTTTATAAGAAAGATATTTTTCTACACATGTTTTAAAAAATGGATATGTATGCTTGAAATATGTTAAAGATGCAAATGATATATGGATCCAAACCTTTTAAAGAGATTAACAAATGCTCATTAAATTCTCAAGTGAACGTGCAATGGGATATTTACCGTGTCTACATGGCCATTTTTTTGCATAATGACTAATAGCTGATCTAACAATCATAGATGATATTAAAGTGATTTATCATGCATAATGGGCTATATTTTTGTAAGGAATGACTTATGGATTTGGAGTCAACACTGAATTAAAAATCCCCTCCTGCCCCTTTTCCCGATGATTGCAAAACATAACATATAAAATATAAAAAGAGTTTACAATCCCTAAAAATTACAGACACTTTTTGGAATTATCTCCCTCAACATTTGTGCATTGTGCATTTCCATTTTAGATGTTCTTAATTCACAATTCAAGTTTTCACTTTCCCTCCTTCTCGTAAACAAAAAAGAGACCTAAGGAAAATAGATCACAACAAAATGAAAATTTTAGATTTTAAGTATGGAAAAATTTTAAAGCAATAAAAAATTTTAGTAAAGAAAATTTATTCACGCACCACAAATGAACACAAAGGTTTTGTTATCCATGTTTGGGAAATTCCACCAGTTCAACACTAATAGCTTGGACTTTTATAAGAAATACATTTTTCTACACATGTTTTAAAAAATGGATATGCATCCTTGAAACATGTTAAAGATGCAAATGACCAATAAATCCTAACCTTTTAAAGAGAATAACAAATGCTCATTAAATTCTCAAGTGAATATGCGGTGGCATATTTACTCGTGTCAAACAAGCCATTATTTTGCCCATTTACAAAAGCTGACCTAACGATCATAAATGATTGTAAAGTTAATTATCATAAGCAACAAGCTATATTTTAGTAAGGAATGACTTATGGATTGGGAGTCAACACTTCGTTAAAAATCCCCTGCCTCCCCCTTTTCCCGACAATTGCAAAACCTAATATATAAAAACTAAAAAGAGTTTACAATCCCCACAAACTTACAGACACATTTTAGAATTATCTCTCTCTACATTTGTGCATTGTGAATTTCCTTGTTAGACGTATACTTTTTTATTAAATCAAAACTTGAGTTTACATTTTCTCTTCATCTAGTAAACAAAAAGAAATCAAAGGCAAATAGATCACAACAAAATGAAAATTTTAGAGTTTATGTTTGGAAAAAATTTGAAGCAATGACAAATGTAACTAAAGAAAATTTATTCTCGCACAACAAATGAACACAAAAGTTTTGTTTTCCAAGTTTGGGAAATTCTATTAGTTCAACTCTAATAGCTTGGAATTTTATAAGAAGGAGATTTTTCTGCACATGTTTTTTAAAATGGATATGCATGCTTGAAACTTGTTAGAGATGCAAATGACCTATGGATCCAAACCTTTTAAAGAGAATAATAAATGCTCATTATATTTTCAAGTGAACGTGCAGTGGGATATTTACCCGAGTCAAACAAGCTATTATTTTGCCCATTTACAAAAAGCTGACCTAACGATCATAGATGATTGTACAGTGATTTATCATGCGTAACGGGTGATATTTTTCGAAGGAATGAGTTATGGATTGAGAGTCAACACTCAGTTAAAAATCCCCCACCTCCGCCTTTTCCCGACGATTGCGTAACCTAATTTATAAAAACTATAAAGAGTTTACAATCCCTAAAAATTATAGACACTTTTTTGAATTACCTCTCTCTACATTTGTGCTTTGTGCATTTCCATTTTAGATGTATACTTTTTTCTTAAATCAAAATTTGAGTTTTCTCTTTCCCCTCATCTCGTAATAAAAAAAAAGATAAAAGGAAAATCTATCACAACAAAATAAAATTTTTATAGATTGTGTATGGTAAAAATTTTAAGCAACAACTAATGTAAGTAAAGAAAATTTATTCATACACCACAAATGAGCACAAAAGTTTTGTAATCCAAGTTTGGGAAATTCCACTAGTTCAACCCTAATCACTTGGAATTTTAAAAGAAAGAGATTTTTCTACACTTGTTTTAAAAAATGGACAAACATGCTTGGAACATGTTAAAGATGCAAATGACCAATGGAACAAAACCTTTTACAGAGATTAGCAAACACTTATTAAATTCTCAAGTGAACGTGTTTTGGGATTTTTACTTGAGTCAAACAAGCCATTATTTTGCCCATTTACAAAAAGCTGACCTAACAATTATAGATGATTGTAAAATGATTTATCATGCGTAACCGGCAATATTTTTGCCACTCAATTAAAAAGCCCCCGCCTTCCGTTTTTCCCGACAATTGGAAAACCTAATATATAAAAACTAAAAAGAGTTTACAATCCCAAAAATTACTGACACTTTTCTGAATTATCTCTCTCTATATTTGTGCATTATGCATTTCCATTTTAGATGTATAATTTTTTCTTAAATCAAAACTTCAGTTTTCACTTTCCCTTCATCTCGAAAACAAAAAAGAGATAAAAGTAAATAGATCACAACAAAATGAAAATTTTTGAGTTTATGTATGGAAAAAATTTGAAGCTATAACAAATGTAAGTAAAAAAAATTTATTCATGCACCACAAATGAACACAAAAGTTTTTTTATCAGAGTTTTGGAAATTCCACTAGTTCAACCCTAAAAGTGTGGAATTTTAAAAGAAACAGATTTTTCTACACATGTTTTAAAGAGGGATATGCATGCTTGAAACATCTTAAAGATGAAAATGTCCTATGGATCCAAACCTTTTAAAGAGAATAACAAATGCTCATTAAATTCTTTAGTGCATGTGCGGTGGGATATTTACCCGTGTCAAACAAGACATTATTTTGCCCATTTACCAAACTTGTCCTAGCGATCATAAATGAATGTAAAGTGATTTATCATGCGTAATGGGCTATATTTTTGTAAGGAATGACTTATAGATAGGGAGTCAACACTGAGTTAAAAATCCCCCGCCTCCCCCTTTTACTGACGATTGCAAAACCTAATATATCAAAAATAAAAATAGTTTACAATCCCTAAAAATTACAGGCACTTTTTGGAATCATCTCTCTTGACATTTGTGCATTGTGCATTTCCATTTTAGATGTATACTTTTTTCTTAAATAAAAAATTGAGTTTACACTTTCCCTTCATCTCGAAAACAAAAAGAAATAAAAGGCAAGTAGATCATAAAAAAATGAAAATTTTAATATTTATGTTTAGAAAAATAATGAAGCAATAACGAATGTAAGTAAAGAAAATTTATTCACGCACCACAAATGATCACAAAAGTTTTGTTATCCAAGTTTGGGAAATTCCACTAGTTCAAACCTAATAGCTAGGAATTTTATAAGAAAGAGATTTTTCTACACGTGTTCTAAAAAATGGATATACAGGCTTGAAACACATTAAAGATGCAAAGGACTTATGGATCCAAGCCTTTTAAAGAGAATAACAAACGCTCTTTAAATTTTCAAGAGAACGTGCGATGGGATATATACCGAGTCAAACAAGCCCTTATTTTGCCCTTTTATAAAATGTTGTCCTAACGATCATAGATGATTGTAAAGGGATTTATCATGCGTAAGGGCTCTATTTTTGTACGGAATGACTTATGGGTTGGGAGTCAATACTCAATTCAAAATCCCCCGTTCCCCCTTTCCACGATGATTGCAAAACCTAATATATAAAAACTAAAAAGAGTGTACAATCCCTAAAAATTACATACACTTTTTGGAATTATCTCTCTCTACATTTGTGCATTGTGCATTTCTATTTTAGATGTATACTTTTTCCTTAAATCAAAAATTTAGTATTCATTTTCCTTTCTTCTCATAAATAAAAAACAAATAAAAGGCAAATAGATCAAAACAAAATGAAAATTTTAGAGTTTAAGTAAAAAAAAATTATTCATGCACCACAAATGAACACAAAAGTTTTGTTATCAGAGTTTGGAAAATTCCACTTGTTCAACCCTAATAGCTTGGAATTTTAAAAGAAACAGATTTTTCTACATATGTTTTAAAAAATGGATATGCATGCTTGAAACATGTTAATGATGCAAATGACCTAGGGATCCATACTTTTTAAAGAGAATAACAAACGCTCAGTAAATTCTCAAGTGAACGTGCGGAGGGATATTTACTCGTGTCAAACAAGCCATTATTTTGCCCATTTGCAAAAAGCTGACTTAACGATCATAGATGATGGTATAGTGATTTATCATGCGTAACGGGAGATATTTTTGGAAGGAATGACTTATGGATTGAGAGTCAACACTCAATTAAAAATCCCCGCCTCCACCTTTTCTCAACGATTGTTAAACCTAATTTATAAAAACTAAAAAGAGTTTACAATCCCTAAAAAATTACAAACACTCTTTTTGAATTATCTCTCTCTACATTTGTGCATTGTGCATTTCTATTTTAGATGTATACTTTTTTCTTAAATCAAAACTTGAGTTTTCTCTTTCCCTTCCTCTCGTAAAAAAAAAAAAAAGAGATAAAAGGCAAATAGATCACAACAAAATAAAAATTTTATAGTTTATGAATGGAAAATTTATAAAGCAACAACAAATGTAAGTAAAGAAAATTTATTCATGCACCACAAATGAACACAAAAGTTCTGTTATCCAAGTTTGGGAAATTTCACTAGTTCAACCGTAATAACTTGGAATTTTATGCACAAATGCAGAGAGAGATAATTCCAAAGAGTGTCTATAATTTTTACGGATTGTAAACTTTTTTTAGTTTTTATGTATAAGGTTTTACAAATGTCGGAGAAAAGGGGGAGGCAAGGGATTTTTAACTGAGTGTAGACTCCCAATCCATAAGTCATTTCTTAGAAAATATAGCCCGTTATGCATCATAAATCACTTTAAAAGCATCTATGATTATTAGGTCAGCTTTTTGTAAATGGGCAAAATAATGGCTTGTTTGATTCGGGTATATATCCCACTACACGTTCACTTGAGAATTTAATGAGTGTTTGTTATTCTCCTTAAAAGGTTTGGATCCATAAGTCATTTTCATCTCTAACATGTTTCTAGCATGCATATCCATTTTTAAAACATGTGTAGAAGAAATCTCTTTCTCATAAAATTCCAAGCTATTAGGGTTCAACTAGTGGAATTTCCCAAACATGGATAACAAAAATTTTGTGTTCATTTGTGGTGTGAGAATAAATTTGATTTGCACAAATTTGTTATTGTTTTCAATTTTTTCCGTACATAAACCCTAAAATTTTCATTTTGTTGTGATTTTTTTGAATTTTTTGTTTACGGGATGAAGGGAGAGTGAAAACTCAAAGTTTTGATTTAAGAAACAAGTATAAATCTATAATGGAAATGCACAATGAAAAAATGTAGAGAGAGATAATTCGAAAGTGTTTCTGTAATTTTAGGGATTGTAAACTCTTTTTAGTTTTTATATATTAGGTTTTGCAATCGTCGGGGAAAAGAGGCAGACGCGGTATTTTTAACAGAGTGTTGACTCCCAATCCATAAGTCATTTCTTACAAAAATATAGCCCGTTATGCATGATAAACCACTTTAGAATCATCTATGATTGTTTGGTCCACTTTTTGTAAATGGGAAAAATAATGGCTTGTTTGACTCGGGTAAATATCCCATCGCACGTTCACTTGAGAATTTAAAGAGCGTTTGTTATTCTCTTTAAAAGGTTTGGATCCATAGGTCTTTTGCATCTTTAACATGTTTCAAGCATGCATATCCCTTTTTAAAACATGTGTAGAAGAATTCTCTGAGTTATAAAATTCCAAGTTATTGGGGTTGAACTAGTGAAATTTTCCAAACTTGGATAACAAAACTTTTTCCTTCATTTGTGGTGTGTGAATAAATTTTATTTACTTACATTTTTTATTTTATTTTGATTTTTTCCATACGTAAACTCTAAAGTTTTCATTTTGTTTTGATCTATTTGCCTTTCTTCTTTACCCGATATAGGGAGAGCGAAAACTCAAAGTTTTGATTTATGAAAAAGGTATACATCTAAAATGGAATTAAACAATGCACAAATGTAGAGAGAGATAATTCCAAAGAGTGTCTATAATTTTTAGGGATTGTAAACTCTTTTTAGTTTTTATATATTAACTTTTACAACCGTCGGGGAAAAGGGGGAGGGGAGGGATCTTTAACTGAGCGTTGACTCCCAATCCATAAGTCATTTATTAAAAAAAATATAGCCCGTTACGCATGATAAATCACTTTACAATCATCTATGATTGTTAGGTCAGCTTTTTGTAAATGGGCAAAATTGTGGCTTGTTTGACTCGGGTAAATATCCCACCGCACGTTCACTTGAGAATTTAATTAGCGTTTGTTATTCTCTTTAAAAGGTTTGGATCCATAGGTCATTTGCATCTTTAACATGTTTCAGGCATGCATATCCATTTTTAAAACATGTGTACAAGAAATTTCCTTCTTATAAAATTCCAAGATATTGGGGTTGAACTAGTTGAATTTCCCAAACTTGGAGAAAAAAACTTTTGTGTTCATTTGTGGTGTTTGAATAAATTTTCTTTACTTACATTTGTTATTTTTTAAAATTTTTTCCACAAATAAACTCCAAAATTTTCATTTTTTTGTTATCTTTTTGCCTATTTTATTTATAGGATGAAAGTGAGAGTGAAAACTCAATGTTTAGATTGAAGAAAAAAGTATACATCTAAAATGCAAATGCACAATGGACAAATGTACAGAGAGATAATTCCAAAGAGTGTCTGTAATTTTTTGGGATTGTAAACTCTTTTTAGTTTTTATAGATAAGGTTTTGCAATCGTCAAGGAAAAGGGGGAGGCGGGGGATTTTTGACTGAGTGTTGACTCCCAATCCATAAGTCATTTCTTAAATAATATAGCCCATTAAAATGCTAAATCACTTTACAATTATCTATGATTGTTAGGTAAGGTTTTTGTAAATGGGCAAAATAATGGCATGTTTGACTCGGGTAAATATCCTACCGCACATTCACTTGATAATTTAATGAGCGTTTTTATTCTCTTTGAAAGGTTTGAATACGTAGGTCATTTGCATCTTTAACATGTTTCAAACATGAATATCCATTTTTAAAACATGTGTCGAAGAAATCGCTTTCTTATAAATTTCCAAGCAACAGGGGTGGAACTAGTGGAATTTCCCAAACTAGGATAACATAACTTTTGTGTTCATTTGTGGTGTGTGAATAAATTTTCTTTACTTACATTTGTCAATGTTTTAAATTTTTTTAATACATAAACTCTTAAGTTTCATTTTGCTGTGATTTATTTGCCTTTTTTTTTTACGGGATGAAGGGAGAGCGAAAACTCAAAGTTTTGATTTGAGAACAAAGTGTACATCTAAAATGGAAACGTACAATGAAAAAATGTAGAGAGAGATATTTCCAAAGAGTGTCTATAATTTTTAGGGATTGTAAACTATATTTAGTTTTTATGTAATAGGTTTTGCAATCGTTGGGGAAAAGGGGCAGGTGGGGGATTTTTAAATGAGTGTTGACTCCCAATCCATAAGTCATTTCTTACAAAAATATAGCCCGTTACACGTGATAAATCACTTTACATTCATCTATGTTTGTTAGGTCAGCTTTTTGTAGATGGGAAAAATAATGGCTTGTTTGACTCGGGTAAATATCCCACCACACGTTCACTTGAGAATTTAATGAGCGTTTGTTAATTTCTTTAAAAGATTTGGATCTATAGGTCATTTGCCTCTTGAACATGTTTCAAGAATGCATATCCATTTTTAAAAAAATTGTAGAGGAAATCTTTTTCTTTTAAAATTCCTAGCTATTGAAATTGAACTAGTGCAATTTCCTAAACTTGGATAAAAAAAACTTATGTTTTCAATTCAGGTGTGGGAATAAATTTTCTTTTCTTAAATTTGTTATTGTTTTAAATTTTTTCCATACATAAACTTTAAAAGTTTCATTTTGTAGTGATCTTTTTGCCTTTTTTTTACGAGATGAAATGATTGAAAAAACCTAAAGTTTTGATTTAAGAAACAAGTATACATCTAAAATGGAAATGCACGATGCACAAATGCAGAGAGAGATAAATCCAAAGAGTGTCTGTAATTTTTAGGGATATTAAAATCTTTTTAGTGTTTATATATTAGGTTATGCAATCGTCGAGATAAAGAGGAAGGCGGGCAATTTTTAACAGAATGTTGACTCCCTATCCATAAGTCAATTCTTACAAAAATATAGCCCGTGACTCATAATAAATCACTACACAATCATCAATGATTTTTAGGTCAATTTTTTGTAAATGGGCAAAATAATGGCTTGTTTGATTCGGGAAAAAATCCCACTGCACGTTCACTTGAGAATTTAATGAGCGTTTGATATTCTCTTTAAAAGGTTTGGATCCATAGGTCATTTTCATCTTTAACATGCTTTAAGCATGCACATCCATTTTTAAAACATGTGTAGAAGAAATCTCTTTCTTATAAAATTCCATGCTATTGGGGTTGAACTGGTGGAATTTCCCAAAGTTGGATAACAAAACTTTTCTGTTCATTTGTGGTGTGTAAATATATTTTCTTTCCTTACATTTTTTATTGATTTAAATTTTTTCCATACATAAACTCTAAAATTTTCATTTTGTTGTGATCAATTTGCCTTTTTTCTTTACGGGATGAAGGAAAATCGAAAACTAAAAGTTTTGATTTTAAAAAAATATACATCTAAAATAGAAATGCACAATGCACAAATATAGAGAAAGATAATTCCAAAGATTTTCTGTAATTTTTAGGGATTGTAAACTCTATTTAGTTTTTATATATTAGGTTTTGCAATCATCGAGGAAAAGGGAGAGGTGGGGGATTTTTATCTGAGTGTTGACTCCAAATCCATAAGTCATTTCTTACAAAAATATAGCCCGTTACGCATGACAAATCGCTTTACAATCATCTATAATTGTTAGGTCAGCGTTTTCTAAATGGGCAAAATAATGGCTTGTTTGACTCGTGTAATTATCCCACCGAACGTTCATTTGGGAATTTAATGAGCGTTTGTTATTCTCTTTAAAAGGTTTGGATCCATAGGTCCTTTGCATCTTTAACATGTTTCCAGCATGCATATCCATTTTTAAAACAAGCGTAGAAGAAATCTCTTTCTTATAAAATTCCATGCAATTAGGGTTGAAATAGTGAAATTTCCCAAACTTGGCTAACAAAAATTTTGTGTTCATTTGGAGTGTGTGAATAAATTTTCTTTACTTACAACTTTTATTTATTTTTAATTTTTTCTCTATGTAAACTCTATTTCATTTTGTTGTGATCTCTTTGCCTTTTTTGTTTACGGGATGAAGGGAGAGCGAAAAATCAAAGTTTTGATTTAAGGAAAAAGAATATATCTAAAATTGAAATGCACAATGCACAAATGTAGAGAGAGATAATTTCAAAGAGTGTCGTAATTTTTAGGGATTGTAAACTTTATTTAGTTTTTATATATTAGGTTTTATAATCGTCAAGGAAAAGGGGGAGGCAGGGGATTTTGAATTGAATGTAGACTCCCAATCCATAAGTCATTTATTAGAAAAATATAGCCCGTTACGCATCATAAATCACTTTAAAAGCATCTATGATTGTTAGGTCAGCTTTTTGTAAATGGGTAAAATAATGGCTTGTTTTATTCGGGTAAATATCCTACTGCACCCATAATGAGCGTTTGTTATTCTCTTTAAAAGGTTTGCACCCATAAGTCATTTTCATCTTTAACATGTTTCAAGCATGCATATCCATTTTTAAAACATGTGTAGAAGAAATCTCTTTCTTATAAAATTCCAAGCTATTAGGGTTGAACTAATGGAATTTTCCAAACTTGGATAACAAAACTTTCGTATTCATTTCTAGTGTGTGGATAAATTTTCTTTACTTACATTTGTTATTGTTTTAAATTTTGGCTATATATAAACTCTAAAATTTTCATTTTTTTTGTTCTATTTTCCTTTTTTCTTGACGGGATGAAGGGAGAGCGAAAAGTCAATGTTTTGATTTATAAAAAAAAGTATACATCTAAAATGGAAATGCACAATGGACAAATGTAGAGAGAGATAATTCCAAAGAGTGTCTATAATTTTTAGGTATTGTAAAATCTATTTAATTTTTATATATTAGGTTTTGCAATCGTCGGGGAAAAGGGGGAGGCGGTGGATTTTTAACTGAGTGTAGACTTCCAATCCATAAGTCATTTCTTAAAAAAAATTTGCCCGTTACGCATCATAAATCACTTTACAATCATCTATGACTGTTATGTCAGATTTTTGTAAATGGACAAAATAATGGTTGTTTGACTTGGGTAAATATCCCACCGCACGTTCACTTGAGAATTTAATGATTGTTTGTTACTCTCTTTAAAAGGTTTGGATCCATTGGTCATTTTCATCTTTAACATGTTTCTAGCATGCATATCCATTTTTAAAACATGCGTAAAAGATATCTCTTGCTTTTAAAATTCCAAGCTATTAGGGTTGAACTAGTGGAATTTCCCAAACTTGGATAACAAAACTTTTGTGTTCATTTGTGGTGTGTGAATAAATTTTCTTTACTTACATTTGTTATTGTTTTAAATTCTTTCCATACATAAACTCTAAAATTTTCATTTTTTTGTGATCTATTTTCCTTTTTTGTTGACTAGATGAAGGGAGAGCATTAAATTCTAAGTTTTGATTCAAAAAAAAAAGTATACATCTAAAATGGAAATGCACAATGCAAAAATGTAGAGAGAGATAATTCCAAAGAGTGTGTATAATTTTTTGGGATTTTAAACTCTTTTTAGTTTTTATATATTTTTTTTTGCAATCGTCGGTGAAAAGGGGGAGGCAGGGGGATTTTTAATTGAGTGTTGACTCCCAATCCATAAGTCATTTCATACAAAAAATATAGAATGTTATGCCCGATAAATCACTTTACAATCATCTATGAAATTTAGGTCAGATTTTTTTAAGTGGACAAAATAATGGCTTGTTTGACTCAGGTAAATATCCCACCGCACGTTCACATGAGAATTTTATGAGCGGTTGTTTTTCTCTTTAAAAGGTTTGGATCCATACGTCATTTGGATCTTTAACATGTTTCAAGCATGAATATCCATTTTTAAAACATGTGTAGAAGAAATCTCTTTCTGATAAAATTCCAAGCTATTGGGGTTGAACTAGTGGAATTTCCCAAACTTGGATAACAAAACTTTTGTGTTCATTTGTGTTAGATTTTCTTTACTAATAGTTGTTAATTTTTAAAATTATTTTCGTATGTAAATGTTGAATTTATGAAAAAGTGAAATACTTCATTGACATCAATAACTTGTTGTAATCAAAGTACATGAACCTCTATTTATAATAGAGGAAGGTAGTAGAGTCCAATTACAATAAAACTACCTTTGTCCCAATTACACCCAAACTCTAACACCCAAACCATCTTCCAACACATATAACATGAACCAAATAATAAACTTTGTCAAAGAACCCATGAAATAATCCGATATAAAAATTTCTTCTTTGACGCACAAGCTTCATCTTTTGTGCTCCCCCTTTCTTGAATATTTTGGTCACATAAACTTATCCACAACATAAGGAATAAAATACCTCTTTCTAGATCTTCTTCTACTTCTCCCTTTCAAGCTGGGAGGTAATGGCAATGGTCCCAGCTTGAACCAAATATCATAGAAGTAGCAGTAATCCGAAATAAAAAAGATTTGTAAATAAGCCCTCAAAATAGGGAGTAGTGAGATATTTTCCTGATATATCAACTCAAACAGTGACAAAAAACTATTGGCATAAATTCGGATTTTTCAATACAACAGGATACCAACATGACCTTGATTCTTCCAAATTCGAATATATCTTTCAATATAGATCAGATTGACATGAAACTTTTTCCTTCTGAAACTAGACTTAAATAAATTTTATCCAATTATAACATCCCTACATAAAATATAATTATCAAAGGATAAATAATCTGACAAGTTTCGGTTTCTGTCATATGGCCGAATTAAGTTTTGTTTCTCCTGTTTTTAAAGAATGACCATTGACTCTTCCAAGATCAATATCTCCTTATACAAAAATCACACCAAGAATTGGTTTAATAGGTAAGAAAATATACTTACAAATCTTTCTTTTTATATATAATTCTCCATATTAAGTCTCTTTCTTGATAGCATAAAATAACTCAGAATTTGAGGCTTTCTGCTACCACTCGAACCTCTTTTTAAATCTGACCTTTGTAACTTCAAATATCTATTTCCCTTTGTCGATAACTCAAATAAAAGATTGGTTGAATATTTTAAATAATATACTTACATATATTTCTTTTGATATATAACTCTCCATATAAAGTGAAATTCTTGATAACAAAACATACCTCGGAAACTGAAGCTTTCAGCTGCTGCTCGAACCACTTTTACAATCTCAACTTTGCTCATTGAAACATCAATATCTCTCTGTATATAACTCTAATTGGAACAAATAGGTTTTCTTTGGAAATTAGACTCAAATATGTTTCCTTCAATATATAATTTGTAATATAAAAAACAACGTATAGAGGTAAAAAACACAAACCAATCTACATGTGTAGGGACAAAAAAAATAACTACGAACCTAGACCTAGGGTTTAAGGTTTAGATAAAAGGATCACATTACCTCCATGAGTTGACCAAGTCAACTCACAGAACCTATTCTGATACCATGTTGAATTTATGAAAAAGTGAAATATTTGTTATGGTCCTGAGTTAAGTACCTATGTCTTTCGCTCCTAACAGGCCGATCTTTTCGGTAGCATTAGCTAGGTGCTTAACATTTGGTATCAGAGCAGGCTCCCATGTCATGAGTTCGAATACCGGAGGGGGCGACCTAGCGGAGGGGTTGACCTAGAGGCCAGATTAAAATTACTGGTAGGCCGTAGGAACTTAAACCGGGTTCGGCCAGTGTCGCTAGAGTAGGCCATCACTAGAGTGGGCCGCCGTGGTCGTCGGCTCACGAAGGTGGGGTGTGATGTTATGGTCCTAGGTTAAGTACCTATGTCTTCCGCTCCTAACAAGCCAGTCTTGGCTAGGTGCTTAACATTTGGTATCAGAGCAGGCTCCCACGTCACGAGTTCGAATCCCGGAGGGGGCGACCTAGAGGTCAGATTAAAATTACTCGTAGGCCGTAGGAACTTAACCCGGGTCCGGCCAGTGTCTCTAAAGTGGGCCGCCGTTGTCGTCGCTCACGAAGGTGGGGTGTGATGTTATGGTCTTGGGTTAAGTACTTATGTCTTCCGCTCCTAACAGGCCGGTCTTTTGGTGCTAAGTGCTTAACAATACTTCATTGGCATCAATAACATTTTTTAATCAAAGTACATGAACCTCTATTTATAATAGAGGAAAGTAGTAGAGTCAAATTACAATAAAACTACCCTCCTCCCAATTACACACTAACTCTAACACTTAAGGTAAGTCCTAACATAATTAGGTAACTCAATATTGATAAAAGACAAATATAACTTAAACTAAAACTCTTTTTGGTCATTACCCTTAGATAAATATACTTTTGTGAGTCCTTCTTGATCTTCCAACTAATGTGATAAGGATGCCAACTCTTGGTAATCATTGTGGGTCCTACTTCTTATGGGCTTGGGCCCATCTAGTAGGCATTCCTTGGTCATGTGCCCATCTTATAATAATCTTACAAATGTGGGACTTCCTTGGTCGTTTGGGATTGATCTTATCTTCCAACAATAAACTCTAAAATTTACATTTTGTTGTAATCTATTTGCCTTTTTTGTATATGAGATGAAGGGAGAGCGAAAACTCAAAGTTTTGATTTAAAAAAAAAGTATACATCAAAAATAGATATGCACAATGCACAAATGCAAAGAGACATAATTCCAAAGAGTGTCTGTAATTTTTAGTGATTGTAAACTCTTTTTAGTTTTTATATATTAGGTTTTTCAATCGTCACGGAAAGGGGGAGGCGGGGGATTTTTACCTAAGTGTTTACTCCCAATCCATAAGTCAATTCATTCAAAAATATAGTCAGTTACACATGATAAATCACTTTGCAATCATCTATAATTGTTAGGTCAGCTTTTTGTAAATGGGCAAAATAATGGCATGTTTGACTCGAGTAAATATCCCACCGCACGTTCACTTGAGAATTTAATGAGCATTTTTTATTCTATTTAAAAGATTTGGATCCATAGGTCATTTGCATCTTGAACATGTTTCAAGCATGCATATCCATTTTTAAAATATGTGTAGAAGAAATCTCTTTCTTATAAAATTTCAAGCTATTGGCGTTGAACTAGTGAAATTTCCAAAACTTGGATAACAAAACTTTTGTGTTCATTTGTGGTGTGTGAATAAATTTTCTTTACTTACATTTTTTATTCTTTTAAATTTTTTCCATACATAAACTCTAAAATTTTCATTTTGTTGTGAACTATTTGCCTTTTTTGTGTACGGGATGAAAGGAGAGCGAAAACTCAAAGTTTTTATTTAAGAATAATGTATACATCTAAAATAGAAATGCACTATGCACAAATGTAGAGAGAGATAATTTCAAAGAGTGTCTGTAATTTTAAGGGATTGTAAAATTTTTTTAGTTTTTATAGATTAGGCTTTGCAATCGTCGAGGAAAAGGGGGAGGTAGGGGATTTTTAACTGAGTGTTGACTCCTAATCCATAAGTCATTTCTTAAAAAAATATAACCCGTTACGCATGATAAATCAATTTACAATCATCTTTGATTGTTTGGTCAGCTTTTTGTAAATGGGCAAAATAATGGCTTGTTCGAATCGAGTAAATATCCCTCCACACGTTCACTCCAGAATTTAATGAGCTTTTGTTTTTCTCTTTAAAAAGTTTGGATCCAGAGGTTATTTGCATCTTTAACATATTTCAAGCATGCATATCCATTTTTAAAACATGTGAAGAAGAAATCTCTTTCTTTTAGAATTCCAACCTATTGGGGTTGAACTAGTGGAACTTCCCAAACTTGGATAACAAAACTTTAGGGTTCATTTGGGGTGTGTAAATAAATTTTCTTTATTTATATTTTTTATTGTTTTAAATTATTTCCATACATAAACTCTAAAAATTTTATTTTGTTGTGATCTATCCTTTTTTGTTTACGGGATGAAGTGAGAGCGAAGACTCAAAATTTTTATTTAAGAAAAAATTAAACAACTAAAATAAAAATGCACAATGAAAAAAAATTAAAGAGAGAATTCCAAAGAATGTATGTAATTTTTAGGGATTTTAAACCCTATTTCGTTTTTATATATTAGGTTTTGCAATTGTAGGGGAAAAGGGGGAGGCGGGGCATTTTTATGTAAGTGTTGACTCCCAATCCATAAGTCATTTCTTACAAAAATATAGCCCGTTACACATGATAAATTTCTTTACAATTATCTTTGATTGTTAGGTTAGCTTTTTGTAATTGGGCTAAATAATGGCTTGTTTGACTCGGGTAAATATCCCACTGCACGTTCACTTGAGAACTTAATGAGACTTTGTTATTCTCTTTAAAAGGTTTGGATCCATAGGTAATTTGCATCTTTAACATGTTTCAAGCATGCATATCCATTTTTAAAACTAGTGTAGAAGAAATCTCTTTCTCATAAAATTCCAAGCTATTAGGGTTGAGCAAGTGGAATTTCCCAAACTTGGATTACAAAACTTTTGTGTTCATTTGTGGTGTGTGAATAAATTTGCATTACTTACATTTGTTATTGTTTTAAATTTTTCCATACATAAACTCTAATTTTTTTATTTTGTTGTGATTTATTTGCCTTTGTTGTTTATAGGATGAAGGGAGAGCGAAAACTCAAAGTTTTATTTAAGAAAAAAGTATACATCTAAAATGGAAATGCATAATGCAAAATTGTAGAGAGAGATAATTCCAAAGAGTGTTTTTAATGTTAGGGATTGTAAACTCTTTTTAGTTTTTATATATTAGGTTTTGCAATCATCGGGGAAAAGGGGGAGACGGGAGATTTTTAACTTAGTGTTGACTCCCAATCCATAAGTCATTTGGTAAAAATAAAATAGCCCGTTACACATGATAAATCACTTTACAATGATCTATGATTGATGGGTCAACTTTTTGTAAATTGACAAAATAATGGCTTATTTGACTCAGGTAAATATCCCACAGCACGTTCACTTTAGAATTTAATGAGCATTTGTTATTCTCTTTAGAATGTTTTGATCCATAGGTCATTTGCATCTTTAACATGTTTCAAGCATGCATATCCATTTTTAAAACATGTGTAGAAGAAATCTCTTTCTAATAAAATTCCAAGCTATAGGGGTTGAACTAGTGGAATTTCCCAAACTTGGATAACAAAACTTATGTGTTCATTTGTCGTGTGTGAATAAATTTACTTTACTTACATTTTTTATTTTTTTAAATTCTTTCCATACGTAAACTCTAAAATATTCATTTTGTTGTAATCAATTTGCCTTTTTTGTTTACGGGTTGAAGGGAGAGCGAAAACTCAAAGATTTGATTTAAAAAATAATTATAAATAAAAAATAGAAATACACAATGCACAAATTCAGAGAGAGATAATTCCAAAGGGTGTCTATAATTTTTAGGGATTGTAAACTCTTTTTAGTTTTTGTATATTTTGTGTTTTGCAATCGACGGTGAAAGGGGGGAGGCTGGGGATTTTTAACTGAGTGTTGACTCACAATCCATAAGTCATTTCTAACAAAAAATATAGCCCGTTACCCATGATAAATCACTTTAAAATCATCTCTGATTGTTAGGTCAACTTTTTGTAAATTGGCAAAATAATGGTTTGTTAGACTCGGGTAAATATCCCACCGCACGTTCACTTGAGAATTTAATGAGTGTTTATTATTATCTTTAAAAAGTTTGGATGCATAGGTCATTTTCATCTTTAACATGTTTCGAGCATGCATATTCATTTTTCAAACATGCGTAGAATAAATATCTTTCATATAAAATTCCAAGCAATTAGGGTTGAACTAGTGGAATTTCTCAAACTTGGATAACAAAACTTTTGTGTTCATTTGTGGTGTGTGAAGAAATTTTCTTTACTTACATTTGTTATTGTTTTAAATTTTTTGTATACATGAACTCTAAAATTTTCATTTTGTTGTGATCTATTAGCCTTTTTTGTTTCCGAGATGAAGGGTGAGCGAAAACTCAAAGTTTTGATTGAAGAAAAAAGTATATATCTAAAATGGAAATGCAAAATTCACAAATGTAGAGAGAGATAATTCCAAAGAGAGTCTGTAATTTTTATGGATTGTAAAATCTCTTTAGTTTTTATAGATTAGGTTTTGCAATAGTCGAGGAAAAGGGGGAGGCGGGGGATTTTTAACTAAGTGTTGACTCCCAATTCATAAGTCATTTCTTACAAAACATATAGCCCATTATGCATGGTAAATCACTTTTCAATCATCTATGATTGTTAGGTCAACTTTTTGTAAAGTGGCAAAATAATGGCTTGTTTGACTCGGGTAAATATCCCACCGCACGTTCACTTGAGAATTTCATTAGCGTTTGGATCCATATGTCATTTCCATCTTTAACATGTTTCAAGCATGCATATCCATTTTTAAAACATGTGTAGATGAAATATCTTTCTTATAAAATTCCAAGCTATTGGGGTTGTACTAGTGGAATTTCCCAAACTTGGATAACAAAACTTTAGTGTTCATATGTGGTGTGTGAATATATTATCTTTACTTAAATTTTCTATTGTTTTAAATTCTTTCCATACAAAAACTCTAAAATTTTAATTTTGGTGTGATCTATTTACCTTTTTTGTTTACGATATGAAGGGAGAATGAAAACTCAATGTTTTGATTCAAGAAAAAAGTAAACATCTAAAATGGAAATGCACAATGCACAAATGTAGAGAGAGATAATTCCAAAGAGTGTCTGTAATTTTTATGGAATGTAAACTCTTTTTAATTTTTATATATTAGGTTTTGCAATTGTCGGGAAAAGGGGGAAGCGGGGGATTTTAAACTTAGTGTTGACACCCAATCCATCTGTCATTTATTAAAAAAATATAGCCCATTACACATGATAAATTACTTTACAATCATCTATGATTGTTAGGTCTGCTTTTTGTAAATGGGTAAAATAATGGCTTATTTGACTCGGGTAAATATCCCGCCTAACATTTACTTGAGAATTGAATGAGCGTTTATTATTCTCTTTAAAAGGTTGGGATCCATAGGTCATTTGCATCTTTAACATGTTTCAAGCATGCACATCCATTTTTTAAACATGTGTAGAAGAAATCTCTTTCTTTTAAAATTTCAAGCTATTGGGGTTGAACTAGTGGAATTACCCAAACTTGTATAACAAAACTTTTGTGTTCATTTTTAATGTGTGATTAAATTTTCTTTACTTACAGTTGTTATTATTTAAAATTTTTTCCATAGATAAACTCTGAAATTTTTATTTTGTTGTGATATGTTTGCCTTTTTTTCTTTACAGGATGAAGGGAGAGCGAAAACTCAAAGTTTTTATTTTAGAAAAAAGTCTACATCTAAAATGGAAATGCACAATGCACAAAATGTAGAGAGAGAGAATTCTTAAGAGTGTCTGTAATTTTAAGGGATAGTAAACTCTTTTTAGTTTTTATATATTAGGTTTTGCAATTGTCTAGGAAAAGGGGGAGGCGGGGGATTTTAACTGAGTATTGACTCCCAATCCATAAGTCATTTCTTACCAAAATATAGCCCGTTACGCATGATAAATCACTTTACAATCATCTATGATTGTTAGGTCAGCTTTTTGTAAAAAGGCAAAATAATGGCTTGTTTGACTTGGGTAAATATCTCACCGCACGTTCACTTGAAAATTTAATGAGAATTTGTTATTCTCTTTAAAAGATTTTGGATCCATAGGTCATTTGCATCTTTAACATGTTTTAAGCATGTATATCCATTTTTGAAACGTGTATAGAAGAAATCTCTTTCGTATAAAATTCCTAGCTATTGGGGCTGAACTACTGGAATTTCCCAAACTTGGATAACAAAACTTTTGTGTTCATTTGTGGTGTGAGAATAAATTTTCTTTACTAACATTTGTTATTTTTTTGAATTCTTTCCATACATAAACTCAAAAACTTTTCTTTTGTTGTGATTTATTTGCCTTTTTTGTTTACGAGATGAAAAGAGTGTGAAAACTAAAAGTTTTGATTTAAGAAAAAAGTATACATCTAAAATGGAAATGCACAATGCACAATGCACAAATTTAGAGAGAGATAACTCCAAAGAGTGTCTATAAATTTTAGGGATTCTAAACTCTTTTTAGTTTTTATATATTAGGTTTTTCAATCGTCGAGGAAAAGGGGGAGGCGGGAGATTTTTAACTAAGTGTTGACACCCAATCCATAAGTAATTTCTTACAAAAATATAGCCCATTACGCATGATAAATCATTTTTCAATCATCTATGATTGTTAGGTCAACTTTTTGTAAAAGGGCAAAATAATGACTTCTTTGACTCGGGTAAATATCCCACTGCACGTTCACTTGAGAACTTAATGAGCGTTTGTTAATCTGTTTAAAAGGTTTGGATCCAAAGGACATTTGCATCTTTAACATGTTTCAATCATGCATATCCATTTGTAAAATATGTGTAGAAGAAATCTCTTTCTTATAAAATTGCAAGCTATTGGGGTTGAACTAGTGGAATTTCCAAAACTTGTTTAACTAAACTTTTGTGTTCATTTGTTTTAATTTTTTTTCCATACTTAAACTCTTAAATTTTCATTTTGTTGTTATCTATTTCCCTTTTTTGTTTAAGGGATGAAGGCAGAGCGAAAACTCAAAGTTTTGATTTAAGAAAAATGTATACATATAAAATGGAAATGCACAATGCCCAAATGTAGAGAGGGATAATTCCAAAGATTGTCTTTAATTTAGGTATTGTAAACTCTTTTTAGTTTTTATATATAAGGTTATGCAATTGTAGAGATAAAGGGGGAGGCAAGGGATTTTTAAGAGAGTGTTGACTCCCTATCCATACGTCATTTCTTACAAAAATATAGCCCATGATGCATGATAAATCACTACACAATTATATGTGATTGTTAGGTCAGTTTTTAGTAAATGGGCAAAATAATGGCTTATTATACTCAGGTAAATATCTCACCACAAGTTCACTTTAGAATTTAATGAGCGTTTGTTATTTCCTTAAAAGTTTTGGATCCGTAGGTCATTTGCATCTTTAACATGTTTCAAGCATGCATATCTATTTTTAAAACATGTGTAGAAGAAATCTCTTTCTCATAAAATTCCAAGCTATTTGGGTTGAACTAGTGGAGTAGGCCAAACTTGGATAATAAAACTTTTGGGTTCATTTGTAGTGTGTGAAAAAAATTTCTGTACTTACATTTGTTATAGTTTTAAATTTTTTCCATACATAAACTCTTAAATTTTCGATCTATTTGCCTTTTTTCATTACGGGATGAAGGGAGAGCGAAAACTCAATGTTTTGATTTAAGAAAAAAGTATACATCTAAAATGGAAACGTACAATGCATAAATGTAGAGAGAGGTTATGCCAAAGAGTGTCTGTAATTATTAGGGATTTTAAACTCTTTTTAGTTTTTATATGTTAGGCTTTGCAATCGTTGGGGAAAAAGGGGGAGGCGGGGGATTTTTATCTGAGTATTGACTCCCAATCCATAAGTCATTTCTTACATAATCTAGCCCGTTACGCTTGGTAAATCACTTTTCAATTATTTATGATTGTTAGATAAGGTTTTTGTAAATGGGCAAAATAATGGCTTGTTTGACTCGGGTAAATATCCCACAGCACGTTCACTTGATAATTTAATGAGCGTTGGTTATTCTATTTAAAAGATTTGGATGCATAGGTCATTTGCATCTTTGACATGTTTCAAGCATGCATATCCATTTTAAAAACATGTGTAGAAGAAATCGCTTTCTTATAAAATTCCAAGCTATTGGGGTTGAACTAGTGGAATTTCCCAAACTTGGATAACAAAACTTTTGTGTTCATTTGTGGTGTGTGAATAAATTTTCTTTACTTACATTTCTTATAGTTTTAAATTTTTTTTATACATAAACTCTTAAATTTTCATTTTGTTGTGTTCTATTTGCTTTTTTTTTTACGGGATGAAGGGAGTGAGAAAACTCAAAGTTTTTATTTAAAAACAAAGTATGCATCTAAAATGGAAATGCACAATGAAAAAATATAGAGAGAGATATTTCCAAAGAATGTTTGTAATTTTTAGGGATTGTCAACTCTTTTTAGTTTTTATATATTAGGTTTTGAAATCGTCAGGGAAAAGGGGGAGGCGGGGGATTTTTAACAGGATGTTGACTCCCAATCTAAGTCATTTATTTAAAAAATATAGCCCGTTGTGCATGATAAATACCTTTAAAATCATCTATGAATGTTTGGTCCACTTTTTAAAATTGGGCAAAATAATAGCTTGCTTGACTCGGGTAAATATCCCACCACACGTTCACTTAAGAATTTAATGTGCTTATGTTATTCTCTTTAAAAAGTTTGGATCCTTAGGTCATTTGCATCTTTAACATGTTTCAACATGCATATACATTTTTAAAACATGTGTTGAAGAAATGTCTTTCTTTTAAAATTCCAAGCTATTGGGGTTGAACGAGCAATTTCCCAAACTTGGATAACAAAGCTTTCGTTTTCATATGTGGTGTGGATATAATTTTTCTTTACTTACATTTGCTATTGTTTTTAATTTTTCCATACATAAACTCTAAAATTTTCATTTTGTTGAGATCTTTCTTCCTTTTTTGTTTACGGGTTAAGGTGAGAGAGAAAACCTAAACTTTTGATTTAAGAAAAAAGTATACATCTAAAATGGAAATGCACAATGCACAAATATAGAGAGAGAATTCCAAAGAGTGTCTGAAAGTTTTAGGGATAGTAAACTTTTTTTAGTTTTTATATATTAGGTTGTGCAATCGTCGAGATAAAGGGGGAGGCGGGGGATTTTTAACAGAGTGTTGAGATAAGTCATTTCTTACGAAAATATAGCTCATGACGCATAATAAATCACTACACAATAATCAATTATTTTTAGATCGGCTTTTTGTAAATGGACAATATAATGGCTTGTTTGACTCGGGTAAATATCCCACCGCACGTTCACTTGAGAATTTAATGAACGTTTCTTATTCTCTTTAAAAGCTTTGGATCCATTGGTCATTTTCATCTTTAACATGTTTCAAGCATGGATATCCATTTTTAAAACTTGTGTACAATAAAAATCTTTCTTATAAAATTCCAATTAATTTGGGGTTGAACTAGTGGAATTTCCCAAAATTGGATGACAAAACTTTTGTGTTCATTTGTGGTGTGTGCATAAATTTTCTTTCCATAAATTTGTTATTCATTTAAATTTTTCCATGCATAAACTGTAAAATTCTCATTTTTTTGTAATCTAGTTGCCTTTTTTTGTTATCGGGATGATGAAAGATCAAAAACTAAAATTTTTTATTTAAGAAAAAAGTATACTTCTAAAATGGAAATGCACAATTCACAAATATAGAGAGAGATAATTCCAAATAGTGTCTATAATTTTTAGGGATTGTAAACTCTATTTAGTTTTTGTATATTAGGTTTTGCAATCGTCGGGGAAAAGGGGGAGACGGGGGATTTTTAAATGTGTTGACTCCATCTGCATAAGTCATTTCTTACAAAAATATAGCCCATTACGCATGTTAAATCACTTTACAACCATTTATGATTGTTAGGTTAGCTTTTTGTAAATGGGCAAAATGGCTTGTTTGACTCGTCTAAATATCCCACCGCACGTTCACTTGAGAATTTAATGAGCGTTTGTTATTCTCTTTAAAAGGTTTGGATACATAGATCATTTGCATCTTTAACATGTTTCAAGCATGCATATCCATTTTTAAAACATGCGTAGAAGAAATCTTTTTTTTATAAAATTCTATGCTACTAGGGTTGAACTAGTCGAATTTACCAAAATGGAAATGCACAATGCTAAAACGTAGAGAGAGATAATTCCAAAGAGTGTCCGTAAGTTTTAGGGATAGTAAACTCTTTTTGGTATTTATATATTAGGTTGTGCAATCGTCGAGATAAAGGGAGAGGCGGGGGATTTTTTAACAGAGTGTTGACTCCCTATCTACCAGTCATTTATTACAAAAGTATAGCCCATGACGCAAGATAAATCCCTACACAATCATCAATGATTTTTAGGTCAACTTTTTGTAAATGGGCAATATAATGGCTTGTTTGACTCGGGTAAGTATCCCACCGCACGTTGACTTGAGAATTTAATGAGCGTTCGTTATTCTCTTCAAATGTTTTAGATCCTTTGGTCATTTTCATCTTTAACATGTTTCAAGGATGCATAACTATTTTTAAAACATGTGTAGAAGAAATCTCTTTCTTATAAAATTCCAAGCTATTGGGGTTGAACTAGTGGAATTTCCCAAACTTGGATAACAAAACTTTTGTGTTCATTTTTGGTGTGTGAATAAATTTTCTTTACTTACATTTGTTATTGTTTTAAATTTTTTCTATACATAAGCTCTAAAATTTTCATTTTGTTGTGATCTATTTGCCTTTTTTATTTACGGGATGAAGGAAGAACGAAAACCCAACGTTATGATTTAAGAATTTAAGAATCTCTTTTTTGTTTTTATTTATTAGGTTTTGCAATCGTCTGGGAAAAGGGGGAGGCGGGGGATTTTTAATCGAGTGTTGATTCCCAATCCATAAGTCATTTCTTACAAAAATATAGCCCGTTACGCATGATAAATCACTTTACAATCCTCTATGATTGTTAGGTATGATTTTTGTAAATGGGCAAAATAATGGCTTGTTTGCTTCGGGTAAATATCTTATCGCACTTTCACTTGAGAATTTAAGAGATCTCTATAAAAGGTTTGGATCCATTGGTCATTTGCATCTTTAACATGTTTTAAGCTTGCATATCCATTTTAAAACATGTGTATAAGAAATCTCTTTCTTATAAAATTCCTAGCTATTGGTGTTGAACTAGAGGAATTTCTCAAACTTGGATAACAAAACTTTTTTGTTCATTAGTGGTGTGTGAATAATTTTCATTTTCTTTTGATCTATTTGCCTTTTTTGTTTACGGGATGAAAGGAGTGCCGAAAATCAAAGTTTTGATTTAAGAAAAAAGTATACATCTAAAATGGAAATGCTCAATGTACATATCTAGAGAGAGATAATTCCAAAGAGTGTTTGTAATTTTAAGGGATTCTAAAGTCTTTTTAGCTTTTTGATATTTGGTTTTGCAATCGTCAAGGAAAAGGGGGAGATGGGAGATTTTTTACTGAGTGTTGTCTCCCAATTCATAAGTAATTTCTTACAAAAAATATAGCCTGTTACGCATGATAAATCACTTTAAAATCATCTATGATTGTTAGGTCTGATTTTTTTAAAAGAGACAAATAATGACTTGTTTGACTCGGGCAAATAACCCACCACACGTTCACTTGACAAATTAATGAGCTTTTTTTATTTTCTTTAAAAGGTCCTTTTTTGTTTACAGGATGAAGGGAGAGCGAAAACTCAAAGTTTTGATTTAAGAAAAAAGTATACATAAAAAATGGAATCACACAATGCACGAATGTAGAGAGAGATAATTCCAAAGAGTGTCTGTAATTTTTGGGATTTAAAACTGTTTTTAGTTTTTATATATTAGGTTTTGCACTCGTCAGGGAAAAGAGGGAGGCGGGGTATTTAAACTAAGTGTTGAATCCCAATCCATAAGTCATTTCTTACCTAAATATAGCTCATTACGTATGATAAATTAGTTTACAATTATCTATGATTGTAAGGTATGGTTTTTTTAAATAGGCAAAATAATGGCTTGTTTGACTCGGGTAAATATCCCACCTCATGTTCACTTGATAATTTAATGAGCGTTTGTTATTCTCTTTAAAATGTTTGGATCTGTAGGTCATTTGCATCTTTAACATGTTTCAAGCATGAATATCCATTTTTAAAACATTTGGAGAAGAAATCTCTTTCTTATAAAATTTCAAGCTATTGAGGTTGAACTAGTGCAATTTCCCAAAGCTGGGTAATAAAACTTTAGTTTTCATTTGTGATGTGGGAATAAATTTTCTTTACTAATTTTTGTTATTGCTTTAATACTCTTAAATTTTCATTTTGTTGTGATCTTTTTGCCTTTTTTATTCACGGGATGAAGTGAGAGCGAAAACTCAAAGTTTTGATATAAGAAACAAGTTTACATCTAAAAAGGAAATGCCCACTACACAAATGTAGAGAGGGATAATTCCAAAGAGTGTCTGTAATTTTAAGGGATTGTCAACTCTTTTTAGTATTTTTATATTAGGTTATACAATCGCTGAGATAAAGAGGGTAGCGGGGGATTTTTAACAATGTGTTGACTCCCTATCCATATGTCATTTCTTAAAAAAATATAGCATGTGATGCATGATAAATCATTATACAATCATATATGATTGTTAGGTCAGCTTTTTGTAAATTGGAAAAATAATGGCTTGTTTGACTCGAGTAAATATCCCACCGCACGTTCACTTGAGAATTTAATGAGCATTTGTTATTCTCTTTAAAAGGTTTGGATCCGTAGGTCATTTTCATCTTTAACATGTTTCAAGCATGCATATCAATTTTTAAAACATGTGTAGAAGTAATCTCTTTCGTATAAAATTCCAAGCTATTGGGGTTGAACTAGTGGAATTTTCAAAAGTTGGATAACAAAACTTTTGTGTTCATTTGTGGTGTGTGAATAAATTTTCTTTACATACATTTGTTATTGATTTAAATTTTTCCATACGTAAACGCTAAAATTTTCATTTTGTTGTGATCTATTTTCCTTTTTTGTTTGCAGGATGGAGGAGAAAAAACTAAAAGCTTTGATTTAAAAAAAAAAGTATATCTATAAAATTGAAATACACAATGCGCAAATGTAGAGAGAGATAATTCCAAAGAGTGTCTGTAATTTTTTGGGATTGTAAATTTAAGGTTTTGCAATCGGCGGGGAAAAAGGGGAGGTAGGGGATTTTCAACTGAGTGTTGACTCCCAATCCATATGTCATTTCTTAAAAAAATATAGCCCGTTACGCATGATAAATCACTTTACAATCATCTATGATTGTTAGGTCAACTTTTTGTAAATGGGCAAAATCATTGCTTGTTTGACTCGGGTAGTTATCCCACCATTCGTTCACTTCAAAATTTTATGAGTGTTTGTTATTCTCATTAAAAGGTTTGGATCCATAGGTCCTTTCATCTTTAACATGTTTCAAGCATGCATATACATTTTTAAAACTTGCGTAGAAGAAATCTCAATCTTATTAAATTCCAAGCTATAAGGGTGGAACTAGTGGAATTTCCCAAACTTCGATAACAAAACTTTTGTGTTCATTTGTGGTGTGTGAATAAATTTTATTTACCCGCATTTTTTATTGTTTTAAATTTGTTCCATACTTAAACTCTTAAATTTTTTTGTCATCTATTGCCCTTTTTTCCTTACGGGATGAAGGCAGAGCGAAAACTCAAAGTTTTGATTTAAGAAAAAAGTATACATATAAAATGGAAATGCACAATGCACAAATGTGGAGAGGGATAATTCCAAAGATTGTTTGTAATTTAGGTATTGTAAACTCTTTTTAGTTTTTATATATTAGGTTATGCAATCATTGAGATAAAGGGGGAGGCGGGGGATTTTTAATAGAGTGTTGACTCCCTATCCATAAGTAATTTCTTACAAAAATATAGCCCATGACGCATGATAAATCACAACACAATCATCAATGATTGTTAGGTCAGGTTTTAGTAAATGGGCAAAATAATGGCTTATTATACTCGGTTAAATATCCCACCGCACATTCAGAATTTAATAACGTTTGTTATTCTCCTTAAAAGGTTTGGATCTGTAGGTCATTTGCATCTTTAACATGTTTCAAGCATGCATATCCATGTTTAAAACATGTGTAGAAGAAATCTCTTTCTTATAAAATTCCAAGCTATTTGGGTTGAACTAGTGGAATAGGCCAAACTTGGATAATAAAACTTTTGGGGTTCATTTGTAGTGTGTGAAAACAAATTCTTTACTTAAATTTGTTATAGTGTTAAATTTTTTCCATACATAAACTCTTAAATTTTCATTTTGTTGTGATCTATTTGCCTTTTTTCTTTACGGGATGAAGGGAGAGCGAAAACTCAATGTTTTGATTTAAGAAAAAAATATACAACTAAAATGGAAATGTACAATGCACAAATGTAGAGAGAAATTATTTCAAAGAGTGTCTGTAATTATTAGGGATTGTAAATTCTTTTTAGTTTTTATATATTAGGTTTTGCAATCGTTGGGGAAAAGGGGGAGGCGAGGGATTTTTATCTGACTATTGACTCCCAATCCATAAGTCATTTCTTACATAATCTAGCCCATTACGCATGATAAATCACTTTACAATTATCTATGATTGTTAGGTATGGTTTTTGTAAATGGGATAATTAATGGCTTGTTTGACACGGGTAAATATCCCACCGCACATTCACTTGAGAATTTAATGAGCGTTTTTTATTCTGTTTAAAAGGTTTAGATCCATAGGCCATTTGCATCTTTGACATGTTTCAAGCATTCATATCCATTTTTAAAACATGTGTAGAACAAATCGCTTTCTTATAAAATTTCAAGCTATTGGGGTTGAACTAGTGGAATTTCCTAAACTTGGATAACAAAACTTTTGTGTTCATTTGTAGTGTGTGAATAAATTTTCTTTACTTACATTTGTTATAGTTTTAAATGTTTCTCATACATAAACTCTTAAATTTTCATTTTGTTGTGTTCTATTTGTCTTTTTTTTTTTTATGGGATGAAGCGAGAGCGAAAACTCAATGTTTTGATTTAAGAATAAATTATACATCTAAAATGGAAATGCACAATGCAAAAATGTAGAGAGAGATATTTCCAAAGAGTATCTGTAATTTTTAGGGATTTTAAACTCTTTTTTATTTTTATATATTAGGTTTTTAAATCGTCTGGTAAAAGTGGGTGGCAAGGGATTTTTAACAGAATTATGACTCCCAATCCATAAGTCATTTCTTGAAAAAATATAGCCTGTTACGCATGATAAATCACTTTAAAACATCTATGATTGTTAGGTCCGCTTTTTGAAGATGGGCAAAATAATGGCTTGTTTGACTCTGGTGAATATCCCACCACACGTTCACTTGAGAATTTAATGAGCGTTTGTTATTCTCTTTAAAACGTTTGGATCCTTAGGTCATTTGCATCTTTAACATGTTTCAAGCATGCATATCCATTTTTAAAACACGAGTTGAAGAAATGTCTTTCTTTTAAAATTCCAAGCTATTGGGGTTGAACTAGAGCTATTTCCCAAACTTGGATAACAAAGCTTTTGTTTTCATATGTGCTGTGGACATTAAAGTTTCTTTACTTATATTTGTTATTGTTTTAAATTTTTTCCATACATAAACTCTAAAATTTTCATTTTGTTGTGATCTTTTTTCCTTTTTTGTTTACGGGTTGAAGTGACAACGATAACCTAAAGTTTTGATTTAAGAAAAAAGTATACATCTAAAATGGAGATGCACAAAGCACAAATGTAGAGAGAGATAATTCCAAAGAGTGTCTGTAAGTTTTAGGGATATTAAACTCTTTTTAGTATTTATATATTAGGTTGTGCAATTGTCGAGATAAAGGGGGAGGCAGGGGATTTTTAACAGAGTGTTGACTCCCTATCCAAAAGTCATTTGTTTGAAAAATATAGCCCATGACGCATGATAAATCACTACACAATCATCAAAGATTTTTAGATCAGCTTGTTGTAAATGGGCAATATAATGGCTTGTTCGACTCGAGTAAATATCCCACCGCATGGTCACTTGGGAATTTAATGAGCATTTTTTATTCTCTTTAAAAGCTTTGGATCCATTGGTTATTTTCATCTTTAACTTGTTTCAAGCATGCATATCCATTTTTAAAACATGTGTAGAAAAAAAATCTTTCTTTTAAAATTCCAAGTTATATTGGGGTTGAACTAGTGAAATTTCCCAAACTTGGATAACAAAACTTTTGTGTTCATTTTTGGTGCGTGAATAAATTTTCTTTCCATACGTTTGTTATTGACTTAAATGTTTTTCATACATAAACTCAACAATTTTCATTTTTTTGTGATCTATTTGCCTTTTTTGTTTACGAGATGAAGAAAGATCAAAAACTAAAAGTTTTGATTTAAGATAAAAGTATACATCTAAAATGGAAATGCACAATTCACAAATATAGAGAGAGATAATTCCAAAGAGTGTCTATAATTTTTAGGAATTGTGAACTCTATTTAGTTTTTATATATTAGGTTTTGCAAACGTCGGGAAAAAGGGGGAGGTGGGGGATTTTTAAGTGAGTGTTGACTCCATTTCCATAAGTCATTTCTTACAAAAATATAGCTCGTTACGAATGATAAATCACTTTACAATCATCTATGATTGTTAGGTCAGCTTTTTGTAAATGGGCAAAAGAATGGCTTATTTGACTCGTGTAAATATCCCACCGCACGTTCACTTGAGAATTTAATGAGCGTTTGTTATTCTCTTTAAAAGGTTTGGATCCATAGCTCATTTGCATCTTTAACATGTTTCAAGCATGCATATCCATTTTTAAAACATGTGTAGAAGAAATCTCTTTCTTATAAAATTCTATGCTATTAGGGTTGAACTAGTGGAATTTACCAAAATGGAAATGCACAATGCAAAAGTTTGGGGAGAGATAATTCCATAGAGTGTCTGTAAGTTTTAGGGATAGTAAACTCTTTTTCATATTTATATATTAGGTTGTGCAATCATCGAGATAAAGGGGGAGGTGGGGGATTTTTAACAGAATGTTGACTCCCTATCCATAAGTCATTTATTACAAAAATATAGCCAATGACGAATGATAAATCACTACACAATCATCAATGATTTTTAGGTCAGCTTTTTGTAAATGGGCAATATAATAGCTTATTTGACTTGGGTAAATATCCCACCGCACGTTGAGTTGAGAATTTAATGAGCATTTGTTATTCTCTTTAAATGCTTTGGATCCATTGGTCATTTTCATCTTTAACTTGTTTCAAGCATGCATATCCATTTTTAAAACATGTGTAGAAGAAAAATCTTTCTTTTAAAATTCCAAGTTATATTGGGGTTGAACTAGTGAAATTTCCCAAACTTGGATAACAAAACTTTTGTGTTCATTTTTGGTGTGTGAATAAATTTTCTTTCCATACATTTGTTATTGACTTAAATGTTTTTCATACATAAACTCAAAAAATTTCATTTTTTTGTGATCTATTTGCCTTTTTTGTTTACGAGATGAAGAAAGATCAAAAACTAAAAGTTTTCATTTAAGAAAAAAGTATACATCTAAAATGAAAATGCACAATTCACAAATATAGAGAGAGATAATTCCAAAGAGTGTCTATAATTTTTAGGAATTGTGAACTCTATTTAGTTTTTATATATTAGGTTTTGGAATCGTCAGGGAAAAGGGGGAGGCGGGGGATTTTTAACTGAGTGTTGACTCCATCCATAAGTCATTTCTTACAAAAATATAGCTCGTTACGAATGATAAATCACTTTACAATCATCTATGATTGTTAGGTCAGCTTTTTGTAAATGGGCAAAATAATGGCTTGTTTGACTCATGTAAGTATCTCACCGCACGTTCACTTGAGAATTTAATGAGCGTTTGTTATTCTCTTTAAAAGGTTTGGATCCATAGCTCATTTGCATCTTTAACATGTTTCAAGCATGCATATCCATTTTTAAAACATGTGTAGAAGAAATCTCTTTCTTATAAAATTCTATGCTATTAGGGTTGAACTAGTGGAATTTACTAGTGGAATTTACCAAAATGGAAATGCACAATGCAAAAATTTGGGGAGAGATAATTACATAGAGTGTATGTAAGTTTTAGGGATAGTAAACTCTTTTTCATAGTATATATTAGGTTGTGCAATCGTCGAGATAAAGGGGGAGGTGGGGGATTTTTAACAGAATGTTGACTCCCTATCCATAAGTCATTTATTACAAAAATATAGCCCATGACGAATGATAAATCACTACACAATCATCAATGATTTTTAGGTCAGCTTTTTGTAAATGGGCAATATAATGGCTTATTTGACTTGGGTAAATATCCCACCGCACGTTGAGTTGAGAATTTAATGAGCGTTTGTTATTCTCTTTAAATGCTTTGGATCCATTGGTCATTTTCATCTTTAACTTGTTTCAAGCATGCATATCCATTTTTAAAACATGTGTAGAAGAAAAATCTTTCTTTTAAAATTCCAAGTTATATTGGGGTTGAACTAGTGAAATTTCCCAAACTTGGATAACAAAACTTTTGTGTTCATTTGTGGTGTGTGAATAAATTTTATTTCCATACATTTGTTATTGACTTAAATGTTTTTCATACATAAACTCAAAAATTTTCATTTTTTTTTTATCTATTTGCCTTTTTTGTTTACGAGATGAAGAAAGATCAAAAACTAAAAGTTTTGATTTAAGAAAAAAGTATACATCTAAAATAGAAATGCACAATTCACAAATATAGAGAGAGATAATTCCAAAGAGTGTCTATAATTTTTAGGAATTGTGAACTCTATTTAGTTTTTGTATATTAGGTTTTGCAATCGTCGGGGAAAAGGGGGAGGCGGGGGATTTTTAACTGAGTGTTGACTCCATTTCCATAAGTCATTTCTTACAAAAATATAGCTCGTTACGAATGATAAATCACTTTACAATCATCTATGATTGTTAGGTCAGCTTTTTGTAAATGGGCAAAATAATGGCTTGTTTGACTCGTGTAAATATCCCACCGCACGTTCACTTGAGAATTTAATGAGCGTTTGGTATTCTCTTTAAAAGGTTTGGATCCATAGCTCATTTGCATCTTTAACATGTTTCAAGCATGCATATCCATTTTTAAAACATGTGTAGAAGAAATCTCTTTCTTATAAAATTCTATGCTATTAGGGTTGAACTAGTGGAATTTACCAAAATGGAAATGCACAATGCAAAAATTTGGGGAGAGATAATTCCATAGAGTGTCTGTAAGTTTTAGGGATAGTAAACTCTTTTTCATATTTATATATTAGGTTGTGCAATCGTCGAGATAAAAGGGGGAGGTGGGGGATTTTTAACAGAATGTTGACTCCCTATCCATAAGTCATTTATTACAAAAATATAGCCCATGACGAATGATAAATCACTACACAATCATCAATGATTTTTAGGTCAGCTTTTTGAAAATGGGCAATATAATGGCTTATTTGACTTGGGCAAATATCCCACCGCACGTTGAGTTGAGAATTTAATGAGCGTTTGTTATTCTCTTTAAATGCTTTGGATCCATTGGTCATTTTCATCTTTAACTTGTTTCAAGCATGCATATCCATTTTTAAAACATGTGTTGAAAAAATCTCTTTCTTATAAAATTCCAAGCTATTGGGGTTGAACTAGTGGAATTTCCAAAACTTGGATAACAAAACTTTTGTGTTCATTTGTGGTGTGTGAATAAATTTTCTTTACTTACATTTGTTATAGTTTTAAATATTTTCTATACATAAGCACTAAAAGTTTCATTTTGTTGTGATCTATTTGCCTTTTTTGTTTACGGAATGAAGGAAGAGCGAAAACTCAACGCTTGATTTAAGAAAAAAGTACACATCTAAAATGGAAACACACAATGCAAAAATGTAGAGAAAGATAAATCAAAAGAGTGTCGGTATTTTTTAGGGATTTTAAACTCTTTTTAGTTTATATATGTTAGGTTTTGCAATCATCGGGGAAAAGGTGGAGGAAGGGGATTTTTAACTGAGCGTTGACTCCCAATCTGTAAGTGATTTCTTACAAAAAAAATAACCTGTTATGCATGATCAATCATTTTACAAATATCTATGATTGTTTGGTCAACTTTTTTTTAAATGGGCAAAATAATTTCTTGTTCGACATGGGTAAATATATCACCGCACGTTCACTTGAGAACTTAATGAGTGTTTGTTATTAAAATGTTTGGATCCATAGGTCATTTGCTATATTAACATGTTTCAAGCATGCATATCCATTTTTAAAACACGTGCAGAAGACATGTCTTTCTTATAAAATTCCTAGCTATTGGGGTTCAACTAATGGAATTTACCAAACTTGGATAACAAAACTTTTGGGTTCATTTCTGGTGTGTCAATAAATTTTCTTCACATACATTTGTTATTGTTTTAAATTTTTTCCATGCATAAACTTTAAAATTTTTATTTTTTAGTGATCTATTTGCCTTTTTTGGTTACGGGATGAAGGGTGAACGAAAACTCAAGGCTTTTATTTAAGAAAAAATTATACGTCTAAAAAAGAAATGCACAACGCACAAAATTTAGAGAGAGATAATTCCAAAGAGTGACTGTAATTTTTAGGGATCGTAAACTCTTTTTAGTTTTTATTTTTTAGGTTTTGCAATCGTCTGGGAAAAGGGGGAGGTGGGGGATTTTTAACTGAGTGTTGACTCCCAATCCATAAGTCATTTCTTACCAAAATATAGCCCGTTATGCATGATAAATAACTTTACAATCATCTATGATTGTTAGGTATGCTTTTAATAAATGGGCAAAATAATGGCTTGCTTGCTTCGGGTAAATTTCGTACTGTACGTTCACTTGAGAATTTAATGACCGTTTGTTATTCTCTTGAAAAGATTTGGATCCATAGGTCATTTGCATCTTTAACATGTTTTAAGCATGCATATCCATTTTTAAAACATGTGTAGAAGAAATCTCTTTCTTATAAAATTCCTAGCTATTGGGGTTGAACTAGACGAATTTCTCAAACTTGGATAACAAAACTTTTGTGTTCATTAGTGTTGTGTGAATAATTTCTCTTTACTTAAATTTTTTATTTTTTAAAAAAAAATTCATACATAAACTCTAAAATTTTCATTTTCTTTTGATCTATTTGCCTTTTTTGTTTATGGGATGAAAGGAGTGCGAAAAATCAAAGTTTTGATTTAAGAAAAAAGTATACATCTAAAATGGAAATGCTCAATGCACATATCTAGAGAGAGATAATTCCAAAGAGTGTTTGTAATTTTAAGGGATTCTAAAGTCTTTTTAGTTTTTAGATATTTCGTTTTGCAATCGTTGGGGAAAAGGGGGAGGCGGGAGATTTTTTATAGAGTGTTGTCTCCCTATCCATAAGTAATTTCTTACAAAAAAAATATAGCCCGTTATGCATGATAAATCACTTTACAATCATCTATGTTTGTTTGGTATGCTTTTTGTAAAAGGGACAAATAATGACTTGTTTGACTCGGGTAAATAACCCACCGCACGTTCACTTGAGAATTTATTGAGTATTTGTTATTTCCTTGAAAAGGTTTGGATCCAAAGGTCATTTTCATCTGTAACATGTTTCAAGCATTCATATCCCTTTGTAAAATATGTGTAGAAGAAATCACTTTCTTATAAAATTTCAAGCTATTGGGGTTGGACTAGTGGAATTTCCCAAAATCTGATCACTAAACTTTTGTGTTCATTTGTGGTGTGTGAATAAATTTTATTTACATACATTTGTTATTGTTTTAAATTATTTCATACTTACTTTCTAAATTTTTTTTTTGTTGGGATCTATTTCCCTTTCTGTCTACGGGATGAAGGGAGAGCGAAAACACAAAGTTTTGATTTAAGAAAAAAGTATACAAAAAAAACGGAATCACACAATACATGAATGTAGAGAGAGATAATTCCAAAGAGTGTCTATAATTTTTAGGGATTGCAAACTCTTTTTAGTTTTTATAAATTAGGTTTTGCACTCATCGGGGAAAAGGCGGAGGCGGGGTATTTTTAACTGAGTGGTGACTCCCAATCCATAAGTCATTTGTTACCTAAATATAGCTCGTTATGAATGACAAATCAGTTGACAATTATCTATGATTATAAGGTATGGTTTTTTTAAATAAGAAAAATAATGGCTTGTTTGACTCCGGTAAATATCCAACCGCATGTTCACTTGATAATTTAATGAGCGTTTGTTGTTCTCTTTAAAAAAATTGAATATGTTGGTCATTTGCATCTTTAACATGTTTCAAGCATGAATATCCATTTTTAAAACATGTGCAGAAGAAATCTCTTTCTTATAAAATTCCAAGCAATTGGGGTTGAACTAGTGCAATTTCCAAAACTTGGATAACAAAACTTTTGTTTTCATTTGTGGTGTGGGAATAAATTTTCTTTACTTACATTTTTTATTGTTTTAACACTCATAAATTTTCATTTTGTTGTGATATTTTTGAATTTTTTGTTTATGGGATGAGGTGAGAGTGAAAACTCAAAGTTTTGATATAAGAAAAGATTTTACATCTAAAAATGAAATGCATACTGCACAAATGTGAGAGAGATAATTCCAAAGAGTGACTATAATTTTTAGGAATTTTCAACTCTTTTTAGTATTTATATATATTAGATTATGCAATCGCTGAGATAAAGGGGGAGGTGGGGGTTTTTTAACAGTGTGTTGACTCCCTATCCATATGTCATTTCTTACAAAAATATAGCATGTGACACATGATAAATCATTATAAAATCATCTATGATTGTTAGGTCAGCTTTTAGTAAATTGGAAAAATAATGGCTTGTTTGACTCGGGAAAATATCCCACCGCACGTTCACTTGAGAATTTAATGAGCGTTTGTTATTCTCTTTAAAAGGTTAGGATCCGTAGGTCATTTTCATCTTTAACATGTTTTAAGCATGCATATCCATTTTTAAAACATGCGTCGAAGAAATCTCTTTCTTATAAAATTCCATGCAACTAGTGTTGAACTAGTGGAATTTCGTAAACTTGGATAACAAAACTTTTGTGTTCATTTGTGGTGTGTGAATAAATTTTCTTTACTTACATTTTTTATTGTTTTAAATTTTTTCCTAACACAAACTCTAAAGTTTTCATTTTGTTGTGATCTATTTTCCTTTTTTGTTTGTAGGATGAAGGAGGAGCGAAGAACTAAAAGCTTTGATTTAAGAAAAAATTATATATCTAAAATTAAAATACACAATGCACAAATGTATAGAGAGATAATTCCAAAGTGTGTTTGTAATATTTTTGGATTTTAAACTCTATTTAGTTTTTAAATATAAGGTTTTGCAATCGTCGGGGAAAAGGGGGAGGCGGGGGATTTTCAGCTGAGTGTTGACTCTCAATCCATATGTCATTTCTTAAAAAAATATAGCTTATTACGCATGATAAATCACTTTACAATCATCTATGATTGTTAGGTCAATTTTTTGTAAATGGGCAAAATCATTGCTTGTTTGACACGGGTAATTATCCCACCATTCGTTCACTTCAGAATTTTATGAGCATTTGTTATTCTCATTAAAAGGTTTGGATCCATAGGTCTTTTTCATCTTTAACATGTTTCAAGCATGCATATACATTTTTAAAACTTGCGTAGAAGAAATCTCCATCTTATAAAATTCCAAGCTATAAGGATTGAACTAGTGGAATTTCCCAAACTGGGATAACAAAAATTTTGTGTTCATTTGTGGTGTGTGAATAAATTTTCATTACTTACATTTGTTATTATTTAAAATTTTTCCTATTCATAAATTCTAAAATCTTCATTTTTTTGTCATCTATTTCCCTTTTTTTTTAGGGGATGAAGGGAGAGTGAAAACTCAAAGTTTTGATATAAGAAAAAAGTATACATAAAATGGAAATGCACAATGCACAAATGTAGAGAGGGATAATTTCAAAGATTGTCTGTAATTTTTAGGGATTTTAAACTCTTTTAAGTTTTTTTATATTAGGGTTTGCAATTGTCTGGGAAAAGGGGGAGGCGGGGGATTTTTAAAGAAATATAGCCCGTTACACATGATAAATCACTTTACAATCATCTATGATTGTTAGGTCAGCTTTTTGTAAATGGGCAAAATAATGGCTTGTTTAACTAGAGTAAATATCCCTCTGCACGTTCACTTAAGAATTTAATGAGCATATGTTATTCTCTTTAAAACGTTTGGATCCATAGATCATTTGCATCTTTAACATGTTTCAAGCATGCCTATCCTTTTTTAAAACATGTGTAGAAGAAATCTCTTTCTTTTAAAATTTCAAACTATTGGGGTTGAACAAGTGGAATTTACCAAACTTGGATTACAAAATTTTTGTGTTCATTTGTGGTGTGTGAAAAAAATTTCTTTACGTATATTTGTTAATGTTTAAAATTTTTTCCATACATAAACTCTTAAATTTTCATTTTTTTTGTGATCTATTTGCCGTTTTTATTTGCGGGATGAAGGGAGAGTGAAAACTCAAAGTTTTGGTTTAAGAAAAAAGCATACATCAAAAAGGGAAATGTACAATGCGCAAATGTAAAGAGAGATCAATCAAAAGAGTGTCCATAATTTTTAGGGATTGTAAACTCTTTTTAGTTTTTAATATTAGATTTTGCCATCGTCGGGGAAAAGGGGGAGGAAGGGGATTTTAACTGAGTGTTGATTCCAAATCCGTAAGTGATTTCTTAAAAAAAATTAGCCCGTTACGCATGACCAATCACTTTACAATCATGTATGATTGTTTGGTCAACTTTTTTTAAATGGGCAAAATAATTTAAGAAAAAAGTATACATCTATAATAGAAATACACAATGCACAAATATTGAGAGAGATAATTCCAATGAGTGTCTGTAATTTTTAGGGATTGTAAACTCTTTTTAGTTTTTATATATTAGGTTTTGCAATCGTCAGGGAAAAGGGGGAGGCGGGGGATTTTGAACTGAGTGTTGACTCCCAATCCATAAGTAATTTCTTCAAAAAAATATAGGCCGTTACACATGATAAATCAGTTTACAATCATCTATGATTGTTAGGTCAGCTTTTTGTAAATGGGCAAAATAATGGCTTGTTTGACTCGGGTAAATATCCCACCGCACATTCACTTGAGAATTTAAAGAGCTTTTGTTATTCTCTTGAAAAGGTTTTGATCCTTAGGTCATTTGCATCTTTAACAAGTTTAAAAAATGCATATCCATTTTTAAAACATGCGTCGAAGGAATCTCTTTCTTATAAAATTCCATGCAATTAGGGTTGAACGAGTGGAGTTACGTAAACTTGGATAACAAAACTTTTGTGTTCATTTGTGGTGTGTGAATAAATTTTCTTTACTTACATTTGTTATTATTTTAATTTTTTTATTGACATAAACTTTAAAATTTTCATTTTGTTGTGATGTATTTGCCTTTTTTCTTTATGGGATGAAAGGAGAGTGAAAACTCAAAGTTTTGATTTAAGAAAAAAGTACACATCTAAAATTGAAACGCAGAATGCAAAAATTTAGAGAGAGATAAATCAAAAGAGTGTCCGTAATTTTTTAGGATTGTAAACTCCTTTTAGTTTTTATATATTAGGTTTTGCAACCATCGGGGAAAAGGATGAGGATGGGGATTTTTAACAGAGTGTTGACTCCCAATCCATAAGTCATTTCTTGCAATACATTATCTCATTACGCATGTTCAATCACTTTACAATCATCTATGATTGTTTGGTCAACATTTTCTAAATAGGCAAAATACTGGCTTGTTTGATTTGGGTAAATATATCACCGCACGTTCACTTGAAAACTTAATGAGCATTTGTTATTCTCTTTCAAAGGTTGGATCCATAGGTCATTTTCATCTTTAACATGTTTCAAGCATGCATATTCATTTTTATAACATGTGTAGAAGAAATGTCTTTCTTATAAAATTCCTAGCTATTGGGATTGAACTAATGGAATTTACCAAACTTGGATAACAAAACTTTTTTGTTCATTTTTGGTGTGTGAATAATTTTTTTTAACATTTGTTATTGTTTTAAAAAATTTTCTATACATAAACTCTAAAATTTTCTTTTTGTTGTGATCTATTTACCTTTTTTGGTTACGGGATGAAGGGAGAGGGAAAATTCAAAGTTTTTATTTAAGAAAAAAGTATACATCTAGAATAGAAATGCACAATGCAAAATTTAGAGAGAGATAATTCCAAAGAGTGTCTATAATTTTTAGGGAGAGTAAACTCTTCTTAGTTTTTATATATATGGTTTTGTACTCGTCGGGGAAAAGGGGGAGGCAGGGGATTTTTAACCGAGTGTTGACTCCCAATCCATAAGTCATTTCTTACCTAAATATAGCCCGTTACGCATGATAAATCACTTTAAAATTATCTATGATTTTTAGGTAATGTTTTTGTAAATGGGCAAAATAATGGTTTGTTTTGACTTGGGTAAATATCCCGCCGCACGTTCACTTGATAATTTAAAGAGCGTTTGTTATTCTCTTTAAATGGTTTGGATCAGTAGCTCATTTGCATCTTTAACATGTTTCAAGCATGCATATCCATTTTTAAAATATGTGTAGAAGAAATCTCTTTCTTATAAAATTCCAAGCTATTGGGGTTGAACGAGTGCAATTTCCTAAACTTGGATAACAAAAATTTTGTTTTCATTTGTGGGGTGGGAATATATTTTATTTACTTACATTTGTTATTATTTTAAATTTTTTCCATACATAAACTCTTAAATTTTCATTTTATTGTGATCTTTTTGCCTTTCTTGTTTACGGGATGAAGTGAGAGCGAAAACTCAAAGTTTTGATTTAAGAAAAAAGTATACATCTAAAAAGGAAATGCACACTGCACAAATATAGAGAGAGACAATTCCAAAGAGTGTCTGTAATTTTTAGGGATTGTAAACTATTTTTAGTATTTATATATTAGGTAATATAATCGTCGAGATAATGGGGGAGGCGGGGGATTTTTAACAGTGTGTTGACTCCTTATCCATAATTCATTTCTTACAGAAATATAGCATGTGACGCAAGATAAATCATTATTCAATCATCTATGATTGTTAGGTTAGCTTTTTGTAAATGGGCAAAATAATGGCTTGTTTGACTCGGGTAAATATACCACCGTACGTTCACTTGAGAATTTAATGAGCCTTTTTTATTCTCTTTAAAAGGTTTGGATCCATAAGTAATTTGCATCTTTAACATGTTTCAAGCATGCATATCCATTTTTAAAATATGTGTAGAAGAAATCTCTTTCTTATAAAATTCCAGGCTATTGGAGTTGAACTAGTGGAATTTCCCAAACTTGGTTAACAAAACTTTTGTGTTCATTTTTTGGTGTGTGAATAAATTTTTTTTACATACATTTTTTACTGATTTAAAATTTTTCCTTACATAAACCCTAATATTTTCATTTTGTTGTGATCAATTTGCCTTTTTTGTTTAGGGGATGAAGGGAGAGCGAAAACTCAAAGTTTTGATTTAAGAAAAAAATATACATTTAAAATTGATAAGCACAATGCACAAATGCAAAGAGAGATAATTCCAAAGAGTGTCCATAATTTTTAGTGATTGTAAACTCGTTTTAGTTTTTATATTTTTGGGGTTTCAATCGTCGGGGAAAGGGGGAGGCGGGGAATTTTTACCTGAGTGTTTACTCCCAATCCATAAGTCAATTCTTCCAAAGAAATAGCCCGTTGCGCATGATAAATAACTTTACAATCATCTATGATTGTTAGGTCACCTTTTTGTTAATGGGAAAAAATGGCTTGTTTGAGTTGAGTAAATATACCACCGCACGTTCACTTGATAATTTAAAGAGCGTTTGTTATTCTCTTTAAATGGTTTGGATCAGTAGCTCATTTGCATCTTTAACATGTTTCAAGCATGCATATCCATTTTTAAAATATGTGTAGAAGAAATCTCTTTCTTATAAAATTCCAAGCTATTGGGGTTGAAATAGTGCAATTTCCTAAAGTTGGATAACAAAACTTTTGTTTTCATTTGTGGGGTGGGAATATATTTTATTTACTTACATTTTTTATTGTTTTAAATTTTTTCCTTACATAAACTCTTACATTTTCATTTTATTGTGATCTTTTTGCCTTTCTTGTTTACGGGATGAAGTGAGAGCGAAAACTCAAAGTTTTGATTTAAGAAAAAAGTATACATCTAAAAAGGAAATGCACACTGCACAAATATAGAGAGAGACAATTCCAAAGAGTGTCTGTAATTTTTAGGGATTGTAAACCATTTTTAGTATTTATATATTAGGTAATATAATCGTCGAGATAATGGGGGAGGCGGGGGATTTTTAACAGTGTGTTGACTCCTTATCCATAATTCATTTCTTACAGAAATATAGCATGTGACGCAAGATAAATCATTATTCAATCATCTATGATATTTAGGTTAGCTTTTTGTAAATGGGCAAAATAATGGCTTGTTTGACTCGGGTAAATATACCACCGTACATTCACTTGAGAATTTAATGAGCCTTTTTTATTCTCTTTAAAAGGTTTGGATCCATAAGTAATTTGCATCTTTAACATGTTTCAAGCATGCATATCCATTTTTAAAACATGTGTAGAAGAAATCTCTTTCTTATAAAATTCCAAGCTATTGGGGTTGAACTAGTGGAATTTCCCAAACTTGGTTAACAAAACTTTTGTGTTCATTTTTTGGTGTGTGAATAAATTTTTTTTACATACATTTGTTACTGATTTAAAATTTTTCCTTACATAAACCCTAATATTTTCATTTTGTTGTGATCAATTTGCCTTTTTTGTTTAGGGGATGAAGGGAGAGCGAAAACTCAAAGTTTTGATTTAAGAAAAAAATATACATTTAAAATTGATAAGCACAATGCACAAATGCAAAGAGAGATAATTCCAAAGAGTGTCCGTAATTTTTAGTGATTGTAAACTCTTTTTAGTTTTTATATTTTTGGGGTTTCAATCGTCGGGGAATGGGGGAGGCGGGGAATTTTTACCTGAGTGTTTACTCCCAATCCATAAGTCAATTCTTCCAAAGAAATAGCCCGTTGCGCATGATAAATAACTTTACAATCATCTATGATTGTTAGGTCACCTTTTTGTTAATGGGAAAAAATGGCTTGTTTGAGTTGAGTAAATATACCACCGCACGTTCACTAGAAAATTTATTGAGCATTTATTATTCTCTTTAAAAGATTTGGATCCATAGGTCATTTGCATCTTTAACATGTTTCAAGCATGCGTACCAATTTTTAAAACATGTGTAGAAGAAATCTATTTCTTCTAAAATTCCAAGCTATTGGGGTTGAACTAGTGGAATTTCTCAAACGTGGATAATGAAACTTTTGTGTTCATTTGTGGTGTGTGAATAAATTTTCTTTACTTACATTTGTTATTCTTTAAAAATTTTTCCATACATCAACTCTAAAATTTTTATTTTGTTGTGATCTATTTGCCTTTTTTGTTTACGGGATGAAAAGAGAGAGAAAACTCAAAGTTTTAATTTAATAAAAATGTATACATCTAAAATAGAAATGCAATATTCACAAATGTAGAGAGAGATAATTCCAAAGAGTGTCTGGAATTTTTAGGGATTGTAAACTTTTTTAGTTTTTTATAAATTAGGTTTTGCAATCATCGGGGAAAAGGAGGAGGCGGGGGATTTTTAACTGAGTGTTGACTCGCAATCCATAAGTCATTTCTTAAAAAAATATAGCCCGTTACGCATGATAAATAACTTTACAATCATCAATGATTGTTAGGTCAACATTTTTTAAATGGGCAAAACAATGGCTTGTTCGAATCAGGTAAATATCCCTCCGCACGTTCACTTCAGAATTTAATGAGCATTTGTTATTCTCTTTAAAAGGTTTGGATCCATAGGTCATTTGGATATTTAACATGTTTCAAACACATATCCATTTTTAAAACATGTGTAGAAGAAATCACTTTCTTATAAAATTCCAAGCTATTGGGGTTGAACTAGTTGAATTTCCAAAACTAAAATAACAAAACTTTTGGGTTCATTTGTGGTGTGTGAATAAATTTTCTTTACTTACATTTTTTATTGTTTTAAATTTTTTCCATACATAAACTCTAAAATTTTTATTTTGTTGTGATCTATTTGCCTTTTTTGTTTACGGGAAAAAGGGAGAGCGAAAAACTCAAAGTTTTAATTTAAGAAAAAAGTAAATAACTAAAATGAAAATACACAATGCACAAATTTAAAGAGAGAGAATTCCAAAGAGTGCCTCTGGTTTTTAGGTATTTTAAACCCTTTTTAGTTTTTATATATTAGGTTTTGCAATTTTCGGGGAAAAGGGGGGAGGCGGAGGATTTTTAACTGAGAGTTGACTCCCAATCCATAAGTCAATTCTTTCAAAAAATAACCCATTACGCATGATAAATCACTTTTCAATTATCTATGGTTGTTAGGTAAGATTTTTGTAAATGGGCAAAATAATGGCTTGTTTTGACTTGGGTAAATATCCCATCGCACGTTCACTTGATAATTTAGTGAGCGTTTGTTATTCTCTTTAAATGGTTTGGATAAGTAGCTCATTAGCATCTTTAACATGTTTCAAGCATGCATATCCATTTTCAAAATTTTTGTAGAAGAAATCTCTTTCTTATAAAATTCCAAGCTATTGGGGTTGAACAAGTGGAATTTCCCAAACTTGAATTAAAAAACTTTTGTGTTCATTTGTGGTGTGAGAATAAATTTTCTTTACTTAAATTTGTTATTGTTTTCAATTTTTTCCATACATAAACTCTAAAATTTTTATTTTGTTGTGATCTATTTTCCGTTTTTGTTTACGGGAGGAAAGGAGAGCAAAAACTCAAAGTTTTGATTTAAGAAAAAAGTGTACATATAAAATGTAAATGAAATGTAGAGAGAGATAATTCCAAAGAGTGTCTATAATTTTTAGGGATTGTAAACACTTTTTAGTTTTTATATATTAGGTTTTGCAATCGTCGGGGAAAAGGGGAAGGCAGGGGATTTTTAACTGAGTGTTGACTCCCAATCCATAAGTCATTTCTTACAAAAAATATAGGCTGTTACGCATATAAATGACTTTACAATCATCTACGATTGTTGGGTCACATTTTTTAAATGGGCAAAATAATGGCTTGTTTGAGTCAGGTAAGTATCCCACCGCGCGTTCACTTGAGAATTTAATGAGCATTTGTTATTCTCATTAAAAGGTTTGGATCCATAGGTCATTTGAATCTTTAACATGTTTCAATCATGTATATCCATTTTTAAAACATGTGTAGAAGAAATCTCTTTCTTATAAAATTCCAAGCTATAGGCGTAGAACTAGTGGAATTTCCTAAATTTGGATAACAAAACTTATGTGTTCATTTTTCGTGTGTGAAAAAATTTTCTTTACTTACTTTTGTTATTTTTTAAAATTCTTTCCATACGTAAACTCTGAAATATTCATTTTGTTGTGATCTATTTGCCTTTTTTGTTTACGGGAAGAAGGGAGAGCAAAAAACTGAAAGTTTTGATTTTTAAAAAAAGTATACTTCTAAAGTGGTAATGCACAATGCACAAATGTAGAGAAAGATAATTCCAAAGAGGTTCAATAATTTTTAGGGATTGTAAACTCTCTTTAGTTTTTATAGATTAGGTTTTGCAATGGTCGGGCAAAAGGACGAGTCGGGGGATTTTTAACTGAGTGTTGTCTTCCAATCCGTAAGTCATTTCTTACAAAAATATAGCCCGTTACGCATGATAGATAACTTTACAATCATCAATGATTGTTAGGTCAGCATTTTGTAAATGGGCAAAATAATGGCTTGGTCGAATCAGGTAAATATCCCTCCGTATGTTCACTTCAGAATTTAATGAGCGTTTGTTATTCTCTTTAAAAGGTTTGGAACCATAGGTCATTTGCATCTTTAACATGTTTCAAACATGCATATCAATTTTTAATGTGCAGAAGAAATCTCCTTCTTATAAAATTCCAAGCTATTGGGGTTGAACTAGTGGAATTTCCCATACTAAGATAACAAAACTTTTGGGTTTATTTGTGGTGTGTGAATAAATTTTATTTACTTAAATTTTTTATTTTTTAAAATTTTTTCCATACATAATAAACTAAATTTTTTTTATTTTGTTGTGATCTATTTGCCTTTTTGTTTACGGGATAAAGGGAGAGCGAAAACTCAAAATTTTAATTAAAGAAAAAGTAAAAAACTAAAATGAAAATGCACAATGCACAAATGTAAAGAAAGAGAATTCTAAAGTGTGTCTGTAGCTTTTAGGGATTTTAAACCTTTTTAGTCTTTATATATTAGGTTTTGCAATTGTCGGGGAAAAGGGGGAGGCGAGGGATTTTTAACTGAGGGTTGACTCCCAATCCATAAGTCATTTCTTTCAAAAATATAGCCTATTATGCATGATAAATCACTTTACAATTATGTGTGATTGTTAGGTAAGGTTTTTGTAAATGGGCAAAATAATGGCTTGTTTTGACTTGGGTAAATATCCCTCCGCACGTTCACTTGATAATTTAATGAGTGTTTGTTATTCTCTTTAAATGGTTTGGATCAGTATCTCATTAGCATCTTTAACATATTTCTAGCATGCATATCCATTTTTAAAATTTTGTAGAAGAAATCTCTTTCTTATAAAAATCCAAGCTATTGGGGTTGAACAAGTGGAATTTCCCAAACTTGAATTACAAAACTTTTGTGTTCATTTGTGGTGTGTGAATAAATTTTCTCTACTTAAATTTGTTATTGTTTTAAATTTTTTCCATACATAAAATCTAAAATTTTTATTTTGTTTGATCTATTTTCCTTTTTTGTTTACGGGATGAAAGGAGAGCGAAAACTCAAAGTTTTGATTTAAGAAAAAAGTATACATCTAAAATGTAAATGTATAATTCACAAATGTAGAGAGAGATAATTCCAAAGAGTGTTTGTAATTTATAGGGATTGTAAACTATTTTTAGTTTTTATATATTAGGTTTTGCAATTGTCATGGAAAAGGGGAAGGCGGGGGATTTTTAACTAAGATTTGACTCCCAATCCATAAGTCATTTCTTACAAAAATATATAGGCCGTTACGCATGATAAATCACTCCACAATCATCAATGATTGTTGGGTCACATTTCGTAAATGAGCAAAATAATGGTTTGTTTGACTCAAGCACCACACGTTCACTTGAGAATTTAATGAGCGTTTGTTATTCTCTTTAAAATATTTGGATCCATAGGTCATTTGCATCTTTAACATGTTTCCAGCATGTATATCTATTTTTAAAACATGTGTAGAAGAAATCTCTTTCTTATAAAATTCCAAGCTATAGTGGTAGAACTAGTGGAATTTCCTAAATTTGGATAACAAAACTTATGTGTTCATTTTTCGTGTGTGAAAAAATTTTCTTCATTTACTTTTGTTATTTTTTAAAATTCATTCCATATGTAAACTCTAAAATATTCATCTTGTTTTGATCTATTTGCCTTTTTTGTTTATGGGAAGAAGGGAGAGCAAAAAATTGAAAGTTTTGATTTTAAAAAAAATTATACATCTAAAATGGTAATGCACAATGCACAAATGTAGAGAGAGACAATTCCAAAGAGTGTCTATAATTTTTAGGGATTGTAAACTCTTTTTAGTTTTTATATATTTTGTGTTTTGCAATCGTCAATGAAAAGGGGGAGCCTGAGGATTTTTAACTGAGTGTTGACTCCCAATCTATAAGTTATTTCTAACTAAAAATATAGTCTGTTACGCATGATAAATCACTTTACAATCATCTATGATTGTTTGGTCAGCTTTTTGTAAATTTGTAAAATAATGGCTTGTTTGACTCGGGTAAATATCCCACTGCATGTTCACTTGAGAATTTAATGAGCGTTTGTTATTCTCTTTTAAAGGTTTGGATCCATAGATCATTTGCATCTTTAACATGTTTCGAGCATGCATATCCATTTTTAAAACATGCGTAGAAGAAATTTCTTTCTTTAAAATTCCAAGCTTTTAGGGTTGAACTAGTGGAATTTCCCAAACTTGGATAACAAAACTTTTGTGTTCATTTGTGATGTGTGAATAAATTTTCTTTACTTAAATTTGTTATTGTTTGAAATTTTTTCTATACATAAACTCTAAAATTTTCATTTTGTTGTGATCTATTAGCCTTTTTTGTTTATGGGATGTAGGGAGAGTGAAAACTCAAAGTTTTGATTTAAGAAAAAAGTATACATCTAAAATGCAAATGCACAATGCACAAATGAAGAGAGAGATAATTCCAAAGAGTGTCTGTAATTTTTAGTGATTGTAAACTCGTTTTTAGTTTTTATATTTTAGGTTTTGGAATCGTCGGGGAAAAGTGGGAGGCGGGGGATTTTTAACTGAGTGTTGACTCCTGATAGATGCCAGATTATGACATGTGAACTAGGTTAATTATAATATTATAACCCTTATAATTGTGTTATAGGTGGTTATTTAACGGTTTTCAAATGAAACGTGCATTTATTGAATTTGGCATTAATCACTGCTTGTATTGCATATTTTTCTCTCCTGAATTATATTTTATTGTTTTTAGGGTTTATTTGTTCCCTAAATGATTTTTATGGATTCAATTATGGAATTTCAGGAGAATTTTGGAGGAGGAGATATTTACAAAAATGTCATTAGTGAAAAAGAGAGATTTTTAGGGCAAAATCGATCAAGAGAAAACAGAGCTTGGGGGGGGGGGGGGGCGAGAAAAGGAGGCAGCCGCCGACTGAAAGAAGAGAGACCCGAGAGGATTTCGCTTCCAGCTGTCGTTCGCTGCGCGCCACCATTGTCCACCGCCGCCCGGCAACCGAGACTAGACCTGAGGAGAGCTAGAGAGAGTCTCCATCGTGGCGAGTTTGACACTGCCATTTTCTGCTCGTCAGGCCGAGAGGTGACTCGAGAGGGCTCCTCCGGTGCCGATTCCGCATTCTGACCATCCTCTGTGGTCGATTATGCATTTCCGACCACTTCCCGAGACTAGTCCAACTCCGACCGAGACTCGAGAGACCATATCAGAGGATTTCGCTTCCATCTTGTCTTCCGCCGCACCACCTCCTCAGGCGCCAATTTCGATTCCTCTTCGCCTGCATCGCCTCCACTTCCGGCCGCTCGCTCCTGCAACCCGAAGCCTTTAATTTCTGGAAATTGCAGCAACCGTGAGAACGGAATTGCTGCCTGAGTGAGAGGAAGAAGAAGGGGAGTAATCTGTCATTTTTTAGTTTAAATAGTTTCCTATAGTTTGAACTTAGGTTTGAATGTTTATTAAATTTGATTTGAGAATTAATGTTTATCGAATATTTTTTTTCTGAATTTTTTGAGTAATTAGCTAGTTAGGGCAGGATTATAATTTAGGTTGGATTCTGGTATTATAATCCAATCTTTTTCTTTAACTCTAGTCGCCCGAGAAGGGCTAGATGCAAGGATTGAGAATCCGGATTCGTGATTACGTGGCACTTGAGAGAGGCACGAATCACTATAAAATCCAGAGTTGACGTTTCCTGTTGTGCAAGTAGTTAATTAGACCATTGTATGATAATTTAGGATATAATAGGTGTTTAGTTCAGATTAATTCATCATATTTGGTTAGGCTAGTTGACTGAAGAATACACAAAATTCAGTCCTCCCTGTGGATATGACCCTCGCTTCCCGCTAGATTACATGAACGATTTGTACGCTTGCGAGGTATAAAAGCCGATGTAATTAAATTTTACATCAAGTTTTTGGCGTCGTTGCCGGGGAGGCACATATTAAGTGTATTTCTTTGTTCTCCATGGTCTTAGGTTAGATTTATTTTTCTGGTTTCATAATTTTATGTTTTTATTTTATCTTGATGATTTTTTATGGAGTTATTTTTATTTCTTCTAGTTAGTTCGTATTTTCAGTAGTTAGTTTGCTAGCATAATTTGATAGTTAGTTTTGTTTCTTTTTGTGTCTTTATGCACGGGCGCCGCTCCCTAGGTGAACCATTAGCTTCCTTTGTTGAAGAGGTAAAACATATTTGTAGGAAAACACCAAAAGTCAAGTTAGGACCTACCATGGCCAATCAGGGTGAACCATTATAGTTACCTTCAGCAGATGACCGTAGAGCCCTGAGGGATTATTCTATTCCATCCAACTTCACATCACCTTCTTGCATTATATTGCCACCCACTACTGCTAGCAGTTATGAGTTGAAACCGGGTGTGATCCAACTCCTCCCTATATTCTATGGGTTGGAGAAGGAGGACCCTTATTACCACATCAAGGAATTCTTAGATATTTGTGCGACTTTCAAATTCCAGAATTTCTCATATGACTCTATCCGATTAAGACTTTTTCCATTTTCACTTAAGGATAAGGCCAAGTCTTGGCTTAATTGCTTAGAGGTGGGCAGCATTACTTCATGGGACACATTAGTCACGAATTTTTTGTCTAAGTACTTTCCCATTCAGAGAACTACAGTCCTCAGGAGAGAAATCTCCAACTTTATGCAACAGGAGGGTGAACACTTTTATGAGGCTTGGGAGAAGTGGAAGGATTTGATCCGTAGGTGCCCCCATCATGGGTTTGAGAAATGGCATTTAGTGCAATACTTTTATCAAGGTCTTACACCCCAGGTTAGATCCATGGTAGATGCAACGAGTGGTGGGAGTTTGATGGGTAAGAGTGATAGTGAGGTGTGGGACTTCTTTGAAACGTTGAGTGATCAATCTCAGCAATGGGGTTCGTCATTTAATGTTGATAGGAGATCCCACGAAGCCAAAAGAGGGGGTCTCTATGTAGTTAGTGAAACACCCATGCTCATGGCTAATATTGAGGGGTTGACTAGAAAAATTGATGCCCTTATGGTGTCCAAGAGTTCACCTGCTCCTAACCCATCTACGGTTTGTGCCATATGCTCTAGTTCATCTCATACCACACAAATGTGTCCATCTAGTTCATCCTACCCGGAGCTCATTGAGGACTTTGAATGTAGTCCAGAATTTTCCTAGACCAAACCGAAACGATCCTTTTTCGGAAACAGATAATCCAAATTGGGCTAGGTACCAAAAATTTCTTATGGTCCAAGGGCCCACAGGTTGGGGGTCCCCCAGGGTATACTCAACCCCAAGCTTCACGCCCACACTTCACTCAACAGCCATTGATTCCACAAAAACCTTCACCTGAGGATACACTTCAACTATTCATGCAGAATACACAGTCCTCCATTGTTAAACTTGAAATGCAAGTGAGTCAATTGACCAGCCACATGAGTGAACAGGCACAAATTAGACTCCCGAGTCAAACCATTCCTAACCCCAAAAGCACACATGAGAGTGGGTCGAGTTCCAATCCCCACCATGAGCAAGCCAAAGCCATAACCACCCTTAGGAGTGGTCGTGAGTTGAACAATGGGGTAGGGACCTCTAAGTCTAAGGAGTCAAAGGATGTCAACGGGGACACATCATTGAGTGAAGAACCTCCAAGTTCTCCACCAACAGCCAGACAGATCCCTAACCAAGTCCCACCAGCTCCTTATCCCCAGAGGTTATCGGGCCCACCTAGGAAAGGAGATAGCATGCATGAAACGTTGGAACTGTTTAGTAAGGTTCACATTAACATTCCACTTCATGATGCTATTAGGCAAGTCCCTGCCTATGCCTGATTTTTGAAAGACCTTTGTACACAGAAGTGAAAATAACATGTTAACAAAAAGGTCTTTATTACTAAGAATGTAAGCTCAATTCTAAAGCACAACACTCCTCCTAAAGTTAAAGATCCTGGATGCCCCACAATTTCATGTGTCATTGGTGAACATACCATCCAGAGAGCTCTTCTTGACTTAGGGGCAAGTGTGAATTTGCTTCCTTTTTTTGTGTACCAGCAATTAGGTTCGGGGCATTGAAGCCTACCCCCATCACGCTTCAACTAGCTGACCGTTCTGTCAAGATACCACGAGGAATAGTTGAAGATATTTTGATAAAAGTGGACAAATTTCTGTTCCTGGTTGATTTCATTGTTCTTGATACAAAACCAATAGTCAATGTGACCAACCAAATTCCTGTCATCCTAGGATGTCCCTTCTTATCCACATCTAATGCTGTCATTCATTGTAAAAGTGGTGAGTTGGAGTTGTCGTTTGGAAATTTTAAGGTCTCGTTGAATGTGTTTAATGTCGAGCACCATCCACTAGAGTATGATGATCTGAGTCCTGCATTTAAGATAGAGACTGTTATGTTTGATGACGAATCCACTCTTGAATCTTTTGAGTCTTACATAACATCTTTAGACATGGACTATTTTGATGAGGAAACATATTTCTGAGAGGTTGACTCTTTACTCAGTTTTGTACCTCTGTTGGAGGAAGCTTATGAGGTTGTCACAACTGATCATCCACAGGATCTTTCATCTTGACTTGGACAAACCTCTTGAAACTTCCAAGCTAGATCTTAAGCCACTTCCTCCCACGTTGAAGTATGCGTTCTTGGGGCCCATGAACTCATTGCTAGTCATTATTGCCTCTGATTTGAGTACTGAGCAGAAGGAACAATTGATTGAGGTTTTACAAGCACACAGAGATGCATTGGGGTGGACTCTTGATGCCTTAAAAGGGATTAGCCCCTCCATATGCATGCATCTTATTCATTTGGAGGAGGGGACTAAAGCCTCACGTGAGATGCAACGTAGGTTAAATCCCCATATGCAGGAGGTTGTGAGAGAAGAAGTCATCAGGTTGCTTGTGTCAGGCATCATTTACCCTATTTCTGATAGCACCTGGGTGAGTCCAGTTCAAGTTGTCCCTAAGAACGGGGGGATAACGATAATGAAAAATGAGAGTGGTGAATTGATTCCCACAAGAACTACCACCAAGTGGCGTGTCTGCATTGACTATAGAAAACTTAATTCCACCACTAGGAAGGATCACTTCCCACTATCTTTCATTGATCAGATGCTAGAGCGATTGGTCGGCCACAATTTTTATTGCTTCTTAGATGGATACTCTAGCTACAATCAAATTCCCAGTGCTCCAGAAAACCAGGAAAAGACCACGTTCACGTGTCCATTTGGCACCTTTGCTTACAGATGCATGCCTTTAGTTTATGCAATGCGCCCGCCACTTTCCAACGATGCATGATGAGTATCTTTTCTGACATGATTGGTGACTTTTTAGAGGTCTTTATGGATAACTTTTCTATATTTGGCTCTAGCTTTGAGATATTTCTGCACTATCTTTCCCTCGTATTGTCGCATTGCATTAAGTCCAATTTAGTCTTGAATTGGGAGAAATGACACTTTATGGTAAAAGAAGGAATTGTTTTAGGACATGTAGTGTCTGAGCGGGGTATAGAAGTAGACAAAGCCAAGGTTGACCTAATTTCTAATCTACCACCACCTACTTTTGTGAAGGGGGTGCATTCTTTCCTAGGCCATGCTGGGTTCCATAGGCGCTTCATTAAGAACTTTAGCAAAATTTCTCGTCCTTTGACGACATTTCTTGCTCAAGATGTTGCTTTTTCCTTTGATGATGCATGTATTCATGCTTTTGAGACACTCAAGAAATGTTTGTCCACTGCACCCATTGTCCAACCCCCTACTTGGTCTATGCCTTTTGAGTTGATGTGTGATGCCTCTGATTATGCATTGGGAGCTGTTTTGGGGCAAAAGGCGGATAAAATTCCCTGTGTCATTCAGTATGCTAGCCACACTCTTCATGATGCTCAATTGAATTACACTACCACTGAGAAGAAGTTGCTAGCTGTTGTGTTTGCCTTGAACAAATTCAGATCATATTTTTTAGGGTCAAAGGTTATAGTCTTCACTAATCATTTTGCTTTGAAGTACTTATTATCCATCAAGGACACTAAACCTCGCTTGATTAGATGGATCTTGCAATTGCAAGAATTTGACCTTGAGATTCGAGATAAGAAGGGTTGTGATAATGTTGTTGCTGATCATCTATCTAGGATCTGTGTAGCACCTCACCTCAGGAAGGATCCCTTCCTTTAAATGATTCCTTCCCTGATGAACAACTTCTCCAAGTATCCCAGTTGCCTTGGTTTGTTGACATAGTCAACTATCTTGTAACTCGTAAAATTCCTGATTATTGGAGTAAGCAAGATCGGTTGAAATTCTTTTCCCAAGTCAAACATTTTTTTGGGATGACCCTTATTTGTTCAAGGTGTGTCAAAACCAAGTCATTAGACATTGTGTACCTGAGCAAGACTTTGCCAACATTCTTGAATTTTGTCATTCCCACGCATGTGGTGGACATTTCGGTGCAAGAAAGACCGCGACTAAAGTCTTGCAATGTGAATTCTATTGGCCTTCATTATTTAGAGATGCCCATGAGTTTTGTTGTGTGTGTGATAGATGCCAACGGACTGGTTGTTTGTCTAGGAAGAACATGATGCCTCTTAACCCCATTCTTATTGTTGAATTGTTTGATGTGTGGGGTATTGACTTCATGGGTTCTTTTCATGTCTCGTTCAGCTATCAATACATCCTTGTTGCTGTTGAATATGTCTCTAGATGGATTGAAGTTATTGCATGTAAGACAAATGATCACAAAGTGGTGGTAAAGCTTTTAAAATAAAACATCTTTAATTGGTTTGGCACCCCGAGAGCTATCATCAGTGATGGGGGATCTCATTTTTGTAATAGAGCATTTGAGACCTTGTTGAAGAAATACTCCATCACACATCGGGTGTCGAGTCCGTACCACCCGCAAACTTGTGGTCAAGTGGAAATCTCTAATAGGGAGATCAAACGGATTTTGGAGAAGTCGGTTCGGTTTGATAGGAAAGATTGGTCCAATCGATTGGACGATGCTTTATGGGCCTATCAAACCGCTTATAAGACTCCTATTGGGATGTCTCCATTTCACCTAGTGTTTGGCAAAGCATGTCATCTACCTGTTGAGCTTGAGCATAGAGCTTATTGGGCCATTAAGGCTTTGAATTTTGATTTGGCTCAAGTGGGTGAGGAGAGGAAATTGCAATTGAATGAGTTGGAGGAGATATGTCATGATGCTTATGAGAATGCCAAACTCTATAAGGAGAGAACAAATATTTTACATGATAAATCTATTTTTCACAAGTCTTTTACTGTTGGGCAAAATGTTTTACTTTATAACTCACGATTGCATTTGTTTCTAGGGAAGCTGAGATCCAGGTGGTCAGGTCCATTTGAGGTTACACAGGTGTTTCCTCATGGCGTTGTTGATATCTGCAATCACGGAGATGGGTCGGTCTTCAAAGTTAACGGTCAGAGACTCAAACCATATCTTGAGACTGTCCCCACACCGGAGGAGGTGATGGTGATTTTCTTGGAGGAACCTGTCCATTCATCTTGACTGCGTCAGAGTCTTGCTTACGACTATAAACTTAGAACATTGTGGGCAATCCCCACGTTTCTATCCCTTTATACATTACAATTTTTTTTTTAGTTTATTCATTCTTATTAGGATAACCTTTGGTGTACTCTGGTCTTGATTGATTGGAAGTCCCCCGGCGATGCCGGCCCTGTCATGGACTTGGGGTACTCTCTTGCCGGCTGAGAACGTAAATGGTTCCGGTAGTCGATGACCAGACTTTTGGTCCCTAGTTTGAGAGGTACGTACTCAAACAACCATTTTGGGAATGACCAGTTCGAACTTGAAGTATTGAATGAAAACCTTATGGTGAGTAACTCAAGGACTTGTGTTTAGCGCATGATTTCTGCTGCCTTCAGTGGCCAGTCACACGGAGATTTCTTCAAAGTGTGATGTGGGATAGCAGTTTCATCTACACACCTACGGGTACGACTGATATGAGTAAACCTTCTTCGAGGGAGACTATGTATCATTCCTGGGGGTCTTTATTGAGTCTTCGGTATTGTTGTTGATGACCAAACACATATGGTCCCACCTATGGATTTAGGAGCCCTGAGGGAGCTTAACCCTTACTCTGCTAGAGTATAACCAGCTAAGTTGTGAGTCAACTGGAGTATAATCAGATATTTTAGTGATTGTTAGTTGGTTTGTTTGTTTTAACTTTTCCCCATTGAGGACAATGTCAGATTTAGGTTTGGGGGGGGGGGGGGGGGAGACTACTCTTTCGAGTCTGAGCAATGATTTTCTTTTGATTTGTGTTCGTGGTTTTCAAATTACTCTTAGTATGTGGTTAACTTTAGTAGAGTTAAAATAAGTTGCTCAAATGTGTTCCTTAGTATGTGGAAAACTGTGTAGAATATGCATATTAGAAATCTGATATCATTTATTGTGATCCATGAGAATTCAGTGGGATAACTTACTATTGCATTAGACTTGGAACTTAGTTGCAAAAGAGAACATGTAAATCTAGTGTTGATCTATGTTAGTCTGAATAGACTTGTATGCCTATTTGATCTTATTCTTTTTTATATCTCAGTGAAATTTTTTGTTGTTATGTATGAATGCAAACGGAAATGCTCTTGCATGCCAAAGACAGATAACCTAAAAAACAGCCTGGGCAAACCTAGGGACATGCACCGGAACAATCGATTACTTAAAAAATAAGTGCATCTGCAGTGAGGACAAATACAAAATGGTGGTAATACCAAAAGTATTCAGTGAAAAATAATTATTATGCTGGTAATAGCAGAAAATGGGTTTAAATCTGGAAGCAATGAGTTTCCTTAACTTTGATGATGAATTGTAAGTTGAAAGAAGTTGCAGGTCAAGATTGAAATATATATACTTATTTTGTAAGATTGTTAGACAATAGGCTTATTCTACTATTTTCTCTTAATTGTGTTGTGACAAGGATTTTATTGTTATCTGTTGCCTCTTTGTTCTGTTGAAGTAATTGTTTATGGGTCACATTGGTTCAGGTGGAGTACCCATGAGTGTATTTGGATTGATAATGTGTTATATTTTACACAGGTTTTCAAATTGAGTAGGGTTTCAAATTATTTTCAGACATTTTACAATACTAAGTGTTAGTCATATGCTAATGAGCAGTAGATTTTTTTCAGTTTTCTTTTTATATTGTTGATTTAGATGAATTTTGTGGGTAAACTCCATGAAAACCCTCATCAGACCCAACTCGTCCACTACCGTAAAGTAGGGGTGTAATGGCTTGTTGCATATACTAAATGCAATTGTGTTCCCTACGACAGTGGCATTTTGTTTTCCTAGGTTTAATTTTGGTTCTGTTGTTGTTTTGCTAGGGACTAGCAAAGATTTAGGTTTGGGGGTGTGATAGATGCCAGATTCTAACATGAGAACTAGGTTAATTATAATAGAATAACCCTTATAATTGTGTTATAGGTGGTTATTTATCTGTTTTCAAATGAAACATGTATTTATTGAATTTGGTGTTAATCACTGCTTATATTGCATATTTTTCTCTCCTAAATTATATTTCATTGCTTTTAGGGTTTATTTCTTCTTGAAATGATTTTTATGGATTCAATTATGGAATTTCAGGAGAATTTTGGTGGAGAAGGAGATATTTACAAAAATTCCATTAGTGAAAGAGAGAGATTTTTAGAGAAAATCGATCAACAGAAAACATAGCTCGAGGGGGAGAAAGGGAGGCAGCCACCGACCGAAACAAGAGAGACCCGAGAAGATTTCGATTCCAGCCTTCATTCTCCGCGCGCCACCATCGTCCACCACCGTCCGGCAAACAAAAACATACCCAAGGAGAGCTCGAGAGAGTCTCCGTCACAACGAGTTCGACATTGCCATTTTCTGCTCGCCAGGCCAAGATGTGACTCGAGAGGGCTCCTTTGGTGCCGATTCTGCATTCCGACCATCCTCTGGCATCGATTACGCACTTCCGACCACTTCCCGAGCCTAGTCCAACTCCGACCGAGACTCGAGAGAGCCGGTTAGAGGATTTCACTTCCATCTCGTCTTCCGCTGCACCACCTCCTCTGGCGCCGATTTTGATTCCTCTTCGCCGGCGTCACCTCGACTTTCGGCCACTCACTCCTGCAACTTGAAGCCTTTAATTTCTGGAAATTGCAGTAACCGTGAGAACGGAATTGCTGCCTGAGCGAGAGGAAGAAGAAGGGGAGTAATCCATCATTTTTTAATTTAATTAGCTTCCTATAGTTTGAACTTAGATTTGAATATTTATTAAATTTGATTTGAGAATTAATATTTATCGAATATTTATTTTTTGAATTTTTTGAGTAATTAGCTAGTTGGGCAGGATTATAGTTTGGGTTGGATTCTGGTATTATAATCTGATCTTTTTCTTTAACTCTAGGCGCTCGAGAGGGGCTAGACGCAAGGATTGAGAATCCGAATTCGTGGTTATGTGGCACTTTAGAGAGGCACGAATCACGGTAAAATTCAGATGTGACGTTTCCTGTTGTGCAAATAGTTAATTAGATCATTGCTTGATAATTTAGGATATAATCAGTGCTTAGTTCAGATTAATTCATCATATTTGGTTAGGCTAGTTGACAGAAGAATACACAAAATTCAGTCATCCCTATGGATATGACCTTCGCTTCCCGCTAGATTACATGAACGATTCGTACGCTTGCAAGGTATAAAGCTGATGTAATTAAATTTCACATCAATTCCCAATCCATAAGTAATTTCTTACAAAAAAATATAGCCCGTTACGCATGATAAATCACTTTACAATCATCTATTATTGCTGGGTCAGCATTTTGTAAATGGGAAAAATAATGACTTGTTTGACTCGGGTAAATATCCCAGCGCACATTCACTTGAGAATTTAATAAGCATTTGTTATTTTCTTTAAAAGGTTTGGATCCATAGGCCATTTGCATCTTTAACATGTTTCAAGCATGCATATCCATTTTTAAAACATGTGTAGAAGAAATCTCTTTCTTATAAAATTCCAAGCTATAGGGGTTGAACTAGTGGAATTTCCCAAACTTGGATAACAAAACTTATGTGTTCATTTGTCATGTGTGAATAAATTTTCTTTACTTACCTTTTTTATTTTTTAAATTATTTCCGTACATAAACTCTAAAATATTCATTTTGTTGTGATCTATTTGACTTTTTTGTTTACGGGAAGAAGGGACAGCGAAAAACTGAAAGTTTTGATTTAAAAAAAAAAGTATACATCTAAATTGGTAATGCACAATTCACAAATGTAGAGAGAGATAATTCCAAAGAGTGTCTATAATTTTTAAGGATTGTAAACTCTTTTTATTTTTTATATATTTTGTATTTTGCAATCGTCTGTGAAAAGGGGGAGGAGGCTGGGGATTTTTAAGTGAGTGTTGACTCCCAATCCATAAGTCATTTCTAACAAAAATTATAGCCCTTTACGTATGATAAATCACTGTAGAATCATCTATGATTATTAGGTCAACTTTTAGTAAATTTGCAAAATAATGGCTTGTTTGACTCGGGTAAATAACCCACCGCACGTTCACTTGAGAATTTAATGAGCGTTTGTTATTCTCTTTAAAAGGTTTGGATCCATAGGTTATTTGTATCTTTAACATGTTTTGAACATGCATATCCATTTTTAAAACATGCGTAGAAGAAATCTCTTTCTTTAAAATTCCAAGCTATTAGGGTTGAACTAGTGGAATTTCCCAAACTTGGATAACAAAACGTTTGTGTTCATTCGTGGTGTGTGAATAATTTTTTTTACTTACATTTGTTATAGTTTTAAATTTTTTCTATACATAAACTCTAAAATTTTCATTTTGTTGTGATCTATTAGCCTTTTTAGTTTACGGGATGAAGGGAGAGCGAAAACTCAAAAGTTTTTATTTAAGAAAAAAGTACACATCTAAAATGGAAATGCACAATGCACAAATGTAGAGAGAGATAATTACAAAGAGTGTCTATAATTTTTAGGGATTGTAAACTCTTTTTAGTTTTTATATATTAGGGTTTCCAATCATTGGGGAAAAGGGAGAGACATGGGATTTTTAACTGAGTGTTGACTCCCAATCCATAAGTCATTTTTTACAAAAAAATATAGCCCATTACGCATGGTAAATCACATTTCAATAATCTATGATTGTTAGGTCAACTTTTTGTAAATGGGCAAAATAATGGCTTGTTTGACTCGGGTTAATATCCCACCGCACGTTCACTTGAGAATTTAATGAATATTTGTTATTCTCTTTAAAATGTTTGGATCCATAGGTCATTTGCATCTTTAACATGTTTCAAGCATGCATATCCATTTTTAAAACATGTGTAGATGAAATATCTTTCTTATAAAATTCCAACCTATTGGGGTTGAGTAGATGAAATATCTTTCTTATAAAATTCCAACCTATTGGGGTTGAATTAGTGGAATTTCCTAAAATTGGATAACAAAACTTTTGTGTTCATTTGTAGTGTGTGAATAAATTTTATTTACTTAAATTTATTATTTTTTTAAATTCTTTCTATACATAAACTCTAAAATTTTAATTTTGGTGTGATCTATTTGCCTTTTTTGTTTACGGGATGAAGGGAGAGTGAAAACTCAACGTTTTGATTCAAGAAAAAAGTAAACATCTAAAATGGAAATGGACAATGCACAAATGCAGAGATAGAGAATTCCAAAGAGTGTCTGTAATTGTTTTGGATTTTAAAATATTTTTAGTTTTTGTATATTAGGTTTTGCAATTGTAGGGGAAAAGGGGGAGGCGGGGGATTTTTAATATAGTGTTGACTCCCAATCCATAAGTCATTTCTTAAAAAAATATAGCCCGTTACGCATGATAAATCACTTTACAATCATCTATGATTGTTAGGCCAGCTCTTTGTAAATTGGCAAAATAATGGCTTCATTGACTCAGATTAAAAACCCACTGCATGTTCACTTGAGAATTTAATGAGCGTTTGTTATTCTCTTTAAAAGGTTTGGATCCATAGGTCATTTGCATCTTTAACTTGTTTCAAGCTTGCATATCCATTTTTAAAACATGTGTAGAAGAAATCTCTTTCTTAAAAAGTTCAAAGCTATTGTGGTTGAACTATTGGAATTTCCCAAACTTGGATAACAAAACTTTTGTGTTCATTTGTGGTGTGTGAATAAATTTTCTTTACTTACATTTGTTATTGTTTTAAAATTTTTCCATATATAAACTCTAAAATTTTCATTTTGTTGTGATCTATTTGCGTTTTTTCTTTACGGCATGAAGGGAAAAAGTACACATCTAAAATGGAAATGTACAATGCACAAACGTAGAGAGAGAGAATTTCAAAGTGTGTCTGTATTTTTTAGGGATTTTTACACTCTTTTTAGTTTTTTTATATTAGGTTTTACAATCATAGGGGAAAAGGGGGAGGCGGGGGATTTTTAACTAAGTGTTGACTCCCAATTCATAAATCATTTCTTACAAACATATAGCCTGGTATGCATGATAAATCACTTTACAATCATTTATGATTATTAGGTCAACTTTTGGCCAATAGGCAAAATAACGGAATGTTTGACTCTGGTAAATATCCCACCACACATTCACATAAAAATTTGATGAGCGTTTTTTATTCTTTTTAAAAGGTTTAGATCCATAGGTCATTTGCATCTTTAACTTGTTTCAAGCATGCATATCCATTTTTAAAACATGTGTAGAAGAAAGCTCTTTCTTATAAAATTCCAAGCTATTGGGGTTGAACTAGTGGAATTTCCCAAACTTGGATTACAAAATTTTCTATACTTACATTTGTTATTGTTTTAAATTTTTTCCATACATAAACACTAAAATTTTCATTTTGTTGTGATCTATTTGCCTTTTTTGTTTCGAGATGAAGGGAGAGTGAAATCTCAAAGTTTTGATTTAAGAAAATTGTATACATCTAAAATGGAAATGCACAATGCAAAAATGTAGAGAGAGATAATTCCAATGATTGTCTGTAATTTTTAGGGTTTGTAAACTCCTTTTTGTTTTTATGTATTAGGTTTTGCAGTCGTCGGGGAAATGGGGGAGGCATGGGATTTTTACTTGAGTGTTAACTCCAAATCCATTAGTCATTTCCTAGAAAAATATTTCCCATTACGCATGATAAACCACTTTACAAACATCTATGATTTTTAGGTTAGGTTTTTGAAATTGAGCAAAATAATGGCTTGTTTGACTCGGGTAAATATCCCACCACACGTTCACTTGAGAATTTAATGAGCATTTGTTATTCACTGTAAAAGGTTTGGATCAATAGGTCCTTTGCATCTTTAACATGTTTCAAGGATGCATATCCTTTTTTAAAACATGTGTAGAAGAAATCTCTTTCTTATAAAATTTCAAGCTATTGGGGTTGAACTAGTGAAAATTGCAAAACTTGGATAACAAAACTTTTGTGTTCATTTGTGTTGTATTAATAAATTTTCTTTACTTACATTTGTCATTTTTTTTAAAAAATTTTCCTTATATAAACTCTCAAATTTTCATTTTGATGTAATCTATTTGCTTTTTTTTTTACCATATGAAGCGAGAGCGAAAACTCAAAGTTTTGATTTAAGAAAAATGTATACATCTAAAATAGAAATGCACAATGCCAAAATGTAGACAGAGCTTATTCAATAGAGTGTCTGTAATTTTTAGGGATTGTAAACTCTTTTAAGTTTTTATATATTAGGTTTTGTAATTGTCGGGGAAAAGGGGGAGGCGGGGGATTTTTAACAAAGTGTTGACTCCCAATCCATTACTCATTTCTTACAAAAATATAGCCCGTTACGCATGATAAATCACTTTGTAATCATCTTTGATTGGTAGGTCAACTTTTTGTAAATGGGAAAAATAATGGCTTGTTTGACTCGGGTAAATATCCCACCGCATGTTCACTTGAGAATTTAATGAGCGTTTGTTATTCTCTTTAAAAGGATTGGATCCATTGGTCATTTGCATCTTTAACATGTTTTCAAGCATGCATATCCATTTTTAAAACATGTGTAGAAGAAATATCTTTCTTTTAAAATTCCAAGCTATTGGGGTTGAACAAGTGGAATTTCCCAAACTTGGATAACAAAACTTTTGTGTTCATTTTTGGTGTGTGAATAAATTTCTTTATATACTTTTGTTATTGTTTTAATTTTTTTCCATACATAAACTCTCTAATTTTCATTTTGTCGTGATCTATTTGCCTTTTTTGTTGAAGGGATGAGGGAAGAGCGAAAACTCAAAGTTCTAATTAAAGAAAAAAGTATACATCTAAAATGGAAATGCACAATGCCCAAATGTAGAGAGAGATAATTCCATAGAGTGCCTGTAATTTTTGGGATTGTTAGCTATTTTAAGTTTTTTTATATTAGGTTTTGCAATCATAAGGGAGAAGGGGGAGGCAAGGGATTTTTAACTGAGTATTGACTCCCAAATCCATAAGTCACTTCTTACAAAAATATAGCCTATTACGCATGATAAATCACTTTACAATCATCTATGAATGTTAGGTCGGTTTTTGTAAATGGACAAAATAATAACTTGTTTGACTCAAGTAAATATCCCACTGCACATTCTCGTGAGAATTTAATGAGCGTTTTTATTCTCTCAAAAAGGTTTGGATCCATAGGTCATTTTCATCTTTAACATGTTTCAAGCATGCATGTCCATTTTTAAAACACGTGCAGAAGAAATCTTTTTCTTATAAAATACCAAGCTAAAGGGGTTGAACTAGAGGAATTTCCCAAAATTGGATTACAAAACTTTTGTATTCATTGGTGGTGAGTGAATAAATTTTCTTTACTTATATTTGTTATTGTTATAAATTTTTTCCATACAAAAACCAAAACTTCTATTTTTTTGTGATCTATTTGCCTTTTTTGTTTACGGGATGAAGGGAGAGCGAAAACTCAAAGTTTTGAGTTTAGAAAAAAGTAAACACCTAAAATGGAAATGCACAATGCACAAATGTAGAGAGAAATAATTCCAAAGAGTGTCTGTAATTTTTAGGGATAGTAAATTCTTTTTAGTTTTTATATATTATGTTTCGCAATCATCGGGGCAAAGGGGGTGGTGGGGAATTTTTACATGAGTGTTGACTCCCAATCCATAAATCATTTCATACAAAAAAATATAGCCCGTTACGCATGATAAATTACTTTACAATAATCTATGATTGTTAGGTCAGCTTTTGGTAAATTGGAAAAGTAATGGCTTGTTTGACTCGTTTAAAAGGTTTGGATCCATAGGTCATTTGCATCTTTAACATGTTTCAAGCATGCATATCCATTTTTAAAACATGTGTAGAAGAAATCTCTTTCTTATAAAATTCCAAGCTCTTGGGGTTGAATTAGTGGAATTTCCCATTCTTGGATAACAAAACTTTTGTTTTCATTTGTTGTGTGTGAATAAATTTTCTTTCCTTACATTTTTTATTGTTTTAAATTTTTTTCATAATTAAACTCTAAAATTTTCATTTTGTTGTGATCTATTTTCCTTTTTTGTTTATGGGATGAAGGGAGAACGAAAAATTTAAAGTTTTTATTTAAGAAAAAAGTATACATCTAAAATGGAAATGCACAAAGTAGATTTGTAGAGAGAGATAATTCCAAAGAGTGTCTGTAATTTTTAGAGATTGTAAACTTCTTTTAGTTTTTATATATTAGGTTTTGCAATCGTAAGGGAAAAGGATGAGATGGGGGATTTTTAACTGAGTGTGGACTCCCAATCCATAAGTCATTTCTTACAAAAATATAACCCGTTACGCATGATAAATCACTTTACTATCATCTATGATTGTTAGGTCAATATTCTATAAATTGGCAAAATATTGGTTTGTTTGACTCGAGTAAATATCCCACCGCATGTTCACTTGAGAATTTAATGAGCGTTTGTTATTCTCTTTAAAAGGTTTGGATCCATAGGTCATTTGCATCTTTGACATGTTTCAAGCATGCATATCCATTTTTAAAACATGTGGAGAAGAAATCTCTTTCTTTTAAAATTCCCAGCTATTGGGGTTGAACTAATGGAATTACCCAAACTTGGATTAAAAAACTTTTGTGTTCATTTGTGGTTTGTGAATAAATTTTTTATATACATTTTTTATTTTTTAAAAAAATTTCCATGCATAACCTCTTAAATTTTCATTTTCTTGTGATCTATTTGCCTTTTTTGTTTACGGGATGAAGGGAGAGCCAAAAACTCAAAGTTTTGATTTAAGAAAAAGTATACATCTAAAATGGAAATGCACAATGCACAAATGTAGAGAGAGATAATTCCAAAGATTGTCTGTAATTTTTCGGGATTGTAAACACCTTTTTGTTTTTATGTATTATGTTTTGCAATCGTCGGGGAAAAGGGGGAGGCGGGGGATTTTTAATTGAGTGTTTGTCCCAATCCATTAGTCATTTCTTAGAAAAATATAGCCCGTTACGCATGATAAATCACTTTACAAACATCTATGATTGTTTGGTTAGGTTTTTGTAATTGGGCAAAATAATGGCTTGTTTGACTCGGGTAAATATCCCACCGCACGTTCACTTCAGAATTTAATGAGCATTTGTTATTCTCTTTAAAATGTTTGGATCCATTGATCATTTTCATTTTTAAATGTTTCAATCATGCATATCCACATTTAAAACATGTGTTGAAATTTCCTTCTTATAAATATCCAAGCTATTAGAGTTGAACTAGTGGAATTTCCCAAACTTGGATAACAAAACTTTTGTGTTCATTGTGTTGTGTTAATAAATTTTCTTTACTAACATTTGTTATTTTTTAAACTTTTTTTCATACATAAACTCTAAAATTTTTATTTTGTTGCGATCTATTTGCCTTTTTTGTTTACCGGATGAAGGGAGAGCAAAAACTCAAAGTTTTGATTTAAGAAAAATGTGTACAACTAAAATAGAAATGCACAAAGCCCAAATATAGAGAGAGCTTATTCAAAAGAGTGTCTGTAATTTTTTGGGATTGTAAACTCTTTTAAGTTTTTATATTGTAGGGTTTCCAATCATCGGGGAAAAGGGGGAGGTGTGGGATTTTTTACTGAGTGTTGACACCCAATCCATAACTCATTTCTTACAAAAATATAACCCGTTATGCATGATAAATCACTTTTCAATCATCTCTGATTGTTAGGTCAGCTTTTTATAAATGGGAAAAATAATGGCTTGTTTGACTCGAGTAAATATCCCACTGCAAGTTCACTTGAGAATTTAATGAGCGTTTGTTATTCTCTTTAAAAGGTTTGGATCCATAGCTCATTTGCATCTTTAACATGTTTCAAGCATGCATATCAATTTTTAAAACATGTGTAAAATAAATCTCTTTCTTATAAAATTCCAAGCTATTCAGATTGAACTACTGGAATTTCCCAAACTAGGATTACAAAACTTTTGTGTTCATTTGTGGTGTGTGAAAAAAAAATTTACTTAAATTTGTTTTTGTTTTAAATTTTTTCCATACATAAACTGTAAAATTTTAATTTTTTTTTATCTTTTTGCCTTTTTTTTATTTACAGGATGAAGGGACAATGAAAAACTCAAAGTTTTGTTTTAGGAAAAGAGTATACATCTAAAATGGAAATGCACAATGCACAAATGTAGAGAGAGATAATTCCAAAGAGTGTCTGTAATATTTAGGGATTGTAAACTCTTTTTAGTTTTTTATATATTATGTTTTGCAATCGTCAGGGAGAAGGGGAGGCAAGGGATTTTTAGCTGAGTGTTGACACCCAATCCATAAGTCATTTCTTGCAAAAACATATAGCCCTTTACGTATGATAAATCACTTTACAATCATTTATGCTTGTTAGGTCAACTTTTTGTAAATGGGCAAAATAATGGCTTGTTTGACTCGGGTAAATATCCTACCACACATTCACTTGAGAATTTAATGAGAGTTTGTTATTCTCTTTAAAAGGTTTGGATCATTAGGTCATTTGCATCTTTAACATGTTTCAAGCATGCATATCCATTTTTAAAACTTGTGTAGAAGAAATCTCTTTCTTATAAAATACCAAGATATTTCCCAAACTTGGATAAGAAAAATTTTGTGTTCATTTGTGGGGTGTGAATAAATTTTCTTTACTTACATTTTGTTGTGATCTATTTGCCTTTTTTTTTTGGGATGAAAGGTGAGCGAAAAAGCTTAAATTTTTATTTATGAAAGAGTATACATCTAAAATTTAAATGCACAATGCACAACTGTAGAGAGAGATATTTCCAAAGAGTATGTGTAATTTTTAGGGAGTGTAAACTCTTTTTAGTTTTTATATATTAGGTTTTGCAATCGTCAGGGAAAAGGGGAGGCGGGGGATTTTTAACTGAGTGTTGACTCCCAATCCATAAGTCATTTCTTACAAAAAAATATAGCTCGTTACATATGATAAATCACTTTTCAATCATTTATGTTTTTGAGGGCAATAATTTTTAAATGGGCAACATAATGGCTTGTTTGAATCGGGTAAATATCCCACCGCACGTTCACCTGAGAATTTAATGAGAGTTTGTTAGTCTCTTTAAAAGGTTTGGATCCATAGGTCATTTGCATCTTTAACATGTTTCAAGCATGCATATCCATTTTTAAAACATGTATAGAAGAAATCTCTTTCTTGTAAAATTCCAAGCTATTAAGGTTGAAATAGTGGAATTTCCAAAACTTGGATAACAAAACTTTTGTGTGCATTTTGGTGTGTGAATAAATTTTCTCTATTTACAATTGTTATTTTTTAAAATTCTTTCCATACATAAACTTTAAAATTTTCATTTTGTTGTGATCTATTTGCCTTTTTTGTTTACGAGATGTAGGAAAAGAGAAAAACTCAAAGTTGTTATTTAAGAAAAAAGTATAGATATAAAATAGAAATGCACAATGCACAAATATAGAGAGAGATAATTCCGAAGAGTGTCTGTAATTTTTGAGGATTGTATGCTCTTTTTAGTTTTTATATATTAGGTTTTGCAATTGTAGGAGAAATGGGGGAGGTGGGAGATTTTTAACTAAGTGTAGACTCCCAATCCATAAGTAATTTCTTAAAAAAATATAGCCCGTTACGCATGATAAATAACCTTACAATCATCTATGATTGTTAGGTCAACATTTTGTAAATGGGCAAAATAATGGCTTCTTTGACTCGAGTAAATATCCAACTGCACATTCACTTGAGAATTTAATCAGCATTTGTTATTCTCTTTAAAAGGTTTGGATCCATAAGTCATTTGCATCTTTAACATGTTTCAAGCATGCATATCCTTTTTTAAAACATGTGTAGAAGAAATCTCTTTCTTATAAAATTCCAAACTATTGGGGTTAATCTAATGGAATTTCCCAAACTTGGATTACAAAACTTTTGTGTTCATTTGTGGTGTGTGAATAAATTTTCTTTATATATATTTGTTATTGTTTTAAATTTTTTCCATACATAAACTCTAAAATTTTCATTTTGTTGTGATCTATTTGCCTTTTTTCTTTACGGCATGAAGGGAGAGCGAAAACTCGAAATTCTGATTAAATAAAAAAGTACACATATAAATGGAAATGCACGATGCACAAATGTTGAGAGAGAGAATTCCAAAGTGTGTCTGTAATTTTTAGGGATTTTTACACTCCTTTTTGTTTTTTTATTAGGTTTTGCAATCGTAGGGGAGAAGGGGGATGTGGGGGATTTTTAACTGAGTGTGGACTCCCAATCTATAAGTCATTTCTTACAAACATATAGTCTGGTACGCATGATAAGTCACTTTACAATCATCTATGATTGTTAGTTCAGCTTTTTGTAAATGGGCAAAATAATGGCCTGTTTGACTGTGGTAAATATCCCTCCACACGTTAACAAGAGAATTTAATGTGCATTTGTTATTCTCTTTAAAAGGTTTGGATCCATAGGTCATTTCCATCTATAACATGTTTCAAGCATGCATATCTATTTTTAAAACATGTGTAGAAGAAATCTCTTTCTTATTTGATTCCAAGCTATTGGGGTTGAACTAGTGGAATTTTCCTAACTTGGATTACAAAAAATTTGTGTTTATTTGTGGTATGTGAAAAAAATTTCTTTACTTACATTTGTTATTGTTTTAAATTTTTTCCATAAATAAACACTAAAATTTTCATTTTGTTGTGATCTATTAGCTTTTTTTGTTTCAGGATGAAGGGAGAGTGAAATCTCAAAGTTTGTATTTAAGAAGAGTGTGTACATCTAAAATGGTAATGCACAATGCACAAATGTAGAGAGAGATAATTCCAAAGTGTGCCTGTATTTTTTAGGGATTGCAAACTCTTTTTAGTTTTTATATATTAGGTTTTGCAATTGTCAAGGCAAAGGGGGAGACGGGGCACTTTTAACTGAGTGTTGACTCCCAATGCATAAGTGATTTATTAGAAAATATATAGACCGTTACGCATGATAAATCACTTTGAAATCATCTATGATTGTCAGGTCAGCTTTTTTTAAATGGGCAAAATAATGGCTTGTTTGACTCAGGTAAATATCCCACTGCACGTTCACTTGAGAATTTAATGAGCTTTTGTTATTCTCTTTAAAAGGTTTGGCTCCATACGTCATTTGCATCTTTGACATGTTTCAAAAATGCATAACCATTTTTAAAACATGTGTAGAAGAAATCTCTTTCTTATACATTCCAAGCAATAGAAGTTGAACTAGTGGAATTTCCCAAAACTTAGATAACAAAATATTTGTGTTCATTTGTGGTGAGTGAATAAATTTTCTTTACTTACATTTATTATTTTTTAAAATTCTTTCCATAAATAAAATCTAAAACTATCATTTTGTTGTGATCTATTTGCCTTTTTTGTTAACGGGATGAAGGGAGAGCAAAAAACTCAAAGTTTTGATTTAAGAGAAGGTATATATCTAAAATAGAAATGCATAATGCACAAATGTTGAGAGATATAATTCCAAAGAGTGACTATATTTTTTAGGGATTGTAAGCTCTTTTTTGTTTTTATATGTTAGGTTTTGCAATCGTAGGGGAAAAGGGGTAGGCGGGGGATTTTTAACTAAGTGTAGTGTCCCAATCCCCAAGTCATTTCTTAAAAAAATATAGCCCATTACGTATGATAAATCACTTTACAATCATCTATGATTGTTAGGTCGGCTCTTTGTAAATGGGCAAAATAACGGCTTCTTTGACTCGGGTAAATATCCCACTGCACGTTCACTTGAGAATTTAATGAACATTTTTTATTCTCTTTAAAAGGTTTGGATACATAGTTCATTTGCATCTTTCATATGTTTCAAGCATGCATATCCATTTTTAAAACATGTGTAGTAGAAATCTTTCTTATAAAATTCCAAGCTATTGGGGTTGAACTAGTGGAATTTTCCAATCTTGGATTACAAAACTTTAATGTTCATTTTTGGTGTGTGAATAAATTTTTTTTACATACATTTGTTATTTTTAAAATTTTTTTCCATACATAAACTCTAAAATTTTCTTTTTGTAGTGATCTATTTGCCGTTTTTGTTTACGACATGAAGGGAGAACGAAAACTCTAAGTTATGATTGAAGAAAAAAGTATACATCTAAAATGGAAATGCACGATGCACAAATGTAGAGAGAGATAACTCCAAAGAGTGTCTGTACGTTTTAGGGATTGTAAACTCTTTTTAGTTTTTATATATTAGGTTTTGCAATTTTTGGGGAAAAGGGGGAGGCGGGGGATTTTTAACTGAGTGTTGACTCTCAATCCATTAGTCATTTCTTAGAAAAATATAGCCCGTTACGCATGATAAATCAGTTTATAATCATCTATGATTGTTACGTCAGCTTTTTGTAAATGGGCAAAATAATGACTTGTTTGACTCGGGTAAATATCCCACCGCACGTTCACATGAGAATTTAATAAGTGTTTGTTATTATCTTTAAAAGTTTGGATCTATAGGTCATTTGCATCATTAACATGTTTAGAGCATGCATATCTTAAAACATGTGTAGTAGAAATCTCTTTCTTATTAAATTCCAAGCTATTGGGGTTGAACTAGTGGAATTTCCCAAACATGGATTACAAAACTTTTGTGCGCATTTGTGGTGTGTGAAGAAATTTTCCTTACTTACATTTGTTATATTTTTAAATTTTTTCCATACATAAACTCTAAATTTTTTATTTTATTGTGATATGTTTGCCTTTTGTGTCAACGGGATGAAGGGAGAGAAAAAACCTCAAGCTTTTGATATAAGAAAGAAGTATACATCTAATATGGAAATGCACTATGTACAAATGTAGAGAGATAATTCCAAAGAGTGTCTATAATTTTTGGGGATTGTAAGCTCTTTTTAGTTTTTATATATTAGGTTTTGCAATCGAAGGGGAAAAGGGGGAGGCGCGGGATTTTTAACTGAGTGTAGACTCCCAACCTATAAGTCATTTCTTACGAAATATAGCCCGTTATGCATGATAAATCACTTTACAATCATCTATGATTGTAAATGGGCAAAATAATGGGTTCTTTGACTCGGGTAAATATCCCACCGCTCATTCACTTGAGAATTTAATGAGCGTTTTTTATTCTCTTTAAAAGGTTTTGGATCCATAGGTCATTTTGATCTTTAAGATGTTTCAAGCATGCATATCCATTTTTAAAACATGTGTAGAAGAAATCTCTTTGTTATAAAATTCCAAGCTAATGGGTTTAACTAGTGGAATTTCCCATACTAGGATTACAAAAGTTTTGTGTTCATTTGTGGTGTGTGAAGAAATTTTCCTTACTTACATTAGTTATTTTTTTAAATTCTTTCCATACATAAACTATAAAATTTTCATTTTGTTGTGATCTATTTGCCTTTTTTAGTCTACAGGATAAAAGGAGAGCAAAAAACTCAAAAGTTTTGATTTAAGAAAAAAAGTATACATCTAAAATGAAAGAGCACAATGCAAAAATGTAGTGTGAGATAATTCCAAAGAGTGTCTATAATTTTTAAGAATTGTAAACTCTCTTTAGTTTTTATATATTAGGTTATGCAATCGTCGGTTAAAAGAGGGAGGCGAGGGATTTTTAACTGAGTGTTGACTCCCAATCCATAAGTCATTTCTTACAAAAAAATATAGCTCGTTACACATGATAAATCACTATACAATCATCTATGATTGTTAGGTGAACTTTTTGTAAATGGTCAAAATAATGGCTTGTTTGATTCTGGTAAATATCCCACCGCACCTTCACTTGAGAATTTAATGAGCGTTTGTTATTCTCTTTAAAAGGTTTGGATCCATAGGTCATTTTCATCTTTAAAATATTTCAAGCATGCATATCCATTTTTAAAACATGTGTAGAAGATATCTCTTTCTTATAAAATTCCAGGCTATAGGGGTTGAACTAGTGAAATTTCCCAAACTTGGATAACAAAAATTTTGTGTTCATTTGTGGTATGTGAATAAATTTTTGTTACTTATTTATTTATTTTTTTAAAATTTTTTCCAATCATAAACTCTAAAATTTTCATTTTTTGTGATCTATATGCCTTTTTTGTTTACGGGATGAAGAGAGAGAGAAAACTCAAATTTTTTATTTAAGAAAAAAGTATACATCTAAAATGGAAATGCACAATGCACAAATGTAGAGAGAGATAATTCCAAAGAGGCTCTATAATTTTTGGGATTGTAAGCTCTTTTTAGTTTTTATATATTAGGTTTTTCTATCATAGGGGAAAGGGGGAGGCGGGGGATTTTAAACTGAGTATAGACTACCAATCCATAAGTCTTTTCTTACAGAAATATAGCCCATTGCAAATGATAAATCACTTTACAATCGTCTATGATTATTAGGTCAGCTTTTTGTAATTGGGCAAAATAATGACTTCTTTGACTCGGGTAAATATCTAACCACATGTTCACTTGAGAATTTAATGAGCGTTTGTTATTCTCTTTAAAAGGTTTGGGTAGATAGGTCATTTGCATCTTTAACATGTTTTAAGCATGCATATCCATTTTTGAAACTTGTGTCGAAGAAATCTCGTTCTTATAAAATTCCAAGCTATTGGGGTTAATCTAGTGGAATTTCCCAAACTTGGATTACAAAACTTTTGTGTTCATTTGTGGTGTGTGAATAAATTTTCTTTACATATATTTTTTATTGTTTTAAAATTTTTCCATACATAAACTCTAATATTTTCATTTTGTTGTGATCTATTTTCCTTTTTTGTTTACAACATGAAGGGAGAGCGAAAACTCAAAGTTCTGATTTAAGAAAAAAGTATACATCTAAAATGGAAATGCACAATACACAAATGTAGAGAGAGATAATCCCAAAGTGTGTCTGTAATTTTTAGGGATAGTACAATCTTTTATGTTTTTATATATTAGGTTTTGTTATTGTAGGGGAAAAGGGGGAGGAGGGGGATTATTAACTGAGTGTTTATTCCCAATCCATAAGTCATTTCTTGCAAAAATATAGCCTGGTACGCATGTTAAATCACTTTACCATCATCTATGATTGTTAGGTCAACTTTTTGTAAATGGAAAAAATAATGGCTTGTTTGACTCTGGTAAATATCTCACCGCACCTTCACATGAGAATTTAATGAGTGTTTGTTATTCTCTTTAAAAGGTTTGGATCCATAGGTCATTTGCATCTTTAACATGTTTCAAGCATGCATATCCATTTTTAAAGCATGTGTAGAAGAAATCTCTTTCTTATAAAATTCCAATCTATTGGGGTTGAACTAGTGGTATTTCCCAAACTTGGGTTACAGAACTTTTGTATTCATTTTTGGTGTATGAATAAATTTTCTTTACTTACATTTGTTATTGTTTTAAATTTTTTCCATACATAAACACTAAAATTTTCATTTTGTTGTGATCTATTTTCCTTTTTTGGTTACGGGATGAAGGGAGAGTAAAAACTCAAAGTTTTGATTTTAAAAAAAAAGTGTACATCTAAAATGGAAATGCACAATGCACAAATGAAAAGAGAAATAATTCCAAAGAGTGTATGTATTTTTTAGGGATTGTAAACTCTTTTTAGTTTTATATATTAGGTTTTGCAATCGTCGGGGAAAAGGGGGAAAAGGGAGAGTTTTAATTGAGTGTTAACTCACAATCCATAACTCATTTCTTGCAAAATATATAGCCTATTACGAATGATATATCACTTGACAATCATCTATGATTGTTAGGTCAACTTTTTGTAAATGGTCAAAATAATGGCGTGTTTGACTCCTGTTAATATCCCACCGCACGTTCACTTGAGAATATAATGAGCGTTTTTTATTCTCTTTAAAAGGTTTGAATCCATAGGTCATTTGCATATTTAACATGTTTCAAGTATGCATTTCCATTTTCAAAACATGTGTAGAAGAAATCTCTTTCTTATAAAATTCCAAGCTATTGGGGTTGAACTAGTGGAATTTCCCAAACTTGGATAACAAAAATTTTGTGTTCATTTGTTGTGTGTGAATAAATTTTTGTTACTTACATTTTTTATTTTTTAAAATTTTTTCCATACATAAAATATAAAATTTTCATTTTGTAGTGATCTGTTTACCTTTTTTGTTTACGAAGGGAGAACGAAAACTCAAAGTTTTTATTTAAGAAAAAAGAATACATCTAAAATGGAAATGCACAATGCACAAATATAGAGAGAGATAATTCCAAAGAGTGTTTATAATTTTTGGGGATTGTATGCTCTTTTTAGTTTTTATATATTAGCTTTTTCTACCGTAGGGGAAAAGGGGGAGGCAGGGGATTTTAAACTGAGTATAGACTCCCAATCCATAAGTCATTTCTTTCAAAAATATAGCCCATTAAAAATGATAAATCACTTTACAATCATCTATGATTATTAGGTCAGCTTTTTGTAAATGGGCAAAATAATGACTTTTTTGACTCGGGTAAATATCTAACCACTTGTTCACTTGAGAATTTAATGAGCGTTTGTTATTCTCTTTAAAAGGTTTGGGTAGATAGGTCATTTGCATCTTTAACATGTTTCAAGCATGCATATCCATTTTTAAAACTTGCGTCGAAGAAATCTCGTTCTTATAAAATTCCAAGCTATTGGGGTTAATCTAGTGGAATTTCCCAAACTTGGATTACAAAAATTTTGTGTTCATTTGTGGTGTGAAAATAAATTTTCTTTACATATATTTTTTATTGTTTTAAAATTTTTCCATACATAAACTCTAATATTTTTCATTTTGTTGTGATCTATTTGCCTTTTTTGTTTACAACATGAAGGGAGAACGAAAAATCAAAGTTCTGATTTAAGAAAAAAGTATACATCAAAAATGGAAATGCACAATGCACAAATGTAGAGAGAGATAATTCCAAAGAGTTTCTGTATTTTTTAAGGATTGTACACTCTTTTAAGTTTTTATATATTATGTTTTGCAATCGTAGGGGAAAAAGGGGAAGCGAGGGATTTTTAACTGAGTGTTGACTCCCAATCGATGAGTCATATCTGACAAACATATTGGTCGGTATGCTTCAGAAATCACTTTACAATCATCTATGATTTTTAGGTCAGCTTTTTGTAAATGGGCAAAATAATGGCTTGTTTGACTCTAGTAAATATCCCACCACACGTTCACATGAGAATTTAATGGGCGTTTGTTATTCTCTTTAGAAGTTTTGGATCCATAGGTCATATGCATCTTTAACATGTTTCAAGCATGCATGTCCATTTTAAAAACTTGTGTATAACAAATCTCTTTCTTATAAAATTCCAAGCTATTGGGGTTGAACTAGTGGAATTTCTCAAACTTGGATTACAAAACTTTTGTGTTCATTTGTGGTGTGTGAGTAAATTTTCTTTACATACATTTGTTATTTTTTAAAAAAACTTCCACACAGAAACTCTAAAATTTTCATTTTATTGTGATCTATTTGCCTTTTTTGTTTACGGCATGAAGAGAGAGTGAAAACTCAAAATTATGATTTGTGAAAAAAGTTTACATATAAAATGGAAATGCACAATGCACAAATGTAGGGAGAGATAAATGCGAAGAGTGTCTGTAATTTTTAGGGATTGTACACTCTTTTTGGTTTTTATATATTAGGTTTTGCAATAGTAGGGGAGAAGGGGGAGGCGGGGGATTTTTAACTGAGTATTGACTCCCACTCCATAAGTCATTTCTTTCAAAAATATAGCGTGGTACGCATGATAAATCACTTTCCAATCATCTATGATTGTTAGGTCAGCTTTTTGTAAATAGGCAAAATAATGGCTTGTTTGACACTAGTAAATATCCCACCGCACGATCACATGAGAATTTAATGAGCGTTTGTTACTCTCTTTAAAAGTTTTGGATCCATAGGTCATTTGCATCTTCAACATGTTTGAAGCATGCATATCCATTATAAAACATGTGTAGAAGAAATCTCTTTCTTAATAAATTCCAAGCTATTGGGGTTGAACTAGTGGAATTTCCCAAACTTGGATTACGAAACTTTTGTGTTCATTAGTGTTGTGGGAATAAATTTTCTCTACTTACATTTGTTATTGTTTTAAATTTTTTCCATACTTAAACTCTAAAATTTTAATTTTTCTGTGATCTATTTGTCTTTTTTTTTTTACGGGATTAAGGGAGAGCGAAAACTCAAAGTTCTGATTTATGAAAGAAGTATACATCTAAAATGGAAATGCACAATGCACAAATGTAGAGAGAGATAATTCCAAAGAGTGTCTGTATTTTTTTTGGATTGTAAACTCTTTTTAGTTTTTATATATTAGGTTTTGCAATCCATAAGTCATTTCTTATCAAAAAAATATAGCCCGTTACGCATGAGAAATCACTTTAAAATCATCTATGATTGTTAGGTCAGCTTTTTGTGAATGGGCAAAATAATGGCTTGTTTGACTCGGGTAAATATCCCATGCACGTCCACTTGAGAATTTATTGAGTTTTTTTTATTCTCTTCAAAAGGTCTGGATCCATAGGTCATTTGCATCTTTAACATGTTTTAAGCATACATAACCATTTTTAAAACATGTGTAGAATAAATCTCTTTCTTATAAAATTTCAAGCCATTGGGGTTGAACTAGTGGAATTTCCCAAACTTGGATAAAAAAACTTTGTGTTCATTAGTGGTGTGTGAATAAATTTTCTCTACTTACATTTGTTATTTTTTCAAAATTATTTCCATACATAAAGTCTAAAATTTTCATTTTGTTGTGATCTATTTGCCGTTTTTGTTTGCGGGATGAAGGGAGAGCAAAAAACTCAAAGTTTTGATTAAAGAAAAAAGTATCCATCTAAAACGGAATTGCACAAATCATGGATAAACGTAAGGTGATTTATTGGTCAATCAAGTGTAATGGGCTATATGTTTTTGTAAGAAATGACTTATGGATTGGGAGTCAACAATCAGTTAAAAATCCCTCACCTCCCATTTTTCCCGACGATTGTAAAACTTAAAAAATAAAAAATAAAAATTGTTTAAAATCCCTATTTATTTCAGACACTTTTAAAAATTATCTCTCTCTACATTTGTGCATTTCCATTTTAGATGTATACTTTTTTCTGTAATGAAAACTTGAGTTTTCACTTTTCATTCAACCCATAAACTATTTTGATAAGGCAAATAGATCACAAAAAAATGAATATTTTAGAGTTTAAGTTTGGAAAAAAAATTAAAAATTATAAATGTACAAAAAAGATTTGTTATCCAGGTTTGGGAAATTCCTTTAGGTCAATCCTAATAGCTTGGAATTTTATAAGAAGGAGATTTCTACACATGTTTTAAATATGGATATGCATACTTGAAACATGTTAATGATGCAAATGACCTATGGATCCAAACCTTTTAAAGAGAATAACAAATGCTCATTAAATTCTCGAGTGAACGTGCTGTGGGAAATTTACCCGAGTCAAACAAGCCATTATTTTACCCATTTACAAAAAGCTGACCTAACAATCATAGATGATTGTAAGGTGATTTATCGCTCAATCATGCGTAATGGGCTATATTTTTTTTAAGAAATGACTGATGGATTGGGAGTTAACAATCTGTTAAAAATTTCTTGCCTCCCCCTTTTCTCGATGATTGTAAAACCTAATATATAAAAACTTAAAAGAGTTTACAATCCCTAAAAATTTCATACACTTTTTGGAATTATCTGTCTATACATTTGTGAATTTCCATTTTAGATGTATACTTTTTTATTAAAACAAAACTAGAATTTTCACTTTCCCTTCATCACGTAAACAATTTTGATAAGGCAAATAGATCACAACAAAATGAAAATTTGAGAGTTTAAGTTTAGGAAAAGTTTAAAAAATTATAAATGTCATTGAAGAATATTTATTCATGCATGACAAATGAACACAAAATTTTTTTTATCTAAGTTTGGGAAATTCCACTAGTTCAACCCTAACAGCTTGGAATTTAATAAGAAGGAGATTTTTACACATGTTTTAAATATGGATATGCGTGCTTGAAACATGTTAAAGATGCAAATGACTTATGGATCCAAACCTTTTAAAGAGAATAACAAATGCACATTAAATTCTCAAGTGAGCATTCAGTGGGATATTTACCTGAGTCAAACAAGCCATTATTTTGCCCATAGACAAAAAGCTAACCTAACGATCTTAGATGATTGTAAAGTGATTTATCTTGTGTAACGGGCTATATTTTTGTGAGGAATGACTTCTGGATTGGGAGTCAACACTCAGTTAAAAATCCCTTGCCTCCCCCTTTCTACAAACAATTGCAAAACCTAATATATAAAAAGTAAAAGGAGTTTACAATCCCTAAAAATTATAAACAGTTTTTGGAACTATCTCTCTCTACATTTGTGCATTTCCATTTTAGATGTATACTTTTTTCTAGAATCAAAACTTGAGTTTTCACTTTCCCGTCATCACGTAAATAATTTTGATAAGGGAATTAGATAAAAACAAAATGACAATTTGCGAGTTTATGTATGGAAAAAATTTAAAAAAATAAAAAATGTAAGTAAAGAAAATTTATTCACACATCACAAATGAACACAAAAGTTTTGTTATCCAAGTTTTGGAAATTCCACTAGTTCAACCCTAATATCTTTGAATTTTAAAGAAGGAGATTTCTGTACATGTTTTATATATGGATATGCATGCTTGAAACATGTTAAAGATGCAAATGACCTATGGATCCAAACCTTTTAAAGAGAATAAAAAATGGTCATTAAATTCTAAAGTGACCGTGCGGTTGGATATTTACCCGAGTCAAACACGCCATTATTTTGCCCATTTAAAAAAAGCTGACCTAACAATCACAGATGATTGTAAGTTGATTTATCGGTCAATCATGCGTAACGGGCTATATTTTTTTTGCAAGATATGACTTATGGATTGGGAGTCAACACAAAGTTCTAAATCCCCCGCCTCCCCCTTTTCCCGATGATTGCTAAACCTAATCTATAAAAACAAAAAAGAGTTTACAATCCCTAAAAATTATAGATACTTTTTGGAATTATCTCTCTACACATTTGTGCATTTCCATTTTAGATGTATACTTTTTTCTTAAATCAAGACTGGAGTTTTCACTTGCCCTTCATTCCGTAAAAAAATTTTAGATGGCAAATAGATCACAAAAAAATGAAAATTTTGGAGTTTATGAATGGAAAAAATTTTAAACAGTAACAAATGTAAGTAAACAAAATTTATTCACACACCACAAATGAACTCAAAAGTTTTGTTCTCCAAGTTTGGAAAATTCCACTAGTTCAACCCAAATTGCTTTGAATTTTATAAGAAGGAGATTTCTACTCATGTTTTAAATAAGGTTTTGCATGCTTGAAACATGTTAAAGATGCTAATGACCTGTGGTTCTAAACCTTTTAAACAGAATAACAAATGCTCGTTAAATTCTCAAGTGAACGTGCGGTAAGATATTTATCCGAATCAAACAAGCCATTACATTGACCATTTAAAAAAAGCTGATCTAACAATCATAGATGATTGTATGGTGATTTATTGGTCCATCATGTGAAACAAACTTTATATTGTGTAAGAAATGACTTGTGGATTGGGAGTCAACACTCAATTCAAAATCCCCCGCCTCCCCCTTCTTCCGATTATTGCAAAACCTAATATATAAAATCTAAAAAGAGTTTGCAATCCCTAAAGATTACGGACACTTTTTGGAATTATATCTCTACATTTGTGCATTACCATTTTAGATGTATACTTTTTTATTAAATCAAAACTTCAGTTTTCACTTTCCCTTCATCCCTTAACTAGTTTTGATAAAGCAAATCGATCAAAACATTATGAAAATTTTAGAGTTTATGTCTGGAAAAAATTTCAAACAATAACAAATTTAAGTAAAGAAAATTTATTCACACACCACAAATGAACACATAAGTATTGTTATCCAAGTTTGGGAAATTCCACTAGTTCAACCCTAAAAGCTTGGAATTTTATAAGAAGGAGATTTCTACACATGTTTTAAATATGGATACATGCTTGAAACATATTAAAGATGTAAATGACCTATGGGTCCAAACCTTTTAAAGAGAATAACAAATGCTCATTTAATTCTCAAGTGAACGTGCGGTGGGATATTTATCCTCGTCAAACAACCAATTATTTTGCCCATTTACAAAAAGCTTACCTAACAATCATAGATGATTGTGAGGTGATTTATCGGTCAATCATGTGTAACGGGTTATATGTTTTTGAAGAAATGACTTTAAGATTGGGATTCAACACTCAATTAAAAATCCCTAGCCTCCTCTATTTCCCGAATATTGCAAAACCTAATATATAAAAACTAAAAAGAGTTTACAATCCCTAAAAATTACAAAAACTTTTGGGAATTATCTCTCACTACATTTGAGCATTTCTATTTTAGATGTATAATTATTTCTTAAATCAAAGCTTGAGTTTTCACTTTCTCTTCATCTCGTAAACAAAAATGAGATAAAAGGCAACTAGATCACAACAAAATGAAACTTTTTGAGTTGACGTATGGAAAAAAAAATTAAAATTTTAAAATGTAAGTAAAGAAAATTTATTCTCACACCACAAATGAACACAAGCCTTGTGTTATCCAAGTTTTTGAAATTCCACTAGTTCAACCCTAATAGATTGGAATTTTATAAGAATGAGATTTCTACACATGTTTTAAATATGGATATGCATGCTAGAAACATGTTAATGATGCAAATGACCTATGGATCCAAACCTTTTAAAAAGAATAACAAATGCTCATTAAATTTTCAAGTGAACATGCAGTGGGATATTTTCCATTGTCAAACAAGCCATTATTTTGCCTATTTACAAAAAGTTAACCTAACAATCATAGAGGATTGTAAGATGATTTATCGATCAATCACGTGTAATATTTTTATTGTAATAAATGACTGATGGATTGGGAGTGAACAATCAGTTAAAAATCCCTCGCCTCCCCCTTTCCCCGACGATTGCAAAACCTAATATATAAAAACTAAAAAGAGTTTACAATGCCTAAAAATTTCAAACACTTTTTGGAATTATCTCTCTCTACATTTATGCATTTACATTTTAGATGTATAAATTTTTATTAAATAAAAACTTGTGTTTTCACTTTCACATCATCCCTTCAACAATTTTGATAACACAAACAGATCACAACAAAATGAAAATTTATGAGTTTACGTATGAATTTTTTTAAAAAAAATTACAAATGTAAGTTACGAAAATTTATTCACACACCACAAATGAATACAAATGTTTTGTTATTCAAGATTGGGAAATTCCACTAGTTCAACCCTAATTGCTTGGAATTTTATAAGAAGGAGATTTCTACACATGTTTTAAATATGGATATGCATGTTGGAAACATGTTAAAGATGCAAAACGATCTATGGATCCAAACCTTTTAAAGAGAATAACAAATGCTCATTAAATTCTCAACTGAACCTGGGATGGATATTTACCCGAGTCAAACAAGCCATTATTTTACTCATTTACAAAAAAGCATACCTGACAATCATAGATGATTGTAAGCTGATTTATTGGTCAATCATACGTAACGGAATATATATATATATATATATATATATATATATATATATATATTTTAAGAAATGAGTTATGGATTGGGAGTCAACACTCTGTTAAAAATCCCCCGCCTCCCCCTTTTCCCAACGAATGCAAAACCTAATATATAAAACGTAAAAAGAGTTTACAATCCCAAAAAATTATATAAACTTTTTGAAATTATCTCTCTTCATTTGTGCATTTCCAATTTAGATTTATACTTTTTTCTTTGATAAAAACTTGAGTTTTCATTTTACCTTCAACCTGTAAACAATTTTGATAACGCAAATAGATCACAACAAAATGAAAATTTTAGAGTTTATGTATGGAAAAAATATAAAACAATAAAAAATGTAAGTAAAGAAAATTTATTCACACACCACAAATGAACACAAAAGTTTTGTTATCCAAGTTTGGGAAATTCCACTAGTTCAACCATAATAGCTTGGAATATTATATGAAGAAGATTTCTACACATGTTTTAAATATGGATATGCATGCTTGAAACATGTTAAATATGGAAATGACCTATGGATCCAAACGTTTAAAGAGAATAATAAATGCTCATTAAATTCTCAAGTGAACGTGTAGTGGGATATTTACCCGAGTCAAACAAGCCATTATTTTGCCCATTTACAAAAAGTTGACCTAACCATCATACATGAATGTAAGGTGATTTATCAGTCAATCATGCGTAATGGGCTATATTATTTTCTAAGAAATGACTTATGGATTGGGAGTCAACAATCAGTTAAAAATCCCTCGCCTCGCCCTTTTCCCAACGGTTGCAAATCCTAATATATAAAAACTAAAAATAGTTTACAATCCCTAAATATTTCAGACACCTTTTGGAATTATTTCTCTCTACATTTGACCATTTTCATTTTAGGTGTATCTTTTTTCTTTAATCAAAACTTTATTTTTCACTTTCCCTTCAACCCGTAAACTATCTCTATATGGCTAATAGATCACAATAAAAAGAAAATTTTAGACTTTAAGTTTGGAAAAAAATTTAAAAAATTACAAATATCAGTAAAGAAAATTTATTCACACACCACAAATGAACACAAAAGTTTTGTTATCCAGGTTTGGATATTCCACTAGTTCAACCCTAATAGCTTGGAATTTTATAAGATGGAGATTTCTACACATGTTTTAAATATGGATATGCATGTTTGAAATATGTTAAAGATGCTAAAGACCTATGGATCCAAACCAATTAAAGAGTATTTGCTCATGAAATTCTCAATTGAATGTGCGGTGGGATTTTTTCCCTAGTCAAACAAGCCATTATTTTGCCCATTTACAAAAAGCTGACCTAACAATCATAGATTGTTATGGATTTATCGGTCAATCATGAGTAATGGGCTAAAATATTTTTGTAAAAAAGGACTTATGGATTGGTAGTCAACACTCAATTAAAAATCCCCCGCCTCTTCCTTTTCCAGACGATTGCAAAACCTAATATATAAAAAGTAAAAAGAGTTTACAATCCCTAAAAATTACAGACACTTTTTGGAATTATCTCTATCTACATTTGTGCATTTCCAATTTAGATGTATACTTTTTTCTTAAATCAAAACTTGATTTTTCACTTTCTCTTCATTCCATAAACAATTTTAATAAGACAAATAGATCACAAAAAAATGAAAATTTTAGAGTTTATGTATGGAAAAAATTTCAAACAAGAACAAATTTAAGTAAAGAAAATTTATTCACGCACCACAAATGAACACAAAAGTTTTGTTATCCAATTTTGGGAAATTCCACTAGTTCAACCCTAATAGCTTGGAATTTTATAAGAAGGAGATTTCTACACATGTTTTAAATATGGATATGCATGCTTGAAACATGTTAAAGATGCAAATGACCTATTGATCAAAACCTTTTAAAGAGAATAACAAATGCTCTTTAAATTCCCAAGTGAACGTGCTTTGGGATATTTATCCAAGTCAAACAAGCCATTATTTTGCCCATTTACTAAAAGCTGACCTAACAATCATAGATGATTGTGAGGTGATTTATCGCTCAATAATGTATAATGGGCTATATTTTCTTTTTTAAGAAATGGCTGATGGATTGGGATTCAACAATCAGTTAAAAATCCCTCGCCTCCCCCTTTGCCCGACGATTGCAAAACCTAATATATAAAAACTTAAAAAGAGTTTGAAATCCCATAAAACTTTCAGACACTTTTTGGAATCATCTCTTTATACATTTGTGCATTTCCATTTTAGATGTATACTTTTTTCATAAAAAAAATTGAGTTTTCTCTTTCCCTTCATCACGTAAACAATTTTGATATGGCAAAAAGATCTCAACAAAATGAAAATTTTAGAGTTTAAGTTTGGGAAAATATTAAAAAATTAGAAATGTCATTAAAGAAAATGGATCCACACACCACAAATGAAATCAAATTTTTTTTTTCCATGTTTGGGAAATTCCACTAGTTCAACCCTAATAGTTTGGAATTTTATATGAAGCATATTTCTACACAAGTTTTAAATATGGATATGCGTGCTTGAAACATGTTAAAGATGCAAATGACCTATGGATCCAAACTTTTTAAAGAGAATAACAAATGTTAATTAAATTCTCAAGTGAACGAGCAGTGGGATATTTACCCGAGTCAAACAAGCCATTATTTTGCCCATTTACAAAAAGCATACCTAACAATCATATATGATTGTAAGGTGATTTATCGGTCAATCATGCGTAACTGGCTATATTGTATTTGTAAGAAATGACTTATGGATTGGGAGTCAACACAAAGTTCTAAATTCCCCACCTCCCCCTTTTCCTGACTATTGTAAAACCTAATCTATAAAATCAAAAAAGAGTTCACAATCCCTAAAATTATAGAAACTTTTTGGAATTATCTCTCTATACATTTGTGTATTTCCCTTTTAGATGTAAACTTTTTTCTTAAATTAAAACTTGAGTTTTCACTTGCCCTTCATCCCGTAAAAATTTTTGAGTGGCAAATAGATCACCAAAAAAATGAAAATTTTGGAGTTTATGAATAGAAAATTTTAAAACAATAACAAATGTAAGTAAATTAAATTTGTTCACACTCCACAAATGAACACAAAATTTTTGTTCTCCAAGTTTGGAAAATTCCACTAGTTCAACCCTAATTGCTTTTAATTTTATAAGAAGGAGATTTCTACGCATGTTTTAAATATGCATATGCATGCTAGAAACATGTTAAAGATGCAAATGACATATGGATCCAAACCTTTTAAAGAGAATCACAAATGCTCATTAAATTCTCAACTGAACGTGCGGTGGAAAATTTACCTGAGTCAAACAAACCATTATTTTGCCCATTTACAAAAAGCTTACCTGACAATTAGAGATGATTGTAAGCTGATTTATCGGTCAATCATGCATAACGGGATATATTTTTTTTGTAAGAAATAACTTTTGGATTGGGAGTCAACACTCAGTTAAAAATCCTCCGCCTACCCGTTTTCCTGCAGATTGAGAAACGTAATATATAAAAAGTAAAAAAGAGTTTAAAATCCCTAAAAATTACAGAAATTTTTTGGAATTATCTCTCTCTACTTTTGTGCATTTCAAATTTAGATGTTAACGTTTTTATTTAAAAAAACTTGAGTTTTCACTGTCCCCTCAACCCATATACAGTTTTGATAACGCAAATAGATCATAACAAAATGAAAATTTTAGAGTATGTATTCAAAAAATTTAACATAATAACAAATGCAAGTAAAGAAAATTTATTCACACACCATAAATAAACACAAAAGTTTTTTTATCCAAGTTTGGGAAATTCCACTAGTTAAACCCTAATAGCTTGGAATTTTATAAGAAGGAGATTTCTACACATGTTTTAAACATGGATATGCATGCTTGAATATGTTAAAGATGCAAATGACCTATGGATCCAAACATATTAAAGAGAATAACAAATGCTCATTAAATTCTCAAGTGAACGTGTAGAGGGATATTTACCCGAATCAAACAAGCCATTATTTTGCCTTTTTACAAAAAGCTAACCTAACCATCATACATGAATGTAAGGTGATTTATCGGTCAATCATGCGTAACGGGCTATATTATTTTCTCAGAAATGACTTACAGATTGGGAGTCAACAATCAATTAAAAATCCCTCGCCTCCCACTTTTCTCGACGGTTGCAAAACTTAATATATAAAAACTAAATATAGTTTACAATCCCTAAATATTTCAGACACCTTTTGGAATTATTTCTCTCTACATTTGTCCTTTTCCATTTTAGATGTATACTTTTTTCTTTTATCAAAACTTTTTTTTCACTTTCCCTTAAACCCGTAAAATATCTCTATAAGGCTAATAGATCACAACAAAATGAAAATTTTAGACTTTAAGTTTGGAAAAAAATTTAAAAACTTACAAATATCAGTAAAGAAATTTATTCACACACCACAAATGAACACAAAAGTTTTGTTATCCAGGTTTGGGAAATTCCACTAGTTCAACCCTAATAGCTTGGAATTTTATAAGATGGACATTTCTACACATGTTTTAAATATGGATATGCATGTTTGAAATATGTTAAATATGCAAAAGACCTATGGATCCAAACCTTTTAAAGAGAATAACAAATTCTCATTAAATCCTCAAATGAACGTGCGGTGGGATTTTTTCCCTAGTCAAACAAGCCATTATTTTGCCCATTTTCAAAAAGCTGACCTAACAATTATAGATGATTGTAAGCTGATTTATCGGTCAATCATGAGTAACGGGCTACATTTTTTTTGTAAGAAAGGACTTATGGATTGGTAGTCAACACTCAGTTAAAAATCCCCCGCCTCCTCCTTTTCCAGACGATTGCAAAACCTAATATATAAAAAGTAAAAAGAGTTTACAATCCCAAAAAATTACATACACGTTTTGGAATTATCTCTCTCTACATTTGTGCATTTCCAATTTACATGTATACTTTTTTCTTAAATCAAAACTTGATTTTTCACTTTCCCTTCATTCCGTATACAATTTTAATAAGGCAAATAGATCACAACAAAATGAAAATTTTAGAGTTTATGTATGGAAAAAATTTCAAACAAGAACAAATTTATGTAAAGAAAATTTATTCAGGCATCACAAATGAACACAAAAGTTTTGTTATCCAATTTTGGGAAATTCCACTAGTTCAACCCTAATAGCTTGGAATTTTATAAGAAGGAGATTTCTACACATGTTTTAAATATGGATATGCATGCTTGAAACATGTTAAAGATGCAAATGACCTATTGATCAAAACCTTTTAAAGAGAATAACAAATGCTCTTTAAATTCTCAAGTGAACGTGCTTTGGGATATTTACCCAAGTCAAACAAGCCATTATTTTGCCCATTTACTAAAAGCTGACCTAACAATCATAGATGATTGTGAGGTGATTTATCGCTCAATAATGTCTAACGGGCTATATTTTTTTTGAAAGAAATGGCTGATGGATTGGGATTCAACAATCAGTTAAAAATCCCTCGCCTCCCCCTTTACGCGACGATTGCAAAACCTAATATATAAAAACTTAAAAAGAGTTTGAAATCGCATAAAACTTTTAGACACTTTTTGGAATTATCTCTTTATACATTTGTGCATTTCCATTTTAGATGTATACTTCTTTCATAAAAAAAAGTGAGTTTTCTCTTTCCTTTCATCACGTAAACAATTTTGATATGGCAAAAAGATCTCAACAAAATGAAAATTTTAGAGTTTAAGTTTGGGAAAATTTTAAAAAATTAGAAATGTCATTAAAGAAAATGGATTCACACACCACAAATGAACTCAAAAGTTTTTTTTTCCATGTTTAGGAAATTCCACTAGTTCAACCCTAATAGTTTGGAATTTTATATGAAGCATATTTCTACACAAGTTTTAAATATGGATATGCGTGCTTGAAACATGTTAAAGATGCAAATGACCTATGGATCCAAACTTTTTAAAGAGAATAACAAATGTTAATTAAATTCTCAAGTGAACGAGCAGTGGGATATTTACCCGAGTCAAACAAGCCATTATTTTGCCCATTTACAAAAAGCATACCTAACAATCATATATGATTTTAAGGTGATTTATCGGTCAATCATGCGTAACTGGCTATATTGTATTTTTAAGAAATGACTTATGGATTGGGAGTCAACACAAAGTTCTAAATCCCCCACCTCCCCCTTTTCCCGACTATTGTAATACCTAATCTATAAAAACAAAAAAGAGTTCACAATCCCTAAAATTATAGAAACTTTTTGGAATTATCTCTCTATACATTTGTGTATTTCCCTTTTAGATGTAAACTTTTTTCTTAAATCAAAACTTGAGTTTTCACTTGCCGTTCATCCCGTAAAAATTTTTGAGTGGCGAATAGGTCACTAAAAAAATGAAAATTTTGGAGTTTATGAATAGAAAAAATTTAAAACAATAAAAAATTTAAGTAAATTAAATTTATTCACACACCACAAATGAACACAAAATTTTTGTTCTCCAAGTTTGGAAAATTCCACTAGTTCAACCCTGATTGCTTTTAATTTTATAAGAAGGAGATTTCTACGCATGTTTTAAATATGGATATGCATGCTAGAAACATGTTAAAGATGCAAATGACATATGGATCCAAACCTTTTAAAGAGAATAACAAATGCTCATTAAATTCTCAACTGAACGTGTGGTGGAAAATTTACCTGAATCAAACAAGCCATTATTTTGCCCATTTACTAAAAGCTGACCTAACAATCATAGATGATTGTTAGCTTATTTATCGCTCAATAATGTATAACGGGCTATATTTTTTTTTATAAGAAATGGCTGATGGATTGGGATTCATCAATCAGTTAAAAATCCCTCGCCTCCCCCTTTGCCCGACGATTGCAAAACCTAATATATAAAAACTTAAAAAGAGTTTGAAATCCCCTAAAACTTTCAGACACTTTTTGAAATTATCTCTCTATACATTTGTGCATTTCCATTTTAGATGAATACTTTTTTCATAAAAAAAAAATTGAGTTTTCTTTTTCCCTTCATCACGTAAACAATTTTGATATGGCAAAAAGATCTCAACAAAATGAAAATTTTGGAGTTTAAGTTTGGGAAAATTTTAAAAAATTAGAAATGTCATTAAAGAAAATGGATCCACACACCACAAATGAACTCAAAAGTTTTTTTATCCATGTTTGGGAAATTCTAGTAGTTCAACCCTAATAGTTTGGAATTTTATATGAAGCATATTTCTACACAAGTTTTAAATATGGATATGCATGCTTGAAACATGTTGAAGATGCAAATGACCTATGGATCCAAAATTTTTAAAGCGAAATAACAATTGCTAATTAAATTCTCAAGTGAACGTGCAGTTGGGTATTTAGCCGAGTCAAACAAGCCATTATTTTGCCCATTTACAAAAAGCTGACCTAACAATCATAGATGATTGTAAGGTGATTAATCGCTCAATCATACGTAAGGGACTGTATTTTTTTTGTAAGAAATGACTTATGGATTAGGATTCAACTCTCAATTAAAAATTCCCTGCCACCCCCTTTTTCCAGAAGATTGCAAAACCTAATATATAAAAACTAAAAAGAGTTTACAATCCCTAAAAATTACAAACAGTTTTTGGAACTATCTCTCTCTTCATTTGTGCATTTCCATTTTAGATATTTTTTTTCTTAAATCAAAACATGAGATTTCACTTTCCCTTAATCACGAAAACAATTTTTAAAAGGGAAATAGATCACAAAAAAATGACAATTTGAGAGTTTATGTGTGGAAAAAATTTAAAACAATAACAAATGTAAGTAAAGAAAATTTATTCACACACCATTAATGAACACAAAAGTTTTGTGATCCAAGTTTTGGAAATTCCACTAGTTCAACCTAATATCTTGAAATTTTATAAGAAGGAGATTTCTACACATGTTTTAAATATGGATATGCAAGTTTGAAACATGTGAACGATGCAAATGACCTATTGATCCAAACCTTTTAAAGAGAATAACAAATGCTCATTAAATTCTAAAGTAAACGTACGGTGGGATATTTACCCGAGTCAAACAAGCCATTATTTTTCCCATTTACAAAATGCATACTTAACAATCATATATGATTGTAAGGTGATTTATCAGTCAATCATGCGTAACGGGCTATATTGTTTTTGTAAGAAATGACTTATGGATTGGGAATCAATACAAAGTTCTAAATCCCCCACCTCCCCCTTTTCCCGACTATTGTAAAACCTAATCTATAAAAACAAAAAAGAGTTCACAATCCCTAAAATTATAGATATTTTTTGGAATTATCTCTCTATACATTTGTGTATTTCCCTTTTTGATGTAAACTTTTTTTTTTTTAAATCAAAACTTGACTTTTCACTTGCCCTTCATCCCGTAAAATTTTTTGAGGTGGCAAATAGATCACTAAAAAAATGAAAATTTTGGAGTTTATGAATAGAAAAAATTTAAAACAATAACAAATGTAAGTAAATTAAATTTATTCACACACCACAAATGAGCACAAAATTTTTGTTCTCCAAGTTTGGAAAATTCCACTAGTTCAACCCTAATTGCTTTTAATTTTATAAGAAGGAGATTTCTACCTATGTTTTAAATATGGATATGCATGCTAGAAACATGTTAAAGATGCAAATGACATATGGATCCAAACCTTTTAAAGAGAATAACAAATGCTCGTTAAATTCTCAACTGAACGTGTGGTGGGAAATTTACGTGAGTCAAACAAGCCATTATTTTGCCCATTTACAAAAAGCTTACCTGACAATTAGAGATGATTGTAAGCTGATTTATCGGTCAATCTTGCATAACGGGATATATTTTTTTTGTAAGAAATAACTTTTGGATTAGGAGTCAACACTCAGCTAAAAATCCCCCGCCTACCCCTTTTCCCGGCAATTGAAAAACCTAATATATAAAAAGTAAAAAGAGTTTAAAATCCCTAAAAATTATAGAAATTTTTTGGAATTATCTCTTTCTACTTTTGTGCATTTCTTATTTAGATGGAAGCTTTTTTATTTAATAAAAACTTGAGTTTTCACTGTCCCTTCAACCCGTAACAGTTTTGATAACGCAAATAGATCACAACAAAATAAAAATTTTAGAGTTTATGTATACAAAAAATTTAACATAATAACAAATTCAAGTAAAGAAAATTTATTCACACACCACAAATGAACACAAAAGTTTTTTTATCCAAGTTTGGGAAATTCCACTAGTTCAACCCTATTAGCTTGGAATTTTATAAGAAGGAGATTTCTACACATGTTTTAAACATGGATATGCATGCTTGAAATATGTTAAAGATGCAAATGACCTATGGATCCAAACATATTAAAGAGAATAACAAATGGTCATTAAATTCTCAAATGAATGTGTGGTGGGATATTTACCCGAGTCAAAGAAGCCATTATTTTGCCCATTTCAAAAAGCTGACCAAACAATCATAGATGATTGTAATGTGATTTTTTGTTTAATCATGCATAACGGGCTATAAGTTTTTTTGTAAGAATTGACTTATGGATTGGGAGTCCACACTGAGGTAAAAAACCCCCGCCTACCCCTTTTCTCGATGAATATAAAACCTAATATATAAAAACAAAAAAGAGTTTACAATCCCAAAAAATTACAAACACTTTTTTGAATGATCTCTCTCTAAAATTGTGCATTCCCATTTTAGATGTATATTTTTTTCTTAAATCAAAACTTGAGTTTGCACTTTCCCTCCACCCCGTAAACAATTTTGAAAAGGCAAATAGATCACAACAAAAAGAAAATTTTTGAGTTGATGTATGGAAAAATTTTAAAACAATAACAAATCTAAGTAAATAAAATTTATTCGCACACCACAAATGAACACAAAAATTTTTTTATCCAATTTTGGGAATATCAACTAATTCAACCCTAAAAGCATGGAATTTAATAAGAATGAGATTTCTCCACATGTTTTAAATATGGATATGCATGCTTGAAAAATGTTAATGATACAAATGACCTATGGATCCAAACCTTTCAAAGAGAATAACAAATGCTCATTAAATTCTCAAGTGAACGTGCAGTGAGATATTTACCCGACACAAACAAGCCATTATTTTGCCAATTTACCAAAAGTTTACCTAACAATCATAGATGATAGTAAGATGATTTTTCGGTCAATCATGCGGAACGGGCTATTTATTTTTGTAAGAATTGACTTATGGATTGGGAGTCAACACTCAGTTCAAAATCCCTCGCCTCTCCCTTTTCCCGACTTTTGCAAAACCTAATATATAAAAGCTAAAAAGAGTTTACAATCTCTAAAAATTACAGAGAATTTTTGGAATTATCTCTCTCTATATTTGTCCATTTCCATGTTAGATGTATACTTTTTCTTAAATCAAAACTTGAGTTTACACTGTCTCTTCATCCCGTAAAAAATTTTGATAAGGCAAATAGATCACAACAACAAAAAAATTTAGAGTTTATGTATGGAAGAAATTTGAAACAATAACAAATGTAAGTAAAGAAAATTTATTCACACACCACAAATGAACACAAAAGTTTTGTTCTCCAAGTTTGGGAAATTCCACTTGTTCAACCCTAATAGCTTGGAATTTTATAAGAAGGAGATTTCTACACATGTTTTAAATATGGATATGCATTCTTGAAACATGTTAAAGATGCAAATGACCTATGGATCCAATCCTTTTAATGAGAATAACAAATGCTCGTTAAATTCTCAAGTGAACGTGCTGTGAGCTATTTACCGGAGCCAAACAAGCCATTATTTTTCCCACTTACAAAAAGTTTACCTAACAATCATAGATGATTGTAAGGTGATTTATCGGTCAATCATGCGGAACAGCCTCTATATTTTTGTTAGAAATGACTGATGGATTGGGAGTCAACACTAAGTTCAAAATCCCCCGCCTCCACCTTTTCCCGACTAATGTAAAACCTAATATATAAAAGCTAAAAAGAGTTTACAATCCATAAAAATTATAGACATTTTTGGAATTATCTCTCTATACATTTGTGCATTATCATTTTAAATGTACACTTTTTTCTTAAATCAAAACTTCAGTTTCACTTTCCCTTAATCCCGTAAACAATTTTGATAAAGCAAATACATCACAAAAAAAAATTTAGAGTTTATTAATGGAAAAAATATAAAAATAACAAATTTAAGCAAAGAAAATTTATTCGCACACCACAACTGAACAACAAAATTTTGTTCTCCGAGTTTGGGAAATTCGACTTATTCAACCCTAATAGCTTGGAATTTTATAAGAAGGAGATTTCTACACATGTTTTAAATATGGATATGCATGCTTGAACATGTTAATGATGCAAATGACAGATGGATCCAAACCTTTTAAAAATAATAACAAATGCTCATTAAATTCACAAGTGAATGTGTAGTGGGATATTTACCCGAGTTAAACAAGCCATTATTTTGCCCATTTACAAAAAGCTGACCTAACAACCATAGATGATTGTAAGGTGATTTATCAGTCAATCATGTGTAACGGGCTATATTTTTTTGTAAGAAATTACTTATGGATTGGGTGTCAACTCACAGTCCAAAATCCCCTCCCCCCCCGACCTTTCTCTTTTCCTGACGATGGCAAAACCTAATATATAAAAACTAGAAAGAGTTTACAATCCTTAAAAATTACAGATACTTTTTTGAATTATCTCGCTCAACATTTTTGCATTTCCATTTTAGATGTATATTTTTTTCTTAAATCATTACTTGAGTTTTCACTTGCCCTTCATCCCATAAATAATTTTGAGAAGGCAAATAGATCACAAAAAAATGAAAATTTTCAAGTTTATGAATGGAAAAAATTGAAAACAATAACAAGTGTAAGTAAAGAAAATTTATTCACACACCACAAATGAACAATAAAATTTTGTTCTCCGAGTGTCGGAAATTCCACTAGTTCAACCCTAATTGCTTGGAATTTTATAAGAAGGAGATTTCTACACATGTTTTAAACATGGATATGCATGCTTGAAACATGCTAAAGATGCAAATGACCTATGGATCCAAACCTTTCAAAGAGAATAACAAATGCTCGTTAAATTCTAAAGTGAACGTGCGGTTAGATATTTACTCGAGTCAAACAAGCCATTATTTTGCCCATTTAGAAAAAGTTTATCTAACAATCATAGATGATTGTAAGGTGATTTATCGGCCATTCATGCGGAACTGGCTATATATTTTTGTCAGAAATGACTTAGGGATTGGGCGTCAACACTCAGTTCAAAATCCCTCGCCTCTCCCTTTTTCTGACTATTACAAAACCTAATATATAAAAGCTAAAAAGAGTATACATGCGGAACTGGCTCTATATTTTTTTCAGAAATGACTTATGGATTGGGAGTCAACACTCAGTTCAAAATCCCCCACCTCACCCCTTCGTACGACTACTACAAAACCTAATATATAAAAGCTAAAAAGAGTTTACAATCCCTAAAAATTACATACACTCTTTGGAATTATCTCTCTCTACATATGTGCATTTCCATTTTAGATGTATTCTTTTTTCTTCAATCAAAACTTGAGTTGTCACTTTTTCCTTTCATCCCGTAAACAATTTTGATAAAGCAAACAGATCACAACAAAATGAAAATTTTAGAGTTTATGTATGGAAAAAATTTAAAACAATAAAAAATGTAAGTAAAGAAAATTTATTTACACACCACATATGAACAAAAAGTTTTGTTATCCATGTTTCGTAAATTCAACTAGTTCAACCCTAACGGCTTTGAATTTAATAAGAAGGAGATTTCTACACATGTTTTAAATATGGATATGCATGTTTGAAATATGATAAAAATGCAAATGACCTATGGATCCAAACCTTTTCAAGAGAATAACAAATGCTCATTAAATTCTCAAGTGAACGTGGAGTGGGATATTTACCCGAGTCAAACAAGCCATTATTTTGCCCATTTACAAAAAATTGACCTAACAATCATAGATGAATGTAAGGTGATTTAACGGTCAATCATGCATAATGGGCTAAATTGTTTTGTAAGAAATGACTTATGGATTGGGAGTCAACAATCACTTGAAAATCCCTCGCCACCCCCTTTTCCCGATAATTGCAAAAGCTAATATATAAAAAGTAAAAATAGTTTACAATCCCTAAAAATTTCAGACACTTTTTGGAATTATCTCTCTCTACATTTGTGCATTTCCATTTTAGATGTATACTTTTTTCTTAAATCAAAACTTGAGTTTTCACTTTCGCTTGATCCCATAAACAATTTGGATAAGACAAATAGATCACAACAAAATGAAAATTTTAGAGTTTATGTATGGAAAAAATTTAACACAATAACAAATGTAAGTAAATAAAATTTTTTTACACACCACAAATGAACATAAAAGTTTTTTTATCCAAGTTTGGGAAATTCCACTAGTTGTACCCTAATAGCTTGGAATTTTATAAGAAGGAGATTTCTACACATTTTTTAAACATGGATTTGCATGCTTGAAATATGTTAATGATGCAAATGACCTAAGGATCCAAACATATTAAAGAGAATAAAAAATGCTCATTAAATTCTCAAATGAACGTGCGGTGGGATATTTACCCCAGTCAAAGAAGCTATTATTTTGCCCATTTCAAAAAGCTGACCTAACACTCATAGATGATTGTAATGTGATTTATCAATCAATCATGCGTAACGGGCTATATTGTTTTTGTTAGAAATGACTTATGGATTGGGAGTCAACACTCAGTTAAAACTCCCCCGCCTACCCCTTTTCCCGACAATTGTAAAACCTAATATTTAAAAACTAAAAAGAGTTTACAATCCCTAAAAATTAAAAACACTTTTTGGAATTATCTCTCTCTATATTTGTGCATTTCTATTTTAGATGTATACTTTTTTTTTAAATAAAAACTTGAGTTTACACTTTCCTTTCATCCCATAAACAATTTGGATAAGGCAAATAGATCACAACAAAATAAAAATTTTAGAGTTTATGTGTGGAAAAAATTTTAAAAATAACAAATGTAAGTAAAGAAAATTTATTCGCACACCACAAATGAACACAAATTTTGTTTTCAGAGTTTGGGAAATTCCACTAGTTCAACCCTAATAGCTCTGAATTTTATAAGAAGGAGATTTCTGCGCATATTTTAAATATGGATATGCATGCTTGAAACAAGTTAAAGATTCAAATGACTTATGGTTCCAAACCTTTTAAAGAGAATAACAAATGCTCATTAATTTCTCAAGTGAACTTATTTTGCCCATTTACAAAAAGCTGACCTAACAATCATAGAAGATTGTAAGGTGATTTATCGGAGAATCATGCATAACTGGCTATATTTGTTTTGTAAGAAATGACTTATGGAATGGGAGTCAACACACAGTTCTTAATCTCCCACCTCCCCTTTTTCCCGACGAGTTTATTATCCCTAAAAAATACATACACTTTTTAGAATTATCTCTCGCTACATTTGTATATTTCCATTTTAGATATATACTTTTTTGCTTAAATCAAAACTTCAGTTTTCACTTGCCCTTCATCCCGTAAAATATTTTGAGAAGGCAAATAGATCACAACAAAATGAAAATTTTAGAGTTTATGAATGGAAAAAATTTAAAACAATAACAAATGTAAGTAAAGAAAATTTATCCACAATGCACAAATGAATACAAAAGTTTTAGAAATTCCACTAGTTCAACCCTAATAGCTTGGAATTTATAAGAAGGAGATTTCTACACATGTTTTAAATATGGATATGCATGATTCAAACATGTTAAAGATGGAAATGACCTATGGATCCAAACCTTTTAAAGAGAATAATAAATCTCATTAAATTCTCAAGTGAATGTGCAGTGGGATATTTACCCGAGTCAAACAAGCCTTTATTTTGCCGATTTACAAAAAACTGACCTAACAATCATAGATGAATGTTAGGTGATTTATCAGTCAATCATGCATAACGGGCTATATTATTTTGTAAGAAATGACTTATGGATTGGGAGTCAACAATTAGTTAAAAATTCCTCGCCTCCAACTTTTCCCAACGATTGCAAAACCTAATATAAAAAACTAAAAATAGTTTACAATCCCTAAATATTTCAGAATTATCTCTCTCTACATTTTTGCATTTCCATTTTAGATGTATACTTTTTTCTTTAATCAAAACTTGAATTTTCACTTTCCCTTCAACCCGTAAACTATTTTGATAAGGCAAATAGATCATAAAAAAATGAAGATTTTAGACATTAAGTCTTTAAAAAAAATTAAAAATAACAAATGGCAGTAAAGAAAATTTGTTCACACACCAAAAATGAACACAAAAGTTTTGTTATCCAGGTTTGGGAAATTCCACTAGTTCAAGCCTAATAGTTTGGAATTTTATAAGAAGGAGATTTCTATACATGTTTTAAATATGGATATGCATGCTTGAAACATGTTAAAGATGCAAAAGACCTATGGATCCAAACATTTTAAAGAGAATAACAAATTCTCAATAAATTCTCAAGTGAATGTGTGGTGGGATTTTTACCTTAGTCAAACAAGACATTATTTTGCCCATTTACAAAAAGATGACCTAACAATCATAGATGATATTGTAAGGTGATTTATTGGTCAATCATGCGTTATGGGCTAAATGTTTTTTTTAAGAAAGGACTTATGGATTGGTAATCAACACTCAGTTAAAAATCCCCCGCCTCCTCCTTTTCCCGACGATAACAAAACCTAATTTATAAAAAGTAAAAAGAATTTTCAATCCCTAAAAATTATAGACAATTTTTGGAATTATCTCTCTCTACATTTGTGCATTTCCAATTTAGATGTGTACTTTTTTCTTAAATCAAAACTTGATTTTTCACTTTCCCTTCATCCCGTAAAATATTTTGATAAGACAAATAGATCACAACAAAATGAAAATTTTAGAGTTTAAGTAAGGAAAAAATATAAAACAATAAAAAATGTAAGTGAAGAAAATTTATTCACACACCACAAATGAACACAAAAGTTTTGTTATCCAAGTTTCGTAAATTCCACTAGTTCAACCCTAATAGCTTGGAATTCTATAAGAAGGAGATATCTTCACATGTTGTAAATGTGGATATGCATGCTTGAAACATGTTAAAGATGCAAATGACATATGGATCCAAAAGTTTTAAAGAGAATAAAAAATGCTCATTAAATTCTCAAGTGAACAGGCTGTGGGATATTTACCTGGGTCAAACAAACCACTATTTTGCCCATTTACAAAAAGCTGACCTAATAAACATAGATGATTGTAAGGTGATTTATCGCTCAATCATGCGTAACGGGCTATATTTTTTTGTAAGAAATGACTGATGGATTGGGGGTCAACAATCAGTTAAAAATTCCTCGCCTCCCCCTTTTCCTGATGATTGCAAAACCTAATATATAAAAACTTAAAATAGTTTAAAATCTCTAAAAATTTCAGACACTTTTTGGAATTATCTCTCTATACATTTGTGCATTTCCATTTTAGATGTATACTTTTTTCTTAAAAAAACTTGAGTGTTGACTTTCCCTTCATCACGTAAACAATTTTGATAAGGCAAATAGATCACAACAAAATGAAAAATTTTAGAGTTTAAGTTTGGGAAAATTTTAAAAAATTAAAAGTGTCATTAAAGAAAATTGATTCTCACACCACAAATGAACCCAAAATTTTTGGTATCCAAGTTTGGGAAATTCCACTAGTTCAACCCTAATAGCTTGAAATTTTATAAGAATGAGATTTCTACACATGTTTTAAATATGGATACACGTGCTTGAAACATGTTGAAGATGTAAATGACCAATGGATCCAAACCTTTTAAAGAATATAACAAATGCTCATTAAATTCTCAAGTGAATGTGCTGTGAGATATTTACCTGAGTCGAACAAACCATTATTTTGCCTATTTACAAAAAGCTAACCTAACAATCATAGATGATTGTAAGGTGATTAATCACTCAATCATGTGTAATGGGCTATATTGTTTTTTGTAAGAAATGACATGTTGATTGGGAGTCAACTCTCAGTTAAAAATCCCCCGACTCTCCCTTTTTCCAAACGATTGCAAAGCCAAATATATAAAAACTAGAAAGAGTTTACAATCCCTAAAAATTACAACAGATTTTGGAACTATCTCTCTCTACATTTGTGCATTTCCATTTTAGATGTTTACTTTTTTCTTAAATCAAAACTTGAGTTCTCACTTTCCCTTCATCACGTAAACAGTTTTGATAAGGAAAATAGATCACAACAAAATGAGAATTTGAGAGTTTATGTATGAAAAAAATTTAAAACAATAACAAATGTAAGTAAAGAAAATTTATTCACACACCACAAATGAACACAAAAGTTTTGTTATCCAAGTTTTGGAAATTCCACTAGTTCAACCCTAATATCTTGGAATTTTATTAGAAGGAGATTTCTACACATGTTTTAAATATGGATACACGTACTTGAAATATGTTAAAAATGCAAATGACCTATGGTTCCAAACCTTTTAAAGAGAATAACAAATGGTCATTAAATTCTAAAGTAAACGTGTGGTAGGATATTTACCCGAGTCAAACAAGCCATTATTTTGCCTATTTACAAAAAGCATACCTAACAATTATAGATGATTGTAAGGTGATTTATCGGTCAATCATGTGTAACGGGCCATATTTGTTTTGTAAGAAATGACTCATGTATTGGGAGTCAACTCAAAGTTTTAAATCCCCCACCTCCCCCTTTTCCCGTCAATTGTAAAACCTAAACAATAAAAACAAAAAAGAGTTTACAATCCCTAAAAATTATAGACACTTTTTGGGATTATCTCTCTATACATTTATGCATTTCCTTTTTAGATGTATACTTTTGCTTAAATCAAAACTTGAGTTTTCACTTGCCCTTCATCCCGTAAAAATTTTTGAGGTGGCAAATAGATCACAAAAATTGAAAATTTTGGAGTTTATAAATGGAAAAATTTTTAAAAAATAAAAAATATAAGTAAATAAAATTTATTCACACACCATAAATGAACACAAAATTGTTTTCACCAAGTTTGGAAAATTCCACTAGTTCAACCCTAATTGCTTTGAATTTTATAAGAATGATATTTTTACACATGTTTTAAATATGGATATGCATGCTTGAAACTTGTTAAAGATGCAAATGACCTATGGCTTCAAATATTTTAAAGAGAATAACAAATTCTCATTAAATTCTCAACTAAACGTGCGGTGGGATATTTACCCGAGTCAAACAAGCCATTATTTTGCCCATTTACAAAAAGCTTACCTGACAATCATCGATGATTGTAAGCTGATTTATCAATCAGTCATGCATAACGGGATATAAATTTTTTTTAAAAGAAATGACTTATGGATTGGATGTCAACACTCAATTAAAATTCCCCCTGCTCCCCCTTTTCCCGATGATTACAAAACCTAATAAATAAAAAGTAAAAAGAGTTTAAAATCCCTAAAAATTACAGACACATTTTTCGAATTATCTCTCTCTACATTTGTGTATTTCCAACTTAGATGTATACTTTTTTCTTGAATAAAAACTTGAGTTTTCACTTTCCCTTCAACCCGTAAACAATTTTGATAATGCAAATAACTCACAACAAAATGAAATTTTTAGGGTTTATGTATGGAAAAAATTTAAAACAATAACAAATGTAATTAAAAAAAATTTATTCACACACCACAGATGAACACAAAAGTTTTGTTATCCAACTTTGGGAAATTCCTCTAGTTCAACCATAATAGCTTGGAATTTTATATGAAGGAGATTTCTACACATGTTTTAAATATGGATATGCATGCTTGAAACATGTTAAAGATGGAAATGACTTATGGATCCAAACCTTTTAAAGAGAATAACAAATGCTCATTAAATTCACAAGTGAACGTGCAATGGGATATTTAGCCGAGTCAAACCAGCCATTATTTTGCCCATTTACAAAAAGCTGACCTAACAATCATAGGTGATTGTAAGGTGATTTATCGGTCAATCATGCGTAACGGGCTTTATATTTTTTGTAAGAAATGACTTATGGATTGGGAGTCAACACTCAGTTTAAAATCCCTCGCCTCTCCCTTTTCCAGACGAATGCAAAACCTAATATATAAAAACCAAAAAAGTTTACAATCCCTAAAAATTACAAACACTTTTGGGAATTATCTCTCTCTCTATATTTGTGCATTGCCGTTTTAGATGTCTACTTTTTTCTTAAATTAAAACTTGAGTTTTCACTTTCCCTTCATCATGCAAAAATATTTTATAAGGCAAATAGATCACAACAAAATAAAAATTTGAGAGTTTATGTATGGAAAAAATTTAAAATAATAACAAATGTATGTAATGAAAATTTATTCACATAACACAAATGAACACGTAAGTTTTGTTAACCAAGTTTGGGAAATTCCCCTAGTTCAACCCTAATAGCTTGGAATTTTTTAAGAAGGAGATTTCTACACATTTTTTAAATATGGAAATGCATGCTTGAAACATGTTAAAGTTGCAAATGACCTATGGATCCAAACCATTTAAATAGAACAAAAATTGCTCATTAAACTCCAAGTGAACGTGCGGTGGGATATTTATCCAAGTCAAACAAGCCATTATTTTGCCCATTTACAAAAAATTGACCTAACAATCATAGATGTTTTTAAGGTGATTTATCAGTTAATCTTCCGTAACGGGATATATGTTTTTGTATAAAATGACTTATGGATTGGGAGTCAACGCTCAGTTAAAAATTCTTCGCCTCCCCCTTTTCCCGACGATTGCAAAACCTAATATATAAAAACTAAAATGAGTTTACAATCCCTAAAAACTACAGACACTTTTATGAATTATCTCTCTTTACATTTTTGAATTTCCATTTTAGATGTATACTTTTGTTATGGTCCAAGATCCACAATGCGATTCGCAGGGAAGAAGAAGAACGAGAAGGCGATTCTCATGGAAAAACAAAGGAATGGAGTATTCATGGAATGGAATGGAGAGGATTGAAGACAATGGATAACCTGGCTCTTCAAAGGGAGACCTGAACCTTTGGGTACATTTTCGGAGAACGTCGATCCTTTGTTTTGGGTGAAATTAGACTTCTCGATTTCATTCTAGCTCGTCCCTTAAATAGGACTTAAGACCACAAGGTTCCAGAGAGAATTACAATTTTGCCCATCCATGACATTTAACATGAAAATAAATTAAATGACTACATAATTAACTCAGTCAGAGTAGTTGACTCAGCCCTGGTGTCTTAGCATTACTCGTCTCACTATTGGGTCCATAACATCACACCCCTCCTGGAGAACGAGCTTTTCCTCAAGCTCAAAGGTAGGGTATGCTTGTTGAAACTGATCTACAACATCCCAAGTAGCACCCATTTTAAATGTGGCTGCCCACGGACGGAAATGGTGTTGGAGCCGAAACCCACCGCTGGTTCTCCCCGTTAGCAGTAGGTTCCACCTAAAAAAAACATTTTTTTTTGGGTGTAGTCACTACAGGCATCACCTTTATATCAGGAGGAAGGCATTCACATCATGTTTTGCTGCTCATCATAGATCACAAGTTGAAGCTACCTGATCACCGTGATTTACAACAAAATCCATGCACTCATCTCTTTTACACAAGATGTGGATCAGGCTTTGGGTCTCTCTTCCGAGAACCTTAGCAACTGGGCAAGAGAATTCACACGTGTCAGCCCTTCCAAACCCAACCCCAGTTGATCTTCAGTCCACAACACTATATCGTCTTCTGCTGACCCCCAGAGGCGCCCATCTGTTTTGGTGGTGGTCACTACTGTCTCACGCTGACCTTACTGTGAAATTTCGCTGCAAACAAGAGTCAACAGTTAGTTAAAAATCCCCCGCCTCCCCCTTTTCCCGATAATTGCAAAACCTAATATATAAAAACTAAAAATAGTTTACAATCCCTAAAAATTACAAACACTTTTTGGAATTATCTCTCTCTACATTTGTGCATTTGGTTTTTGATGATTACTTTTTTCTTAAATCAAAACTTGAGTTTTCACTTTCCCTTCATCCCGTAAACAATTTTGATAAGGCAAATAGATCACAAAAAAATAAAAATTTTAGAGTTTATGTGCTGAAATTGTTTAAAACAATAACAAATGTAAGTAAAGAAAATTTATTCACACACCACAAATGAACACAAAAGTTTTGTTATCCAAGTTTGGGAAATTCCACGAGTCCAACCCTATTACCTTGGAATTTTATAAGAAGGAGATTTCTACACATGTTTTGAATATGAATAAGCATTCTGGAAACATGTTAAAGATGCAAATGACGTATGGATCCAAATCTTTTAAAGAGAAAAACAAATGCTGATTAAATTCTCAGGTAAACGTGCAGTGGGATATTTACCGGAGTCAAACAAGCCATTATTTTTCCATTCACAAAAAGCTGACCTAACAATCATAGATGATTGTAAGGTGATTTATTAGTTAATCATGCGTAGCGGGCTATATTTGTTTTGTAAGAAATGACTTATGGATTGGGAGTAACAACTCAGTTAAAAATCTCCCGCATACCCCTTTTCCCGACCATTGCAAAACCTAATATCTAAAAACTAAAAAGAGTTTACAATCCCGAAAAGTTATAAACACTTTTTGGAATCATCTCTCTCTACATTTGTGCATTTCCATTTTAGATGAATACTTTTTTCTAAAATCAAAACTTGAGTTTTCATTTGCCCTTCATCCCGTAAACAATTTTGATAAGGAAAATAGTTCACAAAAAAAAATGAAAATTTTAGAGTTCATGTTTGGAAAAAATTTAAAACAATAACAAATGTAAGTAAAGAAATTTTTTCACACGCCACAAATGAACACAAAAGTTTTTTTATCCAAGTTTGGAAAATTGTACTAGTTCAACCCTAATAGCTTGGAATTTTATTAGAAGGAGATTTCGACACATGTTTTAAATATGGATATGCGTGCTTGAAACATGTTCAAGATGCATATGACCTATGGATCCAAACCTTTTAAAGAGAAAAAAAATGCTGATTAAATTGTCAAGTGAATGTGCGGTGGGATATTTACTTGAGTCAAACAAACCATTATTTTGCCATTTACAAAACGCTACCCTAAAAATCATAGATGAATAAAAGGTGAGTTATCGGTCAATCATACGTAGCGGGCTTTATTTTTTTTTTTAAGAGATGACTTATGGAATGGGAGTCAATTTCCATTCATTCCGAAAACAATTTTGATTAGGCAAATAGATCACAACAAAATGAAAATTTTAGAGCTTATGTATGGAAAAAATTTAAAACAATAACAAATGTAAGTAAAGAAAATTTATTCACATGCCACAAAGGAACACAATAGTTTTGTCATCCAAGTTTGGGAAATTCCACTAGTTCAACCCTAATTATTTTGAATTTTATAAGAAGGAGATGTCAACACATTTTTTAAATATGGATATGCAAGCTTGAAACATGTTAAAGATGCAAATGACCTTTGGATCCAAACCTTTTAAAGAGAATAACAAGTACTCATTAAATTCTCAAGTGAACGTGCGGTGGGATATTTACCTGAGTCAAACAAGCCATTATTTTGCTATTTATAAAAAGCAGACCTTACAATCATAGATGATCGTAAGGTGATTTATCGGTCAATCATTTGTAGCAGGCTATTTTTTTTTTAAGAAATGACTTATGGATTGGGAGTCAACACTCAGATAAAAATCCCCGACCTCCTCCTTTTGCTGATGATTGCAAAACCTAATGTCAAAAAACTAAAAAGAGTTTACAATCCCAAAAAGTTACTGACACTTTTTGGAATCAACTCTCTCTACATTTGTGCATTTCCATTTTAGATGAATACTTTTTTTTTTTAAATCAAAACTTTAGTTTTCATTTTCCCTTCATTTCGTAAACAATTTTGATAAGGCAAATAGATAAAAAATAAATGAAAATTTTAGAGTTTATGTATGGAAAATATTAAAACAATAAAAAATATGACAAAATAAAATTTATTCACACGCCACAAATGAACACAAAAGTTTTGTTATCCTAGTTTGGGAAATTCCACAAGCTCAACCGTAATAGTTTGGAATTTTATAAGAAGGGGATTTCTACACATGTTTTAAATTTGGATATGCATGCTTGAAACATGTTAATGATGCAAATGCCCAATGGATCCAAACCTTTAAAAGAGAAAAACAAATGCACATTAAATTATCAAGTGAATGCGCGGTGGGATATTTACTTGAGTCAAACATGCTATTATTTTGCCATTTACAAAAAGTTGACCTAACAATGATAGATGATTGAAAGGTGATTTATCGGTTAATCATGCGTAGTGGGGTATATATTTTTTTTGTAAGACATTTCTTATGGATTTGGAGTCAACACTCAGTTAAAAATCCCTGCCTTCCACTTTTCCCGACGATTGCAAAACCTAATATCTAAAAACTAAAGAGAGTTTACAATCTCGAAAAGACACTTTTTGGAATCATCTCTCTCTACATTTGCGCATTTCCATTTTCGATGTATACTTTTTTCTTAAATCAAAACTTAAGTTCTAACTTTCCCTTCATGCCATAAACAATTTTGAAAAGGCATATAGATCACAACAAAAAGAAAATTTTAGAGCTTACGTGTCAAAAAAATTTAAAACAATAACAAATGTAAGTAAAGAAAATTTATTCACATGCCACAAATGAACACAAAAGTTTTGTTATCCAAGTTTGGGAAATTCCACTAGTTCAACCCTAATAGCTTGGAATTTTCTAAGAAGGAGATTTCTACACATGTTTTAAATATGGATATGCATGCTTGAAACATGTTAAAGATGAAAATGACCAATGGATCCAAAACTTTTAACGAGAATAACAAATGCTCATTAAATTCTCAAGTGAATGTGCGGTGGGATATTTATCTGATTCAAACAAGCCATTATTTTTCCCATTTACAAAAAGCTTACCTAATAATCATAGATGATTGTAAGGTGATTTATCGGTCAATCATGCGTAACGGGCTATATTTGTTTTTTAAGAAATGACTTATGGATTGGGAGTCAACACTCAGTTAAAAATCCCTCGCCTCCCTCTTTTCCTGACGATTGCAAAACCTAATATAAAAAAACTAAAAAGAGTTTACAATCCCTCAAAATTATGGACACTTTTTGGAATTATCTCTCTCTACTTTTGAGCATTTCCTTTTTTTATGTATAAGTTTTTTCTTAAATCAAAACTTGAGTTTTCACTTTCCCTTCATCCCATAAACAATATTGATAAAGCAAATAGATCGCAAAAAAATGAAATTAATAGAGTTTATGTATGGGAACAATTTAAAACTATAACAAATGTAACTAAAGAAAATTTATTCACACACCATAAATGAACACAAAAGTTTTGTTATCCAAGTTTCGGAAATACCAATAGTTCAACCCCAATAGTTTGGAATTTTATAAGAAGGAGATTTCTACACATGTTTTATATATGGATATGCACGATTGAAACATGTTAAAGATGCAAATCACCTATGGATATAAACCTTTTAAAGAGAATAACACATGCTCATTAAATTCTCTAGTGAACGTGTAGTGGGATATGTACCCGTGTCAAACAAGCCATTATTTTTCCCTTTTACAAAAAGCTGACCTAACAATCATAGATGATTGTAAGGTGATTTATCAGCCAATCATGCCTAGCGAGCTATAATTTTTTTTTTGTAGGAAATGACATATGGATTGAGACTGAACACTCAGTTAAAAATCCCCCGTCTCCCCCTTTTCCAGACTATTGCAAAACCTAATATTCAAAAACTAAAAACAGTTTACAATCCCTAAAACTTACAGAAACCTTTTGGAAATATCTCTCTCTAAATTTGTGCATTTTCATTTTCGATGTATACTTTTTTCTTAAATCAAAACATGAGTTTTCACCTTCCCTTCATCCTGTAAATAATTTTGAAAAGGAAAATAAATCACAACAAAATAATAATTTTACAGTTTATTTATGGAAAAAATTTAAAACATTAAAAAATGTAAGTAAAGAAAATTTATTCACACACCACAAATGATCACTAAAGTTTTGTTATCCAAGTTTGGGATATTCCACTAGTTTAACCCTAATAGCTTGGAATTTTATAAGAAGGAGATTTCTACACATGTTTTAAATATGGATACGCATGCTTGAAATATGTTAAAGATGCAAATGACCTATGGATCTAAACCTTTTAAAGAGAATAATAAATGCTCATTAAATTCTCTAGTGAATAAGCGGTGGAATATTTACTCGAGTCTAACAAGCCATTATTTTTCCCATTAGCAAAAAGCTGACCTAACAATCATATATGATTGTAAGGTGCTTTATCAGTCAATCATGTGTAACGGGCAATATGTTTTATGTTTGAAAAGACTTATGGATTTGGAGTCAACACTAAGTTAAAAATCCCCCGCCACCCCCTTTTCTTGACAATTGCAAAACCTAATATACAAAAACTAAAAAGAGTTTACAATCCCTAAAAGTTATGGACACTTTTTGGAATTACCTCTATATACATTTGTGCATTTCCATTATAGATGTATACTGTTTTCTTAAATCAAAACTTGAGTTTTCACTTTCCCTTCATCCCGTAAACAATTTTAATAAGGCAAATAAATCACAACAAAATGAACATTTTAGAGCTTATGGATGGAAAAAATTTAAAACAATTACAAATGTAAGTAAAGAAAATTTATTCACACCACAAATGAACACAAAAGTTTTGTTATCCAAGTTTGGGAAATTCAACTTGTTCAACCCTACTTGCTTGGAATTTTATAAGAAGGAGATTTCTACACATGTTTCAAATATGGATATGCATGTTTGAAGCATGATAAAGATGCAAATGACCTATGGATTCAAACCTTTTAAAGAGAATAACAAATGCTCATTAAATTCTCAAGTGATCGTGTGGTGGGATATTTACTCGAGTCAAACAAGCCATTATTTTTCCCATTTACAAAAAGCTAACCTAACAATCATAGATGATTGTAAGGTGATTTATTGGTCAATAATGCGTAATGGGCGATTTTTTGTTTTTGTAAGAAATGACTTATGGATTGGGAGTCAACGTTCACGTAAATATCCCAGGCCTCCCCCTTTTCCCAACGATTGCAAAACCTAATCAATAAAAAATAAAAAGAGTTTACAATCCCTAAAAGTCACATACACTTTTTGGAATTATGTCTCTCTACGTATGTGCATTTCCATTTTAGATGTATACTTTTTTCACTTTTGGAATTATGTCTCTTTACATTTGTGCATTTCCATTTTAGATGTATACCTTTTTCTTAAATCCAAACATAAGTTTTGACTTTCTCTTCATCCTGTAAACAATTGTTTTAAGGAAAATAGCTCACAAAAAAATGAAATTTTCAGATTTTATTTATGGTAAAAATTTAAAACAATAACAAATGTTAGTAAGAAAATTTTTTCACACACCACAAATGAACACAAAAGTTTTGTTATCCAAGTTTTGGATATTCCACTAGTTCAATCCTAATAGCTTGGAAGTTTATAAGAAGGAGTTTTCTACACATGTTGTAAATATGGATATGCCTGCTTGAAACATGTTAAAGATACAAATGACCAATGGGTCAAAACCTTTTAAAGAGAATAAAAAATGCACATTAAATTCTCAAGTGAACGTGCGATGGGATATTTACCCGAGTCAAACAATCCATTATTTTTCCCATTTACAAAAAGCTGAACTAACAATCATATATGACTAAAAATATTTTACAATCATAGAAACTAAAAAGATTTTACAATCCCTAAAAGTTAACGACACTTTTTGGAATTATCTATCTCTACATTTATGCATTTCCATTTTAGATGTATACTTTTTTCTTAGATCAATACTTGATTTTTCACTTTCCCTTCATCCTGTAAACAATTTTGATAAGGCAAATTGATCACGAAAAAATAAAAATTTTAGAGTTTATGTATGGAAAAAAATTAAAACAATAAAAAATGTATGTAAAGAAAATTTATTCACACACGACTAATGAACACAAAAGTTTTGTTATCCAAGTTTGGGAAATTCCACTAGTTCAACCCTAATAGATTTGAATTTTAAATATGGATATACAAGCTCGAAACATGTTAAAGATGCAAATAACCTATGGATCCATACATTTTAAAGAGAATAAAAAGTGCTCACTAAATTCTCAAGTGAACGTTCGGTGGGATATTTACTCGAGTCAAACAAGCCATTAATTTTCCCATTTACAAAAAGCTCACCTAACAATCATAGATGATTGTAAGGTGATTTTTCGGTCAATCATGTGCAATGGGCATTATTGTTTTTGTAAGAAATGACTTATGGAATGGAAGTCAACACTCAGTTAAAAATCCCTCGCCTCCCCCTTTACCCGACAATTGAAAAACCTAATATACAAAAAATAAAAAGAATTTACAATCCTTAAAAGTTAGAGACACTTTTTGGAATTATCTCTCTCTCCATTTGTGCGTTTCCATTTTAGATGCATACTTTTTTCTTAAATCAAAACTTGAGTTTTCACTTTCCCTTCATACCGTAAATAATTTTGAAAAGGCAAATACATCACAAAAAAATGAAAATTTTAGAGTGTAAATATGGAAAAAATTTAAAACAATAAGAAATGTAGGTAAAGAAAATTTACTCACACCCCACAAATGAATACAAATTTTTTTTTATCCAAGTTTGGGAAATTCCATTTATATAACCCGAATAGCTTGGAATTTTATAAAAAAGAGATTTCTACACATGTTTTAAATATGGATATGCATCCTTGAACAATGATAAAGATGCAAATGACCTATGGATCCAAACAGTTTAAAGAGAATTACAAATGCTCATTAAAGTCTCAATTGAACGTGCAATGGGATATTTACCCGAGTCAAACAAACCATTATTTTGCCCATTTAAAAAAAGAACACCTAACAATCACAAATGAATGTAAGGTGATTTATCAGTCAATCATGCGTAGTGGGCTATATTTGTTTTGTAAGAAATGACTTACGGATTGGGAGTCAATACTCGGTTAAAAAGTCCCCCTCCTCCCTCTTTTCCCAACGACTGCAAAACCTAATATATAAAAACTAAAAAGAGTTTACTATCCCTAAAAGTTACAAACAACTTTTGAAATTATCTCTCTCTACATTTGTGCATTTCCATTTTAGACGTATACTTTTTTCTTAAATCAAAACTTGAGTTTTCACTTTCCCTTCTTCCCGTAAACAATTTTGATAAAGCAAATAGATCACTACAAAATGAAAATTTTAGAGTTTATTTATGGTAATAATTTAAAAAAATAACAAATGTAAGGAAAGAAAATGTATTCACACACCACAAATGAACACAAAATTTTTGTTATCCAAGTTTGGGAAATTCCACTAGTTCAACCCTAATTGCTGAGAATTTTATAAAAAGGAGTTTTCTACGTATGTTTTTAATATGGATACACATGCTTGAAACTTTTTAAAGATGCAAATGACCTATGGATCCAAACCTTTTAAATAAAATAACAAATGCTCATTAAATTCTCAAGTGAACGTGCGGTGGGATATTTACTTGAGTCAAACAAGCCATTATTTTGCCCTTTTACAAAAAGCTAACCTACCAATCATAGATGATTGTAAGGTGATTTATCGGTCAATCATATGTAGTGGCCAATATTTTTTTGTAAGAATGACTTATGGATTGGGAGTCAACACTAAGTTAAAAATCCCCTGCCTCCCCCTTTTCCCGAAGATTGCAAAACCTTAAAAATAAAAACTAAAAATAGTTTACAATCCTTAAATATTACGTAAAGTTTTTGGAATTATCACTCTTTACATTTGTGCATTTCCATTTTAGATGATTACTTTTTTCTTAAATCAAAACTTGAGTTTTCACTTTCCCTTATTCCTTTAAACAATTTTGATAAGGCAAACAGATCACTACAAAATGATAATTTTAGAGTTTATGTATGGACAAAAATTTAAAATAATAAAAAATGTAAGAAAGAAAATTTATTCACACACCACAAATGAACACAAAAGTTTTGTTAACCAAGTTTGGGAAATTCCACTAGTTCCACCCTAATAGTTTGGAATTTTATAAGAAGGAGATTTCTACACATGTTTTAATTATAGATATGGATTCTTGAAATATGTTATAGATGCAAATGACTTATGGATCCAAACCTTTTAAAGAGAAAAAAAATGCTCATTAAATTCCCAAGTGAACGTGCGGTGGGATATTTATCGGAGTCAAACAAGCCATTATTTTGCCATTTACATAAAGTTGACCCAAAAATCATAGATGATTGTAAGGTGATTTATCGGTCAATCATAAGTAGCGGGCTATATTTTTTTTTGTAAGAAGTGACTTATAGATTGGTAGTCAACACTTAGTTAAAAATCCCCAACCTCCCCCTTTTCCAGACGATTGCAAAACCTAATATCTCTAAACTAAAAAGAGTTTACATTCCAGAAAAGTTACACACATTTTTTGGAATCAACTCTTTGTACATTAGTGCATTGTCATTTTAGATGAATACTTTTTTCTTAACTCAAAACTTTGAGTTTCCTCTCTTTCTTCATCCTGTAAAAAAAAGAAAATTAGAACACAACAAAATGAAAATTTTAGAGTTTATGTATGGAAAAAATTTAAAACAATAACAAATGTAAGTAAAGAAAATTTATTCACACACCACAAATGAACACAAAAGTTTTGTTATCCAAGTTTGGGAAATTCCACTAGTTCAACCCTAATAGCTTGGAATTTTATAAGAATGAGATTTTTCTACACTTGCTTTAAAAAATGGATATACGTGCTTGAAACCTGTTAAAGATGCAAATGACCTATGGATCCAAACCTTTTAAAGAGAATAAAAGACGCTCTAAAATCTCAGGTGAACGTGCGGTGGGATAATTACCCGAGTCAAACAAGCCATTATTTTGCCCATTTACAAAAAGCTTACCTAACGATCATAGATGATTGTAAAGTGATTTATCATGCGTAACGGACTATATTTTTGTGAGAAATGACTTCTTGATTGGGATTCAACACTCATTTAAAAATTCCACGCTGCCCACTTTTCCCGGCCTTTGCAAAACCTAATATATAAAAACAAAAAAGAGTTTACAATCCCTAAAAATTACAGACATATTTTGGAATTATCTCTCTCTACATTTGTGAATTATGCATTTTAGATGTATACTTTTTTCTTAAATCAAAACTTGAGTCTTCACTTTCCCTTCATCTTGTAAACAAAAAAAGAGATAGAAGGCAATTAGATCATAACAAAATAAAAATTTTAGAGTTTATGTATGGAAAAAATTTAAAGCAATAACAAATGTAAGTAAAGAAAATTTATTCATGCACCACAAATGAACACAAAAGTTATTTTATCCAAGTTTGGGAAATTCCACTAGTTCAACCCTAATAGCTTGGAATTTTATAAGAAGAGATTTTTCTACACATGTTTTTAAAATTTGATATGCATCCTTGAAACATGTTAAAGATACAAATGACCTATGGATCCAAACCTTTTAAAGAGAATAACATATGCTCATTAAATTCTCAAGTGAACGTTCGATTGGATATTTACCCGAGTCAAACAAGCTATTATTTTGCCAATTTAAAAAAAGTTGACCTAACAATCTTAGATGATTTTAACGTGATTTATCACGCATAACGGGCTATAACTTTTTAAGGAAAGACTTACGGATTGGGTGTCAATACTCAGTTAAAAATCCTCCGCCTCCCCCTTTTCTCGACGATTGCAAAACCTAATATATAACAACTAAATAGAGTTTACAATCCCTAAAAATATCCCACACTTTTTGGAATTATCTCTCTCTATATTTGTGCATTGTACATTTCCATATTAGATATATTCTTTTTTCTTAAATCAAAGCCTTGAGTTTTCACTTTTGCTTCATCTCGTAAACAAAAAAAAGAAAAACATAAAAGGCAAAAAGATTACAAAAAAATGAAAATTTTAGAGTTTATGTATAGAAAAAATTTAAAGCAATACTAAATGTAAGTCAAGAAAATTTATTCACAGACCACGAATGAACACAAAAGTTTTGTTATCCAAGTTTGGGAAATTCCACTAGTTTAACCCTAATAGCTTGGAATTTTTTACGAAAGAGATTTTTCTACACATGTTTTAAAAAATGGATATGCATGCTTGAAACATGTTAAATATGCAAATGACCCATGGATCCAAACCTTTTAAAGAGAATAACAGACGCTCATTAATTTCTCAAGTGAATGTGTTGTGGGATATTTACCCGAGTCAAACAAGCCATTATTTTGCCTATTAACAAAAAGTTGACCTAACGATCATGGATGATTGTAAAATAATTTATCATGTGAAATGGGCTACATTTTTGTAATTAATGACTTATGGATTGGCAGTCAATATTTAGTTAAAAATCCCCCGCCTCCCCTTTTCCCGAAGATTGGAAAATATAAGATATAAAAACTAAAAAAAGTCATAATCCCTAAAAATTACTGACACTTTTTGGAATTATCTCTTTGTACATTTGTGTGTTGTGCATTTCTTTTTTAGATGTATACTTTTTTCATAAATCAAAACATCAGTTTTCACTTTCCCTTCATCTCGTTAATAAAAAAGAGATAAAAGGTGATAGATCACAGCAAAATGAAAATTTTAGAGTTTATGTACGGAAAAAATTTAAAGCAATATAAAATGTAAGTAAAGAAAATTTATTCACACACCACAAATGAACACAAAATTTTTGTTATCCAAGTTTTGAAATTCCACTAGTTCAACCTTAATTGCTTGGAATTTTATAAGAAAGAGATTTTTCTACACATGATTTACAAAATCGATATACATACTTGAAAGATGTTAAAGATGCAAACGACCTAAGGATCCAATCATTTTAAAGAGAATGACAAACGCTCATTAAATTCTCAAGTGAACGTGCGTTGGGATATTTACCCGAGTCAAACAACCCATTATTTTGCCCATTAACAAAAAGCTGACCTAACGATCATGCATGATTGTAAAGTGATTTATCATGTGTAATGGGCTATATTTTTATGACTAATGACTTATGGATTGGTAGTCAAAAGTAAGTTAAAAATCCCCACCTCCCCCTTTTCCTAACGATTGTAAAACCTAAGATATAAAAACTAAAAAGAGTTTACAATCCCTAAAAATTAATAACACTTTTTGGAAATATTCTCTCCACATTTGTGCAATGTGCATTTCAATTATAGATGTATACTTTTTCGTTAAATCAAAACTTGTGCTTTCACTTTCCCTTCATCTGGTAATAAAAAAGGAGATAAAAGGTAAATAGATCACAACAAAATGAAAATTTTAGAGTTGATGTATGGAAAAAATTTAAAGCAATAACAAATGTAAGTATAGAAAATTTATTCACGCACCACAAATGAACACAAAAGTTTTGTTATCCTAGTTTGGAAAATTCCACTAGTTCAACTCTAATAGCTTGGAATTTTATAAGAAGAGATTTTTCTACATATGTTTTAAAAAATGGATATGCATGCTTGAAACATGTTAAAGATGCAAATGACCTATGGATACAAACCTTTTAAGGAGAATAACAAATGCTCATTAAATTCTCCAGTGAACTTGCGGTAGGATATTTACTCGAGTCAAATGACCATTATTTTGCCCTTTAACAAAAAGATGACCTAATGATCATAGAAGATTGTAAAGTGATTTATCATGTAATAGGATATATTTTTTTGAGGAATGCATTATGAATTGGAGTCAACCCTCAGTTAAAAATCCCCCACCTTAGCCTTTTCCCGACGATTGGAAAACCTAATATATAAAAACTAAAAAGAGTTTACAATCCCTAAAAATTACAGACACTTTTTGGAATTATATCTCTCTACATTTGTGCATTGTGCATTGCCATTTTAGATGTATACTTTTTTCTTAAATAAAAACTTGAGTTTTCACTTTGCCTTCATCTCGTAAAGAAAAAAAGAGATAAAAGGCAAATAGTCCACAAAAAATGAAAATTTTAGAGTTTATGTATGGAAAAAATTTAAAGCAATAACAAATGTAAGTAAAGAAAATTGATTCACACAACACAAAAGAACACAAATGTTTTGTTATCCAAGTTTGGGAAACTCCACTAGTTCAACCCTAATAGTTTGGAATTTCATAAGAAAGAGATTTTTCTACACTTGTTTTAAAAAATGGATATGCATGTTTTAAAAATGTTAATGATGCAAATGACCTATGGATCCAAACCTTTTAAAGAGAATAACAGGCGCTCATTAAATTCCCAAGTGAACGTGCAGTGGGATATTTACCCGAGTCATACAAGTCATTATTTTGCCCATTTAGAAAAAGCTTTCCTAACGATCATAGATGATTGTAAAGTGATTTATCATGCGTAACGGGCTATATTTTTGTGAGGAATGACTTCTGGATTGGGAGTCAACACTCATTTAAAAATACCCTGCTTCCCCCTTTTCTCGACGATTGCAAAACCAAATATATAAAAACTTAAAAGAGTTTACAATCCCTAAAAATTATAGAAACCTTTTCGAATTTTCTCTCTCTACATTTGTGCATTGTAAATTTCCATTTTAGATGTATATTTTTTTCTTAAATCAAAACTTGATTCTGCACTTTCTCTTCATCTCGTAAACAAAAAAGAGATAGAAGTCAAATAGAGTACAACAAAATGAAAATTTTAGAGTTTATGTTTGGAAAAATTTTAATGCAATAACAAATGTAAGTAAATAAAATTGATTCCTGCACCACAAATGAACACAAAAGTTATTTTATCTATGTTTGGGAAATTCTACTAGTTCAACTCTAATAGCTTGAATTTTATAAAAAACAGATTTTTCTACACATGTTTTTAAAAATTGATATGCATGCTTGAAACATGTTAAAGATGCAAATGACCTTTGGATCCAAACCTTTTAAAGAGAATAACAAATGCTCATTAAATTCTCAAGTGAAAGTGCGATTCGATATTTACCCGAGTCAAACATTCCATTATTTTGCCTATTCACAAAAAGCTGACCTAACGATCATATATGATTGTGAAGTGATTTAGCATGCATAACGAGCTATAATTTTTTAAGGAAAGACTTACGGATTGGGAGTCAACACCCAGTTAAAAATCCCTCGCCTCCCCCTTTTCCTGACAATTGTAAAACCAAATATATAAAAACTAAAAAGAGTTTAAAATCCCTAAAAATAACAGACACTTTTTTAAATTATCTTCCTCTACATTTGTGCATTGTACATTTTCATATCAGATGTATTCTTTTTTCTTAAATCAAAACCTTGAGTTTTCACTTTCCCTTCATCACGTAAACAAAAAATAAAAAATAACAGGCAAATAAATTACAACAAAATGAAAGTTTTAGAGTTTATGTATGCAAAAAATTTAAAGCAATAACAAATGTAAGTTTGGGAAATTCCACCAGTTCAACCCTATTAGCTTGAAATTTTATAAGAAAGAGATTTTTCTACACATGTTTTAAAAAACTGATATGCCTGCTTGAAACAAGTTAAAAACGAAAATGACCTATGGATCCAAACCTTTTAAAGATAATAACTGACGCTCAATAAATTCTCAAGTGAACGTGTTGTGGGATATTTACCCGAGTCATACAAGCCATTATTTTGCCCATTTACAAAATGCTGACCTAACGATCATAGATGATTGTAAAGTGATTTATCATGCGTAACAGGCTATATTTTTGTATGGAATGACTTATGGATTGGGAGTCAACACTTTGTTAAAAAATCCCCCGCCTCTCCCTTTTCTTGACGGTTGCAAACCCTTATGTATAAAAACTAACAAGAGTTTACATTCCCTAAATATTACATACACTTTTTGGAATTATCCCTCTCTACATTTGTGCATTGTGCATTTCCTTTTTAGATGTATAATTTTTTCTTAAATATAAACTTGAGTTTTCACTTTCCCTTCTTCTCGTAAAAAAAAAAGAGATAAAAGGCAAATAGATTAAAAAAAATGAAAATCTTAGAGTTTGTGTATGGAAAAAATTTAAAGCAATACCAAACATAAGTAAAGAAAATTTATTCACACACCACAAAAGAACACAAAAGTTTTGTTATCCAAGTTTTGGAAATTCCACTAGTTCAACTCTAATAGCTTAGAATTTTATAAGAAATAGATTTTCCTACACATGTTTTAAAAAATGGATGCGCATGCTTGAAACATGTTAAAGATGCAAATGGCCAATGGATCCAAACCTTTTAAAGAGAATAAGAGACACTCATTAAATTCTCAAGTGAACGTGCGGTGGGATATTTACCCGAGTCATACAAGCCATTATTTTTCCCATTTACAAAAACTTGACCTAACAATCATAGATGATTGTAAAGTGATTTATCATGCGTAACAGGCTATATTTATGTAATGAATGACTTATGGTTTGGGAGTCAACACTCAGTTAAAAATCCCCGCCTCTCCCTTTCCCGACAATTACAAATCCTAATATAAAAAAAAAAAGAGTTTAAAATCCCTAAAAATTACAGACACTTTTTAAAATTATCTCTCTCTACATTTGTTCATTGTGCATTTAGATTTTAGATGTATACAGTTTTCTTGAATCAAAACTTGAGTTTCCACTTTCCCTTCATCTCGTAAACAAAAAAGAGAAAAAAGGCAAATAGATCACTACAAAATGAAAATTTTAGAGTTTATGTATGGAAAAATTTCAAAGCAATAAAAAATGTAAGTAAAGAAAATTTATTGATGCACCACAAATGATCACAAAAGTTTATTTATCAGAGTTTGGGAAATTCCACTAGTTCAGCCCTAATAGCTTGGAATTTTATCAGAAAGAGATTTTCTACACATGTTTTAAAAAGGCATGTGCATGCATGAAACATGTTAAATATGAAAATGACCTATGGATCCAAACCTTTTAAAGAGAATAACAAACGCTCATTAAATTCTCAATTGAACGTGCGGTGGGATATTTACCCGTGTCAAACAAGACATTATTTTGCCCTTTCAAAAAAAGCTGACCAACCGATCATGGATGATTGTAAAGTGATATATCATGCGTAACGGGCTGTATTTTGGTGATGAATGACTTATCGATTGGCAGTAAACACTAAGTTAAAAATCCCCCGCCTCCCCCATTTCCCGACAATTGCAAAACAAAATATATAAAAATAAAAAGTGTTTTCAATCCCTAAAAATTACAGACACATTTTGGAATTATCTCTCTCTACATTTGTGCGTTGTGAATTTCTATTTTAGATGTATACTTTTCTCTTAAATCAAAACTTGAGTTTTAACTTTCCCTTCATCTCGTAAACAAAAAAGAGATAAAAGGCAAATAGATCACAAAAAAATGAAAATTTTAGAGTTGTATGGAAAACATTTAAAGAAATAACAAATGTAAGAAAATAAAATGTATTCACACACAACAAATGAACACAAAAGTTTTTTTATCCAAGTTTTGGAAATTCAACTAGTTCAACCCTAATAGGTTGGAATTTTATAAGAAAGAGATTTTTCAATAAATGTTTTAAAAAATGGATATGCATGCTTGAAACATGTTAAAGATGCAAATGACCTATGGTTCCAAACCTTTTAAAGAGAATAACAGACACTCATTAATTTCTCAAGTGAACGTACGGTGGGATATTTACTCGAGTCAAACTAGCCATTATTTTGCCCATTAACAAAAAGTTGACCTAACGATCATGGATGTTTGTAAAGTGATTTGTCATGCGTAACGGGCTATATTTTTGTAATTAATGACTTATGGATTGGCAGTCAACATTCAGTTAAAAATCCCCCGCCTCCCCCTTTTCCCTACGATTGGAAAACCTAAGATATAAAAACTAAAAACATTTTACAATCCCTAAAAATTACTGACACTTTTTGGAATTATCTCTCTCTACATTTTTGAGTTGAGCATTTCAATTTTAGATGTATACTTTTTTCATAAATCAAAACTTGGGTTTTCACTTTCCCTTCATCTCGTAAACAAAACAAAGATAAAAGGCAAATAGATCACAGCAAAATGAAAATTTTAGAGTTTATGTATGAAAAAAATTTAAAGCAATAACAAATGTAAGTAAAGAAAATTTATTCATGCACCACAAATGAACAAAAAATTATTGTTATCCAAGTTTTGGAAATTCCACTAGTTCAACCCTTATATCTTGGAATTTTATAAGAAAGAGATTTTCTACACATGATTTAAAAATTGGATATGCATGCTAGAAACCAGTTAAAGATGCAAATGACCTATGGATCCAAACATTTTAAAGAGAATAAAAAATGCTCATTAAATTCTCAAGAGAACGTGCGGTGGGATATTTACCCGAGTCAAACAAGCTATCATTTTGCGCATTTACAAAAAGCATACCTGAAGATCATAGATGATTGTAAAGTGATTTATCATGCATAATTTGCTATATGTTTTTTATTAATGACTTATGGATTGGCATTCAACAGTAAGTTAAAAATCCCCCACCCCCCCCCCCCCCCCCCCTCCCCCTTTTCCCAATGATTGTAAAACCTAAGATATAAAAACTAAAAAGAGTTTACAATCCCTAAAAATTACTGACGCTTTTTGGAATTATCTCTCTCTACATTTGTGCCTTGTGCATTTCAATTTTAGAAGTATACTTTTTTCTTAAATCAAAACTTGTGTTTTCACTTTCCCATCATCTCGTAAACAAAAAAGAGATAAAAGGCAAATAGATCTCAAGAAAATGAAAATTTTAGAGTTTATGTATGGAAAAAATTTAAAACAATAACTAATGCGAGTAAAGAAAATTTATTCACGCACCACAAATGAATAGAAAACTTTTGTTATCCAAGTTTTGAAAATTCCACTAGTTCAACCCCAATAGTTTGGAATTTTATAAGAAAGAGATTTTTCTACACATGTTTTAAAAATGGATATGCAAGCTTGAAACATGTTAAAGATGAAAATGATCTATGTATCCAAATCTTTTAAGCAGAATAACAGACGCTCATTAAATTCTCATGTGAACTTGCAGTGGGATACTTACCCGAGTGAAATTACCATTTTTTTTCCCATTAAAAAAAGCTAACCTAACGATCACAGATGATTGTAAAGTGTTTTATCATGCATAACAGGCTATATTTTTGTGAGGAATGAATTATGGATTGGGAGTCAACACTCATTTAAACATCCCATGACTCTCTCTACATTTGTGCATGGTGCTTTTCCATTTTAGCTGTATAATTTTTTCTTAAATCAAAACATGAGTCTTCACTCTCCCTTCATCTCGCAAACAAAAAAGAGATAAAAGGCAAATAGATCACAACAAAATGAAAATTTTAAAGTTTATGTATAGGAAAAAATTTTAAGCAATAACAAATGTAAGTAAAGAAAATTTATTCACGCACCACAAATGAACCCAAAAGTTATTTTATGCAAGTTTGGGAAATTCCACTAGTTTAATCCTAATAGCTTGGAATTTTATAAGAAAGACATTTTTCTACACGTTTTAAATAAATGGATATGTATACTTGAAACATGTTAAAGATGCAAATGACCTATGAATCCAAACCTTTTAAAGATAATAACAGATGCTCATAAAATTCTCAAGTGAACGTGCGGTGGGAAATTTACCCGAGTCAAACAAGCCATTACTTTGCCCATTGATAAAAAGTTGACCTAACGATCATAGATGATTGTAAAGCGATTTATCATGTCTAACGGGCTATATTTTTGTGAGGAATGACTTATGGACTGGGAGTCAACACTCAGTTAAAAATCTCTTGCTTACCCCATTTCTCGACTATTGCAAAACCTCACAAATAAAAACAAAAGAGAGTTTACAATCCCTAAAAATTACAGACACTTTTTAGAATTATCTCACTCTACATTTGTGCATTGTGCATTTCCTTTTTAGATTTATAATCTTTTCTTAAATCAAATTTTGGGTTTTCACTTTCCCTTCATCTCGTAAACAAAAAAGAGATAAAACGTAAATAGATTACAACAAAATTAAAATTTTAGAGTTTATGTATGGAAAAAATTTAAAGCAATAACAAATGTAAGTAAAGAAAATTTATTCATGCACCACAAATAAACACAAAAGTTATTTTATGCAAGTTTGGGAAATTCCACGAATTCAACCCTAACTGCTTGGAATTTTATAAGAAATAGATTTTTCTACACATGTTTTAAAAAATGGATATGCATGCTTGAAACATGTTAAAGATGCAAATGACCAATGGATCCAAACCTTTTAAAGAGAATAATTGACGCTCATTAAATTCTCAAGTGAGCGTGCGGTGGGATATTAACCCGAGTCATACAAGCCACTATTTTGCTCATTTACAAAATGCTGACCTAACGATCATAGATGATTGTAAAGTGATTTATCGTGCATAACAGGCTATAGTTTTGCAAAGAATGGCTTATGGATTGGGAGTCAACAATCAGTTAAAAATTCCCCACCTCTCCCTTTTCTAGACGATTGCAAACCCTAAGATATAAAAACTAAAAAGAGTTTACGATCGCTAAAAATTACAGACACTTTTTGGAATTATCTCTCTCTACATTTGTGCATTGTGCATTTCCACTTTAGATGTATACTTTTTTGTTAAATATAAACTTGAGTTTTCACTTTCCCTTCTTCTCGAAAATAAAAAAGAGATAAAAGGCAAATAGATCACAAAAAAATTAAAATTTTAGAGTTTATGTATGGAACAAATTTAAAACGATAAAAAATATTAGTAAAGAAAATTTATTCACGCACCACAAATGAACACAAAAGTTTTGTTATCCAAGTTAGGAAATTCCACTAGTTGAACCCTAATAGCTTGGAATTTTATAAGAAAAAGATTTCTCTACACAAGTTTTAAAAAAATGGATGTGCATGCTTGAAACATGTTAAAGATAAATATGACCAATGGATCCAAACCTTTTAAAGAGAATAACAGACGCTCATTAAATTCACAAGTGAATGTTTGGTGGGATACTTACCCGAGTCATACAAGCCATTATTTTTCCCATTCACGAAAGGTTGACCTAACGATCATAGATGATTGTAAAGTGACTTAACATGTGTAACGGGCTATATTTATGTAACGAATGACTTATGGATTGGGATTCAACACTCAATTAAAAATCCCCCGCCTCTCCCTTTTCCTGATGATTACAAATCCAAATATATAAAACTAAAAAGAGTTTACAATCCCTAAAAATTACAAAAAAATTTTGAAATTATCTCTCTCTACATTTGTGCATTGTGCATTTACATTTTAGATATATACTTTTTTCTTAAATCAAAACTAGAGTTTTCACTTTCCGTTCATCTTGTAAACAAAAAAGCAAAAAAAAGGCAAATAGATCACAACAAAATGAAAATTTTAGAGTTTATGTATGGAAAAAATTTAAAGCAATAACAAATGTAAGTAAATAAAATTTTTTGATGCACCACAAATGAACACAAAAGTTTATTTATCCAAGTTTGGGAAATTCCACTAGTTCTACCCTAATAGCAAGGAATATTTTATAAGAAAGATTTTTCTACACATGTTTTAAAAAATGGATGTAAAACATTTTAAAGATGCAAATGACCTATGGATCCAAACCTTTTAAAGAGAATAACAGACGCTTGATAATTTCTAAAGTGAACGTGTGGTGGGATATTTACCCAAGTCAAACTAGCCATTATTTTACCCATTAACAAAAAGCTAACGTAACGATCATGGATGATTGTAAAGTGATTTATCATGCGTAAAGAGCTATATTTTTGTGACTAATGACTTCGTTTGCGCGTTGTACATTTCCATTTTAGATGTATACTCTTTTCATAAATCAAAAATTTCCCTTCATCTCATAAACAAAAAAGAGATAAAATGCAAATAGATCACAACAAAATGAAAATTTTAGAGTTTAAGTATGGAAAAAATTTCAATCAATAACAAATGTAAGTAAAGAAAATTTATTCACGCACCACAAATGAACACAAAACTTTTATTATCCAAGTTTTGGAAATTCCCCTAGTTCAACCCTAATAGCTTGGAATTTTTTAAGACGGAGATTTTTCTACACATGATTTAAAAACATGAATATACATGCTAGAAACATTTTAAAGAGGCAAATGACCTATGGATCCAAACCTTTTAAGGAGAATAAAAGACGCTCATTAAATTCTCAAGTGAACTTGCGGTGGGATATTTATCCAAGTCAAACGACCGTTATTTTGCCCATTAACAAAAATATGACCTAATGATCACAGATGATTGTAAAGTGATTTATCATGCGTAACAGGCTATATTTTTATGAGGAATGACTTTTGGATTGGGAGTCAACACTCGTGTAAAATTCTCCCACTTTCCTCATTACCCGACGATTGCAAAACCTAACATATAAAAACTTAAAAGAGTTTACAATCCCAAAAATTACAGAAAATTTTTTAAATTATCTCTCTCTACATTTGTGCATTGTGCATTTCCTTTTTAGATGTATACTTTTTTCTTAAATCAAAACTTGAGTGTTCACTTTCCCTTCATCTCATAAACAAAAAAGAGATAAAAGGCAAGATCACAACAAAATGAAAATTTTAGAGTTTATGTATGGAAAAAAACTTGAAGCAATAACAAATGTAGGTAAAGAAAATTTATTCAAGCACCACAAAAGAACACAAAAGTTATTTTATCCAAGTTTGTGAAATTCCACTAGTTCAACCCTAATAACTTGGAATTTTATAAGAAAGACATTTTTCTAAACATGTTTTATAAAATGGATATGCATGTTTGAAACATGTTAAAGATGCAAATGACCTATGGATCCAAACCTTTTAAAGAGAATAACAGACGTTCATTAAATTCTCAAGTGCACTAGCGGTGGGAAATTTTCCCGAGTCAAACAAGCCATTATTTTTTCCATTTACAAAAAGCTCACCTAACAATCGTAGATGATTGTAAAGAGATTTATCTTGTCTAACGGGCTATATTTGTTTGAGGAATGACTTATGGATTGGAAGTCAACACTCAGTTAAAAATCCCCCGACTCCCCCTTTTCTCGACGATTGCGAAACCTAACATATAAAAACTAAAAAGAGTTTACAATCCCTAAAAATTACATACACTTTTTGGAATTATCTCTCTCTACATTTGTGTATTATGGACTTCCATTTTAGATGTATACTTTTTTCTTAAATCAAAACTTGAGTTTTCACTTTCCCTTCATCTCGTACACAAAAAAGAGATAAAAGGTAAATAGAAGACAACAAAATGAAAATTTAAGAATTTAAGTATGGAAAAATTTTAAAGCATTAACAAATGTAAGTAAAGAAAGTTTATTCACGGACCACAAATGAACACAAACGTATTGTTGTCCAAGTTTGGGAAATTCCACTAGTTCAACCCTAATAGTTTGAAATTTTATAATCAGAGATTTTTCTACACATGTTTTAAAAAATGGATATGCTTGCTTGAAACATGTTAAAGATACAAATGACCTATGGATCCAAACCTTTTAAGGAGAATAATAGACGCTCATTAAATTCTCAAGTGAACTTGTTGTGGTATATTTACCCGTGTCAAACGACCACTATTTTGCCCATTAACAAAAAGTTGACCTAACAATCATAGATAATTGTAAAGTGATTTATCATGCATAACGGGCTATATTTTGGTGAGGAATGAATTATGTATTGGGAGTCAACACTCAGTTAAAAATCCCCACCTCCACCTTTTCCCGACGAATGCAAAACCTAATATATAAAAACTAAAAAGAGTTTACAATCCCTAAAAATTACAAACACTTTTGGAATTATCTCTCTCTACATTTTTGCATTGTGCATTTGCATTTTAGATGTATACTTTTTTCTTAAATCAATACTTAGCTTTTCACTTTGCCTTCATCTCGTAAACGAAAAAGAGAGAAAATGCAAATAGACCACAACATAACGAAAGTTTTAGAGTTTATGTATGGAAAATATTTAAATTAATAACAAATGTAAGTAAATAAAATTGATTCCTGCACCACAAAAGAACACAAAAGTTTTGTTATCCGAGTATGGGAAATTCCACTTTTTCAACCCTAATAGCTTGAAATTTTATAAGAAAAATATTTTTCTACATATGCTTTAAAAAATGGATATGCATGTTTGAAACATGTTAAAGATGCAAATGACCTATGGATCCAAACCTTTTAAAGAGAATAACAGACGCTCATTAAATTCTAAAGTGAACGTGTGGTGGGATATTTTCCTGAGTCAAAAAAGGCATTATTTTGCCCATTTACAAAAAGCTTACCAAACGATCATAGATGATTGTAAAGTGATTTGCATGCATAACGGTCTATAGTTTTGTGAGGAATGACTTCTGGATTGGGAATCAACACTCATTTAAAAATCCCCCGCTTCCCCCTTTACCCAACGAATGCGAAATCTAATATATAAAAACTAAAAAGAGTTTACAATCTCTAAAAATTACAGAAATTTTTTGGAATTATCTCTCTATATATTTGAGCTTTGTGCATTTAATTTTGGATGTATACTTTTTTCTTCAATCAAAACTTGAGTCTTCACTTTCCCTTCATCTCGTAAACAAAAAAGAGATAAAATGCAAATAGATCACAACAAAATGAAAATTTTAGAGTTTCTGTATGGAAAAAACTTAAAGCAATAAAAAATGTAAGTAAAAAAAATTTATTAACGCACCAAAAATGAACACAAAAGTTATTTTATCCAAATTTGAGAAATTCCACTAGTTCAACCTAATAGCTTGGAATTTTATAAGAAATACATTTTTCTACACATGTTTTTAAAAATGGATATGCATGCTTGAAACATGTTAAAAGCTCACCTAACAATCATAGATGGTTGTAAAGAGATTTATCATGTTTAATGAGCTAAAAATTAAAGATACTTTTTGGAATTATCTCTCTCTACATTTGTGTATTGTGCATTTCCATTTTAGATCTATACTTTTTTCTTAATTCAAAACTCGAGTTATCACTTTCCTTCATCTCATAAACAAAAAATAGATAACAGGTAAATAGATGACGACAAAATGAAAATTTTAGAGTTTATGTATGGAAAAAATTTAAAGCAATAAAAAATGTAAGTAAATAAAATTTATTCACGCACCTCAATGAACACAAAAGTTTTGTTATCCAAGTTTGGGAAATTCCACTAGTTCAACCCTAATAGGTTGGAATTTTATAAGAAGAGATTTTTCTACACATGTTTTAAAAAATGGAAATGCATGCTTGAAACATGTTAAAGATGTAAATGACCTATGAATCCAAACCTTTTAAGGAGAATAACAAACGCTCATTAAATTATAAAGTGAACTTGCTATGGGATATGTACCCAAGTCCAATGAGCCATTATTTTGCCCGTTAAAAAAAAGCTGACCTAACGATCATAGATGATTGTAAAGTGATTTATAATGCGAAACGGGCTATATTTTTGTGAGGAATGACTTATTTTTTGGGAGTCAACACTCAGCTAAACCCCCCCCCCCCCCCCCTTTTTCCCGACGATTGCAATACCTAATAAATAAAAACTAAAAAGAGTTTACAATCCCTAAAAGTTACACACACGTTTTGGAAATATCACTCTCCTCATTTGTGCATTGTGCATTTCCAATTTAGATGTATACTTTTTTCTTAAATCAAAACTTGAGTTTTCACTTTCCCTTCATCTCGTAAACAAATAAGAGATTAAAGGCAAATATATCACAAAAAAAATTAAAATTTTAGAGTTTATGTATAGAAAATATTAAGAAGCAATAACAAATGTAAGTAAAGAAAATTTATTCACGCACCACAAATGAACACAAAAGTTTTGTTTGGAAAATTGTACTAGTTCAACTCTAATATCTTGGAATTTTATAAGAAAGAGATTTTTTCACACATGTTTTAAAAAATGGATATGCATGCTTGAAACAAGTTAAAGGTGAAAATGACCTATGGATCCACACCTTTTAAGTAGAATAACAGACACTCATAAATTTTCAAGTGAACGTGCAGTGGGATATTTACCTGAGTCAAACAAGCCATTATTTTTCCCATTAATTTTTTTTTTTACCTAACGATCATAGATGATTGTAAAGTGATTTATCATGTGCAATGGGCTATATTTTTTTGAGGAATTACTTCTGGATTGGGAGTCAACACTCATTTAAAAATCCCCCGCTTCCCCCTTTACCCGACGATTGCAAAACCCAATATATAAAAACTAAAAAGAGTTTACAATCCCTAAAAATTACATACACTTTTTGGAATTATCTCTCTCTAGATTTGTGCATTGCGCATTTCCATTTTAGTAGAATACTTTTTTCTTAAATCAAAATTTGAGTCTTGACTTTCCCTTCATGTTGTAAACAAAAAAGTGATAAAAGGCAAATAGATCACAACAAAACGAAAATTTTTAGAGTTCATGAATGGAAAAAAACTTAAAGCAATAAAAACTGTAAGTAAAGAAACTTTTTTCACACACCAGAAATAAACACAAAAGTTATTTTGTCCTAGTTTGGAAAATTCCACTAGTTCAACCCTAATAGCTTGGAATTTTATAATAAAGACATTTTTCTACACATGTTTTAAAAAATGGATATGAATGCTTGAAACATGTTAAAGAAGCAAATGACCTATTGATCCAAACCTTTTAAAGAGAATAACTAAAACTCATTAAATTCTCAAGTGAACGTGCGGTGGGAAATTTACCCGAGTCAAACAAGCCATTATTTTGCCCATTTACAAAAAGCTCACCTAACCATCATAGATGATTGTAAAGAGATTTATCATGTCTAACGGGTTATATTTTTGTGAGGAATCTTATGGGTTGGGAGTCAACCCTTAGTTAAAAATCTCCCACCTCCTCCTTTTCTTGATGATTACAAAACCTAACATATAAAAACTAAAAAGAGTTTACAATCCCTAAAAGTTACAGACACTTTTTCGAATTATCTCTCTCTACATTTGTGTATTGTACAATTACATTTTAGATGTATACTTTTTTCTTAAATTAAAACTTGAGTATTCACTTTCCTTTCATCTCGTAATAAAAAAAGAGGTAAAAGGTAAATAGATGACAACAAAATGAAAATTTTAGAGTTTATATATGGAAAAAATTTAAAGCAATAACAAATATTAGTAAAAAAAATTTATTCACGCACGACAAATGAGCACAAAAGTTTTATTATCCAAGTTTGGGAAATTCCTCTAGTTCAACCCTAATAGCTTGGAATTTTATAAGAAGAGACTTTTCTACACTTGTTTTAAAAACTGGATATGCATGCTTGGAACATGTTAAAGATGCAAATGACCTATGGTTCCAAACCTTTTAAGGCGAATAACAGACGGTCATTAAATTCTCAAGTGAATTTGCAGTGGGATAGTTACCTGAGTCAAATGAGCCATTCTTTTGCCCATTCACAAAAAGTTGACCTAATGATCACAGATGATTATAAAGTTATTTATCAGGCGTAATGGGCTATATTTTTGTGTGGAAGGACTTATGAATTGGGAGTCAACACTCAATTAAAAATCCCCCGCCTCCTCCTTTTTGTGACGATTGCAAAACCTAATATATAAAAACTAAAAAGAGTTTACAATCCTTACAAATTAGAGACACTTTTTGGAAATATCTCTCTCCTCATTTGTGCATTGTGCATTTCCATTTTAGATGTATACTTTTTTCTTAAATCAAAACTTGAGTTTTCAGTTTCCGTTCATCTCGTAAACAAAAAAGAGATAAAAGGCAAATAGATCACAACAAAATGAAAAATTTAGAGTTTATAAAAGGAAAAAATTTAAAGCAATAACAAATCAAAGTAAAGAAAATTTCTTCACGCACTACAAATGAACACAAAAGTTTTGTTATCCAAGTTTTTTGGAAATTCCACTAGTTCAACCCTAATTGCTTCGAATTATATAAGAAAGAGATTTTTCTACACATGTTTTAAAAAATGGATATGCATACTTGAAACATGTTAAAGATGCAAATGACCTATTGATCCAAACCTTTAAAAGAAAATAATAGACATTAATTAAATTCTCAAGTGAACGTGCAGTGAGATTTTTACCCGAGTCAAACAAGCCATTATTTTACCCATTTACAAAAAGTTAACATAACGATCATGGATAGTCTTAAATCGATTTATCATGTCTAACGGGCTATATTTTTCTGAGAAATGACTTATGGATTGGGAGTCAACACTTAGTTAAAAATCCCCTGCCTCCCCCTTTTCGCGACTATTGAATAACCTAATATATTAATACTAAAAAGAGTTTACAATCCCTAAAAATTACAAAAAAAATTTGGAATTATCTCTCTCTACATTTTGGCATTGAGCATTTTCATTTTAAATTTATACTTTTTTCTTAAAGCAAAACTTGAGTTTTCACTTTCCTTTCATCTCGTAAAAAATAAAGCGATAAAAGGCAAAGAGATCACAACAAAATGAAAATTTTAGAGTTTATGTATGTAAAAAATTTAAAGCAATAACAAATGTAAGTAAAGAAAATTTATTCACGCACCACAAATGAGCACAAAAGTTTTGTTATCCAAGTTTGGGAAATTCCACTACTTCAACCCTAATAGCTCTGAAATTTATAAGAAAGAGATATTTCTACACATGTTTTAAAAAATGGATATGCATGCTTGAAACATGTTACAGATGCAAACGACCTATGGATCCAAACCTTTTAAAAAGAATAACAGATGCTCATGAAATTCTCTAGTGAATGTGCGGTAGGATATTTACCTGAGTCAAACAAGCCATTATTTTGCCCATTTAAAAAACGCTGACCTAACGATCAAAGATGATTGTAAAATGATTGATCATGTGTAACGGGTTGTATTGTTGTGAGGAATGACTTATGGCTTGGGAGTCAATACTAAGTTAAAATTCCCCCACCTCCCCTTTTCCCAACGATTGCAAAACCTTATACATAAAAACTAAAAAGAGATTACAATCCCTGAAAATTACATACGCTTTATGGAATTACCTACATTGGTGCATTGTGCATTTCTGTTTTAGATGTATACTTTTTTCTTAAATCAAAACTTGAGTTTTCACTTTTCCTTCATTTCATAAACAAAAAAGAGATAAGGCAAATAGATCCCAACAAAATGATAATTTTAGAGTGTATGGAAAAAATTTAAAGAAATAACAACTGTAAGTAAAGAAAATTTATTCACACACCATAATAAACACAAAATTTTTGTTATCCAAGTTTGGGAAATCCACTAGATCAACCCTAATAGCTTCGAATTTTGTAACAAAGAGATTTTTCTACACATGTTTTAAAAAAAGGATATTCCATGCTTGAAACAAGTTAAAGATGCAAATGACCTATGGATCCAAACCATTTTAAGAGAATAACAGACGCTCATTAAATTCTAAAGTGAACGTACGGAGGGAAATTTACCCAAGTCAAACAAGCCACTATTTTGCCCATTTACTAAAAGTTGACCTAACAATCATAGATGATTGTAAAGTGATTTATCATGCATAACGGGATATATTATTTTCAAGAATGACTTATGGATTGGGAGTCAACATTAAGTTAAAAATCCCCCACCTCCCCCTTTTCTCGATGATTGCAAAACCTAATATAAAAAAACTAAAAATACGTTATAATCCATAAAAATTACAGACACTTTTTGAAATTATATCTCTCTACATTTGTGCATTGTGCATTTTGATTTTAGATGTATACTTTTTTCTTAAATCTAAACTTGAGTTTTCACTTTCCCTTCATCTCGTAAACAAAAAAAGAGAAAAAGTCAAAAAGATCTCAACAAAATGAAAATTTTGGAGTTTATGTTTGGAAAAAATTTAAAGCAATAAGAAATGTAAGTAAAGAAAATTTATTCACGCACCACAAATGAACACAAAAGTTTATTTATTGAAGTTTGGGAAATTCCACTCGTTCAACCCTAATAGCTTGGAATTTTATAAGAAAGAGATTTTTTTACACATATTTTAAAAAATGGATATGCACGCTTCAAACATGTTAAAGATGCAAATGACCTTTTGATCCAAACCTTTTAAAGAGAATAACAGACGCTCATTAAATTCTCAAGTGAATGACCGGTGGGATATTTACCCGAGTCAAACAAGCCATTATTTTGCCCATTTCAAAAAGCCGACCTAACAATCATAGATGATTGTAAAGCGATTTATCATGCCTAACGGACAATATTTTTGTGAGGACTTACTTACGGATTGGGACTTAACTCTCCGTTAAAAATCCCTCGCCTCCCCCTTTTCACAACGATTGCTAAACCTATTATATAAAAAATTAAAAAGAGTTTACAATCCAAACAACTTAAAAAAACTTTTTGGAAATACTACTCTCTATATTTGTGCATTGTGGATTTCCATTTTGGATGTATACCTTTTTCTTAAATCAAAACTTGATTTTTCACTTTCCACTCAGCTCGTGTATTAAAAAGAGATAAAAGAAAAATAGATCACAACAAAATGAAAATTTTAGAGTTTATTTGCGGAAAAAATTTAAAGCAATAACAATTGTAAGTAAATAAAAGTTATTCACGCACTACAAATGAGCACAAAAGTTTTGTTATCCAAGTTTGGGAAATTCCACTAGTTCAACCCTAATAGCATGGAATTTTAATAGAAAGAGATTTTTCTATACATGTTTTAAAAAATGGATATGCATGCTTGAAACATGTTAAATATGCAAATGACCTATGGATCCAAACCTTTTAAAGAGAATAACAGACTCTCGTTAAATTATCAAGTGAACGTGCGATGGGATATTTGCCTGAGTCAAACAAGCCATTATTTTGCTCATTTAAAAAAAGCTGACCTAACGATCATAGATGATTGTAAAGTGATTTATAATGCGTAACATGCTCTATTTTTGTGAGGAATGACTTATGGATTGGGAGTCAACACTCAGTTAAAAATTCCCCGCCTCACCTTTTCTCGACGATTGAAAAACCTAAGATATAAAAACTAAAAAGAGATTACAATCCCTCAAAATTAAAAAAACTTTTTGGAATTATATCTCTCTACATTTTTGCATCGTGCATTTCTATTTTAGATGTATACTTTTTTCTTACATCAAAACTTGAGTTTTCACTTTCCCTTCATCTCGTAAACAAAAAAGAGTTAAAATGCAAATAGATCACAACAAAATGATAATTTTAGAGTTTATGTATGGAAAAAATTTAAAGCAATAAAAAATTTAAGTAAATAAAATTTATTCACGCACCATAAATGAACACAAAATTTTTGTTATCCAAGTTTGGGAAATTCCACTAGTTCAACCCTAATAGCATGAAATTTTATAAGAAATTGATTTTTCTACATATGTTTTAAAAAAACGATATGCATGCTTGAAACATGTTAAAGATGCAAATGATTTATGGATTGAAAACTTTTAAAGAGAATAACAGACGCTCATTAAATTCTCAAGTGAACATTCGGTGGGAAATTTACCTGAGTCAAACAAGCCATTATTTTGCCCATTTACAAAAAACTGACCGAACAATCATAGATGATTGTAAAATGATTTATCATGTGTAACAGGCTATATTTTTGTGAGGAATGACTTATGGATTGGGAGTCAACACTCAGTTAAAAATCCCCCTTCTCCCCCTTTTTTCCGACGATTGCAAAACCTAATATATAAAAACTAAAAATACATTACAATCCATAAAAATTACAGACATTTTTTGGAATTATATCTCACTACATTTGTGCATTGTGCATTTCCATTTTAGATGTATAATTTTTTCTTAAATCAAAACTTGAGTTTTCGATTTCCATTCATCTCGTAAACAAAAAAGAGATAAAAGGCAAAAAGATCTCAACAAAATGAAAATTTTAGAGTTTATGTATGAAAAAAATTTAATGCAATAAAAAATTTAAGTAAAGAAAATTTATTCATGCACCAAAAATGAACACAAAATTTTAATTATCCAAGTTTGGGAAATTCAACTATTTTAACCCTAATAGCTTGGAATTTTATAAGAAAGAGATTTTCTACACATGTTTTAAAAAATGGATATGCACGCTCCAAACATGTTAAAGATGCAAACGACCTTTTGATCCAAACCTTTTAAAGAGAATAACAGACTCTCATTAAATTCTCAAGTGAATGAGCGGTGCGATATTTACCCAAGTGCAACAAGCCATATTTTTCCCGTTTCAGAAAGCTGACCAAACGATCATAGATAATTGTAGTGAGATTTATCATGCCTAATGGGCAATATTTTTGTTAGAAATTACTTATGAAGTCGGAGTTAACACTCACTTAAAAATCTCACGGCTCCCCCTTTTCGTGACGATTGCAAAACCTAATATATAAAAACTAAAAAGAGTTTACTTTCCCTAAAAATTAAAGATACTTTTTGGAATTATCTCCCTCTACGTTTGTGTATCATGCATTACCTTTTTAGATGTATACTTTTTTCTTAAATCAAAACTTGAGTTTTCACTTTCCCTTCATCTCATAAACGAAAAAGAGATAAAAGGTAAATAGATCACAACAAAATGAAAATTTTTTAGTTTATGTTTGGAAAAAATTTAAAGAAATAACAAATGTAAGTAACGAAAATTTATTCACACAACACAAATGAACACAAAAAAGTTTTGTTATCCAAGTTTTGGAAATTTGAGTAGTTCAACCCTGATAGCTTGGAATTTTATAAGAAAGAGATTTTTCTACAGATATTTAAAAAAATGGATAAGCATGCTTGAAACATGTTAAAGATGCAAATGACCTATCGATCCAAACCTTTTAAAGAGAATAATAGACGCTCATTAAATTTTCAAGTGAACGTACGGTCAGATATTTACCCGAGTCAAACAAGCCATTATTTTTCCCATTTTCAAAAAGCTGACCTAACAATCATGGTTGATTTTAAAGTGATTTATCATGATTGTTAGATTTTTTATAACGGGCTATATTTTTGTGCGGAATGACTTATGGATTGGGAGTCAACACTTTGTTAAAAATCTCCTGCCTCCCCTTTTCCCGACAATTGCAAAACCTAATTTATAAAAACTAAAAAGAGTTTACATTCCATAAAAATTATAGACACTTTTTGGAATTATCTCTCTCTACATTTGTGCATTGAGCATTTCCATGTTAGATGTATACTTTTTTCTTAAATCAAAACTTGAGTTTTCACTTTGCCTTCTTCTCGTAAACAAAAAAAGAGACAAAAGGCAAATAGAAGACAACAAAATAAAAATTTTAGATTTTATGTGTGGAAAAAAAATAAAGTAATAACAAATGTAAGTAAAGAAAATTTATTCACACACCACAAATGAACACAAAAGTTTTGTTATCCAAGTTTGGGAAATTCCACTAGTTCAACCCTAATTGCGTGTAATTTTATAAGAATGATATTTTTCTGCACATGTTTTTAAAAATGGTTGTGAATGCTTGAAACATGTTATAGATGCAAATGACATGGATCCAAACCTTTTAAAGAGAATAACAGACGCTCATTAAATTCTTTACCCATTTACAAAAAGGTGACCTAACGATCATGGATGATTGTAAAGTGATTTATCAAGCGTAACGGGCAATATTTTTGTGAGGAATGACTTAGGATTTGAAGTCAACACTCAGTTAAAAATCCCCCGCTTGCCCCTTTTCTCGACGATTGAAAAACCGTAAATATAAAAGCTAAAAAGAGTTTTCAATCCCTAAAAATTACAAACACTTTTTGGAATTATCTCCCTCTACATTTGTATGTTGTGCATTTCCATTTTAGATGTATACTGTTTTCTTAAATCAAAACTTGAGTTTTCACTTTCCCTTCATCTCGTAAACAAAAAAGAGATAAAGTCAAATTGATCACAAAAAAATGAAAATTTTAGAGTTTATGTTTAGAAAAAATTTCAAGCAATAACAAATTTAAGTAAAGGAAATTTATTCATGCACCACAAATCAACACAAAAGTTTTGTTATCCAAGTTTAGTAAATTCCACTAGTTCAACCCTAACAGCTTGGAATTTTATAAGAAAGAGATTTTTCTACACATGTTTTAAAAAATGGAAAAGCCTACTTGAAACATGTTAAAGAGGCAAATAACCTATAGATCCAAACCTTTTAAAGAGAATAACAGACGCTCATTAAATTCTCAAGTGAAAGCGTAGTGGGATATTTACTCGAGTCAAACAAGCCATTATTTTGCCCATTTATAAAAAGCTGACCTAACGATCATGGACGATTGTAAAGTGATTTATCATGCGTAACAGGCTATATTTTTGTGAGGAATGACTTATGGATTGGCAGTCAACTCTTAGTTAAAAATCCCCCACCTCCCACTTTTCCAGACGATTGCAAAACCTAATATATAAAAACTAAAAAGAGTTTACAATCACTAAAAGTAAAGACACTATTTGGAATATTCTCTCTTTAAATTTGTGCGTTGTGCATTTCCATTTTAGATGTATACTAATTTCTAAAATCAAAACTTAAGTTTTCACTTTCCCTTCATCTCGTAATAAAAAAAGGGAGATAAAAGGCAAATAGTTCACATCAAAATGAAAATTTTGGAGTTTATGTAAGGAAAAAATTTTACACAAAACAAATGTAAGTAAAGAAAATTTATTCATGCACCACAAATGAATACTAAAGTTTTGTTATTGAAGTTTGGGAAATTCCACTAGTTCAATCCTAATAGCTTGGAATTTTATAAGAAAGAGATTTTTCTACACATGTTTTAAAAAATGGATAGGCATGCTTGAAAAATATTAAAGATGCAAATGACCTATGGATCCAAACCTTTTAAAGAGAACAATAGACACTCATTAAATTCTCAAGTGAACGTGCGGTGGGATATTTGCCCGAGTCAAACAAGTCATTATTTTGCCCATTTACGGAAAGGTGACCTAACGATCATAGATGATTGTAAAGTGATTTATCATGTGTAATGGGCCATATTTTTGTGAGGAATGACTTATGGATTAGGAGTCAACACTTAGTTAAAAATCGCCCGCCTTCCCGTTTGCCCGACGATTGCAAAACCTAATATATAAAAACTAAAAATAGGTTACAATCCATAAAAATTACAGACAATTTTTGAATTATCTCTCTCTACATTTGTGCATTGTGCATTTCCATTTTAGATTTATAGTTTTTTCTTAAATCAAAACTTGAGTTTTCGCTTTGCCTTCATCTCGTAAACAAGAAAGAGATAAAAGGTAAATGGATCACAACAAAATGAAAATTGTAGAGTTTATGTTTTGAAAAGAATTATAGCAATAACAAATGTTAGTATAGAAAATTTATTTAAGCCCCACAAATGAACACAAAAGTTTTGTTACCAAGTTTGGGAAATTCTACTAGTTCAACCCTAAAAGCTTAGGATTTTATAAGAAAGAGATTTTTCTACACATGTTTTAAAAAATGGATATGCATGTTTGAAACATGTTAAAGATGCAAATGAACTATGGATCCAAACCTTTTAAAGTGAATGACAGACGCTCTTTAAATTCTCATGTGAACGTGTCGTGGGATATTTTCCCGAGTCAAATAAGCCATTATTTTGCCCATTTACAAAAAGCTTACCTAACGATCATAGATGATTGTAAAGTGATTAATCATGCGTAACGGGGTATATTTTTGTACGGAATGACTTATGGATAGGGAGTCAACACTCATTTAAAAATGCCCCGCCTCCCTCTTTTCCCGACGATTGCAAAACCAAATATTTAAAAACTAAAAAGAGTTTACAATCCCTTAAAATTACAGTCACTTTTTGGAATTATCTCTCTCTACATTTGCGCTTTGTGAATTTCCATTTTAGCTGTATATTTTTTTTTAAATCAAAATTTGAGTTTTCACTTTCACTACTTCTCGTAAAAAAAAAAAGGAGATAAAAGGCAAATAGATCACAACGAAATGAAAATTTTAGAGTTTTTGTATGGAAAAAATTTAAAGCAATAACGAATGTAAGTAGAGAAAATTTATCCATGCACCACAAATGAACAAAAAAGTTTTGTTATCCAAGCTTGGGAAATTCCACTAGTTCAACCCAAATAGCTTCGAATTTTAAAAGAAAGAGTTTTTCCTACACATGTTTGAAAAAATGGATACGCATGCTTGAAACGTGTTATAGATGCAAATGACCTATGGATCCAAACCTTTTAAAGAGAATGATAGATGCTCAATTAATTCTCAAGTGAACGTGCAGTGGGATATTTACCTGAGTCAAACATGCCATTATTTTACCCATTTACAAAAAGCTAACCTAACAATCATGGATGATTTTAAAGTGATTTATCATGCGTAACGAGCTATATTTTTGTGAGGAATGACTTTTGGATTGGGAGTCAACACTCAGTTAAAAATCCCCCACCACCCCCTTTTACATTCCCTAAAAATTACAGACACTTTTTGGAATTATCTTTCTCTACATTTGTCCATTGTGCATTTCCATTTTAGATGTATACTGTTTTCTTAAATCAAAACTTGAGTTTTCACTTTCTTTCATCTAGTAAAAAAAAAAAAGATAAAAGGCAAAAAGATCACAACTAAATGAAAATTTTAGAGTTTATGTATGGAAAAAATTTAAAACAATAACAAATGAAAGAAAAGAAAATTTATTCACGCACCACAAATGAACACAAAAGTTTTGTTATCCAAGTTTGGGAAATTCCACTAGTTCAACCCTAATAGCGTGAAATTTTATAAGAAAGATATTTTTCAACACATGATTTAAAAAATTGTTGTGCATGCTTGAAACATGTTAAAGATGCAAATGTCCAATGGATCAAAACCTTTTAAAGAGAATAATAGATGTTCATTAAATTCTCATCTAAATGTGCAGTGGGATATTTAGATGAGTCAAACAAGCCATTATTTTGCACATTTACAAAAAACTGACCTAACGATAGATGATTGTAAAGTGATTTATCATGCGTAACGGGCTATATTTTTGTAAGGAATGACTTATGGATTGGAAGTCAACACTCAGTTAAAAATACCCTGCCTCCCCCTTTTCCTGACGATTGCATAACCAAATATATAAAAACAAACAAGAGTTTACAATCCCTAAAATTACAAACACTTTTTGGAATTGTCTCTCTCTACATTTATGAATTGTACATTTCCATTTTAGATGTATAATTTTTCTTAAATCAAAACTTGAGTTTTCACTTTTCCTTTATATCGTAAACAAAAAAGAGACAAAAGGCAAATAGATGACAACAAAATTAAAATTTAAGAGTTTATGTATGGAAAAAAATTAAATAAAAATAAAATGTAAGTAAAAAAAATTTATTTACACACCACAAATGAACACAAAAGTTATTCTAACCAAGTTTTGGAAATTCCACATGTTCAACCCTAATAGCTTGGAATTTAATAAGAAAGAGATTTTTCTACACATGTTTTAAAATATTGATATGCATGCATGAAACTTGTTCAAGATGCAAATGAACTATGGATCCAAACCTTTTAAAAACAATAACAGACGCTCATTAAATTCTCAAGTGAACTTGCAGTGGGATATTTACCCTATTCAAACAAGCCATTATTTTGTCGATTTACAAAATGCTGACCGAACGATCATGGATGATTGTAAATTGATTTATCATGCATAACGGGCTATATTTTTATGAGAAATGACTTACGCATTGGGAGTCAACACTCAGTTGAAAATCCCCCATCTCCCCTTTTTTGCGACGATTGCAAAACCACATATATAAAAACTAAAAAGAGTTTACATTCCCTAAAAATTACAAACACTTTTTGAATTATCTCTCTCTACATTTGTGCATTGTGCATTTCCATTTTAGATGTATACTGTTTTCTTAAATCAAAACTTGAGTTTTCACTTTCCTTCATCTCATAAAAAAAAAAAGAGATAAAAGGCAAATAGATCACAACAAAATGAAAATTTTTGAGTTTATGTATGGAAAAAAATTAAAACAATAAAAAATGAAAGTAAAGAAAATTTATTCACACACCATAAATGAACACAAAAGTGTTGTTATGCAAGTTTGGGAAATTCCACTTGTTCAACCCAAATAGCGTGGAATTTTATAAGAAAGATATTTTTCTACACATGATTTAAAAAATGGTTATGCATGCTTGAAACATGTTAAAGATGCCAATGTGCAATGGATCCAAACCATTTAAAGAGAATAATAGATGCTCATTAAATTCTCTAGTGAATGTGCGGTGGGATATTTACCTGAGTCAAACAAGCCATTATTTTGCGCATTTACAAAAAAACTGACCTAACGATCATAGATGATTGTAAAGTGATTTATCATGCGTAATGGGCTATATTTTTGTAAGGAATGACTTATGGACTGTGAGTCAACACTCAGTTAAAAATCCCCCGTCTCCCCCATTTCCCGACAATTACAAAACCTAATATATAAAAATAAAAAAGAGTGTACAATCCCTAAAAATTACAAACCCTTGTTGGAATTATCTCTCTCTACATTTGTGTCTTGTTCATTTCCATTTTAGATGTATACTTTTACTTAAATCAAAACTTGAGTTTTCTCTATCCCTTCATCTCGTAAACAAAAAGGAGACAAAAGGCAAATAGATGACAACAATATGAAAATTTTAGAGTTTATGTGTGGAAAAAAATTAAAGCAACAATAAATGCAAGTAAAGAAAATTTATTCAGACACAACACAAATGAACACAAAAGTTTTGTTATCTAATTTTAGGAAATTCCTCTAGTTCAACCCTAATAGCTTGGAATATTATAAAAGAGAGATTTTTCTACACATGTTTTAAAAAATTGATATGCATGCATGAAACATGTTAAAGATGCAAATGAACTATGGATCCAAACCTTTTAAAGAGAATTACAGACGCGCATTAAATTCTCAAGTGAACATGCGGTGGGATATTTACCCGAGTCAAACAAGCCATTATTTTGCCCATTTACAAAAAGTTGACCTAACTATCATGCATGATTGTAAAGTGATTTGTCATACGTAATGGGCTATATTTTTGTGAGAAATGACTTTTGGATTGGGAGTCAACACTCAGTTGAAAATCCCACGCCTCCCCCTTTTCGCGACAATTGCAAAACCTACTATATAAAAACTAAAAAGTGTTTACATTCCCTAAAAATTAAAAACACTTTTTGGAATTATCTCTCTATATATTTGTGCATTGTGCATTTCCATTTTAGATGTATACTTTTTCTTAAATCAAAACTGGATTTTTCACTTTCCCTTCATCTCGTAAACAAAAAGGAGACAAAAGGCAAATAGATGACAACAAAATGAAAATTTTAGAGTTTATGAGTGGAAAAAATTAAAGCAACAACAAATGTAAGTAAAGAAAATTTATTCACATACCACAAATGAACACAAAAGTTTTGTTATTCAAATTTAGGAAATTCCACAAGTTCAACCCTAATAGCTTGGAATTTTATAAGAAAGAGATTTTTCTACACATGTTTTAAAAAATTGATATGCATGCATGAAACATGTTAAAGATGCAAATGAACTATGGATCCAAACCTTTTGAAGAGAATAACAGACAGTCATGAAATTCTCAAGTGAACGTGTTGTCGGATATTTACCCGTGTCAAACAAGCCATTATTTTGCCCATTTACAAAAAACTAACCTAACAATCACAGATGATTGTAAAGTGATTTATCATGGGTAATAGGCTAATTGTTTTGTAAGGAATGACTTATGGATTGGGAGTCAACACTCAGTTAAAAATCCCTTGTCTCCCCCTTTTCCAGACGATTACAAAACCAAATATATAAAAACTAAAAAGAGTTTACAATCCCTAAAAATTACTGACACTTTTTAGAATTATCTCTCTCTACATTTGTGCATTCTGCATTTCCATTTTAGATGTATACTTTTTTCTTAAATCAAAACTTGAGTTTTCACTTTCCCTTCATCTCATAAAAAAAAAAAAGAGTTGAAAGGCAAATAGCTCACAACAAAATGAAAATTTTAGAGTTTATGTGTGGAAAAAAATTTAAAACAATAACAAATGTAAGTAAAGAAAATTGATTCACACACCACAAATGAACACTAATGTTTTGTTATCCAAGTTTGGTAAATTTCAGAGTTCAACCATAAAGCACTTTTCCTAACGATTGCAAAACCTAATATATAAAAACTAAAAAGAGTTTACAATTCCTAAAAATTATTTTTGGAATTAGCTCTTTCTAAATTTTTTCTTTTCCATTTTTTATGTATACTTTTTTCTTAAATCAAAACTTGAGTTTTCACTTTCCCTTCATCCCGTAAACAATTTCGATAAGGCAAATAGATGACAACAAAATGAAAATTTAGAGTTTAAGTATGGAGAAAATTTAAAACGATAACAAATGTACGTAAAAGAAAATTTATTTACACACTACAAATGAACTCAAAGTTTTGTTATCCTAGTTTGGGAAATTCCACTAGCTCAACCCTTTTAGCTTGAAATTTTATAAGAAAGAGATTTCTACACATGTTTTAAATATGGATATGCAGGTTTGAAACATATTAAAGATGCAAAGGACCTATGGATCCAAACTTTTTAAATAGAATAACAAATGCTCATTTAATTCTCAAGTGAACGTGCTGTGGGATATTTACCCGAGTCAAACAAGCCATTATTTTCGCCATTGACAAAAAACTGACCTAACAATCATAGATGATTGTAAGCTGATTTATCGATCAATCATCTATAACGGGTTATAATTTTTTTTGTAAGAAATGACTGATGGATCTGGAGTCAACACTCTGTTAAAACCCCCCCGCCTCACCCTTTTCCCGATGATGGCAATACCAAATATTTAAAAACTAAAAAGAGTTTACAATCCCTAAAAAATTACAGAGACATTTTGGTAGTATCTCACTCTATATTTGTGCATTTCCATATTAGATGTATACTTTTTTCTTGAATCAAAACTTGAGTTTTCATCTTAGAAACAATTTTTATAAGGCAAATAGATCACTAAAAAATGAAAATTTGAGAGTTTATGAATGAAAAATTTTAAAATAATAACAAATGTACGTAAACAAAATTTACTTACACACAAAAAATTAACTTAAAAATTTTGTTATCCAAGTTTGGGAAATTCCACTAGTTCAACCCTAATAGGTTGAAATTTTATAAGAAGGAGATTTCTACACATGTTTTAAATATGGATATGAAGCTTGAAACATGTTAAATATTCAAATGACATATGGATCCAAACTTTTTAAAGAGAATAAGAAATGCGCATTAAATTCTCAAGTGAACGTGCGGTGGGATATTTACCCGAGTCAAACAAGCCATTATTTTGCCCATTTACAAAAAGCTGACCAAATAGCCATAGATGATTGGAAAGTGATTTACCTGTCAATCATGCATAACAGACTTTTTTTTTCTTTGTAAGAAATGAATAATGGATTAGGATTCAATACTCAGTTAAAAATCCCTCGCCTCCCCCATTTCCCGACGATTGGAAAACTAAATATACAAAAACTAGAAAGAGTTTACAATCCCTAAAAAATTACTACCACTTTTTGGAATTATCTCTCTCTACATTTGTGCATTTCCATTTTTTATGTATACTTTTCTCTTAAATCAATACTTGTGTTTTCACTTTCCCTTCATCCCGGAAACAATTTTGACAAAGCAAATAGATCACAACAAAATGAAAATTTTAGATTTTATGTATGGAAAGAATTTGAAATGATAACAAATGTAAGATAAGAAAATTTATTCACACACCACAAATGAACACAAAACTTTTGTTATCCAAGTTTGGGAAATTCCACTAGTTCAACCCTAATAGCTTGGAATTTTATAAGAAAGAGATTTTTCTACACTTGTTTTAAAAAATGGATATGCATGCTTGAAACATGTTAAAGTTGCAAATGACCTAAGGATCCAAACCTTTAAAATAAAATAACAGACGCTCATTAATTTCTCAAGTGAATGTGCGGTGGGATATTTACCCGAGTCAAACAAGCCATTATTTTGCCCATTAACAAAAATTTGACCTAACAATCAATGATGATTGTAAGGTTATTTATCGATCAATCAAGTGTAACTGGCTATATTTTGTTTTTTTAAGAAATGACTTATGGATTGGGAGTCAACACTCAGTTAAAAGTCCTTCGCCTACCCCTTTTCCTAACGATTACAAAACCTAATATATAAAAACTAAAAAGAGTTTACAATTCCTAAAAATTATAGACACTTTTTGGAATTATCTCTCTCTAGATTTTTGAATTTCCATTTTAGATGTATACTTTTTTCTTAAATAAAAGCTTGAGTTTTCACTTTCCCTTTATCCCGTAAACAATTTCGATAAGGCAAATAGATCACAACAAAATGAAAATATTAGAGTTTATGTATGGAAAAAATTTAAAACGATAACAAATGTAAGATAAGAAAATTTATACACACACCACAAATGAACACAAAAGTTTTGTTATCCAAGTTTGTAAAATTCCATTTGTTTAACCCTAAGAGCTTGGAATTTTATAAGAAGGATATTTCATCACATGTTTTAAATATGGATATGCATGCTTGAAACGTGTTGAAGATGCAAATGAACTATGGATCCAAATCTTTTTAAGAAAATAACAAATTCTCATTAAATTCTTAAGTGAATGTGTGGTGGGATATTTTCCCGAGTCAAACAAGCCATTATTTTGCCAATTTACAAAAAGTTGACCTAAAAATATTGGATGATTGTAAGTTGATTTATCGATCAATCATGGATAGCGGGCTATATTGTTTTTTTTGTAATAAATGACTTATGGATTTGGAGTCAACACTCAATTAAAAATCTCCCACCCCCCTTTTCCTGATGCTTGCAATACCTACTATATAAAAACTAAAAAAGACTTTACAATTCATAAAACTTACAGACACTTTTTGAATTATCTCTCTCTACATTTGCGCATTTCCATTCTAGATGTATACTTTTGTCTTAAATCAAAACTTGAGTTTTCACTTTCCCTTTATCCCGTAATCAATTTTGATAAGGCAAACAGAGCACAACAAAATGAAAATTTAAGAGTTTATGCAAGGAAAAAATTTTAAATGATAACAAATGTATGTAAAGAAAATTTATTCACACACCTCAAATGAACACAAATTTTTGTTATCCTAGTTTGGGAAATTCCACTTGCTCTACCCTAATAGCTTGGAATTTTATAAGAAGGATATTTCTACACATGTTTTAAATATGTATATGCAAGTTTGAAACATGTTAAAGATGAAAATGACCTATGGATCCGAACCTTTTAAAGAGAATAACAAATGCTCATTTAATTCGCAAGTGAACCTGCTATGGGATATTTACCCGAGTCAAACAAGCCATTGTTTTGGCTATTTACCAAAAGCTAACCTAACAATCATAAATGAATGTAAGCTGATTTATAGATCAATCATGCATAACGGGGTATTTTCTTTTGTAAGAAATGACTTATGGATTGGGTGTCAACACTCAGTTCTAACTCCCCCGCCTCCCCCTTTTCCCGACGATTGCAAAACCAAATATATAAAAAATAAAAAGAGTTTAAAATCCGTATAAAATTACAAACACTTTTTGGAATTATCTCTCTCTGCATTTGTGCATTTCCATTTTTTCTTAAATAAAAAACTTGAGTTTTCCCTTTCCCTTCATCCCAGAAACAATTTTGATAAGGCAAATAGATCACAACAAAATGAAAATTTTAGAGTTTCTGTATGGAAAAAATTTAAAACAATAACAAATGTTAGATAAGAAAATTTATTCACACACCACAAATGAACACAAAAGTTTGGTTATCCAAGTTTGGGAAATTCCACTAGATCAACCATAATAGCTTGGAATTTTATAAGAAGGAAATTTCTACACATGTTTTAAATATGGATATGCATGCTTGAAACATGTTAAAGATGCAAATGACCTATTGAAACAAACCTATTAAAGAGAATAAAAAATGCCCATTAAATTTTGCAGTGACCGTGCGTGGGATATTTACCCGAGTCAAACAAGCCATTATTTTGCCCATTTACATAAAGCTGAGCTAACAATCATAGTTGATTGTAAGGTGATTTATCGATCAATCTTGCGTAATAGGCTATATTTTTTTGGTAAGAAAAGACTGATGATGGATTGGGAGTCAACACTCAGTTAAAAATCCCTCACCTACCCCTTTTCATGACGATTGCAATACCTAATATATAAAATAAAAAAGAGTTCAGAATTCATAAAATTACTGACACTTTTTTGAATTATCTCTCTCTAAATTTGTGCATTACCATTTTAGATGTTTACTTTTTTCTTAAATAGAAACTTGAGTTTTCCCTTTCCCTTAATCCTGTAAACAATTTTGATTACGCAAACAGATCACAACAAAATGAAAATTTTAGAGTTTATGTATGGAAAAAATTTTAAACTATAACAAATATTTGTAAAGAAAATTTTATTCACACACCAGCAATGAACACAAAAGTTTTATTAGCCAAGATTGTGAAATTCCGCTAGCTCAACCCTAATATCTTGGAATTTTATAAGAAGGAGATTTCTACACATGTTTTAAATATGGATATGCATGCTTGAAATAGGTTAAAGATGCAAACGACCTATGGATCCAAACCTTTTCATGAGAATAACAAATGCTCTTTAAATTCTCAAGTGAACGTGTGGAGGGATATTTACCCGAGTCAAACTAACCATTATATTGTACATTTACAAAAAGCTGACCTAACAATCATAGATGATTGTAAGGTTATTTATCGATCAATCATGCGCAATGGGCTATATTTTGTTTTGTAAAAAATGACTTACCGATTGGGAGTCAACTCCTAGTTAAAAATCCCCAACCTCCCCCTTTTCTGGACGATTGCAAAACCTAATATATAAAAACTATAAAGAGTTTAGAATACCTAAAATTACATACACCTTTTGGAATTATCTCTCTCAACATTTGTGCATTTCCATTTTAGATGTATACTTTTTACTTAAATCAAAAGTTGAGCTTTCACTTTCCCTTCATCCCGTAAACAATTTTGATAAGGCAAATAGATCACAACAAAACTAAAATTCTAGAGTTTATGTATGGAAATAATATAAATTGATAAAATATGTAAGTAAAGAAATTTATTAACACTCCACAAATGAACAACAAAGTTTTGTTATCCAAGTTTGGGAAATTCCACTAGCTCAACCCTAATAGCTTGGAATTTTATAAGAAGGAGATTTCTACACATGTTTTAAATATGGGTATGAATTCTTGAAACATGTTAAAGATGCAAATGACCTATGGATCCAACCCTTTTAAAGAGAATAACAAATGCTCATTAAATTCTCTAGTGAACGTGTGGTGGGATATTTACCCGAGTCAAACAAGCCATTATTTTGCCCATTTACAAAAAGCTGAACTGACAATCATTGATGATTGTAATGAGATTTATCAGTCAATCATGTGTAGAGGGCTATATTTGTATTTGTAAGAAATGACTTAACGATTGGGAGTCAACACTCAGTTAAAAATCCCCAGCCTCCCCCTTTTCCTGATGAATTCAAAACCTAATATATAAAAACTAAAAGGAGTTTACAATCCCTAAAAATAAAAAACACTTTTTGGAGTTATCTCTCTATACATTTGTGTATTTCCATTTTAGATGTATAATTTTTTATTAAATCAAAACTTGAGTTTTCACTTTCCCTTCATCCCGTAAACAATTTTGACAAGGCAAATAGATCACAAAAAAATGAAAAGTTTAGACTTTATGTATGGAAAAAATTTAAAACGATAAAAAATGTAAGAGAAGAAAATTTATTCACACACCCCAAATAAGCACAAAAATTTTTTTATCCAAGTTTGGGAAATTCCACTAGTTCAACCCTAATAGCTTGGAATTTTATAAGAAGGAGATTTCTACACTTGTTTTAAATATGGATATGCATGCTTGAAACATGTTAAAGATGCAAATGATCTATGGATCTGTTGAGTTTATGGAAAAGTGAAATACTTCATTGACATCAATAAATATTTTTAATCAGAGTTCATGAACCTCTATTTATAATAGAGGAAGGTAGTAGATTCCAATTACAATAAAACAACCCTTGTCGCAATTACACCCAAACTCTAGCACTTAAAGATAAGTCCTAACATAATTAAATAACTCAATGTGGATAAATGATACACTTAACTCAAACTATAACTCTTCTTGGTCATGAACCTCAGATAAAGATACTTTTGTGAGGCCTTGTTGATCTTCCAACTGATGTGATAAGGTTGCCAGTTCATGGTAATCATTGTAGGTCCTACTTCTTATGGGCTTGGGCCCATCTTGTGGGCCTTCCTTGGTCATGTGGCCCATCTTATAATAATCTTAGATATGTGGGCCTTCCTCAGTCGTGTGGGCTTGAGCTTAAATTCTAACTTTCCCCCTCAAGCTGGGGATGAGAGATCAACATGAACTCCCATCATGCTGCAAACGATGTATAGAATATTTTTTTTATTAAATGGCACATCTTCCAATATGCCTTCATCTTCCAATACTTCCCCTCACGTTGTTTCGTCCTTCATTGAGGCTATGCGCCATTATATAAATGAGAGTAAAAATCACTCCTAGCCGGTAAGCCATTGCTTCATACTCCAGTCCTAATGTTGGATGTAGGCCACACTCCATCTTCTATCAGTAGTGTGTCTATCGACATTGCTTTGAAGTGTCCACCACCGTGTCCCTCCACAGGACAACTACTCTCAAGTGGTAGGTGACGTAAAATCCATTACAGGGGGGGATTACATAAATGTAATAATAAGTTCCTCCGTCATGGACTTCCAACAACAAATAATTTTGATCTGTTTTAACGAGGATGAAATTCCTCCATCATTGACTTCCAACCACAAATAATTTTGATCTTCTTGACGAGGATGAAGTTCCTCCGTCATGGACTCCCAACCACAAATAATTTTGATCTTTTTGACAGGGTAAAATAAATGATGACACGAGGTCACCTCTTCTACAATAATAATCTCCCCAAAGAGACATAATAGTTGTAGTTGAATGTAACACAACCATCTTCCAACACATACAACAGGAACCAAATAATAAAATTGTAAAAGAACTCATGAAATAATCAGATATAAAAATTTCTTCTTAGATGCACAAGCTTCATCTTTCGTGCTCCCCTTTTCTTGAATATTTTGGTCACATAAAAGTATTCACAACATATGAAATAAAATACCTCTTTCATGTACTTCTTCTACTTCTCCCCCTCAAGCTGGGAGGTAATAGCAGAGATGCATAAATAATCCCTCAAACCTAGGAGAAGTGAGATATTTTTCTGATATATCAACTCAAACAGTGATGCAAAAAAATTGGCTTAAATTCGGATTTTCAATGTAACATAATACCAGCATGACAATTGATTCTTCCAATTCGAATATATCTTTCAATATTAATCAGATTGACATGAAATTCTTTCCTTATGAAAGTATACTTAAATAAATTTCAGCCAATTATAACTTAACTTCAAAAATTATAATTTTCATAAGATAAATAATCAGATATATTTCGGTCTCTATCATCTGGCCGAACTAATAATGTTGACTCTTCAAAGATCAATATCTACTTATAAAAAGATCATATTGAGGATTGGTTGAATATTTAAGAAAATAGACTTACATATCTTTCTTTTGATATATAGTTCTCCAAATAAAGTCTCTTTCTTGATAGTATAAAATACCTCGTAATTTGAAGCTTTCTTCTGCCACTCGAGCCTCTTTTTCAATCTGACCTTTGCTGTTTCAAATATCGATTTCTCTTCGCAGATAACTCAGATAAAAAATTGATTGAATAGGTAAAATAATATACCTACAGATATTTCTTTTGATATATATTTCTCCATTTAAAGTCTAGTTCTTGATAACAAAAAATACCTCGGAATAGGAATATTACTGTTGTTGCTAGAACCTATTTTCAATCTGACCTTCGCTCATTCAAATATTGATATCTCTCTGTAGATACCTTCGATTGGAACAAATAGGTTTTCTTTGGAAAGTAGACTCAAATATATTTCCATCAATATATAATTTGAAATATAAAGGTAAAAAACGAAAATCAAACTATGGGTGTAGCGACTGAAAAACAATAACTACGAACCTAGATTTAGGGTTTAGGGTTTAAAGAAAAGGATCACATTACCTCCGTGAGTTGACCAAGTCAACCAACAGAAACTGCTCTGATACCATGTTGAATTTATGGAAAAGTGAAATACTTCATTGACAACAATAACTTCTTGTAATCAGAGTACATGAACCTCTATTTATAATAGAGGAAGGTAGTAGAGTCCAATTACAATAAAACTACCCTTGTCCCAAATACACCCAAACTCTAACACTTTAAGATAAGTCCTAACATCATTAAATAACTCAATATAGATAAAAGATAAAAATAACTCAAACAAAAACTTTTGTTGGACGTGACGCTAAGATAAAGTTACTTTTGTGAGTCCTTCTTGATCTTCCTACTGATGTGATAAGGATGCCAGCTCATGGTAATCATTGTGGGTGCTACTTCTTATGGGTTTGGGCCCATCTTATGGGCCTTCCTTGGTCGTGTGGGCTTGAGCTTATCTTCAAACAGGATCCAAACCCTTTAAAGAGAATAACAAATGCTCATTAAATTCTCAAGGGAACGTGCAGTGGGATATTTACCTGAGTCAAAGAATCTATTTTTTGCCCATTAACAAAAAACTGACCTAACAATGATAGATGATTGTAAGGTGATTTATCGGTCAATCATGCGTAACGGTCTATATTTTTTTTTCTTTGTAAGAAATGACTTATGGATTGGGATTCAACACTCAGTTAAAAATCCCCAGCCTCCCCCTTTTACGGACGATTGCAAAACCAAATATATAAAAACTAAAAAGAATTTTACAATCGATAAAAAAACTACAAACACTTTTTGGAATTATCTCTCTCTACATTTGTGCTTTTCCATTTTAGATGTATACATTTTCCTTAAATGAAAACTTCAGTTATCACTTCCTTTCATCCCGGAAAACATTTTCATAAGGCAAATAGATCACAACAAAATGAAAATTTTAGAGTTTATGTATGGAAAAAATTTAAACCAATAACAAATGTAAGATAAGAAAATTTATTCACACACCACAAATGAACAAAAAAATTTTGTTATCCAAGTTTGGGAAATTCCACTAGTTCAACCCTAATAGCTTTGAATTTTATAAGAAAGAGATTTCTACACTTGTTTTAAATATGGAAATCCATGATGGAAACATGTTAAAGATGCAAATGACCTATGGATCCAAACCTTTTAAAGAGAATAACAAATGCTCATTAAATTCTCAAGTGAACGTTCTGTGGGATATTTACCCGAGTCAAACAAGCCATTATTTTACCCATTTACAAAAAGTTGACCTTACAGTCATAAATGATTGTAAGGTGATATATCGATCAATCATGTATAACGGGCCAGATTTATTTTTGTAAGAAATGACTTATGGATTGGGAGTCAACACTAAGTTAAAAATCCCCGACCTTCCCCTTTTCCTGACTAATGCAATACCTAATATATAAAAACTAAAAAGAGTTTATACTCCCTTAAAATTTCAGTCACTTTTTGGAATTATCTCACTGTACATTTGTCCATTTCCATTTTAGATGTATACTATTTTCTTAAAACAAAACTTGAGTTTTCACTTTCCCTTCATTCGATCAACATTTTTTATTAGGCAAATAAATGACAACAAAATGAAAATTTTAGAGTTTATGTATGGAAAAAATTTTAAATGATAACAAATGTTAGAAAATAAAATTTATTCACACACCAAAACTGAACACAAAAATTTTCTTTTCCAAGTTTGGGAAATTTTACTAGCTCAACCATAATAGCTTGGAATTTTATAAGAAGGAGATTTCTACACATGATTTAAAAATGGATATGCATGCTTGAAACATGTTAAAGATGCAAATTACATATGGATCCAAACCTTTTAAAGAGAATAACAAATGCTCATTAAATTCTCAAGTGAACGCGCAGTGGGATGTTTACCCAAGTCAAACAGGCCATTATTTTGCCCATTTACATAAAGCTGAACAAACAATAATAGATGATTGTAAGGTGATTTATCGGTCTATCATGCATAACGGGCTATATTTTATTTCTTTGTAAGAAATGACTTATGAATTGGGAGTCAACAGTCAGATAAAAATTCCCCACCTCCCCCTTTTCCCGACGATTGAAAATCCAAATATATAAAAACTTGAAAGAGTTTACAATCCCTAAAAAATTATAGACACTTTTTGGAATTATCTCTCTCTGCAATTGTCCATTTCCATTTTAGATGTATTCTTTTTTTCTTATATTTAAACTTGTGTTTTTAGGTTCCTTTCATTCTGGAAACAATTTTGATAAGGCAAAAAGATCACAACAAAATGAAAATTTTAGAGTTTATGTATGGAAAAAATTTTAAATGATAAAAAAAGTAAGATAAGAAAATTTATTCACACACCACTAAAGAACACAAAAGTTTTGTTATCCAATTTTGGGAACTTCCACTAGCTCAACCCTAATAGCTTGGAATTTTATAAGAAGGAGATTTCTACACTTGTTTTAAATATGGGTATGCATGCTTGAACATGTTAAAGATGCAAATGACCTACGGATCCAAACCTTTTAAAGAGAATAACAAATGCTCATTAAATTCTCAAGTGAACGTGCGGTGGGATATTTACCCGAGTCAAACAAGCTATTATTTTGACATTTACAAAAAGCTGACGAAACAATCATAGATGATTTGTAAGGTGATTTATCGGTCAATCATGCGTAACAGGCTATATTTTATTTGTTTGTAAGAAATGACTTATGGATTGGAAGTCAACACTCAGTTAAAAATCCCCCGCCTCCCCCTCTTCGTGACGATTAAAAAACCTAATATATAAAAACTAAAAAGAGTTTACAATCCCTAAAAAATTACATACACTTTTTGGAATTATCTCTCTCTACATTTTTGCATTTCCCTTTTAGATGTATTCTTTTTTCATAAATCAAAACTTGTGATTTCACTTTCCCTTCATCCCGTAAACAATTTTGAAAAGGCAAATAGATCACAACAAAATGAAAATTTTAGAGTTTATGTGTGGAAAAAAATTAAAAAAAATAACAAATAAAAGTAAAGAAAATTTATTCGCTCAAGTCAAACGAACAAAAAAGTTTTGTTAGTCAAGTTTCGGAAATTCCACAAGCTCAACCGTAATAGCTTGGAATTTTCTAAGAAGGAGATTTCTACACATGTTTTAAATATGGATATGCATGCTTGAAACATGTTAACGATGCAAATGACCTATGAATTCAAACCTTTTAAAGAGAATAACAAATGCTCATTAAATTCTCAAGTGAACGTGCGGTGGGATATTTATTTTTCCCATTTACAAAAAGTTGACCGAATAGTCATAGATGATTGTAAGGTGAATTATTGGTCAATCATGCGTAACGGGCTATATTTTTATTTGTAAGAAATGAGTTACCGATTGGGAGAACACTCAGTTAAAAATTCCTAGCCTCCCCTTTTTCCCGACAAATGAAAAACCTAATATATAAAAACTAAAAAGAGTTTACAATCCCTAAATATTACAAACACTTTTTGGAATTATCTCTCTCTACATTTTTGGATTTCCATTTTAGATGTATACTTTTTTCTTAAATCAAAAGTTAAGTCTTTACTTTCCCTTCATCCCAAAAATCACTTTGATAAGGAAAATAAATCACATCAAAATGAAAATTTTAGAGTTTATGTATGGAAAAAATTTAAAACAATAACAAATCAAAGTAAAGAAAATTTATTCACACGCCACAAACGAACACAAAAGTTTTGTTATCCTTGATTGGGAAATTCCACTAGTTCAACCCTAATAGCTAGCAATTTTATAAGAAGGAGATTTCTACACATGTTTTAAATATGGATATGTATGCTTGAAACATGTTAAGATGCAAAAGACCTATGGATCCAAACTTTTTAAAGAGAATAAAAAATGCTAATTAAATTCTCCAGTGAACGTGCGGTGGAATATTTACCCGAGTCAAACAAGCCATTATTTTGCCCATTTACAAAAAGCTGACCTAACAATCATAAATGTTTTTAAGGTGATTTGTCGATCAATCATGCCAAACGGTCTATATATTTTTTGAAAGACATGACTTATGGATATGGAGTAAACTCTCAATTAAAAATCCCCCGCCTCCCCCTTATCCTTGCAATTGTAAAACCTTATATATAAAAACTAAAAAGAGTTTACAATCCCTAAAAATTACATACACTTTTTTGAATTATCTCTCTCTACATTTGTGCATTTCCATTTTAGATGTATATTTCTTTCTTAAATCTAAACTTGAGTTTTGACTTTCCCTTCATCCCAAAAACAACTTTGATAAGGAAAATAAATCACAACAAAAAGAAAATTTTAGAGTTTTAAGTATGGAAAAAAATTAAAACAATAACCAATGTAAGAAAAGAAAATTTATTCACACGCCACAATCGAACAAAAAAATTTTTTTATCCAAGTTTGGGAAATTCTACTTGTTCAACCCTAATAGGAAGGCATTTTATAAGAAGAAGATTTTTACACATGTTTTAAATATGGATATGCATGCTTGAAACATGTTAAAGATGCAAAGGACCTCTGGATCCAAACCTTTTAAAGAGAATAACAAATGCTCTATAAATATCTGAAGTGAACGTGCGGTGGGATATTTACCCGAGTCAAACAAGCAATTATTTGCCCATTTAAAAAAACCTGACCTAACAATCATAGATGATTGTAAGGTGACTTATCGGTTATTCTTGCGTACATGGCTTTATTTTTTTCTTTGTAAGAAATGCCTTATGGATTGGAAGTCACACTTAGTTAAAAATCCCCTACCTCCCATTTTTGCCGACTATTGCAAAACCAAATATATAAAAACTAAAAAGAGTTTACAATCCCTAAAAAATTACAGACACTTTTTGGAATTATCTCTCTCTACATTTGTGCATTTCCATTTTAGATGTATACTTTTTTCTTAAATCAAAACTTGAGTTTTCACTTTCCCTTCATCCCGGAAAAAAATTTGATAAGGCAAATAGATCACAACAAAATTAAAATATTAGATTTTATGTATGAAAAAAATTTTAAACAATAACAAATGTAAGTAAAAGAAATTTATTCACACACCACAAATGAACACAAAAGTTTTTTCATCCAAGTTTTTGAAATTCCACTAGTTCAACCCTAATAGCTTCGAATTTTAAAAAGAGGAGATTTCTACACATGTTTTAAATACGGATATGCATACTTGAAACATGTTAAATATGTAAATGACCTATGGATCCAAACCTTTTAAAGAGAATAACAAATGCTGATTACACTCTCAAGTGAACATTTGGTGGGATATTTACCCAAGTCAAAGAAGACATTATTTTTCCCATTTTCAAAGAGCTAACCTAACATTCATTGATGCTTGTATGGTAATTTATCAATCAATCATGCATAACGGGCAATTTGTTTTTTAAGAATTGACTTATGGATTGGGAGTCAACACTTAGTTACAAATCCCCAGCCTCCCCCTTTTCCCGATGATTGCAAAACTTAATATATTAAAAGTAAAAAGAGTTTACAATTCCTAAAAATTACAGACACTTTTTGGAATTATATCTCTCTACATTTGTGCATTTTCATTTTAGATCTACACTTTGTTCTTAAATCAAAACTTGATTTTTCACTTTCCCCTTCATCCTGTAAACAATTTTTATAAGGCAAATAGATCACAACAAAGTGAAAATTTTAGAGTTTATGTATGGAAAAAATTTAAAACGACAACAAAAGTTAGTAAAGAAAATTTATTCCCACACCACAAAAGAACACAAAAGTTTTATTATCCAAGTTTGGGAAATTCCACTAGATCAGACCTAATAGCTTGGAATTTTATAAGAAAGAAATTTCTACACCTGTTTTAAAAATGGACATGCACGCTTGAAATATGTTAAAGATGCAAATGACATATGGATCCAAACTTTTTAAAGAGAATAACAAATGCTCATTAACTTCTCAACTGAACGTACGGTGGGATATTTACCCCAGTAAAACAAGCCATTATTTTACCTATTTACAAAAATGTGACCTAACAATCATCCATGATTGTAAAGTGATTTATCAATCAATCATATTTAACGGGCTATATTTTTTTTAAGAAATGACTTATGGATTGCGTGTCAACACTCAGTTAAAAATCCCATGCCTCCCCTTTTCCCGACGATTTCAATAGCTAAGATATAAAAACTAAAAAGAGTTTACAATTCCTAAAAATTATAGACCCTTTTTGGAATTATCTCTCTCGAATAGTTTTTTCTTAAATCAAAACTTAAGTTTTCACTTTCCCTTCATCCCATAAACAATTTTTTTAAGGAAAATAGATCACAATAAAATGAAAATTTTAGAGTTTTTGTATGGAAAAAATTTAAAATGATAACAAATGTAAGTAAAGAAAATTTATTCACATGCCACAAACGAACCCAAAAGTTTTTTTTTCCAAGTTTGGGAAATTCCTCTAGTTCAACCCTAATAGCTAGGAATTTTATAAGCAGGAGATTTCTACACATGTTTTAAATATGGATATGTATGCTTGAAACATGTTAAAGATGCAAATGACCTATGGATACAAACTTTTAAATAGAACAACAAATTTTCATAAAATTCTCAAGTGAACGTGTGGTGGGATATTTACCTGAGTCAAAGCCATTATTTTGTCCATTTACAAAACGCTGACCTAACAATCGTAGATGATTTTAAGGTGATTCATCAGTCAATCTTGCCTAACGAGCAATATTTGTTTTTGAAAGACATGACTTATGGATATGGAGTGAACTCTCAATTAAAAATCCCCTGCCTCCCCCATATCTCGATAATTGCAAAACCTAATATATAAAAACTAAAAAGAGTTTACAATCCCTAAAAATTACAGACACTTTTGAAATTATCTCTCTCTACATTTGTGCATTTACATTTTAAATGTATATTTTTTTCTTAAATCAAAACTTGAGTTTTCACTTTCCCTTCTACCCGAAAACAACTTTGACAAGGAAAATAGATCACTACAAAATAAAAATTATAGAGTTTATGTACAAAAAAAAATTTAAACGATAACAAATGTAAGTAAAAAAAAATTTATTCACACGCCACAAACGAACTCAAAAGTTTGTTTAGAGAAGTTTGGCAAATTCCACTAGTTCAACTCTAATAGCAAGGAATTTTATAAGAAGGAGATTTCTACACATGTTTTAAATATGGATATGTATGCTTGAAACATGTTAAAGATGCAAATGACCCATGGATCCAAACCTTTTGAAGAGAATAAAAAATGCTCATTAAATTCTCAAGTGAACGTGTGGTGGGATATTTACCCGAGTCAAACAAGCCAATATTTTGTCCATTTACAAAAAGATGGCTTAACAATGTTAGATGATTTTAAGGTCATTTATCGGTCAATCATGCCTAACGCGCTTTATTTTTTATTTTTTGAAAGACATGACTTATGGATATGGAGTAAACTCTCAATTAAATATCCCTCGCCTCCTCCTTATCCCTACAATTGCAAAACCTAATATATAAAAACTAAAAAGAGTTTACAATCCCCAAAAATTACAGACACTTTTTTGAATTATCTCTCTTTACATTTGTGCGTTTCCATTTTAGATGTATACTTTTTTCTTAAATCAAAACTTGAGCTTTCACTTTCACTTCATCCAGAAAACAACTTTGATAAAGGAAAATAGATCACAACAAAAAGAAAATTTTAGAGTTTATGTATGGGAAAAAATTAAAATGATAACCAATGTAAGTAAAGAAAATTTATTCACCCGCCACAAACGACAAAAATTTTTTGTTATCGAAGTTTGGGAAATTCCACGAGTTCAACCCGAATAGCTAGGTATTTTTTAAGAAGGAGATTTCTACACGTGTTTTAAATATCGATAAGCATGCTTGAAACATGTTAAAGATTCAAATGATCTATGGAGCCAAACGTTTTAAAGAGAATTACAAATGCTCATTAAATTCTCATGTGAACGTGCAGTGGGATATTTACCCTAGTCAAACAAGCCATTATTTTGCCGATTTACAAAAAGCTGATCTAACAATCATAGATGCTTGTAAGGTGATTTATCGGTTAATCATGCGTAACAAGATTTTTTTTTCTATGTAAGAAATGACTGATGGATTGGAAGTCAACACCTAGTTAAAAATCCCCCACCTCCCCCTTTTCCCGACTATTGCAAAACCAAATATTTAAAAACTAAAAAGAGTTTACAATCCCTAAAAAATTACAGACACTTTTTGGAATTATCTCTCTCTACATTTGTGCATTTCCATTTTTGATGTATACTTTTTTCTTAAATCAAAACTTGAGTTTTCACTTGCCCTTCATCCTGGAAAAAAAACATTATGTGGCAAATAGATCACAACAAAATGAAAATATTAGAGTTTATGTACGGAATTTTTTTTAAAAAATATCAAATGTAAGTAAAGAAAATTTATCCACACACCACAAATGAACACAAATTTATTGATCCAAGTTTGGGAAATTCCACTAGTTCAACCCTAATAGCTTGGAATTTAAAATGGAGAAGATTTCTAAACATGTTTTTAATATGGATATACATGCTTGAAACATGTTAAATAGGCAAATGACCTATGGATCCAAACCTTTTAAAGAGAATAACAAATGCTCATTACACTCTCAAGTGAATGTGCGGTGGGATATTTACCTGAGTCAACAAGACATTATTTTTCCCATTTACAAAGAGCTAACCTTACAATCATAGATGATTGCAAGGTGAATTATCGATCAATCATGCGTAATAGGCTATATGTTTTTTTGTAAGAAATGAATGATGGATTGGGAGTCAACACTCAGTAAAAATCCCCAAACTCCCCCTTTTTCCCGACGTTTACAAAACTTAATATATAAAAACTAAAAAGAGTTTAATTTTACTAAAAATTACTGAAACTTTTTGGAATTATATCTCTCTACATTTGTGCATTTAAATTTCAGATGTTCACTTTTTTGTTAAATCAAAACTTCATTGTTCACTTTCCCTTCATCCTGTAAACAATTTTCATAAGGCAAATAGATCACAACAAAATAAAAATTTTAGAGTTGATGTATGGAAAAAATCTAAAACGATAAAAAAAGTAAGTAAAGAAAATTTATTCACACACCACAAATGAACACAAAAGTTTTGTTATCCAAGTTTGGGTAATTGCACTAGTTCAGACCTAATAGATTGGAATTTTATAAGAAGGAGATTTCTACACATGTTTTAGATATGGATATGCATGTTTGAAACATGTTAAAGATGTAAATGACCTATGGATCTAAACCTTTAAAAGAGAATAACAATTGCTCATTAAATTCTTAACTGAACGAACGGTGGGATATTTATCCGAGTTAAACAAGCCATTATTTTACCCATTTACAAAAAGGTGACCTAACAATCATCCATTATTGTAAAGTGATTTATCGATCAATCATACGTAATGGGCTATATTTTTTTAAAAAAAATGACTTAAGGATTGCGTGTCAACACTCACTTAAAAATTCCCTACCTCCCCCATTTCCCGACGATTTCAATACCTAATATATAAAAACAAAAAAGAGTTTACTATTCCTAAAAATCACAGACCCTTTTTGGAATTATCCCTATCTACATTTGTGCATTTCAATTTTAGATTTATACTTTTTTCTTAAATCAAAACTTGAGTTTTCACTTTCCCTTCCTCCTGTAAACAATTTTTTTATGGAAAATAGCTCACAACAAAATGAAAATTTTAGAGTTTATGTGTGGAAAAAAATTAAAACGATAACAAATGTAAGTAAAGTAAATTTATTCACACACCAGAAATGAACACAAAAGTTTTGTTATCCAAGTTTGGGAAATTCCATTAGTTCAAGCCTAATAGATTGGAATTTTATCAGAAGGAGATTTCTACACCTGTTTTCAATATGGATATGTATGCTCTAAACATGTTAAAGATGCAAATGACCTATGGAACCAAACCTTTTAAATAGAATAACAAATGCTCATTAAATTCTCAAGTGAACATGCTGTGGGATATTTTCCCTAGTCAAACAAGCCATTGTTTCGCCCATTTACAAAATGCTGACCTAACAATCATAGATGATTGTAAGGTGATTTATCGGTTAATCATGCGTAATGGGCTTTATTTTTTTTCTTTGTAAAAAATGACTTACGGATTGGAAGTCAACACTTAGTTAAAATTCCCACACCTCCCCCTTTTCCTGACTATTGCAAAACTAAATATATAAAAACTAAAACGAGTTTACAATCCCTAAAAAATTACAGAAATTTTTTGGAATTATCTCTCTCTACATTTGTGCATTTCCAATTTAGATGTATACTTTTTTCTTAAGTCAAAACTTGAGTTTTCACTTTCCCTTCATACCGCAAATTTTTTTTGATAAGGCAAATTGATCACAACAAAATGAAAATATTAAGAGTTTATGTATGGAAAAAATTTTAAACGATAACAAATGTAAGTAAAGAAAATTTATTCACACACCACAAATGAACACAAAAGTTTTGTTATCCAAGTTTGGGAAATTCCACTAGTTGAACCCTAATAGCTTGGAATTTTATATGAAGGAGATTTCTACACATGTTTTAAATACGGATATGCGTGCTTTAAACATGTTAAATATGTAAATGACCTATGGATCCAAACCTTTTAAAGAGAATAACAAATGCTCATTACACTCTCAAGTGAACGTGCAGTGGGATATTTACACGAATCAAACTAGACATTATTTTTCCCATTTAAAAAAAGCTAACCTATTAATCATAAATGATTGTAAGGTGATTTATTGATCAATCATACGTAAAAGGCTATATTGTTTTGTTAAGAAATGACTTATGGATTGGGAGTCAACACTTAGTTAAAAATCTCTAGCCTCCCCCTTTTCCCGTCGATTGCAAAACTTAATGTATAAAAACTAAAAAGAGTTTACAATTCATAAAATTAAAGACACTTTTTGGAATTATATCTCTCTACTTTTGTGCAATCCATTTTAGACTTATATTTTTTTCTGAAATCAAAACTTGATTTTTCACTTTCCCTTCATCCTGTAGACAATTTTTATAAGGCAAATAGATCACACCAAAATGAAAATTTTAGAGTTTATGTATGGAAAAAATTTAAAACGATAACAAAAGTAAGTAAAGAAAATTTATTCACATGCCACAAATAAACACAAAAGTTTTGTTATCCAAGTTTGGGAAATTTCGCTAGTTCAGACCTAATAGCTTGGAATTCTATAAGAAGGAGATTTCTACACATGTTTTAAACATGGATATGCATGCTTGAAACATGTTCAAGATGCAAATGACCTATGGATCCAAACCTTTTAAAGAGAATAAAAAATACTCATTAAATTCTCAATAAAACGTAAGGTGGGATGTTTACCCGAGTCAAACAAGCCATTATTTTACCCATTTACAAAAAGCTGACCTAACAATCATTAATGATTGTAAAGTGATTTAAAGATCAATCATGTGTAACAAGCTATATTTTTTTTTAAGAAATGACTTATAGATTGCGTGTCAACACTCAGTTAAAACCCCCCGCCTCCCCCTTTTCCCGACGATTTGAATACCAAATATATAAAAACTAAAAACAGTTTACAATTCCTAAAAATTACAGACCATTTTTTAGAATTATCTCTCTCTACATTTGTGCATTTCTATTTTAGATGTATACTTTTTTCTTAAATCAAAACTTCAGTTTTCACTTTCCCTTCATTCCGTAAACAATTTTTTAAGGAAAATAGATCACAACAAAATGAAAATTTTAGAGTTTACGTATAATTTTTTTTAAATGATAACAAATGTAAATAAAGAAAATTTATTCACACATCACAGATGAACACAAAAATTTTGTTATCCAAGTTTGGAAAATTCCACTAGTTCAATCGTAATAGCTTGGATTTTTATAAGAAGGAGATTTCTACACATGTTTTAAATATGGATATGCATGCTTAAAACATGTTAAAGATGCAATTGACCTATGGATCCAAACATTTTAAAGAGAATAATAAATGCTCATTAAATTATGAAGTGAACGTACGGTGGGATATTTACCCAAGTCAAACAAGCCATTCTTTTGCCCATTCACAAAAAGCTGACCTAACAAAAAGAGATGATTGTACGGTGATTTATTGGAACAACATGCGTAACGGGCTATATTTTTATTTGTCAGAAATGACTTACCGATTGGGAGTCAACAGTTAGTTAAAAATCCCATGCTTCCCTCTTTTCCCAAAGATTGCAAAACCTAATACATAAAAACCAAAATGTGTTTACAATCCCTAAAAATTATAAAAACTTTTGATATAATCTCTCTCTACATTTGTGCATTTTCGTTTTAGATGTATACTTTTTTCTTAAATCAAAACTTGAGTTTTCACTTTCCCTTCATCTCGTAAATAATTTTGATTAGGCAAATAGATCACAATAAAATGAAAATTTTAGAGTTTATGTATGGAAAAAAATTAAAACGATAAAAAATGTAAATAAAGAAAATTTATTCACATAGGACAAATGAACACGAAATTTTTGTTATCCAAGTTTGGGAAATTCCACTAGTTCAACCCTAACAACTTGGAATTTTATAAGAAGGATATTTCTACACAAGTTTTAAATATGGATATGCATGCTTGAAACATGTTCCATATGCAAATGACCTATGGATCCAATTCTTTTAAAGAGAATAATAAATGTTCATTCAATTCTCAAGTAAACATGCAGCGGATATGTACCCGAGTCAAACAAACCATTATTTTGCCTATTTACAAAAAGTTGACCTAACAATCATAGATGATTGTAAGGTGGTTTACCAGTCAATCATGCATAACGGGCTATATTTTTTTTTGTGAGAAATGACTTACGGATTGGGAGTCAACACTCAATTAAAAATCCCCAACCTCCCCCTTTTCTCGACGATTGCAAAACCAAATATATAAAAACTAATAAGAGTTTACAATTCGTTAAAATTATATACACTTTTTGGAATTATCTCGCTCTACATCTGTGCATTTCAATTTTAGATATATACATTTGTTGAAAGATAAGTGCAAGCCCACACGACCAAGGAAGGACCACATATCTTTGAGTATTATATGACGGGCTATATGATCAAGCAAGGTCCAAAAGATTGACCCAAGCCCATACCAAATAGGACCCACCATGGTCACCACGAGCTGACATCCTTATCACATAAGTTGGATGATCAAGAAGGACACACAAAGGCATCTTTATGTTATGGTCACGTCCTAGAAGAGTTCAAATTTGAGTTATGTTTGTATTTTATCTATATTGAGTTATTTAATGCTGCTAGGTCTTATCTTTAAGTGTTAGAGTTTGGGTGTAATTGGGACAAATGTAGTTGTATTGTAATTGGACTCTACTACCTTCCTCTATTGTAAATAGAGATTCTTTTACTCTTATTACAACAAGTTATTGATGTCAATGAAGTATTTCACTTTTCCATAAATTAAACTTGGTATCGGAACAGGTTCTGTGAGTTGACTTGGTCAACTCACGAAGGTAATGTGATTCTTTTCTCTAAACCCTAAACCCTAAGTCTAGGTTTGTAGTTATTTTTTCAGTCCCTACACCCGTACTTTCCTTTGCATTTTTTACCTCTATACGTAGTTTTTCGTATTGAAAATTATATATTGATGAAAATATATTTGAGTTTAATTTCCAAAGAAAACCTATTGTTCCAATCGATATTTGAATGAGCCAAGGTCAGATAGCAAAAAGGTTCGAGCAGCAGCAGTCTTCCAATTTCGAGGTATTTTTAGCTATCAAGAACTAGACTTTATATGGAGAAATATATATCAAAAGAAATATATGTAAGTGTATTCTTTTACCTATTCAACCAATTTTTTATTTGAGTTATCTATAAAGAGAAATCGATATTTGAAGCATAAAAGGTCAGATTGAAAAAGAGGTTTGAGAGGCAACAAACGACTTCAAATTCCGAGGTATTTTATGTGATCTAGAAAGAGACTTTATATGGAGAATTATATATCAAAATAAATATATGTAAGTCTATTTTCTTACCTATTAAACCAATCTCAATATGATCTTTTTATAAGGAGATATTGATCTTTGAAGAGTCAATGGTCATTCTAGAAAAATAGGAGAAACAGTATTTAGTTCGGCCAGATGACAGAGACCGAAATATATAACATTATTTATCTTCTGAAAATCATTTTTTATGAAGTTAATTTATACTTGGATGAAATTTATTTAATTCTACTTTCATAAGGAAAAAATTCATGTCAATCTGATCTATATTGAAAGATATATTCGAATTGGAAGAATCAAAGGTCTTACATTGAAAATCCGAATTTAAGCTGATTGTTTTGCATCACTGTTTGAGTTGATATATCAAAAAATATATCACTTCTCCATGGTTTGAGGGCTTATTTATACATCTCTATTATTTGGGCTTATTTCTACATCTATGATATTTGGTTCAAGCTGGGATCACTGCCATTACCTCCCGGTTGAGGGGGAGAAGTACAAGAAGTTCAAGAAAAAGGTATTTTATTTCATATGTTGTGAATTAGTTTATGCGACCAAAATATTCAAAAAAATGGGAGCACAAAAGATGAAGCTTGTGCCTATAAGAAGAAATTTTTATATCATATTATTTCATGGGTTATTTTACAAAGTTTATTGTTTGGTTCGTGTTATATACAGTTGCTGCTATTATCTCTCTTTGGAGACATTATTATTGAAGAAGAGGGGCCCTCATATCCTCATTTATTTTACCCCATAAAAAATATCAAAATTATTTGTGGTTGGGATTCCATGACAAATGAACTTCAGCCCCGTAAAAAAGATCAAAATTATTTGTTGTTGGAAGTCCATGACGGAGGAATTTCATCCCAATCAAAAGATCAAAATTATTTGTGGTTGGAAGTCCATGATGGAGGAACTTATTATTACATCTATGTTATCCACCCACTCCCCCCCCCCCCCCCCCCCCCCCCCCCCCCCCCCCCCTTGTAATTGATTTTATGACTCCTACCACTTGAGAGTCGTTGTCCTGTGGAGGGACTAAGTGGTGGACACTTCAAAGCAATGCCGATAGACACACTACTGATAGAAGATAGAGTGTGCCCTACGTCCAGCATTAGGACTGGAGTATGAAGCAATGGCTTACTAGCTAGGAGTGATTTTTACTTTCACTTATGCCACAGGGCCTCATGGAAGGATGCAACAACGTGAGGGGGAATGTTGGAAGATGAAGGCATATGGGAAGAAGTTCCATTGTATATGAAAATATTCTATGCATCATTTGCAACAATCTTGGAGTTCAAGTTGTTCTCCCACCCCCAACTTGAGGGGGAGTGTTGGAAGATAAGCTCAAGCCCACACGACCAAGGAAGGCCAACATATCTAAGAGTATTATAAGATGGGCCACATGCTCAAGGAAGGTTCACAAGATGGGCCCAAGCCCATAAGAAGAAGGATCGACCATGATTACCACGAGTTGGCATCCTAATCACATAAGTTGGAAGATCAAGAAGGACTCGCAAAGGCATCTTTATCTTCTAGTCATGTCCTAGAAGAGTTCAAATTTGAGTTATGTTTGTATTTCATCTATATTGAGTTATTTAATTATGCTAGGACTTATCTTTAAGTGTTAGAGTTTGGGTGTAATTGGGAAAAGGTAGTTTTATTGTAATTGGACTCTACTACCTTCCTCTATAACAAATAGAGGTTCTTGTACTTAGATTACAACAAGTTATTGATGTCAATGAAATATTTCACTTTTCCATAAATTCACCAATAAGGCAAAGAGATCAAAACAAAATGAAAATTTATTCCCACACCACAAATGAACACAAAAGTTTTGTTATCCAAGTTTGGAAAATTCCACTAGTTCAACCCTAATAGCTTGCTATTTCATAAGAAAGAGTTTTCTACACAAGTTTTAAATATGGATATGCATGCTTGAAACATGTTAAAGATGCAAATGACCTATGGATCCAAACCTTTTAAAGAGAATAACAAATGTTCATTAAATTCTCAAGTGAATGTGCCGTGTGATATTTACTCGATTCAAACAAGCATTTATTTTGCCCATTTTAAAAAAGGAGACCAAACAATCATAGATGATTGTAATGTGATTTATTGATCAATCATGCGTAACAGACTATATTTTTTTTCATTGTAAGAAATGACTTATCGATTGGGAGTTAACACTCAGTTAAAAATCCCCCGCCTCCCCCATTTCCCAACAATTGCAAAACCAAATATATAAAAACTAAAAAGAGATTACAATCTCTAAAAAAATACTAACACTTTTTGGAATTATCTCTCTCCACATTTGTGCATTGCCATTTTAGATGTATACTTTTTTCTTAAATCAAAACTTGAGTTTTCACTTTCCCTTCATCCCATAGAAAAATCTGATAAGGCAAATAGATTACAAAAAAGTGAAAATATTAGAGTTTATATATGGAAAAAATATAAAATGATAACAAATGTAAGAAAAGAAAAATTTTCACACACCACAAATGAACACAAAAGTTTTGTTATCCAAGTTTGGGAAATTCCACTAGTTCAACCCTATGTACTTGGAATTTTATAAGAAGGTGATTTCTACGCATGTTTTAAATATTGATATGCATACTTAAAACATGTTCAAGATGCAAATGACCAATGGATCCAAACCTTTTAAACAGAATAACAAATGCTCATTAAATTCTCAGGTGAACGTGCGGTGGGATATTTTCCCTAGCCAAACAAGACATAATTTTGCCCATTTACAAAAAGCTGACCTAACAATCATAGACGATTGTAAGGTGATTTATCGGTCATTCATGTGAACGGGCTATATTGTTTTGTAGGACATGACTTATGGATTTGGAGTCAACACTCAGTTAAAAATCCCCCAACTCCCCTTTTCTATATGATTGCAAAACCTGAAAACTAATAAGAGTTTACAATCCCTAAAAATACAGACACCTTTTATAATTATCTCTCTCTAAATTTGTGCATTTCCATTTTAGATGTATATTTTTTTCTTAAATCAAAATTTGAGTTTTCACATTCCCTTCATACCGTAACCAATTTTGTTAAGGCACATAGATCACAAGAAAATGAAAATTTTAGAGTTTATGTATGGGAAAAATTTAAAACAACAACAAATGTAAGTAAAGAAAATTTATTCACACACCACAAATGAACACAAAAGTTTTGTTATCCAAGTTTGGGAAATTCCACTAATTCAACCTTTATAGCTTAGAATTTTATAAGAAGGAGATTTCTACACATGTTTTAATATGGATATGCATGCTGGAAACATGGTAAAGATGCAAATGACCTATGGATCCAAACCTTTTAAAGAAAATAACAAATGCTCATTAAATTTCTGAGTGAACGTGCTGTGGGAAATTTACCCGAGTCAAACAAGCTATTATTTGGCCCATTTGCAAAAAGCTGACCTAACGATCATAGATGTTTGTATGGTGATTTATCTGTCAATCATGAGTAATGGGCCATTTTTTTTGTAAGATATTACTGGACAGGGAGTCAACACTGACTTAAAAATCCCACACCTCCCCCTTTTCCCCACAATTGCAAAAATTTATATATAAAAACTAAATAGAGTTTACAATCACTAAAAAATACAGACACTTTTTGGAATTATCTCTATCTTCATTTGTGTTTTTCCATTTTAGCTGTATACTTTTTTCTTAAACAAAAATTTGAGTTTTCACTTTCCCTTCATCCCATAAACAATTTTGATAAGGCAAATAGATCACAACAAAATGAAAATTTTTGTGTTTATGTAAGGAAAAATTTAAAAACAATAACAAATGTAAGTAAAGAAAATTTATTTACACACCACAAATGAACACAAAAGTTTTGGTGTCCAAATTTTGGAAATTCCACTAGTTTAACCCTAATAGCTTGGAATTTTATAAAAAAGAGATTTCGACACCTGTTTTAAATATGGATATGCATGTTTGATGCATGTTAAAGCTGCAAATGACCTATGGATCCAAACCTTTTAAAGAGAATAACAAATGCTCATTAAATTCTCAAGTGAACGAGCGATGGGATATTTACCTGAGTCAAATAAGACATTATCTTGCCCATTTACAAAAAGTTGATCTAACAATCATAGATGATTGTAAGGTGATTTATCAATCAATCATGCGTAATGGGCTATATTTGTTTTTTTTAGAAATATCTTATGGATTGGGAGTCAACACCTAGTTAAAAATTCCTCGCCTCCTCCTTTTCCTGACAATTGCAAAAACTTATATTTAAAAACTAAAACAAGTTTACAATCCCTAAAAATTACAGACAGTATTTGGAATTATCTCTCTCTACATTTGTGCATTTCCATTTTAGATGCATGCTTTTTGCTTAAATCAAAACTTGAGTTTTCACTTTCGCTTCATCACATAAACAATTTTGATAAGGCAAATAGATCACAAAAAAATAAAAGTTTTAGATTTTATGTAAGGAAACAAATTATAAAAATAACAAATGTAAGTAAATAAAATTTATTCTCACACCACAAATGAACACAAAAGTTTTGGAAATTCCACTATTTCAACCCTAATAGCTTGGAATATTTTCAGATGGACATTTCTACACATGTTTTAAATATGGATATGCATGCATGATAAAGATTCAAATGACCTATGGATCCAAACATTTTAAAGAGAATAACAAATGCTCTTTAAATTCTCAAGTAAACTGGCAGTGGGATATTTACCCGAATCAAACAATCCATTATTTTTGCCATTTACAAAAAGCTGACCAAAAAAAAATAGATGTTTGTAAGGTGATTTATCGATCAATCATGCTTAATGGGCTATATTTATTTTTTTAAGAAATGACTTATGGATTGGGAGTCAACACTTAGTTAAAAATCTCCCGCCTCCCCCATTTCCCGACGATTGCAAAACCTTATATATAAAAACTAAAAAGAGTTTACAATCACTAAAAATTACAGACACTTTTTTTAATTATCTCTCTCTACATTTGTGCATTTCCATTTTAGCTGTGTACTTTTTTTTAAATAAAAACTTGAGTTTTCCTTTTCCGTTCATACCATAAACAATTTTGATAAAGCAAAATGTAATTTTTAGAGTTTATGTATGGAAAAAATGTTAAATAACAAATGTAAGTAAAGAAAATTTATTCACACACCACAAATTAACACAAAAGTTTTGTTATCCAAGTTTGGGAAATTCCACTAGTTCAACCCTAATAGCTTGGATATTTATAAGAGGGAGATTTCTACACATGTTTTAAAAATGGATATGCATGCTTGAAACATGTTAAAGATGCAAATGACCTATGGATCCAAACCTTTTAAAGAAAATAAAAAATTCTCATTAAATTCTCAAGTGAACGTGCGGTGGGATATTTACCCGAGTCTAACAAGACATTATTTTTCCCATTTACAAAAAGTTAACCTAACAATCATAGATGATTGTAAGGTGATTTATCGGTCAATCATGCGTAATGGGCTATATTTTTTTTGTAAGAAATATCTTATGGATTGGGAGTCAACATTCATTTAAAATTCCCCCACCTCCCCCTTTTCCTGAATATTTTAAAAACTAATATTTAAAAACTAAAAAGATTTTAAAATCCCTAAAAATTACAGACACTTTTTGGAATTATCACTCTCTACATTTGTGCATTTCCATTTTAGATGTATACATTTTGCTTAAATCAAAACTTGAGTTTTCACTTTCACTTCATCCCGTAACCAAATTTGATAAGGCAAATAGATCACAACAAAATGAAAACTTTAGAGTTTATGTATAGAAAAAATTTGTAACAATAACAAATGTAAGAAAAGAAAATTTATTCACACACCACAAATGAACACAAAAGTTTTGTTATCCAAGTTTGGGAAATTCCTCTAGTTCAACCCTAATAGTTTTGAATTTTATAAGAAGGAGATTTCTACACATGTTTTAAATATGGATAGGCATGCTTGAAACATGTTAAAAATGCAAATGACCTATGGATCCAAACCTGTTAAAGAGAATAACAAATGCTCATTGAATTCTCTAGTTCACGTGCAGTGGGATATTTACCCGAGTCAAACACTCCAGTAATTTTCCCATTTACAATCATAACAATCATATATGACTGTTAGGTGATTTATCGATCAATCATGCGTAACGGCTATATTTATTTTTGTAAGAAATAACTTATGGATTGGGAGTCAACACTCAGTTAGAAATCCCTTGACTCCACCTTTTCGCTATGATTGCAAAACCTAATATATAAAAACTAAAAAGAGATTACAATCCCTAAAAATTGCAGACACTTTTTGGAATTATCACTCTAGACATTTGTGCATTTCCATTTTAGATGTATACATTTTTCTTAAATCAAAACTTGAGTTTTCACTTTCCCAACATCCTGTAAAAAAATTTGATAAAGCAAATTGATCACAACAAAATGAAAATTTTATAGTTTATGCATGGAAAAAATTTAAAACAATAAAAAATGTAAGTAAATAAAATTTATTCTAGCACTACAAATGAACACAAAAGTTTTGTTATCCAAGATTTGGATATTCGACTACTTCAACCCCAATAGTTTTGAATTTTATAAGATGGAGATTTCTACACATGTTTAAAATATGGATATGCATGCTTGAAACATGTTAAAAATGCAAATGACCTATGGATCCAATCCTTTTAAAGAGAATAACAAATTCTCATTAAATTCTCTAGTGAACGTGCGGTGGGATATTTACCCAAGGCAAACAAGCCATTACTTTTACCTTTTACGAAAAACTGACATAACAATCATAGATGATTGTAAGGTGATTTTTCGGTCAATCATGCGTAACGGCTATATTTTATTTTGTAAGAAATGACTTATGGATTGGGAGTCATCACTCAGTTAAAAATCCACCGCCTCCCCCTTTTTCTGACTATTGCAAGACCTAATATATAAATACTAAAAGGAGTTTTCAATCCGAAAAAATTACAAACACTTTTTGGAATTATCTCACTCTACATTTTTGCATTTCCATTTTAGATGTATAATTTTTTCTTAAATCAAAATTTGAGTTTTCACTTTCCCTTCTTCTAGTAAATAATTTTGATAAGGCAAATAGATAAAAAAAAAATGTAAATTTTAGAGTTATGTATGGAAAAAAAATAAAACTATAACAAATATAAGTAAATAAAATTTATTCACACACCACAAATGAACACAAAAGTTTTATCCAAGTTTCAGAAATTCCACTAGTTCAACCCTAATAGCTTGGGATTTTATATGGATATGCATGTTTTAAATATGGATATGCATGTTTGAAACATGTAATAGATGCAAATGACCTATGGATCCAAACCTTTTAATGAGAATAACAAATGCACATTAAATTCTCAAGTGAAGGTGCTGTTGGATATTTACCGGAGTCAAACCAGCCATTATTTTGCCGATTTACAAAAAGCTGACCTAACAGTCATAGATGATTGTAAGGTGATTTATCGATCAATCATGCGTAACGGGCAATATTTTTTTTTGTAGGAAATGACTTATGGACTGGGAGTCAACACTCAGTTAAAAATCCCCCGCCTCCCCCTTTTCCCGGCTATTACAAAACCTAATATATGACAACTACAAAGAGTTTACATTCCTAAAAATTATAGACACTTTTTCGAGTTATCTCTCTCGACATTTGTGCATTTCCAATTTAGATGTATATATTTTTCTTAAATCAGAACTTGAGTTTCCACTTTCCCTTCATCTCGTAAACAATTTTGATAAGGCAAATACATCAAAACAAAATGAAAATTTTTGAGTTTATGTAAGGAAAAAAATTTAAAACGATAACAAAAGTAAGTAAAGAAAATTTATTCACAGACCACAAATGATCACCAAAGTTTTGTTACCCAAGTTTGGGAAATTCCACCAGCTCAAACCAAATAGCTTGGAATTTTAAAAGATGGCAATTTCTACACATGTTTTAAAAATGGATATGCATGCTTGAAACATGTTAAGGATTCAAATGACCTAAGGATACAAACCTTTTAAAGAGAATAACAAATGCTCAATAAATTCTCAAGAGAACTTGTGGTGGGATATTTACCCGAGTCAAACAAGCCATTATTTTGCCCATATTCAAAAAGCTTACCTAACAATCATTGATGATTGTAAGTTGATTTATCGGTCAATCATGCGTGACGGGCTATATTTTTATTTTTAAGAAATGACTTACGGATTGGGAGTCAGCACTCAGTTAAAAATCCCAAGCCTACCCCTTTTCCCCACGAATCCAAAATCTCATATATAAAAACTAAAAAGAGTTTACAATCCATACAAGTTACAGTCACTTTTTGGAATTATCTCTCTCTACTTTTGTGCATTTCCATTTTAGATGTCTACTTTTTTCTTAAATCAAAACTTGAGTTTTCACTTTCCTTCGTCCCATAAACAATATTGATAAGGCAAATAGGTCACAACAAAATGAAAAATTTAGAGTTTATATATGGAAAAAATTTAAAATGAAAAAAATTGTAAGAAAAGAAAATTTATTCACTTAGCACAAATGAAGAAAAAAGTTTTGTTATCCAAGTTTGGGAAATTCCAGTAGTTCAACCCTAATAGCTGCAATTTTATAAGAAGGAGATTTCTACAATTTTTTTCAATATGATATCCACGCTTGAAACATGTTTTAAATAATAGATGATTGTAAGGTGATTTATTGGTCGATCATGTGTAACGAACTATATTTTTGTTTTAAGACATGACTTATGGATTGGGAGTCAACACTCAGTTAAAAATCCCCCGTTGCCCCCTTTTCCTGACGATTGCAAAACCTAATATATAAAAATAAAAAAAGAGTTAACAATCCCTGAAAATTACAAACACATTTTGGAATTATCTTTCTCTACATTTGTGTATTTCTATTTTAGACGTATAATTTTTTCTTCAATCAAAACTTGTGTTTTCTGTTTCCCTTGATCCCGTAACAATTTTTGTAAGGCAAATAGATCACAAGAAAATGAAAATTTTAGAGTTTATGTATGGAAAAAATTTAAAACAATAAAAAATGTAAGTAAACAAAATTTATTCACACACCTGAAATGGAAACAAAAGTTTTGTTAGCCAAGTTTGGGAAATTCCACTAGTTCAACCCTAATAGCTTGGAATTTTATAAGAAAGAGATTTCTGCATAGGTTTTAAATATAGATATGCATGCTTTAAACATTTAAAGATGCAAATGACCAATGGATCCAAAGCTTTTATAGAGAATAACTCATGCTCTTTAAATTTTCAGGTTAGTGTGCGGTGGATATTTACCTGAGTCAAACAAGTCATTATTTTGCCTATTAATAAAAAGTTAACCTAACAATCATAGATGAATGTAAGGTGATTTATCGATCAATCATACGTAACGGGCTAATTTTTTTTTTTGTAAGAATGGAGCTGTGGATTGGGATTCAAAACTCAGTTTAAAATTCCCTGCCCCCTGCCTTATCCAGAGGATTACAATACCTAATATATAAAAACAAAAAAGATTTTAAATCCCTAAGAATTACATACACTTTTTGGAATTATCTCTCTCTACATTTGTGCATTTCCATTTTAGATGTATACCTTTTTCTTTAATCAAAACTTGGGTTTTCACTTTCCCTTCATCTAGTAAACATTTTATATAAGGCAAATAGGAAACAATAAAATGAAAATTTTAGAGTTTTATGGAAAAAAATTTAAATAATAACAAATTTAAGTAAAGAATATTTATTCACACACCACAAATGAACACAAAATTTTGTTATCCAAGCTTGGGAAATTCCACTAATTCAACCCCAAAAGCTTGGAATTTTATAAGAAGAAGATTTCTACACAAGTTTTAAATATGGATTTGCATCTTTGAAACATGTTAAAGAAGCAAATGACCTATGGATCCAAACCTTTTAAAGAGAATAACTCATGCTCATTAAATTCTTAAGTGAACATGTAGTGGAAAATTTACCAGAGTCAAACAAGCAATTATTTTCCCCATTTTCAAAAAGCTGACCTAAAAATATAGAAGATATGGTGATTTATCGGTCAATCATGCATAACGGGCTACATTTGTTTTCTAAGAAATATCTTATTGATTGGAAGTCAACACTCGGTTAAAAATTTTTCGCCTCCCCCTTTTCTTGACGATTGAAAAAACTAATATTTAAAAACAAAAAAACATTTACATTCCCCAAAAGTTACAGACACTTTTTGGAATTATCTCTTTACATTTGTGCATTTCCATTTTAGATGTATACTTTTTTATAAAATCTAAACTCAATTTTTCACTTTCCCTTCGTCCAGTAAACAATTTTCATAAGGCAAATAGATCACAACAAAATGAAAATTTTAGAGTTTATGCATGGAAAAATTTTAAAACAATAACAACTGTAAGTAAAGAAAATTTATTCTAACACCACAAACGAACGCAAAAGTTTTGTTACCCGAGTCAAACAAGCCATTATTTTTCCCACTTAAAAAAAGTTGACCTAAAAATTATAGATGATTGTAAGGTGATTTATTGGTAAATCATGCTTAACGGGCTTTTTTTTTCGTAAGAAATGACATGTGGATTGGGAGTCAACACTCAGTTAAAAATCCCTCGCTTCCCCCTTTTCCCAACGAGTGCAAAACCTAATATATAAAAACAAAAAGAGTTTTCAATCACAAAAAGTTACAGACACTTTTTTGGAATTATCTCTCTCTACGTTTGTGCATTTCCATTTTAGATGTATACTTTTTCTTAAATCAAAACTTGAGTTTTCAGTTTCCCTTCTTCTAGTAAACAATTTTGATAAGGCAAATAGAACACAACAAAATGAAAATTTTAGAGTTTATGATGGCAAAAAATTAAAACAATAACAAATGTAAGTAAAGAAAATTTATTCACGCACCACAAATGAGCACAAAAGTTTTGTTATCCAAGTTTGGGAAATTCCATTAGTTCAACCCTAATAGCTTGGAATTTTATCAGAAGGAGATTACTACACATGTTTTAAATATGGATATGCATGCTTGAAACATGTTAAAGATGCAAATGACCTATGGATCCACACCATTTAAAGAGAATAACAAATGCTCATTAAATTATGAAGTGAAGTTGCGGTTGGATATTTACCAGAGTCAAACTAGCCATTATTTTTCCAATTTAAAAAAATTGACCTAACAATCGTAGATGATTGTAAGGTGATTTATCGATCAATCATGCGTAACTGGATATATTATTTTTGTAAGAAATAACTTATGGAGTATGAGTCAACACTCAATTAAAAATCCCCCGCCTCCCTTATTTCCCGAATATTGCAAAACCTAATATTTAAAAACTAAAAAGAGTATACAATTCCTAAAAATTACAGACAGTTTTTTGAATAATATCTGTCTACATTTGTGCATTTTCATTTTAAATGTATATTTTTTTCTTACATCAGAACTTGAGTTTTCACTTTCCCTTCATCCTGTAAACAATTTTGATAAGGCAAATAGCTCACAAAAAAATGAAATTTTTTGAGTTTATGTATGGAAAAAAGATTAAAACGATAACAAAAGTAAGTAAAGAAAGTTTATTCACACACCACAAATGAGCACAAAAGTTTTGTTATCCAAGTTTGGAAAATTCCATTAGCTCAAACCTAATAGCTTGGAAGTTTAAAAGAAGGCGATTTCTACACATCTTTTAAATATGGATATGGATGCTTGAAACATGTTATGGATTCAAATGACCTATGGATCCAAACCTTTTAATGATAATAACAATTGCTCATTAAATTCTCAAGAGAACGTGCGATGGGATATTTACCCGAGTCAAACATGCCATTATTTTGCCTATATTCAAAAAGCTTACCTAACAATCATTAATGATTGTAAGTTGATTTATCAGTCAAGCATACGTGACGGGCTATATTATTATTTGTGACAAATGACTTACGGATTGGGAATCAATACTCAGCTAAAAATACCTAGCCAACCCCTTTTCCTGACGAATGCAAAACCTAATATATAAAAACTAAAAAGAGTTTATAATCCATTAAATTACGGACACTTTTTGGAATTATCTCTCTCTACATTTGTGCTTTTCCATTTTAGATGTATACTTTTTTCTTAAATGAAAACTTGAGTTTTCACTTTCCCTTCATCTTGCAAACAATTTTGATACGGCAAATAGATCACAAGAACATTAAAATTTTAAAGTTTATATATTGAAAAATTTTAAAATGATAACAAATGTAAGAAAAGAAAATTTATTCACATACCACAAATGAAGACAAAAGTTTTGTTATCCAAGTTTTGGAAATTCCACTAGTACAACCCTAATTGCTTGGAATTTTATAAGAAGGAGATTTCTCCACATGTTTTAAATATGGATATGCATGCTTGAAACATGTTAAAGATGCAAATGACCTATGGATACAAACCTTTTAAATAGAATAACAAATGCTCATTAAATTCTCATGTGAACGTGCGGTGGGATATTTTCCCAAGTCAAACAAGCCATTATTTTGCCCATTTAAAAAAACATGACCTAACAATCACAGATGATTTTAAGGTGATTTATCGATCAATCATGAATAACGGGCTATATTTTTATTTTAAGACATGACTTATGGATTGGGAGTGAACACTCAATTAAAAATCCCCCGCCTCCCCCTTTTCCTGACGATTGCAAAACCTAATATTTTAAAACTAACAATAGTTTATAATCCCTAAAAATTACAGATACTTTTTGACATTATCTTTCTCTACATTTGTGCATTTCCATTTTAGATGTATACTTTATTCTTAAATAATCACTTGATTTTTCACTTTCCCTTGATCCCATAAACAATTTTTTTAGGGCAAATAGATCACATGAAATTGAAAATTTTGATTTTATGTATGGAAAAAATTTAAAACAATAACAAATGTAAGTAACAAATTTTTTTTCACACACCACAAATGAAAAAAAAAATTTTGTTATCCAAGTTTGGGAAATTCCACTAGTTCAACCCTAATAGCTTGGAATTTTATAAGAAGGAGATTTCTACACAAGTTTTAATTATGGATATGCATGTTTGAAACATTTAAAGATGCAAATGACCTATGAATCCAAACATTTTAAAGAGAATAACAAATGCTCATTAAATTCTCGGGTGAGTGTGTGGTGGGATATTTACCCGAGTCAAACAAGTCATTATTTTACCGATTTACAAAAAGTTGACCAAACAATCATAGATGATTGTAAGGTGATTTATCGTTCAATCATACGTAACGGGCTATATTTCTTTTTGTAAGAAAAAAATTGTGGATTGGGATACAACACTCAGTTAAAAATCCACTGCCTCCCCCTTATCCCAACGATTACAAAGCCTAATATATAATAACTAAAAAGAGTTTACAATCCCTAAAAATTACATACACGTTTTGGAATTATCTCTCTCTAAATTTGTGCATTTCCATTTTAGATGCATACCATTTTCTTAAATCAAAACTTGAGTTTTCACTTCCCCTTCATCCCGTAAATAATTTATATACGGCAAATAGATCACAACAAAATGAAAATTTTGAAGTTGTATGGAAAAAATTTAAAACAATAACAAATGTAAGTAAAGAATACTTATTCAAACACCAAAAATGAACAGAAAAGTGTTGTTATCCAAGTTTGGGAAATTCCACTAGTTCAACCCTAATAGCTTGGAATTTTATAAGAAGGAGATTCCTACACAAGTTTTAAATATGAATATGCATGCTAGAAACATGTTAAAGATGCAAATGACCTATGGATCCAAAAATTTTAAAGAGAATATCACATGCTCATTAAATTCTCAAGGGCACATGTGGTGGGATAATTACCAGAGTAAAACAAGGCATTATTTTGCCCATTTACAAAAAGCTGACCTAAAAATTATAGAAGATTCTATGGTGATTTTTGGGTCAGTCATGCGTAATGGGTTATATTTTTTTTTTGTAAGAAAAATCTTTTGGATTGGAAATCAACACTCAGATAAAAATTCCCTGCTTGCTCTTTCTTGACGATTGAAAAAACTAATATTTAAAAACAAAAAAGTGCTTAAAATCCCTAAAAATTACAGACACTTTTTGGAATTATCTCTCTCTACATTTGTGCATTTCCATTTTAGATGTATACTTTTTTCTAAAATAAAAACTAGAGTTTTCACTTTCCCTTCATCCAGTAAACAATTTTGATAAGGCAAATAAATCAGAACAAAATGAAAAATTTAGAGTTTATGCATGGAAAAAATTTAAAACAATAACAAATGTGAGTAAAGAAATTTTATTCTAACACCACAAATGAACACAAAAGTTTTCTTATCCAAGTTTGGGAACTTCCACTAGTTCAACCCAAATAGCTTATATTTTATAATAAGGAGATTTCTACACAAGTTTTAAATATGGATGTGCATGCTTGAAACATTTAAAGATGCAAATGACCTATGGAGCCAAACCTTTTAAAGAGAACAACAAATGCTCATTAAATTCTTAGGTGAGTGTTCGGTGGGATATTTACCTAAGTCACACAAACCATTATTTTTCCAATTTACTAAAAGCTAACCTAACAATCATAGATGATTGTAAGGTGATTTATCGATAAATCATGCGTAACGGGCTATATTTTTCTTTGTAAGAATTGACATGTGGATTGGGAGTCAACACTCAATTAAAAATCCCTTGCCTCCCCTTTTTCCTGACGATTGCAAAACCTAATATATAAACACTAAAAAGAGTTTTCAATCCAAAAAAATTACAGACACATTTTGGAATTATCTCTCTCTACATTTGTACATTTCCAATTTAGATGTATACTTTTTTCTTAAATCAAAACTTTAGTTTTCAATTTCCCTACTTCTAGCAAAAAAATTAAAAATTAAAAGAGTTTACAATCCTTGAAACTTATAAACACATTTTGAAATTTCTCTACATTTGTGCATTTCGATTTTAGATGTATACTTTTTTCTTAAATCAATACTTGAGTTTTCACTTTCCCTTCGGCCCTTAAACAATTTTGAAAAGGCAAATAGATCACAAGAAAATGATAATTTTAGAGTTTATGTATGGAAAAAATTTAAAACATTAACAAATGTAAGTAAAAAAATTTATTCACAGACCACAAATGAACACAAAAATTTTGTTATCCAAGTTTGAGAAATTCCACTAGTTCAACCCTAATAGCTTGGAATTTTATAAGACGGAGATTTTTACATATGTTTTAAATTTGGATATGCATGCTTGAAACATGATAAAGATGCAAGTAACCTATGGATCCAAACCTTTTAAAGAGAATAAAAAATGCTCATTAAGTTCTCAAGTGAACGTGCGATGGGATATTTACCCGAGTCAAACAAGACAATATTTTCCCCATTTACAAAAAGCTGACCTTACAATCATAGATGTTTGTAAGGTGATTTATCAATCAATCATGCGTAACGGTCTATATTTTTATGTGTAAGAAATATCTTCTGGATTGGGAGTCAACACTCAGTTTAAAATCCCCACCTCCTCCTTTTCCTGACGACTACAAAAACTAATATTTAAAAACTAAAAAGAGTTTAAAATCCCTAAAAATTATAGAAACTTTTTGGAATTATCTTTCTCTATATTTGTGCATTTCCATTTTTGATGTATACTTTTTGCTTAAATCGAAATTATAGTTTTGTACTTTCCTTTCATCCAGTAAACAATTTTTATAAGGCAAATAGATGACTACAAAATATAAATTTTAAAGTTTATGTAAGAAATTTTTTATAACAATAACAAATGTAAGGAAAGAAAATTTTTTCACACACCACAAATGAACACAAAATTTTGGTTATCCAAGTTTGGGGAATTCTAGTAGTTCAACCATAATAGCTTGAAATTTTAAAGAAGGAGATTTCTACACATGTTTTAAATATGGATATGCATGCTTGAAACATGTTAAAGATGCAAATGAGCTATGGATCCAAACCTTTTAGAGAGAATAACAAATGCTCATAAAATTCTCAAGTGGATGTGCGGTGGGATATTTACACGTGTCACACAAGCCATTATTTTGCCCATTTTCAAAAAGCTGACCTTACAATCATACATGATTATTAGGTGATTAATTGGTAAATCATGCGTAACGAGCTATTTGTTTTGTATGAAATGACATATGGATTGGGAGTCAACACTTAAGTAAAAATCCCCCGCCTCCACCTTTTCCCAACAATTGCAAAAACTAATATATAAAAACTAAAAAGAGTTTACAAACCATAAAAATTTCATACACTTTTTGGAAGTATCTCTCTCTACATTTGTGCATTTCCATTTTAGATGTATAAATAAAAACTTGTCTTTTCACTTTCCCTTCTTCCAGCAGACATTTTCGATAAGTCAAATAGATCACAACAAAATGAAAATTTTAGTTTTTATGCATGGAAAAAATGTAAAACAACAATAAATGTATGGAAAGAAAATTTATTCACACACAACAAATGAACATAAAAGTTTTGTTATCCAAGTTTGGGAAATTCCACTAGTTCAACCCTAATTGCTTGGAATTTTATAAGAGGGAGATTTCTACACATGTTTTAAATATGGCCATGCATGCTTGAAACATGTTAAACATGCAAATGACCTATGGATCCAAACCTTTTAATGAGAATAACAAATGCTCTTTAAATTCTCAAGTGAACGTGCAGTGAGATATTTACCTGACTCAATCAAGCCATTAAATCCTATTTACAAAAAGCTGACCTTACAATCATAGATGATTATAAGGTGATTAATCGGTAAATCATGTGTAACGGGCTATTTGTTTTGTAAGAAATGACTTATGGAATGGGTGTCAACACTCAGGTAAAAATCCCCCCCCCCCCTCCCTTTTCTCGACGATTGGAAAACCTAATATATAAAAACTAAAAAAGATTTTACATTCCCTAAAAAATTACAGACACTTTTTTGAATTATCTCTTTATACATTTGTGCATATCCATTTTAGTTGTATACTTTTTTTTTAAATCAAAACTTGAGTTTTCACTTTCCGTTCATCCCGTAAACAATTTTGATAAGGCAAATAGATAACAACAAAATGTAATTTATAGAGTCTATTCATAGAAAAAATTTTAAACAATAACAAATGTAAGTAAAGAAAATTTATTCACACACTACAAATGAACACAAAAGTTTTGTTAGCCAAGTTTGGGAAATTCCACTAGTTTAACCCTAATAGCTTGGAATTTTATAAGAAAGAGAGTTTTGTACACATGTTTTAAAAAATGGATATGCATGCTTGAAACATGTTAAAGATGCAAATGACCTATGGTTCCAAACCTTTTAAAGAGAATAAAAAACGCTCATAAAATTCTCAAGTGAACGTGCGGTGGGAAATTTACCGAAGTAAAAAAGGACATTATTTAACCCATTTACCAAAAGCTAACCTAAAAATCACAGAAAATTGTAAGGTGAGTTATCAGTCAATCATGTGTAACAGGGCTTTTTTTTTTTTGTAAGAAATATCTTATGGATTGGGGGTCAACACTCAGTTAAAAATCCACTACCATCTCCTTTTCCTGATGATTGGAAAAACAAATATTTAAAAAATAAAAATAGTTTACAATCCTTAAAAATTACAGACACTTTTTGGAATTATCTCTCTCAACATTTGTGCATTTCAATTTTAGATGTATACTTTTTGCTTAATTCAAAACTTGAGTTTTCACTTTCCTTCATCCTGTTAACAATTTTGTTAAGGCAAATAGATCACAACAAAAGGAAAATTTTAGAGTTTGTGTAAGGAAAATATTTATAACAATAACAAATGTAAGTAAAGAAATTTTTTTAACACACCACAAATGAACACAAAAGTTTTGTTATCCAAGTTTGGGAAATTCAACTAGTTCAACCCTAATAGCTTGTAATTTTATAAGAAGGAGATTTCTACACATGTTTTAAATATGGATATGCATGCTTGAAACATCTTAAAGATGCAATTGACCAATAGATCCAAACCTTTTAAAGAGAATAACAGATGCTCATTAAATTCTAAAGTGAAAGTGTGGTGGGTTATTTACCTGAGTCAAACAAGCCTTTATTTTGCCCATTTATAACAAGCTGACCTTACAATCATAGATGATTATAAGGTGATTTATCGGTCAATCATGTGTAATGGCTATATTTTTTTTGTGACTGATGGCTTGGGAGAAAACACTCAGGTAAAAATCCCGTGCCACCCCCTTTTCCCGACGATTGCAAAACCTAATATTTAAAAACTAAAAAGATTTTACAATCACTAAAAATTACAGACACTTTTTGGAATTATCTATCTCTATATTTCTGCATTTCCATTTTAGCTGTATCCTTTTTTCTTAAATCAAAACTTGAGTTTTCACTTTCCGTTCATCCCGTAAACAATTTTGATAAGGCAAGTAGATAACAACAAAATGTAATTTTTATAGTTTATGTATGGAAAAAAATTTAAAACAATAAAAAATGTAAGTTAAGAATATTTATTCATAAACTACAAATGAACACAAAAGTTTTGTTATCAAATTTCGGAAAATTCCACTAGTTCAACCCTAATAGCTTTGAATTTTATAAGAAGGAGATTTCTACACATGTTTTAAATATGGATATGCATGTTTGAAACATGTTAAAGGTGCAAATGACCTATGGATCCAAATGTTTTAAAGAGAATAACACGTGCACATTAAATTCTCATGTGAACGTGCAGTGGGATATTTACCAGAGCCAAACAAGCCATTATTTTGCCCATTTACAAAAAGTTGACCTAACAATCATAGATGATGGTATGGTGATTTTTCTGTCAATCATGCATAACAACTATATTTTTTTTGTAAGAAATATCTTTTGGGTTGGGAGTCAACACTCAGTTATCTTCTCCTTTTCCTGACACTTGCAAAAACTAATATTTGAAAACTAAAAAAAGTTTACAAACCCTACAAATTAGACCACTTTTTGGAATTATCCCTCTCTACATTTGTGCATTTCCATTTTACATATATACTTTTTGTTAAATCAAAACTTGAGTTTTCACTTTCCCTTCATACTGTAAACAATTTTGATAAGGCAAATAGATCACAACAAAAAGAAAATTTTAGAGTATATGTAAGGAAAAGATTTATAACAATAAAAAATGTAATTAAAATTTTTTTTCACACAAATGAAAACAAAATATTTGTTATCCAAGTTTGGGAAATTCCACTAGTTCAACCCTTATAGCTTGCAATTTTAAAGAAGTAGATTTCTACTCATGTTTTAAATATGGATATGAATGCTTGAAACATATTAAGATGCAATTGACCTATGGATCCAAACCTTTTAAAGAGAATAACAAATGCTCATTAAATTCTAAAGTGAACGTGTGGTGGGATATTTACCAGAGTCAAACAAGCCATTATTTTGCCCATTTATAAAAAGCTGACCTTACAATCATAGATGATTATAAGGTGATTCATCGATAAATCATGCTTAATGGGCTATATTTTTTTTTGTAAGAAATGACTTATGGATTGAGTGTCAAAACTCAAGTAAAATTTCTTCGCCTCCCCCATTTCCCGACGATTGCAAAAACAAATATATAAATACTAAAAAGAGTTTACAATCCCTAAAAATTACATACACTTGTTGGAATCATCTGTCTCTACATTTGTGCATTTCCATTTTAGATGTATACTTTTTTCTTAAAGAAAAACTTGTCTTTTCACTATCTCTTCCTCCTGTAAACAAATTTCATAAGCCAAATAGATCACAAAAAATGAAAATTTTAGTGTTTATGCAGGGAAAAAATTTAAAATAATAACTAATGTAAGTAAAGAATATTTATTCACACACCACAAATAAACACAAAAGTTTTGTTATCCAAGTTTGGAAAATTCCACTTGTTCAACCCTAATAGCTTGGAATTTTATAAGAGGGAGATTTCTACAAAAGTCTTAAATATGGATATGCATGCGTGAAACATGTTAAACATCCAAATGACCTATGGATCCAAACCTTTTAATGAGAATAACACATGCACATTAAATTCTCAAGTGAACGTGCGTTGGGATATTTACCCGAGTCAAACAAGTCATTATTTTGACAATTTACAAAAAGCTGACCTAACAATCATAGATGATTGTAAGGTAATTTATCGGTCAATCATTCGTAACGAGCTATTTTTTTTAAGAAATATCTTATGGATTGGGAGTCAACACTCAGTTAAAAATTCCCCGCCTCCCCCTCTTCTTGACGATTGAAAAATATAATATTTAAAAACTTAAAATATTTTACAATCCCTAAAAATTTGTGACACTTTTTGGAATTATCTCTCTCTAAAATGGTGCATTTCCATTTTAGATGTATACTTTTTTCTTAAATCAAAACTTGAGTTTTCACTATCCCTTCATCCCGTAAACAGTTTTGATAAGGCAAAAAGATAACAACAAAATGAAAACTTTAGAGTTTATGTATGGAAAAAATTAAAACAATAACAAATGCAAGTAAAGTTTTATTTGCACACCACAAATGAACATTAAAGTTTTATTATCCAAGTTTGGGAAATTTCACTTGTTCAACCCTAATAGCTTGGAATTTTATAAGAAGAAGATTTCTACACATGTTTTAAATATGGATATGCATGCTTGAAACATGTTAAACAAGAAAATGACCTATGGATCCAAACCTTTTAAAGAGAATAACAAAAGTTCATTAAATTCTCAACAGTGTGTACAGTGGGATATTTACCTGAGTCAAACAAGCCATTATTTTGCCCATTTACAAAAAGCATACTTAACCATCATAGATGATTGTAAGTTGATTTATCAGTCAATCATGCGTAACGGGCAATATTTTGTTTTTGTAAGAAATGACTTATGGATTGGGAGTCAACACATAGTTAAAATCCCCCGCCTCCCCCTTTTCCCGATGATTACAAAACCTTAAATATAAAAACAAAAAAGAGTTACAATCCCTAAAAATTACTGACACTTTTTGGAATTAACTCTCTCTACTTTTGTGCATTGCCATTTTCGATGTATACTTTTTCTTAAATCAAAACTTCAATTTTCACTTTCCCTTCATCCTGTAAACAATTTTGATAAGGCAAATAGATCACAACAAAATCAAAATTTTAGAGTTTATGTATGGAAAAAATAAAAAAATAACAAATGTAAGTAAAGAAAATTTATTCACATACCAGAAATGAAGACAAAAGTTTTGTTATCCAAGTTTGGGAAATTCCACTAGTTCAACCCTAATAGATTGAAATTTTGCAAGAAGGAGATTTCTATACAAGTTTTAAATATGGATATGCATGCTTGGAACATGTTAAAGATGCAAAAGACCTATGAGAATAACAAATGCTCATAAAATTCTAGAGTGAAAATACGGTGGGATATTTACCCGAGTCAAACAAGCCATTATTTTACCCATTTACAAAAAGCTGACCTTACAATCATAGATGAATGAAAGGTGATTTATCGGTCAATCGTGTGTAACGGGCTATATTTTTTTTGTAAGAAATATCTTATGGATTGGGAGCCAACACTTGGTTAAAAATCCCCCGCGTCCTCCTTTTCCTGATGACTGCAAAAACTAATATTTAAAGACTAAAAAGAGTTTAAAATTCCTAAAAATTACAAACACTTTTTCGAATTATCTCTTTGTACATTTGTGAATTTCATTTTTAGATGCATACTTTTTTGCTTAAATCAAAACTATAGTTTTCACTTTTCTTTCATCCAGTAAACAATTTTTATAAGGCAAATAGATCCCAACAAAATGAAAATTTTAGAGTTTATGTAAGAAAAACAAATTTCACACACCACAAATGAACACCAAAATTTTGTTATCCAAGTTTTGGAAATTCCACTAGTTCAACAATAATATCTTGGGATTTTGTAAGAAGAAGATTTCTACACATGTTTTAAATATGGATATGCATGCTTGAAACATGTTAAAGATGCAAATGACCTATGGATCCAAACCTTTTAAAGAGAATAAAAAATTCTCATTAAATTCTCCAGTGAATGTACGGTGGGATATTTACCCATGTCAAACAAGCCATTATTTTTCCTATTTACAAAAACCTAACCTTACAATCAAAGACGATTTTAAGGTGATTTATCGGTCAATTATTTGTAACAGGCTATATTGTTTTGCAACAAATGACTTATGGATTTTGAGTCAACAGTGAGGTAAAATTCCCCTGCCTCCCCCATTTCCAGATGAGTGCAAAACCTAATATATTAAAACTAAAAAGAGTTTACAATCCCTAAAAATTAAATACACTTTTTGGAATTATCTCTCTATACATTTGTGCATTTCCATTTTAGATGTATAATTTTTTCTTCAATAAAAACTTGCCTTTTCACTTTCCCTTCATCCAGTAAAAAATTTTGAAATGGCAAATAGATCACAACAAAATGAAAATTTTTGTTTTTATGCTTGGAAAAAATGTAAAACAATGACAAATGTAAGTAAAGAAAATTTATTCACACACCACAAATGAACATAAAAGTTTTGTTATCCATGTTTGGGAAAATCCACTAGTTCAACCCTAATAGCTTGGAATTTTATAAGAGTGAGATTTCTACACAATTTTTAAATATGGACTTGCAAGCTTGAAACATGTTAAACATGCAAATGACCTATGGATTCAAACTTTTTAATGAGAATAAAAAATGCTCTTTAAATTCTCAAGTGAACGTGCAGTGGGATATTTACCTGACTCAAACAAGCCATTATTTTGCCCATTTACAAAAACCTTACCTTACAATCATAGATGATTATAAGGTGATTAATCGGTAAATAATGCCTAATGGGCTATTTTATTTTTTAAGAAAGGACTTATGGATTGGGACTCAACACTCAGGTAAAAATCCCCCACCTCCCCCTTTTCCTAACAATTACAAAACCTAATATATAAAAACTAAAAAAGAGCTTACAATCCCTAAAAATTACAGAAAGTTTTTGGAATTATCTCTCTCTATATTTGTGAATTTCCATTTTAGCTGTATACCTTTTCTTAAATCAAAGCAAGAGTTTTCACTTTCCATTCATCCCGTAAATAATTTCGATAAGGCAAACAGATAACAACAAAATGTAATTTATAGAGTTTATGAATTAAAAAATTTAAAAAAAAAAAAAAAAATAAGTAACGAAAATTTATTCACACACTACAAATGAACACAAAAGTTTTGTTATCCAAGTTTGGGAAATTCTACTAACCCTAATAGCTTGGAATTTTATAAGAAGTAGATTTCTACATATGTTTTAAATATAGATATGCATGCTTGACACATGTTAAAGATGCCAATGACCTATGGATCCAAACCTTTTAAAGAGTAAAACAATTACCCGAGTCAAATAAGACATTATTTTGCCCATTTACAAAAAGCTGACCTAACAATCATAGAAGATTGTACAGTGATTCATCAGTCAATAATGTGTAACGGGCTATATTTTTTTTGTAAGAAATATCTTATGGATTGGGAGTCAACACTCAATTAAAAATTCTCTGCCTCCGCCTTTTCTTTACGATTGAAAAAAATAGTATTTAAAAAGTAAAAAGAGTTTAAAACCCTAAAAATTACAGACACTTTTGACAATTATCTCATTCTACATTTGTGCATTTCCATTTTAGATGTATACATTTTGCTTAAATCAAAACTTGATTTTTCACATTCCCTTCATCCCGTAAAAATTTTGACAAGGCAAATGGATCACATTAAAATGAAAAATTTAATGTTGATGTAAGGAAAAGTTTTAAAGCAATAACAAATGTAAATAAAGAAAATTTATTCACACACCACAAATGAACACAAAGTTTTTGTTAACCAAGTTTGGGAAATTCCACTGTTTCAACCCAAATAGCTTGGAAATTTATAAGAAGGAGATTTATACACATGTTTTAAATATGATATGCATGCTTGAAACATGTTAAAGATGAAAATGACCTATGGATCCAAATATTTTAAAGAGAATAAAAAATGCTCATTAAATTCTCAAGTGAATGTGCGGTGGGATATTTACCCGAGTCAAAGAAGCCATTATTTTACCCATTTACAAAAGCTGACCTAACAATCATAAATGATTGTAAGGTGATTTATCAATCAATCATGCATAATGGGCTATATGTTTTTTGTTAGAAATGACTTATGCATTGGGTGTCAACACTCAGTTAAATATCCCCGCCTCCCCCATTTCCCGGAGATTGCAAAACCTAATATATAAAAACTAAAAAGAGTTTACAATTCCTTAAAATTACACACATTTTTTTGAATTATCTCTCTCTACATTTGTGCATTTCAATTTTAGATGTATACATTTTTCTTAAATCAAAACTTGAGTTTTCATTTTCCCTTCGTCCTGTAAAAATTTTTTATAAGACTAATAGACCACAACAAAATGTAAATTTTTGAGTTTATTTATGGAAAAAAATTTAAAACGATAAGAAATGTAAGTAAAGAAAATTTATTCACAGATCACCAATGAACACAAAATTTTTGTTATCCAAGTTTGGGAAATTCCACGAGCTCAATCCTAAAAGCTTGGAATTTTATATGAAAGAGATTGCTTCACATATTTTAAATATGGATATGCATATTTGAAACAAGTTAAGGATGCAAACGACCTATGGATCAAAACCTTTTAAAGAGAATAACAAATGCTCATTAAATTCTCAAGTGAACGTGTGGTGGGATATTTACCCGAGTGCAACAAGCCATTATGTTGCCCATTTACAAAAAGCTGACCTAACAATCATAGATGATTTTAAGGTGATATATCTGTTAAACATGTGTGTTGGGCTATATTTTTATTTGTAAGAAATGACTTATGGAATGGGAGTCAACACTCAGTTAAAAATCTCAAGCCTACCCCTTTTCCCAACGAATGCAAAACCTAATATATAAAAACTAAAAAGAATTTACAATACCTAAAAATTACTGTCACTTTTAGAAATTATCTCTCAAAATTTGTGCACTTCCATTTTAGACGTATACTTTTTTTAAATATCAAAACATGAGTTTTCAGTTTCCCTTCATCCAGTAAACAATTTTGACAAGGCAAATAGATCACAACAAAATGAAAATTTTGGATTTTATGCATGGAAAAAATTTAAAATAATAAGAAAAGTAAGTAAAAAAAATTTATTCTAACACCACAAATGAACACAAAAGTTTTGTTATCCAAGTTTGGGAAATTCCACTAGATCAACCCTAATAGCTTGAAATTTTATAAAAAGGAGATTCTACACAAGTTTTAAATAGGATATGCATGCTTGAAACATTTAAAGATGCAAATGACCTATGGATCCAAACCTTTTAAAGAGAATAACAAATGCTCATTAAATTCTCAAGTGAGTGTGCGGTGGGATATTTACCCGAGTCAAACAAGCCATTATTATGCCCATTTAAAAAAAGTTGACCTAACAATCATAGATGATTGTAAGGTAATTTATCCGTCATTCATGCGTAATGGCCTATATTTGTTTTTGTAAGAAATCACTTGTGGATTGGGAGTCAATACTCAGTTAAAAATCCCTCGCTTCTCCTTTATCCCAACGATTGCAAAACCTAATTTATAAAAACTAAAAGGAGTTTAAAATCCCTAAATATTATATACACTTTTTGGAATTACATCTCCCTACATTTGTGCATTTCCATTTTAGATGTATACCTTTTTCTTAAATCAAAACTTGAGTTTTCAATTTCCCATCATCCCGTAAATAATTTTGATAAGGCAAATGGAAAAAATTTAAAACAATAACAAATGTAAGTAAAGAATATTTATTCACACACCACAAATGAACACAAAAGTTTTGTTATCCAAGTTTGGGAAATTGCACTAGTTCAACCCTAATATCTTCAAAATTTAAAAGAAAGAGGTTTCTACACATGTTTTAAATATGGATATGCATGCTTGAAACATGTTAAAGGTGCAAATGACCTATGGATCCAAACTTTTTAAAGAGAATAACACGTGCTCATTAAATTCTGATGTGAACATGCGGTGGGATATTTATCAGAGTCAAACAAGCCATTATTTTAACCATTTACAAAAAGTTGAACTAACAATCATAGATGACTGTATAGTGATTTATCGGTCAATCATGCGTAACGGGCTATATTTGTTTTTTAAAGAAATATCTTTTGGATTGGGAGTCAACACTCAATTAAAAGTCCCCTTCCAGCTCCTTTTCCTGACGATTGCAAAAATTAATATTTAAAAATTAAAAAGAATTTACAATTCCTAAAAATTACATACACTTTTTCGAACTATCTCTCTCTAAATTTGTGCATTTTCATTTTAGAGATATACTTTTTGCTTATATCAAAACTTGAGTTTTCACTCTCCCTTCATCCAGTAAACAATTTTGATAAGGAAAACAGATCACAACAAAATGAAAATTTTAAAGTTTATGTCAGAAAAAAATTTATAACAATAACAAATGTAAGTAAAGAAAATTTATTCATACACTGCAAACGAACACAAAAGTTTGTTATCCAAGTTTAGATAATTCCACTAGTTCAACCCTAATAGCTTGGAATTTTATAACAAGGAGATTTATACAAATGTTTTAAATATGGATATGCATGCTTGAAACAAGTTAAAGATGCAATTGACCTATGGATTCAAACCTTTTAAAGAGTAAAACCAATGCTCATTAAATTCTCAAGTGAATGTGCGGTGGGATATTTACCCGAGTCAAACAAGTCATTATTTTGCCCATTTACAAAAAGCAGACCTAACAATCATAGATGATTGTAAGGTGATTTATCTGTCAATCATGCGTAACATGCTATATTTTTATGTAAGAAATATCTTATGGATTGGGAGTCAACATTCTGTTAAAAATTCCCCACCTCCCCCTATTCTTGACGATTAAAAAAAATTTAAAAGCAAAAAACAGTTTACAGTAAAAAAAATTATAGACCCTTTTTGGAATTTTCTCTCTTTACATTTGTGCATTTCCATTTTTAGATTTATGCTTTTTACTTAAATCAAAACTTGAGTTTTCACTTTCCCTTCATCCCGTAAAAAAAATTTATATGGCAAATAGATCACAACAAAATGAAAACTTTAAAGTTTATGTTTGGAGAAAATTTAAAATAGTAACAAATGTAAGTAAAGAAAATTTAATCGCACACCATAAATGAACACAAAAGTTTTGTTATCCAAGTTTAGGAAATTCCACTTGTTCAAGCCTAATAGCTTGGAATTTTAGAAGAAGGAGATTTTTACACATGTTTTAAATATGGATATGCATGCTTGAAACATATTAAACATGTAAATGACCTATGGATCCAAACCCTTTAAAGAGAATACCAATTACTCATTAAATTCTCCAGTGAACGTGAGGTGGGATATTTACCCGAATCAAACAAGCCATTATTTTGCATATTTACAAAGAGCTGACCTAACACTCATAGATGATTATAAGGTGATTTATCGGTCAATCATGCGTAACGGGCTATATTTTTTTTTTTAAGAAATGACTTATGGATTGGGAGTCAACACTCAGATAAAAATCCCCCGCCTCCCCCTTTTCCCGACGATTGCAAAATCTAATATATAAAAACTAAAAAGAGTTTACAATCCCTAAAAATTACAGACATTTTTTCAAATTCCACTAGTTCAACCCTAATAGGTTGGAATTTAATAAGAAGGAGATTTCTACACAAATTTAAATATGGATATACATGCTTGAAACATGTTAAAAATTCAAATTACCTATGCATCCACACCTATTAAAGAGAATTACAAATGCTTATAAAATTCTCAAGTGAACATGCGGTAGGATACTTGAGTAAACAAAGCCATTATTTGCCCCATTTACAAAAAGCTAACCTTACAATCAAAGATGATTCTAAGGTGCTTTATTGGTCAATCATTTGTAACGGGCTATATTTTATTGAAAGAAATGAGTTATGTATTTTGAGTCAATAGTGAGGTAAAATTCCCTTGCTTCCCGTATTTCTAGACGATTGCAAAACCTAATATTTAAAAACTAAAAAGAGTTTACAATCCCTAAAAGTTACAGACACTTTTTTTGAATTATCTGCCTCTATATTTGTGCATTTCCATTTTAGATGTATACTTTTTTCTTAAATCAAAACTTGACTTTTCAATTTCCCTTCGTCCCATAAACAATTAAGATAAGGCAAATAGATCACAACAGAATGAAAATTTTAGAGTTTATGTGTGGAAAAAATTTAAAACAACAACAAATGTAAGTAAATAAAATTTATTCAGACACCACAAATGAACACAAAAGTTTTGTTATCCAAGTTTGGGAAATTCCACTAGTTCAACCCTAATAGCTTGGAATTTTATAAGAAGGAGATTTATACACAAGTTTTAAATATGGATATGCATGCTTGAAACATTTTAAACATGGAAATGACCTAAGGATTCAAACCTTTTAAACAGAATCACAAATGCTCATTAAATTCTCAAGTGAACATGCAGTGGAAAATTTTCCCAAGTCAAACAAGCAATTATTTTCCCCATTTAAAAAAAGTTGACCTTACAATCATAGATGATTTTAAGGTGATTATTGGTCAATCATGCGTCACACGCTATATTTTTTTTCTGTAAAAAATGACTTATGGATTGGGAGTCAACACTCAGGTAAAAATCCCCTGCCTCCCCCTTTTCCCAGACAATTGCAAAACTTAATATATAAAAACTAAAAAGGTGGTTACAATCCATAAAAATTACATACACTTTTTGGAATTATCTCTCTCTAAATTTTTGCATTTCCATTTGAGTTTTACACTTTTTTCTTAAATCAAAACTTGTGTTTTCACTTTGTAGACAATTTTGATAAGGCAAATAGATCACAACGAAAACAAGAAGATTTCTACAGAAGTTTTAAATATGGATATGCATGCTTGAAACATTTTAAAGATGCAAATGACCTATGGATCCAATCCTTTAAAAGAGAATATCAAATGCTCATTAAACTCTCAAGTGAACGTGCGTTGGGATATTTTCCCGAGTCAAACAAGCCAGTATTTTACCCATTTACAAAAAGCTGACCTTATAATCATAGATTATTGTACATTGATTTATCGGTCAATCATGCATAGTGGGCTATATTTTTTATGTAAGAAATGGCTGATGGATTAGGAGTGAACACTGAGGTAAAAATTCCCCACCTCCCCATTTTCCCGACTATTGAAAAACCTAATATATAAAAACTAAAAAGAGTTTAAAATCTGTAAAAATTAATGACAGTTTTTGGAATTATCTCTCTTTACATTTGTGAATTTCCATTTTAGATGTATAATTTTTTCTTAAATATAAACTTGAATTTTCACTTTACCTTCATCCAGTAAACAATTTTGATAAGGCAAATAGATCACAACAAAATGAAAATTTAAAAGTTTATCAAGGGAAAAAATTTAAAACAATAACAAATGTTAGGAAAGAAAATTTATTCACACACCACGAATGAACACAAAAGTTTTGTTATCCAAGTTTGGATAATTCCACTAGTTCGACCCTAATAGCCTTGAATTTTTTAAGAAGGAGATCTTTACACAAGTTTTAAATATGGATATTAATGCTTGAAACATGTTAAAGATTCAAATGACCTATGGATGCAAAACTTTTAAAGAGAATAACAAATGTTCATTAAATTCTCAAGTGAACGTGCGGTGGGATATTTACCTGAGTCAAACAAGACATTATTTTTCCCATTTAAAAAAAGTTGACCTAACAATCGTAGATGATTGTAAAGTGATTTATTGGTCAATCATACGTAACGGGCTATATTTTTTTTAGAGTTTATGTATGGAAAAATTTAAAACAATAACAAATGTAAGTAAAGAAAATTTATTCACACACCACAAATGAACACAAAAGGTTTTTTATCCTAGTTTTGGAAATTCCACTAGTACAACCCTAATAGCTTGTAATGTTATAAGAAGAAGATTTTTACACAAGTTTTAAATATGGATATGCATGCTTGAAACATGTTAAAGATACAAATGACATATGGATCCAAACCTTTAAAAGAGAATAACAAATGCTTATAAAATTCTAAAGTGAACGTGCGGTGGGATATTTACCAGAGTCAAACTAGCTATTATTTTGCCCATTTACAAAAAGTTGACCTTCCAATCATTGATGATTGTAAGTTGATTGCTATATTTTTTTTTGTATGAAATAACTTATGGATTGAGAGTCAACACTCAAGTAAAAATTCCCCGCCTCCCCTTTTTCCCGAAAAATGTAAAACCTAATATATAAAAACTAAAAAGAGTTTACAATCCCTAAAAATTACAGACACGTTTTGGAATTATCTCTCTATACTTTTGTGCATTTAAATTTTAAATGTATACTTTTTTCTTAATACAGAACTTGAGTTTTCACTTTTCCTTCATTTAGTAAACAAATTTGATAAGGCAAATAGATCACAACAAAATGAAAATTTTAGAGTTTATGTATGGAAAAAATTTAAAACAACAACAAATGTAAGTAAAGAAAATTTATTCACATACCACAAATGAACACAAAAGTTTTGTTATCCAAGTTTGGGAAATTCCATTAGTTCAACCATAATAGGTTGGAATTTTATAAGAAGGAGATTTCTACACAACTTTAAATATGGATATGCATGTTTAAAATATATTAAAAATGAAAATTACCAATGGATCCAAACCTTTTCAAGAGAATAACAAATGGTCATAAAATTCTCAAGTGAAAGTGCGGAGGGATATTTACTTGAGTCAAACTAGCAATTATTTTACCCATTTACAAAAAGCTAGCCTTACAATCATAGATGAATGTAAGGTGATTTATCGGTCAATCATGCGTAACAGGCTATATTTTTTTTGTAAGAAATGACTTATGGATTGGGAGTCAACACTCAGATAAAAATTCCCCGCCTCCCCCTTTTCCCGACGATTGTAAAACCTAATAAATAAAAACTAAAAAGAGTTTACAATCCCTAAAAATTACAGACACTTTTTGGAATTATCTCTCTCTGCCATTGTGCATTACCATTTTAGTTGTATACTTTTTTCTTACATCTAAAATTGAGTTTTCACTATCCCTTCATCGAGTAAACAATTTTGGTAAGGCAAAAAGATCTCAAAAAAATGAAAATTTTAGAGTTTATGGATGCAAAAAATTTAAAACAATAACAAATGTAAGTAAAGAAATTTTATTTACACACCACAAATGAACACAAAAGTGTTGTTATCCAAGTTTGGATAATTCCACTAGTTCAACCTTAATAGCTTTTCAATTTTCTAAGAAGGAGATTTCTACACAATTTTTAAATATGGATATGTAGGCTTGAAACATATTAAAAATGAAAATGACCTATGGATCCAAACCTTTTAAAGAGAATAACAAATGCTCATTAAATTCTCAAATGAACGTGTTGTGGGGATATTTACCAGAGTCAAACAAGCCATTATTTTACCCATTTACAAAAAGTTGACCTTACAATCATAGATGATTGTAAGGTGATTTATCTGTAAATCATGCGTAGCGAGCTATATTTGTTTTGTAAGAAATGACATATGGATTGTGAGTGAACACTCAGGTAAAAATTCCCCGCCTCCCGCTTTTCCAGATGATAGCAAAAAATAATATATAAAAACTAAAAAGAGTTTAAAATCCCTAAAAATTATAGACACTTTTTGGAATTATTTTTCTCTACATTTGTTCATTTCCATTTAAGAAGTATACTTTTTTCTTAAATAAAAACTTCAGTTTTCACTTTCCCTTCATCTAGTTAACAATTTTGATAAGGAAAATAGATCTAAAAAAAAAACAAAATTTTAGAGTTTATGCATGGGAAAAATTTTAAACAATAACAAATGTAAGTAATGAAAATTTATATAAACACCACAAATGAACACAATTTTTATCCAAGTTTGGAAAATTCCACAAGTTAAAGATGCAAATGACCTATGGATCCAAACCTTTTAAAGGGAATAGCTAATGCTCATTAAATTCTCAAGTGAGTGTTCGGTGGCATATTTACCCATGTCCAGCAAGCCATTATTTTGCCCATTTACAAAAAGCAAACCTAACAATCAAAGATGATAGTACGGTGATTTATCGGTCAATCATGTGTAACGGGCAATATTCTTTTTAGTAAGAAATGACTCATGGATAGGGAGTCAAAAATCAGTAAAAATTCTCTTGCCTCCCCCTTATCCTGACGATTGCAAAACCTAATATATAAAAACTAAAAAGAATTTAAAATACCTAAAAATTATAGACACTTTTTGGAATTATCTCTCACTAAATTTGTGCATTTCTATTTTAGATCTATAGTTTTTTCTTAAATCAAAACTTGAGTTTTCACTTTCCCTACATTCAGTAAACAATTTTGATAAGGCAAATAGATTACAAAAAAATGAAAATTTTAGAGTTTATGCATGGAAAAAATTAAAAAAATAACAAATGTAAGTAAAGAAAATTTATTCACACAACACAAATGAACACAAAAATTTTGTTATCCAAGTTTGCGAAATTCCTCCAGCTCAACCCTAATACCTTGGAATTTTATAAGAAGGAAATTTATACACAAGTTTTATATATGGATATGCATGCTTGAAACTTGTTAAAGATGCAAATGACCAATGGATCCAAACCTTTAAAAGAGAATAACAAATGCTCATTAAATTCTCAAGTGAACGTGCGGTGGGATATTTACCCGAGTCAAACAAGACATTATTTTGCCCATTTACAAAAAGTTGATCTAACAATCATAGATGACTGTAAGATTATTTATTGGTCAATCATACGTAACAGGCTATACTTTTTTTTGTAAGAAATGACTTAATGATTGGGAGTCAACACTCGAATAAAATTCCCTCGCCTCCCCCTTATCCCGAAATTACAAAACCTAATATATAAAAACTAAAAAGAGTTTACAATCACTAAAAATTAATGTAACATTTTGGAATTATCTCTCTTTACATTTTTGGATTTCCATTTTAGAAGTAAACTTTTTTCTTAAATCAAAAATTGAGTTTTCACTATCCCTTCATCCTGAAAACAATTTTGATAAGACAAATAGATGGCAACAAAATGAAAATTTTATTGTTGTATGGAAAAAATTTAAAAAAATAAGAAATGTAAGCAAAGAATATTTATTCACGTACCACAAATGAACACAAAGGTTTTGTTATCCAAGTTTTGGAAATTCCTCTAGTTCAACCCTAATTGCATGGAATTTTATAAGAAGGATATTTCTACACAAGTTTTAAATATGGATATGCGAACTTGAAACAAGTTAAAGAAAGAAATGACCTATGGATCCAAACTTTTTAAAGAGAATAACAAATGCTCATTAAATTCTCAAGTGAGTGTGCGGTGGGATATTTACCCGATGGAAATCATGCACAACAGGCTATATCTTTTTTGTAAGAAATGACTTATGGATTAGGAGTCAACACTCAGGTAAAACTCTCTCGCCTCCCCCTTTTTCCTACGATTGCAAAACCTAATATATTAAAACTAGAAAAGAGTTTACAATCCCTAAATATTTCAGACACTTTTCCGAATTATCTCTCTCTACATTTTTGCATTTCCATTTTAAATTTATACTTTTTTCTTAAATCAAAACTTGAGTTTTCAATTTGTAAACAATTTTGATAAGGCAAATATATCACAAAAAATGAAAATTTTAGGGTTTTTGTAAGGAAAAAAATTTAAAACAATAAATAATGTAAGTAAAGAAAATTTATTGACACACCACAAATGAACACAGAATTTTTGTGATCCAAGTTTTGGAAATTCCTCTATTTCAACCCAAATAGCTTGTAATTTTCTAAGCAAGAGATTTCTACACAAGTTTTAAATAAGGATATGCATGCATGAAACATGTTAAAGATGTAAATGACCTATGGATCCAAACCTTTAAAAGAAAATAACAAATGCTCATAAAATTCTCAAGTGAACGTGCAGTGGGATATTTACTCGAGTCAAACATTCCATTATTTTACCCATTCACAAAAAGATGACCTTACAATCATAGATGATTATTAGGTGATTTATCAGTCAATCATGTGTAGCGGGCTATATTTTTTTTCTAAGAAATGACTTATGGATTGGGAATGAACACTCAGGTTAAAATTCCCCGCCTCCCCCTTTTCGCGACGATTGTAAAACCTACTATGTAAAAACTAAAAAGAGTTTACGATCCCTAAAAATTACAGACACTTTTTGGAATTATCTCTCTCTACATTTGTGCATTTCCATTTTAGATGTATATTTTTTTCTTAAATAAAAACTTTAGTTTTCACTTTTCCTTCATCTAGTAAACAATTTTGATAAGGCAAATAGATTACAACAAAATGAAAATTTTAGAGTTTATGCACGGAAAAAATTTAAAACAACAGCAAATGTAAGTGAAGAAAATTTATTCACACACCAAAAATGAACACAAATGTTTTCTTATCCAAGTTTGGATAATTCCACTCGTTCGACCCTAATGGCTTTGAATTTTATAAGAAGGAGATTTCTACACAAGTTTTAAATATTGATATTCATGCTTGAACATGTTCAAGATACAAATGACCTATGGATCCAAACCTTTTAAAGATAATAACAAATGCTCATTCAATTCTCAAGTGAGTGTGCGGTGGGATATTTACCTGAGTCAAACAAGCCATTATTTTGCCGATCCACAAAAAGCATACCTAACAATCACAAATGATTGTAAGGTGATTTAGCCATCAATCAAGCGTAATGGGCCATATTTTTTTTTGTAAGAAATGACTTATGGATTGGGATTCAACTCAAAGTTAAGAATCGCCCGCCTCGCCCTTTTCCCGACGATTGCAAAACCTAATATTTAAAAATTAAATAGAGTTTACAATCCCGAAAAATTACAGACACTTTTGGAATTATCTCTCCCTACATTTTTGCATTTCAATTTTTATTTATACTTTTTTCTTAAATCAAAAGTTAAGTTTTCAATTTCCCTTCATCTCGTAAAAAGTTTTTTTAAGGCAAATAGATCACAAATAAATGAAAATTTTAGAGTTTATGTATGGAAAAAATTTAAAACAATAACAAATGTAAGTAAAGAAAATTTATTCACACACTACAGATGAACACAAGTTTTTTTATCCAAGTTTGGGAAATTCCACTTGTTCAACCCGAATAGCTTGTAATTTTATAAGAAGGAGATTTCTACAAAAATTTTAAATATGGATATGCAAGTTTCATACAGGTTAAAGATGCAAATGACCTATGGATCCAAACCTTTAAAAGAGAATACCAAATGCTCATAAAATTCTGAACTGAACGTGCAGAGGGATATTTACCCGAGTCAAACTACCCATTATTTTGCCCATTTACAAAAAGCTGACCTTACAATTATTGATGATTGTAAGTTGATTTATCGGTCAATCATGCATCACGAGCTTTTTTTTTGTAAGAAATAACTTCTGGATTGGGAGTCAACACTCAAGTAAAAATTCCCCGCCTCCCCTTTTTCCTAACGATTGTAAAACCTAATATATAAAAACTAAAAAGAGTTTACAATCCCTAAAAATTATAGACTCTTTTTGGAATTATCTCTCTCAACATTTGTGCATTTCCATTTTATTTTTATACTTTTTTCTTACATCAAAACTTGAGTTATCACTATCCCTTCATCCAGTAAACAATTTTGATAAGGCAAATAGATCACACCAAAATGAAAATTTTAGAGTTTATTCATGGAAAAATTTAAAACAATAAAAAATGTATGTAACGAAATTTTATTTACATACCACAAACGAACACAAAATTTTTGTTATCCAATTTTGCATAATTCCACTAGTTCAACCCTAATAGATTTGAATTTTATAAGAAGGAGATTTCTTCACAAGTTTTAAATATGGATATGCATGCATGAAACATGATAAAGATGCAAATGACTTATGGATCCAAACCTTTTAAAGAGAATAACAAATGCTTGTGAAATTCTCAAGTGAGTGTGCAGTAGGATATTTACCCGAGCCAAACAAGGCATTATTTTTTCCATTTACAAAATGCATACCTTACAATCATAGATGATTGTAACACAATTTATCGGTCAATCATGCATAATGGGCTTAATTGTTTTTTGTAAGAAATGACATATGGATTGGGAGTCAACACTCAATTAAAAATCCCCCGCCTCCCCCTTTTCTCGACGATTGCAAAACCTAACAAATAAAAACAACAAAGAGTTTCCAATCCCTAAAAATTGTAGACACTTTTTGGAGTTATCTCTCTCTACATTTGTGCATTTCCATTTTAAATGTATACTTTTTTCTAATATATCCACTTGAATTTTCACTTTCCCTGCATTTAGTAAACAATTTTGATAAGGCAAATAGATCACAACAAAATGAAACTTTTAGAGTTTATGCATGGAAAAAATTGAAAATAATAACAAATGTAAGTGAAGAAAATTTATTCACACACCACAAATGAACACAAAATTTTAGTTATCCAAGTTTGGATAATTCCACTAATTCGACTCTAATGGCTTGTAATTTTAAACAAGGAGATTTCTACACAAGTTTTAAATATGGATATTCATGCTTGAAACATGTTAAAGATGAAAATGACCTATGGGTCCAAACCTTTTAAAGAGAATAAAAAATACTCATTAAATTCTCAAGTGAGTGTGCGGTTGGATATTTACCCGAGTCAAACTAGCCATTATTTTGCCCATCTAAAAAAAGCATACCTAACAATAACAGATGATTGTAAGGTGATTTATCCGTCAATCATGTGTAACGGGCCGTATTTGTTTGGTAAGAAATGACTTATGGATTGAGATTCAACACTCAGTTAAAAATCCCACGCCTCCCCCTTTTTCCGATGATTGAAAAACCTAATATACAAAAATAAACAAGAGTTTACAATCCCTAAAAATTACAGAAATTTTTTTGAATTATCTCTCTCTACATTTTTGCATTTCCATTTTAGATTTATACTTTTTTCTTAAATCAAAAGTTGAGTTTTCACTTTCCCTTTGTCCCGTAAAAAGTTTGATAAGGCAAATAGATCACAACAAAATGAAAAATTTAGAGTTTATATATGGATTTTTTTTTAAAATAACAAATGTAAGTAAAGAAAATTTATTCACACACTACAAATGAACACAAAAGTTTTTTTATCCTAGTTTGGGAAATTCCACTAGTTCAACCCGAACAACTTGTAATTTTATGAGAACGAGATTTCTACACAAATTTTAAATATGAATATGCATGTTTGAAACAGGTTAAAGATGCAAATGACCTATGGATCCAAACCTTTAAAAGAGAATAACAAATGTTTTTAAAATTCTCAACTGAACGTGTAGTGGGATATTTACCCGAGACAAACTACCCATTATTTTGCCCATTTACAAAAGGCTGACCTTACAATCCTTATTGATAGTAAATTGATTTATAGGTCAATCATGCGTCACGGTCTATATTTTTTGTAAGAAATGAATTATGGATTGGGAGTCAACACTCACATAAAAATTCCCCACCTCCCCCTTTTCCCAACGATTGTAAAACCTAATATATAAAAACTAAAAAGAGTTTACAATCCCTAAAAATTACAGACACTTTTTGGAATTATCTCTTTCAACATTTGTGCATTTCCATTTTAGTTTTATACTTTTTTTTTACATCAAAACATGAGTTTTCACTATCCCTTCATCCAGTAAACAATTTTGATAAGGCAGATAGATTACAACAAAATGAAACTTTAAGAGTTTATGCATGGAAAAAATTTAAAACAATAACAAATGTATGTAAGGAAATTTTATTTACACACACCACAAATGAACAGAAAAGTTTTGTTATCCAAGTTTGGATAATTCCACTAGTTCAACCCTAACAGATTTGAATTTTATAAGAAGGAGATTTCTTCATAGGTTTTAAATATGGATATGCATGCTTGAAACATGTTAAAGATGCAAAAAACCTATGGATCCAAACCTTTTAAAGAGAACAACAAATGCTTATGAAATTCTCAAGTGAGTGTGCGTGGGATATTTACCCAAGCCAAACAAACTATTATTTTGCCCATTTACAAATTACATACCTAACAATCATAGATGATTGTAACACAATTTATTGGTCAATCATGCGTAATGGGCTTAACTATTTTTTGTAAGAAATGACTTATTGATTGGAAGTCAACACACAATAAACAATCCCCCGCCTCCCCATTTTCTCAACAATTGCAAAACCTAATATATATAAAAAAAAGTTTACAATCCCTAAAAATTAAAAAACTTTTTGGAATTATCTCTCTCTACATTTGTACATTCTCATTTTAAATGTATAATTTTTTCTAATATATCAACTTGAATTTTCACTTTCCCATCATTCAACAAAGAATTTTGATTAGGCAAATAGATCACAACAAAATGAAAATTTTAGAGTTTATGCATGGAAATTTTTTTAAAAAATAAAAAATGTAATGCAAAAAATTTATTCACACACGACAAATGAACACAAAAGTTTTTTTATCCAAGTTTGGATAATTCCACTAGTTCGACCCTAATAGCTTGTAATTTTATAAGAAGGAGATTTCTACACAAGTTTTAAATATGTATATTCATGCTTGAAACATGTTAAAGATGCAAATGACTTATGGATCCAAATATTTTAAAGAGAACAAAAATTGCTCATTAAATTCTCATGTGAGTGTGCGGTGGGATATTTACCCGTGTCAAACAAGCCATTATTTTGCCCATCTAAAAACAACATACCTAACAATCACAGATGATTGTAGGGTGATTTATTCGTCAATCATGTGTAGTGGGCCATATTTTTTTTTGTCAGAAATGACATATGGATTGAGATTCAACACTCAATTAAAAATCCCCCGCCTCCCCCTTTTCTCGACGATTGCAAAACCTAACAAATAAAAACAACAAAGAGTTTCCAATCCCTAAAAATTATAGACACTTTTTGGAGTTATCTCTCTCTACATTTGTGCATTTCCATTTTAAATGTATACTTTTTTCTAATATATCCACTTGAATTTTCACTTTCCCTTCATTTTTAGTAAACAATTTTGAAAAGGCAAATAGATCACAACAAAGTGAAACTTTTAGAGTTTATGCATGGAAAAAATTGAAAATAATAACAAATGTAAGTGAAGAAAATTTATTCACACACCACAAATGAACACAAAATTTTAGTTATCCAAGTTTGGATAATTCCACTAATTCGACTCTAATGGCTTGTAATTTTAAACAAGGAGATTTCTACACAAGTTTTAAATATGGATATTCATGCTTGAAACATGTTAAAGATGAAAATGACCTATGGATCCAAACCTTTTAAAGAGAATAAAAAATGCTCATTAAATTATCAAGTGAGTGTGCGGTTGGATTTTTACCCAAGTCAAACTAGCCATTATTTTGCCCATCTAAAAAAAACATACCTAACAATAACAGATGATTGTAAGGTGATTTATCCATCAATCATGTGTAACAGGCCGTATTTGTTTTGTAAGAAATGACTTATGGATTGATATTCAACACTCAGTTAAAAATTCCATGCCCCCTCCTTTTCCCGACGATTGCAAAACCTAGTATACAAAACTAAAAAAGAGTTTACAATCCGTAGAAATTACAGACTCTTTTTGGAATTTTCTCTCTCTAGATTTTGCATTTCCTTTTTAGATTTATACTTTTTTCTTAAATCAAAACTTGAGTTTTCAGATTCCATTCATCCCGTAAAATTGTTTGATAAAGCAAATAGATCACAACAAAATGAAAATTTTACAGTTTATGTATGGAAAAAATTTAAAACAATAACAAATGTAAGTAAATAAAATTTATTCACACACCATAAATGAATACAAAAGTTTTTTTATCCAAGTTTTGGAAATTCCACTAGTTCAACCCTAATAGCTTGTAATTTTATAAGAAGGAGATTTCTACACAAGTTTTAAACATGGATTTGCATGTTTGAAACATGTTAAAGATGCAAATGACCAATGGATCCAAATCTTTAAAAGAGAATAACAAATGCTTATAAAATTCTCAACTGAACGTGCGGTGGGATATTTACCCGAGTCAAACTAGCCATTATTTTGCCCATTTACAAAAATCTGACCTTGCAATCATTGATGATTGTATGTTGATTTATTTGTCAGTCATACGACACGGGCTATTTTTTTTTAAGAAATAATTTATGGATTGGGAGTCAACACTTAGGTAAAAATTCCCCGCCTTCCCCTTTTCTCTACGATTGTAATACCTAATATATAAAAACTATAAAGAGTACAATCCCTAAAACTTACATACTCTTTTTGGAATTATCTCTCTCTACATTTGTGCATTTCCATTTTAGTTTTATACTTTTTTCTTACATCAAAACTTGAGTTTTCACTTTCCCTTCATCCAGTAAACAATTTTGATAAGCCAAAGAGATCACAACAAAATGAAAATTTTAGAGTTTATGCATGGAAAAATTTTAAAACAATAACAAATGTAAGTAAAGAAATTTTATTTACACACCACAAATGAACACAAAAGTTTTGTTATCCAACTTTGGATAATTCCACTAGTTCAACCCTAATAGATTTGAATTTTATAAGAAGGAGATTTCTTCATAAGTTTTTAATATGGATATGGATGTTTGAAACACGCTAAAGTCGCAAATGACCTATGGATCCAAACATTTTAAAGAGAATAACAAATGCTCATGAAATTCTCAAGTAAGTGTGCAGTGGGTTATTTACCAGAGCCAAACAAGCCTTTATTTTGCCAATTTACAAAAAGCTTACCTAACAATCATAGAAGACTGTAACTTGATTTATTGGTCAATCATGTGTAAAGGGCAATATTTTTTTTTGTAAGAAATTACTTATGGGTTGGAAGTCAACACACAATTAAAAATCCCCCGCCACACCCTTTTCCCGATGAACACAAAACCTAATATAAAAACTAAAAAGAGTTTACAATCCTTGAAAAATTATAGACACTTTTTGGAATTATCTCTCTCTAAATTTGTGCATTTCCATTTTAAATGTTTACTTTTTTCTAATATAACAACTTGAATTTTCACTTTCCCTTCATCCCATAAACAATTTTGATAAGGCAAACAAATCTCAACAAAATTAAAATTTTATATTTTATGCAAGGAAAAAATTTAAAACAATAACAAATATAAGGAAAGAAAATTTATTCACACACCACAAATGAACCCAAAAATTTTGTTATCCAAGTTTGGAAAATTCCACTAGTTCAACCCTAATAGCTTGGAATTTTATAAGAAGGAGATTTCTATACATGTTTTAAATATTGATATGCATGCTTGAAACATGTTAAAAATGAAAATGACCTCTGGATCCAAACCTTTTAAAGGGAATAACAAATGCTCATTAAATTCTTAACTGAGTGTGCGGTGGAATATTTACCAGTGTCAAACAAGCCATTGTTTTGCCCATTTACAAAAGACTGACCTAACAATCATAGACGATTGTAAGGTGATTTATCGGTCAATATTTTTTAACGGACTATATTATTTTTAGTAAGAAATGACTTATGGATTGGGAGTCAACATTTAGTCAAAAATCCCCCGCATCCCCCTTATCCTGGCGATTCCAAAACCTAATTTATAAAAACTAAAAAGAGTTTACGATCCCTAAAAATTATAGACTCTTTTTGGAATTATCTTTGTCTATATTTGTGCATTTCCATTTAAGATATATATTTTTTTCTTAAATCAAAACTTGAGTTTTCACTTTCCCTTCATTCAGTAAATAATTTTGATAATGCAAATAGATCACAACAAAATAAAAATTTTAGAGTTCATGCATAGTAAAAATTTAAAACAATAACAAATGTAAGTAAAGAAAATTTATTCACACACCACAAATGAACACAAAGGAGATTTCTACACAAGTTTTAAATAAGGATATGCGAGCCTCAAACATGTTAAAGATGCAAATGACCTATGGATCCTAACCTTTAAAAGGAATAACAAATGCTCATTAAATTCTCAAGTGAATGTGCGGTGGGATATTTACCTCAGTCAAACAAGACATTATTTGGCCCATTTACAAAAAGTTGACCTAACCTTCATAGATGATTGTAAGGTGAATTATCCATCAATCATGCGTAACAAGCTATAATTGTTTTTGTAAGAAATGACTTATGGATTGGGAGTCAACACTCGGTTAAAATTCCCCCGCCTCCCCCTTTTCCCGACGACTGCAAAACCTAATATATAAAAACAAAAAAGAGTTTACAATCACTAAAAATTAATGACACACTTTGGAAATATCTCTCTCTACATTTGTGCATTTCAATTTTTGGTGTATTCTTTTTTCTTAAATCAAAATTTGAGTTGTCACTTTCCCTTCATCCCGTAAACAATTTTGATAAGGCAAATATATCACAACAAAATGAAAATTTTAGAGTTGTATGGAAAAAATTTAAAACAATAAAAAATGTAAGTAAAGAATATTTATTCACTTACCACAAGTGAACACAAAGGTTTTGTTATCCAAGTTTGGGAAATTCCACTAGTTCAACCCAAATAGCATGGAATGTTTTGAGTAGAAGATTTCTACACAAGTTTTTAATATGGATATGCGAGCTTGAAACATGTTAAAGATGCAAATGACCTATGGATCCAAACCAATTAAAGAGAATAAAAAATGCTCATTAAATTGTGAGGTGAAGGTGCGGTTGGATATTTACCAGAGTCAAAGAAGCCATTATTTTGCCGATTTAAAAAAACTGACCTAACAACCATAGATGATTGTAAGGTGATTAATCGATCAATCATGCGTAACGGGATATATTTTTTTGTAAGAAATAACTTATGGAGTGGGAGTCAACACTCAGTTAAAAATCCCTCGTCTCCCCCTTTTCCCAACGATTGCAAAACCTAATATATAAAAACTAAAAATAGTTTACAATTCCTTATAGAGAGTTTTTTGAATTATCTCTCTCTACATTTGTGCATTTCAATTTTAGATGTATACTTTTTTCTCAAATTAGAACTTGAGTTTTCACTTTCCCTTGATCCTGTAAACAATTTTGATAAGGCAAATAGCTCACAACAAAATGAAAATTTTTGACTTTACGTATGGAAAAAAATTTAAAACGATAACAAAAGTAAGTAAAGAAAAATTATTCACACACCACAAATGAACACAAAAACTTTGTCATCCAAGTTTGGGAAATTCCACTAGCTCAAACCTAATAGCTTGGAATTTTAAAAGAAGGCGATTTTAACACGTGTTTTAAATATTGATATGGATGCTTGAAACATGTTAAGGATTCAAATGACCTATGGATCCAAACCTTTTAAAGAGAATAACAAATGGTCATTAAATTCTCAAGAGAATGTGCGATGAGATATTTACCCAAGTCAAACAAGCCATTATTTTGCCCATATTCAAAAAGCTTACCAAACAATCATTGATGATTGTAAGTTTATTTATCGGTCAATCATACGTGACACGCTATATTTTTATTTGTGAGAAATGACTTACGGATTGGGAGTCAGCACTCAGCTAAAAATTCCTAGCCTACCCTTTTTCCCGACGAATGCAAAACATAATATATAAAAACTAAAAAAAATTTACAATCCATAAAAATTACAGATATGTATTGGAATTATCTCTCTCTACATTTTTACTTTTCCATTTTAGATGTACACTTTTTTCATAACTCAAAACTTGAGTTTTCACTTGCCCTTCATCCCATAAACAATTTTAATAAGGCAAATAGATCACAACAAAATAAAATTTTTAGAGTTTATATATTGAAAATTTTTAAAATGATAAAAAAATATAAGAAAAGATAATTTATTCACATACCACAAATGAAGACAAAAGTTTTGTTATCCAAGTTTTGGATATTCCACTAGTTCAACCCTAATTGCTTGGAATTTTATAAGAAGAAAATTTCTCCACATGTTTTAAATATGGATATGCATGCTTGAAACATGTTAAAGAAGCAAATGACCTATGGATTCAAACCTTTTAAACAAAATAACAAATGCTCATTAAATTCTCATGTGAACGTGCGGTGGGATATTTTCCCAAGTCAAACAAACCATTATTTTGCCCATGTAAAAAAAGCTGACCTAACAATCATAGATGATTGTAAGGTGATTTATCAGTCAATCATGAATAACGGGCAATATTTTTATTTTAAGACATGACTTATGGATTGGGAATCAACACTCAATTCAAAATCCCCCGCCTCCCCCTTTTCCTGACAATTGCAAAGCCTAATATTTAAAAACTAAAAAGAGTTTATAATCCCTGAAAATTACAGACACTTTTTAGAATTATCTTTCTCTACATTTGTGCATTTCCATTTTATATGTATACTTTTTTCTTAAATAAACACTTGATTTTTCACTTTTCCTTGATCCCGTAAACAATTTTCTTAAGGAAAATAGATCACATGAAAATGAAAATTTTTATTTTATGTATGGAAAAATATTAAAACAATAACAAATGTAAGTAATGAAAATTTATTCACACACCACAAATGAAAAAAAAAGTTTTATTATCCAAGTTTGGGAAATTCAACTAGTTCAACCCTAATAGCTTGGAATTTTAAGAAGGAGATTTTTACACGAGTCTTAAATATGGATATGCATGTTCGAAACATTTAAAGATGCAAATGACCTATGGATCCAAACATTTTAAAGAGAATAACAAATGCTCATTACATTCTTAGATGAGTGTGCGGTGGGATATTTACCCGAGTCAAACAAGTCCTTATTTTGCCGATTTACAAAAAGCTGACCTCACAATCATAAATGATTGTAAGGTGATTTATCGGTCAATCATGCATAACTGGCTAAATTTTTTTTTGTAAGAAAAGATTTGTGGATTGGGATTCAACACTCAGTTAAAAATCCACTGCCTCCCCCTCATCCCAACGATTACAAAACCTAATATATAAAAATTAAAAAGAGTTTACACTCACTAAAAATTACATATACTTTTTGGAATTATCTCTCTCTACATTTGTGCATTTCTATTTTAGATGTATACCTTTTTCTTAAATCAAAACTTGAGTTTTCACTTTCCCTTCATCTCGTAAACAATTTATATAAGGCAAATAGATCACAACAAAATCAAAATTTTAAAGTTGTATGGAAAAAATTTTAAACAATAACAAAATGTAAGTAAAGAATACTTAATCAAACACCACAAATGAACTGAAAAGTTTTGTTATCCAAGTTTGGGAAATTCCACTAGTTCAACCCTAATAGCTTGGAATTTTATAGGAAGGAGATTCCTACACATGTTTTAAATCTGGATATGTATTCTAGAAACATGTTAAAGATGCAAATGACCTATGGATCCAAACCTTTTAAAGAGAATATCACATGCTCATTAAATTCTCAAGTGCACGTGCGGTGGGATATTTACCAGAGTAAAACAAGGCATTATTTTGCCCATTTACAAAAAGCTAACCTAAAAATCATAGATGATTGTATGGTGATTTTTCAGTTAGTCATGCGTAATGGGCAATATTTTTTTTTTTTGTAGGAAAAATCTTATGGATTGGAAGTCAACACTCAGTTAAAAATTCCCCGCCTCCCCTTTCTTGATGATTGAAAAAACTAATATTTAAAAACAGAAAAGAGCTTAAAATCCCTAAATTTTACAGACACTTTTTGGAATTATCTCTCTCTACATTTGTGCATTTCCATTTTAGATGTATACTTTTTTCTTAAATAAAAACTTGAGTTTTTAGTTTCCCTTCATCCAGTAAACAATTTTGATAAGGCAAATAGATCACAACAAAATTAAAATTTTAGAGTTTATGCATGGAAAAAATTTAAAACAATAACAAATATAAGTAAAGAAAATTTATTCTAACACCACAAATGAACACAAAAGTTTTACTATCCAAGTTTGGGAAATTCCACTAGTTCAACCCTAATAGCATAGAATTTTATAATAAGGAGATTTCTACATAAGTTTTAAATATGGATGTGCATGCTTGAAACATTTAAAGATGCAAATGACCTATGGAGCCAAACCTTTTATAGAGAATAACAAATGCTCATTAAATTCTTAGGTGAGTGTTTGGTGGGATATTTACCTGAGTCACACAAGCCATCATTTTGCCCATTTACAAAAAGCTGACCTAACAATCATAGATGATTGTAAGGTGATTTATCGATAAATCATGTGTAATGGGCTATATTTTTCTTTGTAAGAATTGACATGTGGATTGGGAGTCATCACTCAGTTAAAAATCCCTGGCCTCCCCCTTTTCCCGACAATTGCAAAACCTAATGTATAAAAACTAAAGAACGTTTTCAATCCCAAAAAATTACAGACACATTTTGGAATTATCTCTCTCTACATTTGTACATTTCCATTTTAGATGTATACTTTTTTCTTCAATCAAAACTTGAGTTTTCACTTTTCCTACTTCTAGTAAACAATTTTGATAAGGCAAATAGATCACAACAAAATGTAAATTTTAGAGTTTTGTATGTAAAAAAATTAAAAAAATAACAAATATAAGTAAAGAAAATTTATTCACATACCACAAATGAACACTAAAGTTTTGTTATCCAAGTTTGGGAAATGCCACTAAGTCAACCCTAATAGCTTGGAATTTTATAACAAGGAGACTTCTACACATGTTTTAAATATGGATATGCATGCTTGAAACATGTTAAGGATTCAAATGACTTATGGATCCAAACCTTTTAAAGAGAATAAAAAAATCTCATTAAATTCTCAAGTGAACTTGCGGTGGGATATTTACCCGAGTTAAACAAGCCATTATTTTACCCATTTACAAAGAGCATACCTAACAATCATAGATGATTGTAAGGTGATGTATCGGTCAACCATGTGTGATGGGTTATAACTGACCTATGGATCCAAACCTTTTAAAGAGAATAACAAATGCTCATTAAAATCTACAGTGAACCTGTGGTGGGATATTTACTCGAGTCAAACAACCCATTATTTTGCCCATTTATAAAAAGCTGACCTTACATGATTTTAAGGTGATTTATTGCTCCATCATGTGTAATGGGCTATATTTGTTAAGAAATGACTTATGGATTGGGAGAAAACACTCAGGTAAAAATCCCCTGCCTCCCTCTTTTCCCAATGGTTGCCAAACCTAATATATAAAAACTTAAAAGAGTTTACAATCACTAAAAACTTACGGACACTTTTTGGAATTATCTTTCTCTATATTTGTGCATTTCCATTTTAGTTGTATACTTTTTTCTTAAATCAAAACTTGAGTTTTCAATTTTCGTTCATCCCGTAAACAATTTTTATAAGGCAAATAGATTGTAAAAAATCCCCTGCCTCCCTCTTTTCCCAATATATCCAAACCTTTTAAAGAGAATAATACATGCTAATTAAATTCTCATGTGAAAGTGCGGTGGGATATTTACCAGAGCCAAACAAGCCATTATTTTGCCTATTTACAAAAAGTTGACCAAACAATCGTAGATGACGGTATGGTGATTTATAGGTCAATCATGCGTTACAACTATTTTTTTTTTTGTAAGAAATATCTTTTGGATTGGGAGTCAACACTCAGTTATCTCCTCCTTTTCCTGACAATTGCGAAAACTAATATTTGAAAACTAAAATGTGTTTATAATCCCTAAAAATTAGACCACTGTTTGGAATTATCTCTCTCTACATTTGCGCATTTCCATTTTAGATGTATACTCTTTGATTAAATCAAAACTTGAGTTTTCACTTTCCCTTCATACTGTAAACAATTTTCGTAAGGCAAATAGATCACAACAAAAATAAAATTTTAGAGTTTATGTAAGGAAAAAAATTATAACAATAACAAATGTTATTAAAAACAATTTCACACAAATGAAAACAAAATTTTTATTATCCAAGTTTGGGAAATTCCACTAGTTCAACCCTTATAGCTTGTAATTTTAAAGAAGTAGATTTCTACTCATGTTTTAAATATGGATATGAATGCTTGAAACATGTTAAAGATGCAACTGACCTATGGATCCAAACCTTTTAAAGAGAATAACAAATGCTCATTAAATTCTAAACTGAACGTGTGGTGGGATATTACCCGAGTCATACAAGCCATTATTTTGCCCATTTATAAGAAGCTGACCTTACAATCATAGATGATTATAAGGTGATTTATCGATCAATCATGCTTAACGGGCTATAATTTTTTTGTAAGAAATTACTTATGGATTGAGAGTCAACACTCAGGTAAAATTCCCTCGCCTCCCCCATTTCCCGACGATTGCAAAAAATAATATATAAAAACTAAAAAGAGTTTACAATCCCTAAAAATTACATACACTTTTTGGAATTTCTCTCTCTACTTTTGTGCATTTCCATTTTTGTTGCAAATGACCGATGGATCCAAACCTTTTAATGAGAATAACAAATGCTCATTAAATTCATAAATGAATGTGCGGTGGGATATTTACCTGAGTCAAACAAGCCATTAATTTGTCCATTTACAAAAAGCTGACCTTACCATCATAGATGCTTGTAAGGTGATTTATCGATCAAACATGTGTAATGGGCTATATTTTTTTTTTTGAAAGAAATGACTTATGGATTGGGAGTCAACACTCAGGTAAAAATCCCCTGCCTCCCCCATTTCCCGTTGATTGCAAAAACTAATATATAAAAGCTAAAAAGAGTTTAGAATCACTAAAAATTAAATAAACTTTTTGGAATTATCTATCTCTAGATTTGTGCATTTCCTTTTTAACTGAGTACTTTTTTCTTAAATCAAAACTTGAGTTTTCACTTTTCGTTCATCCCGTAAAAAATTTTTATTAGGAAAATAGATAACAACGAAATGTAATTTTTAGAGTTTGTTTATGGGAAAAATTAAAAAAATAACAAATGTAAGTAAAGACAATTTATTCATACAGTACAAATGAACACAAAAGTTTTGTTATCCATGTTTTGGAAATTCCGCTAGTTCAACCCTAATAGCTTGGAATTTTATATGCAGGAGATTTCTACACATGTTTTAAATATGGATATGCAAGCTTGAAACACGTTAAAGAAGCAATTGACCTATGGATCCAAACCTTTTAAAGAGTATAACAAAATCTCGTTAAATTCTCAAGTGAACATGCGTTGGGATATTTACCAAAGTCAAATAAGACATTATTTGGCCCATTTAAAAATAGCAGACCTAACAATCATAGATGATTGTAAGGTGATTTAACGGTCAATCATTCATAATGGGCTATAGTTTTTTTTGTAAGAAATATCTTATGGATTGGGAGTCAACACTCTGTTAAAAATTCCCCGCCTCCCCCTCTTCATGACTATTGAAAAAAATAATATTTAAAAACTTAAAAGAGTTTACAATCCCTAAAAATTAATGACACTTTTTGGAATTATCTCTCTAAATTGGTGCATTTCCATTTTAGATGTATACTTTTTTCTTAAATCAAAACTTGAGTTTTCACTATCCCTTCATCCCGTAAACAATTTTGATAAGGCAAAAATATAACAACAAAATGAAAACTTTAGAGTTTATGTATGGTAAAAATTTAAAACAATAAAAAAAGTAAGTAAAGAAAATGTATTCGCACACCACAAATGAACAAAAAAATTTTGTTATCCAAGTTTGGGAAATTCCACTTGTTCAACCCTAATAGCTTGGAATTTTATAAGAATGAGATTTCTACACATGTTTTAAATATGGATATGCATGCTTGAAACATGTTAAAGAAGCAAATGACCTATGGATCCAAACATTTTAATGAGAATAACAAATGCTCTTTAAATTCTCAAGTGAACATGCAGTGGGATATTTACCTGACTCAAACAAGCCATTATATTGCCCATTTACAAAAATCTTACCAAACAATCATAGATGATTATAAGGTGATTAATCGGTAAATAATCGTAATGGGCTATTTTGTTTTTTTTTAAATGACTTATGGATTGGGAGTCAACACTCAGGTAAAAATACCTCGCCTCCCCTATTTCCTGATAATTGCAAAGCCTAATATATAAAAACTAAAAAAGAGTTTAAAATCCCTAAAAATTACACGGCAAATAGATAACAACAAAATGTAATTTATAGAGTTTATGAATAGAAAAAATTTAAAACAATAACAAATGTAAGTAACGAAAATTTATTCACACTACAAATGAACACAAAAGTTTTGTTATCCAAGTGTGGGAAATTCTACTAACCCTAATAGCTTGGAATTTTATAAGAAGCAGATTTCTACATATGTTATAAATATGGATATGCATGCTTGAAACATGTTAAAGATGCAAATGACCTATGTATCCAAAATTTTTAAAGAGTAAAACAAATGCTCATTAAATTCTCAAGTGGATGTCCGGTGGGATATTTACTCGAGTCAAACAAGACATTATTTTGCCCATTTACAAAAAGCTAACCTAACAATCATAGATGATTATAAGGTGATTTATCAGTGAATAATGTGTAACGAGCTATATATTTTTTTGTAAGAAATATCTTATGGATTGGAAGTCAACGCTCAATTAAAAATCCTCCACCTCCCCCTTTTCTTGACAATTGAAAAAACTCATATTTAAAAACTAAAAAGAGTTTACAACCCTAAAAATTAAAAACACTTTTTACAATTTTCTCTCTCCACATTTGTGCATTTCCATTTTAGATGTATACTTTTTGCTTAAATCAAAACTTGAGTTTTCACTTTCCCTTCATCCCGTAAAATTTTTTATAAGGCAAATAGATCACATTAAAATGAAAACTTTAGTGTTGATGTATGAAAAAATTTTAAAACAATAATAAATGTCAGTAAAGAAAATTTATTCACACACCACAAATGAACACAAATTTTTTGTTATCCAAGTTTGGGAAATTCCACTGTTTCAACCCTAATAGGTTTGAATTTTATAAGAAAGAGATTTCTACACATGTTTTAAATATGGATATGCATGCTTGAAACATGTTAAAGATGCAAATGACCTATGTATCCAAACCTTTTAAAGAGAATAACAAACGCTCATGAAATTCTCAAGTGAACGTGCAGGAGGGATATTTACCTGATTCAAACAAGACATTATTTTGCCCATTTACAAAAACTGACCTAACAATCACAGATGATTGTAAGGTCATTTATCAATCAATCGTGCAAAATGGGTTATATTTTTTTTCGAGAAATGACTTATGGATTGGGTGTCAACACTCAGTTAAAAATCCCCTGCCTCCCCCATTTCCCGACGATTTCAAAACCTAATATATAAAAACTAAAAGAGTTTACAATACCATAAAATTACACATACTTTTTTGAATTATCTCTTTCTACATTTGTGAATTTCAATTTTAGATGTATACATTTTTCTTAAACCAAAACTTGAGTTTTTATTTTCCCTTCATCCTGTAAAAAATTTTGATAAGGAAAATAGACCACAAAAAAATTTAAATTTTTGAGTTTATGTATGAAAAAAAATTTTAAATGCTAACAAATGTAAGTAAAGAAGATTTATTCACTGATCACAAATGAACACAAAAGTTTTGTTATCCAAGTTTGGGAAATTCCACTAGCTCAACCCTAATAGCTTGAAATTTTATAAGAAGGAGATTTCTACGCAAGTTTTAAATATGGATATGCATGCTTGAAACATTTAAAGATTTCAATGACCTATGGATCCAAACCTTTTAAAAAGAATAACAAATGCTCATTAAATTCTCAGGTGAGTGTGCAGTGGGATATTTACCTGAGTCAAACAAGCCATTATTTTGCCCATTTACGAAAAGTTGACCTAACAATCATAGATGATTGTAAGGTAATTTGTCCGTTATTCATGCGTAATGGCCTATATTTTTTTTTTGTTGAAAGAAATGACTTGTGGATTGGGAGTTAATACCTAGTTAAAAATCCCCCGCCTCCCCATTATCCCGACGATTACAAAACCTAATATATAAAAACTAAAAAGATTTTTAAATCCCTAAAAATTATATACACTTTTTGGAATTATGTCTCTCTACATTTGTGCATTTCCATTTTAGATGTATACCTTTTTCTTAAATCAAAACTTGAGTGTTCACTTTACCTTCATCCTGTAAGCAATTTTGATAAGGCTAATGGAAAAAATTTAAAACAATAACAAATGAAAGTAAAGAATATTTATTCACACACCACAAATGAACAAAAAAGTTTTGTTATCCAAGTTTTGGAAATTCCACTAGTTCAACCCTAATAGCTTGGAATTTTATAAGAAGGAGATTTCTACACATGTTTTAAATATGGATATGCATGCTTGAAACATGTTAAAGGTGCTAATGACCTATGGATCTAAACCTTTTAAAGAGAATAACTAGTGCTCATTAAATTCTCATGTGAACATGCAGTGGGATATTTACCATAGTCAAACAAGCCATTATTTTGCCCATTTACAAAAAGCTGACCTAAGAATCATAGAAGATTGTATGGTAATTTATCGGTCAATCATGCGTAACGGGCTATATTTGTTTTTGTAAGAAATATCTTTTGGATTGGGAGTCAACACTCAGTTAAAAATCCCCCGCCTCCTCCTTTTCCTGACGATTGTAAAAACTAATATTTAAAAATTAAAAAGAGTTTACAATCCCTAAAAATTACGGACACTTTTTTGAATTATCTCTTTCTACATTTGTGCATTTGCATTATAGAGGTATACTTTTTTCTTATATCAAAACTTGAGTTTTCACTTTCCCTTCATCAAGTAAACAATTTTGATAAGGAAAATAGATCACAACAAAATGAAAATTTTAGAGTTTATGTAAGGAAAAAATTTATAAAAATAAAAAATGTAAGTAAAGAAAATTTATTCATACACTACAAATCAACACAAAAGTTTTGTTATCCAAGTTTCGATAATTCCACTAGTTCAACCCTAATAGCTTGGAATTTTATAAGAAGGAGATTTCTATACATGTTTTAAATATGGATATGCTTGCTTGAAATATGATAAAGATGCAATTGACCTATGGATCCTAACCTTTTAAAGAGTAAAACAACTGCTCATGAAATTCTTAAGCCAATGTGCGGTGGGATATTTGCCCAAGTCAAACAAGTCATTATTTTTCCAATTAACAAAAAACTCACCTAACAATCATAGATGATTGTAAGGTGCTTTATTGGCCAATCATGCGTAACAGGCTATATTTGTTTTGTAAGAAATATCTTATGGATTGAGAGTCAACATTCAGTTAAAAATTCCCCGCGTCCCCCTATTCTTAACAATTGAAAGAAATAATATTTAAAAGCTAAAAGGAGTTTACAATCAATAAAAATTATAGTCCCTTTTTGGAATTTTCTCTCTCTACATTTGTGCATTTCCATTTTAGATTTATGCTTTTTACTTAAATCAAAACTTGTGTTTTCACTTTCCCTTCACCCCGTAAAAAATATTTTATAAGACAAATAGATCGGAATAAAATTAAAACTTTAGAGTTTATGTTTTGAAAAAATTTAAAACAATAAAAAATGTAAGTAAAGAAAATTTATTTGCACACCATAAATGAGCACAAAAGTTTTGTTATCCAAGTTTAAGAAATTCCACTTGTTCAACCCTAATAGCATGGAATTTTATAAGAAGGTGATTTTACACTTGTTTTAAATATGGATATGCATGCTTGAAACATGTAAATGACCTATGGATCCAAAACATTTAATGAGAATAAAAATTACTCATTAAATTCTCTAGTGAATATGCGTTAGGATATTTACCCGAGTCAAACAAGCCATTATTTTCCACATTTACAAAGAGCTGACCTAACACTCATTGATGATTGTAAGGTGATTTATCGGTCAATCATGCGTAACAGGCTATATTTTATTTTTTAAGAAATGACTTATGGATTGGGAGTCAACACTCAGTTAAAAATCCCCCTCCTCCCCCTTTTCTCGACGATTGCAAAATCTAATATATAAAAACTAATAAGAGTTTACAATCCCTAAAATTTATAGACAATTTTTTAAAATTCCACTGGTTCAACCCTAATAGGTTGGAATTTAATAAGGAGATTGATACACAACTTTAAATATGGATATGCATGCTTGAAACATGTTAAAGATGCAAATTACCTATGGATCGACACCTTTTAAAGAGAATAACAAATGCTCATAAAACTCTCATGTGAACGTGCGGTGGGATACCCGAGTCAAACAAGCCATTATTTTGCCCATTTACAAAAAGTTAACCTTACAATCAAAGATGATATTAAGGTGATTTATCAGTCAATCATTTGTAACAGGCTATATTTTTTTTCAAGAAATGGCTTATGGATTTTGAGTCAACAGTGACGTAAAATTCTCATGCTTTCCCCATTTCCAGATGATTACAAAACCAAATATTTAAAAACTAAAAAGAGTTTACAATCCCTAAAAATTACAGACACGTTTTTGGAATTATCTGCATCTAATTTGTGCATTTTCATTTTAGATGTATACTTTTTTCTTAAATCAAAACTTGAGCTTTCAATTTCCCTTCATCCCGTAAACAATTTTGATAACACAAATAATCACAACAGAATGAAAATTTTAGAGTTTATGTATGGAAAAATTTAAAACAACAACAAATTTAAGTAAATAAAATTTATTCAGACACCACAATCGAACACAAAAGTTTTGTTATCCAAGTTTGGGAAATTCCGCTCGTTCAACCCTAATAGCTTGGAATTTTATAAGAAGGAGATTACTACACAAGTTTTAAATATGCGGTGGGATATTTCCCCGAGTCAAACAAGCCATTATTTTACCATTTACAAAAAGCTGACCTTACAATCATAGATTATTGTAAATTGATTTATCAGTCAATCTTGCATAGCGGGCTATATTTTTTATGTAAGAAATGACTTATGGATTAGGATTGAACACTAAGGTAAAAATTCCCCATCTCCCCCTTTTCCAGATGATTGCAAAACCTTTCTACACAAGTTTTAAATAAGGATATGCATGCTTGAAACATGTTAAAGTTGCAAATGACCTATGAATCCAAACCTTTAAAAGAGAATAACAAATGCTCATAAAATTGAACGTGTAGTGGGATATTTACCCGAGTCAAACATTCCATTATTTTACCCATTTACAAAAAGCTGACCTTACAATCATAAGGTGATTTATCGGTCAATCATGCGTAGCGGGCTATATTTTTTTCTAAGAAATGACTTATGGATTGGGAGTGAACACTCAGGTAAAAATTCCCCACTCCCCCTTTTCGCGACGATTGCAAAACCTAATATATAAAAACTAAAAAGAGTTTAAAATCCCTAATTACAGACACTTTTTGGAATTATCTCTCTCTACATTTGCTCATTTCTATTTTAGATGTATATTTTTTCTTAAATAAAAACTTTAGTTTTCAATTTCCCTTCATCCAATGAACAATTTTGATAAGGCAAATAGATCACAACTAAATGTAAATTTTAGAGTTTATGCATGGAAAAAATTTAAAACAATAACAAATGTAAGTGAAGAAAATTTATTCACACACCACAATGGAACACAAAAGTTTTGTTATCCAAGTTTGGATAATTCCACTAGTTCGACCCTAATGGCTTTGAATTTTATAAGAAGGAGATTTCTACACAAGTTTTAAATATGGATATTCACGCTTGAAACATGTTAAAGATGCAAATGATCTATGGATCCAAACCTTTTAAAGATAATAACAATTGCTCATTCAATTCTCAAGTGAGTGTGCGGTGGGATATTTACCCTAGTGAAACATACCATTATTTTACCCATCTACAAAAAGCATACCTAAAAATCACAGATGATTGTGAGGTGATTTATCCATCAATCAAACCTAACGGGCCATTTGTTTTTTGTAAGAAATGACTTATGGATTGGGATTCAACACAAAGATAAAAATCCCCCGCTCCCCCTTTTTCCTGATGATTGCAAAACCTAATATATAAAAATTAAAATGAGTTTACAATACCTAAAAATTACAGACACTTTTAGAAATTATCTCTCTCTACATTTTTGCATTTTCATTTTAGATTTATACTTTTTTCTTAATTCAAAAGTTGGCTTTTCACTTTCCCTTCATCTTGTAAAAAGTTTTGATAAGGAAAATAGATCACAAATAAATGAAAATTTTAGAGTTTATGTATGGAAAAATTTAAAACAATAACAAATGTTAGTAAATAAAATTTATTCACACACCACAAATGAACACAAATTTTTTTTTTATCCAAGTTTGGGAAATTCCACTAGTTCAACAAGTCAAACTATCCATTATCTTGCCCATTTACAAAAAGCTGACCTTACAATCTTTGATGATTGTAAGTTGAATTATCAGTCAATCATGCGTCACGGGCTATATTTTTTTTTGTAAGAAATGACTTATGCATTGAGAGTCAACACTCAGGTAAAAATTCCCTGCCTCCCCCTTTTCCTGACGATTGTAAAACCTAATATATAAAAACTAAAAAGAGTTTACAATCCCTAAAAATTACAGACACTTTTTAGAATTATCTCTCTCAACATTTGTGCATTTCCGTTTTAGTTTTATACTTTTTTCTTACATCAAAACTTGAGTTTTCACTATCCCTTTATCCAGTAAAGAATTTTGATAAGGCAAATAGATCATAAAAAAATGAAAATTTTAGAGTTTATGCATGGAAAAAATATAAAACAATAATAGATGTAAGTAAATAAATATTATTTACACACCACAAATGAACACAAAAGTTCTGTTATCCAAGTTTAGATAATTCCACTAGTACAACCCTAATAGATTTGAATTTTATAAGAAGGAGATTTCTTCACAAGTTTTAAAATGGATATGCATGCTTGAAACATGTTAAAGATGCAAGTGACCAATGGATCCAAACATTTTAAAGAGAATAACAAATTCTCATGAAATTATCAAGAGAGTGTGCGGTGGGATATTTACCTTGGCCAAACAAGCCATTATTTTGCCTATTTACAAAATGCATACCTAACAATCATAGATGATTGTAACACAATTTATCGGTCAATCATGCTTATTGGGCTTAATTTGTTTTTGCAAGAAATGACTTATGGATTGGGAGTCAACACACAATTAAAAATCCCCACCTCACCCTTTTCCCGACGATTGCAAAAGCTAATATGTAAAAACAAAAAAGATTTTACAATCCCTAAAAATTACAAACAATTTTTGGAATTATCTCTCTCTACAGTTGTGAATTTCCATTTTAAATGTATAATTTTTTCTAATATATCTACTTCAATTTTCACTTTCCCTTCATCCAGTAAACAATTTTGATAAGGCAAATAGATCACATCCAAATGAAAAGTTTAGAGTTTATGCATGGAAAATTTTTTACAAAATAACAAATGTAAATGAAGAAAATTTATTGACACACCACAAATGAACACAAAAGTTTTGTTATCCAAGTTTGGATAATTCCACTAGTTCGACCCTAATGGCTTTGAATTTTATAAGAAGGAGATTTCTACACAAGTTTTAATCATGCTTAAAACATGTTAAAGATGCAAATGACCTATGGATCCAAACCTTTTAAAGATAATAACAAATGCTCATTCAATTCTCAAGTGAGTGTGCGGTGGATATATACCCGAGTGAAACAAGCCATTATTTTGCCCATCTACAAAAAGAATACCTAAAAATGACAGATGATTGTCAGGTGATTTATCCGTCAATCAAGCATAATGGGCCAAATTTTTTTTGTTAGAAATGATTTATGGATTGGGATTCAACACAAAGTTTAAAATCCCTCACCTCTCCCTTTTCCCGATGATTGCAAAACCTAATATATAAAAATTAAAAAGAGTTTACAATCCCTAAAAATTACAAACACTTTTTGGAATTATCTCTCTACTTTTTTTCATTTCCATTTGTTATTTATACTTTTTTCTTAAATCAAAAGTTGAGTTTTCACTTTCCCTTCATCTAGTAAAAAGTTTTGATAAGGCAAGTAGATCACAAATAAATGAAAATTTTAGAGTTTATGTATGGAAAATATTTTAAAAATAACAAATGTAAGTAAAGAAAATTTATTCACACACCACAAATGAACACAAAAGTTTTTTTATCCAAGTTTGGGAAATTCCACTAGTTCAACCCGAATAGCTTGTAATTTAATAAGAAGGAGATTTCTTCAAAAATTTTAAATATGGATATGCATGTTTGGAATAGGTTAAAGATGCAAATGACACAACGATCAAAAGCTTTAAAAGAGAACAACAAATGCCCATAAAACTCTCAACTGAACGTGCGGTGGGATATTTACCCGAGTCAAACTACCCATTATTTTGCCCATTTAAAAAAAGCTGACCTTACAATCATTGATGATTGTAAGTTTATTTATCGGTCAATCATGCGTCACGGGCTATATTTTTTTGTAATAAATGACTTATAAATTGGGAGTCAACACTCAGGTAAAAATTCCCCGCCTTCCCCTTTTCCTGACGATTGTAAAACTTAATATATGAAAACTAAAAAGAGTTTACAATCCCTAAAAATTACAAACACTTTTTGGAATTATCACTCTCAACATTTGTGCATTTCCATTTTTGTTTTATAATTTTTTCTTACATCAAAACTTGAGTTTTCTCTATCCCTAAATCCAGTAAACAATTTTTATAAGGCAAATAGATCACAAAAAAATGAAAATTTTAGAGTTTATGCGTGGAAAAATTTTAAAACAATAACAATGTAAGTAAAAAAATATTATTTACACACCACAAATGAACACAAAAGTTTTGTTATCCAAGTTTGGATAATTCCACTAGTTCAACCCTAATAGATTTGAATTTTATAAGAAGGAAATTTTCTTCAAAAGTTTTAAATATGGATATGTAACACAATTTATCGGTCAATCATGCGTAATGGGCTTAATTTTTACTTGTAAGAAATGACTTATGGATTGGGAGTCAACACACAATTAAAAATCCCCCATCTCCCCCTTTTCCTAACGATTTCCAAACCTAATTTATACAAACAAAAAAGAGTTTACAATCCCTAAAAATTACAGACACTTTTTGGAATTATCTCTCTCTACAGTTGTGCATTTCCATTTTAAATGTATACATTTTTCTAATATATCAACTTGAATTTTCACTTTCCCTTCATTTAGTAGCATGGAAAATTTTTAAAACAATAACAAAAGTAACTGAAGAAAATTTATTCACACACCACAAATGAACACAAAAGTTTTTTATCCAAGTTTGGATAATACCACTAGTTCGACCCTAATGTCTTGTAATTTTATAAGAATGAGATTTGTACACAAGTTTTAAATATGGATATTCATGCTTGAAGCATGTTAAAGATGCAAATGACCTATGGATCCAAACCTTTTAATGAGAATAACAATTGCTCATTAAATTTTCAAGTGAGTGTGCGGTGGGATATTTACCCGAGTCAAACAAGCCATTATTTTTTTCATCTAAAAAAAGCATATCTAACAATCACAAATGATTGTAAGGTGATTTATGCGTCAATCATGTGTAACAGGCCATATTTGTTTTTGTAAGAAATGACATATGGATTGAGATTTAACACAAAGCTAAAAATCCCCCGCCTCCCCCTTTTCCTGACGATTGCAAAACCTAATATATAAAAACTAAAAAATAGTTTACAATCCCTAAAAATTACAGTCAATTCTTTGAATTATCTCTCTCTACATTTTTTCTTTTCCATTTTAGATTTATACTTTCTTCTTAAATCAAAAGTTCAGTTTTCACTTTCCCTTCATCCAGTAAAAAGTTTTGATAAGGCAAATAGATCACAAAAAAATAAAAATTTTAGAGTTTATGTATGGAAAACATTTAAAACAATATAAAATGTAAGTAAAGAAAATTTATTCACACATCACAATTGAACACAAAAGTTTTTTTATCCAAGTTTGGGAAAATCCACTAGTTAAACCCGAATAGCTTGAAATTTTATAAGAAGGAAATTTCTACACAAATTTTAATTATGGATATGCATGTTTGAAACAGGTTAAAGATGCAAATGAACTTTGGATCCAAACCTTTTAAAGAGAACAACAAATGCTTATAAAATTCTCAACTGAACGTGTGGTGGGATATTTACCTGAGTCAAACTACCCATTATTTTACCCATTTAGAAAAAGTTGACCTTACTATCATTGATGATTGTAAGTTGATTTATCGGTCAATCATGCATCACGAGCTATATTTTTTTTTGTAAGAAATGACTTCTAGATTGGGAGTCAACACTCAAGTAAAATTTCCCCGCCTCCCCCTTTTCTCAACGATTGTAAAACCTAATATATAAAAAATAAAAAGAGTTCACAATCCCTTAAAAATACAAATACTTTTTGGAATTATCTCTCTCAATATTTGTGCATTTCCATTTTAATTTTATAATTTTTTCTTACATCAAAAATTGAGTTTTCACTATCCCTTCATCCAGTAAACAATTTTGATAACGAAAATAGATCACAACAAAATGAAAATATTAGAGTTTATGCATGGAAAAAATTTAAAACAATAACAAATGTAGTAATGAAATTTTATTTACACACCACAAATGTACACAAAAGTTTTGTTATCCAAGTTTGGATAATTGCACTAGTTCAAGCCTAATAGATTTAAATTTTATAAGAAGGAGATTTCTTCACAAGTTTTAAATATGGATATGCATGCTTGGAACATGTTAAAGATGAAAATGACCTAACGATCCAAACATTTTAAAGAGAATAACAAATGCTCATGAAATTCTCAAGTGAGTGTGCGGTGGAATATTTACCTGAGCCAAAGAAGCCATTATTTTGCCCATTTACAAAATGCATACCTAACAATCATAGATGATTGTAACACAATTATCGGTCAATCATGCGTAATGGGATTAGCCTTTTTTGTTGTAAGAAATGACTTATGGATTGGGAGTCAACACACAATTAAAAATCCCCTGCCTCCCCCTTTTCTCGACGACAGCTAAATCGAATATATAAAAACAAAAAAGAGTTTACAATCCCTAAAAATTACAGACACTTTTTGGAATTATCTCTCTCTACATTTGTGCATTTCTATTTTAAATGTATACTTTTTTCTAATATATCAACTGGAATTTTCACTTTCCCTTCATTCAGTAAACTATTTTGATAAGGCAAATAGATCATAGAAAAATGAAAATTTTAGAGCTTATGCATGGAAAAAACTTTAAAAAATAACAAACGTAAGTGAAGAAATTTTTTTCACACACCACAAATGAACACAAAAGTTTTGTTATCCAAGTTTGGATAATTCCACTAGTTTGACCCTAATGGCTTGCAATTTTATAAGAAGGAGATTTATACACAAGTTTTAAATATGGATATTCATGCTTGAAACATGTTAAAGATGCAAATGACCTATGGATCCAAACCTTTTAAAGAGAATAACAAATGCTCATTAAATTCTCAAGTGAGTGTGCGGTGGGATATTTACCCGAGTCACACAAGCCATTATTTTGCCCATCTAAAAAAAGAATACCTAACAATCACAGATGATTGTAAGGTATTTTTCCATCAATCATGCATTACGGGCCATTTGTTTTTTTATAAGAAATGACACATGGCTTGAGATTCAACACTCGGTTAAAAATCCCCATCCTCTCCTTTTTCCCGACGATAGCAAAACCTAATATATAAAAACAAAAAAAGAGTTTACAATTCGTAAAAATTACACTCTTTTTTGAATTATCTCTCTCTTGATTTTTGCATTTCCATTTTAGATTTTACTTTTTTCTTAAATCAAAACTTGATTTTTCAGTTTCCCTTCATCCTGTAAAATTTTTTGATAAGGCAAATTGATCACTCCAAAATGAAAATTTTAGAGTTTATGTTTCGAAAAAATTTAAAACAATAACAAATGTAAGTAAAGAAAATTTATTCACACACCACAAATGAATACAAAATTTTTTATATCCAAGTTTGGGAAATTCCACTAGTTTTGTTAACACTAATAGATTTGAATTTTATAAGAAGGAGATTTCTTCACAAGTTTTAAATATGGATATGCATGCTTGAAACTTGTTAAAGATGCAAATGACCTATGGATCCAAACCTTTTAAAGAGATTAACAAATGCTCATGAAATTCTCAAGTGAGTGTGCGGTGGGATATTTACAAGAGCCAACCAAGCCATTATTTTGCCATTTACAAAACTTTTACCTAACAATCGTAGATGATTGTAACTTGCTTTATCGGTCAATCATGCGTAACGGGAAATATTTTTTTTTGTATGAAATGTCTTATGGATTGGGAGTCAACACACAATTAAGAATCCCCCGCCACCCCCTTTTCCCGATGAATGTAAAACCTAATATATAAAAACTAAAAGAGTTTACAATCCCTGAAATTACAGACACTTTTTAGAATTATCTCTCTCTATATTTGTGCGTTTCCATTTTATATGTATACTTTTTTCTAATATATCAACTTGAATTTTCACTTTCAATTCATCCCATAAACAATTTTGATAAGGCAAATAGATCTCAACAAAATGAAAATTTTATAGTTTATGCATGGAAAAAATTTAAAACAATAGCAAATGTAAGGAAAGAAAATTTATTCACACACCACAAATGAACCTAAAAGTTTTGTTATCCAAGTTAGGAAAAATCCACTAGTTCAACCCGAATAGCTTGGAATTTTATTAGAGGGAGATTTCTATACATGTTTTAAATATGGATATGCATGCTGGAAACATGTTAAAGATGCAAATGCCCTATGGATCCAAACCTTTTAAAGAGCATAACAAATGCTCATTAAATTCTCAACTAAGTGTGTGGTGGGATATTTACCCGTGTCAAACAAGTCATTATTTTTCCCATTTACAAAAGGCTGACCAAAAAATCATAGACGATTGTAAGGTGATTTATCGATCAATCTTGTGTAACAGGCTATATTTTATTTAGTAAGAAATGACTTAAGGATTGGGAATAAACACTCAGTTAAAAATTCCCCGCCTCCCCCTTATTGCAACAATTGTAAAACCTAATATATAAAAACTAAAAAGAGTTTACAATCCCTAAAATTTATAGTCACTTTTTTGGAATTATCTCTCTCTACATTTGTGCATTTCCATTTTAGATGTATATTTTTTTCTTAAATCAAAACTTGAGTTTTCACTTTCCCTTCATTTAGTAAACAATTTTGATAAGGCAAATAGATCACAACAAAATGAAAATTTTAGAGTTTATGCATGGAAAAAATTTATAATAATCACAAATGTAAGTAAAGAAAATTTATTCACACACTACAAATGAACACAAAGGTTTTGTTATCCAAGTTTGGGAAATTCCACTAGTTCACCCCTAATAGCATGGAAATTTAAAAGAAGGAGATTTCTACTCAAGTTTTAATAAGGATATGCGAGCTTGAAACATGTTAAAGATGCAAATGACCTATGGATCCAGACCTTTAAAAGAGAATAACAAATGCTCATTAAATTCTGAAGTGAACGTGCGATGGGATATTTACCCCAATCAAACACGACATTATTTTGCCCATTTACAAAAAGTTGACCTAACAATCATAGATGATTGTAAGGTGATTTATCCGTCAATCATGCGTAACAGGCTATATTTTTTTTTTTTGTAAGAAATGGCTTATGGATTGGGAGTCAACACTCGGTCAAAATTCCCCCACCTCCCCCTTATCCCGACGATTGCAAAACCTAATATATAAAAAATAAAAAGAGTTTACAATCACTAAAAATTAATGACACTTTTTGGAATTATCTCTCTCTACATTTGTGCATTTAAATTTTTTATGTATTCTTTTTTCTTAAATCAAAATTTGAGTTTTCACTTTCCCTTAATCCAGTAAACAATTTTGATTAGGCAAATATATCACAACAAAATGAAAATTTTAGAGTTGTATAGAAAAAATTTAAAACAATAACAAATGTAACTAAATAATATTTATTCACATGCCACAAGTGAGCACAAATGTTTTGTTATCGAAGGTGGGGAAATTCCACTAGTACAACTCTAATAGCATGGAAATTTATGAGAAGGAGATTTCTACACAAGATTTAAATATGGATATGCGAGCTTGAAACATGTTAAAGATGCAAATGACCTATGGATCCAAACCTTTTAAAGAGAATAAATAATTTTTATTAAATTCTCAAGTGAGTGTACGGTGGGATATTTACCCGAGTCCAACAAGACACTATTTTTTCCATTTAAAAAAAGTAAACCTTACAATCATAAATGATTATGAGGTGATTTATCAATTAATCAAGTGTAACGGGCTATATCTTTATTGTAAGAAATGACTTATGGACTGGGAGTCAACACTCAGGTAAAACTCCCCCACCTCCCCCTTTTCCCAACGATTACAAAACCTAATATATAAATACTAAAAAAGAGTTTACAATCCCTAAAAATTACAGACACTTCTTGGAATTATCTCTCTCCACATTTTTCATTTCCATTTTAGATTTATACTTTTTTCTTAAATAAGAACTTGATTTTTCACTTTGTAAAATTTTTTGATAAGGCAAATAGATCACAACAAAATGAAAATTTTAGATTTTATGAAGGAAAAAATTTAAAACAATAAAAAATATAAGTAAAGAAAATTTATTCACACACCACAAATGAACACAAAACGTTTGTCATCCAAGTTTGAGAAATTCCACTAGTTCAACCCTAATAGCTTGTAATTTTATAAGAAAGAGATTTCTACACAAGTTTCAAATATGGATATGCATGCTTGAAACATGTTAAAGATGTAAATGACCTCTGGATCCAAAACTTTAAAAGAAATAATAAATGCTCAAAAATTCTCAAGTGAACAGGTAGTGGGATATTTACCCGAGTCAAACAAGCCATTATTTTACCCATTTAAAAAAAGCTGACGGTGATTATAGATCAATCATGCGTAGTGGGCTGTAATTTTTTGTAAGAAATGACATATGGATTGGGATTCAACACTCAGTTAAAAATACCCCGCCTCCCCCTTTTTCCAACAATTGAAAAACCAATTATATAAAAACTAAAAAGTGTTTAAAGTCCCTAAAAGTCATAGACACATTTTTGAATTATCTCTTTCTACATTTGTGCATTTAAATTTTAGATGTATACTTTTTTCTTAAATGAAAACATGAGTTTTCACTCTCCCTTCATCCAGTAAAATTTTTTGAAAAGGCAAATAGATCACAACAAAATGAAAATTTTAAAGTTCATGTATGGAAAATTTTAAAACAATAAGAAATGTAAGTAAAGAAATTTTATTTACACGCCACAAATGAACACAAAAGTTTTGTTATCCAAGTTGGGATAATTCCTCTAGTTCAACCATAATAGCTTCGAATTATCTAAGAAGGAGATTTCTACACAAGTTTTAAATATGGATATGCATGCTTGAAACATATTAAAAATTAAAATGACCTATGGATCCATACCTTTTAGAGAGAATAACAAATGCTCATTAAATTCTCAAGTGAACGTGCGGTGGGATATTTACCCGAGTCAAACAAGCCATTATTTTACCCATTTATAAAAAGCTGACCTTACAATCATAGATGATAGTAAGGTGATTTATCGGTCAATCATGCGTAGCGGGCTATACTTGTTTTGTAAGAAATAACTTATGAATTGGGAGTGAACATTCAGGTAAAAATTCCCTACCACACCTTTTCCCGACGATTGCAAAATCTTATATATAAAAACTAAAAAGAGTTTATAATCCCTTAAAATTACATACACTTTTTGGAATTATCCCTCTCTACATTTCTGCATTTCCATTTTAAATGTATAATTTTTTCTAATATATCAACTTGAATTTTCACTTTCCCTTCATCCCGTAAACAATTTTGATTTGTCGAATAGATCACAAAAAAATGAAACTTTTAGAGTTTATGCATGGAAAAAATTTTAAAAAATAACAAATGTGAGTAAAGAAAATTTCTTCAAACACCAACAAATGAACTCAAAATTTTTGTTATCCAAGTTTGGAAAATTCCACTAGTTCAACCCTAATAGCTTGGAATTTCATAAGAAGGAGATTTCTATACTTGTTTTAAATATGGATATGCATGCTTGAACCATGTTAAAGATGAAAATGACCTATGGATCCAAACCTTTTAAAGGGAATAACAAATGCTCGTTAAATTCTCAAGTTAGTCTGCGGTGGGATATTTACCCGTGTCAAACAAGCCATTATTTTGCCCATTTTCAAAAAGCTAACCTAACAATCCTAGATGATTGTAAGGTGATTTATCAGTCAATCATGTGTAACGGGCAATATTATTTTTTGTAAGAAATGACTTAAGGATTGGGATTCAACACTCAATTAAAAATCCCTCGCCTCCCCCTTATCCTGACGATTGCGAAACCTAATATATAAAAACTAAAAAGAGTTTACAATCCCTAAAAAATATTGACACTTTTTGGAATTATCTCTCTATATTTGTGCATTTTCATTTTAGATGTATATTTTTTTCTTCAAATCTAAACTTGAGTTTTCACTTTCCTTTCATTCAGTAAACAATTTTGATAAGGCAAATAGATCACACCAAAATAAAATTTTAGAGTTTATGCATAGAATTTTTTTTAATACAATAACAAATGTAAGTAAAAGAAATTTATTCACACTCCACAAATCAACACAACTTTTGTTATCCAAGTTTGGGAAATTCCTCCAATTCAACCCTAACTGCTTGGAATATTGTAAGAAGGAGATTTCTACACAAGTTTAAATATTGATATGCAAGTTTGAAACATGGTAAAGATGGAAATGACCAATGGGTCCAAACCTTTAAAAGAGAATAAAAAATGCTCATTAAATTCTCAAGTGAACGTGCGGTGGGATATTTACACGAGTCAAACAAGACATTATTTTGCCCATTTACAAAATGTTGACCTAACAATCATAGATGATTGTAAGGTGATTTATCGGTCAATCATTAGTAACAGGCTATATTTATTTTTGTAAGAAATGACTTATGGATTGGGATTCAACACTCAGTTAAAATTCCCCCGCTTCCCCCTTATCCTATCGATTGCAAAACCTAATATATGGAAAAGTAAAAGAGTTTACAATGACTAAAACTTAAGGACACTTTTTGGAATTATCCTTCTCAACATTTGTGCACTTCCATTTTAGATGTATACTTTTTTCTTAAATCAAAACTTGAGTTTTAACTTGCCCTTCATCCCGTAGACAATTGTGATAAGGCAAATAGATCACAACAAAATGAAAATTTTAGAGTTATATGGAAAAAGTTTTAAAAATAACAAATGTAAGTAAAGAATATTTATTCACATACCACAAAGGAACACAAATATTTTGTTATCCAAGTTTGGGAAATTTCACTAGTTCAACCCAAATTGAATGGAATTTTATTAGAAGGAGATTTATACACAAGTTTTAAATATGGATATGCGAGCTTGAAACATGTTAAAGATGCAAATGACCTATGGATCCAAACCTTTTAAAGAGAATAAATAATTTTTATTAAATTCTCAAGTGAGTGTGCGGTGGGATATTTACCCGAGTCCAACAAGACACTATGTTTTCCATTTAAAAAGAGCAAACCTTACAATAATAAATGATTATGAGGTGATTTATCGGTTAATCAAGTGTAACGGGCTATATCTTTATTCTAAGAAATGACTTATGGATTGGGAGTCAACACTCAGGTAAAACTCCCCCGCCTCCCCCTTTTCCCAACGATTGCAAAACCTAATATATAAATACTAAAAAAGAGTTTACAATCCCTAAAAATTACAGACACTTTTTGGAATTATCTCTCTCCACATTTTTCATTTCCATTTTAGATTTAATCTTTTTTCTTAAATCAAAACTTGAGTTTTCACTTTGAAATTTTTTTTGATAAGGCAAATAGATTACAACAAAATGAAAATTTTAGATTTTATGAAGGAAAATATTTAAAATAATAACAAATATAAGTAAAGAAAATTTATTAACACACCACAAATGAACACAAAACGTTTGTCATCCAAGTTTGAGAAATTCCACTAGTTCAACCCTAATAGCTTGTAATTTTATAAGAAAGAGATTTCTGCACAAGTTTCAAATATGGATATGCATGCTTGAAACATGTTAAAGATGCAAATGACCTCTGGATCCAAAACTTTAAAAGAAATAATAAATGCTCATAAAATTCTAAAGTGAACGGGCAGTGGGATATTTACCCGAGTCAAACGAGCCATTATTTTACCCATTTACAAAAAGCTGACCTTACAATCATAGATGATTATAAGGTGTTTATAGATCAATCATGTGTAGCTAGCTGTAATGTTTTGTAAGAAATGACTTATGGATTGAGTTCAACACTCAGTTAAAAATACCCTACCTCCCCCTTTTTCCTGATCATTGGAATACCTATTATATAAAAACTAAAAAGAGTTTAAAATCCCTAAAAGTCACAGACACGTTTTGGAATTCTCTATCTATATTTGTGCATTTCAATTTTAGATGTCTACTTTTTTCTTAAATCAAAACTTTAGTTTTCACTTTCCCTTCATCCAGTAAAACTTTTTGAAATGGTAAATAGATCACAACAAAATGAAAATTTTAAAGTTTATGTATGGAAAATTTTAAAACAATAACAAATGTAAGTAAAGAAATTTTATTTAGACGCCACAAATGAACACAAAAGTTTTGTTATCCAAGTTTGGATAATTCCTCCAGTTCAACCATAATAGTTTCGAATTATCTAAGAAGGAGATTTCTACACAAGTTTTAAATATGGATATGCAAGCTTGAAACATATTAAAAATGAAAAGGACCTATGGATCCATACCTTTTAGAGAGAATAACAAATGCTCATTAAATTCTTAAATGAACGTACGGTGGGATATTTACCCGAGTCAAACAAGTCATTATTTTACCCATTTACAAAAAGCTGACCTTACAATCATAGATGATAGTAAGGTGATTTATCGGTCAATCATGCGTAGCGGGCTATATTTTTTTATGTAAGAAATGACATATGAATTGGGAGAGAACACTCAGGTAAAAATTCCCCGCCACACCGTTTCCTGACGATTGCAAAATATTATATATAAAAAATAAAAAATGTTTACAATCCCTTAAAATTACAGACACTTTTTGGAATTATCCCTCTCTACATTTCTGCATTTCCATTTTAAATGTATACTTTTTTCTAATATATCAACTTGAATTTTCACTTTCCCTTCATCCTGTAAACAATTTTGATTAGGCGAATAGATGACAAAAAAATGAATCTTTTAGAGTTTATGCATAGAAAAACTTTAAAAAAATCAAAAATGTGAGTGAAGAAAATTTATTCACACACCAACAAATGAACACAAAAGTTTTGTTATCCAAGTATGGAAAATTCCACTAGTTCAACCCTAATAGCTTGGAATTTCATAAGAAGGAGATTTCTATACTTGTTTTAAATATGGATATGCATGCTTGAACCATGTTAAAGATGAAAATGACCTATGGATCCAAACCTTTTAAAGGGAATAACAAATGCTCATTAAAATCTCAAGTTAGTCTGCGGTGGCATATTTACCCGTGTCAAACAAGCCATTATTTTGCCCATTTTATAAAAGTTAACCTAACAATCCTAGATGATTGTAAGGTGGTTTATCGGTCAATCATGTGTTACAGGCTATATTATTTTTAGTAAGAAATGACTTATGGATAGGAATTCAACACTCAGTTAAAAATCCCTCACCTCCCCCTTATCCTGACGATTGCGAAACCTAATATATAAAAACTAAAAAGAGTTTACAATCCCTAAAAATTATTGACAGTTTTTGGAATTATCTCTCTCTACATTTGTGCATTTTCATTTTAGATGTATATTTTTTTCTTAAATCTAAACTTGAGTTTTCACTTTCCTTTCATTCAGTAAACAATTTTGATAAGGCAAATAGATCACACCAAAATAAAGTTTTAGAGTATATGTGTGGAAATTCTTTTAATACAATAACAAATGTAAGTAAAAGAAATTTATTCACACTCCACAAATGAACACAAAACTTTTGTTATCCAAGTTTGGGAAATTCCTTCAATTCAACCCTAACTGCTTGGAATATTGTAAGAAGGAGATTTCTACACAAGTTTAAATATTGATATGCAAGTTTGAAACATGGTAAAGATGGAAATGACCAATGGGTCCAAACCTTTAAAGGAGAATAAAAAATGCTCATTAAATTCTCGAGTGAACGTGCGGTGGGATATTTGCACGAGTCAAACAAGACATTATTTTGCCCATTTACAAAAAGTTGACCTAACAACCATAGATGATTGTAAGGTGATTTATCGATCAATCATGCGTAACAGGCTACATTTATTTTTCTAAGAAATGACTTATCGATTGGGATTCAACACTCGGTTAAAATTCCCCCGCCTCCCCCTTATCATATCGATTGCCAAACCTAATATATAAAAAAGTAAAAGAGTTTACAATCACTAAAACTTAAGGACACATTTTTGAATTATCCTTCTCTTCATTTGTGCATTTTCAATTTAGATGTATAATTTTTTCTTAAATCAAAACTTGAGTTTTAACTTGTCCTTCATTCCATAAACAATTTTGATAAGACAAATAGATCACAACAAAATGAAAATTTTAGAGTTGTATGGAAAAAATTTTAAAAATAACAAATGTAAGTAAAGAATATTTATTCACATACCACAAAGGAACAAAAATGTTTTGTTATCCAAGTTGGGGAAATTTCACCAGTTCAACCCAAATTGCATGGAATTTTATTAGAAGGAGATTTATACACAAGTTTTAAATATGGATATGCGAGCTTGAAACATGTTAAAGATGCAAATGACCTATGGATCCAAACCTTTTAAAGAGAATAAATAATTTTTATTAAATTCTCCAGTGAGTGTACGGTGGGATATTTACCCGAGTCCAACAAGAGACTATTTTTTCCATTTAAAAAGAGCAAACCTTACAATCATAAATGATTATGAGGTGATTTATCAGTTAATCAAGTGTAACGGGCTATATCTTTATTCTAAGAAATGACTTATGGATCGGGAGTCAACACTCAGGTAAAACTCCCCCGCCTCCCCCTTTTCCCAACGATTGCAAAACCTAATATATAAATACTAAAAGAGAGTTTACAATCCCTAAAAATTACAGACACTTTTTGGAATTATCTCTCTCCACATTTTTCATATCCATTTTAGATTTATAATTTTTTCTTAAATCAAAACTTGATTTTTCACTTTGAAATTTTTTTTGATAAGGCAAATAGATCACAACAAAATGAAAATTTTAGATTTTATGAAGGAAAAAATTTAAAACAATAACAAATATAAGTAAAGAAAATTTATTCACACACCACAAATGAACACAAAACGTTTGTCATCCAAGTTTGAGAAATTCCACTAGTTCAACCCTAATAGCTTGTAATTTTATAAGAAAGAGATTTCTGCACAAGTTTCAAATATGGATATGCATGCTTGAAACATGTTAAAGATGCAAATGACCTCTGGATCCAAAACTTTAAAAGAAATAATAAATGCTCATAAAATTCTCAAGTGAACGGGCAGTGGGATATTTACCCAAGTCAAACAAGCCATTATTTTACCGATTTACAAAAAGCTGACCTTACAATCATAGATGATTATAAGGTGATTATAGATCAATCATGCGTAGCGGGCTGTAATTTTTTGTAAGAAATGACTTATGGATTGAGATTCAACACTCAGTTAAAAATACCCCACCTCCCCCTTTTCCTGATCATTGGAAAACCTATTATATAAAAACTGAAAAGAGTTCAAAATCCCTAAAAGTCACAGACACGTTTTGGAATTATCTCTCTCTACATTCGTGCATTTCAATTTTAGATGTCTACTTTTTTCTTAAATCAAAACTTGAGTTTTCACTTTCCTTTCATCCAGTAAAAATTTTTGGAAAGGCAAATACTTCACAACAAAATGAAAATTTTAAAGTTTATATATGGAAAATTTTAAAACAATAACAAATGTAAGTAAAGAAATTTTATTTACACGCCACAAATGAACATAAAAGTTTTGTTATCCAAGTTTGGATAATTCCTCTAGTTCAACCATAATAGCTTCGAATTATCTAAGAAGGAGATTTCTAAACAAGTTTTAAATATGGATATGCATGCTTGAAACATATTAAAAATGAAAAGGACCTATGGATCCATACCTCTTAAAGAGAATAACAAATGCTCATTAAATTCTCAAATGAACGTACGGTGGGATATTTACCCGAGTCAAACAAGCCATTATTTTAGCCATTTACAAAAAGCTGACCTTACAATCATAGATGATAGTAAGGTGATTGATCGGTCAATCATGCGTAGCGGGATATATTTTTTTATGTAAGAAATGACATATGAATTGGGAGTGAACACTCAGGTAAAAATTCCCCGCCACACCTTTTCCCGACGATTGCAAAATCTTATATATAAAAAATAAAAAGTGTTTACAATCCCTTAAAATTACAGACACTTGTTGGAATTATCCCTCTCTAAATTTCTACATTTCCATTTTAAATGTATAATTTTTTCTAATATATCAACTTGAATTTTCACTTTCCCTTCATCCCGTAAACAATTTTGATTAGGTGAATAGATCACAAAAAATGAAACTTTTAGAGTTTATGCATGGAAAAACTTTAAAACAATAACAAATGTGAGTAAAGAAAATTTATTCACACACCAACAAATGAACACAAAAGTTTTGTTATCCAAGTATGGAAAATTCCACTAGTTCAACCCTTATAGCTTGGAATTTCGTAAGAAGGAGATTTCTACACTTGTTTTAAATATGGATACGCATGCTTTAACCATGTTAAAGATGAAAATGACCTATGGATCCAAACCTTTTAAAGGGAATAACAAATGCTCATTAAATTCTCAAGTTAGTGTGCGGTGAGATATTTACCCGTGTCAAACAAGCCATTATTTTGCCCATTTTCAAAAAGCTGACCTAACAATCCTATATGATTGTAAGGTGATTTATCAGTCAATCATGTGTAACGGGCTATATTATTTTTAGTAAGAAATGACTTATGGATTTGGATTCAACACTCAGTTAAAAATCCCTCGCTTCCCCCTTATCCTGACGATTGCGAAACCTAATATATAAAAACTAAAAAGAGATTACAATCCCTAAAAATTATTTACATTTTTTGGAATTATCTCTCTCTACATTTGTGCATTTCCATTTTAGATGTATATTTTTTTCTTAAATCTAAACTTGAGTTTTCACTTTCCTTTCATTCAGTAAACAATTTTGATAAGGCAAATAGATCACACCAAAATAAAATTTTAGAGTTTATGCATGGAAAATTTTTTAAAAAAATAACAATTGTAAGTAAAGAAAATTTATTCACACTCTACAAATGATCACAAAACTTTTGTTATCCAAGTTTTGGAAATTCCTCCAATTCAACCCTAATTGCTTGGAATATTGTAAGATGGAGATTTCTACACAAGTTTAAATATTGATATGCAAGTTTGAAACATGGTAAAGATGCAAATGACCAATGGGTCTAAACCTTTAAAAGAGAATAACAAATGCTCATTAAATTCTCAAGTGAACGTACGATGGGATATTTACCCGAGTCAAACAAGACATTATTTTTCCCATTTACAAAAAGTTGACCTAAAAATCATAGATGATTGTAAGGTTATTTATCGGTCAATCATGCGTAACAGGCTATATTTATTTTTTTAAGAAAGAACTTATGAATTGGGATTCAACACTCGGTTAAAATTCCCCTGCCTCCCCCTTATCCTATCGATTGCAAAACCAAATATATAAAAAAGTAAAAGAGTTTACAATCACTAAAACTTAATGACACTTTCTGGAATTATCCTTCTCTACATTTCTGCATTTCCATTTTAGATGTATACTTTTTTATTAAATCAAAACTTGAGTTTTAACTTGCCCTTCATCCCGTAAACAATTTTGATAAGGAAAATAGATCACAACAAAATGAAAATTTTAGAGTTGTATGAAAAAAAAACTAAACAATAACAAATGTAAGTAAAGAATATTTATTCACATACCACAAATGAACACAAATGTTTTGTTATCCAAGTTTGGGAAATTTCACTAGTTCAACCCAAATTGCATGGAATTTTATTAGAAGGAGATTTATACACAAGTTTTAAATATGGATATGCGAGCTTAAAACATGTTAAAGATGCAAATGACCTATGGATCCAAACCTTTTAAACAAAATAACAATTGCTCATTAAATTCTCAAGTAAGTGTGCGGTGGGATATTTACCTGACTCAAACAAGACATTATTTTTCCCATTTAAAAAAAGCTAACCTTACAATCATTTATGATTGTAAGAGATTTATCGGTTAATCATGTGTAACGAGATGTATCTTTTTTGTAAGAAATGACTTATGAATTTATCTGGTAAAACTCTGCTGCCTCCCCCTTTTCCTATGATTGTGAAACCTAATATATAAAAACTAAAATGAGTTTACAATCCCTAAAAATTGCAGACAATTTTTTGAATTATCTCTCTCTACATTTTTGCATTTGCATTTGAGATGTACACACTATTTTCTTAAATCAAAACTTGAGTTTTCACTTTGTAAACAATTTTGATAAGGTAAATAGATCATAAAAAATGAAAATTTTAGTGTTTTTGTAAGGAAAAAATTTAAAACAATAAATAATGTACATAAAGAAAATTTATTCACACATCACAAACGAACACAAAAGTTTTGTTATCCAAGTTTGGGAAATTCCACTTGTTCAACCCTAATAGTTTGTAATTTTATAAGAAGGAGATTTCTACTGAAGTTTTAAAACATGTTAAAGATCCAATGACCTATGGATCCAAACCTTTAAAAGATAACAAAAAATGCTCATAAAATTTTCAAGTGAACGTGTGATGGGATATTTACGAGAGTCAAAGAAGCCATTATTTTACCCGTCTACAAAACGCATACCTAACAATCACAAATGATTGTAAGGTGATTTATCCGTCAATCATGCTTAACATGCCATTTTTTTTTTAGAGAAATAAGTTATGGATTGGGATTCCACACTCAGTTAAAAATCCCCCGCCTCCCCGTTTTCCTGACGATTCCAAAACCTAAAATATAAAAACTTAAAAGAGTTTACAATCCCTAAAAATTACAAACACTTTTTGGAATTATCTCTCTCTTCGTTTTTGCATTTCCATTTTTAATTTATACTTTTTTCTTAAATCAAAACTTGAGTTTTCACTTTCCCTTCATCCTGTAAAAAATTTATTTAAGGCAAATAGATCAAAATAAAATGAAAATTTTTGAGTTTATGTATGGAAAAAATTTAAAACAATAGCAAATTTAAGTAAAGCAAATTTATTCACACGCCACAAATGAACACAAAATTTTTGTTATCCAAGTTTGGGAAATTCCATTAGTTCACCACTAATTGCTTGGAATTTTATAAGAAGGAGATTTCTACACAAGTTTTAAATATGAATATGCATGCTTGAACATTTATAGATGCAAATGACCTATGGATCAAAACCTTTTAAAGAGAATAACAAATGCTCATTAAATTCTCAAGTGTGTGTCTGGTGGGATGTTTACCTGAGTCAAACAAGCCTTTATTTTGCCCATTTAAAAAAACATACCTAACAATCATAAATGATTGTAAGGTGATTTATTGGTCAATCATGTGTAACGGGCTATATTTCTTTTTTTTTTTGTAAGAAATGACTTATGGATTGGGAGTCAACACTGAGTGAAAAATCCCCCGCCTCCCCCTTTTCCCGATGATTGCAAAACCTTAAATATAAAAACAAAAAAGAGTTTACAATCCCTTAAAATTACTGACACTTTTTGAAATTATCTCTCTCTACATTTGTGCATTTCCATTTTAGATGTGTTTTTTTTTCTTAAATTAAAACTTGAAATTTCACTTTCCCTTCATCTTGTAAACAATTTTAAAAAGGCAAATAGATCATAATAAAATGAAAATTTTAGAGTTTATGTATGGAAAAATTCAAAAGAATAACAAATTTAAGTAAAGAAAATTTATTCACACACCACAAATGAACACAAAAGTTTTGTTATCCAAGTTTGGGAAATTCCACTAGTTGTCCCCTAATAGGTTGTAATTTTATACAAAGGAGATTTCTACACAAGTTTTAAATATGGATATGCATGCTTGAAACATGTTAAAGATGCAAATGACCTATGGATCCTAACCTTTAAAAGGGAATAACAAATGTTCATAAAATTTTCTAGTGAACGTATGGTGGGATATTTACCCGAGTCAAACTAGCTATTATTTTACCCATTTACAAAAAGCTGGCCTTACAATCATAGATGAATGTAAGGTGATTTATCGGTCAATCATACGTAACGGGCTATATTTGTTTTGTAAGAAATGACTTATGGATTAGGAGTCAACACTCAGGTAAAAATTCCCCACCTCCCCCTTTTTCCCGACGACTAAAAAACCCAATATGTAAAAACTAAAAAGAGTTTACAATCCCTAAAAATTACAGACACTTTTTGGAATTATCTCTCTCTAAATTTGTGCATTTCCATTTTAGTTGTATACATTTTTCTTAAATCAAAAATTGAGTTTTCGTTATCCCTTCTTCGAGTAAACAATTTTGTTAAGGCAAATAGATCAATAAATCAAAATTTTAGAGTTTATGCATGGAAAAAATTTAAAACAATAACAAATGTAAGTAAAGAAATTTTATTGATACACCACAAATGAACACAAAAGGTTTGTTATCCAAGTTTGGATAATTCCACTAGTTAAACCATATTAGCTTTGAATTTTCTAAGAAGGAGATTTCTACACAAGTTTTAAATATGGATATGGATGCTCGAAACATATTGAAAATGAAAATGACCTATGGATCCAAACCTTTTAAACAGAATAACAAATGCTCATTAAATTCTCATGTGAAAGTGTGGTGGGATATTTACCCGAGTCAAACAAGCCATTATTTTACCCATTTACAAAAAGCTGACCTTACAATCATAGATGATAGTAAGGTGTTTTATCGGTCAATCATGCATAGGGAGCTATATTTTTTTTGTAAGAAATGACATGTGGATTGGGAGTGAACCCTCATGTTAAAATTCACTGCCACTCCCTTTTTTTGACGATTGCAAAACCTAATATATAAAAACTTAAAAGAGTTTACAATCCCTAAAAATTATATACACTTTTTGGAATTATCTCTCTACATTTGTGCATTTCCATTTTAGAAATATACTTTTTTCTTAAATAAAAATTTGTCTTTTCACTTTCCCTTCTTCGAGTAAACAATTTTATACGGCAAATAGATCACAAAAAAATGAAAATTTTAGTGTTTATGCAAGGAAAAAATTTACAACAAAAACAAATTTAAGTAAAGAAAATTTATTCACACACCACAAATGAACACAAAAGTTTTGCTATCGAAGTTTGGGAATCTCCACTAGTTCAACCCTAATAGCTTGGAATTTTATATGAGGGAGATTTCTACACAAATGTTAAATATGGATATGCATGCTTGAAACATGTTCAAGATGCAAATAAGCTATGGATCCAAACCTTTTAAAAAGAATAACAAATTCTCATTAAATTTTCAAGTGAACGTACGGTGGGATATTTACCCGAGTCAAACAATCCATTATTTTACCCATTTACAAAAAGCTGACCTTACAATTATAGATGATTGTAAGGTGATTTATCGATCAATCATGTGTAGCGGGCTATATTTTTTTGTATGAAATGACTTATGGATTGGGAGTCAAATGTAAGTAAAGAAAATTTATTCACACACCACAAATGAACACAAAATTTTTGTTATCCAAGTTTGGGAAATTCCACTTGTTCAACCCTAATAGCTTGTAATTTTATAAGAAGGAGATTTCTACACAAGTTTTAAATATGGATATGCATTTTTGAAACATTTTAAAGACTCAAATGACCAATGAGTCCTAACCTTTAAATGAGAATAACAAATGCTCACAAAATTCTCAAGTAAACGTGCGGTGGGATATTTACCATAAGTCAAACTAGCCATTATTTTGCCCATTTACAAAAGCTGACCTTAAAATCATTGATGATTGTCAGTTGATTTATCAATCAATCATGCGTAATGGGTTATATTTGTTTTGTAAGAAATGACTTATGAATTGGGAGTCAACATTCAGGTAAAAATTCCTCGCCTCGCCCTTTTCCCAACGATTGTAAAACCTAATAAATAAAAACTAAAACGAGTTTACCATCCCTAAGAATTACAGACACTTTTTGGAATTATCACTCTCTACATTTGTGAATTTCTATTTTAGATGTATACTTTTTTCTTAAATAAAAACTTGAGTTTTCAGTTTTCCTTCATTCAGTAAACAATTTTCGTAAGGCAAAAAGCTCACAACAAAATGAAAATTTTAGAGTTTATGCATGGAAAAAATTAAAAACACTAACAACTGTAAGTAAAGAAAATTTATTCACTCACCACAAATGAGCACAAAAGTTTTGTTATCCAAGTTTTTGAAAATTCACTAGTTCAACCCTAATAGCTTGGAATTTTATAAGAACGAGATTTCTACACAAGTTTTAAATTTGTACATGCATGCTTGAAACATGTTGTAGATGAAAATGACCAATGGATCCAAACCTCTTAAAGAGAATTACAAATGCTCATTAAATTCTCAAGTGAACGTGTGATGGGATATTTACCTGAGTCAAACAAGACATTATTTTGCCCATTTACGAAAAGTTGACCTAACAATCGTAGATGATTATAAAATGATTTGTCGGTCAATCATGCAAAACGGGCTATATTGTTTTTTGCAAGAAATAACTTATGGATTGGAAGTCAACACTGAGTTAAAATTTCCCCGCCTCCCCCTTTCCCCGACTATTGCAAAACCTAATATATAAAAACTTAAAAGAATGTACAATCCCTAAAAATTAATGACACTTTTTGGAATTATCTCTCTCTACATTGGTGCATTTCTACTTTAGATGTATACTTTTTTCTTAAATAAAAACTTGAGTTTTCACTTTCCCTTCATTCATTAAACAATTTTGATAAGGCAAATAGCTCACAACAAAATGAAAATTTTAGAGTTTATGCATGGAAAAAATTTAAAACAATAACAAATGTAAGTAAAGAAAATTTATTCACACACCACAAATGAACACAAAAGTTTTGTTATCCAAGTTTGGGAAATTCCACTAGTTCAACCCTAATAGCTTGTAATTTTATAAGAAGGAGATTTCTAAACAAGTTTTAAATATGGCTATGCATTTTTTAAACATTTTAAAGATGCAAATGACCAATGAATCCTAACCTTTAAATGAGAATAACAAATGCTCATAAAATTCTCAAGTAAAAGTGAGGTGGGATATTTACCATGAGTCAAACTAGCCATTATTTTGCCCATTTACAAAAAGCTGACCTTAAAATCATTGAGGATTGTAAGTTGATTTATCGGTCAATCATGCGTAATGGGCTATATTTGTTTTTTAAGAAATGAGTTATGGATTGGGAGTCAACACTCAGGTAAAAATTCCCCGCCTCCCCCTTTCCCTGACGATTGTAAAACCTAATAAATAAAAACTAAAAATATTTTACCATCCCTAAAAATTACAGACACTTTTTGGAATTATCTCTCTCTACATTTGTGCATTTCTATTTTAGATTAATACTTTTTTCTTAAATAAAAACTTGAATTTTCAGTTTCCCTTCATTCAGTAAACAATTTTCATAAGGCAAGTAGCTCACAATGAAATGAAAATGTTAGAGTTTACGCATGGAAAAAATTTAAAACAATAACAACTGTAATTAAAGAAAATTTATTCACACACCACAAATGAGCACAAAAGTTTTGTTATCCAAGTTTTTGAAAATTCACTAATTCAACCTTAATAGCTTGGAATTTTATAAGAACTAGATTTCTACACAAGTTTTAAATTTGTACATGCATGCTTGAAACATGTTGTAGATGCAAATGACCAATGGATCCAAACCACTTAAAGAGAATAACAAATGCTCATTAAATTCTCAAGTGAACGTACGGTGGGATATTTACCTGAGTCAAACCAGACATTATTTTGCCCATTTATGAAAAGTTGACCTAACAATCGTAGATGATTATAAAGTGATTTGTCGGTCAATCATGCATAACGGGCTATACTTTTTTTCTTTCAAGAAATGACTTATGGATTGGGAGTCAACACTGAGTTACAATTCCCCCGCCTCCCCCTTATGCCGATGATTGCAAAACCTAATATATAAAAACTAAAAAGAATGTACAATCCCTAAAAAGTAATGACACTTTTTGGAATTATCTCTCTCTACATTGGTGCATTTCTATTTTAGATGTATACTTTTTTCTTAAATCAAAACTTGATTTTTCAGTTGCCCTTCAACCCAAAAACAATTTTCATAAGGCAAATAGATCATAACGAAATGAAAATTTTAGAGTTGTATGGAAAAAATTTTAAAACAGTAAAAAATGTAAGTAAAGAATATTTATTCACATACCACAAATGAACACAAAATTTTTGTTATCCAAGTTTGGGAAATTCCACTAGTTCTACCCTAATAGGTTTTAATTTTATAAGAAGGAGATTTCTACACAAGTTTTAAATATGGATATGCATGTTTGAAACATGTTAAAGATGCAAATGACCTATGGATCCAAACATTTAAAAGAGAATAAGAAATGCTCATATAATTCTCAAGTGAACATGCGGTGGGATATTTACCTGAGTCAAAAAGTTGACCTTACAATCATAAATGAATGTAAAGTGATTTATCGGTCAATCATGCGTAATGGGCTATATTTGTTTTGTAAGAAATGACATATGGATTGGGAGTCAACACTCGGGTAAAAATTCCCCGCTTTCCCCTTTTCCGATGATTATAAAAATTAATATATAAAAACTAAAAAGTGTTTACTATCCCTAAAAATTACAGATACTTTTTGGAATTATCTCTCTCTACATTTGTGCATTTCCATTTTAGTTGTATACTTTTTTATTAATTAAAAACTTGAGTTTTCACTTTTCCTTCATCTTGTAAACAATTTTGATAAGGCAAATAGATCACAACAAAAGGAAAATTTTAAACTTTATGTATGGAAAAAATTCAAAACAATACCAAATGTAGGTAAAGAAAATTTATTCAGACACCAAAAATGAACATGAAAGTTTAGTTATCCAAGTTTGGGAAATTCCACTAGTTCAACCCTAATAGGCTGTAATTTTATAAGAAGGAGATTTCTACACAAGTTTTAAATATGGATATGCATACTTGAGAAATGTTAAAGATGCAAATGAGCTATGGATCCAAACCTTTAAATGAGAATAAAAAATGGTCATAAAATTCTCAAGTGAGTGTGCGGAGGGATATTTTCCCGAGCCAAATAAGCCATTATTTTGCCCATTTAAAAAAAGCATACCTAACAATCATAGATGATTGTAACTTGATTGATCAGTCAATCATGCGTAGAAGCTATATTTGTTTTTCTAAGAAATGACTTATGGATTGGGAATCAACTAGTTCAACAATAATTGCTTGGAATTTTATAAGAAGAAGATTTCTACACAAGTTTTAAATATGGATATGCATGATTGAAAGATGTTAAATATTCAAATGACCTATGGATCCAAACATTTTAAAGAGAATAAAAAATGCTCAAAAAATTCTCAAGTGAACGTGCAGTGGGATATTTACCTGAGTCAAACAAGCCATTTTTTTGCCAATTTACAAAAAGTTGACCTTACAATGATAGATGATTGTGAGGTGATTTATCGGTCAATGAAACATAACTGGCTATATTTTTTTTTAAGAAATGGCAATGGATTGGGAGTTAACACTCAGGTAAAAATCCCCCGCTCCCCCTTTTTCTAGACGATCGCAAAACCTAATATATAAAAACTAAAAAGAGTTTACAATCCTTTAAAATTAAAGACACTTTTTGGAATTATCTCTCTACATTTGTGTATTTTCATTTTAGATGTATACTTTTTTCTTAAATCAAAACTTGAGTTTTCACTTTCCCTTCATCCAATAAACAATTTTGATAAGGCAAACGATCACAACAAAATGAAAATTTTAGAGTTTATGCATTGGAAAAATTTAAAACAATAACAAATGTAAGTAAAGAAAATTTATTCACACACCACAAATGAACACAAAAGTTTTGTTTTCCAAGTTTAGAAAATTCCACCAGTTCAACCCTAATAACTTGGAATTTTATTAGAAGGGGATTTGTACACTACTTTAAAATATGGATATGTATGCTTGAAACATGTTAAAGATGCAAATGACCTAAGGATCCTAACCTATTAAAGAGAATAAAAAATGTTCATTAAATTCACAAGAGAGTGTGCAGTGGGATAATTACCCGAATCAAACAAGCCATTGTTTTGCCCATTTTCAAAAAATTGCGCTAACCATCATAGATGATTGTAAGGTGATTTATCAGTCAATCATGCATAACAGGCTATATTTTTTTTGTAATAAATGCGTTATGGAATGGGACTCAACACTCAGTTAAAAATCCCCCACCTCCCCCTTTTCCCGATGATTGCAAAACCTTATATATAAAAAATAAAAATAGTTTACAATCCCTAAAACTTATAGACACTTTTTGGAATTATCTCTCACTACATTGTGGCATTTCTATTTTGGATGTATACTTTTTTCTTAAATCAAAATTTGAGTTTTCACTTTCCCTTCATCCCGTAAACAATTTTGATAAGGCAAATAGATCACAACAAAATGAAAATTTTACAGTTTATGTATGAAAAAAATTTAAAATAATTACAAATGTAAGTAAAGAAAATTTATTCACACACCACAAATGATCACAACAGTTTTGTTATCCAAGTTTAGGAAATTCCACTAGTTCAAACCTTATTTCTTGGAATTTTATAAGAACGAGATTTCTACACAAGATTTAAATATGGATACACACGCTTGAAACATGTTAAAGATGCAAATGACCTTTGGATCCAAACCTTTTAAAGAGAATAACAAATGCTCATTAAATTCTCAAGTGAATGTTCAGTGGGATAGTTACACGAGTCAAACAAGTCATTATTTTGCCCATTTACAAAAAGTTGAGCTTACAATCATAGATGACTGTATGGTGATTTATCAGTCAATCACGCGTAACGGGATATATTTTTTTTGTAAGAAATCACTTCTAGATTGTGAGTCTACACTCAGGAAAAATCCCCCGCTTCCCCCATTTCCGACAATTGCAAAACCTAATTTATAAAAACTAAAAAGAGTTTACAATCCTAAAAATTACATACACTTTTTGGAATTATCTCTCTCTACATTTTTGCTTTTCCATTTTAGATCTAAACTTTTTTCTAAAATCAAAACTTGAGTATTCACTTTCTCTTCATCCAGTAAACAATTTTGAGACGGCAAATAGACCACAACAAAATGAAACTTTTAGAGTTTATGCATGGAAAAAATTTCTAACAATAACAAATATATGCAAAGACAATTTATTCACTCACCACAAATGAACTTAAAAGTTTTGTTATCCAAGGTTTGGAAATTCCACTAGTTCAACCCAAATAGCTTGGAATTTTAAATGAGGAAGATTTCTACACAAGTTTTAAATATGGATATACATTCTTGAAACCAGTTAAAGATGCAAAGGACCTATGGATCCAAACCTTTTAAAGAGAATAAAAAACGCTCATTAAATATTCAAGTGAACGTGCGGTGGGATATTTACCAAAGTCAAACAAGCCATTATTTTGCCCATTTACAAAAAGCTGGCCTTACAATCATAGATGTTTGTAACGTGATTTATCAGTCAATCATGGTAACAAGCTAACGTTTTTTTTGTAAGAAGTGACTTATGGATTGGCAGCCAACACTCAGTTAAAAATCCCATGCCTCCCCATTTTCCCAACAATTGCAAAACCTTATATAGAAAAACTAAAAAGACTTTAAATCCTTAAAAATTATAGACACTTTTTGGAATTATCTCTCTCTATATTTGTGCATTTCCATTTTAGATTTATACTTTTTTCTTAAATCAAAACTTGAGTTTTCAGTTTCCCTTCATCCCGTGAACAATTTTATAAGGCAAATAGATCACAACAAAATGAAAATTTATGAGTTTATTTATGGAAAATTTTTTAAAAAATAACAAATTAAAGTAAAGAAAATTTATTCACACACTGAAAATGAACACAAAATTTTTGTTATCCAAGTTTGGGAAATTCCACTAATTCAACCCAAATTGCTTACAATTTTATAAGAGGGAGATTTCTACACAAGATTTAAATATGGATATGCATGATTGAAACATGTTAAAGATGCAAATGACCTATGGATCCAAACCTTTTAAAGAGAATAAAAAATGCTCGTTAAATTCTCAAGTGATCGTGCGGTGGAATATTTAGCCGAGACAAACAAGCCATTATTTTGCCCATTTTATAAAAAGCTGACCTTATCTTTATAGATGATTGTAAGGTGAATTAATGGTTAATCATGCGTAATGAACTTTATTTTTTTTTTGTAAGAAATGACTTATGGATTGGGAGTCAACACTCAGGTAAAAACCCCCCCACCTACCCATTTTCACGACGATTACAAAACCTAATATATAAAACCTATAAAGAGTTTACAATATCTAAAAATTATAGACACTTTTTGGAATTATGTCTCTCTACATTTTTGCATTTCCATTTTAGATTTATACTTTTTTCTTAAATCAAAACTAGAATTTTCACTTTCCCTTCATCCCATAAACAATTTTGATAAGGCATATAGATGATAAAAAAATGAAAACTTTAGAGTTTATGCATGGAAAAAATTTAAAACAATATCAAATATATGTAAAGAAAATTTATTCACACACCACAAATGAAAATAAAAGTGTTGTTATCCAAGTCTGGGATATTCCACTAGTTCAACCCTAATAGCTTGGAATTTTATAAGAAGGAGATTTCTACACAAGTTTTAAATATGGAAATGCATGCTTGAAACATGTTAAAGAGGCAAGTGACCTATGGATCTTAACCTTTCAAAGAGAATAACAAATGCTTATAAAATTCCCAAGTCAAACAAGCCATTATTTTGCCTATTTACAAAAATCTGACCTAATAGTCATAGATGTTTTAAGGTAATTTATCGGTCAATCATTCGTAACAGCATATATTTTTTTTGTAGGAATGAATTATGGATTGGGAGTCAACACTCAGTTAAAAACCCCCGCCTCCCTCATATCCCGACGATTGATAAACCTAATGTATAAAAACAAAAAATAGTTTACAATCCCAAAAAATTACAGACACTTTTTGGAATTATCTCTCTCTGCATTTGTTCATTTCCATTTTAGATGTATATATTTTTCTTAAATCTAAACTTGAGTTTTCACTTTCCCTTCATCCCGTAAACAATTTTGAAAAGGCAAATAGATCACAAAAAAATAAAAATTTTAGAGTTTATGTATGGAAAAAATTTAAAACATTAACAAATGTAAGTAAAGATAATTTATTCACACACCACAAATGAACACAAAAGTTTTTTTATCCAAGTTTGGGAAATTCCACTAGTTCAACCCTAATAACTTGGAATTTTATAAGAAGGAAATTTCTACACATGTTTCAAATGTGGATATGCATGTTTGACACAAGTTAAAGAAGCAAATGACCTATGGATCCCAACCTTTTAAAGAGAACAACCAGTGCACATTAAATTATCAAATGAATGTGCAGTGGGATATTTAACCAAGTCAAACAAGCTATTATTTTGCCCATTTACAGAAAACTGACCTTACAATCATAGATGATTATATGGTATTTAATTGGTCAATCATACAAAACGGGCTATATTTTTTTTGTAATGAATGAGTTATGGATTGGGAGTCAATACTCTGGTAAAAATCCCCCGCCTCCCCCAATTCCTGACGATTGTAAAACCTAATATATAAAAACTAAAAAGAGTTTACAATCCCTAAAAATTACATAGACTTTTTGGAATTATCTCTCTCTACATTTTTGCCTTTCTATTTTAGATGTATACTTTTTTTCTTAAATCAAAACTTGAGTTTTCACTTTCCCTTCATTCAGTAAACAATTTTGATAAGGCAAATAGATCACAAAAAAATCAAAATTTTAGAGTTTACGCATGGAAAGTTTTTTAAATAAATAAAAAATGGATGTAAAGATAATTTATTCACACTCCTCAAATGAACACAAAAGTTTTGTTATCCAAGTTTGGGAAATTCCACTAGTTCAAACCTAATAGCTTGGAATTTTATAAGAGGGAGATTTCTACACAAGTTTTAACTATGGATATGCATGTTTGAAACATGTTAAAGATGCAAATGAACTATAGATCCAAAACTTTGAAAGAGAATAAAAAATGCTCATTAAATTCTTAAGTGAACATAAGGTGTGATATTTACCCGAGTCAAACTAGCCATTATTTTGCCCATTTACAAAAAGCTGACCTTACAATCATAGATTATTGTAAGATGATTTATCGGTCAATCATGAGTAACGGGCTATATTTTTTTGTAATAAATGACTTATGGATTGGGAGTCAACACTTAGGTAAAAATCCCCCGCCTCTCTCTTTTCCAGACGATTGAACAACCTAATGTATAAAAACCAAAAAGATTTTACAATCCCTAAAAGTTACAGACACTTTTTGGAATTATCTCTCTCTACATTTGGGCATTTCCGTTTTATATGAATACTTTTTTCTTAAATTAAAACTTGAGTTATCACTTCCCTTTCATCCCGCAATAAATTTGATAAGGCTAATAGGTCTCAAAAAAATGAAACTTTTAGAGTTTATGTATGGAAAAAATTTAAAACAATAGCCAATGTAAGTAAAGAAAATTTATTCACACACCACAAATGAACACAAAAGTTGTGTTATCCAAGTTTGGGAAATTCCACTATTACAACAATAATAGATTCGAATTTTATAAGAAGGATATTTATACACAAGTTTTAAATATGGATATGCATGCTTGAAAGATGTTAAAGATTCAAATGACCTATGGATCCAAACCTATTAAATGGAATAAGAAATTCTCAAAAAAAAATTCAAGTGAACGTGCAGTGGGATATTTACCCGAGTCAAACAAGCCATTATTTTGCCTATTTACAAAAATCTGACCTTACAATGATAGATGATTGTAAGGTGAATTATCGGTCAATTAAGCGTAACTGGCTATGTTTTTTTTTTTAAGAAATGACTCATGGATTGGGAGTCAACACTCATGTAAATGTCCTCTGCCTCCCCCTTTTCCTGTCGATTACAAAACCTAATATATAAAAACTAAAAAGAGTTTACAATCCCTAAAAATTACAGAAACTTTTTGGAATTATCTCTCTCTAGATTTGTGCATTTACATTTTAGACGTATACTTTTTTCTTAAATCAAAACTAGAGTTTTCACTTTCCCTTCATCCAGTCAACAATTTTGATAAGAAAAATCGATCAAAACAAAATGAAAATTTTAGATTTTATCCATGGAAAAAATTAAAAACAATAACAAATGTAAGTAAAGAAAATTTATTCATACACCGCAAATGAACACAAAAGTATTGTTTTCCAAGTTTGGAAAATTCCACCAGTTCAACCATCTTGGAATTTTATAAGAAGGGATTTCTACACAACTTTTAAAAATGGATATGTGTGCTTGAAACATGTTAAAGATGCAAATGACCTATGGATCCAAACCTTTTAAATAGAATGACAAATGTTCATTAAATTCTCAAGAGAGTGTGCGTTGGGATATTTACCCGAATCAAACAAGCCATTATTTTGCCCATTTTCAAAAAGCTGCGCCAACCATCATAGATGATTGTAATGTGATTTATCGGTCAATCAAGCATCACGGGCTATAATTTATTTTGTAAGAAATGACTTATGGAATGGTACTCAACACTTAGTTAAAAATCCCCTGCCTCCCCCTTTTTCAGACAATTGTAAAACCTAATATTTAAAAACTAAAAAGAGTTTACAATCCCTTAAAAATTATAGACACTTTCTGGAATTATCTCTCACTACATTTTTGAATTTCCATTTTAGATGTATACTTTTTTCTTAAATCAAAACTTGAGTTTTCACTTTCCGTTCATCCCGTAAACAATTTTTAAAAGGCAAATAGATCACAACAAAATGAAAATTTTAGAGTTTATGTATGGAAAAAATTTAAAACAATAACCAATGTAAGTAAAGAAAATTTATTCACACACCACAAATGATCACAAAAGTTTTGTTATCCAAGTTTTGGAAATTCCACTAGTTCAAACCTTATAGCTTGGAATTTTATAAGAACGAGATTTCTACACAAGTTTTAAATTTGGATATGCATGCTTGAAACAAGTTAAAGATGCAAATGACCAATGGATCCAAACCTTTTTAAAGAGAATAACAAATGATCATTAAATTCTCAAGTGAACGTGTGGTGGGATATTTTCACGAGTTAAACAAGCCATTATTTTGCCCATTTTCAAAAAGCTGACCATGCAATCATAGATGACTATATGGTGATTTATTAGTCAATCATGCATAACGGGCTATATTTTTTTTTAAGAAATGATTATGGATTTGGAGTCCACACTCAGGTAAAAATCCTGCGCCTCCCCCTTTTCCCGATGATTGCAAAACCTAATATATAAAAACTAAAAGGAGTTTACAATCCCTAAAAATTACATACAGTTTTTTGAATTATCTCTCTCTAGATTTTTGCATTTCCATTTTAGATGTAAACTTTTTTCTGAAATCAAAACTTGAGTATTCTCTTTACCTGCATCCAATGAAGAATTTTAGGAAGGCAAAAAGATCATAAATAAATGAAATTTTTAGATTTTATGCATGGAAAAAGTTTAAAACAATAACAAATATATGTAAAGACAATTTATTCACACACCACAAATGAACACAAAAGTTTTTTTATCCAAGTTTTGGAAATTCCACTAGTTCAACCCAAATAGCTTGGAATTTCAAAAGAGGGAGATTTCTACACAAGTTTTAAATATGGATATGCATACTTGAAACAAATTAAAGATGCAAACGCCCTATGGATCCAAACCTTTTAAAGAGAATAACAAATGCTCATTAAATATATTCAAGTGAACGTGCAGAGGGATATTTACCCGGGCCAAGCAAGCCATTATTTTACCCATTTACAAAAAGTTGACCTTACAATCATCGTTGATTGTAATGTGATTTATCGGTCAATCATGGGTAATAGGCTAAATTCTTTTTGTAAGAAAACTAAAAAGAGTTTACAATCCCTAAAAAATACATACACTTTTTGGAATTATCTCTCTCTACATTTGTGCATTTCCATTTTAGACATATACTTTTTTCTTAAATCAAAACTTGAGTTTTCGCTTTCACTTAATCCAGTAAACAATTTTGATAAGGGAAATAGATCACAACAAAATGAAAATTTTAGAGTTTATGCTTGGAAAAAATTTAAAACAATAAAAAATGTAAGAAAAGAAAATTTATTCACACACCACAAATGAACTAAAATATTTTGTTTTCCAAGTTTGGAAAATTACACTATGTCAACCCTAATAGCTTGGAATTTTATAAGAAGGAGATTTCTTAACAAGTTTTAAATATGGATATGCATGCTTGAAACATGTTAAAGATGCAAATGAGCTAAGGATCCAAACCTTTTAAAGGGAAAACAAATGCTCATTAAATTCTCAAGTGAGAGTGTGGTGAGATATTTACCCGAGTCAAACAAGGCATTATTTTGCCCATTTACAAAAAACTAACCTAAGAATCATATATGATTGTAAGGTGATTTATCGATCAATCATGTGTAATAGGGTATATATTTTTTTGTAAGAAATGACTTATGGATTGGGAGACAAAACTCAGTTAACAATCACCCAACTCCCCCTTTTCCCGATGATTGCAAAACCTAATATATAAAAAATAAAAATATTTACAATCCCTAAAAATTATAGACACTTTTTGGAATTATCTCTCTCTACATTTTTGCATTTCTGTTTTAGATGTATACTTTTTTTCTTAAATCAAAACTTGTGTTTTCACTTTCCCTTCATCCCGTAAACAATTTTGATAAGGCAAATAGATCACAAAAAAATGAAAATTTTAGAGTTTATGTATAGAAAAAATTGAAAACAATAACAAATGTAAGAAAGAAAATTTATTCACATACCACAAATGAACACAAAAGTTTTGTTATCCATGTTTGGGAAATTCCACTAGTTCAACCCTAATAACTTGGAATTTTATAAGAAGGAGATTTCTACACATGTTTCAAATATGGATATGCATGTTTGACACAAGTTAAAGAAGCAAATGACCTATGGATCTAAACCTTTTAAAGAAAACAACAAGTGCACATTAAATTATCAAGTGAACGTGTAGTGGGTATTTACTCGAGTCAAACAAGCTATTATTTTGCCCATTTACAAAAAAACTTACCGTACAATCATAGATGATTATAAGGTATTTTATCAGTCAGTCATGCGTAACGGGCTATATTTTTTGTAATAAATGACTTATGGTTTGGGAGACAACATTCTGGTAAAAATCCCCTGCCTCCCCCAGTTCCCGACGATTGTAAAACCTAATATATAAAAACTAAAACGAGTTTACAATCCCTAAAATTACATACACTTTTTGGAATTATATCTCGCTACATTTTTACATTTCTATTTTAGATGTATATTTTTTTCTTAAATCAAAACTTGAGTTTTTACTTTCCCTTCATCCAGTAAATTTTTTTGATAAGGCAAACAGCTCAAAACAAAATAAAATTTTAGAGTTTATGCATGGAATTTTTTTTAAAAAATAACAAATGGATTATAAAGATAATTTATTCACACACCAAAATGAACACAAAAGTTTTGTTATCAAAGTTTTGGAAATTCCACTACTTCAAACCTAATAGCTTGGAATTTTATAAGAAGGAGATTTCTACACAAGTTTTAAATATGAATATGCATGCTTGAAACATGTTAAAGATGCAAATGAACTATTGATCCAAACCTTTTAAAGAGAATAAAAATTGTTCAATAAATTCTCGAGTGAAATTTGGCCAAGTAAAAAAAAGCCATTATTTTGACCATTTACAAAAAGCTGACCTTACAATCATAGATGATTGTAAGGTGATTTATAGGTCAATCATGCGTAACGGGCTATATTTTTTTTGTAAGAAATGACTTATGGATTGGGAGTCAGCACTTAGGTAAAAATCCCCCGCCTCTCCCTTTTCCAGACGATTGCAAAACCTAATATTTAAAAACTAAAAAGATTTTACAACCCCTAAAAATTACAGACACTTTTTGGAATTATCTCTCTCTACTTTTTTGCATTTCCATTTAGATGTATACGTCTTTCTTAAATCAAAACTTGAGTTTTCACTTCCCCTTCATCCCAGAAACAATTTTGATAAGGCTAATAGGTCACAACAAAATGAAAATTTTAGAGTTGATGTATGGAAAAAATTTAAAACAATAACCAATGTAAGTAAAGAAAATTTATTCACACACCACAAAAGAACACAAAAGTTTTGTTATCCAAGTTTGGGAAATTCCACTAGTTCAACAATAATAGCTTGAAATTTTATAAGAAAGAGATTTCTACACAAGTTTTAAATATGGATATGCGTGCTTGAAAGATGTTAAAGATGCAAATGACCTATGCATCCAAACCTTTTAAAGAGAATAATAATTGCTCAAAATATTTTCAATTGAACATGTTGTGGGATATTTACCCGAGTCAAACAAGTCATTATTTTGGCAATTTAAAAAAAACTGACCTTACAATGATAGATGATTGTAAGGTGATTTATCAGTCAATCAAGCGTAACTGGCTATATTTTTTTTAAGAAATCACTTAAGTATTGGGAGTCAACACTCAGGTAAAAATCCCCCGCCTCCCTTTTTTCTAGACGATGCCAAAGCCTAATATATAAAAACTAAAAAGATTTTACAATCCCTAAAAATTACAGACACTTATTGGAATTATCTGTCTCTACATTTTTGTATTTCCATTTTAGATATATACATTTTTGTTAAATTAAAACTTGAGTTTTCACTTTCCCTTCATCCAGTAAACAATTTTGACTAGGCAAATCGATCACAACAAAATGAAAATTTTAGAGTTTATGCATGGAAAAAATTTAAAACAATAACAAATGAAAGTAAAGAAAATTTATTCACATACCACAAAGGAACACAAAAGTTTTGTTTCCCAAGTTTGGAAAATTCCACCTGTTCAACCCAAATAGCTTCGAATTTTTTATGAAGGGGATTTCTTTACAACTTTTAAATATGGACATGCATGCTTGAAACATGTTAAAGATGAAAATGACCTATGGATCCAAACCTTTTAAGGAGAATAACAGACTCTCATTAAATTCTCAAGTGAACGTGTGGTGGGATATTTACCCAAGTCAAACAAGCCATTATTTTGCCCATTTACAAAAAACTGACATAACGATCATAGATAATTGTAAAGTGATTTATCAGTCAATCATGCGTAACGGGCTACAATTTGTTTTTTCAAGAAATGACTTATGAAATGGGACTCAACACTCAGTTAAAAGTCCCCCGCCTCGCCCTTTTCCCGAAGATTGCAAAACCCAATATAAAAAAACTAAGAAGTGTTTACAATCCCTAAAAATTATAGACACTTTTTGGAATTATATCTCACTCCATTTTTGCATTTCCATTTTAGATGTATATTTTTTTCTTAAATAAAAACTTGAGTTTTCACTTTCCCTTCATCCCGTAAACATTTTTGATAAGGCAAATAGATCACAACAAAAAGAAAATTTTAGAGTTTATGTATGGAAAAAAATTTAAAACAATAACAAATGTTAGTAAAGAAAATGTATTCACACACCACAAATGATCACAAAAGTTTTTTTATCCAAGTTTGGGAAATTCCACTAGTTCAAACCTTATAGCTTGGAATTTTATAATAACGAGATTTCTACACAAATTTTAAATATGGATATGCATGCTTGAAACATGTTAAAGGTGAAAATGACCTATGGATCGAAACCTTTTAAAGAGAATAACAAATGCTCATTAAATTCTCAAGTGAACGTGTTGTGGGATATTTACACGAGTCAAACAAGCCATTATTTTGCCCATTTGCAAAAAAGTTGACCATACAATAATAGATGATTGTAAAGTTATTTATCAGTCAACCATGCATAACGGGCTATCATATTTTTGTAAGAAATGACTTATGGAATGGGACTCAACACTCAGTTAAAAATCCCATGCCTCCCCCATTTCAAGACGATTGCAAAACCTAATATATAAAAACTAAAAAGAGTTTACAATCCCTAAAAATTACAGATATTTTTTGGAATTATCTCTCTCTACATTTGTGCATTTCTATTTTAGACGTATACTTTTTTCTTCATTCAAAACTTGAGTTTTCACTTTCCCTTCTTCCAGTAAGCTATTTTGATACAAAAAAATGAATTTTTTAAGTTTATGCATGGAAAAAATTTAAAAAAATAACAAATGTTGGAAAAGAAAATTTATTCACACACCACAAATGACCAAAAATGTTTTGTTTTCCCAGTTTGGAAAATTCCACTAGGTCAACCCTAATAACTTGGAACTTTATAAGAAGGAGATTTCTACACAAGTTTTAAATATGGATATGCATGCTTGAAACATGTTAAAGATGCAAATGAGCTAAGGATCCAAAGATTTTATAGAGAATAACACACGCTCATAAAATTCTCAAGTGAGTGTGTGGTGGGATGTTTACCTGAGTCAAACAAGCCATTATTTTGCCTATTTAAAAAAAGCTTACCTAACTATCATATATGATTGTAAGGTGATTTATTGATCAAACATGTGTAACGGGGTATATATTTTTTTTTAAGAAATGACTTATAGAATGGGAGTCAAAACTCAGTTAAAAATCCCCCGCCTCCCCCTTTTGTCGATGATTGCAAAAACAAATATATAAAAACAAAAAAGAGTTTAAAATCCCTAAAAATTAAAGACACTTTTTGGAATTATATCCCTCTACATTTGTGGATTTCAATTTTAGATGTATACTTTTTTCTTAAATCAAAACTTGAGTTTTCACTTTCTCTTCATGCCGTAACAATTTTGATAAGGCAAATAGATCACGAAAAAATGAAAATTTTAGAGTTTATGTATGGAAAAATTTTAAAACAATAACAAATGTAAATAAAGAAAATTTATTCACACACCACAAATGAATAGAAAGTTTTGTTTTCCATGTTTTGCAAATTCCACTAGTTAAACCCTAATAACTTGGAATTTTATAAGAAGGAGATTTCTACACAAGTTTTAAATATGTATATGCATTCTTGAAACATGTAAAAGATGAAAATGACCTATGGATCCAAACCTTTTAAATGGAATAACAAATTCTCATTAAATTCTCAAGTGAACGTGCGGTGGGATATTTACACGATTCAAACAAGCCATTATTTTGCCCTTTTACAAAAAACTGACCTAACAGTCATAGATGATTGTAACATAATTTATCGATCAATCATTTGTAACGGGCTATATTTATTTTTTTATGATATGACTTATGGATTGGGAGTCAACACTCTATTAAAAATCCCCCGCCTCCCCCTTTCCCGACGATTGATAAACCTAATATATAAAAACTAAAAAGAGTTTTCAATCCCTTAAAATTACAGACACTTTTTGGATTTGTCTCTCTCAACATTTGTGCATTTAAATTTTTTAAGTATAATTTTTTCTTCAATCAAAAATTGATTTTTCACTTTCCCTTCATCACGTGAACGATTTTGATAAGGCAAATAAATCACAACGAAATGAAAATTTTAGAGTTTATGCATGGAAAAAATTTAAAACAATAACAAATATATATTAAGAAAATTTATTCACACACCACAAATGAACACAAAAGTTTTGTTATCCAACTTTGGAAAATTTCACTAGTTCAACCTAATTGCTTGGAATTTTATAAGAGGGAGATTTCTACACTACTTTTAAATATGGATTTGCTTGCTTGAAACATGTTAAAGATGCAAATGAACTATGGATCCAAACCTTTTAAAGGGAATGACAAATGCTCATTAAACTCTCAAGTGAACGTTCAGTGGGATATTTACGTGAGTCAAGCAAGCCATTATTTTGCCCATTTACAAAAAAACTGACTGTGGAATTTATGGAAAAGTGAAATACTTCTTTGACATCAATAACTTGTTATAATCAGAGTACATGAACCTCTATTTGTAATAGAGGAAGGTAGCAGAGTCCAATTACAATAAAACTACCCTTGTCCCAATTACACCCAAACTCTAACACTAAAAGATAAGTCCTAACATAATTAAATAACTCAATATAGATAAAAGATAAACATAACTCAAACTAAAACTCTTCTTGGTCGTGACCCTAAAGATACTTTTATGAGTCCTTCTTGATCTTCCAACTGATGTTGTAATGATGCTAGCTCATGGTAATCATTGTGGGTCCTACTTCTTATGGGCTTGGGCCCATCTCGTGGGCCTTCCTTCGTCATGCTGCCCATATTATAATAATCTTACATATGTGGGCCTTCCTTGGTCGTTTGGGCTTGATCTTATCTTCCAACACTGACCTTACAATCATAGATGATTGTAAGGTGATTTATTGGTCAATCATACATAATGGGCCATATTTGTTTTTGTAAGAAATGGCTTATGGATTGGGAGTCAACACTCAGTTAAAAATCCTATGCCTCCCCGTTTCCCGACGATTGCAAAACCTAATATATAAAAACTAAAAGGAGTTTACAATCTCTAAAAATTATAGACACTTTTTGGAATTATCTCTCTCTACATTTATGCATTTTTATTTTAAATTCTTTTTTTTTCTTAAATGAAAACTTGAGTTTTCACTTTTCCTTCATCCCGTAAACCATTTTGGTAACGCAAATAGATCACAACAAAATTAAAATTTTATAGTTTAATAAAAAATATAAGTAAAGGAAATTTATTCACACACCACAAATGAAAACAAAAAGTTTTGTTATCCAAGTTTGGGAAATTCCTCTACTTCAACCCCAATAGCTTGGAATTTTATAAGAAAAAGATTTCTTCTACACATGTTTTAAAATGGACATGCATGCTTGAAACATATTAAAGATGCAAATGACCTATGGATCCAAACCTTTTAAGAGAATAAAAAATACTCATTAAATTCTCAAGTGAATGTGCGGAGGGATATTTTACCTGAGTCAAACAAGCCATTACTTTGCCCATTTACAAAAAGCTGACCTAAGAAATAGAGTGGAATGTAAGGTGATTTATCGGTCAATTATGCGTATCAGGCTATATTTTTTTTGTGTGAAATGACTTATGGATTGGGAGTCAACACTGTGTTAAAAAACCCCCACCACCCCCTTTTCCCGACGATTTCAAAACCTAATATATAAAATTTAAAAAGAGTTTACAAAATTTTTGTTATCCAAGCTTGGGAAATTCCACTAGTTACCCCCTTATCTTGGAATTTTATAAGAAGGAGATTTCTACTCATGTTTTTAATAAGGATGTGCATGCTTGAAACATGTTAAAGATGTAAATCACCTATGGATCCAAACCTTTTAAAGAGAATAACAAATGCTCATTAAAATCTCAAGTGAACGTGCGGTGGGATATTTATCCGAGTCAAACAAGACATTATTTTGCCCATTTACAAAAAGCTGACCTAACAATCATAGATGTTTGCAAGGTGATTTATCGGTCAACCATGCGTAACGGGTAATATTTTTTTTGTAAGAAATATCTTATGAATTGGTAGTCAACACTCAATTAACAATCCCTCGTCTCCCCCTTTTCTCGACGATTGCCAAACCTAATATATAAAAACTAAAACGAGTTTACAATCCCAAAAAATTACAGACACTTTTTGGAATTATTTCTCCCTACAATTTTGCATTTCCATTTTAGTTGAATACTTTTTTCTTAAATCAAAACTTGTGTTTTCAATTTCCCTTCATCCAGTAAACAATTTAGATAAGGCAAAAAGATCACAACAAAATGAAATTTTTAGAGTTTATGCACGAAAGAAAAATTAAAAACAAGAACAAATGTAAGTAAAGAAAATTTATTCACACACCACAAATAAACACAAAAGTTTTGTTATCCACGATAGGGAAATTCCACTTGTTCAACCCTTATTGCTTGGAATTTTAAAAGAAGGAGATTTCCACACATGTTTTATATGTAGATATGCATGCTTGAAACATGTTAAAGATGCAAATGACCTATGAATCCAAAATTTTAAAGAGAATAACAAATGCTCATTAAATTCTCTAGTGAATGTGCGGGGGGATATTTACTAGAGTCAAACATGCCATTAATTTGCCCATTTACAAAAAGAAGACCTAAAAATAATAGATGATTGTAAGATGATTTGTTGGTCAATCGTACTTAATGGGCTATATTTTTTTTGAAAGAAATGACTTATGGATTGGGAGTCAACACTCAGGTAAAAATCCGTCGCTGCCTCCTTTACCCGACGATTGTAAAATCTAATATATAAAAACCATAAAGAGTTTACAATCCCTAAAAATTACAGACACTTTTTGGAATTATCTCTCTCCACATTTTTGCATTTCCATTTTAGAAATATACTTTTTTCTGAAATCAAAACTTGAGTTTTCACTTTCCCTTCATCTTGTAAACAATTTTGATAAGGCAAATAGATCACAACAAAATGAAAATTTTAGAGTTTATGTATGGAAAATTTTTAAAACAATAACAAATGTAAGTAAATAAAATTTGTTCACACACCACAAATGAACACAAAAGTTTTGGTATCCCAGTTTAACCCTAATATCTTGGAATTTTATAACAAGGAGATTTCTATGCATGTTTTAAATATGGATATGCATGCTTGAAACATGTTAAAGATGCAAATGACCTATGGATCCAAACCTCTTAAAGAGAATAAAAAATGCTGATTAAATTCTCAAGTGAACATGGGGTGGGATATTTACCCGTGTCAAACAAGCCATTATTTTGCCCATTTAAATAAAGCTGACCTAACAATCATAGATGATTGTAAGGTGATTTATCGGTCAACCATGCGTTACGAGCTATATTTTTTTTTGTAAGAAATATCATATGAATGGGGAGTCAACACTCAGTTAACAATCCCCTGTCTCCCCCTTTTCTCAACGATTGCCAAACCTAATATATGAAAACTAAAAAGAGTTTACAATCCCTAAAAATTACAGACACTTTTTGGATTTATAAGACAAAAAGATCACAACAAAATGAACATTTTAGAGTTTATGTATTGAAAAAATAAAAAAATAAAACAAATTTAAGAAAAGAAAATTTATTCACACACCTCAAATGAACACAAAAGTTTTGTTTTCCATGTTTTGGCAAGTCCACTAGTTCAACCCTCATAGCTTGGAATTTTATAAGAAGGAGATTTCTACACATGTTTTAACTATGGATATGCATGATTGAAACATGTTAAAGATGCAAATGACCTATGGATCAAAACCTTTTAAAGAGAATAACAAATCCTCATTAAATTCTCAAGTAAACGAGAAGTGGGATATTTACCCGAGTCAAACAAACTATTATTTTGCCCATTTACAAAAAGATGACCTAATAATCATAGATGATTATAAGGTGATTTATCGGTAAATCATACGTAATGGCTATATTTTTTGTAAGAAATTATTTATGGATTGGGAGTCTACACTCAGTTAAAAATCCCCCACCTCCCCCTTTTCCGAACGATTGCAAAACAAAATATAAAAAAACTAAAATGAGTTTACAATCACTAAAAATTACCGACACTTTTTGGAATTACCTCTCTCGATATTTTTGCATTTTAATTTTAGATTCATACTTTTTTATTAAATCAAAACTTGAGTTTTGACTTTCCCTTCATCCCGTAAACAATTTTGATTAGGCAAATAGATCACAACAAAATGAAAATTTGTGAGTTTATGTATGGAAAAACTTTAAAATAATAAATGTAAGTAAATAAAATTGATTCACACACCACAAATGAAAACAAAAGTTTTGTTATCCAAGTTTGGGAAATTCCACTAGTTCAACCCAAATAGCTTGGAATTTTATAAGAAGGTGATTTCTACACATGTTTTAAATATGGATATGCATGCTTGAAACATGTTAAAAATACAAATGACCTATGGATCTAAACTTTTAAAGAGAATAACAAATGCTCATTAAATTCTCAAGTGAACGTGTTGTGGGATATTTACCAGAGACAAACAAGCCATTATTTTCCCATTTTCAAAAAGCTTACATAACAATCATAGATGATTTTAAGGTTATTTATCAGTCAATCATGGGTAACGAGTTATATTATTTTTTGTATGAAATATCTTCTGGATTGGGAGTCAACACTCAGTTGAAAATCCCCCACCTCACCTTTTTCCCGATGATTTCAAAACCTAATACATAAAAACTAAAAGAGTTTACAATCCCTAAAAATTACAAACACTTTTTGGAATTATCTCTCTCTAAATGTATACTTTTTTCTTAAATCAAAACTTGAGTTTTCACTTTCCCTTCATCTTGTAAACAATTTTGATAAGGCAAATAGATCACAACAAAATGAAAATTTTAGAGTTTATGTTTATAAAAAAATTGAAACAATAACAAATATAAGCAAAGAAAATTGATTCACAGATCACAATTGAACACAAAAGTTTTGTGATCCAAGTTTGGGAAATTCCTCTAGTTCAACCCTAATAGCTTGGAATTTTATAAGAAGAAGATTTTCACACATGTTTTGAATATGGATATGCATGCTTGAAAAGAGTTTACAATACCTAAAAATTACAGACACTTTTTGGATTTATTTTTTTCTTCATTTTTGCATTTCCATTTTAGATGAATGTTTTGTTCCTAAATCAAAACTTGTGTTTTCACTATCTCTTCATCAGGTAAACAATTTTGATAATGAAAATAAATCACAACAAAATGAACATTTTAGAGTTTATGTATTGAAAAGTTAAAAACAATAACAATTGTAAGTAAAGAAAATTTATTCGCACACCACAAATGAACACAAAAGTTTTGTTTTCCAAGTTATGGAAATTTTAATAGTTCAACCCTCATAGCTTGGAATTTTATAAGAAGGAGATTTCTACACATGTTTTAAATATGGATATGCATGCTTGAAACATGTTAAAGATGCAAATGACCTTTGGATCCAAACCTTTTAAAAAGAATAAAAAATGCTCATTAAATTTTCAAGTGAACATTCAGTAGGATATTTATCCGAGTCAAACATCCTATTATTTTGCCTATTTACAAAAAAACTGAGTTAACAAATTTATCGGTCAATCATGCGTAGCGGGCTATATTGTTTTTAAAGAAATTACTTTTGGATTGGGAGTCAACCCTCAGTTAAAAATCCCCCACCTCCCCTTTTTCCTGATGATTGCAAAACCTAATATAAAAAAACTAAAATGAGTTTAGAATCCTTAAACATTATAGACACTTTTTGGAATTATCTCTCCCTACATTTGTGTATTTTTATTTTAGATGCATACTTTTTTCTTAAATCAAAATTTGAGTTTTCACTTTCCCTTCATCCCGTAAACAATTTTAATAATGCAAATAGATCACAAAAAAATGAAAATTTTAGAGTTTATGTATGGAAAAAATTTAAAATAATAAAAAATATATGTAAAGAAATTTTATTCACACACCACAAATTAAAACAAAAGTTTTGTTAGCCATGTTTGGGAAATTCCACAAGTATAACACTAATAGCTTGGAATTTTATAAGAAGGTGATTTCTACACATGTTTTAATTATGGATATGCATGATTGAAACATGTTAAAGATAAAAATGACCTATGGATCCAAAGCTTTTAAAGAGAATAACAAATGCTCATTAAATTCTCAAGTGAACGTGCAGTAGGATATTTACCCGAGTCAAACAAGCCATTATTTTGCCCATTTACAAAAAAGTTGACCCAAAAATAATAGATGATTGTAAGATGATTTATCAGTCAATCAAGCATTACGGGCTATATTTGTTTCGTTAGAAATGACTTATGCATTGGGAGTCGACACTCAGTTAAAAATCCCCCACCTCCCCCTTTTCCAGACAATTGCAAATCCAAATATATAAAAACTAAAAAGAGTTTACAATCTCTAAAAATTATAAACACTTTCTGGAATTATCTCTCTCTATATTTGTGCATTTCCAATTTAGATTTATACTTTTTTCTTAAATCAAAACTAGAATTTTTACTTTCCCTTCATCCCGTAAACAATTTTGATAAGGCAAATAGATCACCACAAAATGAAATTTTTAGAGTTTATGTAAGGAAAAAATTAAAAACAATAACAAATGTTAGTAAAGAAAATTTATTCACAAACAAAAAAGGAACACAAAAGGATTGTCATCCAAGTTTGGGAAATTCCACTAGTTCAACTCTAATAGCTTGCAATTTTATAAGAAGGAGATTTCTACACATGTTTTAAATATGGATATGCATGCATGAAACATGTTAAAGATGCAAATGACCTATGGATCCAATATTTTAAAGAGAATAACAAATGCTCATTAAACTATCAAGTTAACGTGCGGTTTGATATTTACCCGAGTCAAACAAGCCATTATTTTGCCCATTTAAAAAAAGTTGACGTAACAATCAAAGATGATTGTAAAGTTATTTCTCTGTCAATCTTGCGTAACGAGCTATAAATTTTTTGTATCAAATATCTTATGGATTGGGAATCAACACTCAATTAAAAATCCCCCGCCTCCCCCTTTTCTTAAAGATTGCGAAACCTAAAATATAAAAAACAAAAAAAGTTTACAATCCCTAAAAATTATAGACTGATTTTGGAATTATCTTTCTCTACATTTGTGCATTACGATTTTATATGTATACTTTTTTCATAAATCAAAACTTGAGTTTTCACTTTGTCTTCACAACAAAATAAAAATTTTAGAGTTTATGTGTGGAAAAAATCTAAAACAATAGCAAATGTAAGCAAAGTAAATTTATTCACACACCACGAATGAACACTAAATTTTTGTTATCCAAGTTTGGGAAATTTCACTAGTTTAACCCTAATAGCTTGGAATTTTATAAGAAAAGAGATTTCTTCTACACATGTTTTGAAAATGGACATGCATGCTTGAAACATGTTAAAGATGCAAATGACCTATGGATCCAAACCTTTTAAAGAAAATAACAAACGCTCATGAAATTCTCAAGTGAACGTGCGGTGGATATTTACTGGAGTCAAACAAGCCATTATTTTGTCCATTTACAAAAAGCTAACCTAACAATCATAGATGAATGTAAAGTGATTTTTAATTGTGTAACGGGCCATATTTTTGTAAGAAATGACTTATGGATTGGAGTCAACACTCATTTAAAAATCCCCTGCATCCCCCTTTTCCCCGACGATTGCAAAACCTTATATATAAAACTAAAAAGAGTTTACAATCCCTAAAAAATATGAACACTCTTTGGAATTATCTCTCTCTACATTTTTTCATTTCCATTTTAGATTCATACTTTTTTCTTAAATAAACACTTGAGTTTTAACTTTCCCTTCATCCCGTAAACAATTTTGAAAAGGCAAATAGATCACAACAAAATGAAAATTTTAGAGTTTATGTATGGAAAATTTTAAAATAATAACAAATATAGGTAAAGAAAATTTATTCACCCACCACAAATGAACACAAAAGTTTTATTATCCAAGTTTTGGAAATTCCACTACTTCAACCCCTGGAATTTTTTAAGAAGGAGATTTCTTCACATTTTTTAAATATGGATATCCATGCTTGAAACATGTTAAAGATGGAAATGACCTATGGATCCAAACCTTTTGAGGACAATAACTAATGCTCATTAAATTCTCAAGTGAACGTGCATTGGGATATTTATCCGACTCAAACAAGCTATTATTTTGCCCATTTAAAAAAATTTGACCAAACAATCATAGATGATTGTACCGTCATTTATCAGTTAATCATGTGTAACGGACTATATTTTTTTTTAAGAAACAGTCAACACTCAGTTAAAAATCCCGTGCCCCCCCCCCCCCCCCCCCCCCTTTTCCCGACGATCGCAAAACCTATTATATAAAAACTAAACTGAGTTTATCTCTCTCTACATTTGTGCATTTTTATTTTAGATTCATACTTTTTTCCTAAATGAAAACTTAAGTTTTTGCTTTCCTTTCATCCTGTAAACAATTTTGATAATGCAAATAGATCACAATTAAATGAAAATTTTAAAGTTTATGTACCGGAAAATTTAAAATAATAACAAATATAAGTAAAGAAAATTTATTCACACACCACAAATGAAAACAAAAGTTTTGTTATCCAAGTTTGGGAAATTCCGCTTGTTCATACCCTATAGCATGGAATTTTATAAGAAAGAGATTTCTTCTTCACATGTTTTAAAAATGGACATGCATGCTTGAAACATGTTAAAGATGCAAATGACCTATGGATCCAAACCTTTTAAAGATGATAACAAATGCTGATTAAATTTTCAAGTCAATGTGTGGTGGGATATTTACCCGAGTCAAACAAGTCATTATTTTTCCCATTTACAAAATATTGACTTAACAATCATTGATGATTGTAAGGTGATTTATCGATCAATGATGCGTAACAGGCTATATTTTAATAAAATACTATAAAAAAAAATAAGTTATGGATTTGGATGTCACTACTCAGTTAAAAATCCGCCGCCTACGCCTTTTCTTGACAATTGCAAGAACTAATTTTTAGAAACTAAAAAGAGTGAACAATCCCTAAAAATTACAGACACTTTTTGGAATTATCTCTCTCTACATTTGTGCATCTCCATTTTAGGTGTATACTTTTTGCTTAAATCAAAACCTGAGTTTTCACTTTCCCTTCATCTCGTAAATAATTTTGACCATGCAAAAAGATCACAACAAAATGAAAACTTTAGAGTTTATGAATGTAAAAATTTTAAAACAATAACAAATGTAAGTAATGAAATTTATTCACACAACACAAATGAAAACAAAAGTTTTGTTATCCAAGTTTGGGAAATTCCACTAATTCAACCCTAATAGCTTGAAATTTTATAAGAAGGAGATTTCTACACAGTTTTAAATATGGATATGCTTGGTTGAAACATGTTAAATATGGAAATGACCTATGGATCCAAACCATTTAAGAGAATAACAGATGCTCATTAAATATGTTGACTTATGGATTGGGAGTCAACATTGTGTTAAAAATCCCCCGCCTCCCCCTTTTCTCGACGATTGAAAAACCGAATATATAAAAGCTAAAAAGAGTTTGCAATACCTAAAAACTACCGACACTTTTTGGAATTATCACTTTCTACATTTGTGCATTTCCATTTTAGATGTATACTTTTTTCTTAAATCAAAAAAATTTCAATAAGGCAAATAGATCATAAAAAAATGAAAATTTTAGAGTTTATGTAAGGAACAAATTTTAAACAATAACAAATGTATGTAAAGAAAATTTATTCACACACCACAATTGAATTCAAAAATTTTGTTATCCATGTTTGGGAAATTCCACAAGTTCAACCCTAATAGCTTCAAATTTTATAAGAAGGAGATTTCTACACATGTTTTAATATGGATATGCATGCCAGAAACACGTTAAAGATGCAAATGACCTATGGATCCAAACTTTTAAAGAGAATAACAAATGCTCATTAAATTCTAAAGTGAACGAGCGGTGGGATAATTACTCGAGTCAAACAAGCCATTATTTTTGCCCATTTAAAAAAACTAACGTAACAATCATAGATGATTGTAGATTATTTCTCGGACAATCATACATAACGGGCTATTTTTTTTGTATGAAATATTTTATGGATTGGGAGTCGACACTTAGTTAAAAATCCCTCACGTCCCCCTTTTCCTGACGATTGCAAAACCAAATATATAAAAAATAAAAAAAGTTTACAATCCCTAAAAATTACAGACAGATTTTGGAATCATCTCTCTACATTTGTGCATTACCATTTTAGATGTATACTTTTTTCAAAAATAAAAACTTGAGCTTTCACTTTCCCTTCATTTTTTAAACAATTTTGATAAGAATTTTAGAGTTTATGTGTGGAAAAAATTTAAAACAATAGCAAATGTAAGCAAAGAAAACTTATTCACACACCACATATGAATACAAAATTTAGTTATCCAAGTTTAGAAAATTCCACTAGTTCAACCCTGATAACTTGGAATTTTATAAGAAAGAGATTTCTTCTACACATGTTTTAAAAATGGACATGCATGCTTGAAACATGTTAAAGATGTAAATAACATATGGATCCAAACCTTTTAAAGAGAATAACAAACACTCATTAAATTCTCAACTGAACATGAGGTGGGATATTTCCCCGAGTCAAACAAGCCATTATATTGCCCATTTACAAAAAACTGACCTAAAAATCGTAGATGATTGTAAAGTGATTTATCATGCGTAACGGGCTATATTTTTTTAAGAAATGACTTATAGATTGGGAGTCAGCACTCAATTAAAAATCCCCCGCCTCCCCCTTTTCTCCGATGATTGCTAAACCTAGTTTCTAAAAACTAAAAATAGTTTACAATCCCTAAAAATTACAGACACTTTTTGGAATTATATCTCTCTACATTTATGAATTTCCATTTTAGATTCAAATTTTTTCTTATATCAACACTTTAGTTTTAACTTTCCCTTCATCCCGAAATAGATTTTGATAAGGCAAAATGAAAATTTTAGAGTTTATATATGGAAAAAATTTAAAATAATAAAAAATGTAGGTAAAGAAAATTTATTCACACACCACAAATGAACACAGATGTTTTGTTATCCAAGTTTTGGAAATTCCACTAGTTCAACTCTAATAACTTAGAATTTTATAAGAAGGCGATTTCTTCACATTTTTTAAATTTGGATATGCACGCTTGAAACATGTTAAAGATTGAAATGACCTATGGATCCAAATCTTTTAAGAAGAATAACAAATGCTCATTAAATTCTCAAATGAACGTGCAGTGGGATATTTATCCGAGTCAAATATGCTATTATTTTGCCCATTTACAAAAAGCTGACCTCAAAATCATAGATTATTGTAAGGTGATTTATCGGTCAATCATGTGTAACGGGCTATATTTTTTTGTAAGAAATTATTTATGGATTGGGAGTCAACACTCAGTTAAAAATCCCCTGCCTCCCCCTTTTCTTGACGATTGCAAAACCTAATATATAAAAACTAAAATGAGTTTACAATCCCAAAAAATTACATACACTTTTTGGAAATATCTCTCTCTACATTTGGGCATTTTTTTTAGATTCATACTTTTTTCTTAAATCAAAACTTGAGTTTTCACTTTCCCTTGATCCCGTAGACCATTTCGATAACACAAAAAGACCACATCAAAAGTAAAATTTTAAAGTTTATGTTTGTAAAAAATTTAAAATAATAACAAATATAAGTAAATAAAATTTATTCACATACCACGAATGAAAACAAAAGTTTTGTTATACAAGTTTGGGAAATTCCACTAGTTCAACCCCAATAGCTTGGAATTTTATAAGAAAGAGATTTCTTCTACACATGTTTTAAAAATGGCCATGCATGCTTGAAACATGTTAAAGATGCAAATGACCTATGTATCCAAACCTTTTGAAGGGAATACAAATGCTGATTAAATTCTCAAGTCAACTTGTGGTGGGATATTTACCCGAGTCAAATAAGTCATTATTTTTCCCATTTATTTGTCAATCATGTGTAACAGGCTATATGTTTTTTTTAAAGATATATCTTATGGATTGGGAGTCAACACTCAGTTAAAAATCCCTCGCCTACCCTTTTTCTTGACGATAGCAAGGACTAATATTTAAAAACTAAAAAGAGTTTACAATCCCTAAAAATTAAAAACACTTTTTGGAATTATCTCTCTCTACATTTGTGCATTTCCAATTTAGATGTATACTTTTATCTTATATCAAAACTAGAGTTTTCACTTTCCCTTCATCTAGTAACAAATATTGATAAGGCAAATAGATCACAACAAAATGAAAACTTTAGAGTTTATGTATTTAAAAAATTTAAAACAATAAAAAATGTAAGTAAAGAAAATTTATTCACTCACCACAAATGAACACAAAAGTTTTTTTATCTAAGTTTGGGAAATTCCACTAGTTCAACCCTAATAGTTTGAAATTTTATAAGATCTACACATGTTTTAAATATGGATATGCCTGCTTGAAACATGTTGAAGATGGAAATGACCTATGGATCCAAACCTTTTAAGAGAACAACAAATGCTCATTAAATTCTCAAGTGAGTGTGCGGTGGGATATTTACCCGAGTCAAACAAGCCATTAATTTGCCTATGTACAAAAGGCTGACCTAACAATCATAGATGATTGTAAAGTGATTTATCAGTCTATGCGTATCGGGCTATATTTGTTTTTTGAAAGAAATGTCTTATGGATTGGGAGTCAACACTGTGTTAAAAATCCCTCGCCTCCCCCTTTTCCCGACGATTGCAAAACCTAATATATATAAAGCAAAAAATAGTTTACAATACCTAAAAATTACACACACTTTTTGGAATTATCTTTCTCTACATTTGTGCATTTCTATTTTAGATGTATACTTTTTTTTCTTTAATCAAAATTGAGTTTTCACTCTCCCTTCATCCTGAAAACAATTTTGATAAGGCAAATAGATCACAACAAAATTAAAATATTAGAGTTTATGTATGAAAAAAATTTAAAATAATAACAAATGTAAGTAAAGAAAATTTATTTACACACCACAAATGAACACAAAAGTTTTGTTATCCACGTTTGGGAAATTCCACTAGTTCAACCCTTATAGGATGGAATTTTATAAGAAGGAGATTTCTACACAAGTTTTAAATATGGATATGTAGGCTTAAAACTTGTTAAAGATGCCAATGATCTATGCATCCAAACCTTTTAAAGAGAATAACAAATGCTCATTAAAATCTCAAGTGAACGTGCGGTGGGATATTTACCCGAGTCAAACAAGCCATTATTTTTCCCATTTACAAAAAGCTGACCTAGCAATCATAGATGATTGTCAGGTGATTTATCCGTCAACCATGCGTAACGGGATAAATTTTTTTGTGCGAAATATCTTATGAATTGGGTGTCAACACTCAATTAACAATCCCCCGTCTCCCCCGTTTCTCGACGATTGCCAAACGTAATATATTACAACTAAAAAGATTTTACAATCCCTAAAAATTACAGATATTTATTGGATTTATTTCTCTCTAAAATTTTGCATTTCCTTTTTAGATGAATACTTTTTTCTTAAATCGAAACTTGTGTTTTCACTTTCCCTTCATCTAGTAAACAATTTTGATAAGGCAAATTGATCACAACAAAATGAAAATTTAAGAGTTTAAGCCTAGAAAAAATTTAAAACAATAACAAATGTAAGTAAAGAAAAGTAATTCACACACCACAAATGAAAAAAAAAGTTTGTTATCCACGTTTGGGAAATTCCACTAGTTCGACCCTTATAGCATGAAATTTATAAGAAGCAGATTTCTACACATGTTTTAAATAGGGATATGCTTTCTTGAAACATGTTAAAGATGCAAATGACCTTTAGATCAAAACCTTTTAAAGAGAATAACAAATACTCATTAAATTTTCTAGTGAATCTACTGTGAGATATTTACTAGTCAAACATGCCATTATTTTGCCTATTTAAAAAAAGAAGACAAAAAAATAATAGATGATTGTTAGATGATTTATTGGTCAATCGTGCGTAATGGGCTATATTTGTTTTTGAAAGAAATGACTTATGAATTGGCAGTCAAAACTTAGGTAAATATCTACTGCCTCCCCCTTTTCCCGACTATTGTAAAACCAAATATATAAAAACCAAAAAGAGTTTACAATCCTTAAAAATTACAGACACTTTTTGGAATTATCTCTCTCCACATTTGTGCAATTCCATTTTAGAAATATACTTTTTTCTGAAATCAAAACTTGAGTTTTAGCTTTTCCTTCATCTCGTAAACAATTTTGATAAGGCAAATAGATCACAACAAAATGAAATCTTTAGAGTTTATGTATGGAAAAAATTTAAAACTATAAAAAATGTAAGTAAATTAAATATTTTTACACACCACAAATGAACACAAAAGCTTTTTTATCCAAGTTTGGGAAATTCCACTAGTTTAACCCTAATAGCTTGGAATTTTATAACAAGGAGATTTGTACACATGTTTTAAATATGGATATGCATGCTCGAAACATGTTAAAGATTCAAATGACCTATGGATCCAAACCTTTTAAAGAGAATAACATATGATCATTCAATTCTCAAGTGATCTTGCAGTGCCATATTTACCCGAGTCAAACATGCCATTATTTTGCCCATTTACAAAAAGTTGACCTAAAAATAATAGAGGATTGTAAGATGATTTATCGATCAATCATGCGTAACAGGCTATATTTTTTTTGTGAGAAATGTCTTATAAATTGGGAGACAACACTCAGTTGAAAATCCTTCGCCTTCCCTTTTTCCCGACAATTGCAAAACCTAATATATAAAAACCAAAAAGAGTTTAAAATCCCTAAAAAAAATAGACACTTTTTGGAAATATCTCTCTCTACATTTGTGCATTTCCATTTTAGATTTAAACTTAAACTGGATTTTTCACTTTCCCTTCATCCCAAAAAACAATTTTGATAAGGCAAATAGATTAGAACAAAATGAAAATTTTAGAGTTTATGTAAGGAGCAAATTTAAAATAATAACAAATGTAAGTAAAGAAAATTTATTCACTCACCACAAATGAATACAAAAGTTTTGTTATCCAAGTTTGGGAAATTCCACTAGTTCAACCCTAATAGCTATTTTAGAAGAAGGAGCTTTCTACACATGTTTTAAATATGAATATATATGCTTGAAACATGTTAAAGATGAAAATGACCTATGGATCGAAACTTTAAAACAGAATAACAAATACTCATTAAATTCTCAAGTGAACGTGTGGTGGGATATTTACCCAAGACAAACAAGCCATTATTTTGCCCATTTACAAAACCTTATCTAACAAAAACTGTAAGGTAATTTATTGGTCAATCATGGGTAACGGGCTATAGTTTTTTGTCTGAAATATCTTATGGATTGGGAGTCAACACTCAGTTAAAAATCCCCCACCTCACCCTTTTCTCGATGATTAAAAAACCTAATATATAAAAAATAAAAGAGTTTAAAATCTCTAAAAATTGTAGACACTTTTTGGAATTATCTCTCTATACCTTTGTGCATTTCCATTTTAGATGTATACTTTTTTCTTAAATCAAAACTTGAGTGTTCACTTTTCCTCCATCCCATAAACAATTTTTATAACACAAATAGATCACAAAAAAATGAAAATTTTAGACTTTATGTTTGGGAAAAATTTAAAACAATAACAAATATAAACAAAGAAAATTGATTCACACACACAATTGAACACAAAAGTTTTGTTATCCAAGTTTGGGAAGTTCCACTAGTTCAACCCTAATAGCTTGGAATTTTATAATAAGAATATTTCTACACAAGTTTTAAATATGGATACGCATGCTTGAAACATGTAAAGATGCAAATGACCTATGGATCCAAACTTTTAAAGAGAATAACAAATGCTCATTAAATTCTCAAGTGAACGTGTAGTGGGATATTTACCTGAGTCAAACAAGCCATTATTTTGCCCATTTAAAAGAAGCAGACATAACAATAATAGATGATTGTACGGTGATTTATCAGTCAACTATGCGTAATGGGCTATATTTTTTTTGTAAAAAATATCTTATGAATTGGGAGTCAACACTCAAGTAACAATCTCCCGTCTCCCCCTTTTCTCGATGATTTCCAAACCTAATATAAAAACTAAAAAGAGTTTACAATACCTAAAAATTACAGACACTTTTGAGTTTTATTTCTTTCTACTTTTTTGCATTTCCATTTTAGATAAATATTTTTTTCTTTAATCTAAACTTGTGTTTTCATTTTCCTTTCATCCCATGAACAATTTTGATAAGGCAAATAAATCACAACAAAATGAAAATTTAAGAGTTTATCTATGAAAAAAATTTGAAATTATAAGAAATGTAAGTAAATAAAATTGATTCACAGACCACAAATGAAAACAAAAGTTTTGTTATCCAAGTTTGGAAAATTCCACTTGTTCAACCCTAATAACTTGGAAATTTTTAAGAAGGTGAGTTCGACACATGTTTTAAATATGGATATGCATGCTTGGAACATGTTAATGATTCAAATGACCTATGGGTCCAAACCTTTTAAAGAGAATAACAAATGCTCATTAAATTCTCAAGTGATCTTGCAGTGGGATATTTACCCGAGTCAAACAAGTCATTATTTTGCCCATTTACAAAAAGTTGACCTAACAATCATAAATGATTGTAAGGTGATTTATCAGTCAATCATGCGTAACGCACTATTTTTTTTTGTAGGAAATTACTTATGGATTGGGAGTCAACACTCAGTTAAAAATCCCCCACCTCCCCCTTTTCCTGACCATTGGAAAACCGAATATATAAAAACTAAAATGAGTTCAGAATCCCTAAAAATTACAGACACTTTTTGGAATTATCTCTCTCTACATTTGTGCATTTTTATTTTAGATGCATACTTTTTTCTTAAATCAAAACTTGAGTTTTCACTTTCCCTTCATCCCGTAAACAATTTTAATAACGCAAATAGATCACAACAAAATGAAAATTTTAGAGTTTATGTATGCAAAAAATTTAAAATAATAACAAATATATGTAAAGAAATGTTATTCACACACCACAAATGAAAATGAAAGTTTTGTTAGCCATGTTTGGGAAATTCCACTAGTACAAACCTAATAGCTTGGAATTTTATAAGAAGGTGATTTCTACACATGTTTTAATTACGAATATGCATGATTGAAACATGTTAAAGATCCAAATGACCTATGGATCCAAAGCTTTTTAAGAGAATAAAAAATGCTCATTTATCTCTTAAGTGATCGTGCAGTGTGATATTTACCCGAGTCAAACAAACCATTATTTTTCCCATTTACAAAAAGCTGACCTAAAAATAATAGGGGATAGTAAGATGATTTATCGGTCAATCATGCGTTATGGGCTATATTTGTTTCATAAGAAATGACTTATGCATTGGGAGTCAACACTTAGTTAAAAATCTCCCACCTCCCCCTTTTCCAGACAATTGCAAATCCAAATATATAAAAACGAAAAAGAGTTTACAATCTCTAAAAATTATAAACACTTTTTGGAATTATCTCTCTCTATATTTGTGCATGTCCATTTTAAATTTATTCTTTTTTCTTAAATCAAAACTTGAATTTTCACTTTCCCTTCATCCCGTAAACAATTTTGATAAGGCAAATAGATCACTACAAAATGAAAATTTTAGAGTTTATGTAAGAAAAAAATTAAAAACAATAACAATTGTTAGTAAAGAAAATTTATTCACATACAAAAAATGAACACGAAAGGATTGCCATCCTTGTTTCGGAAATTCCACTAGTTCAACCCTTATAGCTTGCAATTTTAAAACAAGGAGATTTCTACACATGTTTTAAATATGGATATGCATGCTTGAAACATGTTAAAGATGCAAATGACCTATGGATCCAATCTTTTAAAGAGAATAACAAATGCTCATTAAATTCTCAAGTTAATGTGTAGTTTGAAATTTACCCGAGTCAAACAAGCCATTGTTTTGCACATTTAAAAAACGTTGACTAACAATCATAGATGATTGTAAGGTTATTTCTCTGTCAATCATACGTAACGAGCTATATATTTTTTTTATGAAATATATTATGGATTGGGAATCAACACTTAGTTAAAAATCCCCCGCCTCCCCTTTTTCCTAACGATTGCTAAACCTAAAATATAAAAACTAAAAAACGTTTACCATCCATAAAAATTACAAACTGATTTTGTAATTATCTCTTTCTACATTTGTGCATTACGATTTTAGATGTATACTTTTTTCATAAATAAAAATTTGAGTTTTCACTTTCTCTTCACAACAAAATAAAAATTTTAGACTTTATGTATGGAAAAAAATTAAAACAATAGCAAATGTAATAAAAGAAAATTTATTCACACACCACATATGAACACAAAAGTTTTGTTATCCAACTTTGGAAAATTCCACTAGTTCAACCCTAATAGCTTGGAATTTTATAAGAAAGAGATTTCTTCTACACATGTTTTGAAAATGGACATGCATGCTTGAAACATGTTAAAAGATTCAAATGACCTATGGATCCAAACCTTTTAAAGAAAATAACAAACCCTCATGAAATTCTCAAGTGAACGTGCGGTGGATATTTACCCGAGTCAAAAAAGCCATTATTTTGTCCATTTAAAAAAAGCTAACCTAACAATCATAGATGATTGTAAAGTGATTTTTCATGTGTAACGGGCTATATTTTTGTAAGAAATGACTTATGGATTGGGAGTCAACACTCAGTTAAAAATCCCTCGCCTCCCCCTTTTCCCCAATGATTGGAAAACCTAATAAATAAAAACTAAAACGAGTTTACAATCCCTAAAAAATACGGACACTCTTTGGAATTATCTCTCTCTACATTTGTGCATTTCCATTTTATATTCATACTTTTTCTTAAATCAACACTTGAGTTTTAACTTTCCTTTCATCCCGTAAACAATTTTGATAAGGCAAATAGATCACAACAAAATGAAAATTTAACAGTTTATGTGTGGAAAAATTTAAAATAATAACAAATGTAGGTAAAAAAAATTTATTCACACACCACAAATGAACACAAAAGTTTTGTTATCCAAGTTTGGGAAATTCAACTACTTCAACCCTAATATCATGGAATTTTATAAGAAGGAGATTTCTCCACATTTTTTAAATATGGATATGCATGCCTAAAACATGTTAAAGATAGAAATGACCTATGGATCCAAACCTTTTAAGGAGAATAACTAATGCTCATTAAATTCTCAAGTGAACGTGGAGTGGGATATTTATCCGACTCAAACAAGCAATTATTTTGCCCATTTGAAAAAAGCTGACCTAACAATCATAGATGATTGTAAGGTCATTTATCGGTCAATCATGCGTAAAGGGCTATATTTTTTTTAAGAAATTACTTATGGATTGGGAGTCAAAATCCCGTGGCTCCCCTTTTCTCGACGACCGCAAAACCTATTATATAAAAAAAAAATTAGTTTACAAACCCTAAAAATTACAGACACTTTTTGGAATTATCTCCCTCTACGTTTGTGCATTTTTATTTTAGATTCATACTTTTTTCTTCAATCAAAACTTGAGTTTTCACTTTCCCTTCATCCCGTAAACCATTTTGATAGTGCAAATAGATCACAATTAAATAAAAAATTTATAGTTTATGAATGGAAAAAATTAAAAATAATAAGAAATATAAGTAAAGAAAATTAATTCACACACCACAAATGAAAAAAAAAGTTTTGTTATCCCAGTTTGGGAAATTCCACTTGTTCATACCCTATAACTTGGAATTTTATAAGATAGAGATTTCTTCTTCACATGTTTTACAAATGGACATGCAGGCTTGAAACATGTTAAAGATGTAAATGACCTATGGATCCAAACCTTTTAAAGAGAATAACAAACGCTGATTAAATTCTCAAGTCAACGTGTGGTGGGATATTTACCCAAGTCAAACAAGTCATTATTTTCCCCATTTACAAAAAGTTGACTTAACAATCATATATGATTGTAAGGTGATTTATCGGTCAATCGTGCGTAACAAGCTATATTTGTTTATAAAAAAATTCTTTTAAAAAAAATTATGGATTGGGTGTCACCACTCAGTTAAAAATCCCCCACCTACCCCTTTTCTTGACGATTGCAAGAACTAATATTTAAAATCTAAAAAGTGTGAAGAATCCCTAAAAATTACAGACTATTTTTGGAATTATCTCTCTCTACATTTGTGCATTTCCATTTTAGGTGTATACTTTTTGCATAAAATAAAACTTGAGTTTTCACTTTCCCTTCATCTCGTAAACAATTTTGACTAGGCAAAAAGATCACAACAAAATGAAAACTTTAGAGTTTATGTATGTGAAAATTTTAAAACAATAACAAATGTAAGTAAAGAAAATTTATTCACACACCACAAATGAACACAAAAGTTTTGTTATCCAAGTTTTGGAAATTCCACTAGTTCAACCTTAATAGCTTGGAATTTTATAAGAAGGAGATTTCTACACATGTTTTAACTATGGATATGCTTGCTTGAAACATATTAAATATGGAAATGACCTATGGATCCAAACCATTTAAGAGAATAACAAATGCTCATTAAATTCTCAAGTGAGTGTGCGAAAATACCCCGCTTGCCCCTTTTCCCAGATGATTGCAAAACCTAATATATAAAAAATGAAAGAGTTTACAATCCCTAACAAATACGGACACTCTTTGGAATTATCTCTCTATACATTTATGAATTTCCATTTTAGATTCATACTTTTTCTTAAATCAACACTTGAGTTTTAACATTCCCTTCATCCCTTAAACAATTTTGATAAGGCAAATAGATCACGACAAAATGAAAATTTAAGAGTTTATGTATGGAAAAATTTAAAATAATAAAAAATGTAGGTAAAGAAAATTTATTCACACACCACAAATGAACACCAAAGTTTTGTTATCCAAGTTTGGAAATTCCACTACTTCAACCCTAATATCTTGGAATTTTATAAGAAGGAGATTTCTACACAATTTTTTAATATGGATATGCATGGTTGAAACATGTTAAAGATGGAAATGACCTATGGATCCAAAACCTTTTAAGGAGAATAATGAATGCTCATTAAATTCTCAAGTGAACTTGCAGTGGGATATTTATCCGACTCAAACAAGCTATTATTTTGCCCATTTAAAAAAAGCTGACCTAACAATCACAGATGATTGTAAACTCATTTATCGGTCAACCATCCGTAACAGGCTATCTTCTTTTTAAGAAATTTCTTATGGAATAGGAGTCAACACTCAGTTAAAAATCACGCGCCTCCCACTTTTCCCGACGATCGCAAAACCAATTATATAAAAACTAAAATTAGTTTATAATCCCTAAAAATTACATAAACTTTTTTGAATTATCTCTCTCTACATTTGTGCATTTTTATTCTAGATTCATACTTTTTTCTTAAATGAAAACTTGAGTTTTCACTTTTCCTTCATCCCGTAAACCATTTTGCTAATGCAAATAGATCACAATTAAATGAAAATTTTATAGTATATGTATGGAAAAAATTTAAAATAACAAGAAATATAAGTAAAGAAAAATTATTCACACACAAAAAATGAAAAAAAAAGTTTTGTTATCCAAGTTTTGGAAATTCCACTAGTTAATACCCTATAGCTTGGAATTTTATAAGACAGAGATTTCTTCTTCACATGTTTTAAAAATGGACATGCATGCTTGAAACATGTTAAAGATGCAAATGACCTATGGATCCAAACCTTTTAAAGAGAATAACAAATGCTGATTAAATTCTCAAGTCAACATGTGGTGGGATATTTACTCGAGTCAAACAAGTCATTATTTTTCACATTTAAAAAAAGTTGACTTAACAATCATAGATGATTGTAAGGTGATTTATCGGTCAATCATTCATAATAGGCTATATTTGTTTATAAAAAAATACTTTTAAAAAAAAAAGTTATGGATTGGGTGTCACCACTCAGTTAAAAATACTCCGGCTACCCCTTTTCTTGATGATTGCTAGAACTAATATATAAAAACTAAAATGAGTGAACAATCCCAAAAAAATGACAGACTCTTTTTAGAATTATCTCTCTCTACATTTGTGCATTTCCATTTTAGGTGTATACTTTTTGCATAAATCAAAACTTGAGTTTTAAGTTTCCTTCCATCTCTTAAATAATTTTGACCAGGCAAAAAGATCACAACAAAATGAAAACTTTAGAGTTTTTGTATGTGAAAATTTTAAAGCAATAAAAAATGTAAGTAAAGAAAATTTATTCACACAGCACAAATGAACACAAAAGTTTTGTGATCCAAGTTTGGGAAATTCCACTAGTTCAACCCTAATAGCTTGGAATTTTATAAGAAGGAGATTTCTACACTTGTTTTAAATATGGATATGCTTGCTTGAAACATGTTAAATATGGAAATGACCTATGAATCCAAACCATTTAAGAGAATAAAAAATGCTCATTAAATTCTCAAGTGAGTGTGCGAAAATCCCCCGCCTCCCCCTTCTCCCCGATGATTGCAAAACCTAATATATAAAAACTAAAAAGAGTTTACAATCCTTAAAAAATACGGACACTCTTAGGAATTATCTCTTTCTACATTTGTGCAGTTCCATTTTAGATTCATACTTTTTCTTACATCAACACTTGAGTTTTAACTTTCCCTTCATCCCATAAACAATTTTGATAAGGCAAATAGATCACAACAAAATGAAAATTTAAGAGTTTATGTATGGAAAATTTTAAAATAATAACAAATGTAGGTAAAGAAAATTTATTCACACACCACAAATGAGCACAAAAGTTTTGTTATCCAAGTTTGGGAAATTCCACTAGTTCAGACCCTATAGCTTGGAATTTTATAAGACATAGATTTCTTCTTCACATGTTTTAAAAATGGACATGCATGTTTGAAACATGTTAAAGATGCAAATGACCTATGGATCCAAATATTTTAAAGAGAATAACAAATGCTTATTAAATTCTCAAGTCAACGTGTGGTGGGATATTTACCCGAGTCAAACAAGTCATTATTTTTCCCTTTTACAAAAAGTTGAGTTAACAATCATAGATGATTGTAAGGTGATTTATCGGTCAATCGTGCGTAACAGGCTATATTTGTTTATAAAAAAAATACTTTTAAAAAAAAAAATTATGGATTGGGTGTCACCACCACTAAGTTCAAAATGCCCTGCCTACCCCTTTTCTTAACGATTGCAAGAACTAATATTTAAAAACTAAAAAGAGTGAAAAATCTCTTAAAATTATCGACTATTTTTGGAATTATCTTTCTCTACATTTCTACATTTCCATTTTAGGTGTATACTTTTTTCATAAATCAAAACTTGAGTTTTCACTTTCCCTTCAACTCGTAAACAATTTTGACCAGGCAAAAAGATCACAACAAAATGAAAAGTTTAGAGTTTATGTATGTGAAAAATTTAAAACAATAACAAATGTATGTAAAGAAAATTTATTCACACACCACAAATGAACACAAAAGTTTTGTTATCCAAGTTTCGGAAATTCCACTAGTTCATCCCTAATAGCTTGGAATTTTATAAGAAGGAGATTTCTACACATGTTTTAAATATGGATATCCTTGCTTCAAGCATGTTAAATATGGAAATGACCTATGGATCCAAGCCATTATTTTGTCCATTTTCAAAAAGCTGACCTAACAATCATAGATGATTGTAAGGTGATTTATCGGTCAATTATGCATATCGGGCTTTTTTTTTTTGTAAGAAATGACTTATGGATTGGGAATCAACACTGTGTTCAAAATCCCCCGCCTCCCCCTTTTCTCGATGATTGAAAAACCTAATATGTAAAAGCTAAAAGGAGTTTGCAGTACCTAAAAATTATCGACACTTTTTGGAATTATCACTCTCTACATTTGTGCATTTCCATTTTAGATGTGTACTTTTTCCTTAAATCAAAACAATTTTGATAAGGCAAATAGATCACAACAAAATGAAAATTTTAGAGTTTATGTAAGGAACAAATTTTAAACAATAACAAATGTAAGTAAAGAAAATTTATTCACAGACCACAAATGAACACAAACGTTTTGTCATCCAAGTTTGGGAAATTGCACTAGTTCAACCCTAATGGCTTTGAATTTTATAAGAAGGTGCTTTCTACACATGTTTTAAATATGGATATGCATTCTTGAAACATGTTAAAGATGCAAATGACCTAAGGATCCAAATTTTAAAAGAGAATAACAAATACTCACTAAATTCTCAAGTGAACGTGCGGTAGGATATTTACCCAAGACAAACAAGACATTATTTTGCCATTTACAAAAACCTTATCTAACAATCATAGATGATTGTAAGGTTATTTATCTGTCAATCATGGGTAATGGGCTATATTTTTTTTGTATGAAATATTTTATGGATTGGGAGTCAACACTCAGTTAAAAATCCTCCGCCTCAACCTTTTCCCGATGATTACAAAACCTAATATATAAAAACTAAAAGAGTTTACTATGCCTAAAAATTATAAACAATTTTTGGAATTATCTCTCCCTACTTTTGTGCATTTCCATTTTAGATGTATACTTTTTTTCTTAAATCAAAGCTTGAGTTTTCACTTTCCCTTCATCCTGTAAACAATTTTGATAACATAAATAGATCACAACAAAATGAAAATATTAGAGTTTATGTTTGGAAAAAATTTAAAACAATAACAAATGTAAGCAAAGAAAATTGATTCACACACCACAATTGAACACAAAAGTTTTGTTATCCAAGTTTGGGAAATTCCACTAGATCAACCCTAATAGTTTCAAATTTTATAAGAAGGAGATTTCTACACTTGTTTTAAATAAAGATATGCATGCTAGAAACATGTTAAAGATGTAAATGACCTATGGATCCAAACATTTAAAGAGAATAAAAAATTCTCATTAAATTCTAAAGTGAACGTGCGGTGGGATAATTACCTGAGTCAAACATGCCATTATTTTTGCCCATTTAAAAAAAACTAAAGTAACAATCATAGATGATTGTAAGGTTATTTCTCGGTCAATCATGCATAACGGGCTATATTTTTTTTGTACGGAATTACTTATGGATTGGGAGTCAACACTCAGTTAAAAATCCCCCACCTCCCCCTGTTCCTGCCTATTGCAAAACCAAATATATAAAAACTAAAAAAAGTTTACAATCTCTAAAAATTACAGACAGATTTTGGAATTACAGATTTTGTTACCCAAGTTTTGGAAATTCCACTAGTTCAACACTAATAGCTTGAAATTTTATAAGAAGGAGATTTCTACACATGTTTTAAATATGGCTATGCATGCTTGAAACATGTTAAAGATGCAAATGACCTATGGGTCCAAACCTTTCAAAGATTACAATTGCTCATTTAATTCTCACGTAAACATGCGGTGGGATATTTTCCAAAGTCAAACAAGCCATTATTTTACCCATTTAAAAAATGCTGACCTATCAATCATAGATGATTGTATAGTGATTTATCGATCAATCATGCGTTACGGGCTATATTTTTTTGTAACAAATTACTTATGCATTGGGAGTCAACACTCAGTTAAAAATCCCCCACCTCCCCCTTCTCCTGACGAATGCAAAACCCTAATCTATAAAAACTAAATAGAGTTCAAAATCCCTAAAAATTGTAGACACTTTTGGAATTATATCTCTCTCTACATTAGTGCATTTCCAATTCAGATGTATAACTTTTTTATTAAATCAAAACTTGAGTTTTCACTTTCCCTTCATCTGGTATACAATTTTGGTACGAGAAATGGATCACAACAGAATGAAAGTTTTAGCGTTTATGTATGGAAAAAATATAAAACGAAAACAAATGTAAGTAAATAAAACTTATTCACACACCACAAATGAAAACAAAAGTTTTGTTATCCAAGTTTGGGAAATTCCACTAGTTCAACCCTAATAGCTTGGAATTTTATAAGAAAAAGATTTTTTACACTTATTTTAAGTATGTATATGCATGCTTGAAACATGTTAAAGATGCTAATGACCTATGGATTCAAACCTTTTAAAGAGAAGAACAAATGCTAATTATATTCTCAAGTGAACGTGTGGTTGGATATTTTCCATAGTCAACCAAGACATTATTTTGCCCATTTACTAAAAGTTGACCTCACAATAAGAGATGATTGTAAGGTGATTTATCGGTCAATCATGCATAACGGGCTATATTGTTTTTTTAAGAAATGACTTATGGAATGGGAGTCAACACTTAGTAAAAAATCCCCTACCACCCACTTTTACTGATGATTGCAAAACGTAATATATAAAAAATAAAAAGAGTTTACAATCTCTAAAAAGTACAGACACTTTTTTGAAATTATCTCTCCCTCTATATGTGTGCATTTCCATTTTAGATGAATACTTATTTCTTAAATCAAAACTTGAGTTTTCACTTTCCCTTCATCTCGTTAACAATTTTTATAAGGGAAATATATCACAACAAAATGAAAATTTAAGAGTTTATGTACGGAAAAAATTTAAAACAATAACAAATGTAAGTAAAGAAAATATAATAACGCACCATAAATGAACACAAAAGTTTAGTTATCCAAGTTTGGGAAATTCCACTTGTTCAACCATAATAGTTTGGAATTTAACAAGAAGGAGATTTGTACACATGTTTTAAATATGGATATGTATGCTTCAAACATGTTAAAGATGAAAATGACCTATGGATCCAAACCTTTTGAAGAGAATAACAAATGCTCATTAAATTCTCAAGTTAATGTGCAGTGGGATATTTACCCGAGTCAAATAAGCCATTATTTTGTCTATTTACAAAAAGCTGACCTAATAATCATAGATGATTGTAAGGTGATTTATCTGTCAATCATGAGTAACGGGCTATATTTGTTTTTGTCAAAAATGACTTATGGATTGAGAGTCAACACTCAATCAAAAAGCTTCCGCCTCCCCCTTTTCCAGACGATTGCAAAACCTAATATTTAAAAACTAAAAAGAGTTTACAATCCCTAAAAATTACAGATAGTTTTTGGAATTATCTCCCTCCACATTTGTACATTTCCATTTTAGATGTATATTTTTTTCTTAAATCAAAACAGGAGCTTTCACTTTCCCTTAATCTCATATAAAATTTTTTAAGGCAAATAGATCACAACAAAATTAAAATTTTAGTGTTTATGTATGGAAAACTTTTTAAACAATAACAAATGTTAGTAAAGAAAATTTATTCACACACAACAAATGAACACAAAAGTTTTGTTATCCAAGTTTTGGAAATTCCACTAGTTCAACGCTAATAGCTTGGAATTTTATAAGAAGGAGATTTCTACACATCTATTAAATATGGATATGCATGTTTTAAACATGTTAAGGATGCATATGACTTATGGATCCAAACCTTTTCAAAAAATAACAAATGCTCATTAAATTCTCTAGCGAACATGCGGTGGGATATTTACCTGAGTCAAACAATCCATTATTTTGCCCAATTACAAAAAGATGACCTAACAATCATACATGATTGTAAGGTGATTTATCACAATATTGCGTAATTAGCTATATTATTTTGTAAGAAATGACTTATGTATACGTAGTCAACATTTAGTTAAAAATCCCCGGCCTCCCCCATTTTCTGACGAATGCAAAACCTAATATATAAAAAATAAAAAGAGTTTAAAATCCCTTAAAATTACTGACACTTTTTTGAATTATCTCTCTATAAATTTGTGCATTTCCATTTTAGATGTATAATTTTTTCTTAAATCAAAACTGGAGTTTTCACTTTCCCTTTATCTTGTAAACAATTTTGATCAGGCTAATAGATCACAACAAAATGAAAATTTTAAAGTTCATGTATGGACAAAATTTAAAACAATAACAAATGTAAGCAAATAAAATTTATTCACACACCACAAATGAACACAAAATTTTTGTAATCCAAGTTGGAAATTCCACTAGTTCAACAATAATAGCTTGAAATTTTATTAAAGGAGATTTCTACACATGTTTTAAATATGGATATCCATGCTTGAAACATGTTAAAGATGCAAATGACCTATGGATCCAAACCTTTTAAAGAGAATAACAAATGATCATTAAATTCTCAACTAAACGGGTGGTGGGATATTTACCCGAGTTAAACAAGCCATATTTTTCCCATTTTCAAAAAGTTGACACTCAGTTAAAAATCTTCCGCCTCCCCCTTTTCCTGACGATTGCAAAACCTAATATATAAAAACTAAAAAGAGTTTACAATCCCTAAAAATTACAGACACTTTTAGGAATTACCTCTCTTTACATTTGTTCATATCGATTTGAGATGTATACTTTTTTCTTTAATCAAAACTTGAGTTTTCACTTTCCCTTCATTTCGTAAACAATTTTGAAAAAGCAAATAGATCACAACAAAATGAAAATTCAAGAGTTTATGTATGGAAAAAATTCAAAACAATAACAAATGTAAGTAAAAAAAATTTATTCACTCACCAAAAATGAACACAAAAGTTTTGTTATCCAAGTTTGGGAAATGCCACTAGTTAAACCCTAATAGCTTGGAATTTTATAAGAAGAAGATTTCTTCACATGTTCAACCCTAATAGTCACGAATGGGAGACCCAAGCATAAACGGAAAATTAAAAGGACTTATGTGTGAACAGGAATTAATGGAAGGAGCGAAAAACAGAGGTGACTCTGTACTGACTATCGCTGCGGACAGAGGCATCCATCGGCACCAGAAGAGAAAGGAAGCTTCCTTTCTTTGATTTCCGCAACTGTCTCCCAGCTGTCTTCCTCGATTCAGTGTTGCAAATCACCTATAAATAGAGGTGTTCTTCAGCAACAAATTGCATCCAGAGTAATAGCTATTCCCTGTTCGTTTTCATTTTTAGTTTCTTCTTCTATAAGTCCAAAAGCCATTGAAGCTCTTCAAAGAGCTTGTGGTGGGACGAAATTAGTTTTGTATTGAAATAAAGTTCAGTGCTGGCTTTCTTCTTGACTGCTGTTAAGATGTTCCTGGGTTGAGCTTACTCTATTTTACACCTATGGATTCAACCTTTTAAAGAGAATAACAAATGCTCATTAAATTCTCAAGTGAACGTGGGGTGGGATATTTACTCGAGTCAAACAAGCCATTATTTTTCCCATTTACAAAAAGTTGATCTAACAATCATAGACGATTGTAAGGTGATTTATCAGTCAATCATGTGTAATGGGCAATATGTTTTTGTCAGAAATGACTTATGGATTGGGAGTCACCACTCATTTAAAAATCCCTCGCCTACCCCTTTTCCCGACGATTGCAAAACCTAATATATAAAAACTAAAAAGAGTTTAAAATCCCAAAAAAATATAGACACATTTTGGAATTATCTATTTCTACATTTTTACATTTTCTTTTTTGATGTATACTTTTTTCTTAAATCAAAACTTGAGTTTTCACTTTCCCTTCATCCCGTAAACAATTTTCATAAGGCAAATAGATCACAACGACATGAAAATTTTAGAGTTTATGTAGGGAAAAAATTTTAAAATATAAAAAATGTAAGTAAAGAAAATTTACTCACAAACCACAAATGAACGCAAAAGTTTTGTTATCTATGTTTTGGAAATTCCACTAGTTCAACCCTAATAGCTTGGAGATTTATCAACATGTTTTAAAAATGGATATGGATGTTTGAAACATGTTAAAGATGCTAATAACCTATGGATCAAGCACTTTACAAGAGAATAACAAATGCTCATTAAATTCTCAAGTGAACGTGCGGTGGGATATTTACCCGAGTCAAACATGCTATTATTCTGCCCATTTGCAAAAAGCTGTCCTCACAATCATAGATGATTGTTAGGTCATTTATCAGTCAATCATGTGTAACAGGCAATGTGTTTTTGTAAGAAATGAGTTGTGGATTGTGCGTCAATAATCAGTTAAAAATCCCCCGCCACCCCCTTTCCTTGACGATTGTAAAACCTAATATATTAAAACTAAAAAGAGTTTACAATCCCTAAAAATTACAAACACGTTTTGGAATTATCTCACTCTAGATTTATGCATTTCAATTTTAGATATATACTTTTTTTTAAATAAAAACTTGAGTTTTCACTTTCCCTTGATCTCGTAAAAATTTTTGATAAGGGAAATAGATCACAAAAAAATGAAAATTTTAGAGTTTATGTAAGGAAAAAAAATTATAACAATAACAAATGTAAGTAAAGAAAATTTATTCACACACCACAAATGAACAGAAAAGTTTTGTTATTACAATTTTGGAAATTCAACTAGTTCAACCCTAATAGCTTGGAATTTTATCAGAAGGAGATTTCTACACATGTTTTTAATATGGATATGCATGCTTGAAACTTGTTAAAGATGCAAATGACCTATGGATTTAGACCTTTTAAAGAGATTCACGAATGCTCATTAAGTTCTCAAGTGAACATGTTCTGGGATATTTACCCAATTCAAACAATCTATTATTTTGCCCATTCACAAAAAAGTTGACCTAACAATCATAGACGATTGTAAGGTCATTTATTGGTCAATTTTGTGTAACAGGCTACATTTGTTTGTAATAAATGACTTCAGGATTGGAAGTCAATACTTAGTTCTAAATCCACCGCCTCTCCCTTTTTCCTGACGATTGCAAAACCTTACATATAAAAAAAAATAGTTTACATTCCCTCAAAATTAAACACACTTTTTGGAATTTTCTCTCTCTACATTTGTGCATTTCCATTTTAGATGTAAACTTTTTTCTTAAATCAAAACTTGAGAGTCCACTTTTCCTTCATCTCGTAAACAATTTTGATAAGGCAAATCGATCACGAGAAAAAGAAAATTTTAGAGTTAATGTATGGAAAAAATTTAAAACAATAACAAATGTAAGTAAAGAAAATTTATTCACACACAACAAATGAACACAAAACTTTTGTTATCCAAGTTTGGGAAACTCCACTAGTTCAACCCTAATATCTTGAAATTTTATAAGAAGGAGATTTCTACACATGTTTTAAATATGGATATGCATGCTTGAAACATGTTAAAGATGCAAATGACCTATGGATTCAAACCTTTTAAAGAGAATAACAAATGATAATTAAATTCTCAAGTGAACGTATGGTGGAATATTTATCCAAGCAAACAAGCCATTATTTTCCCATTTAAAAAATGCTGAACTAACAATCATAGATGATTGTAAGGTGATTTATCGGTCAATCATGCATAACGAGCAATATTTTTTTTTTAAGAAATGACTTATGAATTGGGAGTCAACAATCAGTTAAAAATCCACCGCCTCACCCTTTGCCCGACGATTGCAAAACCTAATATATAAAAATTAAAAAGAGTTTACAATCCCTAAAAATTACTGACACTTTTTGGAATTATCTCTCTCTACATTTGTGCATTTCTATTTTTTATGAATATTTTTTTCTTAAATCAAAACTTGAGTTTCCATTTTACCTTCATCGGGTAAACAATTTTGATAGGGCAAACAGATCACAACAAAATGAAAATTTTAGAGTTTATGAATGGAAAAAATTTAAAACAATAACGAATGCAAGTAAAGAAAATTTATTCACGCACCACAAATGAACACATAAGGTTTGTTATCCTAGTTTGGGAAATTCCACTAGTTCAACCCTAATCGCTTGGAATCTTATAAGAAGGAGATTTCTACACATGTTTTATATATGGATATGCATGTTTGAAACATGTTAAAAAAGCAAATGACCTATAGATGCAAACCTTTTAATGTGAATAAAAATGCTCATTAAATTCTCAAGTGAACATGTGGTGGGGATATTTACCCAAGTCAAACATGCCATTATTTTGCTAATTAAGAAAAAAGCTGACCTAACAATCATGGATGATTGTAAGGTGCTTTATCGGTCAATCATGTGTAACAGGCTATATTATTAGCTGAGAAATGACTTATAGATTGGGAGTCAAAACCCAGTTAAAATCCCCCGCCTCACTCATTTCTAGACAATTGCAAACCCTTATATATAAAAACTAAAAACAGTTTACAATCCTGAAAAATTACAAATACTTATTGGAATTATATCTCTCTATTTGTGCATTTCTATTTTAGATGTATACTTTTTTCTTAAATCAAAACACTAGTTTTCACTTTCCCTTCATCTTGTAAACAATTTTGATAAGGCAAATAGATCACAACAAATGAAAATTTTAGAATTTATGTATGGAAAAAATTTAAAACAATAACAAATCCAAGTTAAAAAAAATTGATTCACACACCACAAATGAACACAAAAGTTTTGTTATCCAAGTTTGGGAAATTCCACAAGTTCAACCCTAATAGCTTGGAATTTTATAAGAAGGAGATTTCTACACATGTTCTAAGTATGGATATGCATGTTTGAAACAAGTTAAATATGCTAATGACATATGGATCCAAACCTTTTCAAAAAATAACAAATGCTCATGAAATTCTCTAGCGAACATGCGGTGGGATATTTACCTGAGTCAAATAATCCATTATTTTGCCCATTTAAAAAACGCTGCCCTAACAATCATACATGATTGTAAGGTGATTTATCGGTCAATCATGCGTAATTGGCTACATTATTTTGTAAGAAATGGCTTATGTATTCGTAGTCAACACTCGGTTAAAAATCCCCTGCCTCCCCCATTTCCACACGATTGCAAATCCTTATATATAAAAACTAAAAAGAGTTTACAATCCTGAAAAATTACACACTTTTTGGAATTATCTCTCTCTACATTTGTGCATTTCCATTTTAGATGTATACTTTTTTCTTAAATCAAAACTTCAGTTTTCACTTTTCCTTCATACCGTAAACAATTTTGAAAACGCAAGTAGATCACAACAAAATGAAAATTTTAGAGTTGAAGTATGGAAAAAAATTCAAAAAATAAAAATGTAAGTAAAGAAAATTTTGTTCACACTCAACAAATGAACAGAAAAGTTTTATTATCCAAGTTTGGGAAAATCCACTAGTTCAACCCTAATAGCTTGGAATTTTATAAGAAGGGGATTTGTACACATGTTTTATATATGGATAAGCATGCTTGAAATGTGTTAAAGATGCAAATGACCTATGGATTAAAACTTTATAAAGAGAATTAAAAAATGTCATTAAATTCTCAAGTGAATGTGCTGTGGGATATTTACCCTTGTCAAAGAAGCCATTATTTTGACCATTTACAAAAAGCTGACCTAACAATCATAGATGATTGTAAGGTTATTTATCAATCAATCATGCATAACGAGATAGGTTATTTATCAATCAATCATGCGTAACGAGCTATATTTTTTTAAAAGAAATTACTTTTGGATAGGGAGTCAACACTCAGTTAAAAATCCCCCGCTTCCCCCCTTTCTCGACGATTGCAACACATAATATATAAAAACTAAAAATAGTTTATCATCCCTAAAAATTACTGACACTTTTTGGAATTATCTCTCTATACATTTGTGTATTTCCATTTTAGATGTATACTTTTTTATTAAATCATAACTTTAGTTTTCACTTTCCCTTCATTCCATAAACAATTTTGATAAGGCAAAAAGATCACAACAAAAGGAAAATTTTAGAGTTTATTTATGGAAAAAAAATTAAACTAAAAAAATGTAAGTAAAGAAAATTTATTCACACACCACAAATGTACACAAAAGTCTTGTTATCCAAGTTTGGAAAATACCACTAGTTCAACCCTAATAGCTTTGAATTTTATAAGATGGAGATTTCTACGCATGTTTTAAATATGGATATGCATGCTTGAAACATGTTAAATATGAAAATGACCTATGGATCCAAACCTTTTAATAAGAATAACAAATGCTCATTAAATTCTAATGTTAACGTGCAATGGGATATTTACTTGAGTCAAACGGGCCATTATTTTGCCCATTTAAAAAAAGCTGACCAAACAAACATAGATAATTGTAAGGTGCTTTATCAGTCAATCTTGCTTAATGGGCTATATTTTTTTATTAGAAATGACTTATGGATTGGGAGTCAACACTAATTTAAAAATCCCCCACTTCCGCCTTTTTTCCGACGATTACAAAACCTAATATATAAAAACTAAAAAGAGTGTAAGATACCTAAAAATTACAGAAACTTTTTGGGATTACCTCTCTCTACATTTGTGTATTTCCATTTTAGATGTGTACTTTTTTCTAAAATAAAAACTTGAGTTTTCACTTTTCCTTCATCCCGTAAACAGTTTTGATAAGGAATATAGTCCACACCAAAATGAAAATTATAGAGTTTATGTAAGGAAAAATTTTCAAACAATAAAAAAGGTAAGTAAAGAAAATTTATTCACACACCATAAATGTAAACAAAAGTCTTGTTATCATAGTTTGGGAAATTCCACTAGTTCAACCCTAACTACTAGAAATTATATAAGAAGGAGATTTCTACACATGTTTTAAATATGGATATGCATACTTGAAACATGTTATAGATGCAAATGACCTATGGATCCAAACCTTTTAAAGAGAATAAAAAATGCTCATTAAATTCTCAAGTGAACATGCGGTGGGATATTTACCCCTGTCAAACAAGCCATCATGCGTAACGGACTATATTTTTTTTGTAAGAAATGACTTAAGAATTGGGTGTTAAGACTCAGGTAAAAATCCCCCGCCTCCCCCTTTTCCCGACGATTGCAAAACCGAATATATAAAAACTTAAAAGTGTTTACAATCCAAAAAAATTACAGACAATATTAGGATTATCTCTCTACATTTGTTCATTTCCATTTTAGATTGATTCTTTTTTCTTAAATCAAAACTAGAGTTTTCTTCATCTCATAAACATTTTTTATAATTAAAATAGATTAAAACAAAATAAAGATTTTAGAGTTTATGAATGGATAAAGATTAAAACCATAACAAATGTAACTAAAGAAAATTTATTCACACACGACAAATGAATACAAAAGTTTTGTTATCATAGTTTGGAAAATTCCATTAGTTCAACCATACCCGCATGGAATTTTATAAGACGGAGATTTCTACACATGTTTTAAATATGGATATGCATGCTTGAAACATGTTAAAGATGCAAATGACCTATGGATCAAAACCTTTTAAAGAGAATAACAAATGCTCATTAAATTCTCAAATGAAAGTGCGGTTGGATATTTACTCGAGTCAAACAAGCCATTATTTTGCCCATTTACGAAAAGCTGACCTAACAATCATAGATGATTATAAGGTGATTTATCGATCAATCATTCGTAATGGGCTATATTGTTTTGTAAGAAATGACTAATGGATTGGGAGTCAACACTCAGTGAAAACTCCCCCGCCTTCCCTTTTTCCCAACGATTGCAAAACCTAATATATAAAAACTAAAAAGAGTTTACAACCCCAAAAAAATTACAAACACTTTTTTATATTATCTCTCTCTACATTTGTGCATTTCCATTTTAGATCTATACTTTTTTCTTAATTAAAAAGTTGTGTTTTTACTTTCCCTTCATGGCGAAACAATTTTGAAAAGGAAAATAGATCATAACAAAAGGAAAATTTTAGAGTTTATGTATGTAAAAAATTTAAAACAATAACAAATGTAAGTAACGAAAATTTATTCACACACCACAAATGAACACAAAAGTTTTGTTATCATAGTTTGGGAAATTCTACTAGTTCAACCCTAGTAGCTTGGAATTTTATAACAAGAAGATTTCCACACACATTTTAAATATGGGTATGCATGTTTGAAACATGTTAAAGATCCAAATGACCTATGGATCCAAACTTTTTAAAGAGAATAACAAATTCTCAATAAATTCTCAAGTGAACGTGCGGTGGGATATTTACCCGAGTCAAACAAGCCACTAATTTGCCCATTTATAAAAAGCTACCTAACAATTATAGATAATTATAAGGTGATTTATCGATCAATCATGCGTAGTGGGCTATATTTTTTTGTAAGATATGACAAATGGATTGGGAGTCAACACTCAGTTAAAAATCCCCCGCCTCCCCATTTTCCCAACGATTGCAAAACCCAATATATAAAAACTGAAAAGAGTTAACAATCCCTAAAAATTACAGACGCTTTTTGGAATTACCGCTCTGTACATTTGTGCATTTCCATTTTAGATCTATACTTTTTTGTTAAATAAAAAGTTGAGTTTTCACTTTCCCTTCATCCCGTAAACAATTTTGATAAAGTAAATAGATCAGAACAAAATGAAAATTTTAGAGTTTATGAATGGAAAGAATATAAAAAAAAAACAAATGTAAGTAACGAAAATTTATTCACAGACAACAAATGTACACAAAAGTCTTGTTATCCAAGTCTGGGAAATTCCACTTGTTCGACCCTAATACCTTGGAATTTTATAAGAAGAAGATTTCTACACATGTTTTAAATATGGATATGCATGATAGAAACATGTTAAAGATTCAAATGACCTATGGATCCAAACCTTTTAAAGAGAATAACAAATGCTCATTAAATTCTCAAGTGAACGTGCGGAAAGATATTTACCCGAGTCAAACAAGCCATTATTTTGCCCATTTATAAAAAGCTGACCTAACAATCAAAATGATTGTATGGTGATATATCGGTCAACCATACGTAACGGGCAATATTTTTTTATAGGAAAGGACTTATGGATTGGGAGTCAACACTCCGTTAAAAATCCCTCGCCTCACCCTTTTCTCGACGATTGAAAAGCCTAATATATAAAAACTAAAAAGAGTTTACAATCTCTTAAAATTACATACACTCTTTGGAATTATATCTCTCTACATTTGTGTAATTCATATTTGCATTTATACTTTTTTCTTATATTAAAACTTGAGTTTTCACTTTCCCTTCATCCTATAAACAATTTTTATAAGGCAAATAGATCACTACAAAGGGAAAAATTTGAAGTTTATGTATCGAAAAAATCTAAAAAAAAAACAAATGTAAGTAAAGAATATTTATTCACACACTACAAATGTACACAAAAGTCTTGTTATCCCAGTTTGAGAAATTCCACTAGTTCAACCCTAATAGCTTGAAATTTTATAAGAATGAGATATCTACACATGTTTTAAATATGGATATGCATGCTTGAAACATGTTAAAGATGCAAATGACCTACAAGTCCAAACCTTTTAAACAGAATAACAAATGTTCAATAAATTCTTAAGTCTACGTGCGGTGGGCTATTCACCCTAGTCAAACAAGCCATTATTTTGCCCATTTTCAAAAAAGCTGACCTAACAATCTTAAATGATTGTAAGGTGTTTTATCGGTCAATCATGTGTAATGGGCTATATTTTTTTGTAAGAAATGACTTATGGATTGGGAGCCCAAGCACAGTTTAAAATACCCCGCCTGCCCCTTTTCCCAATGATTGCAAAACCTAATATATAAAAACTAAAAAGAGTTTACAGTCCCTATAAATTACAAACACTTTTTGGAATTATCTCTATCTAAATTTGTGCATTTCCATTTTAGATGTATACTTTTTTCTTAAATCAAAACATGAGTTTTCATTTTCGCAGCATCCCGTAAACAATTTTGATAAGCCAAATAGATCACTACAAAATAAAAATTTAAAAGTTTATGCATGGAAAAAATTTAAAACAATTACCAATGTAAGTAAAGAAAATTTATTCACACACCACAAATGAACACAAAAGTTTTGTTATCCATGTTTGGGAAATTCCACTAGTTTAACCCTAATTCCTTGGAAATTTTAAAGAAGGAGATTTCTACACTTGTTTTAAATATGGATTTGCATGCTAGAAACATGTTAAAGATGCAAATGACCTATGGATCCAAACTTTTTAAAGACAATAAATAATGCTCATTAAATTCTAAAGTGAACTTGCGGAGGGTATTCACTCGAGTCAAACAAGACATTATTTTGCCCATTTACAAAAAGCTGACCTAAAATTCATAAATGATTGTAAGGTTATTTATCGGTCAATCATGCGTAACGGGCTATATTTGTTTTGTAAGAAATGACATATGGATTGGGAGTCAATACTCAGTTAAAAATCAACCGCCTCCCCCTATTTCCAACAATTGCAAAACCTAATATATAAAAACTAAAAGGAATTTACAATTCCTAAAAATTACAGATAATTTTTGGACTGATCCATCTCTACATTTGTGCATATCCATTTTAGATGTATAATTTTTTCTTAAATTAAAAATTGAGTTATTTCTTTCCCTTCATCTCGTAAACCATTTTGATAAGGCAAATAGATCACAACAAAATGAAAGTTTTAGAATTTATGTTTGGAAAAATTCCAAACCAATAACTAATGTACGTAAATAAAATTTATTCACACACTAAAAATTAACATAAAAGTTTAGTTATCCAAGTTTGGGAAATTCCACTAGTTCAACCCTAATAGCTAGGAATTTTATAAAAATGAGATTTTGGCAATTTGTTGTTCTCTACATTTGTGCATTTGCATTTTAGATGTATACTTTTTTCTTAAATCAAAACGTGAGTTTTCACACTCCCTTCATCCTGTAAACAATTTTTATAAGGCAAATAGATCACAAAAAAATGAAAATGTTAGACTTTATGTAAGGAAACAATTTAAAATAATAAAAAATATAAGTAAGGAAAGTTTTTCACACACCACAAATGAACACAAAAGTTTTGTTTCAAGGTTTGGGAAATTCCACTAATTCAACACTAATAGCATGGAATTTTATAACAAGGAGATTTCTACACATGTTTTAAATATGGATATTCATGCTTGAAACATGTTCAAGATGCAAATGAACTATAGATCCAAACCTTTTAAAGAGAATAACAATTGCTAATTAAATTTTCAAGGTAACATGCAGTGGGATATTTACCACAGTCAAACAAGCCATTATTTTGCCCATTTACAAAAATCTGACCTAACAATCATAGATAATTCTAAGGTGATTTATGGGTCTATCATGCATAACGGGCTATATTTTTTTTTGTAAGAAATGACTTATGTATTGGGAGTCAACACTCAGTTAAAAATCCCCCGCCCCCCCTTTTCCCGAAAATTGTAAAACCTAATATATAAAAACTAAAAAGAGTTTGCAATCCTGAAAAATTATAGACATTTTTTGGAATTATATCTCTCTACATTTGTGCATTTCCATTTTAGATGTATACTTTTTCTAAAATCAAATTTTGAATTTTCACTTTCCCCCTCATCCCATATAGAATTTTGAATAGGCAAATTGTCACAACAAACTATAAATCTTAGAGTTTATGTAAGGAAAAAATTTTAATAAATAAAAAAGTATTAAAAGAAAATTTATTCACACTCCAAAAATGAACACAAAATTTTTAATATCCAAGTTTGGGAAATTCCACTAGTTCATCCCTAATAGCTTGGAATTTTATAAGAAGGAGATTTCTACACATGTTTTAAATATGGATAAGCATGCTTGAAACGTGTTGAAGATGCAAGTGACATATGGATTAAAACCTTTTAAAGAGAATAAAATATGTTCATTAAATTCTCAAGTGAACGTACGGTGGGATATTTCCCCGAGTCAAACAAGCCATTATTTTCCCCTTTTACAAAAATCAAAGCTAACAATCATAGATGATTGTAAAGTTATTTATCGGCCAATCATGCGTAATGGGCTATATTATTTTATATGAAATGACTTTTTGATTGGGTGTCAACACTCAGTTAAAAATCCCTCTCCTCCCCCTTTTCCCAACGATTGCAAAACATAATATATAAAAACTAAAAAGAGTTTACAATCCCTAAAAATTACAAACACTTTTTGGAATTATCTCTCTCTACATTTGTGCATTTCCATTTTAGATCTATACTTTTTTCTAAAATAAAAAGTTGAGTTTTCACTTTCGCTTCATCCCGTAAACAATTTGGATAAGGCAAATTGATTAGAACAAAATGAAAATTTCAAAGTTTATGTATTAAAAAAATTGAAAGAATAAAAAATCTACGCAACAAAAATTTATTCACACACCACAAATGCACACAAAAGTCGTGTTATCCAAGTTTGGGAAATTCCACTTGTTCAACCCTAATAGCTTGGAATTTTATAAGAAGGAAATTTCTACACATGTTTTAAATATGGATAGGCATGCTAGAAACATGTTAAAGATGCAAATGACCTATGGATCCAAACCTTTTAAAGAGAACAACAAATGCTCATTAAATTCTCAAGTGAACGTGCGGTGGGATATTTATGTGAGTAAAAAAACAAATTATTTTACCCATTTTTAAAAAGCAAACTTAACAATCATTGATGATTGTAATGTGATTTCTCGATCGATCATGTGTAACAGGCTATATTTTTTTTTTGTATGAAATGATTTATGGATTGGGAGTCAACACTCAATTAAAAATACCTCGCTACCCCTTTTCCCGACGATTGCAAATCCTAATATATAAAAACTAAAATTAGTTTACAATCCCTAAAAATTATAGACACTATTTTGAATTATCTCTCTCAACGTTTTTGCATTTCCATTTTAGATGTATATTTTTTTCTTAAATCAAAACGTGAGTTTTCACATTCCCTTCATCCTTTAAACAATTTTTATAAGGCAACTAGATCACAAAAAAAATGAAAATTTTAGACTTTATGTAAGGAAACAATTTAAAATAATAACAAATATATGTAAGGAAAACTTTTCACACACCACAAATGAACACAAAAGTTTTGTTTCAAGGTTTGGGAAATTCCACTAGTTCAACCCTAATAGCTAGGAATTTTATAACAAGGAGATTGCTACACATGTTTTAAATATGGATATGCATGCTTGAAACATGTTCAAGATGGAAATGAACTATAGATCCAAACCTTTTAAAGAGAATAAAAATTGCTAATTAAATTCTCAAGGGAACATGTAGTGGGATATTTACCAGAGTCAAACAAGCCATTATTTTGCCCATTTAAAAAAAGCTGACCTAACAATGATAGATGATCTAAGGTGATTTATGGGTCTATCATGCATAATGGGCAATATTTTTTTGTAATAAATGACTTATGTATTTGGAGTCAACACTCAGTTAAAAATGCCCCCCCCCCCCCCCCCTCCCCCCCTTTCCCGACAATCGTCAAACCTAATATATAAAAACTAAAAAGAGTTTACAATCTCGAAAAATTACAGACACTTTTTGGAATTATATCTCTCTACATTTGTGCATTTCCATTTTAGATGTATACTTTTTCTAAAATCAAATTTTGAATTTTCACTTTCCCTTCATCCCACGTATAGAATTTTGAATAGGCAAATTGTCACAACAAACTGAAAATATTAGATTTTATGTAAGGAAAAATTTTAAATAAATAAAAATTTAAGTAAAGAACATTTATTCACACTCCACAAATGAACACAAAATTTTTTATATCCAAGTTTTGGAAATTCCACTAGTTCATCCCTAATAGCTTGGAATTTTATAAGAAGGAGATTTCTACACATGTTTTAAATATGGATATGCAAGCTTGAAACATATTGAAGATGTAAATGACATATGGATTAAAACCTTTTAAAGGGAATAAAAAATTCTCAGTAAATTCTAAAGTGAACGTGCGGTGGGATATTTACCCGAGTCAAACAAGCCATTATTTTCCCCTTTTACAAAAATCAGACCTGACAATCATAGATGATTGTAAGGTTATTTATTAGCAAATCATGCGTAATGGGCTTTAATTTTTTTATATGAAATGACTTTTTGATTGGGAGTCAACACTCAGTTAAAAATCCCTCACCTCCCCCTTTTCCCGACTATTGGAAAACATAATATATAAAAACTACATTTGTGCATTTCCATTTTAGATCTATACTTTTTTCTTAAATAAAAAGTTGAGTTTTCACTTTCGCTTCTTCCTATAAACAATTTTGATAAGGCAAATAGATTAGAACAAAATGAAAATTTCAGAGTTTATGTATGAAAAAATTTTGAAACAATATAAAATCTACGTAACGAAAATTTATTCACACACCACAAATGCACATGAAAGTCTTGTTATCCAAGTTTGGGAAATTGCACTTGTTCAACCCTAATAGCTTGGAATTTTAATAGAAGGAGATTTCTACACATGTTTTAAATATGGATAGGCATGCTAGAAACATGTTAAAGATGCAAATGACCTATGGATCTAAACCTTTTAAAGAGAACAACAAATGCTCATTAAATTCTCAAGTGAAGGTGTGAATGGATATTTACCCGAGTCAAACAAGCCATTATTTTGCCTATTTACAAAAATTTGACCTAACGATCATATATGATTGTAAGTTGATTTATCGGTCATTCATGCGTTGCGGGCAATATTTTTTTATAATAAATGACTTATGGATTGAGAGTAAGCACTCAGTTAAAAATCCCCCGCCTCCCCCTTTTATTGACGATTGCAAAACCTAATATAAAAACGAAAAGGAGTTTACATTCTCTAAAAATTACATACACTTTTTGGAATTATCTCTCTCTACATTTGTGTATTTCCAATTTAGATGTATACTTTTTTCTTAAGTCAAAACTTGAGATTTCACTTTCCCTTCATCCCGTAAACAATTTTGATAAGGCAAATAGATCACTACAAAATGAAAAATTTGGATTTTATGTATCGAAAAAATTTAAAACAATAACAAATGTAAGTAAAGAAAATTTATTCACAAACCACAAATGAACACAAATGTTTTGGTTATCAATGTTTGGGAAATTCCACTAGTTCAACCCTAATAGCTTGGAATTTTATAAGAAGGAGATTTCTACACTTGATCATCTTCATCAATGTCATCAATCATTGTCCCTTCTACAAAAGTCGAAAGGTTATCATCTGACTCCACGCTTGTGTGACTCGCTTTCCCTGCGCCCATAGTGTTTTCAACCACAGTAGCCAATTTGTCATAGAGCGGACAACCTTGTCGGCTTCTCTATGCGTCTACATAAAAAGTTATCATTTAAAATACTAAAAAGCACGATTAATAAAGCAAGAAACATAACATTCCATGTTACAGTTACAAACCTTTATGTAGTCTTGCCACACTGTCTTACTAGTAGTGACTTTCTGGGTTGTTGGATCCCACCCAAAGCCGCCAGTGTTTAGGCATGTACACACAACCATATATGTTCTTTTCCAAGTCCTCACACGGTTTTTTAACTGTTCTACTGTTTATTGGTTCGCTGCGTCCATATTGAACATACTGACACAATCGTTGAAAAATTAATTTTTCCAAACTCCATTGGGTAGTTTGTTACCCATATTGACTTGCTCAATGAGCAAATCAAGCATTTTACAGTCTTCGTCAGACGTCCATGTGTTGTATGACCTCTTTGTAGTGCTATCCATATTCTCTTTACCTTTCCTCCTTCCAGGCATCTAAAATTCATAAAAAGTAGACAATGAAACATAGAGCTTACGAAAGAGCCAAAAACTTCGCACATCCGTAACAATTTCCATTACCTTGTTATTTGTATTTCCCAATGTCTAAACACCCCAAGGACAAACAAAGTCCATGTGGGAATGACATCACAAGCAAACAGATCAAATACAAAGTTAAAACCTTCATACATAAAAGGATAAGACACTTACCAGAAGAGCATCACTGATTCACACAACATAGTTGTTGGAGCCATATGTCCTTAATAAGCCATTATTTTCTTTTCAATATAATTGGTGATATGAACTCACAGTAGTTGCCAAGGTCAACAAATTTCTACTTTCCTCGTGGAACTAATTGACTAGATAGACTGGTTTGTGCACTTATCAATTTATTTTTTCTCAATCATTTTTAATAGGAGTCAGCAGGAAATATGTGTTTTAAAAAAAAGTCTTGTCCAATGGGACCCTAGGAAGATACACATCTATGGCCCGAGGATTGAATTTATTATAATGGGGACCTAATTTATGAACAAATCCAAAAATCCAATTGATAACTTCGTTTATTATTACTTTGCATCAACATCTACTCCCTCTCCTTTTTTGTCCAAATTAGGAACTGAAAAACAATGTTTGAACTTGAGCAATAAGAAAAAGGAGTAAAATGCCCCTCTTCTAGCCCCATGTTTTTTTCTTGCCTCTCAACTTATGTGGGGAATCATATTATTAATTATATGATCTTCCTCTGACGCTCAAACACGAAAAATTTTCTGAATGCAGAGCATGACATTGTTAACCAACACGAAATATTTCTAATGCGAGATGTTTGAGAGAAAACTCCAATACTTCAAGATAAACAAAAAAAAGAAAAAACAGATGCAAATAACTTCATAAATACCTTGAATCGAGCCGGAGAGGTTGCAGAGAGGGGAGACTGGTTCGGCAACGGTCGTCGATGTTGGGGACAATGAGAGGAAGAGAATCAAGTGCCGGGGAGAGGTCGCAGAGGGGGCGATTGAAATCGCCGACGGTCGCGAGCGAGGAAGGAGTCAGAGAGGTTGCAGAGAGAGGGGAGAGTTCTTGCCGAAGGTCGTCGGAGCTGGGGACGGCGAGAGGAGCGCCAAAGATAAGGTTGCCCTATGACAAGCAAACAAGGGAGAAATTATTTTTCTCCTAAACCCTCGTTCGACAAGCGCTCCTCCCCGACATCGAGATGTATTTGAGCGATGGTAAGTGAAATCCGAGCTCGAACCCTCGGATTTCAATTACCATCACCATCATTTTAAGCCTGAGAAGGGGGAAAGCAAAATACAACTATATTTCAATTTCCCTCGTCACTTACTGAGCGCAACAACGGGTTTCAGCCACTTTCCCCAGCGTAAGTGAAATACACTTCACTTACTGAGCGCACTAACAGGCCCTTAAAGAGAACAACAAATGCTTATTAACTTCTCAAGTGAACGTGCGGTGGGATATTTACCCGAGTAAAAAAAAGCAATTATTTTACCCATTTACAAAAAGCTGACTTAACAATCATAGATGATTTTAAAGTGATTTATCGAACAACCATGTGTAACGGGCTACTTTTTTTTAAGAAATGACTTATGGATTGGGAGTCAACATTCAGTTAAAAATCCCTTACTTCCCCTATTCCCGACTATTGCAAAACCTAATATATAAAAACTTAAAAGAGTTTACAATCCCTAAAAATTATAGATACTTTTTTGAATTTTGGTTCTCTACATTTGTGCATTTCCATTTTAGATGTATACATTTTTCTTAAATCAAAACTTGAGTTTTCACATTCCCTTCATCCCGTAAACAATTTTTATAAGGCAAATAGATCACAAAAAAAAGAAAATTTTAAACTTTATGTAAGGAAATAATTTAAAATAATAAGAAATGTAACTAAAGAAAATTTTCACACACCACAAATGAACACAAAAGTTTTGTATCAAGGTTTGGGGAATTCCTCTAGTTCAACCCTAATAGCTTGGAATTATATAAGAAGGAGATTTCTACACATGTTTTAAATATGGATATTCATGCTTGAAACATGTTCAAGATGCAAATGAACTATGGATCCAAACCTTTTAAAGAGAATAACAATTGCTTATTAAATTCTCATGGGAAATGTGCAGTAGGATATTTACCAGAGTCAAACAAGCCATTATGTTGACCATTTCCAAAAAGCTGACCAAACAATCATAGATGATTCTAAGGTGCTTTATCGGTCTATCATGCATAAAGGGATATATTTTTTTGTAAGAAAAGACTTATGTACTAGGATTCAACACTTAGTTACAAATCTCCCGCCTCCCCCTTTTCCCGACTATCATAAAACTTAATATATAAAAACTAAAAATAGTTTACAATCCCTAAAAATTACAGACACTTTTTGGAATTATATCTCTCTACATTTGTGAATTTCAATTTCAGAGGTAACCTTTTTTCTTGAATAAAAACTTGATTTTTCACTTTCCCTTCATCTTGTAAACAATTTTGATAAGGCAGATAGATCACAACAAAATGAAAATTTTAGAGTTTACGTATGGAAAAAATTTTAAACAATAACAAATGTAAGAATAGAAAATTTATTCACACAGCACAAATGAACACAAAAGTTTGGTTATATAAGTTTTGGAAATTCGACTAGTTCAACCCCAATAGCTTTGAATTTTATAAGAAGGAGATTTCCACACATGTTTTAAATATGGATATGCATGCTTCAAACATGTTAAAGATGAAAATGACCAATGGATCCAAACCTTTTCAAGAGAATAATAAATTCTCATTAAATTGTCAAGTGAATGTGCGGTTGGATATTTACCCTAGTCAAACAGGCTTTTATTTGGCCCATTTACAAAAAGCTGACCTAACAGTCATAGATGATTGTAAGGTGATTTATCAGTCAATCATGCGTAACAGGCTATATTTATTTTTTTGTAATAAATGACTTATGTAAATGTAGTCAACACTCAGTTAAAAATCACCCCCCCCCCCCCCCCCCCTTTTCCAAACGATTACAAAACCTAATATATAAAAACTAAAAAGAGTTTACAATCTCGGAAAATTACAGACACTTATTGGAATTATCTCTCTCTACATTTGTGCATTTCCATTTTAGATGTATTCTTGTTTCTTAAATAAAAATTTGAGTTTTCCCTTTCCTTTCCTCCTGTAAGAAATTTTGAATAGGCAAATAGATCACAACAAAATGAAAATTTTAAAATTATGTATGGAAAAAATTTAAAATAATAAAAATGTAAGTAAAGAAAATTTATTCACACTCCACTAATGAACACAAAAGTTTTAATATCCAAGTTTGGGAAATTCCACTGGTTCAACCCTAATAGCTTGGAATTTTATAAGAAAGAGATTTTTTTTACACATGTTTTTAAAATGGAAATGCATGTTTGAAACATGTTAAAGATGAAAATGACCTATGAATCCAAACCTTTTAAAGATAATAACAAACACTCATTAAATTCTCAAGTGAACGTGCGGTGGGATATTTACCCGAGTCAAACAAGCCATTATTTTGCCCATTTACAAAAAAACTGACCTAACAATCATAGATGATTTTTCAATGATTTATCATGCATAATGGGCTATATTTTTGTAACAAATGACTTATGGATTGAGAGTCAACACTCACTCAAAAATCCCCCCCCCCCCCCCCCTCCCCCTTTTCCCTAACGATTACAAAACCTAATATATAAAAAATAAAAAGAGTTTACAATCACTAAAAATTACAGACACTCTTTGGAATTATCTCTCTCAACATTTGTGCATTGTGCATTTCCATTTTAGATGTATACTTTTTTCTTAAATCAAAACTTTGAGTTTTCGCTGTCCCTTCATCCTGTAAACAAAAAAGGCAAATAGATCACAACAAAATGAAAATTTTAGAGTTTATGTGTGGAAAATTTTTTAAACAATAACAAATGTAAGAATAGAAAATTTATTCACACAACACTTATTAACACAAAAGTTTGGTTATATAAGTTTTGGAAATTCGACTAGTTCAACCCCAATAGCTTTGAATTTTATAAGAAGGAGATTTCCACACATGTTTTAAATATGGATATGCATGCTTCAAACATGTTAAAGATGAAAATAACCAGTGGATCCAAACCTTTTAAAGAGAATAACTAATGCTCATTAAATTCTCAAGTGAATGTGCGGTGGGACATTTACTTGAGTTAGACAAGCCATTATTTGGCCCATTTACAAAAAGCTGACCTAACAATCATAGATGATTGTAAGGTGATTTATCAATCAATTATATTTTTTTGTAAGAAATGACTTATGTAAATGTAGTCAACACTTAGTTAAAAATCCCCTCCCCCCCCCCCCCCCCCCCCCTCCCCCTTTTCCAAATGATTACAAAACCTAATATATAAAAACTAAAAAGAGTTTACAATCTCGAAATATTACAGACACTTATTGGAATTGTCTCTCTCTACATTTATGCATTTTCATTTTAGATGTATTCTTTTTTCTTAAACCAAAATTTGAGTTTTCACTTTCCCTTCATCCCATAAGCAATTTTGAATAGGCAAATAGATCACAACAAAATGAAAATTTTAGAGTTTATGTATGGAAAAAAATTTAAGAAATAGTAATGTAAGTAAAGAAAATTTATTCACAATCCACAAATGAACACAAAAGTTTTAATATCCAAGTTTGGGAAATTCCACTGGTTCAGCCCTAATAGCTTGGAATTTTATAAGAAAGAGATTTCTTCCACACATGTTTTTAAAATGGATATGCATGTTTGAAACGTGTTAAAGATGCAAATGACCTATGGATCCAAACCTTTTAAAGAGAATAACAAACACTCATTAAATTCTCAAGTGAACGTGCGGTGGGATATTTACACGACTCAAACAAGCCAATATTTTGCCCATTTACAAAAAACTGACTTAACAATCATAGATTATTGTAAAGTGATTTATCATGTGGAACGGGCTATAAATTGGTAACAAATGACTTATGGATTGGGAGTCAACACTTACTTAAAAATCCCCCACCTCCCCCTTTTCCCCGACGATTACAAACCCTAAAATATAAAAACTAAAAAGAGTTTACAATTACTAAAAATTATAGACACTCTTTGGAATTATCTCTCCCTACATTTGTGCATTGTGCATTTCCATTTTAGATTATACTTTTTTCTTAAATGAAAACTTTGAGTTTTCATTGTCCCTTCATCCTGTAAACAAAAAAAGCAAATAGATCACAACAAAATGAAAACTTTAGAGTTTATGTATGGAAAAATTTTGAAACAATAACAAATGTAAGTAAAGAAAATTTATTCACACACCACAAATGAACACAAAAGTTTTGTCATCCAAGTTTGGGAAATTCCACTAGTTCAACCCTAATAGCTTGGAATTTTATAAGAAAGAGATTTCTTCCACACTAGTTTTAAAAATAGATATGTATGCTTAAAAAATGTTAAAGATGAAACTGACCTATGGATGCAAACCTTTTAAAAGGAATAAAAAACGCTCATTAAATTCTCAAGTGAATGTGCGGTGGGATATTTACCCGAGTCAAACAAGCCATTATTTTCCCCATTTACAAAAAGCTGACCTAACAATCATAGATTTTTGTAAGGTTATTTATCGGTCAATCATGCGTAACAGGCTATATTTTTTTTAAATGAAATGACTTTTTGATTGGGAGTCAACACTCAGTTAAAAATCCCCCGCCTCCCCCTTTTCCCGACAATTGCAAAACATAATATATAAAAACTAAAAAGAGTTTACAATCACTAAAAATTACTGACACATTTTGGAATTATCTCTCGGAATTATCTCTCTCTACATTTGTTTGTTTCCATTTTAGATGAACACTTTTTTCTTAAATCAAAACTTAAGTGTTCACTTTCCCTTCATCTCGTAAACAATTTTGATAACGCAAAAAGATCACAATTTTGGGAAAACATTTAAACTATAACAAATTTAAGTAAATAAAATTTATTCAAACACCACAAATGTACACAAAAGTCTTGTTATCCAAGTTTGGAAAATTACACTAGTTCAACCCTAATTGCATGGAATTTTATAAGATGGAGATTTTTACACATGTTTTAAATATGAATATGCATGCTTGAAACATGTTAAATATGCAAATGACCTATGGATCCAACCTTTTAATAAAAATAACACATACGCATTAAATTTTCAAGTGAACGTGTAGTGGGATATTTACCTGAGTCAAACAAGCCATTATTTTGCCCATTTAAAAAAAAGCTAACTTAACAATCATAGATGATTGTAAGGTGGTGATTTATCGGTAAAACATGCGTAACGGGCTATATTTGTTTTTATAAGAAAAGACTTATGGATTGAGAATCAACACTAATTAAAAATCCCTCCGTCTTCCCTTTACAGACACATTTTGGGATTACCTCTCTGTACATATGTGTATTTCCATTTTAGATGTATACTTTTTTGTTAAATCAAAACTTGAGTTTTCAGTTTTCCTTTATCTCATAATCAATTTTGATAAGGAATATAGTCCACAACAAAATGAAATTTTACATTTTAAGTATGGAAAAAAATTCAAACAATAACAAATTTAAGTAAAGAAAATTTATTCACACACCACAAATGTAAACAAAAGTCTTGTTATCCAAGTTTGGGAAATTCCACTAGTTCAACCCTAATTGCTTGGAATTTTATAAGAAGGAGATTTCTACACATGTTTTAAATATGGATATGCATGCTTGAAACATGATAAAGATGCAAATGACCTATAGATCCAAACCTTTTAAAGAGAATAACAAATGTTCATTAAATTCTCAAGTGAACGTGCGGTGGGATATTTACCCGTCAAACAAGCCATTTTTTTGCCCTATTACAAAAAGCTGACCTGACAATCATAGATGATTGTAAGGTGATTTATCTGTCAATCATGCGTAACGGGCTATATTTATTTTGTAAGAAATGACATAAGGATTGGGAATCAAGACTCAGTTAAAAATCCCCCACCTCCGCCTTTTCCTGACGATTGATACCTAATATATAAAAACTAAAAAGTGTTTACAATCCCCAAAAATTACAAAAAATTTTAGGAATTATGTCTCTCTACGTTTGAGCATTTCCATTTTAGATATATTCTTTTTTATTAAATCAAAACTAGAGTTTTTCCTTTCCCTTCATCCAGTAAACAATTTTGATAAGGCAAATACATCACAACAAAATGAAAATGTTCGAGTTTATGTATGCATGATATTTAAAACAATAACAGATGTAAACAAAGAAAAATTATTCACACACCACAAATGAACACAAAAGTTTTGTTATCATAGTTTGGGAAATTCCACTAGTTCAACCCTAATAGCTTGGAATTTTATAAGAAGGAGATTTCTACACATGTTTTAAATATGGATATGCATTCTTGAAACATGTTCAAGATTAAAATGACCTATGGATCCAAACCTTTTAAAGAGAATAACAAATGCTCATTAAATTCTCAAGTGAACATGTGGTGGGATATTTACCTAAGTCCAACAAGCCATTATTTAGCCCATTTACAAAAAATTAACCTAACAAACATAGAAGATTGCAAGGTGATTTATCGATCAAACATGCGTAACGGGCTATATGTTTTTGTAAGAAATGACTTATGGATTGGGAGTCAACACTAAGTTAAAAATCCCCTACCCCTTTTCCCGACGATTGCAAACCTAAATATATAAAAACTTGAAAGAGTTTACAATATCTAAAAATTAAAAAAACTTTTTGGAATTATCTCTATCTACATTTGTGCATTTCCATTTTAGATGTATACTTTTTTCTTAAATCAAAACTTGAGTTTTCACTTTCCCAGCATCTCATAAACAATTTTGATAAGGCAAATAGATCACAAAAAATTGAAAGTTTTAGAGTTTATGCATGGAAAAAATTTAAAACAATTACAAATGTATGTAAAGAAAATTTATTCACACACCACAAATGAACACAAAAGTTTTGTTATCCATGTTTGGAAAATTCTTCTAGTTCAACTCTCATATCTTGGAATTTTATAAGAAGGAGATTTCTTCACTTGTATTAATTATGGATTTAAATGCTTGAAACATGTTAAAGATGCAAATGACCTATGCATCCGAACATTTTAAAGAGAATAGAAAATGCTGATTAAATTCTCAAGTGAACATGCGATGGGAAATTCACTCGAGTCAAACAAGCCATTATTTTGACCATTTACAAAAAGTTGACCAAACGATCATAAATGATTGTAAGGTGATTTATCAATCAATCATGCGTAACGGGTTATATTTTTTCAAAGAAATGACTTATGGATTGGGAGTCAAGACTCAATTAAAAATCAATCGCCTCCCCCTTTTAGCAAAGAGTGCAAAACCAAATATGTAAAAACTAAAAAGAGTTTAAAATCCCAAAAGATTAAAGACACTTTTCGGAATTATCTCTCGCTACATTTGTGTATATCCATTTTATATGTATACTTTCTTCTGAAATCAAAGCTTGAGTTATCACTTTCCCTTCATCTAGTAAACAATTTTGATAAGACAAATAGATCACAACAAAATGAAAATTTTAGAGTTTACGTACGGAAATTTTTTTCAAACAATAACAAATGTATGTAAATAAAATTTATTCACGTACAAAAAATTAACACAAAAGTTTGGTTATCCAAGTTTGGGAAATTCCACTTGTTCAACCCTAATAGCAAGGAATTTTATAAAGAGGAGATTTTGACACAATTTTTAAATATGGATATGCATGCTTGAAATATGTTAAAGATGCAAATGAACTATGGATCCAAATCTTTTAAATAGAACAATAAATGCTAATTAAATTCTCAAGTGAACGTGCGGTGGGATATTTACTAGAATAAAAAAAGTAATTATTTTACCCATTAACAAAAAGTCGACTTAACAATCATAGATGATTGTAAAGTGATTTATCGGTTAATCATGGCGTAACTGGTTATATTTTTTTTGTAATAAATGACTTATGGATTGGGAGTCAAAACTCAGTTAAAAATCCATCGATTCCCCTTTTCATGACGATTTCAAAACCTAATATATAAAAACTAGAAAGAGTTCACAATTCCAAAAAATTATAGACACTTTTTGGAATGATCTCTATCTACATTTGTGCATTTCCATTTTAGATGTGTACTTTTTTCTTAAATCAAAACATTAGTTTTCACATTCCCTTCATCCCATAAACAATTTTTATAAGGCTTTATTTAGACTTTATGTAAGGAAACAATTTAAAATAAAAAAAAATGTAAGTAAAGAAAATTCTTCACACACCACAAATGAACAAAAATGTTTTGTATCATGGTTTGGGAAATTCCACTAGTTCAACCCTAATAACTTGGAATTTTATAAGAAGGAGATTTCTACACATGTTATTAATATGGATATGCAGGCTTAAACATGTTCAAGATGCAAATGAACTATGGATCCAAACCATTTAAAGAGAATAAAAATTGCTCATTAAATTATCATGGGAACGTGCAGTGGGATATTTACAAGAGTCAAACAAGCCATTATTTTGCCCATTTACAAAAAGCTGGCCTAACAATCATAGATGATTCTAAGGTGATTTATCGGTCAATCATGCATAATGGGCTATATTGTTTTGTAAGAAATGACTTATGTATTGGGAGTCAACACTCAGTTAAAAATCCCCGCCTCCCCCTTTTCCCGACTATCGTAAAACCTAATATATAAAAACTAAAAAGAGTTTAGAATCTTTAAAAATTATAGACACTTTTTGGAATGATCTCTCTATACATTTGTGCATTTCCATTTTAGATGTAACCTTTTTTCTTGAATGAAAACTTGAGTTTTCACTTTCCCTACATCCGTAAACAATTTTGATAAGGCAAATAGATCACAAACAAATGAAAATTTTAGAGTTTATGTATGGAAAAAAATTTAAACAATAACAAATGTAAGTATAGAAAATTTATTCACACAACACAAATGATCACAAAAGTTTGGTTATATAAGTTATGGAAATTCGACTAGTTCAACCCCAATAGCTTTGAATTTTATAAGAAGGAGACAATCATAATTGATTGTAAGGTGATTTATTGATCATGCGTAACGGGCTATATGTTTTTGTAAGAAATGAATTATGGATTGGGAGTCAAGACTCAGTTAAAGATCCCCTGACTCCCCCTTTTCTTGACGTGTGCAAAACCTAATATATTAAAATTAAAAAGAGTTTACAATCCCTAATATTACAGGCACTTTTCTGAATTATCTCTCTATATATTTGTGTATTTCCAATTTAGATGTATACTTTTTTCTTAAATCAAAACTTGAGTTTTCAATTTCACTTCTTCCGGTAATCAATTTTGATAAGGCAAATAGATCACTACAAAATGAAAATTTTGAAGTTTATGTTTCAAATTTTTTTTTTTAAAAATAACAAATGTAAGAAAAAAAATTTATTCACACACCACAAATGTATACAAAAGTCTTGTTATCCAAGTTTGGGAAATTCCACTAGTTAACCCTAATAGCTTGGAATGTTATAAGAACGAGATATCTACACATGGTTTAAATATGGATATGCATGCTTGAAACATGTTAAAGATGCATATGACCTATGGATCCAAACCTTTTAAAAAAAGTAACAAATGCTCTTTAAATCCTCAAGTGAACGTGCGGTGTGATATTCACCCGAGTCAAACATGCCATTATTTTTCCCATTTACAAAAAGCAGACCTAACAATCATAAATGATTGTAAGGTGATTTATCGGTCAATCATGTGTAACGGGCTATTTTTTCTTGTAAGAAATGACTTATGGATTGGCAGTAAAGGCTCAGTTAAAAATCCCCCGCCTCCCCCTTTTCCCAACGATTGCAAAACCTAATATATAAAAACTAAAAAGAGTTTAAAATCCCTAAAAATTACAAACACTTTTTGGAATTATCTCTATCTACATTTGTGCATTTACATTTTAGCTGTATACTTTTTTCTTAAATCAAAACTTGAGTTTTCACTTTTCCAGCATCTCGTAAACAATTATAATAAGGCAAATAGATCACAACAAAATAAAAAATTTAGAGTTTATGCATGGAAAAAAATTGAAACAATTACAAATGTAAGTAAAGAAAATTTATTCACACACCAAAAATGAACACAAAAGTTTTGTTATCCATGTTTGGGAAATTCCACTAGTTCAGCCCTAATAGCTTGGAATTTTATAAGATGGAGATTTCTACACTTGTTTTAAATATGGATATGCATGTTTGAAACATGTTCACGATGCAAATGACCTATGGATCAAAACCTTGTAAAGAGAATAACAAATGCTGATTAAATTCTTATGTGAACGTGCGGTGGGATATTCACTCGAGTCAAACAGACCATTAGTTTGCCCATTTACAAAAAGCTGACCTAACAATCACAAATGATTGTAAGGCGATTTATTGTTCAATCATGCATAACGGGCTATATTTTTTGAAAGAAATAACATATGGATTGGGAGTCAAGATTTAGTTAAAAATCCACCGCCTCCCCCTTTTCCAATGATTGTAAAACCTAATATATAAAAACTAAAAAGAGTTTACAATCCCTTAAAAGTACAAACACTTTTTGGAACTATCTATCTCTACATTTGTGCATATCCATATTTTAAAAAAATAACAAATTTAAGTAAATAAAATTTATTCTCACACCAAAAATTAGCACAAAAAGTTTGGTTATCCAAGTTTGGGAAATTCCACTAGTTCAACCCTAATAGGTTGGAATTTTATAAAAAGGAGATTTTCACACAATTTTTAAATATGGATATACATGCTTGAAACATGCAAATGATGCAAATGACCTATGGAACCAGACCTTTTAAAGAGAAAAACAAATGGTCGTTAAATTCTCGACTGAACGAGCGGTGGGATATTTACCTGAGTAAAAAAAGCCATCATTTTACCCATTTACAAAAAGCTGACTTAACAATTAAAGATGATTGTTAAGTGATTTATCGGTCAATCATGTGTAACAGTCTATATTTTTTTTGTAAGAAATGAGTTATGGATTGGGTGTCAACACTCATTTAAAAATCCTTCGCTTCCCCTTTTCCCGACGATTGAAAAACCTAATATATAAAAACTAAAAAGAGTTTACAATCCCTAAAAATTTCAGACACATTTTTGAATTATCTCTCTTTACATTTGTACATTTCCATTTTAGATGTATTCTTTTTTCTTAAATCAAAACTTGAGTTTTCACATTCCCTTCATCCCATAAATAATTTTTATTAGGCAAATAGATCAAAACAAAATGAAAATTTTAGACTTTATGTAAGGAAACAATTTAAAATAATAAAAAATGTAAGAATTTTTTTTTTCACACACCACAAATGAACACAAAAGTTTTGTATCAAGGTTTGGTAAATTCTACTAGTTCAACCCTAATAGCTTGAAATTTTATAACAACAAGATTTCTTCACATTTTTTAAATATGGATATGCATGCTTGAAACATGTTCAAAATTAAAATGAACTATGGATCCAAACCTTTTAAAGAGAATAACAATTGCTCATTAAATTCTCAAGGAAACGTGCAGTGGGATATTTACCAGAGTCAAACAAATTATTATTTTGCCAATTTTATAAAAACTAACCTAACAATCATAGATAATTCTAAGGTGATTAATCAGTCTATCATGCGTAATGGGCTATATATTTTTTTGTAAGAAAAGATTTATGTATTGGGAGTCAACACTATGTTAAAAATCCCCCGCCTCCCCCTTTTCCCGACTATCGTAAAACCTAATTTATAAAAACTAAAAAGATCTTACAATCCCTAAAAATTTCAGACACTTTGTGGCTCTCTACATTTGTTCATTTCCATTTTAGATGTAACCTTTTTTCTTGAATCAAAACTTGAGTTTTCACTTTCCCTACATCCCATAAACAATTTTGATAAGGCAAATAGATCACAACAAAAAGAACATTTTAGAAATTATGTATGGAAAAAATTTTAAACAATAAAAAATGTAATTATAGATAATTTATTCACACAATACAAATGAACACAAAAGTTTGGTTATATAAGTTTTGGAAATTCCACTAGTTCAGCCCCAATAGCTTTGAATTTTGTAAGAAAGAGATTTATACACATGTTTATAATATGGATATGCATGCTTGAAGCATGTTAAAGATATAAATGACCTATGGATCCAAACCTTTTAAAGAGAATAACTAATGCTCATTAAATTCTCAAGTGAACTTTTGGTGGGATATTTACCTGAGTCAAACAAGCCATTATTTGGCCCATTTACAAAGCTGACCTAACAATCATAGGTGATTCTAACGTGATTTATCGGTCAATCCTGCATAACGGGCTATATTTTTTTTTTAATAAATGACTTATGGATTGGGAGTCAACACTCAATTAAAACTCCCCCATCTCCCCCTTTTCTCGATGTTCGCAAAGCTTAATATATAAAAAATAAAAAGAGTTTACAATCCCTAAAAATTACAGACATTTTTTGGAATTATCTCTCTCTACATTTGTGCATTTCATTTTTAGATGTATACTTTTTTCTTAAATCAAAACTTGAGTTTTCACTTTCCCTTCATCTCGTAAACAATTTTGATAAGGCAAGTAGATCACAACAAAATGAAAAGTTTAGACTTTATGTATGGAAAAAATTTAAAAAAATAACAAATGTAAGTAAAGAAAATTTATTCACACACCACAAATGAACACAAAAGTTTTGTTATCCAATTTTGGGAAATTCCACCAATTGAACCCTAATAGCTTGGAATTTTATAAAAAGGAGATTTCTACACATGTTTTGAATATGGAAATGGATGTTTGAAACATGTTAAAGAAGCAAATGACCTATGGATCCAAACCTTTTAAAGAGAATAACAAGTGCTCATTAAATTTTCAAGTGAATGTGTTGCGGAATCTTTACTCGAGTCAAACAATCCTTTATTTTGCCCAGTTACAAAAAACTGATTTATCGGTCAACCATGCGTAACGGGCTATATTTTTTGTAAGAAATTACTTATGGATTGGGATTCAACAGTCAGTTAAAAATCCTCCACCTCCCCTTCTCCAGACGATTGCAAAACTTTATATATAAAAACTAAAAAGAGTTTACAGTCCCTAAAAATTAGAGACATTTTTTGGAATTATCTCTCTGTATATTTGAGCATTTCCATTTTAGATGTATACTTTTTTCTTAAATCAAAACTTGAGTTTTCATCTTCCCTTCATCTCGTACACAATTTTGATTAGGCAAATAGATCACAACAAAAAGAAAATTATAGAGTTTAAATATGGAAAAAATTTAAAACTATAACAAATGTAATTAAGGAAAATTTATTCACACACCACACATGAACACAAAAGTTTTGTTATCCATGTTTGGGAAATTCAACTAGTTCAACCCAAATTGCTTGGATTTTTATAAGAAGGAGATTTCTACACTTGCTTTCAATATGGATATGCATGCTTGAAACATGTTAAAGATGCAAATGACCTATGGATCCAAACCTTTTAAAGAGAATAACAAATGCTCATTAAATTCTCAAGTGAACATGCAGTGGGATATTTACCCAAGTCAAACATGCCATTATTTTGACAATTTAAAAAAAGATGACCTAACAATCCTAGGTGATTGTAAGGTGATTTATTGGTCAATCATGTGTAATGGGGTATACTTTTAGTAAGAAATGACTTATGGATTGGGAGTCAACACTCATTTAAAAATCCCCAGCCTTCTGCTTTTCCCAACGATTGCAAATCGTAATATATAAAAATTAAAAAGAGTTCACAATCCCTTAAAATTACTGACATTTTTTGGAATTATCTTTGTATACATTTGTGCATTTCTATTATAGATGTATACCTTTTTCTTAAATCAAAACCTGAGTTTTCACTTTCACTTCATCCCGTAAAAAAAATTTGTTAAGGCAAATAGATCACAACAAATTGAAAATTTTAGAGTTTATGTATGGAAAAAATTTAAAACAATAAGAAACGTAAGTAAATAAACTTTATTCACACACCACAAATGAACTCAAAAGTTTAGTTATCCAAGTTTGGAAATTCCATTAGTTCAACACTAATAGCTTAGAATTTTATAAGAAGGAGATTTCTACACATGTTTTAAATATGGATATGCATGTTTGAAAAATATTAAAGATGAAAATGACCTACGGATCAAAACCTTTTAAAGAGAATTACAAATGCTCATTAAATTCTCAAGTGAACGTGCAGTGGGACATTTATCAGAGTCAAACAAGCCATTATTTTGCCCATTTACAAAAAGTCAATGAAGCGTAACGGACTATATTTTTTATAAGAAATGACTGATGGATTAGTAGGCAAACTCACTAAAAAATCCCTCGCCTCCCCCTTTTCCCAACGATTGAAAAACCTAAAATATACAAATAAAAATATTTTATAATCCCTAATAATTACTGATAGTATTTGGAATTATCTCTCTCTACATTTGAGCATTTCCTTTTTTGATGTATACTTTTTTCTTTAATCAAAACTTGAGTTTTTACTTTCCCTTCATCTCGTAAACAATTTTGATAAGGCAAAAACATCACAACAAATTGAAAATTTTAGTGTTTATGTATGGAAAAAAATATAAATCAATAACAAATGTAAGTAAAGAAAATTTATTCACACACATAAAATGAACGCAAAAGTGTTTTTATCCAAGTATGGGAAATTCCACTTGTTCAACCCTAATAGACTGGAATTTTATAAGAAGGAGATTTATATACATGTTTTAAATATGGATATGCATGCTTGAAACTTGTTAAAGATGCAAATGACCTATAGATTCAAACCTTTTAAAAAAAATAACAAATGCTCATTAAATTCTCAAGTGAACATGCGGTGGGATATTTACCCCTGTCAAACAAGCCATTATTTTGCCCATTTACAAAAAGCTGACCTAACAATCATAGATGATTGTAACGTGATTTATCAGTCAATCATGCGTAATGGAATATATTTTTTATAAGAAATGACTTATGGATTGGGAGTCAACAATCAGTTAAAAATCTCTTCCCTCCCCTTTTTCCAAACAATTGCTCAACCTAATATATAAAAACTAAAAAGAGTTTACAGTCCGTAAAAGTTACGAACACTTTTTTGAATTATCTCTCCGTAAACTTGTGCATTTCCATTTTGGATGTATACTTTTTTTTAAAAGCAAAACTTGATTTTTCACTATCTCTTCATCTCGTAAACAATTTTGATAAGGCAAATTGATCACAACAAAATGAAATTTTAGAGTTTATGTATGGAAAAAATATAAAACAATAACAATTGTAAGTAAAGAAAATTTATTCACACACTACAAATGAACACAAAGTTTTTGTTATCCATGTTTAGGAAATTCAACTAGTACAACACTAATAGCTTGGAATTTTATAGGAAGGAGATTTCTACACATTTTTTGAAAATGGATAAGCATGCTTGAAACATGTTAAAGATGGAAATGACATATGGATCCAAACTTTTTAAAGAGAATAACAAATGCTCATTAAATTCTGCAGTAAACGTGCGGTGGGATATTTACCCGAGCCAAACAAGCCATTATTTTGCCCATTTAAAAAAATGACCTAACAATCCTATATGATTGTAAGTTGATTTATTGGTCAATCTTAGTAATAGGCTATAATTTTTTAAAGAAATGACTTATGGATTGGGAGTCAACACTCATATAAAAATCCCCAGCCTTCCCTTTTTCCCGACGTTTGCATAATCTAATATATAAAAACTAAAAAGATTTTACAATCCCTAAAACTTACAGACACTTTTTGGAACTATCTCTCTCGACATTTGTGCATTTTGATTTTAGAAGTATACTTTTTTCTTAAATCGAAATTTGAGTTTTCACTTTCCCTTCATCTTGTAAATAATTTTGATAAGGCAAAAAGATCAAAACACAATGAAAATTTTAGAGTTTATGTATGGAAAAAAATTTAAACAATAACAACTGTAAGTAACTAAAATTTATTCACACACCAGAAATGAACACAAAAAGTTTAGTTAGCCAAGTTTGGGAAATTCCACTAGTTCAACCCTAATAGCTTGGAATTTTATAAGATGGAGATTTCTACGCATGTTTTAAATATGGATATGCATGCTTGAAACATATTAAAGATGCAAATGACCTATGGAACCAAATATTTTAAAGAGAATTACAAATGGTAATTAAATTCTCAAGTAAACATGTTGTGGAATATTTACAAGAGTTAAACAAGCCATTATTTTGCCATTTACAAACAGCTGACCTATCAATCACGATGATTGTAAAGTGATTTATTGGTCTATTATGCGTAACGTGCTATATTTTTGTACGAAATGACTTATGGATTGGGAGTCAACACTTAGTTAAAAATCCCCCGCCTCCTCCTTTTCCCGACGATTGTAAAACCTAATATATTCAAACTAAAAAGATTTTAAAATCCCTAAAAATTACCGACACTTTTTGGAATTATCTCTCTCTACATTTGTGCATTTCCATTTTAGAAGTATACTTTTTTTTTAAATCAAAATTTGAGTTTTCACTTTCCCTTCATCTCGTAAACAATTTTGATAAGGCAAAAAAATACAACAAAATGAAAATTTTAGAGTTTATGTATGGAAAAAATTTAAAACAATAAAAAATATAAGTAAAGAAAATTTATTCACACACCACAAATGAACACAAAAATTTTGTTATCCAAGTAGGGGAAATTCTACTAGTTCAACTCTAATTGCTTGGAATTTTATAAGAAGAAGATTACTACACATGTTTTAAATATGGATACGCATGCTTGAAACATGTTAAAGATGCAAATGACCTATGGATCCTAACCTTTTAAAGAGAATAACAAATGCTCATTAAATTCTCAAGTGAACGTGCGGTGGGATATTTACCCCAGTCAAACAAGTCATTATTTTGTCTATTTAAACAAAGTTCACCTAACAATAATAGAAGATTGTAAGGTAATTTATCGATCAATCATGTGCAACGGATATATTTTTTGTAAGAAATGACTTATGGATTTGGAGTGAACACTCAGTTAAAAATCCCCCGCCGCCCCCTTTTCTAGACGATTACAAAACCTAATATATAAAAACAAAAAGGAGTTTAAAGTCCCTAAATATTACAGACACTTTTTCTAGTTATCTCTCTCTACATTTGTGCATTTCCATTTTAGATGTATACATTTTTCATAAATCAAAACTTAAATTTTCACTTTCCCTTCATCCTATAAAATATTTTGATAAGGCAAACAGATCACAACAAAACAAAAAATTTAGAGTTTATGTATGGAAAAAATTTAAAATAATTACAAATTTAAGTAAAGAAAATTTATACACACCACAAATGAACACAAAATTTTTGTTATTTATGTTTGGGAAATTCAACTAGTTCAACCCTAATTGTTTGGAATTTTATAAGAATGAGATTTCTTCACATGTTTTGAATATGGATATGCATGCTTGTAACATGTTAAAAATACAAATGACCTATTGATACAAACCTTTTAAAGAGAATAACAAAAATTCATTAAATTCTCAAGTGAATGTGTGGTGGGATTTTTAGCCGAGTCAAACAAGACTTTCTTTTGCCCTTTTAAAAAAAGCTGACCTAACAATCCTAGATGATTGTAAGGTGATTTATTGGTCAATCATGGTAACGGGCTATACATTTTTTAAGAAATGACTTAAGGATTGGGAGTCAACACTCTTTTAAAAATTCTCAGCCTCCCCTTTTTCTTGACGATGGCAAAACCAAATATATAAAAACTAAAAGGAGTTTACAATCCTAAAAATTATATACACTTTTTGGAATTATCTCTCTCTACATTTGTGCATTTCCATTTTAGATGTATACTTTTTTCTTAAATCAAAACTTGAGTTTTCACTTTCCCTTCATCTCATAAACAATTTTGGTAAGGCAAAAAGATCACAACAAAATGAAAATTTTAGAGTTTATGTATGGAATAAATTTAAGACAATACCAAACGTAATTAAATTTAAATTTATTCACACACCACAAATGAACGCAAAAGTTTAGTTATCCAAGTTTGGGAAATTCCACTAGTTCAACCCTAATAGCTTGGAATTTTAAAAGAAGGAGATTTCTACACATGTTTCAAATATGGATATGCATGCTTGAAACATATTAAAGATGCAAATGATCTATAGATCCAATCCTCTTACAGAGAATTACTAATGCTCATTAATTTCTCAAGTGAATGTGCGGTGGGATATTTACCTAGTCATACAATCCATTATCTTGCCCATTTACAAAAAGCTGACCTATCAATCATAGAATATTGTAAGGTGATTTATCGGTCAATCATGCGTAATGGGCTATATTTTTTTTGTAAGAAATGACTTATGGATTGGGAGTCAACACTCAGTTAAAAATCCCCTGCCTCCCCCTTTTCCCAATGATTGCAAAACCAAATATATACAAACTAAAAAGATTTTACAATCCCAAAAAATTACGGACACTTTTTGAAATTATTTCTCTCTAAATTTTGTGCATTTCTATTTTTTATGTATACTTTTTTTCTTAAATCAAAACATGAGTTGTTACTTTCCCTTCATCCAGTAAACAATTTTGATAAGGCAAATAGATCACAAAAAAGTGAAAATTTTAGAGTTTATGTATGAAAAATATTTAAAACAATAACAAATGTAGGTAAAGATAATTTATTCACACACCACAAATGAACAAAAAAAATTTGTTATCATAGTTTAGAAAATTCCACTAGTTCAATCCTAATAGTTTAGAATTTTATAAGAAGGAGATTTCTACACATGTTTTAAATATGGATATGCATGCTTGAAACATGTTAAAGATGAAAATGACCTTTGGATCCAAACCTTTAAAAGAGAATAACCAATGCTCATTAAATTCTCAAGTGAATATGCGATGAGATATTTATCTGCGTCAAAAGAGCTATTATTTTGCCCACTACAAAAATCTGGCCTAACCATTCGGTTAATCATGTGTAACGGCTATATTTATTTTGTAAGAAATGGCTAATGGATTGGGAGTCAATACTGAGTTAAAAATCCCCCGCCTCCCCCTTTTCCCTACGATTGCAAAACCTTATATATATAAACTAAAAAGAGTTGATAATCCCTAAAAATTACAGACATTATTTGGAATCATCTCTCTCTACATTTATTTATTTCCATTTTAGATGTATATTTTTTTCTTAAATGAAAATTTAAGTTTTCACTTTCCCTTCATCTCGTCAACAATTTTCATTAGGCAAATAGATCACAAGAAAATAAAAATTTTAGAGTTTATTTATGGAAAAAAATTTAAACAATAACAAATATAAGTAAAGAAAAGTTTTTCACACACCACAAATGAACACAAAAGTTTTGTTATCCAAGTTTGGGAAATTCCACTAGTTCAACCCTAAAAGCTTGAAATTTTATAAGAAGGAGATTTATACAAATGTTTATAGTATGGATATGCATACTCAAAACATGTTAAAGATGTAAATGACCTATGGATTTAAACCTTTTAAAGATAATAACTAATGCTCATTAAATTCTCAAGTGAACGTACGGTGGGAATTTTACCTGAGTCAAACAAGCCATTATTTTGCCCATTTACAAAAAGCTGACCTAAAAATCATAGATGATTTTAAGGTGATTTATCAGTCAATCATACGTAACGGGCTATATTTTTTGTAAGCAAAGACTTATGGATGGGGAGTCAACACAATTAAAAATCCCCTGCCTGCTCCTTTTCCCGACAATTGCAAAACCTAATATATATAAACTAAAAAGAGTTTAAAATCCCTAAAAATAATAGACACTTTTTGGAATTATCTCTCTCTAATTGTTTTCATTTCCATTTTCGATGTAAAATTTTTTCTTTATTCAAAACCAAAGTTTTCACTTTCCCTTCTTATCGTAAACAATTTTGGTCAGGCAAAGATCATAACAAAATGAAAATTTAAGATTTTATCTGTGGAAAAAATTTAAAACAATAACAAATATAAGTAAATAAATTTGATACACACAAAAAATTAACACAATTTTTTTTCCAAGTTTGGGAAATTCTACTAGTTCAACCCTAATAGCTTGAAATTTTATAAAAATGACATGTCTACACATTTTTTGAAAATGGATATGCATGCTTGAAACATGATAAAGATGCAAATGACCTATGGATCCAAACCTTTAAATAGAATAACAAATTCTCATTAAATTCTCAAGTGAACGTGTCGTGGCATATTTATCTGAGTCAAACAAACCATTATTTTTCGTATTTACAAAAAGCTCACCTAACAATCATAGATGATTGTAAGGTGATTTATCGATCAATCATGTATAACGGGCTATAATTTTTGTAAGAAATAACTTATGGATTGGGTGTCGACACTCATTTAAAAATCCCCTGCCTCGGCCTTTTCCAATGATTGCAAAACCTAATTTATAAAAACTCATAAGAGTTTACACTCCCTTAAAATTATAGTTACTTTTTGAAATTATCTCTCTCTACATTTGGGCATTTTCATTTTAAATGTAAAAGTTTTTCTTAAATCAAAAGTTGACTTTTCACTTTCCCTTCATCTAGTAAACAATTTTGATAAGGCAAATAGATCACAACAAAATGAAAATTTTAGAGTTTATGTACGAAAAAAATATAAAACAATAACAAACGTAAGTAAATAAAATTTATTCACATACCACAAATGAACGCAAAAGTTTAGTTATACAAGTTTTGGAAATTCCTCTAGTTCAACCCCAATAGCTTGGAATTTTATAAGAAGGAGATTTATACACATGTTTTGAATATGGATACGCATGCTCGAAACATGTTAAAGATGTAAATGACCTATCGTTCCAAACCTTTTAAAGAGAATAACTAATGCTCATTAAATTCTCAAGTGAACATGCGATGGGATATTTACCAGAGTCAAACAAGCCATTATTTTGCCCATTTAGAAAAAGCTGACCTATCAATCATAGATGATTGTAAGGTGATTTATCAGTCAATCATGCATAATGGCTATATTTTTCGTAAGAAATGACTTATGGATTCTAAGTCAACACTTAGTTAAAAATCTCCTACCTCCTCCTTTTCCCGATGATTGCTAAACCTTATATATACAAACAAAAAAGAGTTTACAATACCTAAAAATTACAGACATTTTTCAAAATTATCTCTCTCTACATTTGTGCATTTCCATTTTAGATGTATACTTTTTTCTTAAATCAAAACTTGAGTTTTCACTTTCCCTTCATCTCGTAAACAATTTTGATATGGCAAAGATCTCAACAAAATGAAAATTTATGAGTTTATGTATGGAAAAAATTAAAATCTATAATAAATGTAAGTAAATAAAATTTATTCACACTTCACAAATTAACACAAAATTTTTTTTATCCAAGTTTTGGAAATTCCTCTAGTTCAACCCTAATAGCTTGGAATTTTATAAATAAGAGATTTCTACACATGTTTTGAATATGGATATGCATGCTTGAAACATGTTAAAGATGCAAACGACCTATGGATCCAAACCTTTTCAAGAGAATAAAAAATTCTCATTAAATTCTCAAGTGAACGTGTTGTGGGATATTTACTGGAGTCAAACAAGCCATTATTTTGCCTTTTTAAAAAAAGTTGACTTAAAAATCATAGATGATTGTAAGTTGATTTATAGGTCCACCATACGTAAGGGGCTATATTTTTTTGTAAGAAATGAATTATGGATTGGGAGTCAACACTCAATTAAAATTCCCCCGCCTCCCCCTTTTCCAGACGATTGCAAAACCTAATATATTAAAACTAAAAAGAGTTTACAGTCCCATAAAATTACAGTCACTTTTTGGAATTATCTCTCTATACATTTGTGCATTTGCCTTTTAGATGTATACTTTTTTCTTAAATCAAAACTTGAGTTTTTACTTTCCCTTCATCTTGTAAACAATTTTGATAAGGCAAATAGATCACAACAATATAAAAAATTTTGAGTTGATGTATGGAAAATATTTAAAACAATAACAGATGTAAGTAAAAACATTTATTCACACACCACAAATGAAGACAAAAGTTTTATTATGCAAGCTTTGGAAATTCAACTAGTTCAACCCTAGTAGCTTGGAATTTTATAAGAAGGAGATTTCTACACGTGTTTTAAATATGGAAATGCATGCTTGAAACATATAAAAGATGGAAATGACCTATGGATCCAAACCTTTTAAAGAGAATAACAAATGCTCATTAAATTCTCATGTGAACGTGCGGTGGGATATTTACCCGAGTCAAACAAGCCATTATTTTGCCCATTCACAAAAAGTTTGTTGAATTTATGGAAAATTGTTGAATTTATGGAAAAGTGAAATACTTCATTGACATCAATAACACTTTATAATCAGAGTACATGAACCTCTATTTATAATAGAGGAAGAGAGTAGAGTCCAAATATAATAAAATTACCCTTGTCCTAATTACACCCAAACTCTAACACTTAAGGTAAGTCCTAACATAATTAGGTAACTCAATATTGATAAAAGACAAATATAACTTCAACTAAAACTCTTCTAGGTCGTGACCCTAAGATAAAGATACTTTTGTCCATTTACAAAAAGCTGACGTATCAATCATAAATGATTGTAAGTTGATTTATCGGTCAATCATGTGTAACGGGCTATATTTTTTGTAAGAAATGACTTACGGATTGGGAGTCAACACTCAGTTAAAAATCCCCCGCCTCCCCTTTTTCTCCACGATTGCAAAACCATTAATATACAAACTAAAAATATTTTACAATCCCAAAAAATTACGGACACTTTTTGGAATTATCTCTCTCTAAATTTTTTGCATTTCCATTTTTTATGTATACTTTTTTCCTTAAATCAAAACATGAGTTTTCACTTTCCCTTCATCCTGTAAAAAATTTTGATAAGGCAAATAGATCACAAAAAAGTGAAAATTTTAGAGTTTATGTATGAAGAATATTTAAAACAATATCAAATGTAAGTAAAGATAATTTATTCACACACCACAAATGAACACAAAAGTTTTGTTATCATAGTTTGGGAAATTCCACTAGTTCAACCCTAATAGCTTGAAATTTTATAAGAAGGAGATTTATACACGTGTTTTAAATATGGATATGCATGCTTGAAAAAAGTTAAAGAAGAAAATGGCCTTTGGATCCAAACCTTTTAAAGAGAATAACAAATGCTCATTAAATTCTCAAGTGAATGTGCGGTGGGATATTTACCAGAGTCAAAAGAGCTATTATTTTGCCCATTACAAAAAGCTGACCTAACCATCATAGAAGATTGTAAGGTGATTTATCGGTCAATCATGCGTAACGGGTTATATTTATTTTATAAGAAATAGCTTATGGATTGGGAGTCAATACTCGGTTAAAAATCCCCCGCCTCCCCCTTTTCCCGACGATTGCAAAACCTTATATATAAAAACTAAAAAGAGTTGACAATCCTTAAAAATTACAGACAATTTTTGGAATCATCTCTTTCTACATTTATGCATTTCCATTTTAGATGTATACTTTTTTCTTAAATGAAAATTTGAGTTTTCACTTTCCCTTCATCTCGTCAATAATTTATATAAGGCAAATAGATCACAACAAAATAAAAAATTCAGAGTTTATTTAAGTAAAAATTTTTAAAAAATAACAAATATAAGTAAATAAAATTTATTCACACACCATAAATGATCACAAAAGTATTGTTATCCAAGTTTTGGAAATTCCACTAGTTCAACCCTAATAGCTTGGAATTTTATAAGAAGGAGATTTATACAGATGTTTATATTATGAATATGCATGCTTGAAACATGTTAAAGATGTTTATGACCTATGGATTTAAGCCTTTTAAATATAATAACTATTGCTCATTAAATTCTCAAGTGAACGTGCGGTGGGAATTTTGCCTGAGTCAAACAAGCCATTATTTTGCCCATTTACAAAAAGCTGACCTAAAAATCATAGATGATTTTAAGGTGATTTATCATTCAATCATAGATAACGGGCTATATTTTTTGTTAGCAATGACTTATGGATGGGGAGTCAACACGGTAAAAAATCCCCTGCCTCCTCCTTTTCCCAACGATTTCAAAACCTAGTATATATAAACTAAAAAGAGTTTACAATCCCTAAAAATAATAAACACTTTTTGGAATTATCTCTCTCTACATTTTTTTATTTCCATTTTCGATGTAAACTTTTTTCTTTATTCAAAACCAGAGTTTTCACTTTCTCTTCTTCTCATAAACAATTTTGATCAGGCAAAGATCACAACAAAATGAAAATTTAAGATTTTATCTATGGAAAAATTTAAAAACAATAAAAAATGTAAGTAAATAAAATTTATTCACACACAAAAAATTAACACAATTTTTTTTCCAAGTTTGGGAAATTCTACTAGTGCAACCCTAATGTCTTGGAATTTTATAAAAATGACATGTCTACACATTTTTTGAATATGGATATGCATGCTTGAAACATGTTAAAGATGCAAATGACCTATGGATCCAAACCTTTAAATAGAATAACAAATTCTCATTAAATTCTCAAGTGAATGTGTTGTGGGATATTTACCTGAGTCAAACAAGCCATTATTTTGCCTTTTTACAAAAAGCTCACCTAACAATCATAGATGATTATAAGGTGATTTATCGATCAATCATGCATAACAGGCTATAATATCTTGTAAGAAATAACTTTTGGAAATACTTTCCCATATTTTACTATCCCATTGGGGAGTATACTTTCCCTTCATCTCGTAAACAATTTTGAAAAGGCAAAGATCTCAACAAAATGAAAATTTATGAGGTTATATATGGAAAAAAATTAAATCTATAATAAATGTAAGTAAATAAAATTTATTCACACTTCACAAATTAACACAAAATTTTTGTTATCCATGTTTTGGAAATTCCACTAGTTCAACCCTAGTAGCTTGGAATTTTATAAATAGGAGATTTCTACACATGTTTTGAATATGGATATGCATGCTTGAAACATGTTAAAGATCCAATGACCTATGGATCCAAACCTTTTAGAGAGAATAACAAATGCTCATTAAATTCTCAAGTGAACGTGCTGTGGGATATTTACCCGAGTCAAACAAGCCATTATTTTGCCTTTTTTAAAAAAAGTTGGCCTAACAATCAAAGATGATTGTAAGGTGATTTATCGGTCCATCATGCATAACAGGCTATATTTTTTTTTAAGAAATGACTTATGGATTGGGAGTCAACACTCAGTTAAAAATCCCTCGCCTCCCCCTTTTCCAGACGATTGTAAAACCTAATATATAAAAACCAAAAAGAGTTTACAGTCCCATAAAATTACAGTCACTTTTTGGAATTATCTCTCTGTACATTTGAGAAATTTCCTTTTAGATGTATACTTTTTTCTTAAATCAAAACTTGAGTTTTTACTTTCCCTTCATCTCGTAAACAATTTTGATAAGGCAAATAGATCACAAAAAAATGAAAATTTTTGAGTTGATGTATGGAAAAAATTTAAAACAATAACAAATGTAAGTAAAGAAAATTTATTCACACACCACAAATGAAGACAAAAGTTTTATTATCCAAGTTTTGGAAATTCAACTAGTTCAACCCTAGTAGCTTGAAATTTTATAAGAAGGAGATTTCTACACATGTTTTAAATATGGATATGCATGCTTGAAACCTATTAAAGATGCAAATGACCTATGGATCCAAACCTTTTAAAGAGAATAACAAATGTTCATTAAATTCTTATGTGAACGTGCGGTGGGATATTTACCCGAGTCAAACAAGCCATTATTTTGCCCATACACAAAAAGTTTGTTGAATTTATGGAAAAGTGAAATACTTCATTGAAATCAATAACTTGTTGTAATCAGAGTACATGAACCTTTATTTTATAATAGAAGGAAGGAGTAGAGTCCAAATATAATAAAACTACCCTTGTCAATAATACACCCAAACTCTAACACTTAAGGTAAGTCCTAACATAATTAGGTAACTCAATATTGATAAAAGACAAATATAACTTCAACTAAAACTCTTCTTGGTCGTGACCCTAATAAAATTTATTCACACACAACAAATGAACGCAAAAGTTTTGTTATCCAAGTACGGGAAATTCCACTAGTTCAACCCTAATAGCTTGGAATTTTATAAGAAAGAGATTTTTACACATGTTTTAAATATGGATATGCATGCTAAAAATATGTTAAAGATGCAAATTACCTATGGATCCAAACCTTTTAAAGAGAATAACAAATGCTCATTAAATTCTCTAGTGAATGTGCGGTGGGATATTTACCCGAGTCAAACATGTCATTATTTTGCCCATTTACAAAAAGCTGACCTACCAATCATAAATGATTGCAAGGTGATTTAATGGTCAATCATGCCTAACGGGTTATCTTTTTTGTAAGAAATGACTTGTGGATTGGGAGTCAACACTCAGTTAAAAATCCCCTGCCTCCCCCTTTTCCCGATGATTGCAAAACTTAATATATACAAACTAAAAATATTTTACTATCCCTAAAAATTACTGACACTTTTTGGAATTATCTTTCTCTACATTTGTGCATTTCCATTTTAGATGTATACTTTTTTCTTAAATCGAAACTTGAGTTTCCACTTTCCCTTCATCTTGTAAACAATTTTGATAAGGCAAAGATAACCAAAAAATGAAATTTAACAGCTTATGTTTGGAAAAAATTTCAAACAATAATAAATATTAGTAAATAAAATTTATTCACACACCACAAATTAACACAAAATTTTTGTTATCCAAGTTTGGGAAATTCCACTAGTTCAACCCTAATAGCTTGGAATTTTATATAAAGGAGATTTCTCCACATGTTTTGAATATGGATATGCATGCTTGAAACATGTTAAGATGCAAATGACCTATGGATCCAAACCTTTTAAAAAGAATAACAAATGCTGATTAAATTCTCAAGTGAACGTGTTGTGGGATATTTACCCGAGTCAAACAAGCCATTATTTTGCCTATTTACAAAAAGCTGACCTAACAATCATAGATGATTGTAAGGTGATTTATCGGTCAATCATGTGTAACAGGCTATATTTTTTTTTAAGAAATTACTTATGGATTGGGAGTCAACACTCAGTTAAAAATCCCCCGCCTCCCCATTTTCCAGACGATTTCAACACCTAATATATAAAAACTACAAAGAGTGTAAAGTCCCTTAAAATTACCGTCACTTTTTGGAATTATATCTTTGTACATTTGTGCATTTACCTTTGAGTTTTCACTTTCCCTTCATCTCGTAAACAATTTTGATAAGGCAAATAGATCACAATAAAATGAAAATTTTAGTGTTTATGTATGGAAAAAATTTAAAACAATAACAAATGCAAATAAATAAAATTTATTCACGTACTACAAATGAACACAAAAGTTTTGTTATCCAAGTTTGGGACATTCAACTAGTTCACCCCTAATAGCTTGGAATTTTATAAGAAGGAGATTTCAACACAAGTTTTAAATATGGATATGCATGCTTGAAACATATTAAAGATGCAAATGAACTATGGATCTAAACCTTTTAAAGAAAATAACAAATGCTCATTAAATTCTCATGTGAACATGCAGTGGCATATTTACCCGAGTCAAACAAGCCATTATTTTGCCCATTGACAAAAAGTTGACCTAACTATCATAGATGATTGTAAGGAGATTTATTGGTCAAGCAAGCGTAACGGGCTGTATTGTTTTGCAAGAAATGACTTCTGGATTGAGAGTCAACACTCAGTTAAAAATCTCCCACCTCGCCCTTTTCCCAATGATTGCAAAACCTAATATATCAAAATTAAAATATTTTACAATCCCTAAAAATTTCAAACACTTTTGGAATTAACTCCCTCTACATTTGTGCATTTCCATTTTAGATGTAAACTTTTTTCTTAAATAAAACTTGAGAGTTCACTTTCCCTCACCTCCTCCTTTTCCTGACGATTGCAAAACCTAATATATACAAACTAAAAAGATTTTACAATCCCTAAAAATTACGGACACTTTGTGGAATTATCTCTCTCTACATTTGTGCATTTCAATTTTAAAGCTATACTTTTTGCTCAAATCAAAACTTGAGTTTTCACTTGCCCTTGATCTCGTAAAAAAATTTCATAAGGCAAAAAGATCACAACAAAATGAAAATTTTCGAGTTTATGTATGGAAAAATTTTAAACAATAGCAAATGTACATAAAGTAAATTTATTCACACACCAGAAATGAATGTAAAAGTTTTGTTATCCAAGTTGGGAAAATTTCACTAATTCAACCCTAATTGCTTAAAATTTTATAAGAAGAAGATTACTACACATGTTTTAAATATGGATATGCATGCTTGAAACATGTTAAAGATAGAAATGACCTATGGATCCAAACCTTTTAAAGAGAATAAAAAATGCTCATTAAATTCTCAAGTGAACGTGCAGTGGAATATTTACCAAAGTCAAACAAGTCATTATTTTGCGTATTTACAAAAAGCTCACCTAACAATAATAGATGATTGTAAGGAAATTTATCGATCAATCATGTGTAACGGGCTATATTTTTGTAAGAAATGACTTATGGATTTGGAGTCAACACTCAGTTAAAAATCCCCTGCCTCCTCCTTTTCCAATCGATTGCAAAATCTAATATATAAAGACTAAAAAGAGTTTACAGTTCCTAAAAGTTACAGACACTTTTTGAAATTATCTCTCTCTACATTTGTTCATTTCCATTTTAGATGTATAATTTTTTCTTAAATCAAAACTTAAGTTTTCACTTTCCCTTCATCCAGTAAAATATTTGGATGAGGCAAATAGATCACAACAAAATAAAAATTTTAGAGTTTATGTATGGAAAAAATTTAAAACAATAAAAAAATGTACGTAAAGATAATTTATTCACACACCACAAATGAACACAAAAGTTTTGTTATCCAAGTTTGGGAAATTCAACTAGTTCAGCCCAAATAGTTTGGAATTTTATAAAAAGGAGATTTCTAAACATGTTTTGAATATGGATATGCATGCTTGAAACATGTTAAAGATGCAAATGACCTATGGATCCAAACCTTTCAAAGAGAATAACAAATGCTCATTTAATTATCAATTGAGCGTGCTGATGGATATTTACCCGAGTCAAACAAGCTATTATTTTGCCTATTTAGAAAAATCTGACCTAACAATCATAGATGATTGTAAGGTGATTTATCGGTCAATCATGTGTAACGGGCTATATTTTTTGTAAGAATTGACTTATGGGTTGGGAGTCAACACTCAGTAAAAAATCCCCCGCCTCCCCATTTTCTAGATGATTGCAAAACCTAATATATAAAAACTAAAAAGAGTTTACAATCCCTTAAAAGTACAATCAATTTTTGGAATCATTTGGGAATTCCCTTTTAGATGTATACTTCTTTCTTAAATCAAAATTTGAGTTTTCACATTCCATTCATCTTGTAAACAATTTTGATAAGGTAAATAGATTGACAAAATGAAAATTTTAGAGTTTATGTATGGAAAAAATTGAAAACAATAAAAAATGTAAGTAAATAAAATTTATTCACACACGACAAATGAAGTAAAAAGTTTTGTTATCCAAATTTGGGAAATTCAACTAGTTCAACCCTAACAACTTGGAGTTTTATAAGAAGGAGATTTCTACACATGTTTTAAATATGGATATGCATGTTTGACATATATTAAAAATACAAATGACCTATGTATCCAAACCTTTTAAACAGAATAACAAATGCTCATTAAATTCTCATGTGAACGTGCGGTGGGATATTAACCCGAGTCAAACAAGCCATTATTTTTTCGATTGACAAAAAGTTGACCTAACAATCATAGATGATTGTATGGTGATTTATCGGTCAATCAAGTGTTATGGGCTATATTTTTTTGTAAGAAATGACTTATGGATAGGTTGTCAGCACTCAGTTGAAAATCCCCCGCCTTCCCCTTTTCCCAATGATTGCAAAACCTAATATATCAAACTAAAATTGTTTACAATCCCTAAAAATTGTAGACACTTATTGGAATTATCTCTCTCTACATTTGTGCATTTCCATTTTAGATGTAAATTTTTTTCTTAATTCAAAACTTGAGAGTCCACTTTCCTATTCATCTCGTAAACAATTTTGATAAGGCAAATTATTGGAAGACAGGGCCCAAGCCCACGCAACCAAGGAAGATTCACATATTGAAGTGTATTAGAAGATGGGCCCCAGCCCATAAGACCAAGGAAGGCCCATATATATAAGAGTATTATAAGATGGGCCACATGAACAAGGAAGACCCACAAGATGGGCCCAAGCCCATAAGAAGTAGGACCCACAGTGATTACCATGAGCAGGCATCCTTATCACATCAGTTGGTAGATCAAGAAGGACTTCTGGTTCTACTCAAGTTAGTCTTCTAGTTTTTTAGATAGACTTACTTAAATTGAAGAGTTAGAGTTTTAATGTAATTAGGATTGAATGATAAGTTGTAGAAGGACTGTACATCCTCCTCTACTATAAATAGAGGTTCATGTACTCTGATTACAAGAAGTTATTGATGTCAATGAAGTATTTCACCTTTTCATAAATTCAACATGGTACAAGAGCAGATTCTATGAGTTGACTAGGTCAACTCACGGAGGTAATGTGATCTTTTTCTTTAAACCCTAAACCCTAGGTCTAGGTTCATAGTTATTTTTTGGGTCCCTACACCCATAGATTGCTTTGCGTTTTTTACCTCTATACGTAGTTTTAATATTAAAAAATAAATATTTAAGGAAATAAATTTGAGTCTACTTTCCAAATAAAACCTATTTGTTCCAATCAAAGTTATATACAGAGAGATATTGATGTTTCAATGAGCAAAGGTCATATTGAAAAACTGGTTCCAGCAGCAGGAGAAAGCTTCAGCTTTCGAGGTATGTTTTGCTATCAAGAACTAGTCTTTACATGGATAGATATATATAAAAAGAAATATCTGTAAGTCTATTCTTTTACCTATTCAACCAATTTTTTATTAGAGTTATCTACAAAGAGAAATCGATATTTGAAGCAGTAAAGCTCAGATTTAAAAAGAGGTTCGAGTGGCAGTAGAAAGCTTCAAATTCAAAGATATTTTATGCTATCATGAAAGAGACTTTATATGGAGAATTATATATAAAAAGAAAGATCTATTAGTAAATTTTCTTACCTATTCAACCAATTCTCGGTATGATATTTTTATAAGGAGATATTCATCATAGAAGAGTCAATGGTCATTCTATAATAACAAGAGAAACAAAACTTAGTTCGGCCATATGATAGAGACCGAAAACTATCAGATTATTTATCTTCTGGTAATTATATTTGATGAAGAGATGTTATACTTGGATGAAATTTATTTAAGTCTAGTTTCATAAAGAAATAATTTAATGTCAATCTGATCTATATTGAAAGATATATTCGAATTGGAAGAATCAAAGGTGTAGGTATTCTGTTCCATTGAGAATTCGAATTTAAGCCGATTGTTTTGCATCACTGTTTGAGTTGATATATCAAAAAATATCTCAATTCTCCAATGTTGGAGGGCTTATTTATAAATCTCTGTTATTAGGGTTTATTGTTACATCTATGATATTTGGTTCAAGCTGGGATCACTGCCATTACCTCCCAGCTTGAGGGGGAGAAGTACAAGAAGTACAAGAAAGAGTTATTTCATTTCATATGTTGTGAATAATATTATGTGACCAAAATATTCAAGAAAAGGGGAACACAAAAGATGAAGCTTGTGCATCTAAGAAAAAATATTTATATTGGATTATGATTATTTCATGGGTCCTTCTACAAAGTTTATTATTTGGTTCTTGTTATATGTGTTGGAAGATGGTCATGTTATATACAGTTCCTGCTATTATGTCTCTTTGGGGACATTATTATTGAAGAGGATGTGGCCTCATATCATCATTTTTTTTACCCTGTCAAAAAATATCACGTTGGGAAACCATGACGGAGGATACCCTATCCAAAAATATCACGGTTGGGAAACCAAAAAGAGCTCAGTCAAAAAAAAAAAAAAATCACAGTTGGGAAACTATGATAGGCCTTGTCAAAAAATATCACGGTTTGGAAACCATGATAGGCCCTGTCAAAAAATATCACAGTTGGGAAACCATGACAGACGAACTTATTATAACAACTAAGTTATCCCCCCCCCCCCCCCCCCCCCCCCCCCTTGTAATGGCTTTTATGACTCCTGCCACTTGAGAGTCGTTGTCCTGTGGAGGGACACGATGGTGGACACTTCAGAGAAATGCCGATAGACACACTACAAATAGCAGTGGAGTGTGCCCTACATCTAGCATTAGGACTGAATTATGAAGAAATGGCCTACAAGCTAGGAGTGATTTTTACTCTCACTTATATAATGCCACTACCGATAGCAGTGGAGTGTGCCCTACATCCAGCATTAGGATTGGATTATGAAGCAATGGCTTACTAGTTAGGAGTGATTTTTACTCTCACTTATATAATGCCACTACCGATAGCAGTGGAGTGTGCCCTACATCCAGCATTAGGATTGGATTATGAAGCAATGGCTTACTAGTTAGGAGTGATTTTTACTCTCACTTATATAATGCCGCAGGGCCCCAATGAAGGGCACAATAGTGTGAGGGGAAATGTTAAAAGATGAACGCATATTCGAAGATGTGCCATTTTATGAAAATAAAAAAAGTATATTCTATACATCATTTACAGCAAGCTGGGAGTTCATGTTGTTCTCTCACCCCAGACTTGAGGGGGAGTGTTGGAAGACAGGGCCCAAGCCCACCCGACCAAGGAAGACTCACATATTGAAGTGCATTAGAAGATGGGCCCACGCCCATAAGACCAAGGATGACCCACATATATAAGATAAGATGGCCCACATGAACAAGTAAGGCCCACAAGATGGGCTCAAGCCCATAAGAAGTGGGACTCACAATGATTACCATGAGTTGGTATTCTCATCACATCAGTTGGAAGATCAAGAAGGACTCCTAGTTCTACTCAAGTTAGTCTTCTAGTTGTTTAGATAGACTTGCTTAAATTAGACTTACATAAATTGAAGAGTTAGAGTTGTAATGTAATTAGGATTGAATAATAAGTTCTAGAAGGACTCTACATCTTCCTCTACTATAAATAGAGGTTCATATACTCTGATCACTAGAAGTTATTGATGTCAATGAAGTATTTCACTTTTCCATCAATTTAACACAAATGGATCACTAGAAAATGAAAATTTTAGAGTAAATGTATGGAAAAAATTTAAAACAATAATAAATGTAAGTACAGAAAATTTATTCACACACCACAAATGAACGCAAACGTTTTGTTATCCAAGTATGGGAAATTCCACTAGTTCAACCTTAATAACTTGGAATTTTATAAGAAGGAGATTTCTACACATGTTTTAAATATGGATATGCATGCTAAAACATGTTAAAGATGCAAATGACCTATGGATCCAAATCTTTCAAAGAGAATAACAAATGCTCATTAAATTCTCAAGTGAACGTGCGGAGGGATATTTACCCAAGTCAAACATGCCATTATTTTTCCATTTACAAAAAGTTGACCTAACAATCATAGATGATTGAAAGGTTATTTATCGTTCAATCATGTGTAATGGGCTATTTTTTTTTGTAAGAAATGACTTATGGATTGGGAGTCAACACTCAGTTAAAAATCCACCGCCTCCCACTTTTCCCGACGATAGCAAAACCCAATATATACAAACTAAAAAAAATTTACAATCCCTAAAAATTACGAACACCTTTTGGAATTATCTCTCTTTGCATTTGTGCATTTCCACTTTAGATGTATACTTTTTGCTTAAATCAAAAATTGTGTTTTCACTTTCCCTTCACTTCGTAAACAATTTTGATAAGTCAAAGATCACAACAAAATGAAAATTTAAGAGTTTATGTATGGAAAAAATTTTAAAAAATAATAAATGAAAGTAAATAAAATTTATTCACACACCACAAATTAACACAAAATTTTTGTTATCCAAGTTTGGGAAATTCCACTAGTTCAACCCTAATAGCTTGAAATTTTATAAGAAGGAGATTTCTACACATGTTTTAAATATGGATATGCATGCTTGAAACATGTTAAAGATGGGAATGACCTATGGATCCAAACCTTTTAAAGAGAATAACAAATGCTCATAAAATTCTCAAGTGAGTGTGCGGTGGGATATTTACCCGAGTAAAACAAGCTATTAATTTGCCCATTTACAAAAATCTAACCTAACAATCATTGATGATTTTAAGGTGAATTATGGGTCAATCATGTATAACGAGTTATTTTTTTTTTTTTAAGAAATGACTAATGGATTGGGAGTCAACACTCAGTTAAACATCCCCCGCGTCTCCCTTTTCCTGATGATTGCAAAACCTAATATATAAAAACTAAAAAGAGTTTATAGTCCCTTAAAACAACTGTCACTTTTTGGAATTATCTCTCTGTAAATTTCTGAATTTCCCTTTTAGATGTATACTTCTTTCTTTAATTGAAACTTGATTTTTCACTTTCCCTTCATCTCGTAAACAATTTTGATAAGGCAAATAGATCACAAAAAAATGAAAATTTTAGAGTTTATGTATGGAAAAAATTTAAAACAATAACAAATGTAAGTAAAGAAAATTTATTCACACACAACAAATGAAATCAAAAGTTTTGTTATCCAAGTTTGGGAAATTCAACTAGTTCAACCCTAACGGCTTGGAATTTTATAAGAAGGAGATTTCTACACATGTTTTAAATATGGATATGCATGCTTGAAACATATTAAAGATGCAAATGACCTATGTATCCAAACCTTTTAAAGAGAATAACAAATGCTCATTAAATTTTCTTGTGAACGTGCAGTGGTATATTTACCCGAGTCGAACAAGCCATTTTTTTTCGATTGACAAAAAGCTGACCTAACTGTCATGATGATTGTAAAGTGATTTATTGGTCAATCAAGCATAACAGGCTATATTTGTTTGTAATAAATGACTTATGGTTTGGGAGTCAACACTCAGTTAAAAATCCCCCGCCTCCCCCTTTTCCCGACGATTGCAAAATCGAATATATCAAACTAAAATAGTTTACTATCCTAAAACTTACAGAAACTTATTGGAATTATCTCTCTCTACATTTTTACATTTCCATTTTAGATGCAAACGTTTTTCTTAAATCAAAACTTGAGAGCCCACTTTCCCTACATCTCGTAAACAATTTTGATAATGCAAATTGTTGGAAGACAGGGCCCAAGCCCACCCGACCAAGGAAGACTCACATATTGAAGTTTATTAGAAGATGGGCCCAAGCCCATAGGACCAAGGAAGACCAACATATATAAGAGTATTATAAGATGGGGCACATGAATAAGGTAGGCCCACAAGATGGACCCAGGCCCATAAGAGGTAGGACCCACAATGATTACCATGAGCTATCATCCTTATCACATCTATTGGAAGATCAAGAAGGACTCCTAGTTCTACTCAAGTTAGTCTTCTAGCTGTTTAGATAGACTTACTTAAATTGAAGAGTTAGAGTTTTAATGTAAATAGGATTGAATGATAAGTTCAATAAGGACTCTACATCCTCCTCTACTATAAATAGAGGTTCATGTACTCTGATTACAAGAAGTTATTGATGTCAATGAAATATTTCACTTTTCCATAAATTCAACATGGTATCAGAGTAGGTTCTGTGATTTGACTTGGTCAACTCACAGAGGTAAAGTGATCCTTTTCTCTAAACCCTAAACCCTAGGTCTAGGTTTGTAGTTTTTTTTTTTTTTTGTCCCTACACCCGTAGTTTGTTGTGCATTTTTTACCTTTATATGTAGTTTTTTATATTGAAGGAAAGATATTTGAGTCTATTCACAAAATAAAACATATTTGTTCCAATCGGAGTTATATACAGGGAGATATTGATGTTTCAATGAGGGAAGGTCAGATTGCAAACGTGGTTCGAGCAGCAACAGAATGCTTCAGCTTCCGAGGTATGTTTTTCTATCAGGAACTAGATTTACATGGAGAGATATATATCAAAATAAATATATATAAGTCTATTCTTTTACCTATTCAACCAATTTTTTATTTGAGTTATCTACAAAGATAAATCAATATTTGAAGCAGCAAAGGTCGGGTTTAAAAAGACGTTCAAGCAGCAGCAAAAAGCCTCAAATTTAGAGATATTTTATTCTTTCATGAAAGAGACTTTATATGGAGAATTAAATATCAAAAGAAATATATGTAAGTGTATTTTCTTACCTATTCAACCAATTCTTGGTATTATTTTTTTTTAAGGAGATATTGATCTTGGAAGAGTCAATGGTCATTCTGGAAAAATAGGAGAAACAAAACTTAGTCCGGCCATATGACAGAGACCGAAAACTATCAGATTATTTATCTTGTGGCAATTATATTTTATGAAGATTTTTTATACTTGGATGAAATTTATTTAAGTCTAGTTTCAGAAGGAAAAAAATTCATGTCAATCTGATCTATATTGAAAATATATTCGAATTGGAAGAATCAAAGGTCATGCTGGTATTCTGTTACATTAAAAATCCGAATTTAAGCTGATTGTTTTATGTCACTGTTTGAGTTGATATATCAGAAAATATCTCACTTCTCCCATGTCTGAGGGTTTATTTATAAATCTCTGTTATTTTGGCTTATTGCTACATCTATGATATTTGGTTCAAGTTGAGATCACTGTTATTATCTCCCAGCTTGAGGGGGAGAGGTAGAAGAAGTACAAGAAAGACGTATTTTATTTCATATGTTGTGAATAATTTTATGTGACCAAAATATTCTACAAAAGGGGAGCACAAAAGATGAAGCTTGTGCATCTAAGAAAAAATATGATTATAATTATTTCATGGGTCCTTCTACAAAGTTTATTATTTGGTTCGTGTTATATATGTTGGAAGATGGTCACGTTATATACTATTGCTGCTATTATGTCTCTTTGAGGACATTATTATAGAAGAAGAGGTGGCCTCATATCATCTTTTATTTTACCCCGTCAAAAAATATCACGGTTGGGAAACCATGACGAAGGATGCCCTATCAAAAAATATCACAGTTGGGAAACAATGACAGAGGATACCCTGTAAAAAAATATCACTGTTGGGAAACAATGTTAGTTCCTGTCAAAAAATATCACGGTTGGGAAACCATGATGGAGGAACTTATTATTACATATATGTTATCCCCCCCCCCCCCCCCCCCCTTTTATGACTCCTACCACTTGAGAGTAGTTGTCCAGTGGAGGGACACGGCAGTGGACACTTCAGAGAAATGCCGATAGACACACTACCGATAGAAGTGGAGTGTGCCCTACATCCAGCATTAGGACAGGATTATGAAGCAATGGCTTACCGGCTAGGAATGATATTTACTCTCACTTATATAATGCCGCAAGGCCTCAATGAAGGACACAACAACATGAGGGGCAATGCTGACAGATGAAGGCATATTCGAAGATGTGCCATTTTATAAAAATAAAATAAAAATATTCTATACATCATTTGCAGCAAGCTGGGAATTCATGTTGTTCTCTCACCCCCAACTTGAGGGGGAATGTTGGAAGACAGGGCCCCAACCCACCCGATCAAGGAAGACTCACATATTGAAGTGTATTAGAAGATGAGCCCAAGCCCTTAAGACCAAGGAAGGCCCACATATATAAGAGTATTATAAGATAGGCAACATGAACAAGGAAGGCCCACAAGATGAGCCCAAACCCATAAGAAATAGGACCCACAATGATTACCATGAGCTGGCATCATTATCACATTAGTTGGAAGATCAAGAAAGACTCCTAGTTCTACTCAAATTAGAATTTTAGTTGTTTAGATAGACTTACTTAAATTGAGGAGTTAGAGTTGTAATGTAATTAGGATTGAATGATAAGTTCTATAAGGACTCTACATCCTCCTCTACTATAAATAGAGTTCAAGTACTTTGATTACAAGAAGTTTTTTATGTCAATGAAGTATTTCACTTTTCCATAAATTCAACACAAATAGATCACTAGAAAACAATTTTAGAGTTAATGTATGGAAAAAATTTAAAACAATACCAAATGTAAGTAAAGAAAATTTATTCACACACCACAAATGAACGCAAAAGTTTTGCTATCCAAGTATGGGAAATTCCACTAGTGCAACCCTAATGGCTTGGAATTTTATAAGTAGGAGATTTCTATATAAGTTTTAAATATGGATATGCATGCTAAAAACATGTTAAAGATACAAATGACCTATTGATCCAAACCTTTTAAAGAGAATAACAAATGCTTATTCAATTCTCAAGTGAACGTGCGATGAGATATTTACCCGAGTCAAATATGCCATTATTTTGCCCATTTACAAAAAGCTGACCTAACAGTCATGGATGATTGTAAGGTGATATATCAGTCAATCATGTGTAACGGGCTATATGTTTTGTATGAAATGACTGATGGATTGGGAGTCAACACTCAGTTAAAAATCCCCCGCCTCCCCCTTTTCCAGACGATTGCAAAACCTAATACATACAAACTAAAAATATTTTACAATCCCTAAATATTACGGACAATTTTTGGAATTATCTCTCTCTACATTTGCGCATTTCCATTTTAGATGTATACTTTTTTCTTAAATCAAAATTTGAGTTTCAATTTCCCTTCATCCCGTAAACAATTTTGATAAGGCAAAGATCACAACAAAATGAAAATTTAAAAGTTTATGTAAGGAAAAATTTTAAAAAAAATAACAAATGAAAGTAAATAAAATTTATTCACACACCACAAATTAACACAAAAATTTTGTAATCAAAGTTTGGCGAATTCCACTAGTTGAACCCTAATAGCTCTGAATTTTATAAAAAGTAGATTTTTGCACATGTTTTGAATATGCATGCTTGAAACATGTTAAAGATGCAAATGACCTATGGATCCAAACCCTTTAATGAAAATAACAAATGCTCATTAAATTCTCAAGTGAACGGGCTGTGGGATATTTACCCGAGTCAAACTAGCCATTATTTTGCCTAATTACAAAAAGGTTACCTAACAATCATAGATGATTGTAAGGTGATTTATCAGTCAATCATGTTTGTCGGGCTATATTTTTTGTAAGAAATGACTTACAGATTGGGAGTCAACACTCATTTAAAAGTCCCCTGCTTCCCCAATTTCCAAACGGATTGCAAAACCTAATATATAAAAACTAAAAAGAGTTTACAGTCCCTTAAAATTACAATCACATTTTGGAATTATCTCTCTGTACATTTGTACATTTCCCTTTTAGATGTATACTTTTTTCTTAAATCAAAACTTGAGTTTTCACTTTTCCTTCATCTCGTAAACAATTTTGATAAGACAAACAAATCACAATAAAATGAAAATTTTAGAGTTTATGTATGGAAAAAATTTATAACAATAACAAATGTAAGTAAAGAAAATTTATTCACACACCACAAATGAAGACAAAAGTTTTGTTATCCAAAGTTTGGGAAATTCAACTAATTCACCCCAAATAGCTTGGAATTTTTTAAGAAGAAGATTCTACACATGTTTTAAATATGGATATGCATGCTTGAAACATATTAAAGATGCAAATGACCTATGGATCCAAACTTTTTAATGAGAATAAAAAATTCTCAATAAATTCTCATGTGAATGTGCGGTGAGATATTTACCCGAGTCAAACAAGCCTTTTTTTGCCCATTGACAAAAATCTGACTTAACAATTATAGGTGAATGTAAGGTGATTTATTGGTCAATCATGGTAACGGGCTATACTTTTTGTAAGAAATAACTTATGGATTAGGAGTAACCACTCATTGAAAAATCCCCAGCCTCCCCTTGTTCCCGACGATTGCAAAACCTAATATGTAAAAACTAAAAAGAGTTTACATTCCCTAAAAATTACATGCACAACTTGAAATTATTTATCTCTACATTTTAGCATTTCTATTTTAGATGTATACTTTTTTCTTAAATTCAAAATTGAGTTTTAACTTTCCATTGATCTTGGAAACAATTTTGTTAAGGCAAATAGATCACAACAAAATGAAAATTTTAGAGTTTATGTGTGGAAAAAATTTAAAGCAATAACAAACATAAGTAAATGAAACTTATTCACACACCATAAATGAACGCAAAAGTTTAGTTATCCAAGTTTGGGAAATTCCACAAGTTCAACCCTAATATCTTCGAATTTTATAAGAAGAGATTTCTACACATGTTTTAAATATGGATATGCTTGCTTGAAACATATTAAAGATGCAAATGACCTATGGATCCAAACCTTTTAAAGAGAATTACAAATGTTCATTAAATTCTCAAGTGAACATGCTGTGGGATATTTACCCGAGTCCAACAAGCCAATATTTTGCCAATTTATAGAAAGCTGACCTATCAATCATAGATGATTGTAAGGTGATTTATCGGCCAATCATGCGTAACGTGCTATATTTTTTGTATGAAATACTCAGTAAAAAATCCCCCGCCTCCCCCTTTTCCCGAGGATTGCAAAACCTAATATATACAAACTAAAATGATTTTACAATCCCTAAAAATTACGGACACTTTTTGGAATTATCTCTCTCAACATTTGTGCATTTCCATTATAGATGTTTACTTTTTTCCTAAATCAAAAATTGAGTTTTCACTTTCCCTTCATCTCGTAAACAATTTTGACATGGCAAAAACATCACAACAAAATGAAAATTTTAGAGTTTATGTATGGAAAAAATTTAAAACAATAACAAATGTAAGTAATGAAAATTTATTGACACTGCACAAATGGACGCAAAAGTTTTGTTATCCAAGTATGGGAAATTCCACTAGTTCAACCTTAGTAGCTTGGAATTTTATAAGAAGGAGATTTTTACACATATTTTAAATTTGGATATGCATGCTTGGAACATGTTAAAGATGCAATAACTTATGGATCCAAACCTTTTAAAGAGAATAACAAATGCTCATTAAATTCTCAAGTGAACAAGCGGAGGGATATTTACCCGAGTCAAACAAGCCATTATTTTTCCCATTTACAAAAGCTGACCTAACATTCTGAAATGATTGTTAGGTGATTTATCAGTCAATCATGTGTAACGGGCTATATTTTTTGTAAGAAATGACTTAAGCATTGGGAGTCACTACTCAGATAAAAATCCCCCGCCTCCCACTTTTCCCAACGATTGCAAAACCTAACATATAAAAACTAAAAAGAGTTTAAAATCGCTAAAAATTACAGACACTTTTTGGAATGATCTCCCTCTACATTTGTGCATCGCCATTTTAGATGTATACTTTTTTTTTAAATCAAAACATGAGTTTTCACTTTCCCTTTATCCCGTAATAATTTTGATAAAGCAAATAGTTCAAAAAAAAATGAAAATTTAAGATTTTATGTGTGGAAAAAATTTAAAACAATAACACATGTCAGTAAATAAAATTTATTCACGCACCACAAATTAACACAAAATTTTGGTTATCCAAGTTTGGGAAATTATATTAGTTCAACCCTAATAGCTTGGAATTTAATAAAAAGGAGATTTATACACATGTTTTGAATATGGATATGCATGCTCGAAATATATTAAAGATGCAAAGGACCTATGGATCCAAACCTTTTAAAGAGAATAACAAATTCTCATTAAATTCTCAAGTCAACATGCGGTGGGATATTTACTCGAGCCAAATAAGCCATTATTTTGCCCATTTAAAAAAACCTGACCTAACAATCCTAGATGATTGTAAGGTGATTTATTGGTCAATCATGGTAACGGGCTATACTTTTTTTAAGAAATGACTTATGGATTGGGAGTCAATACTCATTTAAAAATTCCTAGCCTGCCCTTTTTCCCGATGATTGCAAAACCTAATATTTCAAAACTAAAAAGAGTTTACAATCCCAAAAAATTACAGACAATTTTTGAAACTATCTCTCTCTACATTTGTGCATTTTCATTTTAGATGTAAATTTTTTTCTTAAATCAAAACTTGAGATTTCATTTTCCATTCATCTCGTATACAATTTTGTTAAGGCAAAAAAATCACAACAAAAGAAAAATTTTAGAGTTTATGTATGAAAAAAATTTAAAACAATAACAAACGTAAGTAAATAAAATTTATTCACACACCACAAATGAACACAAAAGGTTTGTTATCAAAGTTTGGGAAATTCCACTTGTTCAACCCTAATATCATGGAATTTTATAAGAAGGAGATTTCTACACTTATTTTAAATATGGATATGCTTGCTTCAAACATATTAAAGATGCAAATGACCCTTGGCTCCAAACCTTTTAAAGAAAATTACAAATGCTCATTAAATTCTCAAGTGAACGTGTGGTGGGATATTTACCAGAGTCAAACAAGCCATTATTTTGCCCATTTACAAAAAGGTGACCTATGAATAATAGATGATTGTAAGGTGATTTATCAGTCAATCATATGTAATGTGCTATATTTTTTGTACGAAATGACTTATGGATTGAGAGTCCGCACTCATTTAAAAATTCCAAGCCTCCCCCTTTTCCCGACGATTGCAAAACCTAATATATACTAACTAAAAAGATTTAACAATCCCTTAAAATTACAGACATTTTTTGGAATTATCACTCTCTACATTTGTACATTTCCATTTTAAATCTATACTTTTTTCTTATATCATAACTTGAGTTTTCACTTTCCCTCCATCTCGTAAACAATTTTGATAAGGCAAAAATCAACAAAATGAAAATATTAGAGTTTATGAATGGAAAAAATTTAAGACAATAAAAAATGTAAGTAAATAAAATTTATCCACACACCAAAAATGAACGCAAAAGTTTAGTTATCAGTATTTGGGAAATTCCACTAGTTCAACCCTAATAGCTTGGAATTTTATAAAAAGGAGATTTCTACACATGTCTTAAATATGGATATGCATGTTTGAAACATATGAAAGATTCAAATGACCTATGGATCCAAACCTTTTAAAGAGAATTAAAAATATTAATTAAATTCTCAAGTGAACGTGCAGTGGAATATTTACCGAAGTCAAACAAGCCATTATTTTTCCCATTTACAAAAAGCTAACCTATCAATCATAGTTGATTGAAAGGTGATTTATCGGTCAATCATGTGTAACGGACTTTATGTTTTTTAAGAAATGACTCACGAATTGGGAGTCAACACTCAGTTAAGAATCCCCTGCCTCCCCCTTTTCCCGATGATTGCAAAACCTAATGTATACAAACTAAAAAGATTTTACAATCCTTAAAAATTACAGACACTTTTTGGAATTATCACTTTCTACATTTTTGCATTTCCATTTTAGATGTATACTTTTTAATTAAATCAAAACTTGAGTTTTCACTTTCCCTTCATCCCGTAAACAATTTTGATAAGGCAAATAGATCACAAAAAAATGAAAATTTTAGAGTTTATGTATGGAAAATTTTTAAAACAATAACAAATCTAAGTAAAGAAAATTTATTCACACACCCAAAATGAACACAAAAGTTTTGTTATCATAGTTTGGGAAATTCCACTAGTTCAACCCTAATAGCTTGGAATTTTATAAAAAGGAGATTCCTACATATGTTTTGAATAAGGATATGCATGCTTGAAACATGTTAAAGATAAAAATGACCTATGGATCCAAACCTTTTAAAGAGAATAACAAAAAGTTGTGGGATATTTACCCGAGTCAAACAAGCCATTATATTTCCTATTTACAAAAAGCTGATCTAACAATCATAGATGATTGTAAGGTGATTTATCGGTCAATCATGCGTTATGGGCTATATTTGTTTTGTAAGAAATGACTTATGGATTGTCAACCAACACTCAGTTAAAAATCCCTTGCCTCCCCCTTTTCCAGACAACTGAAAAACCTAATATATAAAATCAAAAAACTTTTTATAGTCCCTTAAAATTACTGTCTTCTTTTGGAATTATCTCTCTGTGCATTTGTGCATTTCCATTTTAGATGTATACTTTTTTCTTAAATAAACACATGAGTTTTCACTTTCCCTTCATCTCGTAAACAATTTTGATAAGTGAAATAGATCAGAACAAAATGAAAATTTTAAAGTTTATGTATGGAAAACATTTATAGCAATAACATATGTAAGTAAAGAAAATTTTTTCACACACCATAAATGAATACAAAAGTTTTGTTATCCAAGTTTACGAAATACAACTAATTCAACCCTAATAGCTTGGAATTTTATAAGAAGGTGATTTCAACACATGTTTTGAATATGGATATGCATGCTTGAAACATGTTAAAGATGCAAATGACCTATAGATCCATACCTTTTAAAGAGAATAAGAAATGCTCATTAAATTCTCAAGTGAACGTGCGGTGGGATATTTACCCAAGTCAAACAAGCCATTATTTTGCCCATTTAAAAAAGCTGACCAAACAATCCTAGATGATTTAAAGGTGATTTATTGGTCAATCATGGTAACGGGCTATACTTTTTGTAAGAAATGACCTATGGATTTGGAGTCAACACTCATTTAAAAATTCCCAGCTTCCCCATTTTCCCGACGATTGAAAAACCTAATATATAAAATCTAAAAAGAGTTTACAATCCCTAAAAATTACAGACACTTTTTGGAATTATCTCTCTCTACATTTATGCATTTCTATTTTAGATGTGTACTTTTTTCTTAAATCAAAACCTGAGTTTTCACTTTCCCTGCATCTCATAAAAAAATTTTCTCAGCCATATAGATCAGATCAAAATGAAAATTTTAGAGTTTTTGTATGGAAAAAATTTAAAACAATAACAAATGTAGGTAAAGAAAATTTATTCACACACCACAAATGTACACATCAGTTTTGTTATCCAAGTTTGAGAAATTCAACTAGTTCAACCCTAATGACTTGGAATTTTATAAGAAGGAGATTTGTACACATGTTTTGAATATGGATATGCATGGTTGAAACATGTTAAAGATGAAAATGACCTATGGATTCAAACCTTTTGAAGAGAATAACAAATGCTCATTAAATTCTCAAGTAAACGTGCGGTGGGATATTTACCCGAGTCAAACAAGCCATTATTTTTCCCATTTATAAAAAACTGACCTCACAATCCTAGATGATTGTAAGTTGATTTATATGTCATTCTTGGTAACTGTCTATACTATTTGTAAGAAATGACTTATGGATTGGGAGTCCGCACTCATTTAAAAATTCCTAGCCTCCTGTTTTTCCTGACGATTGCAAAACCTAATATATAAAAACCTAAAACTCTAATGATGCCAAACCCTATTTAGAGGGTAGAAAAATAGAAGAAAGAGAAGCATTGAATAAGGTTAAACAGGGTTTGAAGTTCTCCTTGACGAGCTTTAAGAGGGGCCTTCCCTCCTTCATTCCGAGAAAGGGTAGAGGTTTCCCCAATCCCCAACCCGAGAGCAAACTCTAAAGAGGTGCTTTAGCCTCTAATCCAGCAAGGGCAGGATTAGGGACACCTAATCTCTCAGACGTGAATATCAGTACCTTGCCAAGAGGGTCCTTACCCTCTCAGCAATGAGCAAACAAGGGTTTAACCCCCATACTGGCCAAGAGTAGCAAGGGTTCTGTTAAGCACCAAGCCAATACTACCTAAAAGACCGGCCAGTTAGGAGCGGAAGGCATAGGTACTTAACCCAAGATCCAACTATCTGACGCACTGTGATTGCTGTCCCATAATAGTACTCCCACCGTTATGAGCCGACGACCACGGCGGCCTAATGAAACTGGCCCAACCGCAGCGACACTGGCCCAACCGCAGCCTACTAGTAATTTTAATCTAGCTTATGTGACCTACCAGTAATTTTAATCCAGCCTCTGCGTACCCCAGGAATTGAACTCGCAACGTGGCGCCCGCTCTGATACCAAATGTTAAGCACCTAGCCAATACTACCCAAAAGTCCGGCCTATTAGGAGTGGAAGGCATAGGTACTTAAGCCATGATCCACCTGTTTGATGCACTGTGATTGCTATCCCATAACAGGTTCCCAACCCTTACTGAGAAAAACCAAGAAAGGAGACTCCTTTTCAGTCTTATCGAGAACAGCCAAAGAAAACAGTCTCCTTTTCATCCTTACCGAGAGCAGCAACTCTATTACAGTACTGGATTCACAAATCCCACGCTGAGTTACTCGATCCATGGCTAGGGACTATAACAACTTGGTATCAGAGCAGGGTAACACGAGGGAGCCCAGCAATGGTGACTTAAAAGAGTTGATGATCAGAGGACAGCAGGCACAGAAAGAAAACTAAGCAGAGAATGAAAGAAATTTTGCCATAATCATGGAGAAGTTGGGACAAATTTCAAATATTATTCTCCAGATTGATAGACTTTCTGGAATGGTGGGAAATATTACGGTTGGAAGAAATTCAACCCTAGAGCAAAAAGGAGAGGACAACTCACAAAACAGAGGGAGAGTCCAGTTTATAGGGCGCACTGGCTTTCCTAGCCAAATGGGAAATTTCAACCAAGGAGGAGGCACTGTACCAAGGTATATAAAACTTGACTTCCCTACTTTTAATGGGTCAGATGACCCCTTGATTTTGTTACATAGGTGCGAAAAACGTTTTACCCATCAAAGAACATCATAAATTGATAAGGTGGGATTGGCCGCCTTCCACATGCTCAGTGAAGCACAACTCTGGTTTCATCAAGTAGAGTTGGATAGATTGGTGCTGGATTGGGAAGATTTTAAGGAGTTATGCACTATTCGGCTCGGTCATCCAGGCAATAGTAACCCTTGGGGGATTTGGTGTTGTTACGACAAACTGGCCTGATGGAACTATATCAAAAACAGTTCCAAGAAAAATTGGCACGAGCCAATCGGATGGCTCGCTTAGACCAGCAGGTCAATTTATTTACTAAAGATCTTACTGAGTCATTAAGGCTAGAGGTGGAGCTCCATGCACCTATTGACTTAGCTTGAACAATCAATCTAGCTCGCGCACTGGAACTTCGACAAAAAGTTCAAAACAAGAGACCAGCTTGGCAAGGGGAACGGAATACTTCCAATAGCTAGCAAGGGAGGCACAACACTAACCCTTAGATAGCATCTTCAACAGGGCAACAGGTCAAAAATCATCCCAGTATTATTCCTTCAACAGATACACGACCCAACAACCCGCCCACCCAGTATATTGAAAAATTAACTAGTGTGGAGATGGCTGACCGTAGGGCAAAGAACTTACGTTACAACTGTGATGAAACATACAGGGTAGGTCATCAGTGTAAAAGGTCTTTCTGGTCAAAGGTCAATGAAATCACAGAACCACAACAGCTTGATGATCCTACTGAGGAGGATCCACCAGAAATCTCGTTGCATGCCATTACAGGACAAAAATTCTCCAAAACTATGCAAGTCCGCACTAGGGTGATGGACCAGGACCTTGTCAGCCTTGTAGATTCGGGAAGTACACATAACTTTCTCAGTTGGACCACTGTTCAACACCTTCAACTACAAATACTTCCACACTCAATAGCAACAGTTTCAGTTGCCAATGGATAAAAAGTTCCTAGCTCCGGTATCAGTAAAAACGTAAAATTCTCAATCGGTACGACTTTCTTTCATTCGGAATTTTTTGTCATACCTCTAGCTGGGTTCGATATTGCATTGGGTACTAAATGGCTGCAAACATTAGGCCCTATTTTATGGGATTTTACTGATTTAATTATGAGTTTTGAAATGGGTGGACAACAAGTACTATTACAGGGTAGTCACGTGGACAAGCCACATCACATTCATATCATTCACACACAAGACAATCTCCTAGATGAATTCTCGGACTTGTTCCAAGAGCCCTCCGGGATGCCTCCCTTAATGCACTGTGACCATCGTATATGTTTACAATAGGGCTCAGAAGTGGTGGTCGTTCGACCATATCGGTACCCACACCTCCAAAAAGATGAAATTGAAAGATAATGCCAAGGTATTCTATAGCAAGGCCTTATTTGCAGCAGCTGTTCACCATTTTCATCACCACTCCTCCTCGTTAAGAAACATGATGGTACATGGAAATTTTATGTCGATTATCCGGATTTGAATGCCCAAATTCTGAAAGATAACTTTCCTATTTTTGTGGTGGAGGAGCTTTTAGATGAATTGCATGGGTCATATATATTCACCAAATTGGACTGTCGCTCCAGATATCATCAAGTTAGTATGCATCCAGACAACATCAAGAAAACTGCCTTCCACACTCATCATGGCCACTTTGAATGTGTGGTCATGCCATTTGGATTATCCAACGCCCCATCCACATTCCAGGCATTAATGAATGAGGTATTCTGCAATTATCTTTGCAAATTTGTACTTGTTTTCTTTGATGACATATTCATTTACAGCCAGTCTGGACATCATCATTTAGAGCATTTAAGATTGGTATTTCAACTGTTACGTGCCCATCAATTATATATAAAGAAATCGAAATGCTCATTTGTGAATCACACGTGGCCTATCTCGGCCATATTATTTCCCATGATGAGGTCACAGTTGATTCAGAGAAAATTCAAGCCATTGCCGATTGACCGCAACCTATGAATACCTCTGCTTTGAGAGGGTTTCTGGGATTGGCAGGATATTATAGAAAATTTATTAGGAACTATGGACCGATAGCAGCACCATTGTACAATCTCCTCAAGAAAAATTTCTTTATTTGGAATGATCAAGTCACACAGTTCTGCAACTTTCCAATTTTTAAGATTTATTTGAGGTCGAGTGTGACACATTAGGTGGGGGCATTGGGGCCGTTCTACAATAGCACTTTCACCCTATTTCATATTTCAGCCGACAGCTGGCAGTACGACATCACAAATTGACAGCATATGAACGTGAGTCAATCGAGTTGGCAGAAGTTGTCCAACATTGGCAGCCGTACTTATGGAGTCATGCCTTTCTTATTCGTACTGATCATTACATCCTTAATTATTTTCTAGAGCAGTGACTCATGACTTCTCCTCAACAACATTGGATCAGGAAATTGATGGGATTTGACTTTACAGTGGAATACCGCACAGGCAGGTTAAACAAGGCGGTCGATGTCTTCTCACAATGTTTGGAGACTACGTCACTTCTATATGCTATCAGCCAACCTTGTTTTATTCTTTTAGACTTGTTCAAGGAGGAAAATTCCAACAATCCGGTTCTTCTCGATATGCACAAGAAAATTATAGAGGGGGCCTTGGACTCTAGATGGACCATTCAGGATTCTCTTGTTTATTACAAATTGTGATTATATATCGTACACACTTCGAATTTGGTTTCAGCCATCATCTCTCTATACCATGACAGCACTCATGAAGGCATCTAGAAAACATTGCATCGCATTCGAGTGGATTTCTATTGGCAGGCTATGAAGACTTCCATTGCTACATATGTATCATCCTATCCGGTGTCTCAACGTAACAAGGCCGAACACTTAAGTCCTGCGGGTTTTCTGGAGCCTTTGGCACTTCCTACACTAGTGTGGGCCGATATTTCTATGGACTTTGTTGAAGGGCTTCCACAATCTTTCGGCAAGTCGATATTATTTGATATGGTGGATTGGTTCCCCAAGTATGCTCAGTTTATCCCCATGGCACACCCATATACAGCATCCATAGTGGTGCAGATATTTCTCGAGCATATTGTTCATTTACATGGTATTCCCAAATCGATTGTCAATGATCATGATGTGATATTTACCAGCACTTTTTGGTGTGAATTGTTTCGTCTATGCGGCACCAAGTTGAAGTTCTCACCATCCTATCATCCTCAAACAGACGGCCAAACAGAGGTAGTCAACTGCATTGCGGAAATGTATCTCCGGTGTCTAGTGGGTGATCATCCTAAAAACTAGGTTCAATGGCTACCGTGGGCGGAATATTTTTAGAAAACTTCCTTCCACACTGTTTTACAACCTACTCCTTTCAACGTTCTCTATGGCAGAGATCCTCCTCAGCTTCTCTCGTATACTTCGAGTGCCACCCGCATGGACTCTATTGATCAAGCACTCATTGAATGGGACCAGGTGCTACAGAATATTTTGGATCGCCTCCTCAAAGCACAAGTTTGTATGAAGGACTTCTACAACAAGGGGCACTAGAATATCCCATACAAGGAAGGTGACTATGTCTAGTTACGACTCCATCCTTACCGCCAACACTCACTAACAGGCCAACACCATCATAAACTTTCTCCAAAGTACTTTGGACCTTTCTCTATTATTCAACGCATTGGACCACTCACCTATCAATTGCAACTTCCCGCTACGGCAAAACTTCATGATGTGTTCCATGTCTCCTTACTTAAACCGTTTAAGGGTCCTACATCAATTTTGTCCCTTCCTCTGGTGGACAATGGATGGGTTATTCTTACTCCAGCTACGGTATTGTGTGCTCATTGTGTTAATGACCAATAGGAGATTTCAATACAATGGAAGGACACCGAACAAGAGGCAGCTACATGGGAACAGTTGGCCAACTTCAAATAGGTCTACCCAACTTACGAGCTTGAGGACAAGCTCTTTCTCCATGGAGGAGGGGGGGCTGATGTTGATGACTCAATATCTCACCGAGTCACCCAAAGGAGGCGGCAATGACTCACTAAGTTAATTACTTTTAAATTTCATATTTTATATTGTTTTAATATATTTTTTTCATTAAGTATGTAAGGATCCATGTCATAGGGACAGATTTGTCAATTTATGCCCTAAAACTCTAATGACCTCAAACCCTATTTAGAGGGTATAGAAATAGAAGAAAGAGAATCATTGAATAAGGTTAAACATGGTTTGGAGTTCTACTTGATGAGCTCTAGGGTTTCAGAGGTCTCTCTTGATTTGGTTTTATTCTCTTCCCTTTTGAATTCTGTTTGCATTGATCTTACCGAATTAAAGAGGAAAGGATTGATGTTGTTTCCGAGTTCACTTAGAGGTTGTAGCCTCCCCTTCGTCCACAACAGCAAGTGGGGCCTTCCCTCCACTCCAAGAAATGGTATGGGTTTACCCAATCCCCAACCCGAGAGCAACCTCTAAAGAGGTGCTTTAGCCTCTTAATCTGGCAAAGGCAGGATTAGGGACACCTAATCTCTCGGACATGAATATCAGTAACTTGCCAAGAGGGTCCTTTGTTATGGTCCTGGGTTATGTGACTATGTCTTCCGCTCCTAACAGGTCGGTCTTTTGGGTAGTATTGGCTAGGTGCATAACATTTGGTATCAGAGCTAGCGCTACGTCGCGAGTTCGAATCCCGGAGGTGGCGACTACAGAGGGGGAAACCCAGCGAAAGGAGCAACCAGAGTGTGCTTCCCTCACCAATGGGCTACCGCTATATGCGGAAGGGGCGACCTGAGTGTGTTCCCACACCATGGGCCGTCGCTAGAGTTGGCCGTTGCAAGTGGGCTGTCATGGACGTCGGCTCTCACGAGCGTGGGTGTGATATTATGGTCATGGGTTATGTACCTATGTCTTCCGCTCCTAACAGGCCGGTCTTTTGGGTAGTATTGGCTAGGTGCATAACATCCTTACCCTCTCAGCAGCGAGCAACAAGCCGAGAGTAGCAAGGGTTCCCAACCCTTACCGAGAAAAATCAAGAAAGGAGACTCCTTTTCAGTCTTACCGAGAACAGTCAAAGAAAAGAGCCTTCTTTTCATCCTTACTGAGAGCAGCAACACTATTACAGTGCTGGATTCACAAATCCTATGCCGAGTTACTCGATCCATGGCTAGGGACCATAACAATAGTTTGTTGGAAGATAGGGCCCAAGCTCACACGACCAAGGAAGGCCCACATATCCAAATGTGTTAGAAGATGGACCCAAGCCCATAAGATCAAGGAAGACCCACATCCAAGAGATATAGAAGACGGGCTCAAGGCCCATAAATCAAGGAGAAGGCCCATTGGCCCACATACAATGATGGTAGGATGGTAAATAAAGAGTTATCTCATAGAGATGGCATTGATGTAATTAGATTAAAGTTCCAAGGTTAAAACTCTAAATCCTAAACCCTAAGTTCAAGGGTATTATTGTAATACAGTAGTTTCATTATTTTATAAATAGTGCTTCAGGAGGAGGGTTAAATCATCAAGTCTTCTTCCTCTAGTTTTCTTAGCCCAAGCATACACGACCAAGGAAGACTCACATATCAAAGTGTATTAGAAGATGGGCCCAATCCCATAAGACCAAGGAAGACCCATGCATCCAAGAGAGATTGACGATGGGCCCAAGGCAAACAGATCAAGGATAAGGCCCATATGCCCACATACATTGATGGTAGGATCGTAAATAAAGGGTCATCTCATAGAGATGATATTGATGCAATTAAGTTAAAATTACAGGTTAAAACCCTAAACCCTAAGTTCAGGGTATTATTCTAATACAGTAGTTTCATAAATTCATAAATAGAGCTTCAGGGGGAGGGTATCGAATAATCAATTCCATAACCTCCAGTTTCTCCCAATGGGTTTCTTTCCCTTTTTCTCCATGAACTAAATCCATAGAGTCCTGAAAATCAACATGGTATTAGAGCTTTGATTTTCAGGACTCGTAGTATGGTTTTCAATATTTGAGAAACCCATTATTTTCTTTTTTGTTTTGAAGTTTTTTTTTTGGATTTTTTTTTCAGGAAATCCATAGAGTCCTGAAAATCAACATGGTATTAGAGCTTCGTTCACAGTTGATTGCTTGGGAAACTGCTCAATTTGCAAGTAGCTATTGAAAAAAAAAATAGAAATTTGTTAGTATAGAATGTTTGAGTTCTTGCCTGAATCAGACAACGAAATAGACGCGAAAACTCTGATCTCTGGCCAAAGCTCAATGAGTAGCAGCGACCAATGCAGTAGTTTCAGCCGCTTGTCTTTTGACGTTTTTAAGATTCCGCTGGCTTCGCCGCCAGAAAGTCTCTACGCGAAGTCTCACCGCTCGTCGGACTCGGCGTGGGTGGAGATATGCTCCGCCTCCATCGGGAAGAAGGACGGCCTCAATTTTAAAGACTTCAAGCTTGTGCGACACATCAGTAGCGGGGACATTGGTCACGTTTATCTCTTCTGCCTCCGGAGCTCGGAGAGCAGTTTTTATGCCATGAAGGTCGTCGACAAGGAGGCGTTGGCGTTGAAGAAAAAACCCGTGAGAGCGGATATGGAGAGGAGTATTCTCAAGACGCTCGACCATTAACCGTGCCCGGCATGCTCCTCTCCTCGTCCCTTCTCGTCTCTTTGGCCTCTCTTCTTCGTGATCTCCTGCCGAGTTGCCGTTGTCGGAGAAGACAACTCTGCGCTGGCCGAAGACGATGACAGTTTGAACAAAAAAAATTTCTCTGCCCGAGCCGCGTACTCCGTCCAGAATTCTGTTTTCGGCGAGTTGTCTTCATCACCAAATCCATCACAGCGTCGGCGTCTGGGAAGAAGATGTACTGCTGCTACATTTTTTTTTCTGTCATTCTCTGTTCCGCCGCAGGGAAAGACGACCTGCTGTTGCCGGAGAAGACGAAGTCGAGTTGGAAAATTTCCTTGCGAGCTCCCGTCGAGCTCTGTTTCCGTCGAAGAAGCCGCGGAGGAACACGAATGTTTCACTATTCGCATAGTTCATGTTTCCTAAAGTTAGGAAACATGAATTAATCACCGATATGGCGAGCAGACGCAACCTGGACTCGGCCAAGCCTGTTCAGCGCGCCCGAGTCAACTCGGACCAACATGCCAAGTTCCCAGCCGACCACTCTTTCAACACCAGCAGACCGAGTCAACCCAGACCAACTCGGGCCTAGTCAACTTGGGTTCGGGTCAACCTGACTCGGGCCACTTATTTTCTACCTCAATATGTGTGCCCAAGATTTCGGCGTGACTCGATAAAATTTTTCCTCTGGCTGGATTATTAATTTTGAAGAATTGATAGATTATTCTTTGGTCAACATATTATTTAGAACATATATATCAATTAGATTATTTCATGGGTCAATTTTACAAGGATTATTTTGGGTCATGTTACATGGGTCCAAATCAAGCCCATTTCAGCGGCTGCTATTGTGTCTTTTTTAATGAGACATTATTAATGAAGAAGAGGTAACCTCATACCATTATTTACTTATGTACCCGTAAAAAATATCAAATTTATTTGTGGTTGGGAGTCCATGACAGAGGAACTTCATCCCCATCAAAAATATCAAATTTTTTTTTATGGGAGTCCATGACGAAGGAACTTCATCCCCGTCAAAAATATCAATTTTTTTGTGGTTGGAAGACCATGACGGAGGAACTTCATCCCTATAAAAAATATTAAATTTTTGTGGTTGAAAGTCCGTGACGAAGGAACTTATTATTATATTTAAGTTACTTGCCCCCATTAATATCATATATTACTCTACCACTTGAGAATCATTATCCTATGGAGGGACACAATGGTGGAGGTGGACACTTTAGACTAATATCTTAGCGGCTAGGAGTGATTTACTCTCTCTGATATTATACCAGTTGGGCCTCATGAACGAGAGCACCAGCGTGAGGGGGAGTGTTGGAAGATGAAAGTATATTATACAAAAAAAAAAAAAAGTATACATCATTCGCAGCAAGCAGGGAGTTCATGTAGTTCTCTCACCCCCAGCCTGAGGGGAGTATTGAAAGACAGGACCCAAGCCACACAACCAAGGAAGACTCACATATCAAAGTGTATTAGAAGATGGGCCCAAACCTATAAGACCAAGGAAGACCCATGCATCCAAGAAAGATTGAAGACGGGCTCAAGGCCCACAGATCAAAGATAAGGCCCCCAGATCCATGGTTAGGGACCATAACAGCATTCTCTTCTATTCCTTAACTTTTCCCATTACTGGTGTCAGAGAAGCTAATTTTTTCATCCCGAGTGCCAGGTCGGTTGCCTGTGTTGCCTTGACATTTGTTCACTGGATGGAGTTTCTGGATATCGCTTCGGGAGGACAATGAACCAGTGCTTTACTGTGTTAATGGACCAAGACTCCGAGCTCATCACGTTGCCTGGATGTAACTTCCTCTGTCTGGTGGACATGTTCTGCTTCGATTTGTTGCCGTTTCGGGAGGAAGAATATCCGGCCATTTCTGGTTTTCAGAAGTGTTCAGAAGCAAGCCTCGCCGGAGAAGACGACTGTTCAGTTATGCTAGTCTCGCACTGCAAGACTCTATTGGATGTCGTTGTCAAAGAAGAAGAAGAAGTCGGCCACCAATCCAGCCGAATTATCATCGACAGCCATCTGCTGGCAAGCCAAAACTATCTCGGCCAAATTGACTGGATATCCTTCCGTCATTACGTTATTGTCCATTCCTTTCTCGTTTACGGAGCTGTTCGATGTCGAGGGGAAGAAGGAATGTGTTGCCTTTCTGGAAGATGATTTCGTTGCAGTTTAAGGAGTTTCTATCTCTTCGCTGCTGTTTCCTTTCTCCGGCTGCTACTACGAGATCTCCTGCCTGGTTCAATCTTTGGTTTTCCGCTCTGTTCGAAAGCGAGAAGAAGTACTATTGCCTGATTTAATGTTTCCTAAGTTAGGAAACGTATTAAATCCAGGGTTGAGCGCCTGCTTCAACCTGGACCAGACCGAGTTCCCAGCAAACCCAGCAACCGGAGGGAAGTTACTGGTTCTATTCATGAATCAGTCAACTCGATTCGGGTCAACTCAAGTCAGGGTCAACCTGACTCAGGCCACTTATTTTATGCATCAATATATGTGTCTAGACCGAAGCTTATACATATTTTTATAGCGACTCGGATATATTGGTCTACTATTTGACTCAGCGCAACTTAATAAATTTTTCTCTAGCTGGATTATTATTTTGAAGAATTGATAAATTATTCCTTGGTGAACATATTATTTGGAACAGATATTTGCATTGGATTATTTCATGAGTCATTTTACAAGGATTATTTTGGTTCGTGTTATATAAGCCCAAGCCCATTTCAGCTGCTGCTATTGTGTCTCTTTGGATGAGACATTATTATTGAAGAAGAGGCGGCCTCAATACCTTTTCTCATACCATAATTTATTTGACTCTCAAAAATATTACGGTTGAGACACCATGAGATTTGGTGCCCAGATTGTGACACCATCATTTATTTAATTCTCAAAAATATCAAGGTTGGGACACCATGAGAGTCGGTGTCCGGATTGGGACATCATGAAAAATAACCCCACTCCCCCTCCCCCCCCCCCCCCCAATTAATGTCATTTATTACTCTACCACTTAAGAGTCCTGTGGAGGGACACAGTGGTTGAGGTGGACACACTTCAGAGCAATGACAATAAACACACTACCTATAGAAGACGGAGTGTGGCCTACATCCATCATGAGTTAAGACTGGAGTATGGAGCAATGTCTTCGTGGCTAGGAGTGATTTACTCTCACTTATATTAGGCCAGTTTGGCCTCAAGAAAGAATGAGAGTTCATGTTGTTCTCTCACCCCCAATTTGATGGGGAGTATTGGAAGATAGGGCCCATTCCCACACGACCAAGGAAGACACACATATGCAAGTGTGTTTAAAGATGGGCCCAAACTCATAAGATCAAGGACGACCCATACATCCAAGATATATAGAAGATGGGCTCAAGGCCCACATATCAAGGAGAAGGTCCATAGGCTTACATACAATGATGGCAGGATGGTAAATAAATAGTCATATCATAGATATGGCATTGATGTAATTAGATTAAAGTTCTAGGGTTAAAACCCTAAAACCTAAACCCTAAGTTCAGGGGTATTATTGTAATACAGTAGTTTCATTAATCTATAAATAGAGCTTCAAAGGGAGGGTTAGGTCATCAAGTCCATAACCTATTCTTCCTCTAGTTTTCTCTCAATGAGTCCCTTTCTCTTTTTCTCCATGAGCTAAATTCATGGAGTCCTGAAAATCAACATTGCTCATGGAGAAAAAGAGAAAGGAACTTATTGGGACAAAACCAAAGGAAGAAGTGGTTATGGCCTTGATGACCTAACCCTCTTCTTGAAGCTCTATTTATAAATTAATGAAACTATTGTATTACAATAATACCCCTGAACTTAGGGTTTAGAGTTTAGGGTTTTAATCCTAGAACTATAACCTAATTACACTAATGTCATCTCTACGAGATGACTCTTTATTTACCATCTTGCCATCATTGTATGTGGGCCTATGGGCCTTCTCCTTGATCCATGGGCTTGGAGCCCGTCTTCTATATCTCTTGGATGCATGGGCCTTCCTTGGTCTTCAGGGCTTCAGCCCATCTTCCAACACACTTGGATATGTGGGCCTTCCTTGGTCGTGTGGGCTTGGTCCCTATCTTCCAACAATATACAAGCGTTAAAAGACACCTATGTGTGTAGGGGTGGTATGGCTCGTAAATAAGGAGAACTTCCATAGAGATGGCATAGAATTGTAATTACGCAAGCAGGTGTATGTCCTCTTATGTCTCTTTCCTTTTGAAACATGTAGCCTTAAAGGCATTGTAGTTGTTGTAAACACCTTCGCTCAACTATAAATACAACCTCAAGAAATGGGGTAGACCATTCAAGCCTCTTTCTCTTATCTCAAATTCATCCTTACACCTCTCTCTCTTTTCCTCTTCTTTCTCTCCCTTTGTTTCTTCTCTCCTCTCCCAAGAGCTAGAGTTCCTCTCTTCTCTCCTTCCCTTGAGATCTTTAGTGTTTATTTTTTGGCCCTATAAATCAACATGGTATCAGAGCGGGCAAATATGTGAGATGGATAAGGAGAAGAAGATGGACAAGAAAGGGAGGAAGAAGAAGAAGAAGGAAAAGAAAAAGGAAAAAAAGGAGTTTCTTATTTTTCCTAAAGTCTTTTTTCCCAATTCTTAAATTTCATTACTTGTTTTACTATCTTACCATATGTTTCCTATAGCAAATTATATACCGTTGCAAAGATCTTTGAGTCTAATTTCTAACTCAAAAACAATCGTTGAAATCAGATTTTTCAAGAAAGAGAAATCGACATTTGAAGCAGCAAAATATTTTTGTGTAGTAGCATAAATTCTCAACTTCCTTAACGGTTTGTACCAATATTACCGAGGATTTATATTGAGAATTATATCTCAAAATAAATCTAAGTGAGCCTACTTTCTATCATAATAAAAAATTTCTCAATTTGATCTTTCTAGAGAGAGATATCCATATTGGAAGAATCAAATGTCATGTTGGAATCTTGTTCATGTGAAGATCCGAATTTAAGCCAAATTTTTTGCTTCAATTTTTTAGTTGCTAATGTTGATTGAGTTTATTATTTGTTTGTTGTTGATTTTTCAGGACTCCATGGATTTAGCTCACGGAGAAAAAAAGAGAGACACCCATTGGGAGAAAATAGGAGGAAGAAAAGTGGTTATGGACTTGTATCCTAACCCTCATCCTGAGGCTCAATTTATAGTTAAATTAGGTTATAATATTACAATAATACCCCTAAGAATTAAACTAATTAAATCAATGTCATCTCTATGAGATGACTTGTTATTTACCCTCCTGTCATCACTGTATGGTCATGTGGGCCTTCTCCTTGGTTTGTGGCCTTGGGCCCATCTTCCACCTCTCTTGGATATGTAGGTCTTCCATGGTATGTGGGCTTGGACCCATCTTCCAAAACTCCCCCTCAAGTTGGGAGTGAGAGAACATCATGAATGCCCAACTTGCTACAAATAGTATATAGGATCTTCCCGTATAAAATTATAGTCCATCATATCTTCCAACTCTTCCCCTCAAGCTTGTGGTCTCCACCAAGAGACCCAAGTGGCATAATATAAGTGAGAGGAAAAGCACTCCTAGTCGTAAGACATTGCTCCATACTCCAGTCAAATGGTCATAGTCAGAAAACAAGAGGGCCGGGTCTGGTTGACCTAGACCCAAGTTGGCATAGACCCGAGTTGATCCGGACCAAGTCGACTCAGTCCAAGTTGACTCAAGTAAACCCAAGCAGGACACAAGCGGGACAGAAGCAGAAGTAGTTAACCCAAGTAGGTCTCTGGTTTGTTGGGTTAACTCAGCCCGGTCTGGGTTGGGCTTAATTGGCACTCGATTAAATCAATTTTCCAAACTTAGGAAAATTTAATTCAGTAACAATGTTGTCGTCTTCGGCGGCAATCATGACATCTTTGTCCTCCTACAACAACCAAGCCAAGAGAGTTACTCGAGAGTCAATCTTCCCAACAGAAAACCAGCAATGAATATCAAGATTAATGATGCTATCAATCAACAACTTTGGAAGAAAAAAAGTAGAAACTTTCGTTAATGAGCAGAGAACGGACAGGCTGGATCAAACCAGCCACAATCTACCAACCAAGCTCCAACCGAGCAATTATGCTTTGAAAAAAATATGCCAATGACGAGACTTCAAATTGGCTCCCAACTTTATCCATGCTCACCGCACCAAGGACTTTCGTTGTTAATTATGAAGCTTACAACAACGAGCTTTTCCATCTCTCCACGAGAAACAAAACCAGAGTCATCTTCTCCGATGATGCAGATAGTGTATCTTCTGCCAATCCAGTCAGAGGTTCTCCCAGGAACTAGAAACTCCTGCACGTCAAACGATCTCGCATGCATGTCAACGAGAACTTTGTCATTCGAGTTCCTGAAGGTCTGCCACTAGATGCCACCGCACTGCTCATCTGCATGAGTATAATTGTTTACAACCCACTCAAATACTTTGGCCTCTCCGAGCCTGGCCTTCATGTTGGTCTCGGTGGCCTCGGTCACGTTGTCATCAAATTCATGAAGGCGTTTGGTGCCGAGGTCTCTGGGGCCAAGAAATAGAAAGAAATTGAGTGCTTCATCTCAACAACTCTATCAAGGGGGCAGACGAAAGTGAAGAAAAATTGTAGAAGAGAGAAAGAATATGGAGTATCAAAGATGTTTCTTTAACCAATGTATTAACTTTAATGGAAGTATGATAGCTATTTTGGGATGAGCAAAAGAGAAACCGGTAAAAATAAAAAAATAAAAATAATATTGGAATTCTAAAAAGAAACCATAGCTATGAGTCTTGAAAATTAATACTTTGATATCATGTTGATTTTCAGGACTCCGTGGATTTAGCTCAAGGAGGAGAAAAGAGAGACACCCGTTGGGAGAAAACAAGAGGAAGAAAAGAGGTTATGGGCTTGTGTCCTAACCCTCCCTCTGAGGCTTAATTTATAGATAAATTAAGTTACAATATTACAATAATACCCCTAAGAATTAAAATAATTATATCAATGTCATCTCTATGAGAAAATTTTTTATTTACCATCTTGCCATCACTATATACGCATGTGGGCTTGGGCCCATCTTCCACCTCTCTTAGATGTGTGGACCGTCCTTGATCTTGTGGGTTTGGGCATCTTTCAAATACTTGGACGTGTGGGCCTTCCTTGGTCTTGTGAGCTTGGGCCCATCTTCCAACATTTTCAAAATCTAGTCTAAATTTTACCAACTTGAGTATCTTTCCTTAAAATTTTCTTTTGTTTGATCTCACTTTACATTAGTTTTCTTAAGAGAAGTCTTCACATTATGAGTTTAGTTTCCTTTTTGATAAAGTCTGAAAATTTTAAATTAGAAAGTCTTGTTTCCTTATTCTAAATTTCAAATATTAGTTGCCCTAAATCTCCCTTATTCCAAAAAATATCTCTTGAATATTTTCTTTCCATATTGGTCAAGGTGTGTTAAGAGGAATTGTCTTATACGAAAAGTCTATGTTTAGAAAGTTTCATTTATTATATTCCATCTAAAAACTTTCTTCTTGAAGAGTTTTTTTTTTAAGTTTTCTCAATCATCATGTTCATAGAGGAATTTTTTAATCTCCCTGTTGAATAAAAACTAGGTCACTTTTCACCCATAAAACTAGGTCTAATAGTGTCTCCTCCTTACTTGGAAGTATGAAGAGCTGCATTGTGTGCCTCCTTCCTTTTGAAGTATGAGAATTGATATCTTTTTATTCACACCCTTAATTCCTCAAAGTACTTTTTTCAACTTTTTTTATAACAATCACTTCAGAGCAATGCCTATAGACCTACTACCTAAAACATCTAGGATGTGGGCTCGACATCCAATTTGAGTCAAGTCTTTTTATTCTTCACCCAAGGGGCTTTTTTTTTTTTTTTTTGCTTGAGTTACCCTTAAAAAGTGAGTAGTCTCTTAGTTGTGCCCTATAGTTGGGTTGTTTTACCATCTTTGAAAATGAGATATGACCGTTCAGACTAGTGTATGGATCTTTGTCATAATGCTAGAATGATTTTTCTCCTCTCACTATTATGTTGTGCAAGTTAGGCCTCTTGGTAAAGAACAAAGAGATCCCTAGCTTGAGAGGAGAAGTATAAGAAGAAGCACAAGAAAGACTACAAGCAAGGGGAGACAATAATTAAGAATTTCACATATTGTGGTAATCAATTTTTATTTGACTAGAATATCCAAGTCAAGGGGAGACAAGATGAGAACAAGATGAAGACTACAAGCAAGATGTGAACAAGAAGAAGATGAATCAAAGCAAGATAATCAAATTTTCTTTTCAAGCCACACAAGATTGGAATTTATTTTCACAGACACAAGTTTCTTGATCTAGATAATTTGAAAAGTGGAATTACAAACACCAACTTGAGGGGGAGTGTTAAAAAGCACCTACATGTGTAAGGGTGACATTGCTAGAACTTCCATAGAGATGGCATAGAGTTGTAATTATGCAAGCTGGTGTATGTCCTCTTAAGTTTTTTTCCTTTTGAAGCATTTAGACCTAAGGGTCTTTTATTCATTGTAAACACTTTGTCACAACTATAAATACAAACTCAAGGCATGGGGTAGAGCATTCAAGCCTCTTCCTCTAGTCACAAATTCGTCCTTACCCCTCTCTTTCTTTTCCTCTTCTTTCTCTTGCTTGGTTTCTTGTCTCCTCTCTCCCAAGAGCTAGAGTTTCTCTCTTCTCTCCTTCCCTATAGATCTTTTTTATTTATGTGTTGGCCCTAGACAGCAAGATTGTGGGTCTTTTTCACTCAAAAACACTATAGAAAAAATTGGCAACACTTTGAGACTAAAGGCTTATGGATCTGACAATAAATGTTCATTAACTTCTTTATGTGTGGTTTAGTTGGGTATAAATATCTTTCCCAAGCCAAACTAGTTATTTTTTTTCCTATTACAATGTGGAACCCACCATGGTTGCACGAGCTGGTGGGACTCACCATGAGAACATGATATGACATGATGAGTGATCACACGAGCTGGCATGAGTTGGAAGATGATATGGTCCCAGATCCCACAAGGCGATTCGCAGGGAAGAAGAAAAAAGAGAAATAAATCAAGCTCGAAGGGGATCTTGAAACCTTGGGTTCATTGAGGAGAACGCCGATCCTAGAGTTCGTTGAGGAGAACGCCGATTCTAGGGTTCGTTGAGGAGAACGTTGATCCTATGTTTTTGGGTGAAATTAGACTTCCCCATTTCATTCCAGGTCGTCCCTTAAATAGGACTCAATGTTTACAAGAAGAGAAGATTACAATTTTGCCCCTCCATGGCATTTAACTTGAAAGTAAACTAAATGACAACGTAGCTGACTCAGTCAGAGTAATTGACTCAGCCATGGTGTCCTTACCTGACTCGGCCCACTATTGGGTTCATAACATTACACCCCTTCGGGAGAACGAGCTTGTCCTCAAGGTCAACGGTGGGGATGCGTGCCAAACGTTGCCACATCTCCCCAAATAGCATCTATGGCGGCTGTCATCCATCCAGTTCAGATACACGCTTGCATCTGTCTTGTAACATTACCCCTGAATATTCCTCCCATAGCATACGTAGTTCCCAAAAATTGCCCTGTTGTTGAGCTGGTCACATGTTCCCGACTGGAAGCGCTGGACAGCAAGTGGCAGAACACTAGGGCCCTCCAAGCTGGTCAGCTGCTGCTTGTCCCTGTCATTGGAGTTGCATCTACCACAGGGATGCTTGATATCTCCTTCCAATTTCTCGGTATAAGTAAAGTGTTGCAGTACTCTAAGCTGAAAGGCAGATTCCTGGTGGGGATGTATGTTAGAAGAAGCAGGGTGCTCATTCGACACCCTACAAGCTGAAGGTGTAGAAGATGCATCAAATAGAAAAAGAGCAACAACATCGTGCATTAAATTGTTCGAATCACATTGTTATGGTCTGGGTTAAGTACCTATGTCTTCCGCTCCTATCAGGCCGGTCTTTTGGGTAGTATTGGCTAGGTGCACAACATCTGGTATCAGAGCAGGCCCTATGTCCCAAATTCGAGTCCCCACGGCATTGGAGGTGTCATCTCCTTGATTTGGCAAACCCCAATCCTAAGATGAAGGGATAGCGGGACCTATGGCTACGACTAGTGAGCCGCCGTCATCGTGGCTCAAGCCAGGCGAGGTGTGATGTTATGGTCTGGGTTAAGTACCTGTGTCTTTCGCTCCTATCTGGCCGGTCTTTTGGGTAGTATTGTCTAGGTGGTGCACAACACACATCCTGTCACTTCATCCGTAGCTTGGTTGAATCGATACCTCCTGCAAGTTTACATCAGTCTCAATCGCACTCAGTTTTTCTGGTGAACTACATCAAACTAAGTGTACAAGTAACCCTGGAGTCTCAACCATGTCTATATCAGTATCAGTTTCAATAGCATGGCAAAGTATACCTCTATTATGGGGGCTAATACAATCATATTTTAAGTTCATAGATAGTTGCACAACTACACTAGATTTCATCATCATCCACCACCAAACTGTATCAATTGGGTAGGAAGCCAACCCAGCACTGATTGTGATCCCCCAAATGTCTTCTTGTCGACTCTTACCGGTCTGGATTTCTCCTCCGTCTGTCGCCATTTCTCCCACAGTTGGTGCCCTTTCCCTTTCTCCCTATATTTCTCCTCTGTCTGTCGCCATTTCTCCAACAGTTGACGCCCTTTCCCTTTCTCCCATTTTTTATTCACGCTGTAGTCGGCCGAAAGTAGATAAACAGGTGGTTGTCCGAACAGCTGGGGAAGGAGCTTCTCTATTGCTTCACATAAGGTGTGATATGAGGTACCCCTGAAGCTAATAGGGCTTTCGACCTTCAATTTCTGATTATGAGGGAAATCAGCGCCGAAGTCTCAGTCCTGGATGACGGAGACCTCACGAAGGATTCTTGGAACCATGGGGTTTGCATCCAAGCGCTGCTTGCCGATGACCGTGATGGCGAATGCCATGTCGTCCACCATGGGCTTGGCATTCCCGAAAATTTCTTGTTCCTCGACCTTATCGTCCCCCTCCGTTTCCAGAATTGGCGTGTCTGCCTTTGGATTGCCCGACTCCCCATGGTCGGAATGCCATGTTCTGGATTGCGTCACTGGAATTCCCTGTTCGACGCAGCCCAACTCTTCATCTTCCGGAATGGCGACCTCTCGTTGTGAAATTTTTTTTGACACTTCTCAAAGGTAGAGTATGCTTGCCGAACACAAACTGGTGAACCCCAATCGGGAAGTTCCGAAGAGATTCGAGGTCGAACGACTTCCAAATGGATGAACTTATTCGCCGAGACCGAAGATGCACCATCTTCTTCCGAAATGGTGACCCTCCCCTCTGAATCCCTATCCAGATTAGTCTCGATTTTGGCCCATCTCGCAGACCTTTCAATGGAAACCTGAAGTTTCTGGACTATGGCACGTATTTCATCTATGATCGACGAATCACTCATTGTTTCAGCTTTGATACCAATTGATATGGTCCCATATCCCACAAGGCGATTCGCAGGGAAGAAGAAGAAGGATAAGCAAATCAAGCTCACAAGGGAGCTTGAAACCCTAGGTTCATTGAGGAGAACGCCGATCCTATATTTTTGGGTGAAATTAGACTTCCCCTTTCATTCCAGGTCATCCCTTAAGTAGGACTCAATGTTTACAAGAAGAGAAAATTAAAATTTTGCCCTTCCATGGCATTTAACTTGATAGTAAACTAAATGACTAAGTAACTGACTCAGTCAGAGTAATTGACTCATCCATGGTGTCCCTGCCTGACTCGGCCCACTATTGGGTTCATAACAGAAGATGTGAAGCATGAGCTGGAATGAAATGGAAGATTTGTAGGTCGTGGGACCCACAAAGATAACCACGAGCCGGTATCCTTATCACATGAGTTGGAAGATCAAGTGGGACCCACAATGATAACCATGAGCCGACATCTTTATCATATGATCTCGTCCTCATAGAAGAGTTTTAGTTTGAGTTATGTTAGTCTTCTAATTATGTTAAGTTATTTTATTATGATAGACTCATCTTTAAGAGTTATAATTTGGATGTAATTAGGAAAATGGTAGTTTAATTGTACTTGGACTCTACTACTTTCCTCTACTATACATAGAGGTGCTTGTACTCGAATTAATAATAAGAAAGTGAAGTAGTTCTCCACTTCTCTCTCATGAAGACTTCCTCTCTAGCCTACCCTTTTTCTTTTTTTCTCTATTCTCTCCACTCTACCTAAGAGCTCTCTCTCTCTTTCTTTTTCTTTCTACCTCTATCACCTTGCTCGAGATTTCCGTAAAGGGGTCCTAAATTCAACATGCTATCAAAACATCAAATATAGGATCCCCACTTCAAAAGGAATGCTCTAAGAATTTATTATCAAAGCTACACATAGAAGGCTCTTTGTGAAGCAAGATTGAGGCTCATGAGATAAGTTTTTTTATTATTCTTATTATTAATTCATGCTACTCGTTTTCAGATTTATAAGATGGTTTAGAGATTATTTTATGGCTGTCTTCACCTTATGAGATTATTGAGATTTATACATCTCAGATTAGAACAAGTTACCAAGGGTGTTTTGTCGGTTTGGAAATTTTTTGATTGAAAACCAATTTATATTGAGATTTTATGCATACAAAGTTATAATTTTATGCGAACAAGATTTCATGATAAAGAAGATTAGTATTGAGCCTATTATTAGTGGTTTTTTATTCACTGGATTTCAGAAATATGATTACTTAGCTTCTATGCTAAGCCTCTCCATTAACCAAGTTGGTTGAAGAACTCTACTTGGTTTTTTTATTATTATTTGTTGGAGATTTTTTTTCTTCATCGTATTGCCTATTATGGCTGAAGAAAACATGGGTAACAAGAGTGATATACTCAAAATTACTACTATACCCTTGTGAGGGTTATCAAATTTCATGAGCTGGTCCACAACGGTTCGTCGGTTTCTTATATCAAAGGACCTACTTGGTCACCTCACCAAACTTGGACCACCTATTAATGAAGAAGATATTTCTTATAATAAGTGGTTAAAAATGATACTTTGGTTATTAGTTGGTTCATCAATAGCATGGAAGAACATGTTTCCAATAATGTTATTCATCGTGATACCGCTAAAACAATTTGGGAGACATGTGCTAAGTTGTGCTCTAGTTCCGACAACTTACACAGGCCATATGATATTCTCCAAAGAATGTTCAACACTAAACAAGGAGAAAATATCCATGAATAGCTTAGCCTACCTCCACAGATGTCTCTGTCCAAGACAAGCAGAAAGAAGCCTGAGTCACTACCATTTGCCTTGCAAACATTAAGCCATATCTCGAAGTTGCTAAAAGCCAACTTCTTAGCACCTCTGTTATTCCCACTTTTGATGATGTATGTGCCACATTACTCTGTATTCTAGACGTTTCTTCTTCTATTACTGAAGTATCATCCGCTATGTACTTCGGGCATAGGGGAACATCATCCAACCGCGGTCGAGGTCGTAGAAGAAATTATAGAGGAGGATGAGGAAGAAGTAGAAGGAATGGTTTTGCCATAACAAATAGCAAGGAAAGCACTCAGTGTGGGAGATATGGCAATACCATAGATATGTGATATTACAGGGAATGCACACATTGTGGAAAATATGGCAACATTATAGAGACATGTTATAGAGTCCATGGCAAACCGGATTGGTTGAAGGCTAATCAAGCCTGAGTAAGTGATACAAAGGAGGACCAGTCTACCACATCAACAGAAAAGAAAACCCTTACCGATGATGAGTATGACTTATTCCAGAAAATGAAAACACTGATGGTTTCTTCTCCAAGTTCCTCCTCAACTATTGCTACCAACACCACTTTAGGTATGCTATCTGCCTCCTCTTCATTCTAGACAATTGACTCAAGGGCCTCCAAGCATGTCACAGGTAACAAAAATATACTACACTCAGTTTCTCCTTGTCTCTGACATAAATTTGTTACCATAATAGCTGCAACTGATACAAAAGATTGTTATTGAGTCTCTTATGAGTGGTATTAAAGGAAAAAAATCAAAATAATAATATAGCATCAATGCTAAAGTTCTCCATGCATCGAGTTGTTTGAAGAATACTACTTGGTGTTATTGTTAGAAAATTTTTTTTTGAAAAAGGGCCTGTCATGGCCGTAGAGAATATGAATATCAAAAGTGATATACTGAGAATTACCACTATATCCTTATGTGGGGTATCAAATTTTATGAATTGGACTCTACTACCTTTCTCTATTATAAATAGAGGTTCATGTACTTTGATTATAATAAGTTAATGAAGTCAATGAAGTGTTTCGCTTTTCCATAAATTCAACATGATATCAGAGCATTATATTTAGGATCCCTCTTCAAAAGGGATCCTAAATTTAATGTTCTGATGCCATGTTGAATTTATGGAAAAGAAAAATACATCATTGACTTCATTAACTTATTATAATCAGAGTACATGAATCTCTATTTATAATAGAGGAAGGTAATAGAGTCCAATTACAATAAAACTGTTAGAAGAAAGAGCCCAAGCCCACACAACCAAGGAATGTCCACATATCTAAGAGTATTATAAGATGGGCCACATGACCAAGTAAGGCCCACAAGATGGGCCCAAACCCATAAGAAGTAGGACCTACCATGATTACCACAAGCTAGCATCCTTATCACATAAGTTGAAAGATTAAGAAGGACTCACAAAGGCATCTTTATCCTTTGGTCACATCCTAGAAGAGTTCAAGTTTGAATTATGTTTGTCTTTTATCTATATTGAGTTATTTAATTATACTAGGACTTATCTTTAAGTGTTAGAGTTTGGGTGTAATTGAGACAAAGGTAGTTTTTTGAATTTATGAAAAAGAGAAATACTTCATTGACTTATTATAATCAGAGTACATGAACCTCTATTTATAATAGAGGAAGGTAGTAGAATCCAATTACAATAAAACTACCTTTGTCCCAATTACACCCAAACTCTAACTCTTAAAGATAAGTCCTAGTATAATTAAATAATTCAATATAGATAAAAGACAAACATAACTCAAACTAGAACTCTTCTAAGACGTGGCCATAAGATAAAGATGCCTTTGTAAGTCCTTCCTGATCTTCCAACTTATGTGATAAGGATGTCAGCTGATGGTAATCATGGTGGGTACTACTTATGGGCTTGGGTCCATATTGTGGGCATTTCTTGGCCGTGTGGGCTGGAGCCCATCTTCCAACACTCCCCCTCAAGCTAGGGGCGAGAGAACATCATGAACTCCCAACTTACTACAAATGATGTATATAATCTTTTTGTATAAAATGGCACATCTTCCAATATGCCTTCATCTTCCAACACTCCCCCTCACGATGTTGCATCCTTCCATGAGGCACTACTGGCATAATAAGTGAGAGTAAAAATCACTCCTAGCCGGTAAGATATTGCTCCATACTTTAGTCCTAATGTTGGATGTAGGGCACACTCCGTCTTCTGTAAGTAGTGAGTCTATCGGCATTGCACTGAAGTGTCCACCACTGTGTCTCTCCACAGGACAACGAATCTCAAGTGGTAGGAGTAATAAAAGCCATTTTAGGGGGGGAAGTGGGTTGATTTATAATGGTGTCCCAATCCGGACACCGACTCTCATGGTATCCCAACCGTGATATTTTTGAAGAAAATTTATCATGGCATCCCAATCTGGGCACCGACTCTCATGGTGTCCCAACCATGATATTTTTTAGAGCCAAATAAATTATGGTATGAGAAAAGGTGTTGAGGTCACCTCTTCTTCAATAATAATGTCCCCAAATAAACATAATAGTTGTAGCTGAATATAACACGACCATCTTTTAACTCATATAACACAAACCAAAATAATAAACCTTATAGAACGAACCATGAAATAATCATAATCCAATATAAATATTTTTTCTTAGATGCATTAGCTTCATCTTTTGTGCTCCCCCTTTCTTGAATATTTTGGTCACATAAACTTATCCACAACATATGAAATAAAATACCTCTTTCTTGTATTTCATCTACTTCTCCCCCTCAAGCTGGAAGGTAATGGCAGTGATCTCAACTTGAACCAAATATCATAGATGCAAAAATAAACCCAAATAACATAGATGTAGTAACAATCCCTTAAACCAGATATTTTTCTGATATGTCAACTCAAACATTGACGCAAAACAAAGGGCATAAGTTCAGATTTTTCAATGCAACAGAATAACTGAATGACCTTTGATTCTTCCAATGCGAATATATCTTTAAATATAGATCAGATTGATATAAAAATTTCTCCTTCTGAAACTAGACCTAAATACCTTTCATCCAAGTATAACTTCTCTTCATAAAATATAATTATCAGAAGATAAATAATCTGATATATGTTTCTCCTTTTTACCAGAATGACCATTGACTCTTCCAAGATAAATATCTCCTTATAAAAAAATAATAACGAGAATTGGTTGAAAAGGTAAGAAAATAAACTTACATATATTTCTTTTGATATATAATTCTTCATATAAAGTCTCTTTCTTGATAGCATATAATACCTAGGAAGTTGAAGCTTTTTGCTGCTACTCCAACCTTTTTGCAATCTGACCTTTACTCATTCAAATATCGATATCTCTCTATAGATAACTCCAATTGGAAGAAATAATTTTTATTTGGAAAGTAGACTTAAATATATTTCCTTCAATATATTATTTTCAATATTAAAAGCTCAGTATAGAGGTGAAGATGCAAAGTAAACTAACAAGTGTAGGGATTGAAAAAAATACTAACCTAGACTTTGGGTTTAGGGTTTAGAGAAAATGATATCATTATCTTTGTGGGTTGACCAAGTCAACTCACAAAACCTGCTCTCATACCACCATATTGAATTTATAGATAAGAGAAATACTTCATTGAATTATTATAATCGGAGTACATGAACCTCAATTTATAATAGAGGAAGGTAGTAGAGTCCAATTACAATAAAACTACCTTTGTCTCAATTACACCCAAACTTTAACTCTTAAAGATAAGTCCTAGCATAATTAAATAACTCAATGTAGATAAAATAAAAACATAACTCAAACTAGAACTCTTCTAGGATGTGACCATAAGATAAAGATGCCTTTGTGAGTCCTTCTTGATCTTCCAACATATGTGATAAGGATGCCAGCTCATGGTAATCATGGTGGGTCCTACTTCTTATGGCTTGGGCCCATATTGTGGGCCTTTCTTGGTCATGTGGCCCATCTTATAATACTCTTAGATATGTGGGCGTTCTTTTGTCATGTAGCTGAAGCCCATCTTCCAACATCTCTCACATAAATTTTTTACCATAGCTGACAACTCTCAAACAAAAGTTCTTGAGAAAGGATCCACTTCTGTTACACCATCACTTCTGCTAATAGATATTCTTTTTTTTTCCTACTTTTCCCTTGAATCTTTTATCTATTAGTCAGCTCACAAAATATTTTACTTGCTCCATCACCTTCTCACCCACTTCTTGTGTGTTTCAAGATCTTATAACGAAGCATGTGATTAGTGGAGGCAGTGAACAAGGGGGGCTCTACTACTTGGACATGCCTAAAATAAATACAGTTTCAACCAGTGAAACTGAGACAAGTCTATGGTACAATCGGTTGGGACATCCATCCGCACAATCTCTTCATCATCTTTTTCCTACTCTTAAAGAAAGGTCAGAGTTAAATTGTGAAGTCTGTCAACTAAGCAAACACCAGAGGACTACATAATCATCTCGTCCAGAAGTTAAAAGTGTTGCTCATTTTTCATTAATTCAGACATATGTATGGGGACCCTTGAGTGTCTCAAATATTTCCCGAGTTAAGTACTTTATTACATTTATTGATGATTTTACTCGTACCACATGGTTATTTCTCTTTAAAGAACATTTTGAAATACTATCCATATTTAAATCCTTTCATGCTATGGTACTCACTCAGTTTGGTCAGAAAATAAAAGTACATCAGTCTGATAATGCCAAAGAATATACTTCCAGAGACCTTAACTCCTTTTGTCAAGAGAATGGCATTATCCATCAAACATTGTGTACCTAAACCCCTCAACAAAATGGTGTTGCTGAATGGAAGAACTGTCATCTTCTTGAGATAGCTCGCAATTTACTGTATACCATGAAAGTCCCATACTTTTATTGGCCGCATGCCATGCCTAAAGATTGTTTTGTTATAAATAGACTACCCTCTTCCATTCTAGATCATAAATCCATATACTCCTTATTGTTGCCAGATGATGATCCTTTTTCACTTCCCTTGAAAGTCTTCGGTTGTCAATGTTTTGTTCATATTACCTCCCCACAACATAGTAAACTTGATCCAAAATTTGTCAAGTGTATCTTCTTAGGATACTCTCGCACACAGAAGGGTTATATTTGTTATAATCCCACTCTCCAAAGGTTACTTGTGTCTAGGGATGTAACTTTTTTTGAAGACTGTTCATATTACTTTGACAATGCTCCTCCAGGTCTATCTTCAGTACCAGCTTCTCCTCGACCGGTTGTGCCCCGTGCTACAGAATTTGTGCAACCCCCAAACACACTGGCTGACACCACACCTGATGAGTTTATGAATCCCATCGAGGTAAGTCCATCTTCTCCTGTTGTTTTTTGTCCACAATATGATACTCATCTCATTGCCTTGCGAAAAGAACCCAGAACTTGCACTAGGCCCTCTACTTCTCACTCCATATCCAATTTTGTGTCTCACCATCATTTACCTCCTTTATGTTGTCAATTTATTTTATCTAACTTCTCCATATTAGTCCCACAGTCCTATCAGGAGGCTTTAAAACATCCAGGGTGGAAGGTGGCAATGGACAAAGAAATGCAGGCACTCTATGAAAATCAGACATGGGCTCTTGTTCCTCTTCCATCAGATAAGAAACTTGTCGGTTGTAAGTGAGTTTTTACTATGAAACACAATCTGTATGGGTCTGTTGCTAGCCTTAAGGTTTGCCTCATTGCTAAAGGTTATACACAGTGTTATGGAATTGATTATGAGGAAGCATTCTCTCTGGTGGCCAAAATGAACTCGGTACGTATTTTATTATCTCTGGTTACTAATTCTTCCTGGCAGGTATATCAGCTTGATATGAAAAATGATTTTCTTAATTGGGATGTCAAGGAAGAAATTTATATGCAACAACCACCTGGATTTGTGGATGAGGGGGAATTGGTATGTCGATTGAAGAAATCTCTTTATGGTTTGAAACAGTCTCCTCGTGCATGGTTTGATAAATTTAGCCAAGCACTCATACGGTCAGGATTTTATAGATGTTTTGTATATCACTCCATATTGATTAAAGACACACCTAAAGGCAAGGTGATTTTGGCAGTATATGTTGATGATATTGTCTTAACCAGTAGTGATCCTGAGGGCATTCAGGAAACCAAGGAAAAGATATGTGCAGAATTCAAGACAAAAGATCTTGGACAACTTAAATATTTTTTGGGTATTAAAGTACTATAGTCCAGACATGGGATTGTACTATCTCAAAGGAAGTATATCTTTGATCTACTAGAGGAGACAGGAATAATGTACACCAGCAGAAATCCCTTTGGACTCAAATACAAAATTATCTGTAGGTACTGGAGAAGATGTGGATATTGGAAAATATCAAAGGCTTGTGGGAAAACTCATTTATCTTTGTGTAACAAGGCCGGATATATCATATACAGTAAGTGTGGTTATTCAATACATGCACAAGCCACAACCAAGTCACTGGCAAGCACTAGAAAGGATATTACGATAATTGAAAGGAGCTCCAAGAATAGGGCTTCTCTATAAGAACCATGGTCACTTCAACATAGATGGATTCTCATATGCAGACTAGGTTGGATCCCCGGATGATAGAAAATCTACTTCAGGATATTGTACAATGGTTGGAGGGAACTTACATGGAGAAGAAAGAAGTAAAATGTAGTTGCAAGGTCTAGTGCAGAAATAGAATAAAGAGCCATAGCATACACAGTTAGTGAGCTTCTATAGACCAGATCCCTTCTCACTGAACTGGGATTCTATAAAGAAGCTCCTACGGATCTATATTGTAATAATCAAGCAGCAATACACATCACATCAAATTCGGTCTTCCGTGAGAGACCAAAGTACATTGAAGTATACTGCCATTCCATACAAGAAAAATTCCAAACCGGCATATTATCTCTCAAACATATTTCTTCACAAAGCCAAGTTGCATAGATTCTTACCAAACCAATCAATTATTAGATCTTGTCCACCATCTGCAGCAAATTGAGTATTTATGATGTTTTTTCACCCACAGCTTGAGGGGGAGTGTTACAATGTGGGACCCACCATAGTTACACCAACTGGTGGGACCCACCATGAGAACGTGAGATGCAATGATGAGTCATCACATGAGCTGGCATGAGTTAGAAGATATGAAACACAAGCTAGAATGCGTTGGAAGATTTGAAGATCAAGTGGAACCCACAAAGATAACCACGAGCCGATATCCTTATCACATGAGTTGGAAGATCGAGTGGGACCCACAATGATAACCACAAGTTGGCATCTTTATCATATATTCATGACCTCATAGAAGAGTTTTAGTTTGGGTTATGTTAGTCTTCTAATTATGTTGAGTTATTTTTATTATGATAGACTTATCTTTAAGAGTTATAGTTTGGATGTAATTAGGAGAATGGTAGTTTAATTGTACTTGACTCTACTATTTTCCTCTACTATAAATAGAGGTGTTTGTACTCGAATTAATAATAAGAAAGTGAAGTAGTTCTCCACTTCTCTCTCACGAAGACTTCCTCTCTAGCCTAAACTCTTTTTCCTTTTCTCTCTCTTCTCTCCCTTCTCTCCTCTCTACCCGAGAGCTCTCTCTTTCTTTTTCTTTCTCCCCCTCTCACCTTGCTCGAGATTTCAGTAAAGGGGTCCTAAATTCAACATTTCCCATTTGTAAAAATCAAAACATTGATTGAAATTAAAGTGATTGATTGATCAATCGATTATAACGACTCATTTTCTGTCAGGATGTGACTTATTAGCAGATGGACTAATCAGTCAACAAATTACTATTGGTCCAAAAAAGTTAAATTGATCGATCATCACCAAGGGATGATTGATCAATCAGAATTCCCTCTAGTTGTGCAATGCAAGTATGATCGGTCAATGAACTTCCTAAGATCAATAATGTTTCATGTCCCTAACTGGCAAGATTATATCTGATTGATCATTCAATGTAGATTTCACTTTCCTGGATAGTATTGATTGGTCAATCCAAATGGGATAATCAGCCATGTTTTATAGCATGATATGGCCATATTCTGAATGATCGATCTATCGACTATGGTTGATCGATCTTACTTTATAGTATTGGGTTGTACACTTCTGGATGATCAATTAACGGCAAAGGCTAATCGATCATCACAATACTAGTTCAACTTAATTGACTTTTAAAGCATGAAAATGATTGAATCTAAGTATTCTAATAATGTTTAGAAGATGTGTATGATGTTCCTAAACATGTGAATGTGTAATGTGTATCCTAAAGCTCTATGTATTTTATTGCACTTTAAAGAAAGGAGTTAGAAAAAACTCTCTTACATTTTTATTGTGTTTTCATATACAGCAATGACTCTTAAACTCTAGTATTCACAATGTCTTCTTCTTTATGGGTGCTTCTTCAATATATGTCATTCAACGTTAGGTCTTGTGTAGGTTTGATCATTTTAAAGTTTTAGACGTTGAGATGCATTTTCTCTTGAAGGTGAAGTATTTAAAATACTTAGTTTGTAAATCATCAATTCTATTAAGTTTTGTTATCATCAAAATCAACAAGGGAGTAAACTTAAGGTCACCAGCAAGATTGCATTGTACTTAAACAAATCATGATGCACATAGAGAGTGTAATTATTTGTAACTAACCACTAAATGTTGTAATTTATATTTGATGAAGTATACGTTTTTATAAATATGTTTCGTTACCAATTTTAGATGCTTTGACAAAAAAAATTATTTATTTTAGTTCTAATGTTTTAATTTTAATGGTTGTAGGTATTTTTATGATATTTTAATAATTTTATAAGTAATATGCAAAGTTACTTGTTACCGTTTACCCACACATAAACAGAAACGGGATGATCTATCTCGTTTTGGGTGAATAGGTAGCGGAACAAGAGGTGGATAAATGGAACAGATAACCGAATAATCTTTACCTGTTGTATAAGGTAGCTGTTTTACAGCCCTATCTGTGAAGAGGAGACAAAAGCTAAATTTACAATTGGGCATTTAAGAAAAAAGTTAGAAACCCAACCCATCAAGAGTTTTTAGTAGAAGAGTCAACAAGGTGTGTTGGCAGAGTGGGGTCTGGTTTAAGAAACCCAAACCCGAGTCCTCAACGAGGTCAGCACCTCGAAGACAAATTTAGGTCCAGTCTTTTGACCCAACATGTGACTGTAGGAACCAAATTTTAGGAGTTGAATGAGCTGTGTAATGGATTGGGCAACTAAAAGGTCCCACGAGTTGGTCAACAATCATAAATATCAAAGTCTTGAATTCCAGTTTCAACTTTCTCAGAAACTGAATCCACTCGTTTTGCGCGTAGATCGCATGTTCGGGATGTTATGATGCACGGACATTTTAAGTCCTGTGGGCTGACTCTGTCCATGTCAAAATCGGTGCGACGGTGATGATGCATGAATCCGTATTCCCTCGTAGATTTTAATTAATTACTTGGAGAGGTTGAATCAAATGATATAAAATGACTTCTGTATCCAAGTTTTACTAAACTTGAGTCATGACGATGACGTAGGGAATTAATTTCTTGGAAGGCAAAATAGGCAGTTTCGCCAATAAAAAAGAAGGGCAACCTTCATGTTGGACCACTGTATAATTATGTTTCTGGACTCAAATTAAAGTCGTTTGTTTATTTGTACCAGTGCCTAAGGATTATTTTCATAAAGAAAAATAGTTTCTTTTTAGGGCCCATCTACCTCCTCTTTGTCATTATAATGTGTAACCTTAATATATAATATATTCACACTTATATCGTGTTATTCACGTTAAGACCTTAACATGGTTCACATAGATAGCAGAAGAGTAGTAGTTTTATTATATTTTGTCATTTAACATTTAAAAGTTACTTTTATTAAGTAAGTTTAGTCAAATACAATTTTTAAGCTTAAATAAAAAAGACAGCACTTTATTTGTAGTTAGAATTTTACAATTTAAAAAGTAAATTTTAAATAATATAAACTAATTTAAGTAATTTATAAAATGACTTCAATCTTAAAGCTATGTCAAACAGTACCTAACTCGTTGATTTGTAAAAATGCTATATGTTTATTTTTATGAGGATATTTTTTGCTATTTTATAAGCCAAAATCAAGACTTAAAAGAGTTATAGTCACAAGGTTTGGTCCCCTCAATTACATGGGAGGATTGGTTAAATGGGTCTCATTTATCTTCTCCATATGATTGGAGGAGTGTTATAACAAATCTAACCTATCCTTTAGGGCTCATCTATCTCTTCCATGTCAACAAAATGTGGAATTTTAATAAATGTTTTATTTTTATTGAGTTTTGTATGTGTAAACATTCTAGTTTATTAATATATTACACTTATTATAGTATAAAAAGAAGAAGAATTTTGTTGTGGTCCTGAGTTCAGTACCTATGTCTTCCGCTCCTAGCCAATACTACCCAAAAGATCGGCCTAGTAAGTAATGGAAAACCAAGTACTTAACTGAGGACCATAACAAATTTCCACCATTTACATCAAAGAAAATAAATAATATATTTAAGAAGAAGATTCTGGAAACCATTTAAGTCTTACAACAAAGAATGAATTAATAAGCAACCAAAACATACTAGGTTATAAAGGAAACATAGTAATCTTTAAAGTAAAATCATTTAAATTAAGTTGGAAAGAAGAAATAAAGTGTGCTAGTTTTTTATTTTCTCCCCCTTCTTCACCAAACTTTTTGTAAGGACCCTCTTTTCATTCTCCACCTTTTATGCACCTACGCATTAATGAAGCAACTTTGGAGGGAAATGCCTTCGAGGCCACAGGTAGGGGGTGGCTTTGAACCGAATCGGATCGCAAGCGGCTCGAGTTTGGTTCGGTATCTCTCGAGCTCGGGATCCAAAATCAGCTCGTTTAAATTAACGAGCCGAGCTCAACCAAGGCCAGATTTGGCTCGATGGCTCGTGAATCGGCTCGTTAATTTAACGAGCGGCGGATTCGGGGGGATTTGGAAAATTTTCGGCAGTCTGCATCTCCAGAAATTTTATTTTTTAGTCTCTCTCCAGCACTGTAGCTCTCTTGGTCTACTCCTTCCCTTCTCTCTTCTTCCTCCGAAATTTTTTTCTCCTTCTCTCGGCCTCCATCTCCCTTCTGCCTCTCGTCGCCGGTGCCCCTTCCGTTGCCGCCGCACATAATCCTTCCCCCCGCGCATCGCCCTCGCCTCGTCGTACCACAACTAGAGCGGTTGCTCTGAACCCTCTCCCGTCGTCGTCACCCCCCTACTACCCCACCTGCTGCCGCCAACAGATCAGTCAGCCATGGCTCTCGCCGAAACGACACAGATCCCCCCCCCCCCCCCCCTGAGACCTAAGTTGAGGGGGGAAATTACTTTCCCCCCTCGACGCTCTGTCCCGCACAACGTGTGAACTCACACGTGCAGTTCACACATGCGAGTTTCACAAATGCGATTTTTTTATAAAAAAATAAAATTGCAAATCCTATTCTCAGCCTATTTTTTCTCTGGACGATGCAATTTTGCCAGCCCTAACCACCTCTAGTACTGCTTTTCCTCCAAACGATGCAACAATATGTAAAAATATAGTGTGTTAAAGTTCGCATTTGATCAAATTTTCTTGTTTATTTATTTATTTTTAATAATTAATCATGTGCACAATTAATTAGCTCATGTAATTATTGTATTAATGAACAATAAACTGCAATCATTAAATAATATAATATCTAATTTAATTAATTAATATATTAATTTATTTTAATTATACATTAAATTACTTATTCGTGTTGTAATCATGTTTGTTTTATCTAGTTTGGGGTTTAAGTATTATGTTTTAATTAAGTATACTATTATAAGTTACTTAATAGTTCTCATTTTGGGACACTAACACTGGATACTATTTTCCAGTGTACATGAACTTGTCCACACTAATACCAAGTTTGAAATTGAATTTTATGTAGATGAATGAAATGAATTTGAAGCAAGAGATGAAGATGAACTTCAAATTTTAAGTTTGTTGACTAACCCTCCGTTATAATTCTCATATCCGCAGAAGTTTCAAAGTCTACATTTTAGTAATAAACTCATATCGTTCTTCCATGGCACCAAATACAATTCAAGCTTTGATTTGTGGCAGTGATTGGATTCGGGCTATTCACGGTGTAAAGAAAAATCAAAAGGTGAATTTCTTTGATTAATTATTCATTATGATATTTTTTAGTTTTATTTATTAAAATTTTGTTTTATGATTACAGTCCTGAGAAGAAGAGTGTAGAGATAATGCTACCAACTATATGATTTTTCATGTTTTTCTCATCATGGTAATTTTAATATTTTTAACGACATTAAGTAACTAGTAGTGGAAGAGTATTTTTTTATCTGATAATAACTAATTTTATTTTTTTGTTTTTGTCATAGCTGGAAATTTTGCTCATGCATGGACGTATATTATTTTCTAGCATGAAAAGAAACAACTATAGTTTGTAAATTTATAATGGATTTATAGTTTTTATTTGGGTGATTGTAAATTGATAGTGATATTTCATTTAATTTTGTTGTACTTGATTATTGTATAGAGTTTATTCGTAATGTTATGTAGTGTATGGACTGTTTAGACTATTTTATGGAGTGTATAAATAATTTATGGAGTGTTTATGGAATGTATAGACAATTTTATAGAGTGTTTATGGAGTGTTTATGGAATGTATAAACAATTTTATAGAGTGTTTATGGAGTGTTTATGCAGGTATTATGTATATAGATTATGCCCAATTTTAAGTAGAAGTCATGCCGAATTTTATATAGGTATTATATACATAGATTATGCTCAATTTTAAGTAGAGGTCATGCCCAATCTTATACATGTATTATGTATATAAGTTATGCCCAATTTTACGTAGAGGTCATGGCCAAATTTATGTAAAATATATGCATAATTTTATATATAATTTATTTGATATATATATTTTTGAAAAGTTTTAAATGTATGTTGAAACTCAAGCTCGGCTCGAAGATCGGCTCGAATTCGTTTAAAATTTTTGGGTTCGAGCTCAATAACAATTTTAGGCTTGAGACGAAGCTCGACTCGAAACTCGAATTGAAATATTTAAATTAAGTTCGGCCAAGCGTAGACAGATTTCGGGCTCGGCGAGGCTCGATGCTCACCCGTAGGGCTCACATGACTTCAATAAAAGCTCTTAGTTTCGATTCATTCATTTTTGTTAGGTGTCCCCACTCGCCCCAATTTGAGATTTAATTACCGCCTAACAAGTACGTTTTAGACAGATACCTATACCAGCGAACAGGCAGCAATCACGGGTCCTATACTGCACCACATGGCATCTGAATCCCATCTTAGATATCCTCCTGACAAGTCACAAGTACATTGCTTATCTATCTGCCACACAACCCCATACCGGCTACTCATCATGTTCAAAATTCCTACAATAAATTTTACACGATTCCCTTAACCTATGAGGCGTTTTACGGTTTTAATTTTCATTATGATTTTATATTTTAGAAATCGAATTTTATGATATAGAAACATTAAGTTAATTAAAACTAAACAAAAAAATAAATAATTTGTACCTAGGATGTGCGCAGCCAGTGGTAAATGGGGCACGTGCCGCTGGCGAATCCAAGTTGTCCTCTCCTGTTAGCGATGAATCGGGTATGACGACGAAGCCCTCCTGTTTGAAGCAAAATGTCAGGGACAAGAAGCAAGGGCAACAACCGGCCTGCTTTTTCAGAAACTGAGCGTGAGCGAACACGTCTACTTATGTTTTCCTTTTTCTCCGTCCGAAAGCCTAACACCTCGCCACTGGCTCTTTACGGAAACTCCCACTCGCTCACACTCGATTATCGGTTTTGCACCTAACAGATTAACCGAATCTCAAGTAGTACGTACCCAACCCTCCCACCCGAGTCTCAATCAATTTGAATTTTGAAGAAGAAACCATGGAAAGCTGGCCCACTTATACATTGTGTACCCATTCAACACACTGAAGCGAAGAGCCACACCAATTATTTGTACTCTAGCCCCTTTTTCCTTTCCTTTTAACTTCTTTCAACTAAATATAAGATAATTATAATGACAAAAATAAAAATAGCACAGAAGAAATCGGGAAAATGTAATTATCAATCTAACGCCATGCAGAAGCGACGGCCAGGACGCGACCTTTCCACCCGAAGCAGACTCCGCCGCTGTCCTCTTTAACGAAGAACCCGGGGTTGGGTCGGATGGAGTTGACTCGGACCCGCATTGACTCGTTCAGCTGAGCTGAAAGGGGTCTGGCTTCAAAGCCGGCCATGCCCATGCGGGCCCGCCATTTGCCGAACACTTCACATCTTTCGACGCGGTCGCGTCCCTCACGGGCCACGCAGTTGGTGGCCTTGCGGGCCACGCACTCCTCCACTAGCGTCCGTTCCTTGGTCTCGCGTGCCATGGTAGCGTCCAGCGATTCGAATAGCGCGCCGTAGTAGGACTGGGTCTCGTTGAATCGCGCGAGGAACGGAGCCGTATTGGCGTTCATCTCCTGCTCCACGAGGGTCACCACGCGCGGGCCCAGGCCTTTCACCAATCGCAGTAACTCGTCACGTGGGTTAGCCGTCGAGACGCTTTCGTCGGGCATCTTGTGCAGGCGAAAAGCGAAGTTAACGGCCAAGGTCTCGTCTTGCTCGCACCCCAGTGTCTCCCGGTTCAGATCCGACAGCTTCCGGCACACCACACCGAAACGGAGGCTCACACCCACGCGCTCCGCCAGTTTCGTCAGTCTGTCCCCCACGATTCGGAGCGCGTCGGGGAAGGACGCGTTCGGGTCGTTCACGGCCGTGATTTTCACCGCTGGCTTCGCTGATTGCCTCTCCCCTAGGGCGTGAATGAGGGTCATATACTGGCTTCCCTGCCCGATGTCGAAATCAACCACATGAATTTTCGCCTGATTCTGAGTTGCCTCCAGAATTGTGTGATTCGCCGCCATGAACCCGAGCTTGAAGCAAGGAGAGGCCTCGAATAACATTTGTGTTGCCATTACATGTTCCTTACTGCAAAGCTCCGCTACCGGATCAAAACATGTATCCGATGGGTTTATCCTCAACATGAGCGCCTGAACAAGATAAGCTATCAGCCGCTGCTCCGGATTCCCAACCGACCGAGAGGACGAAACCTGTTGTAAACGGGTAAGAATCGCCGTTGCTGATTCGGTATTTCCTTCCGAGATTGCCGACGCCGCATCCAGCAACTGCTGCTTGGCGGGCGAGGTAGTGGTATTGGTAGAACAAGAGGACGAAGAGTTAGAAGACGATGCTGAAGATGTAGTCGGTGAAGGAGAGAGGGGTTTCTGCGGCGGTGGCGGGGTCACGAGGCTTTGCATGGTTTCACTCCACTCGCTGTACGTCATCGTTGAAGCAGCGGAGCAATCTCCCTCCTCGTGGTTGTCATCGTCATTAAGAAGTTGTCTTTCCAACTCCTGGAGGCGATTCCTCATCTTGTGCGCCGAGTCCGGCTCGGCCTCGTGACCCTGGCGTAAGTTGATGCCGGAGAAAGCGACGTTAGGCGCACTTAAGAGATTGGGCCGCGAGAGCAGGGTGAACCCGTGGTTCCTCGCCGAAGAGGCGGAGGAAGCAGAGGAGATTTCTGGGGAGACGGGAGATAGCGGCGATATCGGCGAGGTCTGGTGGTTGCGCTGCTTCACCGATCTGAGAAAAAGCGCCTGCTGTTGCTGCTGCAGTTCGGCCAGCGACCGTTTTGCTGTCGCCGAGTCAGCTCTCTGTGAAACGATTGCCGTTGGATCTACCAGAATTCCTCCTCCGAGCTGCGGCCGGTACTGTACATGGAACGAGTTATTAATGGCTGATCCGCCTCCCAAGCCCGGTGAGCTGTAGAAATCGCCGCCTGGATACCCAGCCATGGTCGGAAGATAAGAAAAACCAACCAGCAAAAACCAGAAATCGAATTTCAATCCCAATCGTTCATTAGATCAGATCAAAATAAGATTCCCGCAATAGGGCAAGAAAACGCTCCGCGGCGACAGCTGAGAAGAAGAGATGAAGAAGCAGGGCGGGCGATCACGAGAGAAATCGAGCAGAGGGTTTTCTCCGTCGTCGTCGTCGACTTCCCTTCCGCCAAGGCTATGTGTTGTGACTTCATTATATTCACAAGGCATCGATATCCGTTTTCTTTTTTATTTGGTTGGTTTTTATTCTCTACTCCAACAGCGGCCGACTCCCGGTAGGTACGTGGGGTCCTACCGGCTGGTGCCGGTGTCGACCTCTTTTACGTCCGGTCTCGGAATTTCAAACTGGGAAAGCTGGCCGCTACGTTGGCGAACCTCCCACCATTAAAATAAAGGCGGAGAGATACGTTAATAAATAAGATCTAAATTCCCCCGCAAGCTCGAACCATAATATATCACCGTTTCGCTTTCAGCTTCCCAAACTACCCCTACACGCCCTACAGTTACTAGACCATCCGCAATTAATTCGTCATGACCTTGCCTACTGTTCTCATCTGCGAAACCTTTTTTTATTTCCTGGGAGTCGAAAGAAAGGTTTCCTGATATTAACAATCAACGCTCTTTAGCTTATAGTAGTTGCATTATTTTGTTCCAACTTGTAAAATTAAAAAAAAAATCATCATGAGTTTCTGGATTCACCGAGTCGGATAAAAATAACTTATTTGACCTGTGAAAGCAAAGAGTTATTTGTGGTATCATTATTATTCACCACTTCGGGCGAAGAGCCATCGAAGTGTGTAATTGGCGTTCCAGAATCCGGGAGGGAAAAGTGTACCCAACGCAAACAGGGTTATAGTCGTAAATTTAACAACTGGCAAGAGGTTTACACTTTACAGTGGGCTGGAGGCTATAGGCTGGAGGTGGACTCGGTTGCGTGCGGGCATCTCGGTGGAAATTAGTTAGCAACCGAACAATCTCATTCCAACCAACCCCTTTCCTCTATTTGTTACGGAAATAAATAAAGAAAAGAGAGAGAGTCCAGTTGGGTTCGGCGAACGAGAATCTATGCATCTAGTGCCACGTGTGAGCAAGTTAAGCGAATGTTCCATACTGACGCCAAAACAACACCCAATCTTTTGTTTCCACAATAACAAATACCAATAAATTATTCTCTCCATTGGCCTACAGAGTGTGAAAAAAAAAAAAAAAAAAAACCTTTGTCATTTCTACAATTACTCGTGAGGGTAACTGCCCTCTGCGCCTACTCCCCGGATGGCTCCTCTTTCGAATCATAATGGAACCATCCGACCCTTTTTTATCTTGTAGTACTCAAGTTAGGGTCCCACAGCTATTTCTCCACGTTCCGGGGCCCACAATATAACCGGTTCTGCGGCGGATTTCCCTGGGGGACCATCTTATTTGTTCGGTAGCCGATCACTCTCCGTCACTTTTTTTCTTCTTTTTGGATATTGCTTTTGCTCTTTCACACCTTCACTCTTTCTTCTGTTTTTGTTTCCGCGATGTGCGAATACCTGTTTTTTAAGTTTACGTAAAGTTGTAAAACACATTGGCCTGTCCCAACCCAAACTGTGGAGATTTCTCTATGTTTAAAATTAAATCAGTCATCAAGTGTTCATAAGGTGGATGACGGGTCCCACTCCTACGAGTTAAACTTATTTGAATTAATACGTCGATTAATATTTAATATTCGCCTTAAATTTTGCGAATGAAAAGCACCATTTTACCTGCAAATTAAGTTACCTCAATTACTATTAATGCAGAATCAGCCAACAAATCGGTTGTAACTAATCGCTTAATTTGGATTCATTGAGTTCATGGGACATTGAAGCGCCGATTTTCAAAATTAAAACGCTTTTGTTTAAACCTTACAAGTTTAAACAGAAAAAAAAACACACAAAACAGAGGTGCAGCCTGCTGGTGAATCTTCGAAAAGAAACGCCCTTTTAGATTTTTCTCTCATGTTTCACGCAAAGAAGAATCTCACTATACTATTCCTTCTCGTGGAAATCGCCTGCAGGGGCTGTTTCGTCAATTTCTGGACGAGGTCATCTTCCCACACCCAGGATTCCTCGAAAATGCGTTTCCGACTTTTCCAAATTCCAAACAAGTTCCCCACCGCGACGCTGGTTTCCACGTCATCGTCGTTCATCACCGGCTGTCCGCAGTCCCGTGCACCCTGCCACCGGCGATACCCGGTTGACTATTTATGTTCTGTGACTTTTGTCGCGTTCGGAAGGACCGGCTAGCCCACGTCACGTGGTCTGCACTTGCTCGCTTTTACGCCCAGCTCTGTAAGGGAGTAACGACCCTTTTGAGCCAGCCTGCCGCCCGTCGGATCACCTCGAGAAGCTCCTTTAACGCATAATTTTCTAAGTACTGACAACTACGGTTGCCTGGCTCAGAAATCATATTAGACACCTCAAAATCGGATACGTATCAGTCAATACTGGTTATTTTTAGCCTATTACATCGTGTAATGTAATTTTAAAAATTATTTTGCTAAAAAATTATTTTATTTTAATTTTCTATATATAGGTAAATATTTTTATAAAATACTTAAAAATAAAAAAATGAGATATACTTATTCTACTTTGTTAGAGGTTTAAGGTCTATTTGAAGTAAGGGAAAACACAAAATATGATATGTTTGAATAGAAAAATTAGAAATAAGTGAACACTTTAATTTTATCATGAATACTTACTATCGATATTTTCTCATAACAAAGTAATTTGATGATTTTGTAATACTAAATATATACTATATAGTATAACAGGAATCTAACAACAAGAACTAATCAAATATTTATAGGTTATTAATATTAATTCTAGTATCATATAATCTTTAGTAAATTTTATTATTTTTTCAAGAAATTCCTATAATATACTATAAAATATTCAAAAAATATATCGAGGTCATTATCCTTCATTGATAGAAAGTCGTTTAAAAAAATTAATGTATTTAAATTTATAATCGTTTTTCAAAATTGCTTTTACCTACCATTAAATATAATTTTCTTATAAGTTGCTTAATTCTTCATTATTTGTAAGACATTTCATAATTAGTAATTATATTTAATTGTTATTATTTATATATAAAATGTATGATATTACATACTTATTATACTATTAATTTAACATAATGTAAACAATATTTTATAGTGAATATTATGCATTAAGTACATTAAAATTAAATATTTTATTCAAACTTAATTTTAAGTTAATATATAATCCTATACCTAGTTTTATTTTTATCATAATTTACATCACCTATTTAATTATTTTATCATTATATTAACTTAGAAATCAACTAATATTGGAAAAACAACTATAAGTATATATACAAACCCTTAAACCCTAAATTTTTTGTTAGCTACACATCTAGCAATATTAATTTATTTAAAATACTACATAACTCAAAAAACACCACCATTTGAAAATGATCATCTATTACAAACATAATTGTAAAATGAAATAAAACAATGATTTTTTGGTCGAATTTGATTTAATAGACTCGTTTACCTACGATTTTGAAACCAAAACTTAAAACAATTGTATTTCTATTTCTAAGGAGAATTTTGATCAGATTTCCTAGCATGTTGAAGATTTGGACTCCCTCTACTTCGATCTACATAAAAAAGGCAAAATTTTAGGGCATTATTTGGCAAAAATAAAATAAAACAACCCATGGACGAACATCTTGGTAGATCAGTGGCTCATTCTCTTTTGGTCAGCAATGGACGACAATAACTCTATAGGTAAAAAAATCGTAATTTCCTAAAGAATGTCTCCAAAAATTTCATGACAGAACTTAGACTTATTTGCAAGACATAAGGGATCTTTTGGCATAGCGTAATGTTCGACATCAAGTGCATCAGTTGATGCGTAACATGTAATGTTTTATATAACAATTCTTCTTAGAGGGGTTTCTGAGTCAGGCCCAATACGATTTTGTAACCTGTAACTATGCCCAAAATCTGATATGTATTGGTTGATATCCGATACATATCAACAATAAGGGAACCATGCTGATAACCATGGTAGCCCATATCAGATATCAGCCTATAGTATTGAATTCCGGACAGGGGGTTATGGTTACAACCCAATATCAGGCTGCAAGATAGTAACTCCTCTAAAAACAGGCCTATTGGGGTTACATGTTACGTGTCTTTTGATACACTTGTTAAGTAACTTTACATTATGCTTTACATTCTATTGGAAGACATCTCAAATGGCCATTAAGGTAAATACTTTCCACACGTCAATGAGATGGCAACGAGTGTAAATCAGTGTCCTTCTTATAATGATGGCACAAAGGTGTAAATAAAGAAGATGATGGACATTTACTTTTGTCTTTTTCTGTTGAAAGCTTGTAACCCTAAGGGCAATGTAGTCATTGTAATATTCCTTCATAAACTATAAATTGATACTCAAGGTAAGGGGTAGATCATTAAGACTCCTCTCTTCTCTTTCAAATCCGTCCTTACAATTTCTATCAAACTCTCTCTCTCTCTCTCTCTCTCTCTCTCTCTCTCTCTCTCTCTCTCTCCATCTCCTTAGCCATACCTCTCTTCTCTTCCTTCTTCCTTTCTTTTTCTTCTTTTCTTCTTCTTACTCTCCCCTCTCACCCTCTTGGCCAAGTACCTATCATGGGATCCTAAATCTAACATGGTATTAGAGTATTAGGTTTGGGATCCAGAAATTATGATGCTGGTTAATCAAGTTTTTATCAACTCTCTCAGTGGAAGTTGAGGTATTGATCAAGGTTCAGTTTTTGTTGTGGACTCGATAGCGGGACGAGTTATTCAGAGGCGACACGGATGGATTGGTAACTCAGTGGGTGGCGACACATTCAAGTACTTTAGGATTTATAATTTTACTTTGTTAAGTTAATTGATAAGAAATTATTGCCTGCGATGGCATTTTTGTAAAACTTGTAATTCGGATTCCCTAGTGCGATTAGCCTCTAAAAGGGCTCACGAAAATGAATGAAGGAAGTTGAATTTTACTCAAAAAAGGATCAGCGTTCTCCTCCAAAGAACCCTAGGATCGGCGTTCTCCTTGACGAAACCAAGGGTACAAGTCTCCCCTCGACGAGCCTGATCTCATCTCCTTATTCCTTCTCCTTCTTCCATCTTCTTCTAGCCAACATAGGGTGCCCAGGCAAGTCAGGTCGTCCTGGTTTAACCCCGGTACCTCTAGACGATTTCTCCCTTCGCCGAGTCATGAGGTCCATGGTCTGGGACCATAACAGTTTTGAACTTCTTTTGGCTGACAAAGATAAGTTTTTTCTTCTCTTCTTTTCTTTGAGATGAATGCAGATGTATATCTTGGAAATATGAAGGTTTATTAAGCCTGTTTTGATCAGAAAAGACTGAGTTACTACATCTTATATATTAGCTTCAGTTTGGTTAATATTAGTGTGTTTAACCCATGATATCTTCGGTTAAAGAGATCAGTTTTTAGACTGATACACATTGTGGATTTCTGGTTCTTTGTTTGATGAATGAAGCCTTGCTATTCCATTGATGGTTCCATGGTATTTCGTGATTGAAAGACTATATTTACTGTTAAAAGATGGGCTCAACCCCAAAAAATTATGGCTAGTAAGCTCCACTTCTAAGTGGTGGCATATGGGTAAAATATGATACTTTTCATAAAGATGGCATAAAGGTGTAAATACTTGTTCTTTTTATGTCTCTTCTTTTATAAAGTTGTAGCCTAAGGACATTGTAAAACTATAAATAAAGACATTGGCTAAGAGCATTGAAGCTCTCCCTCTTTTCTCAAGAAATTTGTTCAGCCTCCTTCCTTACTTGGTCGGTGCACCTTCTTCTCCCTTAACCCAAACTCTCTCCATCTTGGTTCTTTTCCTTCTCCATCTCCTTCTCCTCTCCTTCCTCTCTTCTTCTTCTTCTTCTTCGTTGATCTAAAGTCCTCCACATGGGATCCTAAATTCTACATGGTATCAGAGCAAGGAGTTTAGGATCCCCCTTGATGAAGTATACAAGGAATTATTTATGAAGTCTGTCCAAGAATTTGTTTATGAAAGAAGGAGTCCAGCCATGAAGAGATAAGTCAATTCTTGCCATTATTTACATACTCTTTCTTTAACTATTGAATTCTTGATTTCTGAATTACATTAAGTCAAGATAATCTTCATATGAGAGGTAGTGAAGATTTATCTCTTATGACTAAGAAGATGTTATAATCTTGATCTTTTTGTAGCTAAATTACAAGCTTGATCGATATTAGTTGCTGCTAGTGTCTTATCATGATTGATAAATTGATGATTTGTGATTCGGTTACCTTTATGTAGCTTGGATCAATTTTCTTTGAGTGAAATTCCAACACATGTTGCTGTAAATTCTCTCACTTGACTGCTCATGGGATCTTGTTATGTTGTTGGATGACCGTCATATGGTTAAAATTTCAACACCTACTTATCTCTATTACTTTGCTGCTCTTGAACTCCAATGATTTTTTTTTTTTTTTTACGTTGGAGTGTTCCCATGAGCTGAGAAAAGTTTGCTTCCTAGAGTCGTGATTTGCGTCTACATATCTGTAAAGAAGATAGTGGTTCTCACATGTTTGCCCACGGTTTGTGTTGGAGTTTGGATTAAGGCATGAGAGTTTGCATCTATCCTCTCCTCTTTGTTTTTCTATAAGAATATAAGAGGAATTGAGTGATGGCTAGATCTTGTCCCCACTTGACAAAAGCACAAATTCCTTGATGATTTGGTGCTTGCTCTTGTGGAAAATTTTTATTCCTTCCATTGTCGGTGCCTGATTTGGTCCACGGTTTCTTCAAATTACATTGAGTAATTGTTATTTGAAGACTCCCCTTGCAATTGACCTCGGCATTTGAATTGCCTCACGATGGAGATTGGACATACAAGTAGTAAGAGTGACATACTCCGCATTACTACAATCCTATTAAGAGGTCTCTCTAATTATCTTAGCTAGTCACAATCGGTACGGTAGGTTCTCATTACTCGTGACCTTCTCAGTCACGTAATCAAATTCCCTGCTCCAATTAATGAAGAAGATGTAGCCTACTTCAAGTGGGTTAAAAATTATAACCAGGTTATTAGTTGGCTCATCAATAGCATGGAAGAGCATGTAGCTAACAATGTGATCCACTTGGAAACAACCAAGGACATATGGGACACATGTGCTAAGCTATACTTCAGTACGGCCTCCTTAAAAAATTATTCGGTGTCGTACAAAGTATGCTGAATACTAAAGAAGGAGAAAACATTCATGAATTTTTGGCTTGATTTCGGGGTCTTCTTTTGGAATAGAAAATCGCTCGGCCATATTCAAAAGACATTGCAATTCAAGAAAGGCAACTGGAGGACTTGGCAGCAACCATTTGCTTGACAAATATCAAGCACTACCTTGAGGTTGCTAAGGCCCAACTTCTTAGCTCCTTTGCTCTTCTATCCTTCGATGACATCAATGCCACATTTCAGAAGACGATGTCTCTAATGGAGTCCTCCATTCCACCGTTACCTACTGCTGCTACCACCATTGCCTCAGGTATGCTTTCTTCCTCTTCATCCTCTTCCTCTTGGATCATCGACTCCAGGGCCTCCGAACATTTGTCAGGTAACAAACACATACTTAATTCCTTATCTCCATGTCTTCCCCAGAAATTTGTTACTATTGCTAATGGTACCCAAACCAAGGTACTTGGCAAGGGTTCCTCATCTCTTACATCTTCTATCCATCTTCAAGAAGTTTTGTTTATCCCTTAATTTCCTTTAAATTTACTTTCGGTTAGTCAAATAACAAAACATTTGAATTGCTTTGTCACCATCTCACCCTTTTCTTGTACATTTCAAGATCTAACTATAAAATGGGTGATTGGTGGCGACCATGAAAAAGGGAGCTTGTACTAATTCACTCTTTTGCCATTAGCTCCCCTATCATCCACTACATCTGAGGCACAACTTTGGCACAACAGGCTTGGCCATCTGTCTACATCTTCACTATGTCATTTACTTCCTTCATTAAAATCACTTTCTACTTTCAATTGTGTGGCTTGACAATAAATTAAACACCATAGGAGTACATATTCTCCTTGCCTTACAACTAAAAGTGCTGCTCCTTTTGATTTAATATTGTTAAGCTCCCTTGCCGTGGATCGAGTCACCCGATGATCACCTCTAGGTTCCAGATTGGAATGTGTCGTTGAAAAGGGTTTGGAACTCTTGGAATGCTCTATTTCTAAGAGACACTAAGCTTGCGAAGGAAGCTTACACCTTGGACCTCGTCAGAGAGAGAATCCAACCTCTTGGCTAAACTATTGATCAATTGCTTGCCTTCATTCTAGAACCCGTCATCCATATAAGAGGATCAGGGTTGACGCACACCAACAAAGGCCAAACAAAGGGCCACTAATTTGAAGGAAATTATATCTAAACCTGCTAATTGCAACAACCTGGAAACCTATGCATCTACTAATTACTCTAGATGCTATGGAGTCCATAACATCACTCCCTCCTGGAGAAAGAGCTTGTCCTCAAGCTCAAAGGAGGGGTAGAGGGCACGAAAAGCCTCTAATGGTTCCCATGAAGCTTCAACAGGATTTGTGTCGGCCCACTGGACTAAAATCTCCCACGACCTTGGACCCGGTGAGCTTGAAACACCTTCTTTGGAGTAGGTAGAACACGACCATCTTGTACTGGTGGCAATGGTGTGTGGAGCAAAGGCGAGTTTTCCCTAAATGGCTTCAATAGGGAGACATGGAAGACATCATATATCTTGGCGTTTGGTGGGAGTTATAGGCGATAAGCCACACTACCAATACGGTTCAACACCTGGAATGGGCCATAGAATTTTGGTGAAAGTTTATGACGTTTGGAAGCCGTCAGGGAAAGCTGGTGGTAATGTTGAAGTCGAAGCCATACATAATATCCCAGAGCAAATGAAAGGTCACAATGACCCTTGTCGTAGGTGCTCTTCATTTTGTCCTGAGCTTTCTGCAAGTGAGCTTTGACTTGTGCGAGCATAGTATCCCGTTCCCCCAAAGCCTGGTCTAGCGCCGCCACCTGAGATGAGCCAGGCTCGTAAGATAAGAGACGAGGGGGGTCTCGACCATAAACCACCTTGAAGGGTGTAGTGCCAAGCGCTGTGTGGTAAGATATATTATAACAAAACTCCGCCCAGGCAAGCCAGCGGACCCAACTTTTGGGAGTATCCCCCATGAAACAGCGCAAATACATCTCAATAGTGCGGTTGACTACTTTCGTTTGCCCATCTGTCTGAGGGTGGTAGGCTGATGAGAAAGCCAATTTTGTGCCCTGTAATTTGAATAGCCCTTTACAAAAGGTACTTATGAATACTGCATCTCTGTCACTGGTGATGGACTTCGGTAAGCCATGAAGGCGGACAATTTGGTCCACGAAGATCTGGGCCACATGTGTCACCGTATAAGGATGCGCCAGGGGTAGGAAGTGCCCATATTTAGAGAATTGATCCACCACTACGAAGATAATAGATTTGCCTGAAGACGTTGGGAGGCCATCTATAAAGTCCATGGATATATCTGCCCATACCTGTGAAGGGAGCTGAAGAGGTTGCAACAGGCCTGCTGGGTTTAACAATTCCACTTTGTTTCGTTGGCAAACCTGGCATGTAGATACATAGTCTGCCACCATACGTTTCATGCCCCTCCAATAGAAGTCACAACTTAGGCGAAAATATGTCTTTTGCTGGCCTTCATGAGTGCTGTCATGAAATGTAGATAGGATGCTATTGAGTAGGGCAGAAGTAAGATAATTCCGATTCTTATACAAGAGGAGACGGTCCTGAAATGCCCAATTGCTGTCTATGGTGCTTTGCTCAATTCTGTGATACAAGCCCATGAGCTTGGGATATTTCTGAATTTCATCCCTAATTGAATCGAGCAAAAGAAACCGTGGTTGACTGATTGCGTGTAGCTGTGGTTCCGACATGTCCCGGTGAGACAAGGCATCAACCCCTATGTTAAGGTGGCCTGGTTTATACTCCACCTTAAAATCAAAACCCATCAATTTACTCAGCCAATGTTGTTGCGGTGAAGTAGTGATACGTTGCTCCAATAAATATTTCAAACTGCGGTGGTCTGTCCGAATTATGAAGTGTCGACCCCAAAGATAGGGACACCAATGCTGAATGGCTTTGGCTAAGCCGATAAGTTCCCTTTCATAAGCAGCTAATTTGTGGTGGTGAGGGGCGAGGTGCCTGCTGAAATAAATAATGGGATGGCCCTGCTGTTGTAATACTGTGCTAATGCCCCCGTCGGAAGCATCACATTCAATAACAAATGGTTCTTCAAAATTCGGGAGTTGGAGAATCGGGGTAGAGGCTAAGGCATGTTTCAACTACACAAAGGATGTAGCCGCTATGTCTAACCATGTGAAGGTGTTATGCTTAAGTAAGCTCATGAGCGGAGCTGTGATCTGGCCATAGTTGTGAATGAACTTCCGATAATACCCAGCCAAGCCTAAAAATCCCCGTAAAGCAGTGACGAAATGTGGAGTGGGCCATTCAACCATTGCCTATATTTTGCTACTGTCGGCCTTAAAGCCGAAGGCTGAGATGACATGACCCAGATAAGCTACCTCAGAGGTACCCAAAGAGCATTTGGATTGGTTGAGAAACAAATGATGGGAACGCAGGAGATTGAATACCTAGTGCAAATGCTGAATATGGTCTTCCCAGTGCTTGCTATAAATCAGAATATCATCAAAGAATACCAGAACATATTTCCATAAGAGAGGGCGAAACACCTCGTTCATCAGGGCTTGAAAATTGGAAGGGGCGTTGGAGAGCCCAAATGGCATGACTTAGAACTCAAAATGGTCATGATGCATGCGGAAGACAGTTTTCTCCACATCTGCAGGGTGGACCCGAATCTAGTGGTACCCGGATTTCAAATCCAGCTTAGTAAATAGTTTTGCCCCATGCAATTCATCCAAGAGTTCGTCCACCATGGGTATGGGAAATTTATCCTTAACCATATGAGCATTGAACTCTCTATAGTCAACACAAAATCTCTACGAATGGTCATGTTTTTTCACCAACAACACTAGTGATAAAAACAGAGACCGACTGAGCTGAATAATGCCTTGTGCTAACATATGCTGACATTGGTGCTCTATCTCATCTTTCTGAAAATGTGGGCAGCGGTATGGGCGCAACACTACAGGCTTAGTGCCTAACTTTAAACCTATCTGATGATCACAAGTTGGGATTGGTGGAAGCGCAGCAGGTTCCTGAAATAAATCAGCAAATTCGGTAATGAGTGAGTTGAACTTACAATGATTGGAGGCCATAAGTTGGATATTCTGGAGAGTGCAAGGTAACGGAGCATGATTCCCATGAAGGGTGAGTTGGTGCTGGTCTTTCATAAAACTCATTGTGAGGGCCTTGAAATCCCATAAAATCAGACCCAACTGTTGCAACCATTTAATACCCAACACCAAGTCAAATCCAACGAGTGGAATGTCCGTAACAAATGTGTGGTCTTCAATATCAAAAGGTACTGCTGGATAGACTCTTGCACTGGAAATCTTTTCCCCATTGGCTACCGAGACTGAAATGCCAGTGTTCTGCTGAATCAGTAAGCTGAGTTGTTGTGCTGCTGGTTGGCTAATAAAGTTGTGGGTATTGCCTGAATCCACTAAGGCCAGCAACTGTAGGTGTTGGAGGCCAGATCGGACCTGCATGGTGTTTGTACTGTGCAGCCCTATCATAGCATGGAGGGAAATAGCTGGTTCTTCCATCTCAGGCTCTTCAACTTTTTCCAATGGTGGGGTCTCCTCGGAATCATCCACCTTTAACCAAAATAGGCTTTTGCATATGTGACCCTGTGTGTATGTTTCATCACAATTATAATAGAGGTTTGTGGCTCTCCTCTGTTCCATCTTTGGTTTGGAAAGGCGACAGAAGTCTTGTGGCGGTGGTGCCTAGGGTGGCTCTGATATTTGAGAAGTATTGTTGCCTTGGTGCAAGGCGGGGGCAAAGGTGGGTGGGGCACCAGTGGCTACCCGGCCTGGCCATGGAGGCCGACGCTCGAGGAACTCTTTCAAGACCCATTGTTTAGCATCCAGGGTACGGGAAAGATTCATGGCATGTGCTAGGTCTGGTGGGTCATGTATTTCCACTTCCAGACGAAGGGCTGCCACTAGTCCCGCAGTAAATAAATGCACATATTGAGTAGTACGCACATACCTACTGGTGCGAGCCAGGAGTTCCTGAAATTGTTTCTAATATAGCTTGATGGAGCCAGTCTGTTTTAAGTTGACCAAATCTCCCAAAGGGTTACTGCAGGGCTTGGGAACCGAATCTCAGCATGCAATAATCCTTAAAAATATCCCAATCGTGGATATGGTACTCCGAATCAAACTGATGGTACCATAGCTACGCTTCGTCAAGCTTGTGGAAGGCGGCTAAAGGAACTCTGTCATCGGCTTGTGTTCTTTGGTTCCAAAAAAATTGGTCACACCTATGTAACCATACTAGAGGGTCAGAGGACCCATCATACGTTGGAAAATCTAGTTTGGTATACCTAGGAACGGTGGCGTGGACACCCCTTGCTGGTGGGTGTGGTTGATGCATTGGCATATGAGGAGGAGGTGGATGAAGAGGTTGATGATCGGTAGGTCTATTGGAGCTTCCCGACAGAGCAGCATCCCTTGCAAACCATTCCGTCATTCGAAGATTTAATTGAAGAAGTCTCCTTAATTTCCAGCACTTCGTTTTGGAGTGCGTCTGTCCGATTTTGGCCTTCAATCCGAACTTCTACAATGAGATTACGCAAGTCTTAGGGAGAAAAGGAATCGTAGATAGTGGTCCTGTCTAATACCACATTGTTAAACTCTCTTGCCATGGATCGAGTCACTTGTTGATCACATCTAGGTTCCAGATTGAAATGCGTCGTTGAGAAGGGTTTGGAACTCTTGGAACGCCCTATTTCTGAGAGACACTAAGCTTTCGAAGGAAGCTTACACCTTGGACCTCGTCAGAGAGAGAATCCGACCTCTTGGCTAAACTATTGGTCAATTGCTTGCCTTCATTCCAGAACCTGTCATCCATGTAAGAGGATTAGGGTTGACGCACACCAGCAAAGGCCAAACAAAGACACACTAATTTGAAGGAAATTACATCTAAACCTACTAATTGCATCAACCTGGAAATTACTTAATTTATCCCCTGTGTCTACAAATTACTCTAGATGCTATGGAGTCCATAACAAATACACTTTGATGTATGGGGACCTTTGTGTGTCTGTAATATTTCTCAAGTTAAATATTTTGTTACATTTGTTGATGACTTTACCCGAGTCACTTGGCTATATCTATTTAAAGAACAATTTGAAATCCTTCTTATTTTTAGAACCTTTCATGCTATGGTGTTGACTCAATTTGGAAAGAAAATTCAAATCCTTAGGTCTGATAATGCTAAGGAATACTTATCTAGTGAGTTCCAATCATTCTGTGAAGGTAATGGGTTTATCCATCTAACATCGTGTGCCTATACCCCTCAACAAAATGGTGTTGCTGAAAGAAAGAATCATTACCTTTTTGAAGTTGTTCGGGGCCTCCTCTACTCCATGAAGGTACCCTACTTTTATTGGCCTAATGCTATACTTAAGACCTATTTTCTTATATATAGGTTACCTTCATCTATTCTTAGCAATAAAACTCCTTACCCTGTTTTATTTCATGGTGAAGATCCATTTGCTCTTCCTCTTAAGGTTTTTGGATGTACATGTTTTCCCCATGTCACTTCCCCACAAGAGAGTAAGCTTGATCCTTGTTCTATGAGGTGTATTTTTTTTTTGGAAGATATGGAGGACTACCATTTTATATGAGAAAATCTTATAAACCATTTGCAGCAAGCTGGGAGTTCATGATGTTCTCTCACCCCCAGCTTGAGGGGGAGTGTTGGAAGATGAGCCCAAGCCCACATGACCAAGGAAGGCCCACATATCCAAGTATGTTGGAAGATGGGCCCATGTCCATGCTCACACGAGCTGGTGGGACCCACCATGATCACGTGAGGTGGCATAAGATGTCTTACACAATAAGAAGTCTTATAGAGCCAGAAGTATTATGGAAGCAGGTCTCGCATAGGAGTTTCAGTTTAAAGGAGTTTTAGTCATGTTAGTCTTCTATTTATATTGGGTTATTTAATTATGCAAGGACTTATCTTTAAGTGTTAGAGTTTGGGTGTAATTGAAACAAGGGTAATTTTATTGCAATGGGACTTTACTACCATCCTCTATTGCAAATAGAGATCCATGTACTCTGATTATGAACAAGTCAATGAACTATTTTTATTTTCCATAAATTCATCATGGTAGCAGAGCAAGTTCTATGAATTGACTCGGTCAACCCACAGAGGTAATGTGATATTTTTTTATTTATTATCTCTAGTAGTTTAGGTTTGTATTTGTTGGAATACAGGGCCCAAGCCCACACGACCAAGAAGACTCACATATTGAAGTGTATTAGAAGATGAGCCCAAGCCCATAAGACCAAAGAAAGCCCACATATATAAGAGTATTATAAAATGGGCAACATCACCAAGGAAGGACCACAAGATGGGCCCAAGCCCATAAGCAGGACCCACAATGATTACCATGAGCTGGCATCCTTATCACTTCATTGGAAGATCAAAAACTCACAAAAGTATCTTTATTTTAGGGTCACGACCATGAAGAGTTTTAGTTTGAGTTATGTTTGTCTTTTATCTATATTGAGTTATTTAATTATGTTAGGACTTATCTTTAAGTGTTAGAGTCTGGGTGTAATTGGGACAAGGGTAGTTTTATAGTAATTGGACTCTACTACCTTCCTCTATTATAAATAGAGTTTCATGTACTCTGATTAGAACAAATTATTGATGTCAATGAAGTATTTTACTTTTTCATAAATTCAACATGGTATCAGAGCAGGTTCTGTGAGTTGACTTGGTCAACTCACGGAGGTAAAGTGATCCTTTTCTCTAAACCCTAAACCCTAAGTCTAAGTTCGTAGTTATTTTTTTCAGTCCCTACACCCATAGTTCTCTTTGCATTTTTTACCTATATACGTAGTTGTTTATATTACCTAATATATTGAAGGAAATATATTTGAGTCCACTTTCCAATGAAAAACTATTTGTTCCAATCGGAGTTATCTATAGAGAGATATCGATATTTGAATGATCGAAGATCAGATTGAAAAAAGGTTCGAGCAGTAGCAACAATCTTCCTATTCCGAGGTATTTTTTGCTATCAAGAACTAGACTTTATACGGAGAAATATATATAAAAAAATATTTTTAAGTCTATTCTTTTACCTATTCAACTAATTTTTCATTTGATTTATCTAAAAAAAGATATTGATATTTGAACCAGCAAAGGTCAGATTGAAAAAGAGGTTCGAGCGGCAGTAGAAAGCTTCAAATTCCGAGGTATTTGATGTTATCAAGAAAGAGACTTTATATGGAGAACTATATATCAAAAGAAATATACGTAAGTATATTTTCTTACTTATTCAACCAATCCTCAGTATGATCGTTTTATAAGGAGATATTGCTCTTTGAATAGTCAATGGTCATTCGGGAAAAAATAGGAGAAACAATATTTAGTTCTGCCAGATGACAGACCGAAATATATCAGATTATTTATCTTTTGAAAATTATATTTTATGAAGTTATGTGATACTCAGATGAAATTTATTTAAGTCTACTTTCAGAAGGAAAAAATTTCAAATCAATCTAATCTATATTGAAACATATATTTGAATTGGAAGAATCAAAGGTCATGCTGGTATTTTGTTACATTGAAAATCCGAATTTAAGCCGATTGTTTTGCGTCACTGTTTGAGTTGATATATTAGAAAATATGTCAATTCTCCCTGGTTTGAGGGCTGATTTATACTTCTCTGTTATTTGGGCCTATTGCTACATCTATGATATTTGGTTCAAGCTGGGATCACATCCATTATCTCCCAGCTTGAGTGGGAGAAGTAAAATAAGTACAAGAAAGAGGTATTTTATTTTATATGTTGTGAATAAGTTTATGTGACCAAAATATTCAAGAAAAGGGGGAGCACAAAAGATGAAGCTTGTGCATCTAAGAAGAAATTTTTATATCAGAAAGAGGTATGTTATTTTATATGTTGTGAATAAGTTTATGTGACCAAAATATTCAAGAAAAGAGGGATCATAAAAGATGAAGCTTGTGCATCTAAGAAGAAATATTTATATCGGATTATTTCATTGGTTCTTTTTCAAATTTTATTATTTGGTTCGTGTTATATGTGTTGGAAGATGGTCGTGTTATATACAATTGCTGCTATTATGTCTCTTTGGGGATATTATTTCTTGGGTTGTCTTTTGTGTTATATATCACATTGGGAAACCATGACGGAGAAACTTATTATTACATCTATGTTATCCTCCCTCCCCTCCCCCCCTGTAATGGCTTTTATGTCTCCTACCACTTGAGAGTAGTTGTCCTATGGAGGGACACGGTGGTGGACACTTTAGAGCAATGCCGATAGACACTACTGATAGAAGACGGAGTGTGCCCTACATCCAGGATTAGGACTGGAGTATGAAGAAATGGCTTACTAGCTAGGAGTGATTTTTACTCTCACTTATATAATGCCGCAGGGCCTCAACGAAGGATGCAACAATGTGAGGTGGTGTTGTGGATTCAATAGCACACCGAGTCACACAACGAAGGAGGCAATAACTTACTAAGTCCATTAGTTATATTTATATTGCTTTAAGTAGGATTTATTTCTAATTTTGTAATAAGTATGGTCGTAGGGGCAATATTGTGATTCTTGTAGCTCTAAAACACCTAGGATGTCAACTATTTAAAGGGCAATGTAATAGAGAAATGGAAGCATTGAGAATTAGAGTAACCCTAGCGTAAGCAGGCTTGGGATCACCTTCTTGATCTCGAGGTTAGGGTTTTCCTAAAAAACCCACATATCCTTTCATCCTCCATTGATCATCCCTACCTTCCATCTTCCATTAACCCCATACTGAGTAAGAGAGGGAGCTTCCTGCCCCTTTTCTGAGTCCAAAGAGAGGTTCTAGTCCTCTTCCCATCAACCCAACGAGAGGAGCTTCCATTCCTCTCTTGACGAACCAGAAGTGAAGGAGTCTCTCCCCTACACACGAGCAGCAGCAAAGGACCTTTCCAGCTTGGCGTCCAATAAGAAACTGGGAAGAAACCTCCCCAACAAAGGCCAGGGGCTACCCTAAGCTAGGACCACCACTCTAGCATGAGCAACAGAAAGGTTAGGGTTAAAACCCTAATTGCCGTGACCAAGAAAAGGTAGCTCTTTCCATATCTCTTTCAGGTTGATCCTACTTGAATTCTCTAGATATATCTAGCACTATATTGTGTTCATCAAAGGAGAGGTTGATCACATGAGAAAGATCAATCAAGGAGGAGGTTTTAAACCTTCATTACCGAGTTCAGCAATTCAGCATCAGTGTTGGATCCAAAAATCCCACGCCGTGTTACTCGATCTATGACTCGGGACCGTAAAAACTTGGTATCAGAGCAGGGTAACATGGGGGATATAGTCAGCAAAGAAGAACTTCATATCAGGATGCAAAAGCTCGAGGATAGCATGGAGACAACACAACCAGTGTTGGGAAAAGTCTGTCGGTTGGAAATAGAGATGCAACAAGTTTGAGAAGACTTGAGGCAAATCTTTAGCATGCTAACCGAGAGGAGGGCAGAAAGGCAGCAAATCCCAAATATGAGGGAGGTGACTCAACTGTATCACAGGAGAGGGGAACAGTGGCCTGGGCGCCCTGCTATCCAAGGACCACAACATGGAGGCACAATCCAGAGGTACACAAAGTCAGACTTTCCTACTTATAAAGGTTCAGTAGATCCCTTAATTTGGTTGCATAGATGTGAGCAATTTTGTTTTAAATCAAGGGACTGCAGAATGGGATAAGGTGCAACTAGCCTCTTTCCATATGTTAGATGAAGCCCACTTATGGGTTCACTAGGTGGAAAAAGAGAGACTAGGGCTGGATTGGGGTGAATTTAAAAATTTATGGACAATCAGATTTGGACCTCCTGCCTATAGCAACCCCCTGGGTGAATTGGTCCTCTTATGACAGTTTGGTTCAGTTGAACAATATCAAACACAGTTTCAAGAAAGTTGGCTTGTGCTGGGGGATCGGTACGGGTCGACCAGTAGGTCTCATTATTCACAACGGGTCTCACTGAATCTTTGAGGTTAAAGGTTGAAATCCTTTTCCCCTCAGGATCTGGCTTTGGCAATGAATATGGCCTGGGCAATGGAACAACGACAATGGTTGCAGCAACACAAGCCGGGTTGGCCAGGTGAATGGACCACTTCCTCCACTTGGCAAGGGCGCCGCTAGAATTCATCTACAGTGACAAACCTTGCATTATCCTCCACCAGACACAATCAGAATATGGGTCCGGTAGCCGATCCACGCCCTAGTAATCCCCACCGCAATTTATCAAAAAATTAACAAGTGCGGAAATGGCAGAACGGAGGTCCAAGAATCTATGCTACAACTGTGATGAATAGTACCGGGTGGGGCACCAATGTAAGATTTTTTTTTGGCTCGAGGTGGAGGAATCAGATGATACAGAGGAGACAGAGGATTTTATTGAGGAACCACCGAAGATTTCCTTGCATGCAATTACTGGGCAGAAATTTGCCAAAACGATGCAAGTCTGAGCTCAAGTCATTGACCAGGAATTGGCGGGACTAGTTGATTCGGGCAGTACACCCAATTTTTTGAGTTTAACAGCCGTGCAACACCTTTAGTTACAAATCCTCCCTCTTCTGACAGCCACAGTATCAGTGGCCAATGGCGAGAAAGTCCCTAGCTATGGGATCAGTAAGGAGGTAACTTTTTCCATTGGCTCTACATTATTTAATGCTGAATTTTTTGTCATTCCCTTGGCTGGCTTTGATATGGTATTAGGCATTAAATGGTTGGAAACATTGGGGCCCATTCTGTGAGACTTTTCGACTTTAACTATGAGCTTTGTTTTGGCCGGTAGTCAAGTGCTCTTGCAGGGCTGTCAGGTGGACAAAGCCCACCGCATCCACACCATCCACACACATGAACCACTTGGAAGCACTATTGATGGTATGGTTGAGGAGTTCTCTGACCTATTCCATGTATCTTCGGGATTGCCTTCCTTGAGGCACTGTGACCACATAATCTGTTTAAAACCAGGTTCTGAGGTGGTGGTATTGCGTCCATTCCATTACCCACACCTTCAGAAGGATGAGAACGAGAGACAATGCTAGGAGATGTCACAACAAGGTCTTATTCGTCACAGTCGCTCCTCATTCTCTTCACCCATCGTACTTGTGAAGAAACAAGATGGGGCATGGAGGTTTTGTGCTAATTACCAGGAGTTGAACACTCAAACAGTAAAGGATAAATTTCCAATTCCGATAGTGGATGAGCTCCTGAATGAATAGCATGGTTCATGGTTATTTACTAAACTGGACCTACGGTCGGGATATCATCAGGTTCGGATGCACCCCTCTGATATCGAGAAGACAACATTTCGCACACTTCATGGCCACTTTGAGTTCGTCGTCATGCCGTTTGGGTTATCGAATGCACCCTCCACTTTTCAAGCTCTCATGAATGAGGTATTTAGCTCTTATCTTCGGAAATTTGTTCTTGTGTTTTTCGATGATATTCTCATATATAGCAAGTTCGTAGAAGAGCATTTAGAGCACTTAAGGATTGTTTTCAAATTGTTACGAGCACATTAGCTCTATTTAAAACAATCCAAATATTCTTTTGCTGCTTCACATGTGGCTTATCTGGGTCACATCATCTCACATGAGGGAGTTACGTTTATCCCGAGAAGATTCAGGTTATTCATGAGTGGCCACAGCCACAGTCTTGCTCAACTTTACGAGGTTTTTTGGGACTTGTGGGCTTCTACTGCAAATTCATTCAGAACTATGGACCCTTGGCAGCACCCTTGACCAGTCTCCTCAAGAAGAATTCAGTTCTCAGGACTGAGGAGGCCACACAGTCGTTTGAGGCCCTCAAATTTGCTCTCATCTCCGCCCCTGTATTACAACTTCATAATTTGATAACTTATTTGTGGTTGAGTGCGACACTTTGGGAGGGGGCATTGGGGTTGTCTTACAGTAGCTGCCCATCCTATTGCGTATTTTAGCAGACAGTTAGCAGTCCGTCATCACAAACTAGCAGCATATGAGCGGGAATTTGTTACAGTCCCGGATCTGACACAAGGATTCTTTGGGAGGATCTGGGATCTGCCATGGGTTACGGGTCTTCCTTGCATTACTGTAGGGATAGTAGGAAGACATGGGGAAGGCGAAGATCAATGGAGGATGAGAGAATACGTGGGTTTTTGAGGAAAACCCTAACCTCGAGATCAAGAAGGTGATCTCAAGCCTGTTTATGCTAGATTTAACCTAATTCTCAATACTTCAATGCTTCCCTTTCTCATTACTCATACCCCTTAAATAGGGTTCACCCTTTTAGGGTTTAAGATAAAATATTACAAAAATACCCCTATAAATAAAATATTCCAAACATACCCCTGTGGCCTAAAACTGAAATAATTAAAGTAAATTAAAGAAAACATCTAAAATAATAATGTTATTGCGTGCATAACATTACACCCCCCTTGGAAGACGAGCTTGTCCTCAAGCTCGGAAGTAGTGTCTGTATGCCGCTGTCTCCACTGGTGCCAAAGTGGCATCCGCGATAGACCCCCCACTAAACGCCCAAAATTGGATTTTTTTTTTTTTGTGTGGTCTGGTCCGAGTTAGCCTAGGTTGACTCAGTTCAGGAACCCCAGTCTGGTGCACGGCTCAGCTTCGTGCGCTAATTAAAATTTCCTAACTTAGGAAAATTTGAATCGGAAGCCATCTTCATCCTTCGGCGAAAATTTTGCCGACGGGTCTTCGAAAATCAGAATCCTGCTGTATCCTCCTGCCGATCCCGAACATAGCGGCCGCTGGTAAGTGCGGGAACCTGGTCGACAGTTGCTCCTTTCCTCATGGCACCGGCGAAGGCGGACGACGGTCGTCTTTCGTCCACACGGCCCCGAATAGGTCAGAAATTTCGCCAACGGTCTTTGGAAATCGGAACCTTGCCGTATCCTCTTGCCGATCCCGAACATAGTGGCCGTCGGTAAGTGCGGGAACCTTGTTGGCAGTTGCTCCTTCCCTCAGGGCACTGATGAAGGCGGGCGACAGTCATCCACATGGCCCTGAACAGTGGGGAAATTTCACCGACGGAGTCTCCTGCTACTCCTACGGTGAACAACAACCTTTGGAGGCTTCGCCGCTTGGAAATTTTCCAAGACAGACTCTTAGAAATATTTCCCAGTCGGAATGGCCGAGAAAATTTTCCTCTCCCATGCGGAACAGAGTGTGGTTGCGTGTATAACAGTGGCTTGCAGTGAGCAGGGGAGGATTGAATTCGACGTCTTGGCAGAAAACCCAGCCAAATGCCCCAAATCGTGATCTCCACTGCGCGGCTTTGGATCTCCCTGCGGGGAAATTTTAAAAGTTTCCGATGCCTTGCCTTTTTTCTCATCAACGTCTGCCTCTGGAGACGATTTTTTTTTTATTTTTCCGGCCATGGCCCATTCTGCCCGTCTGAGATAGTTTCTGCTACCTCTTGTGCGCATATGTGGTCATAAATTTGAGATCTGTGACCTGTTTTGTTACAACAATGAATTTCTCTCTTGCATAACGTTCAATGTAAGCATCTAATCGTGCTCGTATTTCTTCCAATTCATTACCCATAACCATCCATCTTTCTTGGGATATAGAATAACCCATTGTGTTCCCGCTCTGATACTAGTTGTTACGGTCCCAGATCTTACACAAGGATTCTTTGGGAGGATTTGGGATCTGCCACGGGTTACGGGTCTTCCATGCTTTACTGTAGGGATAGTAGGAAGACATGAGGAAGACGAAGATCAATGGAGGAGGAGAGAATACGTGGGTTTTTGAGAAAAAGCCTAACCTCGAGATCAAGAGGTGATCTCAAGCCTGTTTACGCTAGATTTAACCTAATTCTCAATACTTCAATCCTTCCCTTTCTCATTACTCATTTCCCTTAAATAGGGTTCACCTGTTAGGGTTTAAGATAAAATATTACAAAAATACCCCTGTAAATAAAATATTCCAAAAATACCCATGTGGCCTAAAACTGAAATAAATAAAGTAAATTAAAGAAAATAAGTACAATAATAATGTTATTGCGTGCATAACATTTCTCCTTAGTAGAAACGAAATATAGAGCCTTGGGGTATTGACTGCTTCATATCCAAGAACAAGAAAAAAAACTTATCTTTGTCATGGAGCTCCTTCATGACAAATATAGTTCCTTTGTGAATCATGATCCAAGTAAAAAAATGTGGAATTCTGAAATCACAGCTCTGATACCATGTTGATCTCAAGATTCCATACTATTAAGATCTTCAACTAGAATGTTGGAGAGAAGAAGGAAGAAAGAGAAGAAAAGAAGAGAAGAGGAGAAGAGACGGTTGAGAGAGAAAGAGAGAGAGAGGTTGTGGAAGATATCCAAACCCTCTCCCTTAGCCTTTATTTATAGATGTCAAGAGTACATAAATTACAAGTATACCCTCCACCCTAGAGAGAGTGAAAAAGAGAAAACATGAGATATTTACAATAGTGACACCTAAACTTCTTTGTGTCTTTCAAAAATATATAAGTCTATTTTCTTAACCTATGCAACCGAGTCACAATTTAATTTTTCTAGAGGAGATATAAATCTCGGAAGAGTCAATGGTTATAATGACCAAAAAAGACAAGAGCACTCAATTTAGCTAGATTAAAGAGTCTGAAATTTATCATATTATTTCTCTTAAAATAAGTATATTATATGAAGAAAATTATACTTGGATGAAAGGTATCGAAGTTTAGTTTTAGAAGGTGATTTGTTTTTTCCAATCTGATTTATTTAAGAACATATTCGCATTGGAGTTGGCAGGGTCAAACTACAGAATGAACCAAATCAAGAGTTCATTAAAGATTCAAATTGAAGCTTTTTATGTCCAAGTAGATACTAATTTTAAGCCCTTTGAGTCTATTTTCTCTATCAATTTTTTTTTTTTTTTGTGATTCTGAGCTATTTTTTTAGGATATCAATAACATAAGTACCAATGGTCAGTTCTGCCAAAAATCTCTTCTTTTTCCCTATTTTCTCTCCTATTATCCGTTGACATGAATTGATTTTCCTTTCCTCCTAAAATCCAAAAGTTTTAGATAAATTTCTATTCTAATCAGAGATTTTTTGTAAGACTTGATCAGTTCATTATGTGCGCATTCAAGGTATCGATGTTTTTTTTTCTAATTTTTCATTTTCGTTACTTGGTTGTGTATCTTCCACATAGTTAACTCCAAAAAATAGTGGTTACCCAAAAAAATGTATACTTTGTCAAATTGATTAAATTCTAATATTGTAGTCTTCCCTAGTTTTCAAACGAAAAACATAAGGTCACTTCGGAAGTATGAGTGTTGCGTAGTTGCCTCTGTCCGGTTAAAATTGTTTTCTTTTAATATTTCTTTTGTTTATCTTCTTATGCTTTCATTACTTTAGACAAAAGCCTAGATCAACTACCTAGTGTGCCCAACTTGAGTCAAGTCTTTTATTCTTCGCCCAACAGGCGATTTGTGTTTGAGGTACCTCGAAAAGTGAGTAGTCTCTTTTTTAAGTCGTAAAGTTGGGCCATTTTTTCACCTTTAAAAATGAGAGCAGTGAGTTTCAGACTATGACCATTTTGACTATTGTATAGAGCTTTGTTTTATGACACGAAGTGATTTTCTTTTCCCACATTATGTTTTATCCAAGTTGGGTTTCTATGTCCTTTTTATCCTCAGGTTGAAAGGGAGAAGTAGAAGAAGAAGTCCAAGAAAGAGGTATTTTTTTCTCTACATGGTGTGGTAATTTGTATGTGAATAAAATATTCAAAAAAGGGGGAGAACAAAAGCTGATGAGTTCAATTAGGGAGAGCTGCTGATAATGTTGAAGACGAAGCCACACATAATCCCCTGGAGAGAAGACCACTTCACGGTGGTTTTTATCATAAGAGAGTTCCATTGCTTGTTGTGCGGCTTGGAGATGAGTGCACATCTAGTTGAGCATTGCGTCCCATTCTGCTAAAGCCTGGTCTAGGGTGACCACCTGGGAAGAACTGGGTTCATACGATAAAAGGCGGAGTGGATCGCTGCCATATACAACCTTGAAAGAAGTTGTGCCAAGTGCGATGTGGTAAAAGGTGTTATAACAGAATTCTGCCCATGCTAGCCACCTAACCACCGTTTAGGCAAGTCGCCCACAAAACAATGGAGGTACATCTCAATGGTACGGTTGACTACCTCTGTCTGTCCATCGGTCTGCGGGTGGTAGGCAGAAGAGAAGGCTAACTTGGTGCCTTGTAGTTTGAAGAGTTCCTTCCGGAAAGTACTGGTGAAGATGGCATCTCTGTCACTAGTAATGGACGGAAGCACCCCATGTAATCTGACAATAGAATCCATGAAGAGCAGGACGATGTGAGCCACTGTGTAGGGATGCGCCAAAGGCAGAAAATGTGCTTATTTTCAGAAGCGGTCAACCACCACAAAAATAACTGATTTGCCCGAAGATGGTGGTAGTCCATCAATAAAATCCATGGATTTATCAGACCAAACCTGTGAAGGTAACTGGAGGGGTTGGAGCAACCCTGTGGGACTTAAGGATTCGGCTTTGTTCCACCGGCAAGTTTAACAAGCTGTCACATAGTCTGTTTCTCTTCATGACCCGCCAATAAAAGTCACGACTGAGATGGAAATATGTTTTTTGCCTTCCCTCATGGGTGCTATCATGAAACGTGAACAAGATGCTGTGAATGAGTGGCAAGGTGTGATGGAGATATAACCGGTTACGGAACAATATAAGACGAGCCTGGATGGCCCAATTACTATCCATTGTACATTGCTCAATATTATGATATAACTCAAGAAGTTCCGGATGATGTTGTGTTTCATTCTGAATAGAGTCCAGCAAAAGAAGGCTGACTGATAGCGTGTAACTGAGGCTCAGGTAGGTCCCAGTGAGACAAGGCATCTGCCCCCACATTAAGGGAACCCGGTTTATACTCAACTGTGAAATCAAACCCCATCAATTTGCTCAACCAATGCTGTTGGAGGGAGGTGGTAAGACACTGCTCCAGGAGATACTTCAGACTACAATGATCAGTCCATATAAGAAAAGGGTGCCCCCAGAGATAGGGCCTCCAATGCTGGATGGCTTTAGCTAAACCGATCACTTCCCTTTTATAGGCAGCGAGTTTGTGGTGATGTTGGCCGAGCTGTCGGCTGAAATAAGCTATAGGGTGACCATGTTGCTATAAAACCACGCCGATACCCCCACTAGAGGCATCATAGTCAACCACAAAAAAGTCATCAAAGTTTGGTAGTTGCAGTACCAGCGCCGAAGATAATGCAGCCTTCAAGTGTGCAAACGAAGAAGTTGCTGTGTCAGACTAGAGAAATGCATTTTTCTTAAGGAGATTGTTGAGCGGAGTGGCAATCTGTTCGTAGTTACGGATGAATTTTCTGTAATAACTAGCAAGTCCAAAAAAGGCCCTTAACGCTAAGCTGGATGTGGGAGTAGGCCAGTCGGTCATGGCATGTATTTTGCTCTGGTCGACTTGCACACCTGCTGCTGAGATAACGTGTCCCAAATATGCCACCTCTGACGTGCCCATTGAAAATTTGGATTGGTTTAAAACCAAATGATGGGAACGTAATATAGTAAATACCTGGCAGAGATGCTGAAGGTGCTCGTCCCAGTGTTTTCTATATACCAGGATATCATAAAAAAAACAAGAACAAACTTCCGCAAGAGTGGATTAAACACCTCATTCATTAAGGCCTGGAAAGTGGAAGGGGCGTTGGAGAGACCAAATGGCGTGAAGAGAAACTCGAAATGCCCATGGTGTGTGCGAAACGCGGTCTTTTCCACATTTGAAGGATGAACTTGAATCTGATGATATCCTGACTTCAAGTCCAGTTTTGTAAATAAGGTGGCACCATGTAATTCATCTAATAGCTCATCAACCACTGGTATGGGAAATTTATCTTTAATTGTATGAGCATTGAGCTCCCTGTAGTCAACACAAAACCTCCAGGACTTGTCATATTTCTTGACCAGTAACACAGGGGAGGAAAATGGAGACTTGCTAGGCTGAATAATCCCTTGGGCGAGCAGAGTCTGGCATTGGCACTCAATTTCATCCTTCTATAAGTGGGGTTAACGGTAAGTTTGAACCATCACAGGTTCAATCCCGAATTTCAACCTTATGTGGTGATCACAATGGCGAATAGGTGGAAGGGCAGTAGGGGCCTGAAATAAATCACCAAATTCTATAAGTAAAGTGTTTAACTTACAGTGTTCAGTGCTCTGGACCTGAATTTCCTGAAGAGCGCAGGGCGCAGTAGCATGTGTGCCATTAAGGGTAATCTGATGCTGGCCAGCTGTAAACGTCATGGTAAGTGCCTTGAAATCCCACAAGATCGGCTCGAACGTCTAGGAGCCATTTAATCTGGAGTACCAAGTGAAACCCAACCAGTGGAATGACCAAAAAATCGGCTACAAGGAGTGTCCTTCAATACAAAATGTTGTGGAGGGATAAATACCCGCATTGGATATTTTGGCCCCATTGGCCACTGAGACGGATATGTTAGTGTTCTGTTGAATGACCAATCCAAGCTGTTTGGTGGCTGGCTGACTGATGAAGTTGTGGGTGCTGCCTGAGTCCACTAAGACCACTAACTATAGGTGTTGCAACCCTGGTCGAAATTGCATCGTGTTGGAGTTGTGCATGCCAGTCATAGCATAGAGGGAAATAGTTGGTTCAGCTTGTTTGCCCTCAACACTGTCTTCCACTGGATGATCTTCCTCGGTGTCATCTAAGACCTCCAACTAGAACAACCTCTTGCATTGGTGACCCTGGACAGTTCATCACAGTTATAACAAAGGCACTTGGCTCACCGCTATTCCATTTTAGGTCTAGACAATCGTTTAATGTATTGGGCTAGTGGAGTGGATGGGGAAGGATCAACTTGTGGAGCGGGATGTGTCCCAGTGTGTGGAGTCCATGAATAGGATGCAGGGGCAGGGGTGGTCGCCCTGCTCGGCCAAGAAGGTCTTCTGACCAGAGACTCTTTCAGTACACACTGTTTTGTATCTATGTTCTGGCAAGATTCATAGAATGGGCTAAGTCTTGAGGGTCCTGCAATTCTACCTCTAGACGCAAAGCCTCTGTCAATCCAGCAGTAAAAAGATTAACATACTGAGAGGGTGGCACAAAGCGAGTGGCATGGGCCAGTCGTTCCTGGAAGTGTTTCTGATACAGTTCTATAGTTCCCATCTATTTCAAGTTCACTAGATGACCCAAAGGATTGCTATGAGTAGGCAGACCAAACCTTAACATGCAGTATTCTTTAAATAAATCCCAATCAAAAGCAAGATCTTCATACTTAAACTAGTGGTACCATAGAAGCACTTCATCGAGCAGATGGAATGCGGCTAAATGGATCCGGTCATCCGCATGTGTTCTTTGATTGTTAAAGAACTAGTCACAGTGGAGTAACCAGATCAAGGGGTCTGTAGATCCATCAAAGGAAGGAAAATCAAGTTTCGCATACCTTGGCACCGAATTGGGGCCTAGTGCGTGGAGTCCCATGGTGGGGGGAGTTTGATGGTGGAGAGGTGGGGGGTGGGGGAGAAGATGGTAGTGTTCGGCTGGAAGATTGGAGGTGCCCAATGGCGGCTGACCTCGAACCAATCCCTCTTCCACTCACCGTATCAGGTGCTGCACTGTCTCATTCAAGGCTGACATGGCCGAATGGAGGCCAGCAGTTTGCTGGCAATTATCCTCAATGGCATGACGGTGTTCCTCCACCATTTGATGCAAATCCTCCGGGGAAGAGGAATCCCCAAGGGTGAACCTGTCTGATACCAAGATGTTAGGGTCTTCCCGGGCCATGGATCTCGTCACCCTTCTTCCATCTCTTCCCTCTAGGTTTGCTCTTGACGTGGAGAGGAGTTTCTTGTGTTTGGTGTGTGTAACAGTGAAAACGAGTTGAGCCTTGGAGGAGGCTCGACCTGGACCTCAGAAGGGAGAATCCGACCTCTACCTTTCTAATTGATTCAATACTTCATTTCAATAAGTCCCTTCTCCCCTATAAATAGGATTAGGGACGCAAATGACAAACCCAACCCTTGGGTCACCAAGTCTTGAGAATTACAATTAAACCAAACGAAACCAACATACATAAAAAGGAAATTCCATAATTTAAATCCTATGTCTGTTAATTACCTTAGATGCTATGGAGTCCATAACACATGTCTCTAGAGGTGAATGAATTTCCCTGAGAATGTTGACTTGAAGAAAGTGATAAACAAGGCATAGTCATTACAAGCTCTTGCACTAGAAGCGAATACCTGTTCATCTCTTTCCTCCAGTAATTCTGGTGCAGTGAAGCCCACATTTGCCAGAGGTTGCAGTCTTTCTTCAGGTTTAGCTTCCCCTAGAACTCCTCTTAACTCTTTACCGGATAGTTACTGGAATGAGATATGGACAGTACTCAACAACAAAGAAAATCCCTCTAATGGCAGCCACAATGACCACTTTCTCTATAGAGGAAAACAGGGTTCTTCAGGTCAAGAAAGGCCAAGTCTGGTGGGAGCAGAATCAGCACCTTCTTCCATTAAGAGTTAGAAAGTAAACAAGATTTCTCGATTCTCTGTTAGGAGAAGGCTGTTAGAATATTTGACTAGGTAAATTGGTGAGTCGGAGGTAGAGGATGAGAAATCGACTTCCAAGGTAGTTTCAACAAGTAAAAATCCTCTCTCAGTTGATTTGGAAAAAGGATTTCGGGGTTGTCAAAGTGTAACTACCGGTGGCCAATGGAAGTGTTACAATGAGGATCCAGAGATTGCCGACGAGATGACAGCGATCGTCTCTGAGTTACTGAGTGAAATGTTTCACGGAGGATGACTGGGTGCTCCTGATTTTGCGGTTGTGGCACTGCAAAATCCAGTGTTGCCAACAGTGCCACTGCTGCAACCAATGCTGATTATTCAAAATCACATGGACCAAGTTTATGATATTGGATCCACTGTCAGAGCCAAATTTATCGCACATTTGGTCTCATGGTTTATGGGAAAGGTTGTTCAGGGTGACGAGTTCATATTGCACATCAGATGTTGGATTTATGGGCTCACGTTCCAGGATAATATGGATCTGGTCCATCATCTCCATTCAGCTCATACAATTGATAGGAATGGAGTATTTCCTTGGGAGGTTGATATATATCTGAAACCATTCATGTTGGAGGATGCATTTCTACATAGTTTTGGCGGGGACGAAGATGACCAAGATGAATGTACTCCAACAATTGACAGAGAGGAACTCCTGAGAGAGGTGGACAAGTCAAAGATTTTGTTCGGATTTGCTTGGAGGATGGGAATGTTCTTGATGTTGTTTTATATGAACTTGCTTATGTTCATGGACCCTTTACGAAGGTACATGAAGATGTTCATGAATTTCCAATTCCTGGTAACAAGGCCCAACATGTTATTGCTGGAAATGGCATGTCGGGGGGTGAGCTTGGAAGATTTCCTGCACGGGAATGGAAGGATAAAAGTCTGAAGGTTTCTTTTGCAAATGTTGCTGCCAGAGAAACCAAGAATGTAAACGAGAATTATTTTGGTGCGTACAGTTCTTTTGGAATTTGTAGAGAGATGATCAGTGACAAGGTGAAGACAGATTCTTATAGCGCAGCTATTCTGAATAATCCTTCTCTCATGAGTCATGCAATAGTTCTGGATGTTGGTTGTGATACTGGAATACTGAGTTTAATTGCAACTCAACCAGGGACCATTCTCCCTGATATTGCAACTATGGTTGTTGTTGGACTTGGGAGAGGTGGAACTAGCATTCCGTTCTGGGAAAATGTCTATGGATCTGACATGTCTATCATTGGGAAGGAAGTTGTGGAAGATGCTACCCAGCTTCCTACTGTTGATGTAGTCGACAGTAGTGATATTGTAACAAGAACATCAGTTCTCAAGAACTTTGATCTAGTGACAATGGAGTCAAGTAATGTAGACTTCACCTCTAGCTTTGAGTTGGAACCGAAGATTGATGGTTCAGGGGAGTGTTACGGATTGTGTTATGGTTTGAGACTGCTTTCCCCAAGAGATTCTGTAACGAATTGCCAGTTGTTCTATCCACTTCCCCATACAAATCAAGGACACATTGGTCCCAAAAGATATTGACTTTTAGGGAGCCAATTGCCATCTCTTCTACAAGGCTCGTTGCCAATAAAGTTGGAACAGAATCTAGAGGGAATGCTCTAGTTTTGGACGTCTAGAGGGTGGCCATAGCTATCACGGATGCTACTTGGATACAAGTGGAGACGTCGGCATACAGACCTTACTTTCGAGCTTGAAGACAAGCTCGTTCTTCCAGGGGGTGTAATGTTATGTACACAATAATATTATTATTTTTATTTTTTTTCATTAATTTAATTAATTTATGTTAGTTTTAGGCCACATGGGTATTTTTGGAATATTTTATTTATAGGGGTATTTTTGGAATATTTTATATTAAACCCTAACAGGGTGAACCCTATTTAAGAGGTAAGACTAATGAGAAAGACAAGCATTGATTTTAGGTTAATTTTAGGTTAAACAGGCTTGGAGCTCTCCTTGCAAGTTCTAGGGTTTTCAAGCTTCCCTTTGGCTTAATCTTCGGTTTCTCTTCTTCCTTCCTACGAATCCTTGTGTCAGATCTGGGACCATACAACCATAACAGAGTGCACCTAGCATCCAGCTTGACTCAAGTATTTTATTCTTTACCCAACAGGTGATGCTTGTTTTAGCTACCCTTACAAAGTTAGTAGTCTCTTTTTCGTGCCTAAAATTGGGATTTTTTCTGCTATTGAATTTGAGCAGAGTTTTGATTTAGACTTAGACCATTTTGACTTGTGTATGGAGTTTTTGTCATATTCCTAGGAGTAACTTTTGCATCATAATCTCTGAACAATTTTGCTCACCCTCACAAATTCCCTTGAGGTCATTCTTCCTCCAACTCTTTTGTCAAGTTTCACCATTCTAGCGTTACAGTATCCCCCTAGAATTTCAAAAAAGGTCACTCTATCTATATGCTCCTTTAATATTTCATCTATTTATCTTATTTTTCATAATTTATGAGAAACCCTTATAGATTTGATACTTCTAAAGAACAAGAGTGCACCCAACATCCAACTTGAGTCAAGTATTTGATTCTTTACCCAACAGGTGATGTTTATTTCAGCAACCCTTACAAGGTAGTAGTCTCTTTTTTATGCCCTAAAATTGGGCTTTTTTCTGCTATTGAAATTGAGCAGAGTTTTTCTTTAGACTTAGACCATTTTTTACTTGTGTATGGAGTTTTTGTCATATACCTAGGTGTAACTTCTCCATCGTAATCTCTGAAAAATTTAGCTCACCCCAACAAATTCCATTGAGGTCATACTTCAGCTCTTTTGTCAAGTTTCACCGTTCTAACGTTATAGTATCCCCCTAGAATTTCAAAAAAGGTCACTCTATCTGTATGCTCCTCTAATATTTCATCTATTTATCATATTTTTCATAATTCAAGAAAAATCCTTATAGATTTGATACTTCTAAAGAACAAGAGTGCACCCAACAGCCAACTTGAGTCAAGTCTTTTATTCTTTACCCAACACGTGGTGTTTGTTTCAGCTACCCTTACAAAGTTAGTAGTCTCTTTTTTGTGCTCTAAAATTGTGCTTTTTTTCTTATATTGAAATTGAGCAGAGTTTTTCGTTAGACTTAGACCATTTTTGACTTGTGTATGAAGTTTTTTGTCATATTCCTAGGAGTAATTTTTTTCCCATAAGTTTTTTATCCAAGCCGGGTGTTTTTATTTTTTATACTCATCTTGAGGGGGAGAAATAGAAGAACAAATATAAGAAAGAGATATTTTATTCCACATGTTGTGATAATTTTTATGTAACTTGAATATCCGTGGAGATGAATAATTACATCTATGAAGAATTTTTTTTGGTGAAGGAAAATTGAAGACCAATATTTTTCTTTGCAAGCTAAAGTTAGGAATTCCACCTTGATGGTGAGTGTTGAAGAGTAGATATGGAAATCTTACATGACTCTCATAGGAAGAAATCTCATAGTGGAATAATTATTGTGGTAGAGTCTTACAACAATCTCAAGAGAGAAAGTCTCATATAAGTGTTAAAATTTAGAGGATTTTAATTATTTGTTTTTCTATTATGTTATTATTGTTTAATTATTTAGGACTTATCTTTAGGAGTTAGACTTTCATTGTGTTGGCCCAGGTGACTTCTCAAGAGGGAGTGAATTGAGAATTACAAGTTTAAAAACTTAAGGTGTAGAAGAATAAGATCAAGTAAATATGCAAGATAAATATAAAGTAATTCACTTACCACAAGTTTAATTAGGAGTTAGACTTTTAGTGTTTTGGTCTAGGGCACTTCTCAAGAAGGAGTAAATTGAGAATAACAAGTTTAAAAACTTAAGGTGTAGAAGAATAAGATAAAGTAAATATTCAAATTAAATATAAATTAATTCACATATTAGAAGTTTAACACCAATTTTTTTTTATCGATGTCCCCTCTTGAAATTCATTGCCCAAGAACCTGTGCTTGGAAAATTCTCGTAATAATATCTCTATTAGCTTGGAATTACAAGAAAGAGATTCCATATCTCCTTCGAGCCACGTGTATCCTCAAATACACGATTTACAATATAATCTCCCCAAGAGATTAGCAAGATTATTGCTCTAGTAGGCCCTTTCTATCTAGATTTATCAAGGAACTAGATGAATTTATCAGAAAATGATAATTAAAAATAAAGGTAAAACTTACACTAATTTAAATTAAAGAGATATCCTTCTCCTTTGAGAGTTTCATGATTCCAACTTTTGATGCACAATGGAGAATGTAGGAGTTTGACTAAAGTGAATGCAAGGAGATGGTATGAGAAAGGAATGCAGAGATTTTGTAAAGTGTAGCTCACTCTTTCTAAAAATAGCACTTAGGAAGAATCTTCAAATGATTGAGAATAGAAGCAAGTAGGTGTTATGGTCCTGGGTTAAGTACTTGGCTTTCCGCTACCTACCAGGCCGGTCTTTTGGGTAGTATTGGCTAGGTGCTTAATATTTGGTATCAAAGCAGGCACTACGTTGCGAGTTCGAATCCCGGCGTTAGCAAACTTTGTGGAGGGGGCGATCTAGTGGAGGGGTAACCTAGAGGCTGGATTAAAATTATTGGTAGGGTCACAACAGGTGGGTCGGGCCAGTGTCGCTAGAGTGGGCCGTCGCAAGTGGGCCATCGTGGACATCGGCTCGTGAAGGTGGGTGTGATGTTATGGTCTTGGGTTAAGTACTTGGCTTTTCGCTACCTACTAGACCGGTCTTTTAGGTAGTATTGGCTAGGTGCTTAACATAGGTATGCCAATAAAAGCTCATTAACTTCTTAATGGGAGGTTTGGTGGAGTATTTATAAGTTCCCCAAGCCAAACTATTTTTTTGTTTTTTTGCGTGTATGAAAAAAGTTGATTTTACAATGACCAAAGAGTGTAAAGTGGTTGATTGATCAATTGTGTATAACGACTATTTTTCTATCAAAATTTGACTTATAGATCAATTTTATGATCAATCAAATATCTTCACAATGGGTCGGACATTTTAACTTGACTGATCAATGTACATGATATGATTGATCAAACAGAATTACCACTGGCAATGCATATCAAGATCGATCAATCACTTTGCCATGATCTATCACACTTATGTCCCTAATTGGAAAATTTCTATATGATTGATCCGTCACTGAGGTGGATCAACCAATCAATATGAATTTGGTTTGTCCGAACAATATTGATCGATTAGTCCAATAGGCTTAATAGATAGTGCTTTTTAATATAGTTTGGCCATGTTCAAGATGATCGATCAATCAACCTTGGTTGATTGATCATGCTTTGTATATCTATCATGTGCACTTGAATTTGATCAATTTTTAGCAGATGTTGATTTACTATGTGAATTTTTAAAGCATAGGAATTTGTGATCCTAAGTGATTCTAACATGTATGAAATGTGTGTATGCATTTTAAAAACATGTTTGAATCCTAAGTATGTTTAATAGCTCCAAAATTTGTATTTTACCTCATATTTTTTAAGAATGGGCTTTCTCTCTTGCATAGGCTGAGTTTTGACATTTTTCAATTATTCATAATCTCTAGTCTTTAATTTTTCTTCTTCTTTTGATGGAGCTTCTTCAAGAGTGCTTTCTCATTCCATGGATTTTGTGGTCTTTGAGAACCTTGTGTCGATTCAAAATTTAGACCTTTTAATTTTGTCTCTTGAAGGAAGTGTATCAGAAAGATTAGAATTATAATTGTTAGCTCAATAAACTTTTGTTATCATCAAAATCAAGAAGGGAATCAATACTTCGTCAAAATTTAGAACTACGAGCTCAAAAGAGCTACTTGGAGTCCTCTTAGCCTATGGGATTGAACCTGAAGAAAAAGAGGCAGAGCAACCCAAGAGGAAGATTCTTGCTCTTACGGCCACAAATAGTGTGAATGATGACACTAATGAAGTCCAGTGAATTGGACTTTATCACCATGCATCTTCAGAAGATATATAGAAAGAAGAAAAATTATAGAAGAGGCCAATTCAAGAACCAAAACAACAAATCATTTAAAAAGGACAAACATTTGTTATATGTGTGGGAAACCATGACATAGAAGAAACAAGTGCCCAAATCTACAAAGTAGCACCATCCACAAGCAAAGATCCAAAGAACAAAAAAAAAAAAAAAAAAAAAAAACAGAAAGTCTTGACCTTGGCTTGGGATGCAATGGAAGTCTTGATCACCTAATGGGTCAAATGTTATCCCAAAGGGACCTAACTTAAAATGGATCTCTAAGGGTTCATATTTTTTGTGATGTTCTTGGAAGATGGGCTCCAAGCCACATGACCAAGGAAGACCCACATATATAAGAGTATTGGAGGATGGGTTCAAACCCATAACATTTGTCCTGGCATCCTTATCACATAAGTTGGAAGATCAAGAAGGACTCACAAAGATAGCCACAAGCTGGTTGGAAGATCAAGAAGGACTCACAAAGGCATCTTTATCTTATGGCCACATTCTAGAAGAGTTTTAGTTTGAGTTATGTTTGTCTTTTATCTATATTGAGTTATTTAATTATGTTAGGACTTATCTTTAAGTGTTAGAGTTTGAGTGTAATTGGGACAAAGGTAGTTTTATTGTAATTGGACTCTACTACTTTTCTCTATTATAAATAGAGGTTCATGTACTCTGATTATAATAAGTTAAGAAGTCAATGAAGTATTTCTCTTTTCCATAAATTCAACATGGTATCAGAGCATGTTTTGTGAGTTGACTTGGTCAACCCACAGAGATAATGAGATCCTTTTCTCTAAACCCTTAAGTCTAGGTTCATAGTTTTTTTTTTAAGTTCCTACACTCGTAGTTTGCATTGTGTTTTTCACCTCTATACTGAGAATTTAATATTTCAAATTATATATTGAAGGAAATATATTTCAGTCTATCTTCGAAGGAAAAATGATTTTTTTTCCAATCGGAGTTATCTATAAAGAGAAATTAATATTTGAATGGGCGAAGTTCAGATTGCAAAAGAGGTTCGAGCAATTGAAGAAAGCTTCAACTTCCGAGGTATTTTATTCTATCAAGAACAAGACCTTATATGGAGATATATATATATATATATATATATATATATATATATATATATATATATATATATATATATATATATATATCAAAATAAATATCTATAAGTCTATTCTCTTACATATTCAACCAATTTTCAATTAGATTTATCCACAAAGAGAAATAGATATTTGAAGCAGCAAAGGTCAAATTGAAAAAAAGGTTTGAGCAGCAGCAGAAAGCTTAACTTCCAAGGTATTTATGCTATCAAGAACGAGACTTTATTAGGGGAATTATATATCAAAAGAAATATATTTAAGTTTATTTTCTTACCTATTCAACCAATTCTCGATCTGAGTTTTTTATAATGAGATATTGATCTTGGAAAATATAATGATCATGCTAAAAAAAAGGAGAAACAGTGCTTTGTTCGGCACGATGACAAAGACCGAAATCTATTAGATTATTTATCTTCTGATAATTATATTTTATGAACAGAAGTTATACTTTGATGAAAATTATTTAAGTCTAGTTTCATAAGGGGAAAATTTCATGTCAATCGGATCTATATCTAAAGATATATTCACATTGGAGGAATCAAAGGTCATGCTGGTATTTTGTTGCATTGAAAAATCCGAATTTAAACCCATTTTTTTGCATCACTTTTTTAGTTGATATATCAAGAAAATATCTCACTTCTCCCTAGTTTGAGGGGTTATTTATACATCTTTGTTATTTGGGTTTATTGCTACATCTACGATATTTGGTTCAAGTTGGGATCACTGCCATTATCTTCTAGCTAGAGGGGGAGAAGTAGAACAAGTACAAGGAAGTGGTATTTTATTCCATATGTTGTGGATAAGTTTTATGTGACAAAAATATTCAAGAAAGGGGGAGAATAAATGAAGATTGTGCATCCAAGGAGAAATTTTTATATTGGATTATTTCATGGGTTCTTTTATAAAGTTTATTATATGTGTTGGAAGATGGTCATGTTATATTCAACTACAACTATTATGTCTCTTTGGATGAGACATTATTATTGAAGAAGAGGTGGCCTCAATATCCTTTTTCATACCATTATTTACTTAATACCCCGTCAAAAAATATCAAAAATATCAACGGTTGGGATTCCATGACAGAGGAACTTAATACTCCATCAAAAATATTAAAAACATCAACGGTTGGGATTTCATGACGGAGGAACTTAATTCCCCATAAAAGATATCAGTGGTTGGGATTTCATGATGGAGAACTTAATAGAACATAAAAAATATAAAAAATATGAATGGTTTGAATTCCAAGATGGAGGAACTTAAAATTATCAACGGTTGGGACACCTTGACAGAGGAACTTGATACCCCGTCAAAAATATCTACTAGTGAGAGTCGGTGTGCGGATTGGGATACCATGGTGGATGAGCTTATTATAACATCTATGTTGTACATCATTTGGCAAGCTGGGCCTCATGGAAGAGAGACCACCAGTGTGAGGGGGAGTGTTGGAAGAAATGGGAGGATTGCCATTTTATACAAAAACGATCTTCTACATCATTTATAGAAAGTTGGGAGTCCATGATGTTCTCTCACCCCCAACTTGAGGGGGAGTGTTGGAAGATGGGCTCTGATATGCCCCATTTCCATGGATCAGCCACCAGACGATCTCCTCCTTGTTTCTGATCGAAAGACGTGAGGATAACTGAGATTACAAAGGGAGCTCACCCTGGACCTCGTTAGGGAAAGGAAGAATCCGACCTTACTAACAGCTAATTTGATTAATGCTTCCTTCATACAGATTTACGTCCTCCTTATAAGAAGAAGGCCATGACACTTACACTTCCCACCATGACGCCTACACTTCCCAAGACTTACACTTCCCAAGCCATGTCACTTACACTTCCCAAGCCATGACGTGTCCCACACTCATAACTCAAAATTACATTAGACCCAACCCTTAACAGAACTTGAAAGTAACTCCACCTAAGTCCTACGTTTAGCAATGACTTCAGATGTTATGGAGTCCATAACAGGCTCCAGCCCACATGACCAAGGAAGACCCACATATCTAAGAGTGTTAGAAGATGGGCCCAAACCCATAATAAGTAGGACCCACCATGATTACCACGAGCTGGCATCCTTATCACATAAGTTGGAAGATCAAGAAGGACTCACAAAGATAACCACAAGCTGGTTGGAAGATCAAGAAGGACTTGCAAAGGCATATTTATCTTATGGTCACATCCTAGGAGAGTTCTAGTTTGAGTTATGTTTGTCTTTTATCTATATTGAGTTACTTAATTATGTTAGGACTTATCTTTAAGTGTTAGAGTTTGGGTGTAATTGGGACAAATATAGTTTTATTGTAATTGGACTCTACTACTTTCCTCTATTATAAATAGAGGTTCATGTACTCAGATTATAATAAGTTAAGAAGTCAAAGAAGTATTTCTCTTTTCCATAAATTCAACAGATGTAGGTTTATCTCCAAGCCAATGCGTCAAGGAACATATAGATTTAGATAGCGGGTGACCGAGGCACATGATCGCTGATAGGAAGAAGTTTGTTGAACCCAAACCAAAACATGGTAGTCATGTAACATTTGTAGAGAATATCAACAGTACCTTATGAGATATTGGAAAAATAGGTTCATCCAACTCTTTCGTTTATGTTGAAGGGTCAATGTGTGATTTATTTAGCATTAGTCAATTTTGTGACAAATAAAAGAAAGTCTCTCTTGAAAAGGACAAATAATTACTAAAGAATGAAAATTATGAACTAGTTCCAGAAGGATATAGAAATAGAAACCCCTATGTTGTGAACATAGTTTATTTACCCTCAACTAGTGCCATCTATTTGGGGTGCAAATATCGATGACTCTTGGTAATTGCATAAGAGGCTAGGACACATAGGAATAAATTCCTTGAAAAATTACTAAAGAAACACTTAGTGAGAGGACTACCAAACTAAAAATTTGTAAAAGAGAAACCTTGTGATGCTTGCCATCTTGAAAATCAACACAAAAAAATCTTTCATGGCTAAAAATGTTGTTTCCACCTCTCAACCTCCTCAACTAATCCACATGGATTTAGTTGGACCTAATTTTAACCTTATGCATAAACTGAAAGTGTCTCACCAGAGTGGTTTTAGATGATTATTTCAGGTTCACATGGGTGGAATTTCTATCATGCAAGGATTAGGCTTTTCTAGCCTTTATAAAGCTATATGAGAAAGTTAAAAAGAAACAAGGTTGTAGCCTTAGCTTTGCATGCAAGGTATCTGTTTTAAAAGAACCAATAGAAAAATAGGGATGTTTGACCCTAGGGATGGTATAGGAATATCTCATAGCATGGCATATAGAGTATATAACAAAACATCTATGAATGTCGAGGAATCTATACATGTTGAATTTGAGGAATCTGATACAACAAATTCAACCCCAACTCCAATTTTTAATAACAAAGAGGAAACCACTTCGATCCATTCATAGGTTCTCAACCCCACAACCAAAATCTTAATGAGACCCAAATGGCACAAATAACCAAGAAGAACCTCCTATGGAGACAAAAAACTTTTGGTTCATGGTTGATCATCCCCTAGAACAAATAATTGGTGAGCCTGAACTCAAAATTTCAACTAGAATGACAACTCATGAAGCTGTGGCAGATTGCAGTTTCATTTTTCAATTATAGATCAAGTACTTTGCTAAAGCTGAAAATTTTTATTTTTTGGATCATGGCAATGCAAGAAGAACTAAATCAGTTTGAAGGGATAAAGTTTGGAATCTATTGCCTAGACCACAAAACCAGCAAGTGATAGGAACAAAATGAGTCTTTAGGAACAAACAAAATGATGAAAATCAAACTGTGAGAAATAGAACTAGGTTACTTGCCAAAGGTTACAACCAAGAAGAAGGTATTTAATTTTAGGTAACCTATGCAATTGTGGCTAGCCTATGTTCGTTTGTACGTAAGCTTGTAGTCTTTACTCCCCTGAAGGTATCACATGACTTTCTTTGCAGCTTTCTAATGGTCCATACAGGGATTACTTTGATATGCCCAACATTCCCACTGCATATGCTATGTCATATCTTATGCAAACCTGATCATACATTAAACACCCAACTGTGGAAGCATATGGAATATCTTTCATTTGTTACCTCTCTAAATTATTTCGTGAACCTTGTTCCAAACTTAATTTTTCACCTTTCACAATAGGTGTAACACCAGATGAGAAATTATTCATACGATATCTCTCTAGAGTTTTATTGATATAGGCTTCTTGAGACAATCCTAATGTCCCTTGGGATTTATCTCTATCAATCTTTATGCCTATCACAAAAGCAGTTTCACCCATATCCTTCATATCAAATTCAAAGAGAGAAATTGTTTGACCTCATGAAGTAATCCTAAATCACTTGAAGCAAGTAGAATATCATCTACATATAGAACTAAGAAAATTATTTTGCTCTCACTGACCTTATGGTATATACATTGAACCATTATATTCTGGATAAACCCAAATGAAGAAATAACATCATGAAATTTTAAATACCATTGACGGAAGGCTTATTTTAGTCCATATATAGATTTCTTAAGTCTACAAACCAAGTGATGATTCCCTTGAAATTAAACCTTCAAGTTGTTTCTTGTAAACCTCTTCTTCTAGGTCTCCATTGAGGAAATACGTTTTCACATCCATTTGACGTAACTCCATATCATAATGAGCTACTAATGCCATGATTATCTGAAATGAATCCTTCTTTGAAATAGGAGAGAAGGTTTCATGATAATTAATTCCTTCTTGTTGATTAAATCCTTTGGCTACAAATCTTGCCTTATATCTTTCAATATTGCCTAAAGAGTTTCTTTTGGTTTTGAAAACCCATTTACATCCAATGGCCTTCCCCCCTTTAGGCAATTCAACAAGATCCAGACTTGGTTTTTAGCCATTGAAACTCTTCCTTCATGGCATCATTCCATAATGTGGATTTTTGTCCACTCATGGCCTGTGAAAACGAAATAGGATCATCTTCAGCACAAATGTCCATGTTAGATTCTTGAAAGTACACTTCATAATATGAAGAGATTGCACGTTTCCAAACTCTTGAAAGATCTTTTTAATGGTAATTCAACATTTTTAGGTTGAGAATGTTGAGTTACCTGATCTATAGGAGCATCCTCATGATGAGATGGTTCTTCAACTATTGGTTGTACTTGAATAATCGAATCCTGATGATTTTTATGAACAACAACCAATCTATCCGAAGTTGTAGAAGCAGGTGGAGTACTGGTATGCTCCTCAAAAAGTAAGTTACGAGGTTGGCTACTCCCACTAATCTCATCATTCTCAAGGAACCTTGCATTCTTAGATTTGACAATTCTTGTCGAACGAGATGGACAATAAAATTTGTACCCCTTAGACTTTTCCGCATAGCCAATGAAATGTCCACTAACTGTTCTAAAGTCTAACTTTGTCTCATGTAGATTGTAAAGCCAAACTTCAACTAGACAACCCCAAACATGTACATGCCTTAAACTAGGTTTCCAACCTTTCCATAACTCGAATGGCATTTGATGAACTGCCTTGGTTGGAATCCTATTGAGTACATAGACTGTAGTTTTGAGAGCCTCACTCCACAAAGACAATAGGAGATCGTAGTTACTAATCATACTCCTCACCATGTCCATTAATGTTCGGTTTCTTCTTTCAGCCACACCATTTTGAGACGGTGAGCCAGGCATTGTGTATTGTGGCACAATACCTTGTTCCTCAAGAAACCTAGCAAAAGGACCAGGCAATTGTCCTCTTTTAGTGTACCTTCCATAATATTCCCCAATCTGACCTCACAATTTTGATTTGTTTACTTAATTGTTTCTCTACTTTTGCTTTATAGACCTTGAAAGTGATTTATGTCTCTTTATGATGGGACCTACAAATTTGTTTGTAAAGGAATATTCTAGGTCTGTGGGCAACTAAAATTCTTTTTTAAAATATTTTTTCCCATCCTGATTAATCAAGTAAATATAACATTTACCCTATGGGGTTAAATTATTATATCTCCATAATTAATCACAATTTTTTTATGTCATTAACTTTATGTGACTAAACTTAATGTCACTAGACATTTGCATAATTAAAAATGTTGTGGCAATTACTTAATTATTCAAATGTATAAAAAAATATGACATAAAAAAGCTTGACTAAAATGAATGTCAATTAATAATCCTTATATCTAGGTCAACATAAAAATATTCATAAAAAACTGAAGTATGCATAAAACCTAAATAAATTTTGCACAATTATTAAAATTGCATAAAACAATTACTGCAATTTTAATATATATTTTATGTGTATCCAACGATAACATATGAAACCAGTCAGACTTACTGGTAATGAGGGCTTGAATTTCTTTCTTGAGTGTGGGTTCGAATCCCCGTTGGCACATAGTTTTTATTGGGTCGACGAGTCGACTCAGTCAACTTCGAGGCGGGTCGGGTCAGCGAGTTGGAACGTACGAGCTAACTCAAAGTGTCTGAGTCGATTCAACTCATCCAAATCGTATCATCGAGACCCATCCTACGCAACCGGTACAAGTTGACTCGACTAAGTGAACTCGTTATTTAAATGAAACTTTCATACCTAAGTTTCATTTTTTTTATTTATGTGCGCTGGAGGTCATCTTCAACCTCTAGCTACATGCAAAGGGATGCTCGACTTCCTTAGGTGGCCTTATGCTGGACGTCGCCTCCCGTCGGACTTCGATCGCCGTCGTCCAATGGCGACGTCGACCAACACACAACGCCAAGCGAGACGCCAGTTGGCTCCACATCATCGACGTTCACAGCGTACATAGAGACTTCTCTCCACTGAAATGACTCCATATCAAAGAGGGATTCTCTTATACGACATGTCGAATTACTTTAAATGAATTTTAAAACAATATATGAAATTCAAAAACCAAAATTGTACCTTCTGACATGGAGTCAACTTCCAGCAAACAGATCTTCTCAGCTATCATATCCGGCTAATAGAATGTCTCATCTATCGTAGAGGCTCATCGATGGCAACGTTCACGCATACCTTTGCTAGATCAGACCCCCTTTTATAGCCTCCTCTCCATCAAAGGAGGCCACCAAATCGATGGGAAACCGTAAGGTTGTATCCGACGACCATCATCAATGGAAAACCGTCCGACGGATGGGTCACTTAAGTGACGGATAGTGAACCGTCTAGGTGACGGTTTGTGAACCATTTTACAAAACAATCCAAAGGTTTTGAAGACATAAATAAGTTTGACCGTGTATACAAATTGCTCAAACCATTATACAGGTTAAAACAAACTCCTAGAACATTGTTACGGTCCCGTATCTGACACAAGGATTCGTTGGGAGGATCTTGGATCTGCCACGGGTTACGAGTTTGCCATGCATTACTGTAGGGATAGTAGGAAGACATGGAGAAGACGAAGATCAATGGAGGATGAGAGAATACGTGGGTGTTTTAGGAAAACCCTAACCTCGAGATCAAGAAGGTGATCTCAAGCCTGGTGATCTTAAGCCTGTTTATGCTAGATTTAACCAAATTCTCAATGCCTGTGTTTATCATTACTCTTACCCCTTAAATAGGATTCACCCTGTTAGGGTTTAATATAAAGTATTACAAATACCCCTATAAATAAATATTCTAAAAATACCCCTATAAATAAAATATTCCAAAAATACGTGGCCTAAACTAAAATAAAATAAAGTAAATTAAAGAAAAAGAACTAAAATAATAATGTTATTACGTGCATAACATTACACCCCCCTTGAAGAACGAGTTTGTCCTCAAGATCGGAAGTAGTGTCTGTATGCCAGCATCTTCACCTATGGCCGAGTAGCATCCACGATCGCTATGTTCGCCCACTGGACTCCCAAAAATTGAGCTATTATTATTATTATTATTATTATTCGTCACTGCACTTGTTGTAGCATACCCCAATACGGGAAGAAAACGAACAACAAGTGGAATTGTTACCTGCACCAAACTGGTAATTGCTGATTCAACATTAACAGCCGTTGGGCGAGCTGCCCCAGCATTTGCCGCATTGGTAAAAAACAACATATACCTGAAAACCTCATTCTTTGGACCTAGTCCATGCTCAGCCAATTTCCTCGCATACTCCACGAAAGTATCATGGTTGTAACACTGAGGATGATGTCAACAACAGTGAGGTCGCCTACTTTTTCAAGATCCACCAATTCCAGGTTGTACCTTTGGTGAAACCTCTCATCCCTATCAAGAACATGTGCACACCCCCACACATCCCTGAATCCAGCTGGACATGGGCCTTTACTGCCCTCAGCCTCCTGACAAGCTGAGACGGAAATTCCATTAGGAGCCGCATGCCAATAGCCTCCATTGTTTAGCTTGCATTGTCCAAGCCCACTTGCTGCACAATGGCTATAATCATCCCCCATGAATTGCATTCCTTCTACCCAGGGACACTCACAGACTCTACCATGGAAGGTGTCCTTGAAGTTGTTAAAGTCACCATTTTATCTCGCCAAGGACCCCCATTGATGCTCAAGCATTCATTGTGCTGAACATCATTACCCAAACCATCAATAGCTTCAAAAGTTTCCTCAAACCCATCACAACTAGCCTTCATTACAGCACCTTCCTCTAACGTCCCTAGACACTGGCTATTATGAATAAGAAGTGTAGGCAGAATGGTAAAATAATCCCTAGAATTCTTACCAACTTGAGCATCGTGCGCTTTGTGCAGCACCGGATTGTCAACAGCAGCATTAGCGTCGCCCATCCATTTTTCCATGTTCTGATTATCAAATCTAAGAGAAGTGATAACTGTATCAGCACATTCCGTTGGGTACTTTGTGTCCTTCATAGGGCACCCGATTTGAAAGTCAGTCACATTCAGTTTTGCGTGGTCATGCTCAGGATGTTCCAAACTGTCAAAAAGCTTGACTATGTCATTTTGCACCATGCCAATCCCAGAGTGACCAACTCTAGCACCTGCCCATAGAAGAGTTCCTGCAAGTGGTAGGACTGTTTTCTGTAGTGTTAAAACAACGCTGTACAATCCAGGAATGCAGTGGATAGCTCCTGAACAATAGGGAAAACTACCATACTTCCAATACACATGGTTATGCTGCTGGCCTAGCGATGGATCAATAAGTTTTCTGGGGTCTATTGTGGTAAGTTGAGTCCATTTCTGCACTGTCAAAGCATCAGCACACCACTAGTTGTGGAAGAACTTAAGGGCTGCAAAACCAGCAGCTGCCTCTTGTTTCCTCCCCTGCTGTTTTGCCCTCTCCTTAAAGACACACAGTACTTCCCCAACATTTCTGGTGTGGCAGAATCTGACTATCATGGCATGCCCAATATTTGATTCCAAACCCTTCAAAAAGCTTAAATATTTTGGAAGAAACTCATCAAATTCATTTGAGAGGAAGACTCGCCTGTACAACTTCAAATTGGCTTTGTTGGTAGTGTAGTAACTCTCATACAAATCAGGTGAAGCCTGAGGAGGAACAAACAGGATAGCTTTGAACACTACATCACCTTCAGCAATGAAGTGACTCCAAGCCATTGGCATTTCATCACCAAAGTCCTTTGCAGGAGAATGGTAAAAATTGTAGGACTCTTCAGCAGTAACCTCTTTGGGATTGCGCAGCCATATGGCCCTCACATCATGCAGGACTACCAAGCCACTGTGCTCATCAACAGTGAAATAGAGCCTTCCACAAAAAAAATTTCAACAACGCATTAAGCACAAGCAGAGTTGCCTCGCCGATGTCCACGAGGAATTGATCAGTATCCCTGTTATGGACTCCATAGCATCACGAGTTATCCACATGCATAGGAATTAAATTATGTCCATTTACTTTTAATGTAATTTCATTTGGTTTGGTTTGGTTTAGATGTAATTTGGCGTGAACCACTTGACCTATGGGTCTCTTTTGTAATTCCGTCCTCAACCCTATTTAGGGGGACGTCAAGGAAAGGAGAAATCAAGTATTGAGAAATTAGATTAAATCATTCTCCCTCTGAGGTCCACGTCAGATTCTCCCTCTGAGGTCCACGTCGGATTCTCCCTCTGAGGTCCAGGTCGAGCTTCCTTTAAAGCTCAATCATTCTATTCAATTTCCATCATTCCACGTTCCAGAAACAAGAATCCTCTTCCAGCGTCAAGAACAAATATGGAGAGAAGAGAGAAAAGAAGGGTGACTCGATCCATGGCTCGGGAAGAACCTTACATCTTGGTATCAGACAGGTCCACCCTTGGGGATTCCTCTTCCCCTGAGGATTTGAGGCAATTAGTTGAAGATAATCAGCAGAGGACAGACCTTCAGGCTCAATCCCTGGAAGAAGTGCGTCAAACAACCTCTGACCTGCGTGAAGCAATAAAATCCATGGATGCCGCCATCCAAGCTCTCCTACGGCGACAAGATGACAGTGGTACACGAGCACAACCACCGGCAGCCTACTCTCCACAAGCTGACCACCATCAATTCCACCCACCACCACCAATGCGTCATCACAATCCCCATCTGGGGCCTACCACTCAGGGACCAAATACGGTTCCCAGGTATTTAAAACTAGACTTTCCTACTTATGATGGGTCTAAGGACCACCTTGATTTGGTTAACCAAGTGTGATAAGTTCTTTTATCATCAAAAAATACCTGTGGATGAGAAAATTTATTTGGCCACCTACTACATGCTCGATGAAGCGCTTCTATGGTACCACCAATTCCGAAATGACCAATTGGTTCAGGATTGGGCAACCTTTAGGCAATCTTGCATGATGAGGTTTGGTCCTCCAACTAGTAGCAACCCATTAGGCGAATTAATCAATTATAAGCAAACTAGATCACTAGAGGTGTATCAAAAGACCTTCCAGGAACGGTTAGCCTGAGCAAATCAGTTTGTCAGTCACACCCAATATGTTCATATTGTTATTGCGGGTTTGACAGAAGCTCTGAGACTGAAAGTTGAACTACATGATCCTACAGATTTGGATCACACTATGAATTTAGCCAGGTCTATTGAGCACAAGCAGCGTGTTCTAAAGGAGTCACTGGTTCGAAAGCCTGCTTGGCCAAGAAGGCACAATGCCGCTGCACCAACCCCTTATTATGGACCTCCACGTTCTAGAGCCAGTGTAGCCCCAAGCCCAGACAACTCTAACTCGACTCCACCTGCTCCTTACTTCAAAAAAACTGAACAGACAGGAAATGGATCAGAGAAAGGCCAAGGGCCTTTGTTTTAACTGTGATGAACAATATGTATATGGTCACCAATGCAAAAGATTATCCAGTATATGTCTGTGGGAGGATGGTGACGACATATAACCAGAGGAGGAGATTGTGGAGACAGAACAGGAGGGTCCAGAGATTTCCCTTCATGCCATGATTGGTCTATGCAGTTCTAGTACCATGCAGGTTAAAGCCCAGTTACATCATCTACAGTTACTTGCTTTAGTTGACTCTAGCAGTACACATAATTTCATCAGTCAGCCGGCGGCAGAACAACTTGGGTTAGTAGTCCAACAACATACTAGCCTTTCTGTATTAGTAGCCAATGGGGCTAAAATTACCAGTGTGGGAATCTCTCCAGCCACACACTTTGATATTGAGGGACACACATTTATTGCAGATTTCCTGGTGATTCCATTTTCAGGCTTCGATTTGGTACAGAGAATTAAATGGCTACAACTGTAGGGGCCAATATTATGGGATTTTCAAGCTCTGACCATGTCCTTTACAGAAGACCACCGTCAAATTATTTTGCATGGCACCAAGCACTAGTGACCTGCGCACTTCAAGTTGTTTAGGTCCAGACCACGGCCAACCGTAAGTTATCTCAATTACTTACAAACTTTGAGGATATCTTTTAGGAACCTACTGCTCTACCACCAATTAGGCACTGTGATCACCATATCCGTTTGAAAATGGGCACTGAACCTGTAGTGGTGCGCCCTTATCATTACCCACACTTACAGAAGGATGAGATTGAAAGGCAGTGCCAGAAGATGCTAGCCTAGGGTATTATTCAGCCCAACAGGTCTCCTTTTTACTCACCGGTATTACTGGTCCACAAGCATGATAAGTCATGAAGGTTTTGTGTGGATTACAGGCAAATCAATGCGCATACCATTAAAGATAAATTTCCCATCCCAGTGGTGGACGAGTTGCTAGATGAGTTACATGGTGCTACTATTTTTACCAAACTCGATTTGAAATCTGGCTATCATCAAATCTGAGTTCATTCATCAGATGTGGAGAAAACAGCATTCCGCACGCACCATGGGCATTTCAAGTTCCTCGTAATGCCATTTTGTCTCTCAAATGTGCATTCCACATTCCAGGCCCTCGTGAATGAGGTATTTTTATCTCTTTTGAGGAAATACATTTTGGTATTTTTTGACGATATTTTGGTCTAAAGCAACAGTTGGGAAGAACATCTTCAACACCTTCACCAGGTATTTTCTCTTATCCGCTCACATCATTTGGTTTTAAATCAGTCCAAATGTTCGATGGGAACATCAGAAGTAGCATACTTGGACCACATAATTTCAGCAGTTGGGGTGAAAGTAGACTAGAGTAAGATACAAGCAGTCACAGATTGGCCTCCTCCCACATCCATTACACCCTTAAGGGGACTTTTGGGCCTAGCTGGGTGTTACAAGAAATTTATTCGCAGGTATGGCCAGATTGCAGCTCCGCTCAACACCCTACTCAAGAAAAATACCTTTTCCTTGTTTGAGATAGCGGCTCATTAATTTCAATTGTTGAAAGAAGCCTTATCATCCGGCCCAGTTTTGCAACTACCCGACTTTGATGAGTCGTTTGTGGTAGAATGTGATGCTTCAGAGGGCGGTATTGGTGCAGTGTTACACCAATAGGGACACCCGATTGCTTATTTTAGCTACCAACTTGGCCAACACCACCAGAAGTTAGCAGCTTATGAGAGGGAACTGATCGGATTAGCGAAAGCCATACAGCATTGCCGGCCTTATCTCTGGGGGCACCCATTTCTGATTCACACTGATCATTGTAGCCTCAAGTATCTGCTTGAGCAGCGCCTCACTACCTCACCACAACAGCATTGGTTAAGTAAACTTATGGGGTTTGACTTTAATGTGGAGTATAAACCTAGGAGTTTGAATGTAGGGGCTGATGCTTTATCTCACCGGGACATTCCAGAGCCGCAATTACATGCCATAAGTCAGCCTAGAGCTCTATTGTTGGATTTTATACGGGAAGAGGCACAACAGTACCCAAAAATTATTGCTTTATATCATGAGATCCAGCAGAGGACAGCGGCAACCCATTGGACGGTTCAGGATAATCTGGTCATCTACAAAAATAAAATCTTTCTACACCACATGTCCCCACTGATTCACAACATTTTAGCCTCCTTCCATGACAAAAAACATATTTTCGGATAAGTCGGGAATTTTATTGGAGGGGCATGAAGCACAGTATAGCCGATTATGTGACGGCTTGTCAGATTTGTTAACTGAATAAAGCTGAATCCTTAAGTCTAACTGGGTTGTTCCAACCACTTCAGATGCCTTCATAAGTCTGGTCTGATATTTCCATGGACTTCATAGATGGACTTCCCTCATCGTCAGGAAAATCCGTTATCTTTGTAGTGGTTGATCGATTCTCAAAGTATGGCCATTTCATACCTCTAGCACATCCTTACACTGCAGCTCACGTCGCTCAGCTCTTTATGGATAATATTGTACGCTTACATGGGATGCCTAATTCCATTACCAGTGACAAGGATGCCATCTTTACCAACACATTCTAGAAAGAACTATTCAAGTTGCAGGGCACAATGTTAGCATTCTCTTCAGCCTACCATCCGTAGACAGATGGTCAGACAGAGGTCATCAATAGGACAATTGAGATGTATCTTTGTTGTATCATGGGGGACTCACCTAAATGGTGGGTTAAGTGGCTCGCCTGGGCTGAATTATGTTACAACACCTCCTACCATAGCGCACTTGAAACAACCCCATTCAAGGTAGTATATGGTAGAGACCCGCCCAACCTTTTATCATATGAACCAGGTGCCTCCAAGGTCTCCACTTTGGACCAAGCATTAGCAGAAAGAGACACCTTGCTAACTGAGGTGCGTACTCATCTCCGGGAGACACAACATACTATGAAGTTGTACTATGACAAGAAGCACCGGGAAGTCTTCTTTTCTCCAGGAGATTATGTATGGCTGTGTCTCCAAAACTACAGGCAGTTGCCACTGATAGCCTCCAAATGCCACAAGCTCTCTCCAAAGTATTATGGTCCCTTTCAGGTTATGGACCGCATTGGTACAATTGCCGACTGCTTGAAGCTTCCGCTAGAGGCCAGAATTCACAATGTGTTTTATGTCTCCCAACTAAAGGCCTTCCAAGGTGACTCTCCCTTGCTACACACACCTCTGCCCCCACTACATGAGGGGCGTGTCCTTTCTACTCCAGCACATGTATTACAGGCTCACCGCATTTAGGGTGATTGGGAGATCCTCGTCCAATGGGCTGATGTTGATCCCAGTGACACAACATGGGAGCCAGTAGCTGCGTTCTGCACCCTCTACCCCTATTTCAAACTTGAGGACAAGCTCTTTCTCCAGGAGGGAGTGATGTTATGAACTCCATAGCATCACGAGTTATCCACAATCATAGGAATTAAATTATGTCCATTTACTTTTAATGTAATTTCATTTGGTTTGGTTTGGTTGGTTTGGTTTAGATGTAATGTGGCGTGAACCACTTGACCTATGGGTCTCTTTTGTAATTTTGTCCTCAACCCTATTTAGGGGGACATCAAGGAAAGGAGAAATCAAGTATTGAGAAAATTAGAGTAAATAGGTTAGATTCTCCCTCAGAGGTCTAGATCGGATTCTCACTCTGAGGTCCAAGTCGAGCTTCCTTCAAAACTCAATCATTCTATTCGATTTCAATCTGGGGGTCGTCTGTGGTTGTCTCAATGTTTCCAAGCAACCCACTGATCCTTGCAGTTTCAAGCTCATGAAATAATTGTGGTTGGATAGTGTAGCATGGTTACACGCACGGTTGAGTTTGAGTTCCCCTGAAAGATCATATTTGAGTAGAAAGCTTGTTGTAGTCACATCAATGCCACAATGCCACACTAAATCTCATCCAATCTTTCATTTTGTTCCCTAGGAGCACTTCATCATCAGTAGACCATGGAAATGCAAGAGGGTGCGTGCTAGTAGGACCCTCAAACTTAATTTTGGGAACGTTAGGGAAAAATCCACCTTCCCATTCATCCGAAGCTCCATCATCACATCTTGCATCAACATTAGCAGGACACGTAGGTGGCCCTACTGCAATAACGGTCAGGAAAGACAAATCCAAACAAAGGATTAATAGAAGAATTTTTCTAGCCTCCATTTTTTTCATATGGAAGAGATCTCAGTAAATAATTCACCAAGAACCAATGAATACAGCCTATTCAGCACACAATTACCCCAAAAATAACCCAAAACCGCCACACTGCTGCTGTATTCCTTCACCACAATCGAAGACATCCCATTCCGCACTTATAGGGCCCGAGCTGCATACAAATCATCCACAAAACAACCAAGCCACCCGAAAAAAAATTTCAGAGGTCCCCAAAAGAATTTTCCAATGGATCCCGACTTCCTCCAAAAAAATTCAGCTCGCACTGCATACCCCCAATTCGAAATTCCATCAATTGGCCATTGATTCTCTGTGTCACGAAACAGAGAACCTTCGAGCCAATTAACGCCCTGAAAGACATGTTTTGATCTACAAATCGAGGGAGTTTCCGAAGCTTACCCTTAATTGCGATGAAGATGGTTCCCGCTGGGCTTTCGAGGCCAAGGTGGAGAAAAACTTTGTCCGACGAAGTCGACAGAGTCTCCCCCTTCCCCGCTGGTGAACAACAACCCTTTGAGGCTTTGCCAGATGGAAATTTTCTAAGACAAAGGGCTCTCGAAAATATTTCCTGGTCGGAACAGTGGCCGGAAAATTTTCCTTCTCCCATTCGGGACGGAGTGTGGCTTGCCCTGAGCAGAGGAGGTTTGATTTCAGAATTTTTGGGTCCCATTGCCCAGCTCGGGGTATTTGTGCCTGACGTATTTCCAGTGCCAACGAGCGTGTAGCAGATTACCTCTTTGATTTTGGCTTTCCAGGTCCTTCTCGGAGATTTGCAAGGTTCCCGGAGTCAGATTCGACGATTTGGTAGAAAACCCGTCCGATGTCCTAAAATCTGATGTCTTGCCGTTTGATTTCGGAAGTGTTGAGGCTGGTTTCGAAGTTGATATTGACTTCAATTTCAGAAGTTCAGGGTCTTGCTCGTCAGATTTCCATGATCCGGAAATCAATTTTGACGGGGCCGTCGCTGGAGTTTCCTGCTTGGAGATTTCCCATTCCCAATTTTTTGACAAAGGGAATGCTAAATACCCTTCCATTTTTGGAATTTCTGAATCCCCACAGTCGGATGTCGCCCCCGCCGGAGATACAGAGAAATCTTTGAGTTCTTGAGTCTTCTGTTCGTCTGCATCTGAGGTTTCTCCCAAATCCTCCGCAGAGACTTCGGACGAACGTTTTGATTTTTTTGGCCCGCAGTTTGTTTCCCTGTTCGAGACTTCTACTACTTTCCCGTCTGTACCTACGCTCTGTTCAGTTGGAACAACTTCTCGATCGACTGCCTCATGTTCCTCCATTGATAAAAAATACTTCACCCAGGCTGCACACCATTTCTGTATTTGTTCCGCTCCAATGCCTACAACAGCCATTTCTCTTATTTGTATGTGCATCGCCACTATTTCATCTTCTTGGTTCATCGTGTTCCCGCTTTGATACCAATTGTTACGGTCCCAGATCTGACACAAGGATTCATTGGGAGGATCTTGAATCTGCCACGGGCTACGAGTTTGCCTTGCATTACTGTAGGGATAGTAGGAAGACATGGGGAAGACGAAGATCAATGGAGGACGAGAGAATACGTGGGTTTTTTAGGAAAACCCTAACCTCGAGATCAAGAAGGTGATCTCAAGCCTGTTTAAGCTAGATTTAACCTAATTCTCAATGCCTGTCTTTCTCATTACTCTTACCTTTTAAATAGGGTTCACCCTGTTAGGGTTTAATATAAAGTATTACAAAAATACCCCAATAAATAAATTACTCCAAAAATACCCCTATAAATAAAATATTCCAAAAATACCCATGTGGCCTAAACTGAAATAAAATAAAGTAAATTAAAGAAAAACAACTAAAATAATAATGTTATTGCGTGCATAACAAACATGGTATTGAAGACTTAACAAATTCTTGCTTATAAACGAATATAAGAGAAGCAGTGTGGATAAGATACTTTGTTTACCAAGAACAATGAGCAAAACCTGATTATTGTTCAAATCTATGTGGATGATATCATTTTTTATTCTACAAACCCCTCACTATGTTAAGAATTTAGTAGTGTAATTAAAAGTGAATTTGAAATGATTTTGATGGGTGAACTCACTTTCTTCCTTGGACTTCTAGTTATGCAAACTGAAAATGGAACATTCATAAATCAGTCCAAGTACACTAAAGGATTGCTTAAGAGACTTAACATTGAAAATCCTAAGTGGATCAACACACCCATGAGTTCATCCTTGAAACTTGACTCAAACAACTCTGGTAGGTCATAGATTAAAATCTTTATAGAAGTATGATTGGCACTCTACTTTATTTCTCGGCTAGTAGATCGGATATCATGTTTTCAGTATGCCTACATGCCAGATTTAAATTTGACCCTAGAGAATCTCACTTAGTAGCAGTGAAAAAACAATTTTCAATACCTACTTGGAACACCAAACTTAGACTTTGGTACTCAAACTCCTCTATCATAGATCTAGTTGGCTACTCTGATGCTGATTTCTTTGGATGTATAATTGAAAGAAAGAGTAAGAGTGGTATTTGTCACTTATTTGGAAATATGTTTTTCTCTTGGTTTTCCAACAAACAACATTTAGTTGCCCTATCTACTACCAAGGCTGAATACATAGGAGATAGAAGTTATTGTGAACAACATCTATGTTGAACAACAACAAAAGGATTATACTTAAGAGAAAAACGAAATTCCAGTCCATTGTGACAACATGAGTGCCATTAGTCTAGGTAAGGACCTGGTTTACTACTTGATCCAAACATTATGAAAGTAGACATCATTTCATCCAGGATTTGGTTAAAAAAAAGGCTATTAGAATTGAATTTGTTCTTACCGAATATCAATTGGTGGATATTTTCACAAAGTCATTAAGATTTGATCGATTCTCTAAGGGTATGTTTGGAACCCCTAGTAAAAAAAGAACAAAAAACGAAAATGAGAATTTGACTATTATTATTCCAAAAAAAGTTAGTGAAAATAATATAATGATCAAATTCTCCTTTTCACTAACTTTTTTTTGGAATAATAATGCTCAAATTCTCATTTTCTTTTCCATGGGGTTTCAAATAGACTCTAAGCTTCGACAAGTACTAGACATGTGTTATGAACTCGATAGCGAGCCAAAAACTTAGCGGCGTCATGGGTGAGTCACTGGGTACTGCATCTTTTAATTAAATTTCTGTTTTTATGCTACTTCTGTTTAAATATGCCTCGGGGGAATTTTTGTAGTTTTTGCCCTAAACTCATGTTGTCGTGAACTATTTATAAGGGAGAAAGGGAAATGAATCGGAAGATGTATTTTACCTCCCGAAGTGGATTTTCTGTCATCCGAGGATTCGGCCCAGTCAGCATTTGAGAATCCTTCAATGTTGAAGTGACCATGATTCTTGTAGAGAAGCCCTCTTCCTAGAGCTCCTTTCAAATATCCCAATATTATTTCAAAGGCTTGCTAGTGGTTGTGGTTTGTGCATGTATTGACTCACCACACTTACTGCATATGATATATATGGCCTTGTTACACAAAGATAAATAAGTTTTCCCACCAGCCTTTGATATTTTTCAATATTCACATCTTCTCTGGTACCTGCACATAATTTCTTATCTGAGTCCATTGGGGTGTTTCTTAGTCTACACCCCATCAGTCCTGTCTCCTTCGGTAGATCAAGAACATACTTCCTTTGATATAGTACAATCTCATGTCGTAGTACTTCAATTACCAAAAAATATTTAAGTAGTCCAAGATCTTTTGTCATGAATTTTTCACATATCTTTTCTTTTGTTTCTTGGATGCCCTCGGGATCACTACCAGTTAAAATAATATCATCAATAGATATTGCTAGGATCACCTTGCCTTTGGGTGTTTTTGTAACAAATACGGAGTGATCTACCGAACATCTATGAAATCCAGCCCGTATGAGGTATTGGCTAAAATTTTCAAACCATGCTCGAGGAGACAGTTTCAGAACATAAAGAGATTTCTTTAATCGATATACCAAATCCTCCTCAACCACATAATCAGGTGGTTGTTGCATATAAATTTCTTCTTTAATATCCCCATTAAGAAAAACATTTTTCACATCAAATTGATATACCTGCCACGAAGAATTAGCAGCGAGGGATAATAGAATACGTACCGAGTTCATTTTGGCAACTGGAGAGAAAACTTCCTCATAATCAATTCCATAACACTGTATATATCCTTTACCAATATGGCAAGCTTTAAGACGATCAACGAACCCATCCGAATTATGTTTCGCTGTAAAAACCCACTTGCAACCAACATGCTTTTTTCCTGATGGTAGAGGAACAAGAGCCCATGTTTGATTTTCATCTAGTGCATGCATTTCTTCATCCATTGTGGCCTTCCACCCTAGATTATTGAGAGCCTGCTAGTGGAAGTTCTGGGTTCTTTTCTCAAGGCAATGGGACGCGTATCATATTGTGGACCAAAAAATATTGGGGGAGATGGATTTACCTCGGTAGGATCCGTAAACTCAACAGATGTGGTGTCGGTCAGTGTGTCTGGGGTTGAGTAGTTTATGTACCATGGGGCACTACCGGTCAAGGAGAACATGCTACTGAAGAGAGACCTGAAGGGGCACTATGTTATGGTCCTGGGTTAAGTACCTATGTCTTCTGCTCCTAACAGGCCAGTGTTTTGGGATGTATTGGCTAGGGGCTTAACATTTGGTATTAGAACGCACTCCCACATTGCGAGTTTGAGTCCTGGGATGCACAAAGGCCAAATTAAAATACTGGTAGGTCCTTGTGATAAGCCCTAGGTCGGGCCACTGTCGTTACGCGGGTACAAAGGCTAGATTAAAATACTCGTAGGCCGCATCTAGGTATTATCGCGGTCAGGCTAGTGTCGTTACGCTGTCGTGGTCGTCGGATCGTGAAGGTGGGGTGCGATGTTATGGTCCTGGGGTGAAGTACCTATGCCTTCCGCTCCTAACAGGCCTGTCTTTTGGGTAGTATTGGCTAAGTGCTTAACATTTGGTATTAGAGCGGGCTCCCACATCGCGAGTTCAAATCAAGGGGAGTCCCGGCGCTGGTGTCGAGAGCCCCGGACACGGTAGCCATAAGGGATTATGGAATCTTGACCTGACACCCATCGTTAAGTGTTAAGCCGTCGTGGACGTCGGCTCATGAATGTAGGGTGTACTGTTATGGTCCTAGGTTTATGCCTTCCGCTCCTAATAGGCTAGTCTTTTGGGTAGTATTGGCTAGGTGCTTAACATTAAAAATGTGAAGCATATTAATGTTAAGCACCTAGCCAATAAATTTAAGCACATAGCCAATAATGTGAAGCACCTAACCAATACTACCCAAAAGACTGGCCTATTAGGAGTGGACGTGATAGGCACATAACCCCAGGACCATAACAGTACACCCTACATCCGCAAGCCGATGTCCACGGCGGCCCACTCGAGCGACGGCCTACTTTAGCAACGACCCACTCTAGCGACACTGGCCGGACCCAGGTTAAGTTCCTATGGCCTACCAGTAATTTTAATTTGGCCTCTAGGTCGCCCCCTCCGCTAGGTTACCCCTTCCGCTAGGTCACCCCCTCCAGGATTCGAATGCGCGATGTTGGAGCCCGCTCTGATACCAAATGTTAAGAACCTAGCCAATACTACCCAAAAGACCGGCCTATTAGGAGCAGAATAGGTACTTAACCCAGGACAATAGCACACTATCAGAATAATATGAAGAGTCTTAAAAAAAGTGATATTCCTGGACACAAGTAAACGTTGGAGAGTGGGATTATAGCAAACTGTTACGGTCCCGGGTCTTGGATCGAGTAACACAGCATGGGATTTGTGAATCCAGCACTGGTACTGAGTTGCTGGACTCGGTAAGGAGGGTTAAAGATCCCTTCTTTGACTGGTCTTACACACGTGATCAGTCCCCCTTTTTTATGAATCCACTCTAGTGCTAAAGTTATAGCTATAATTGAATTAATTCACGTGGTGAAAGAATTGGAAGAGATGCCTTTTGTTCCTCATGGAAATCAAGGTTTCAACCCTGGTTTGGTTGCTGCTTGTGCTAGGATTGAAGTCCTAGCTTATGGGTAGCCCTTGGCTCACCTTGGTGGATGTTGCTACTATGTTTCTGTGATGCCTCCAATCTAGGAAGAGATGCACCAGTCCTTCACATGGAAGAAACAAAAAAACCTTCCTTTTTCTGCTCGTCCAGAGGGTTAGAACACTTGTGCCCTGTTGACCCTGAGAAGGAGGGAAGACCCTCTCTTTGGGCTCAGAAAAGGGGCAGGAAGCTCTTCTTCCATCTATGGATGATGGAGGATGAAGGTGGATGAAGATGGATGGCAATGTAGGGTGAGGAATACGTTGGATTTTTGGAGTAAACCCTAAACTCGAGATCAAGAGGTGATCTCAGCCTGTTTACACTAGGTTATTCTAAAATGTCAAAGCTTGCCTCTTTCATTCATTCTTCCCCTTTAAATAGATCACATCATGAGTTTTAGGGTTAGGGTTACAATAATTCCCATAATTTCCCTACATATAAAAGTAATTACAAATAAATCCTACTTAAACAATATAAGAAATAAATCCTACTCAAAGTAATATAAGAAATAAATCCTATTGAGTGAGTTATTGTTGCCTCCTTCGTTGTGTGACTCAGTGTGCTATTGAGTCCACAACACAAACATATATCATATGAAAGATATGTAAGTCTATTCTTTTACCTATTCAACCAATTTTTTGTCTGAGTTATGTACAAAGAGAAATCAATATTTGAAGCAATGAAGGTTAGATTGAAAAAGAGGTTCGAGCGGCAGCAGAAAGCCTCAACTTTCGAGGTATTTTAAGCTATCAAGAAGGAGACTTTATATGGATAATTATATATCAAGAGAAATTTATGTACGTCTATTTTCTGACCTATTCAACTAATTATCAGTATGATTTTTTTATAAGGAGATATTGATCTTGGAAGAGTCAATGGTAGTTCTGGAAACACAGGAGAAACGAAACTTAGTTCCGCCAGATGACAGAGACCAAAACCTATCAGATTATTTATCTTCTGATAATTATATTTTATGAAGAGATGTTATTCTTGGATGAAATTTATTTAAGTCTATTTTCAGAAGCAAAAAATTTCATATCAATTTGATCTATATTGAAAGATATATTTGAATTGGAAGAATCAAAGGTCATGCTGGTATTCTATTGTATTGAAAAATCCGAATTTATGCCAATTGTTTTGCATCACTTTTTGAGTTGATCAAGAAAATATCTCACTTCTCCCTGGTTTGAGAGGTTATTGATAAATCTCTGTTATTTGGGTTTATTTCTACATCTATGATATTTGGTTCAAGCTGGGATCATTGCCATTACTTCCCAGCTTAAGGGGGAGAAGTAGAAGAAGAACAAAAAAGAGGTATTTTTTTCCTTATGTGGTGGATAAGTTTATGTGACCAAAATATTCAAGAAATGAGAAGCAAAGAAGATGAAGCTTGTGCATCAAAGAAGAAATTTTTAGATCGGATTATATTATGGGCTCTTTGACAAATTTTACTATTTGGTTCGTGTAATATGTGTTGGAAGATGGTCGTGTTATATTCAGTTGCAACTATTATGTCTCTTTGGGGACATTATTATTGAATAAGAGGTGGCCTCATGTCATCATTTAATTTACCCCGTCAAAAAGATGAAAATTGTTTGTGGTTGGGAGTCCCCGACGGAGGAACTGCATCCCCATCAAAAAGATGAAAATTATTTGTGGTTGGAAGTCCATGACGGAGGAACTTCATCCCCGTCAAAAAGATGATGGAGGAACTTATGATTACATCCTTGTTATTCTCCAATGGAGGAACTTCAGAGCAATGCCAATAGACACACTAACGATAGCAGTGGAGTGTGCCTTACATCTAGCATTAAGATTGGAGTATGAAGCAATGGCATACCGGCTAGGAGTGATTTTTACTCTCACTTATAATGCAGCAGAGCCTCATAGAAGGACGCAACAACGTGAGGGGGAATGTTGGAAGATGAAGGCATTTTGGAAGATGTGCCATTTTATAAAAAAATATTTTATACATCATTTGCATCAAGCTGGGAGTTCATGTTGTTCTCTCACCCCCAGCTTGAGGGGGAGTGTTGGAAGATAAGATCAAGCCCAAACGACCAAGGCCCACATATGTAAGATTATTATAAGATGGGCCACATGACCAAGGAAGGACCACAAGATGGGCCCAAGCCTATAAGAAGTAGGACCCACAATGATTACCAAGAGTTGGCATCCTTATCACATCAATTGGAAGATCAAGGACTCACAAAAGTATCTTTAGTTTGAGAAGCATCAGCCAAGGTAACATTTTTTTGTGAAAGACAAGGATATATTAAGTGTAGTAAATTTTTGTTACCTATGGGATGCTCGGATACCCCTAAGTCAATTATCTACGATGAAGAGGAGGCAGATAGCATACCTGAAGAGGTGGCGGCAATAGTAGTGGAGGAGGAAAACCCAAAAGTGTTTTCATTTTCTGGAATAACTCATACTCATCATCGGTAAAGGTTTTCTTTTCTGTTGATGTGGTAGGTTGTTCCTCCTTTGTACCACTCAATAAGGCTTGGTGAGCCTTCTTATAACATATCTCTACAATGTGGCCATATCGTCCGCAATAGGTGCATTGCTTGTGTAAATAGCACGTATCTATAGTGTGGCAATATTTCCCACACTTTGTGCATTTTTTCCCATATATTCTACCATAACCATTCCTTCCACCTCTTCCTTGTCCTCCTCTAGAATTTTTGTCATGGCCTCTGTCATGGTCAGATGATGATCCCCTATGCTCAGAGTACATAGCGGATGGCACCGTAGTAGTAGATGAAGAAGGCTCTGGAATACAAAGTAATGTGGCACATACATCATCAAAAGTAGGAATAGCCGAAGTGCTAAGGAGTTGACTTTTACCAACTTCGAGATACAATTTAATGTTTGCAAGGCATATCGCAGTGGTTAAGGTTTCTTTTTGTGTCTTGAATAGAGACATCCGTGGAGGTAAGCTAAGCTATTTTCCATTATTGAAGAATGCCTCTAAAGTTAGCCAAATATTCATGGATATTTTCTCCTTGGTTAGTGTTAAGCATTCTTTGGAGAATATGGTCTGTGTACGTTGTCGAAGCTAGAATACAACTTAGCACATGTCTTCTAAATTTGTTTAGCAGTATCAAGATGAATAACATTGTTAGAAATATGTTCTTCCATGTTGTTTATAAGCCAACTAATAACCAAAGTACCATTCCTCAACCACTTGTTATTAAAAATATCATCTACATCAATAGGTGGTCCACGGTTGGTGAGGTGACCAAGAAGGTTTTTGGTTATAAGAAACCTGTGAACTGATGTGGACCAGCTCATGAAATTTGATACCCCTCGCAAGGGTATAGTAGTAATTCTGAGTATATCATTCTTGTTACTCGTGTTGTCTTCAGCCATAATAGGAAATTTCAAAAAAAATCTCCAATTAATCAAGAAAAACCAACTAAAGTTCTTTAACTAACTCGATTAATGGAGAGATTTAGCATTGATGCTAAATGATCATTATTACGATTTTTTTATTCTGAATAACCACTCATAAGATTACTCAATATCAATCTTCTATATCAAGGGACTTTTGTTCCCACCCAAAAAATAAAATAAAATAAAATAAAAAATCAACAATCTTCTCATAAACTAGTCTCGGTTAAAAAAAATTCCAAACCGACAAAACTGCTTTGATAGCTTCTTCTAAACCGAGAGGCATTCATATCCATAATCTCATAAGATGAAAAAAACATTCACATAATGATCTTTAAATCATCTTCTAAATTCGGACTAGTAACATGAAGTAATAATAAGATTAATTAAAGAACTTATCTCACGCTTTTTTTTATCTTCCATCACATGGAGCCTTCTTTTAGTGGTTTTGATCATACCTTCTTACAACATTCCTTTTGACGTGGGGATCCTAAATTTGATGCTCTAATACCATGTTGAATTTAGGATCCTTTTTATGAATCTTGAGCAAGAAAAGAGATGGAGAAAAAAGAAAGAGGAGAGAGAGTGCTCTCGGGTAAGGAGAAGAAGAGAGAAACATAAGAAAGGAAATAGAGAAGTTAAGCAAGAGAAGAGTTCTTCACGTGAAAGAGAAAATTTTAAAACTACTACTTTTTTTTATAATTTGTGTACGAGGTCATGTATAATTACACTTCATTCTTCTAATTACATTAAACCTCTAACTCTTAATGACAAGTCTATCATGATAAGATAACTCAACGTAAACTAGAAGTCTAACATAACTCAAACTTTAACTCCTTATGAGGACGTGACCTTTAGGATAAGATGCCAGCTTGTGGCTATCCTTGTGGGTCCCACTTAATCTTCCAACTTATGAGATAAGAAAGTCAGCTCGTGGTAGTCCCAGTTGATCTTAAACTCTTCCAACTCATGCCAACTCATATCATGACTCATTAAATCATCCTTTGTCCTCATGGTGTGTCCCACCAGCTCGTGCAAGCTTGGTGGAACCTACCTTGTAACGAACATGAATTTAAGAAGAAGTGAAACCAAAAACAGTATTCTACAATCCAAACCATTGATTCAGCCAAATTTAAAAAGAAAGTATTCGCACTGTGGAGGCTTGAGTAGATCTTAATTAAATTTCCGATTGCTCATTCTTGCTGTCACATAACATGATTCTTCGGAGAGAAAGGATAAAAGCAGTCAAACTCGCACCGGCTTTTCAACAGATGGAACACTGCAACAATAACGGGAATACCCAAGAGGAACGAAGGCAGTACTCCTTCAAGCACTTAGAGAAGCATGGTAATCCGCGTTTAGGCTGATTTAGGGTATATTTGGAAGTCCAAAAGAGAATCAGGTGCAGCACATGAGTCTAATAATTAGATTCCTTCTGAAAACGTTTTTGTACGAAAAATCCAATCTCTCGGAAAACGGTAGCTTTGCTTCTAACTCTACTTCCCTCCTAAACCTTGAGAATCTAGGCCGTCCCACTTGTATTAAAATGTTCTTTAATTGCCACCAACAAAATAAAAAACAACATCCTTGACTGTTAGAATTGAAACCCACAACACATTCTTACTCATTGAGGCCTTGGAAGCACGGGATTTTCGTAGGCAAGCAATGATGTAAAACAAGTTTCACTGCACCAGATCATGACCCGAGAACGTTGCAGGAGGCATGCTGATTGCTAAAGCAGGGCAAAGAGCATCTGTTCTCAAAGAAACCTTTTAAAGATGAACACAACTGCACAAGCAATGCAGATAAGAACATTCTTGATTCCCATACAGTGATTTCACTCGCATTACGTGTTTCTTGCCCATCCCTCTCTTTAATTTATTGGAAGCAGAAGTCCTTGAGCGAACTACCGAGCGGAAAAATGGTAACCACTTTTGTTTTAACGAAAAAAGATTTCTTAATAAATTGATCCCAAGTAACCAGTGAGCAATCAAACCCAGTGATACTTTTTGACCGTGACGTTCTTCCGGCTAAAAGCATGATAAGGGTCCACTAGGCCGAGAGATTATTAAACGAAAAAGCCCGATCGAGTGAGATAAGAGAGGTTCTTCCTGGCGGTCGCAGATGCAGATGCCTTCAACGATTGAGCGATCGTTGATAAGAAGACAGCTTTCCGTCGATGGGAGATGGTAGACAGCAACGTTTCGCAGGACGCTAGTTACAGCTGAGAACTCCCTCAAACTGTCAGGTTAAGAAAGATCTAGTTTCATGGATCTCTGCATTTTCAACTTTCAACCTAAAAAGGTGGTCTTCCAAATTATTTGCAATCAGTTCATGACCAAAACTGGAAAGTGAGGGAGTGCAGGAATATGAACTATTTGAAACAAGTTTAGGAGAGAATCCTAGCAAGGGAATGCTGCAATTGCAAGCGGCTTCAACTTTATATCATTTCAATTAGATTAGTCTTTGTTGGTAATGCATTATTGTCAGTTGGTCATCCTTTACTGAGTTGTGTGTGTGTGTTTAGTTGTCCCTTCTCTCCTTTCTGACCCTTAAGTATTATAAAATGCATCTAGCAGTAGCCATTTCTTCTTTTTTTACTTCCATTTTTCCATCTTTTAAAACTGAGCACACGAGGGGTGTTCGGTTTTTGCCTTTACATGTGATCAGGGATTGCTTTTTCTCCTTTACCCTCGAACCTGTGATTACTAATGATAACTCTTTGACAAGGTTATGCAAACTGTAAGCCAGGAGCATGGAATATTCCAAGTCCTCTGGGCAGAACAACAGGAATTGTAAATTAACTAGTATATGTTAATTTCCAGTGGAAATGAATGATTGTAGGTTTGTTTTCCTTTTTTTTTTTTGTCGTCATACAAGTTAATTTCTGCTGAACCTTTTAAACCATTTTCACAGGAAAAGCGAGGGGGAAGAAGAATGAAATATTCCCTTCAACTTGTAATTTCCATGATGGGTTCAAGACAGTGGAGGTTCCACATAGCGGCGCCACTCTCCTTATCAAACGTTCAAGCCTCTATTCAGGAGACTGGTAGAATCTCAAGCAGATTGCTCACGGCATAAAGTGGCAACCTCAAGATACAAGATCACAAGTATTTTTATAAACTATAATTAAACTTTAAAAGTTCATTCTTTGCCTATTTAATTTGGTTCAAGATTTTAAACATCAATCAACGTCATGTCTTGTCAGCAGCTGGCTATTGATTGTTTTATTGTCACAAGAAAACAAAACAACAACAAAATATTTTAAAATTTTCCAATAGGAATATTTAATTAAAACTTTGTTTTAACCGTTTTCTTGTGCTTGTACTATCAAAAGAAATAATAAAAACATTAATTGTGTAGTATTTGGTATCTACATTTGAAACAAATTTTTTTTTTATAAAAATTAAATGACCAATAACCACTTTAATGCTTTTTTTTTAGATTTATAATATGGGCAATAAGTTTCTACCCTTTTAACAGTTTTTAAATTTAAAAGTGATACCTAAGAAGATTTTAGCAAATTCAAACAAAAGAATTTTAGCTTGAGAAGAGAAGAAGAGACGACCGCCTTATTTTCAATTTAACTAAGAAACATGAAACCATAGGTAGATTAAAAATGTGATTCAAATGATTCAAGGATCTCAAGTAGATGGCCCCAGTGATTGTCTTACCCCCGATTTCTTCCAAGGTTAATGATGAGCGCCATTGTTATGGCCCTTTAATTTGTCTCCAAACAATTTTCATGCATGTAAAATTTGAAAAATCAATTCAAGAATTCCAATAGACAATACTTAGGTCTCAAGATATATATTTACATGATTTCGAAGATCATAAACAACTTCAAATTAATTGCATACCTCATAAAATTTTGGAAAAGTTAATTTTAAGTGAAACACATTTGTAGCAATCAATGTTCAAACAAAGATAGTTGTTCAAACATCCTCCTTTTTATAAAAAAGTACACTAGAAAACGAATGGTTGACCGAAGTGGAATTCAAACGAAGCTTGAATACAAAGGTTTCATCAAACGAGAGAATATTCAAGCAAACCTAACTATCTAGATAAATCACATTAACAAAACATCGACAAAAAAAGAAATGTTCGAACAAAACAAGTTCTTCAAAAAAAAGCTCCACAACAAAAGCATTAGTACCAAATGATTCGAACTAAAGCTCATTGACAAAAGAACCTCACTAAAACAATGTTTGACCAAATCAAAATGGTCGAATAAATCTCTAAAACAAAACCAATTGGAGAAGATGAAACGTCCAAACAAAGAAATTTGTTCAAACAAATCACAAAGCAAAAGCATACCGTAGAAAGTTCAAACAACAACAACTATTCAAAGATTGCGATTGAAAGTTTTGCATAGGGTTTAAAATTTGTTGCCTACTATAATCATCAATTGCTCAAAACAATTGTTGTAAGTATTTCAAGTCCATAGAGAATCAATTGCTCAACACAATGGTTTTTTAAGTATTTGTTGCCTACTATTATAATAAAATTTCACTAGAGGATAAAGAGTCAATTTTAAAGTTTTTAAATATTAGATCCTCATCTATTTAAGGTTTTTTTTGTGCCTTCAAGCAATGTTATAGTAGTTTCAAACTCCTTTTATGCACGTAGTCATACTTCAAAATGATTTGTGCTATCCAATTTTGGGAAAATATGGTTTTCCTAGAAACACATTTGATCACTGACTTTGAATTTTTTATTTGTACTTAGTATTTTTTTACTAAATTTTAGCTTTCTTACTTTAAAATAAAGGATTTGGGCTCCCTAAAGTATTTCTTGCAGTTTGAAGTCGCTAAGAGTAAAACAAGTATTATTCTATCCAATTTAAATATATATTGATTTGTTCAGCAAAATAGGACTTCTTGGTGGAAAGCATGTAAGTACAATGTTGGTTTTAGGAAGTCATGGTAAGGTCCTCGACCAAAGTGATGAGAGAGGAGAGAAAGAAGAAGAGGAGAGGAAAGGAGAGGAAAGGAGAGGAAGAAAGAAAAAAAAGAGGAAAAAGTGAGAAGGCTAAAGAGAGATGAAGCTCGAGAGAGCTTGGGATAAGAGAGAAAGGGTAGGGAAGAATTTGAGAGAAGAGGGGAAGACTTAATGATCTATCCATTACCTTGAGTCTCTATTTATAGTTTATAGTGGAAAGTTACAATGACTACAATACCCTATGGGCTACAAGCTTTCAAAGGAAAAGACATAAATAGGCATACATCATCTTACATAATTACACCTTTGTGCCATCCTTATGGGAAGAACACTTAATTACCCTTTGTGCCACCTCCTTGATATGGGCAAGGATATTACCTTGATGCCACTTGAGGTATCTTCCAACAATACCCATAAGTTGTTGGGAGAAAACATCATAGATACCTAGCTAGCAGCATATAGTGGTTAAGATCTTGAATGTGACTGGTTTTGTAAGAATGTCTGCCACCTGCCCTTGTGATGAAACATGACTGAGAGATAAGATATCAACCTAGAATTTCTCCTATATAAAATGGCAATCTACCTCAATGTGTTTTGTCCTCTCGTGGAAGACATGATTTGAAGTGATATGAATGGCCACAATATAATTCCACAGGAGCTCCCTTATAGAATCTCAATTCAGTAAGAAGGGATCTGATCCATAGGAGTTCATTGACTGGGTGGGCCATTGCTCAGTTTTTGTCTCTGCATTAGACCTTGCAACCACATTTTGCTTTTTGCTTCTCCATATAACCAGGTTACCTCCAACTAGGGTACAATACCCTAAAGTGGACTTTTTGTCATCAGGTGATCCAACCCAATCTATATCTAAAAAACCTTCTATGTTGATTATTATAGAGAAGCCCTTTTCTCGGAGCTCCTTTTAAATATCTTAGTATCCTCTCCAAGGCATGCCAATGGGTAAGTTGTGGTTTGTGCATATACTGATTCACCACATTCACTACATATGATATATCTGGTCTGTTTACCGTGAGGTAGATAAGTTTTCCTCAAGCCTCTGATATTTATTATATTAACATTTTCTACAGAGCTTGCATATAGCATTACATTAGCATTCATAGGAGTATTGACTCTCCATCATCCTTGTGTCCTCTAGTAGATCCACGACATACTTTATGTGAGATAATATAATCCCATGCTTTGACTGGAATACCTCAATTCCCAGAAAATATTTTAGAAATCAAAGATCTTTTGTTTTAAATTCTTGGCATATCTTTTCTTTGACTTCTTTTATGCTATCTACATCACTACTTGTTAAGATGATATCATCCACATAAACTGATAGTAATAATTTTCCCTTTAAAGTATTCTTGATAAGGATAGAATGATCTACTAAGGATAGGTTGAATCCAAATAGTATCAATATTTGGTTAAATTTGTCAAATCGAGCCCGAGGAGGTTGTTTAAGAAAATATAGAGACTTTCTCAATTTAAATATCGACTCCCCATCAACCAAAAAACCAGGCGGTTGATGCATATATATCTTGTTACGGTCCCGGATCTTACACAAGGATTCGTTGGGAGGATCTTGGATCTGCCACAGGTTACGGGTCTGCCATGCATTATGGTAGGGATAGTAGGAAGACATGGGAAAGACGAAGATCAATGGAGGATGAGAGAATACGTGGGTTTTTGAGGAAAACCCTAACCTCAAGATCAAGAAGGTGATCTCAAGCATGTTTACACTAGATTTAACCTAATTCTCAATGCTTATCTTTCTCATTACTCTTACCCCTTAAATAGGGTTCACCCTGTTAGGGTTTAATATAAAGTATTGTAAAAATACCCCTATAAATAAAATATTCCAAAAATACCCCTATAAATAAAATATTCCAATAATACCCCTATGGGCTAAACTGAAATAAAATAAATTAAATTAAAGAAAAACAACTAAAATAATAATGTCATTGCGTGCATAACATTACACCCCCTTGGAAGAACGAGCTTGTCCTCAAGCTCGAAAGTAGTGTTTGTATGCCAACGTCTTCACCTGTGGCCGAGTAGCATCCGCGATCGCTATGTTCGCCCGTTGGACTCCCAAAGCTGGTGCTAATTTTTTTTTTTTTTTTGTCACAACACTTTCTGTAGCATACCCCAATACGGGAAGAAAACGAACAACAAATGGAATTGTTACCATCGTCAAACTGGTAACTGCTGATTCAACATTAATAGTCGTTAGGGAGCTGCCCCAGCATTTGCCGCACTGGCAAAAAACAACATATCCCCGATAACATCATTCTTTGGACCCAATCCATGTTCAACCAATTGCCCCGCATACTCCATGAAAGTATCATGGCTGTAACACTGAGCATGATGTTAACAACAGTGAGGTCGCCTGCTTTGTCAAGATCCACCAATTCTAGGTTATACCTTTGGTGAAACCTCTCATCCCTATCAAGAACATGTGCACACCCCCACGCATCCCTGAATCCAGTTGGACATGGGCCTTTACTGTCCTCAGCTTCCTGACAAGTTGAGATGGAATGTTCATCAGGAGCATCATGCCAATAGCCTCCATTGTTTAGCTTGCATCGTCCAAGCCCACTTGCTGCACAATGGCTATAACCATCCCCCCTGAATTGCACTCCTTCTAGCCAGGGACACTCACTGACTCTACCATGAAAGTTGTCCTTGCAAGCTATTAAAGTCACCATTTTATCTCGCCAACAACCCCCATTGATGCTCAAGCATTCATTGTGCTGAATATCATTACCCAAACCAACAATAGCTTCAAAAGTTTCCTCAAACCCATCACAACTAGCCTTCAGTACAGCACCTTCCTCTAACATCCCTAGACACTGGCTATTATGAATAAGAAGTGTAGGCAGAATGGTAAAATAACCCTTGGAACTCTTACCAACTTGAGCATCGTGCGCTTTGTGCAACACCGGATTGTCAACAGTAGCATTTGCGTCGCCCATCCATTTTTCCATGTTCTGATTATCAAATCCAAGAGAAGTGATAACTGTATCAGCACATTCACTTGAATACTTTGTGTCCTTCATAGGGCACCCGATTTGAAAGTCAGTCACATTCAGTTCTGCGTGGTCATCCTCAGGATGTTCCAAACTGTCAAAAAGCTTGACTATGTCATTTTCCACCATGCCAATCCCAGAGTGACCAACTCCAGCACCTGCCCATAGAAGAGTTCATGCAGTGTCAAAACAACGCTATACAATCCAGGAATGCAGTGGATTGCACTGGAACAATAGGGAAAACTACCATACTTCCAATACACATGGTTATGCTGCTGGCCTAGCGATGGATCAATAAGTTTTCTGGGTTCTATTGTGGTCGGTTGAGTCCATTTCTGCACTATCAAAGTAGCAGCACACCAGAAGTTGTGGAAGAACTTAAGGGCTGCAAAACCAGCAGCTGCCTCCTGTTTCCTCCCCTGCTGTTTTGCCCTCTCCTTAAAGACATGCGATACTTCCCCAACATTCCTGGCATGGCAGAATCTGATTATCATGGCATGCCCAATATTTGATTCCAAACCTTTCAAAAAGCTTAGATATTTTGGAAGAAGCTCATCAAATTCATTTGAGAGGAAGACTCGCACATACAACTTCAAATTGGCTTTGTTGGTAGTGTAGTAACTCTCATACAAATCAGGTGAAGCCTGAGGAGGAACAATCAGGACAGCTTTGAACACTACATCAGCTTCAACAATGAAGTGACTCCAAGCCATTGGCATTTTAATACCAAAGCCCTTTGCAGAAGAATGGTAAAAATTGTAGGACTCTTCAGCAGTAACCTCTTTGGGATTGCGCAGCCATATGGCTCTCACATCATGCAGGACTACCAAGCCACTGTGCTCATCAATAGAGAAATAGAGCCCTCCACAAAAAAATACAGCATCATATTAAGCACAAGCAGAGTTGCCTCGCCGATGTCCATGAGGAATTGATCAGTATCCTCACCAATCTTGGGGTCGTCGGTGGTTGCCTCAATGTTTCCAAGCAACCCACTGATCCTTGCAGTTTCAAGCTCATGGAAATAACTATGGTTGGATAGTGTAGCATGGTTACACACACGGTTGAGTTAGAGTTCCCCTGAAAGATCATATTTGAGTAGAAAGCTTGTTGTAGTAGCAGCAATGCCATAATGCCACAATACTATTACGGTCCCGGGTCATGGATCGAGTAACACGGCGTGGAACTTGAGACTCCAGCAGTTAGAATTAAAGCTCACTTCACGTCAAAGGTCTGTATGTGAGTCTTTCTCTTGACCAGTGCTCAGCCAGGAGGAAAGCTCCTCTTTTGAGGATCCTAACGAGTTGCTATGAAGGGTAGGATACCCCACAGCAATGTTGAGCTTGCTAGAGTTAGCTACTCTCTTTTTCTTGATCACGGCAAAAAGGGTTTGGCCCTCTTTGTTGCTGCTCGAGCTAAGATTGCAACCTTCTTTCTGAATTAACTTGAAACACGAGTTTGGAATAGATTATTACCTCTGCTTTGTTGTTGTGATAAGCTCCCACATTGCACCAGAACTGCTCTAGGTTTGAGGATGAAGATCCTCACTTTTCTACTCGATAAGGGAGGAGTTGAGGACTCTCTTGCTGCTACTGCCGAGAAGGAGGAAAGTCCTTCTCTTTGGACTCGGAAAAGGGGCAGGAAGCTCCTCTTCTTACTTGGGATGCTGGTGATGGAAGATGGATGAAGATGGATGGCAATGGAGGGTGAAGGATATGTTGGGTTTTTGGAGTAAACCCTAAACTCGAGATCAAGAGGTGATCTCAGCCTGTTTACACTAGGTTATTCTAAAATCTCAAAGCTTGCTTCATTCATTCATTCTTTCCCTTTAAATAGATCACATCATGGAGTTTTAGGGTTAGGGTTACAATAATTCCCATAATGCCCCTACATATAAAAGTAATTAGAAATAACTCCTACTTAAAACAATATAAGAAATAAATTATACTCAAAGTAATATAAGAAATAAATCCTATTGAGTGAGTTGTTGTTGCCTCCTTCGTTGTGTAACTCGGTGTGCTATTGAGTCCATAACAAATGCCACACTAAATCTCATCCAATCTTTCATTTTGTTCCCGAGGAGCACTTCATCAACAGTATACCATGTAAATGCAAGAGGGCACATGCTAGTAGGACCCTCAAACTTAATTTGGGGAACATTAGGGGAAAATCCACCTTCCCATTCATCCGAAGCTCCATCATCACATCTTGCATCAACATCAGTAGGACACGTAGGTGGCCCTACTGCAATAACGGCCAGGAAAGACAAATCCAAACAAAGGAGTAACAAAAGAATTTTTCTAGCCTCCATTTTTTTTCACATGGAAGAGATCTCATTAAAAATTCACCAAGAACCAATGAATACAGCCCATTCAGCACACAATTACCCAAAAAATAACCCAAAACCGCCACACTGCTACTGTATTCCTTCACCATAATTGAAGACATCCCATTCAGCATGAACAGGGCCCCAACAGCATACAAATCATCCACAAAACAACCAAGCCACCCGAAAAAAAAATTCAGAGGTCCCCAAAAAATTTTTCCATTGGATCCCGGCATCCTCCAAAAAAATTCAGCTCGCACTGCATACCCCCAATTCGAAATTCCATCAATTGGCCATTGATTCTCTGCGTCACGACACAGAGAACCTTTGTCTCTAATTTTAGAGCAGCATTGTTGCTGCTCAGCCCCTTTGAGCCACATCAACCCCCTGAAAGACATGTTTTGATCTACAAAACGAGGGAGTTTCTGAAGCTTACCCCTAATTGCGATGATGGTTCCCCGCTGGGCTTTCGAGGCCGACAGAGCCCGGAGTCTCCCCCTTCTCCGGTGGTGAACAGCAGCCCTTGGAGGCTTCGCCGCTTGGAAATTTTCTGAGACAGAGGGCTCTTGGAAATATTTCCTGGTCGGAACAGTGGCCGGAAAATTTTCTTTCTCCCGTTGGGGACGGAGTGCGGCTTGCCCTGAGCAGGGGAACTTTGATTTCAGAATTTTTGGGTCCCATTGCCCAGCTCGGGATATTTTCACCTGACGTATTTCCAGTGCCGATGAGGGTGTAGCAGAATACCTCTCCGATTTTTGGCTTTCCCGGGTCCTTCTCGGAGATTTGCAAGGTCCTCGGAGTCGGATTCAACGTTTTGGCAGAAAACTTGTCCGATGTCCTAAAATTTAATGTCCCGCCGTCTGATTTCGGAAGTGTTGAGGCTGGTTTCGGAGTTGAAATCGACTTTGATTTTAAAAGTTCATGGTCTTGCTCGTCAGATTTCCATGATCCGAAAATCAATTTTGATGGGGCCGTCAGTGGAGTTTCCTGCTTGGATATTTCCCATTCCCGATTTTCTGACGAAGGGTGTGCTGAATACCCTTCCGTTTTTGGAATTTCTGAATCCCCACAGTCGGATGTCGCCGCCACTGGAGATACAGAGAACTCTTTGAGTTCTTGTGTCTTCTGTTCATCCGGATATGAGGTTGCTCCCAAATCCTCCACAGAGACTTCAAACGAACGTTTTGATTTTTTCGGCTCGTGGTTTGTTTCGCCATTCGAGACTTCTGCTGCTTGCATGTTTGTGCTTACGCTCTGCTCGGCCAAAACAACTTCTCGATCGACTGCCTCACGTTCCTCCATTGATAAAAAATACTTCACCCAGGTTGCATGCCATTTCTGTATTCATTTCACTCCAATGACTGTTGCAGCCATTTCTCTGATTTGTTCGTGCATCCCCACTATTTCATCTTCTTAGTTCATCATATTCCCGCTCTGATACTAGTTGTTACGGTGCCGGATCTGACACAAGGATTCAATGGGAGGATCTTGGATCTGCCACGGGTTACGAGTCTGCCATGCATTACTGTAGGAATAGTAGGAAGACATGGGGAAGACGAAGATCAATGGAGGATGAGAGAATACGTGGGTTTTTGAGGAAAACCCTAACCTTGAGATCAAGAAGGTGATCTCAAGCCTGTTTATGCTAGATTTAACCTAATTCTCAATGCTTGTCTTTCTCATTACTCTTACCCCTTAAATAGGGTTCACCCTGTTAGGGTTTAATATAAAGTATTACAAAAATACCTCTGTAAATAAAATATTCCAAAAATACCCCCATAAATAAAATATTCCAAAAATTCCCCCATAAATAAAATATTCCAAAATACCTCTTGTGGCCTAAACTGAAATAAAATAAAGTAAATTAAAGAAAAACTACTAAAATAATAATGTTATTGAGTGCATAACATATCTCCACTTCTATGTCCACATTTAAAAAAACATTTTTGACATCCAATCGAAGGCCAAGAGGAATTATAAGCTAGAGATAATAAGATGCGTATCGAGTTTAATTTAGCCACTAGGAAAAAAGTTTCATCATAATCGACTCCATAACACAGTGTATACCTTGGCAATGAGTCGAGCTTTGAGGCGACCAACAAAACCATCTGGATTATGCTTGATAGTAAAAATCCATTTACAACCCACATGTTTCTTGCCTGGAGGAAGACGAACAAGGACCCAAGTTTCATTATCATATAAGGCATGAATTTTTTCTTCCATGGGCGTCTTCCATCTATAGAGAAAGACTATTAGATCGTTTAAATCTAGCATGAACAAAAAGAGTTCGCGCTCTGAATACAGAGATCATCTCATACCAGCAAATTAAACTATGATAGCTTATATTGAGTTTCAGATTGAATGGATGAGATTAAACCTTAGAGCACACACACTATAGTGCTTAATCAGAAGATTTCAAAGAAAGCTTCAAGAAATAGCTCTATGAAAGAGTTTTTCTATTTAAATTATATGGAAACTCCATTACCTTTAGGCCTTCATGACAATACCGGATGGCTCAAAAACCTAGTGTACATTGCACCTTTCATAACACCTAGAAAAAAAGATCCAGAACCTTCTGCCTTTAGGATCGTTTCAAAAGCATCATCCTCTACTGATGATGAAGTTTATGCAGAATATAATACTTTTGGTCGCCAACTGATTTATTATGTTCAAGAGAAAAACCTTCCTCTAGTAAAAAAAAAAGAGAAACAACATAGTGAACCAGAGGCATGGGACTTTGATGAAGTTGCAATAGAAAATACCAAGAAAAAGGACTACTCTTCGAAATAGATAATCTTGGTAAAAGATTTAGAATACTTCGAGGTGGTTATACTAGCCAACATGAAGCAGAAACTTCAAGGGTACGAGATACCCACATGGAAGACAGCTTCCGAGACAACTTTCTAGACCGCACATCGGATAACTCTCGAGAAAGAGAAAGTTTCTCCCACTCCAAAGTTTCATAAGGAGGACAAAGATATTTGACAAAATATGCCAACGTCGATCCGAATCATGTTAACAAAGGCCACCGAACTATTGATAGTATTAATCCATTTGGATTTTATCTCAACTAGGATTGTCCCAAGGATGGAGACAAAGTCCTTAAATAATGAGAAAGAAGCATGAGCAATGCAGTAAATCTGTATGAATCTTGGGATAAAGATTCTGCATTTAACTTCTTTACCCATGCTTTACAAGGTAATGTAGCTAATTGGTGGGACAACCTTCCCGAAGACCAAAAAACACCTACATCCACATCTATAGCTTTAATTCTAAAAGGATTAGTTGCTAAGATATCAAAAGAATTTCTAGGTATACATGCTACCTTAAAAGCTCATAATGAAGGAAGTAAACAAAGAAAACGTTTAGAAACTCTTCAAAACCTAAACAAGTTACAAATCTGTAACATTTTTTTATGGGAAGTACTATTGTGAATTTGCAAGCTACTTCTATAAATTACAAAAAGATGATCAAACACTTTATATTTCCATCTTGTTCTCAAAATTGCCCGAACCTTTTGCAATTGTCTTAAAAAAAGACTATATTGTAAAATATTGGACACAAAACAACGCAGATTTTCCAATTGCAACAATGGATTATTTCCTACGTTTTGATACTCTAGGAAGAAGACACAAGTTTGTACAAGACATGTCAAACCTCTGCGAAACCCAAAGGTTACAAAATAAAAGTAGTAAAGAAAATAATCAAACAGTATGTTGTTCTAACCAAAACAAAAATATAGGAGCTTATGGTTGTAAAACAAACTCCCTTAAGCAAAGAAAATATCCTAAGAAATTTCGTAAAAACAAATTTAGGATACAACAAAGTTCAAAGACTAGGTATACTTCCCCGAAAGAGATAATTTAGAAAAAGAATGAACTCTGGCCCTACCACATCCAGTAAGGGTCAAATGCATATTGTCTAAAGGGGAAACCCTCAAGAAAATGTAAATGTTAGATATGCCAAAAAGAAGGACATTTTGCTCACGATTGTCCAAATGATAGGAAAAAATGGCAGTACAATACTTATATGTTACTTGCCGAAGAGAAAGGCTTGGAAATCATCCATCATGATGAAATCAAGTCAGAAGATGAAGTATATGAACTTCATCTCGAAACTAAGTCTTCCACCTCGAAAAACTCAGAAAAACATGGACTCTTCAGGCACCTTCTCTGAATGAGTATCCGCATAAATGCAGAGCATGTAGCATTTGGAAATTCTTATATCACGGTCAAGCTTAAGCTACCTGTATATATAAAATTCTATATACACGCTCTAGTAGATAATTAAAGTTCATATTGCCTCTCCAGACAAAATTTACTTCCAAAAAATTTATGGAAAACACTTGAAGTACCCCTTCAAGTAACAGTTGGATCAGGCGAAAAATTTCTCTTCCTGTAGAAGCCAAAAACATTCATCTCGACATTGGAGGTGAAAAGTTTATAATCCAAAAATTTATTGTTTTAGGACCTAACATAAACTCCGGACCAGATCTCATCCTTGGAAATGAATGGTTAATGTTCCACACCCCTATCGAACAAACACCAACCTACTACAAACTTCGTTGTTGTACTAGATGCGAAATAAATAATTTGGCCGTATACGTCTACACAGTAAAACCCACTGAAGCCTTTGCCATTTCTGGCAATGGAGAAGTCCTCCACCAAGTCTTCAAAAAATTTAGCAAGCGTGGTGCTAAGGTTCCCCCCCTTGGAATCTCTCCTCCTCGTAGAATCCTGCGAATCAAAAGTTCAGTTGCTTCTAGATTCCACCTGTTCTGAGAAACCCTTAGAATGGTGAAATAAATAAATACCATATGCCGACCTCGAACTTCTTGATCCTGAAAATAAAATTCGAGAAAAATCTATGGTTTACACTCCCTCTGATGTTGAAGAATTTTCAACGCACATCAATGACTTGCTAACCCCAGGATTAATCCATGCAAGTTATTCTCTACATACATCTCCTGCTTTCCTTGTTCGAAATCATGCAGAGATAAAACATGGAAAAGCTAGAATAGTCATGAACTATAAAAAAGTTAATGAAGCCACAAAAATGGATGGCTACTATTTTCCTAACAAAGAAAGGTTAATAGCCGCAATAAGAGGAAAACAATGGTTTTCCAAGTTTGATTGCAAATAAGGGATTTGGCAGATTCGTCTAACCGAACGAGCTATTCCCCTTACTGCATTCAACTGTCCTTCGGGACATTATGAGTGTCTTGTTATGCCCTTCGGGTTAAAAAAAGCACCCAATATATTTCAAAGAAGAATGGACGATATCCTCAAACCATTCTTTAAATTTTGCGTAGTTTATGTTGACGATATCCTAGTTTTCTCTAAAAACAAAGATCAACATAAAGAGCAATTACTTAAGGTATTAAATGCCTTAAAACTGTTGGGATAGCACTCAGCAAAAAGAAATCAGAATTGTTTAAAAATAAGATAGATGTCTTAGGACTAAACATCTCTAAAGGAGAAATCATTCTTCAAAATCATATCCTGGAAAAACTATCAACTTTCCCGAATGAAATAGAAGATATAAAACAACTTCAATGTTTCTTAGAATGTCTAACGTATGTTGGATAATCCATTAAGAGTTTAACAGAAATTAGAAAACCTTTTCAACAAAAGTTAAAGAAGGATTTCAAATGGGAATGGACTCCCACTGATAGTTCAGAAGTTATCAGGATCAGACAAATGATGAAACACCTCTGGTGTTAACTCGACCAGATCCATATGCAAAACTAATTTTAGAAACTAATGCCTTGGATCATACTTGGGCAGATGTACTAAAATGTAAAACCATTGATTTTGAGAGAATATGTAAATATACCTCAGGAACACTTTCATCTGCTGAAATAAACTATCATTCTTATGAAAAATAAAAATTTAGCAGTAAAAAATGGGATAAAGAAATTCTATATATATTTTGCCCCCAAAGAATTTCTCGTTAAAACTGATTGTAAGAATTTTGTCGGTTTTATGACAAGAAATTTAGAAGATTCACTTTGTCGTGGTAGATTACTCCACTGGAAGTAGTGGTTCTTTAATTTCTCTTTTAATGTACAACACATTAAAGGAGACAAAAATTATTTACCTAATACTCTTTCTCGAGAATTTTCTTCTGTTACAGATAGGTAAAGAAAATGGATCCCCTCAGTAGTACATTGACTGATCTAGTAGCAGAAATCGCCACCCTCACGACATTGCTCTCAACATTGTAGTCTCTTTTCGACAACCTCTTAGTTCTTTATGAAAGAGAAGAACTATCAGAGAATTGTGCTCATTTTGGGATAAACGGAGAAGATTTATAGCTTAAGGTTAAGCAATTAACTTTTGAGCTACAAGAACTCCAAAAAAGGTGAGGCCCGCCAAGTTCTTCCGGGACTTCTACCAGTTCCCCTTCACGGGAAAAGAAAGCCTTAACGTCCGCTTCACAACTGATGGAAGACTTTAGTATTCTAACGAATACGAGTCTAATCAGGATTTCTATCGATTATGCTCAGCATAAAAGGGAAATCATAACTCAGTCTTCTAGTAAGACAGAAGAATTAGGGACTTCTACCTACCAGGCTCGAGCTGGAAAGGAAGCCATAATTCCGTTTTCTTGTAAGATAGAGGAATTAGAGACTTCTGCCTACCAGTCTCAAGCTTGGAAGGAAGCGATAACGACTCTAGAACCCATGGAGACGGATAAGCCAAAGAAAGATATTTCTTTCAAGGCAAGGTTAGTAGCCCCATCCGAATTCACAAGGTTGAAAAGCCTAGGAAAAAATGGATAAAATTGAGTTTAATGACTACGATTTTCTTTAGAAAATCAAATCTCTAAAACTAACAGACATCATGTCTGTAGAACCTTCACTACGCCCTCAAAAGGTGGACAACATACATTCAAAAACTATGTCTGATCACATTGTTCAATTTCAATAATGGAATGAACAAATTGGACAAGGGAAGAATACTCCCTTTTTCACTACATAATCTAGCAATCGCTGGAATCAAGTGATACTGGGTCAGGAAGTCGACTCTAAATATGTATCCATGTTTTATACATATGGATTCGTAGGGCAAATTCTATTGCAAGCTATCGATTTATCTGCACTTGAGAGAATGCCAAAAGAAGTAATGGAAGCATGTAAAAAATTTATTACCATAACTAAATGCAATTGGATCCGTCTAAAAATCATTTCATGCATTGCCAATATAATTGACAACATCAAGTTATTTCTGAGTATTGCGGTTATCTCACTTGAATCAGTCAAAGAAGGTGAAGCAAACGAATATGATCCCACTCACATTCTAAAAGCAAAACCTTGCCCTGAGTCCGCCTGGCAAACCAGACTAATGCAGGCACTCAAAACTCTGATCCAGTACACAGAACAACTGGTACATGAGAAAAAATGTTTTGTCTACAAAACCTCAGTTCCGCTGACAATTGTGGCACGAAGTTATAAAGAGACTCCTACAACAGTTCAAAAGAATCTTGAAGAAATGACGAATAAATTACATAATGGTAATATTCCATTCAAAAAATTGACAAAAGAAGGATTTTGCATTATGGAGCAAAAAACCTTCCAGAAGAAGAACACGTGTCAACTGTGCAAGCAAAAGGCAGCCATCCGATGACACTATGTCAGAATAAAGAATAATGGCAACCTATCTACCAAAATATTCTCTTACATAAGCAAAATGACGCCAAAAGCAGAAAAGACTCATTTACCCCCTCTTTCAGGGCCGAAAGGCGAAAAAGCAAGGGTAAGAACAACAAAAAACAAATACAAAAGCTACCCTTCGTCTTTAAATCAAAATCGTTCGTTCAAAGGACAGAAGAGGAAAAACTTTCCAACTTCTATCTATAAAATCGAAGCTCAAAAGAGGTTGAAGGCATTCAAAAATCACTTCGAGTTTTTAAAAAGAAGAAGGCAGTCTGAGCAAAGAAGGTGATTTCCGAAGAGCATCCTCCGGCAAGGTTCCTAAAGGACGGTATGTGCAAAACAGCCATAATGGTTGAGTAGAAAAGAGGGAGCCGACCGGCAGCACGGTCGGTAACTTCGGGAGTTATGTAGCTATGTATTTATATTTTGTTTGAAACAATATTTTCATTTTCCATTTGAGTGTAATATTTAAATTCATACAGTGTTTGGTTTTGACTGTTCATTTTTGGCACACATATATATATATATATATATGAATCTACACATTCAATGTTTTCACTATTCAAAAGTTATTGTTCACTTTTTTTTACTGTTCATATTTACTGTTCATGTTTACTGTTCACTCGTAATAGAATGTTTGTTGTTCACTCGTAATAGTAATAGTATCGAAATAGTGCCTTATAGTACCCAAGCCAGGTACTTAGGAATATTTGGCTACGCTCTGAGGTAGAAAACGAAACGAAGTTGTGCTCTACCCTGCTGAAGCAACCATGGAGCCGCATTGGTTGACATGTACGGCTTGGGGACCTCTGAAAACCGCGAGGTTGCAAGACGATTTAGCCCACAAGTGGTAAGCTGGTAGGAATAGGGTCAAACTCCGAATAGTACTAAGTAGTAGCAGAAGTCATGTTGGGCCTATCAGATACTAGTATGTCTCTAGGAGAGTATCTAGTGTTTTGCCACTGATAAATTGAGACTCATGTTATATCAGCTGGAATACCCGAGGCTGCAGGGCTACTGGTCAAAAGAGATTCACTCTGTTATGCCCGGATCTAACACGCGATGAAGACAATGAATATGGAGGATTGTTGTGATGTTTTGAGCCTTCGAAGGGAGCTCAACCCTGGACCTCAAAGGGAGAATCTGACCTAGACCTCAGAGGGGAGAATCTAACCTGATTCAATGCTTACCTTCTCATTCATCTTACGCCCTTATATAGGGAATTAGGGAAAACATGCACATGGCCAAAACAAGGGCCTACAAGTTCAAACAAATTACAAATAAACCCTTCTAATACATAAACTAGAAAATGCATTAATTAAATCCTATTATGGGGTCCATAACATCGCTCTCCTCCTAGAGAACGAGCTTACCCTCAAGCTCGAATGTAGGTCCGCGTACCCGTGCCGACGTCTAGATCCATGCATGCACCAGTGTCAATCGCGAGATCGGAGACAATCCCTTGGATTACAAAACCAGAGCATTGAACCAGAGGAGCAAAATTCTATTTTATTTTATTATTTATTTATTTATTTATTTTCATCTAAGGTCGATCACAACACAATCACCTCCCTTGGAGGTAGGGTATTTGAGTGTCCCTTCCCGTACAGCAAAATCATTGCATTTTGGCAGTTGAGGAGCGGCATGGAGCCATGGAGACAATTACCACCATGGAATCTGGAGCAAGAGCTGGCAGCTGCTATGATCATAGTACCTGTAGAGCAAACGCAACAAGTTGAGCAGGGGCATGTCTGCTTCCTCCCCATCGAATTTACGAAATCCTGTAAACCTCCCAAGCTTTTCTCTACCTCCAATAATACCTGCAAAAATTCACTCGAGACAATGAACCCTGAACTACATAAACGGTCAAGCTGGTCAGCTGGCGAATTTATCTTTGCTTTTCTGAGGACTTGGTGGAGGCCCTCAACACTAATGAAACCCCTGTCACCACTTTGATCTTGTGCATCAAACGCCCTCCTGATTAGAGATTTCCGCTATTCCAATTCATTTACATTGTGCACGGAGATATGCAGGGCCAACAACACCGTATAGTGGGATTGACGGCCAACAACCCAGAGGGCCCACGTAGGGCATTTCAGGAGCTGCCCAACCTTGTAGAAATTTAGAGATTCCAACAGACTAAGGAATCCAACCTCCACACTTGTTGGTATTCCAATCAGAGACATGACTCCTCCTAGTTCCATACAGCAATCAAACACGTTTGGAACACCTCATCCATAGAGCAGTAGGTTCACAATTTGCTGGGAAGCAGAAATAAGAAACAACAGTGCCCCCAAACAACTTTGGAAAATGGAAAGCATAGATTTAAGGGGATGAAAGGCCTCTGTTTGTAGAGTGACAACATTCACTCGTAACGCTTTCTGTATGGATGAACCTGAGTCAATTTTAAGACCGGCCAAGGCCGTAACCTGTGTCTCAAGTGCTGCCTTTGCTGCCCTATTAATCTTCGTTGCAGGTAGTGCTGGATAAACTTCCATGGGAGTTGCAACAACATTTGAAAAAGAACCCATCAGACTTTTCTCCTTCCTTGCCTGTGCAGGATTGCTTCCAAGCTCACTTGTTGCACCATGGCTAAAACCAGCCCCCTTGAACTGCACTCCTTCGAGCCACTTGCAAACTGGTAAAGATGCGTCCCCCAAATGTTCAACATATTGAGTCTGCATGATCCATGTTAGCTCTATCATGGAAACTCATTCAAGAACCAAGATGAAAGTTTTAGCATCATCAGCATGCATCCATAGGAAGAAAAGTGGCATTATTTCCACTCCCAATAGACACTCACAGCAGATTGTTTCTACCAAACCACCTTTTGGACAACTATACAAGGGGAGGAGAGATTCTAGCACTGATTGACATGGAAAATTTGGACTTTCTGGCACATTGATACTGGTCTTTGAAAGGGATTTGGTTAATAGATCATCTGGAGAGAAATTGAAAACCTCATGTAGCAAGTGGTGCGTCCCATCACAAGTCAATATCACATGAACCTTAAAATAGCCACTTATGTTAGGTCCAAACATATTGTTGTATGGAGGCTCTCCACCAAAGTTCTTTTGATCCACATTACTGCTTAACAACTACAGGTAGCCACCACTACACTTCAATTGCTGCTCATGCTGACAGAAAATTGAACATCACCAGTGTGGTTCCCATAAATAAGTTGCTTTGGAACATGTGATTGAACACACTGCCCTGCTTGTGTGGCGTGCAAAACACACGTCAACATCTGATCCCTTGGTATTCGCATATGAGCAACCCGTAGGATACCATTATCCATGGTATTGGAAGCTCCATATCCAAATTGCATTCCCATATCACGAATAGTACTACCTGGAAGAGGGGATTGCACAAGAAAACCATTCACTCCATGCTCCTATCCATCGATGATTAGCTGAGCATAGAGAATATCATGTGTTGAAACTTTACCCAAGCCACTGTGCTCATCAACAGCGAAATATACCCTTCCCCAAAAAAATTTCAACATCACATAAAGCACAAATAAATACGGAACCTGCACACTGGTCTCCTCAATTGAAAAATTAAAGAGCTTCACATTCTCAAGTGGACAACGAATAGACTCACTGGTGCTGTGTGCAGCAAAAAATAACCAAGCCACCAGAAAAAATTCAGAGGTCCCCAAAAAAACCATTTAATGGAGCCCAACATCCTCCCATAAATTTGATCTCGACTTGCATAGACCCAAGCCAAAATTCCCGCATTTGGGCTTTGGTTTGTGGCTTCCAGAAATAGAGAGAATTTGTTCCCAGTTTCCGACGCTACTACTCAGCACCTTGGAGGCACTTCAACCGCATGGAACCACCGATTTGAACTAAAAATAGATGGTGTTTCAAACTCTTACCCAAAAATTCGTTGGATATGGTTCCCTGCTGGGTTTCCAAGGGCAAGATTGAGGGTGAGAATGAGAATCCGGAAGCCAGAGCCCACCGGATTTGTTTCCAATGGCGCCGACGAAGCCTCCTCCGTGTCCGGTGGTGAAAGGAAAACCTGCACTGATGTGGCGAAAATGGTTGGCGCTCGTCGGCCCGTTCCAGCGGAATTTGTGCCCCATAAACTGCCAGTTCAGCCAGTGCCATGGTTTGCATCGCCAGTGGAAGGTGTATGACTTCGTGGGAGGCAGGGGTGGGGAAAAACCCTTCTGATGTGCATGATTTTGGGTCGTCACCGTCTGATGTCCCGGTCGAAATAGTCATCGGAAGATTTTCTTTTTGTAGATTTGGATGGGGTTCCACTCACCGTGAGTCGTGTTGTTGTGCATCGGCTGGGAAACAGGACGCCATGTTTGATTTTTCCGGGCCATGGTCTATTTTCTTGTCCAAGACTGCTTCTCGAGAGAATGCCTCTCGATACTTCGTTGATAGCCAATACTTCACCCAAGAGGCACGCCATTTTTGTATCTCTTCCGCTGCAATGCCTGCTGCAGCCATTTCTTCGATTTTTCTGTGCATCGCCAACCATGGGTCTTCGTGGCACATCGTGTTCCCACTCTAATACCAAGATGTTATGCCTCGGAGCTAACACGCGATGAAGACGATGAATAGGGAGGATTGTTGTGATGTTTTGAGCCTTCGAAGGGAGCTCAACCCTGGACCTCATAGGGAGAATCCGACCTAGACCTCAGAGGGGAGAATCCGACCTGATTACAACTAATTGATTCAATGCTTACCTTCTCATTCATCTTACGCCCTTATATAGGGAATTAGGGAAAACATGCACATGGCCAAAACAAGGGCCTACAAGTTCAAACAAATTACAAATAAACCCTTCTAATACATAAACTAGAAAATGCATTAATTAAACCCTGTAATGGGGTCCATAACACACTCACCAAAAGGGTCGCTGCCACTGGTTTAACAATGCCACGTAACAGTTTCTCAGTAAATCAGCAAGTTGTAAAGTCTGTCAGTAGCAGCTGCTAAGGCCTCCCTTTGTTTTTCTTGAACAGATACATCGGTTGATAAGGGCTGAGCAAGTTTTCACTCCTAAATCAGCCTTCTAAATCTAGCCAAGAACTCATGTAGATTCTCTACTTGTTTTGTAGTAAACATGTTCTGAAACGCATGATATAATTTATGTAAAATTTCAGTGCTTGAATACAAGTTGAAGCAAGTGTCCCATATCTGCCTAGCGGTCTCAAGGTGGACAACAATGTTAGCCACATGTTCCTCCATCCTATTAATGAGCCAACTAATGACATGTGTCATTCTTGAGCCATTTAATATAGTAACTATCATCTTCATCTATGGATGGAGCTGGTTTAGTCAAATGTCTTAAGAGATCTCTAGTGGTAAGGAGCCTCTTAACCAACTGAGCATAACTTAAGTAATTGGATAACCCTCTCAAGGGTATAGTGGTAATCTTAAGTAGGTCACTTTTACCACTCATATTCACATATTCTTCACCCATCACTAATAAATATGAAATTCACTATATCAACCAACCAATAATAGAGGAGATGAAACCAAGCATGCCAAATCGAGCTGCACTAAGTCAATCACTAAATCAAACCAAACCAATCCTTAATCATGCACATATTCAAGGAGATTTTGACTCCACGTGCTAATCCAAATCATGTAATATTGATTCCAAATCTTTCTTAATTAAGAAATAATCATAAAGGAAAGTGAAGAAAAGACTCACTTTGAGGATCTTCTTAAAGAAAGAAACTTTACTTCTATGTCACTTGTCACAATCTTTGACTCATTTTCCCCATAAATGATTTAGTAATGAAATTCAAGAGAATAATCCAACATAGGAATCCTTGAAATTGGCCAATCACAGCAATATAATTTCACAATCTTCAAATCCGCCAGCTCTATGGAAGGAGGACACTTTCCTTCAATGTAAGTGTGCCAAATTTTTTATTAAAATCACAGCTAGATCTTACCTTTTCTCCTTGATTTTTTAGGTATGATAATCCAAAGGATAACACATCCATTTGAAGATAAAAAATCGTTAGAAAATCCAGCACCTTTTTAGAAAATAAATCCTCCTCTCGGTCTTAAAAAAACAGCCTTCATGAGCTCTTTTAGAGAGTAATCATGCAAACATCAACATAAACCAGTCTTTACCAAATTTAATCACGATTTGATAATAATAAACCTCATATACAACAAGTGTATGAGAAAACCTAATTCAAAATATGTTTATCTAAGAGAGAAAATCAAAACTTCCCACATATGCTCAAACCAAATAATTACCATTCTTTTGTATGATTAAAAGTAAACCGAGCATAAGAGATCTTGCATGAGATGGAAAATTTATAATTTATCCATAGAAGGATAAAAAAGTAAGCCTCTTACTGACATCAAAATCCTATCAAAATCATCTCAATAAAGGTAGGAAAGAAAAGACTTATCTTGGTTGCTTGCCAAGACTTTTCTTCAATAACAAGAACACATGAAGCTTGATAAAATTCATTCAATTACCACCTTAATGTCAAGATCCTAAACCCATTTCTCTGACACCATGTTGGTTTTATGATCCCAAGATAAGGTCCTCAACAAAAGTGGCGAGAGATGAGAGTAAGAAGAAGTGGAGAGGAAAGAAGAGAAAGAAAGAAGAAAAGAGGAAAAAGAGAGAAGACTAAAGAGATATGGAGCTCGAGAAGCTTGGGAGAAGGGAGAAGGGCTAAGGACAAATTTGAGAGAAGAGGGGAAGACCTACCACCTTAATGTTGGGATTCTAAACCCATTGTTCTGACACCATATTTGTTTTAGGATCCCATGATAAGGTCCTCAACCAAAGTGGTGAGAGAGGAGAGGAAGAAGAAGAGGAGAGGAAAGAAAGGGAAGAAACAAGAAAAGAAGAAAAAAGAGAAGACTAAAGAGATATGGAGCTTGAGAGGGCTTGGGAGCAGGGAGAAAGGGTAGGGACGAATTTTATAGCAGATGGGAAGACTTAATGAACTACCCCTTACCTCAAGCCTCTATTTATAGTTCATGGTGGAAGGTTACAATGACTACAATGCTCATAGGGCCACACGCTTTCAAAAGGAAAAGACATAAGTAGGGATACATCATCTTACATAATTACATGCTTGTGCCATCCTTATGGTAAGAACACTTAATTATCATTTGTGCCACCTCCTTAACGTGGGCTAGGATATTACCTTCATGTCACTTGAGGTGTCTTCCAACATACATTATGGGCATTAATGTAAACTTACATGATGAACTATCACTAGTCCTCAAAGATATGACTTTTTATAGGCATCTAGTTTGTAAACTCATATATGCTAGTGTTACCCATCCAAATATTACAATATGTTGTTAGTGTGGTGAGCCAATTTATTGATAATCCATGGAAGCTTCATTTAGAGGCAATACAATGAATGCTAAGGTATTAGAAATGACTAGGCCAAGGTATACATGCCATTTAGATGTAGGTGAGTTTGTTGATGTAGATTATGCAGGATCCAAGAGAGATTGACGGTCCAAAAGTAGCTATTGCAATTTCATTGGGGGTATTCTAAATCTTTGAAAAGTATGAAACTGTCAGTTGTGGCAAGATCAAGTGTTGAGGCTGAGTTTAGTGTCATGGCTCACATTACCTATGAGCTAATATTTTAGGTCCAACAAGGATAAATTTAGAGGATGGGTGGCAGGTGAATAGGTTTTATCAAATTTAATGGCAAATTTTTAATTTCATTACAAACAAAAGTACTTAGCACTAATAGGAAATGTGGAAATTTAATTCAAAAACAAGTAAAAAACACAATGTGCGAGGACTTATATTAGTTCATAACACAAACTCAGGTTGCTAAACCTAATACCAAAGTGTTTACACTTCAAAGTCAAAACTACTATGAATCAACTAAATGAAGTCTACAACAAAAGACATCAAAGGTTAAAATTAAGGCAATTTCCCAATACCAAAGACTTACAACAACAAGGCCTATGAAGCTGAATCCACATAGGGATTTTTAGCTTCCATTAAGCTCACAAGCTAATTGATTGGATTTAAAATGTAATGATTAATTTTGAAAAAAGTAGCACAAACTTGTTTTTATTAAGCTATATTATAATAATGAACAAAAAATAAAATGCATCTTATCCTAGATGATTCTGTGAAAATGATCGTGTTGATCGTAGGGTCACTCCCACATTGTTTTTGATGATACAAAAACATAATTGAACTAACAACTTGAAAATCCAAGTATTTCAGATACGTCCACCTTCAAGAGTTAGAGATCTCAAGGTGTAAAGCGCCAAAGAAAAATCCAAGACCTCAAGCACAATTGAAGAACATCTCTTGAAGAAGTACCCATAAGAAAGTTGTTAGAAGGTGAGACCAAGCCCACACATGTGTGGAGAAGGCCACATGTCCTTGAGGTATGGCATGAGGAGTCATCTCACAAGGATGCTCGATTCTCTCCATTGATTTTGTAATCTTCCCTTGATTGATGTAATTACAAAGCCTAATTGATTGAGAAGGTTCCCTAAACATGAAATTGGAAAAGAATAAATAGAAGTCTTGGTTGCAGGGATTTCGATCAAGCTCTCCTCTTCCCACAATTCATGGAAGACTCTTTTCCTTTCCTTCTTCTTCTCTCTTCTCTACCCAAGCTCTCTCTTTGCTCTCCTCTCTTCCTCACTTCTCTTCTCCTTCTATTCTTCCTCTCTTATTTTGCTTAATGTTCTAAGCATGAGGTCATAAATTCAACATGGCATCAGAGGATTTAATTTAGGATCCCCAATTCAAGAGGATCCTCTAAGAAGTTTATGATCAAAGCTACTCATAGAAGGCTCTTTGTGAAGCAAGATTGAAGCTTGTTGAGATAATTTTTTTAATTCTTGTTATTATGTCTTTATTCTCTTGTTTTTATTACTTCTGGAAGATGGTTCAGAGATGATTTTATTATTCTTTTGATTTTATTAATGTATTGAGATGTATGTATCTCGGATTGGAAGAAGTTTGCCAAAGCTGTTTTGCCTGTTTGCAAGTTCTTGGCTGAAAATTGGTTTATGTTGAAATTTTTTGCATGAAAAGTCATTATTTTGTGGGTACAAGATTTTACGATGAAGATAAATGTTCTTGATCCTATAATGAGTGCTTTTTTTCATTGGATTTCGAAAATCTTATTACTTGGCTACTATTGTAAGCTTCTCCATTAACCAAGTTGTTTGAAGAGTTGGAAGTCTACTTGGTTTTGTGCCTCTTTTTTAAGGATTTTTTTGAGGTCTCGGCCTTCATATGAGCTTAAAAAATATATTCTCATCTCTAATTCCAAGGTTTATTATTTTATATTTAAAAAATAAATAATGGAGAAGCTGAAAGAAGAAGGCTGAGTTTTTGTGCAAAGGTTTTTTTTTTTTTTTAAAAGGAAGCTGAGCCTTGTTTGATTCAAAGCAATGAGTTGGCTGCTTGTTCTTTCCTCAATATTCTTGAAAAATCAAGGTTAGAATATTGTGATCGAGATGTAGTCTTACAAGTAACTTTGGAAAGACCTATTCAGATTATGTTGTACGAAACTCAAATATTCCTCCACATATCACCCTCAAACATATCGCCAGACTAAGGTGGTGAACCACACCATTGAAATATATTTAAGGTGTTTTGTGTGGGACAACCCTAAAAGGTGGGTGCAATGCATTCCGTGGGCAAAGTATTGCTACAATACCTCATTCCACACGGCTTTAGAGGAGACACCATTCAAAATATTATGTGGCAGGGATCCCCCCCATTTTATTTCGTATGCTAAGGGGTCAACCAGAGTGGATGCAGTTGACCAAGTGTTGTGGACTCAATAGCACACCAAATCACACAACGAAGGAGGCAACAACAACTCACTCAATAGGATTTATTTCTTATATTACTTTGAGTAGGATTTATTTCTTATATTGTTTGAAGTAGGAATTATTTGTAATTACTTTTATATGTAGGGGCATTATGGGGAATTATTGTAACCCTAACCCTAAAACTTCATGACGTGATCTATTTAAAGGAAAGAATGAAGGAAATAGGTAAGCTTTGAGATTTTAGAATAACCTAGTGTAAACAGGCTGAGATCACCCCTTGATCTCGATTTTAGGGTTTACTCCAAAAATCCAACCTATCATTCACCCTCCATCCTCATCCAAATTCGTCCATCTCATCCTTCATCATCCATAATAGGAATAGGATCTTCCTGCCTCTTTTCCGAGCCCAAACAGAGGGTCTTCCCTCCTTCTCAGTGTCAACAATCAGCAAGGGTTCTAACCCTCTTGACGAGCAGAAAAAGGAAGGATTTTCTGGTTCTTCCACGTGAAGATTTGGTGCATCCCTTCCTAGCTTTGAATCATCACTGAAACCTAACATCAACGTCTAACAAGGTGAGCAAAAGGTTACACATAAGCTAGGACTTCAATCCTAGCACGAGCAATAACCAAATCAGGGTTGACACCCTGATTCACGTGAGCAAGAAAAGGTACTTCTTCTATTATCTCTCCACCTGAATTATTTCCATTCTAGCTATAACTTTAGCACTAGAGTGGGTTCATAAAAAAGGAGACTGATCACGGGTGGAAGATTAGCCAAAGAAGGGATCTTTAACCCTCCTTACAGAGCCCAGCAACTCAGTACCAGTGCTGGATTTTCAAATCCCATGCCGTCTTACTTGATCCATGAACCGGGAACATAACAACGTGGTATCAAAGCAAGGTAACATGGGGGATACTCTCTACAATGAAGAAATCCAAATCAGGATACAAAAGATAGAAGATAGCCTTGAAACAGCACAACCAGTGTTGGGGAAGGTTTGTGGTTTGGAAGAAGAGATGAGTCGAGTCATCAACATGCTAACGGAGTTGAGGGCAGAGAGACATCAAACTCCAGAGGTGAGAGAGGTTGCTCAACCATATCACAGAAGAGGGGAGTGGTGCCTGGGCACACCATTGTCCAAGTACCCCAACATGGAGGCACAGTTCCAAGGTACACCAAGTTAGAGTTTCCCTTTTTCAATGGTTCAGTTGATCCCTTAATTTGGTTGCATAGATATGAAGAAAAAAAAATTGAACCAAGGACTAAATGGGATAAGGTGCAACTAGTCACTTTCCATATGACAGATGAAGCCATGTTATGGGTTACTCAAGTAAAGCAAGAGAGACTAGGGAAGACTTGGCGAGAATTTAAAAATCTATGCACAGTTAGAATTCGCCCTCCCGCCAATAGCAACCCCCTGGGGGAGTTAGTCCTATTGCAACAAATTGGTTCGGTGGAACAATATCAAAAACTATTCCAGGAAAAGTTGGCACGTGCTGGTGAGAGGGTATTGGTTGACCAACAGGACTCCCTATTCACACCGGGTCTCAATGAGTATCTACGGTTACAGGGAGAACTCCTTATGCCTACGGATTTAGCTCATTCAATGAATATGGCCCGAGCAATGGAACAACGACAACAGTTGCAGCAACGTAAGCCGGGTTGGTCGGGTGAGAGGAACACTTCCTCCATGTGGCAAGGGCGCCGCTATACTTCATCTCAGGGAGCAGCTCCAGTAGCCCCATCCAGACACACTCCGACTACGACTCGGGTAGCTGATCCCAGCTCTGGTAATCCCCTACCAAACTTTATAAAAAAATTAACAAGTGCGGAGATGGCAGAAAGGCGGTCCAAAAATTTATGTTATAACTGCGATGAGCAGTATCGGGTAGGGCACCAATGTAAACAATTTTTTTGGCTCGAGGTGTAGGATTCAGAAGATCCAGAGGAGGTAGAGGATATTATCGGGGAGGAACCACCAGAGATATCCTTGCATGCTATTACTGGGCAGAATTCGCATAATACAATGCAAGTCCGACCTCATGTTATCGACCGAGAACTGGTGGGACTAGTCGACTCAGGAAGTACACACAATTTTTAGAGTTTGACAGCCGCACAACATCTCCAGCTCCAGATACACACTCATCCGACAGCCACCGTCTCAATGGCCAATGGCGAGAAGGTCCCTAGCTATGGGATTAGTAAGGCGGTAACTTTTTCCATTGGCTCTACTTCGTTTAATACTGATTTTTTTGTTATTCCCCTGGCGGGATTTGATATGGTATTAGGCATTAAATGGTTACAAACGTTAGGGCCCATTCTGTGGGACTTTTCGGCTTTAACCATGAGCTTTGATTTGGCCTGGAGTCGGGTGCTCTTACAGGGCTGTCAGGTGGACAAAGCCCACCACATGCACACTTTGCAGACACAGGAACAACCTGACAGTACTAGTGATGGTTTGGTTGAGGAGTTCTCTGACCTATTCCATGAGCCTTTGGGTTTGCCTCCCCTGAGGCACTCTTCTAGGATCTGAGGTAGTGGTCGTGCGACCGTACCATTACCCTCACCTTCAAAAGAATGAGATAGAGCATCAGTGCCAGGAGATGATGAAACAGGGTCTTATTCGTCCCAGTCGTTCCCCGTTCTCTTCACTCATCTTACTTGTGAAGAAACATGATGGGACATGGAGGTTCTGCATGGATTATCAGGAGTTGAACATGCAGACCGTAAAAGACAAGTTTCCGATTCTGGTAGTGGATGAACTCCTGGATGAGTTACATGGGTCGTGATTATTCACTAAACTCGACCTCCATTCGGGATACCATTAGGTCCGGATGCACCCCTATGATATCGAGAAGAAGGCGTTCCACACGCACCATGGCCATTTTGAGTTTGTCGTCATGTCGTTCGGGTTATCCAATGCACCCTCCACTTTTCAAGCTTTGTTGAACGAGGTATTTAGCCCCTATCTTTGAAAATTTGTTCTTGTGTTTTTCAATGATATTCTTATATATAGAAATTCGGTTGAGAAGCACTTGGCACACTTGAGGATTGTTTTCGACTTGTTACGAGCACATCAGCTCTATTTGAAACATTCTAAGTGTTCTTTTGCGGCTTCACATGTGGGGTATTTGGGACACATTATCTCACATGAGGGGGTTCCGGTGGATCTTGAGAAGATCCAAGTTATTCATGAGTGGCCACAGCCACTGTATTGTTCTGCATTATGGGGTTTTTTGGGTCTTGTGGGCTACTATTGCAAATTTATTCAGAACTATGGGCCGATGGCAGCATCATTGACCAGTCTACTCAAGAAAAATTCCTTTATTTGGAATGAGAAGGCCACCAAGTTGTTTGTGGCACTCAAAGCTGCCCTTGCATCCGCACCAGTATTACAACTTCCCAACTTTGATGAATTGTTCGTGGTAGAGTACAACGCTTCAGACGTGGGCATTGGGGTCATTTTATAGCAGTTGGGCCATCCTATTGCGTATTTTAGCAGACAGTTGTCAGTCCATCATCACAAGTTGGTAGCCTATGAGCGCAAATTGATTGGGTTGGCCAAGGCGGTCCAACATTTGAAGCCTTATCTCTGGGGCCGGGCTTCTCTCATATGCACGGATCACTACAGCCTTAAATTCCTACTAGAACAGCGTTTGACGACATCGCCACAACAGCACTGGATTAGTAAGTTGTTGGGGTTTGACTTCTTGGTGGAATATAGTGCGGGGATATTAAATAAGGTGGCAGACGCCTTGTCATGGTGTTTTGAGGATCAACAGTCGGTCTATTCGATTAGCCAACCGATATTTCTCATCCTGGACTTGGTTAGAGACGCACATGCCACTGACCCTGCACTGTAGGAGCTGCATCAGAAGATTTCGGAAGGGATAATAAATTTGAAGTGGTCCATCCAGGATTCACTTATTTATTAAAAGCAACGGATTTTCCTTCCACCTGAGTCTGAGTTGATTCCAGCTATTCTCTCGGCCTACCATGAAAGTACACACGAGGGGATACAGAAGACCTTGCACAGAATTCGAGCTAAGTTTTACTAGCAAGACATGAAACCCTCTATTACAACTTATGTGGGTGACTGTCAGGTCTGCCAACGCAACAAAGCCGAGCACTTGAGTCCAGTTGATCTTCTCCAACCTCTGGCCCTTCCTACACAGGTTTGGGCCGACATTTGGATGGAATTTGTGGAAGGACTACCCCTGTCCTCCGACAAATCCGTACTTTTCGTGGTGGTTGATAGATTCTCCAAGTACGAACATTTTATACCGTTGCTTCATCCTTATACAGCAACAAGGGTTGCTCAGACTTTCCTGGAGCAGATAGTCTGCTTACATGGCATTCCAGAATCCATTGTGAGTGACAGAGATGCAGTTTTCACAAGCACCTTTTGGCGGGAACGTTTTCGCTTGAGCGGGACTAAATTGAAGTTCTCCTCCACCTATCATCCACAAACAGATGGGCAGACAAAGGTGGTGAACCACACCATCGAGATGTATCTACGGTGCTTGGTGGGTGATCATCCGCGGCAATGGGTTCAATGGCTTCCGCGGGCCGAATACTGTTACAACACTTCATTCCACTTTGCCTTGCAATCCACTCCTTTCCGGGTTATATATGGTCGGGTTCCACCTCACCTTCTCTCGTACAACCCAGCGTCCACCCGTGTGGACGCGTTTAATCAGACACTAATGGACCGGGATTTTCTGCTACAGAATATCATATAACGGCAACGATGCGCCCAAGCTCAGATGAAGGATGTCTACTACAAAGGCCACTATGAGGTCTCTTTTGAGGTTGGGGAGTATGTGTGGCTACGGCTCCAGCCCTACCGTCAACAGTCTCTTGTGGGACCTCCACATCATAAGCTCTGTCCTAGATTTTTTGGGTCGTTTCCCATTCTTCAACGCGTAGGACCAGTAACCTATCAGCTCAAATTATCGGACTTGGCCAAAATTCATGATGTGTTTCATGTCTCTCTTTTGAAGCCACATTTCGGGGTGCAGCCTACATCCACTCCATTCCTACCACCGGTTGATAATGGCGAGGTTATTCTTAACCTAGTTGCGGTGTTACGCGCATGGCTGACCAATGACCATTGGGAGATTCTCGTTCAGTGGATGAACATTGACCCCGAAGCTGCAACATGGGAACGTGTGGACATCTTCAAACAAGTCTACCAAGCTTTTGAGCTTGAGGACAAGTTCTTTCTCCATGGGGAGGCATATGTTGTGGACTCAATAGCACACCGAGTCACACAACGAAGGAGGCAACAACAACTCACTCAATAGGATTTATTTCTTATATTACTTTGAGTAGGATTTATTTCTTATATTGTTGTAAGTAGGATTTATTTCTAATTACTTTTATACGTAGGGGCATTATGGAGAATTATTGTAACCCTAACCCTAAAACTTCATGATGTGAACTATTTGAAGGAAAGGATGAATGAAATAGGTAAGCTTTGAGATTTTAGAATAACCTAGTGTAAACAGGCTAAGATCACCTCTTGATCTCGAGTTTAGGGTTTACTCCAAAAATCCAACCTATCATTCACCCTCCATCCCCATCCAAATTTGTCCATCTTAATCCTTCATCATCCATAATAGGAAGAGGAGCTTCCTGCCCCTTTTCCGAGCCCAGAGAGAGGGTCTTCCCTCCTTCTCAGCGTCAACAATCAACAAGGGTTCTAACCCTCTTGACGAGTAGAAAAAGGAAGGATTTTCTGGTTCTTCCACATGAAGATCTGGTGCATCCCTTCCTAGCTTGGAAGCATCACTAAAACCGAACATCAACGTCTACCAAGGTGAGCCAAGGGTTACACATAAGCTAGGACTTCAATCCTAGCACGAGCAGCAACCAAATCAGGGTTTCAACCCTGATTCATGTGAGCAAGAAAAGGTACTTCTTCCATTATCTCTCCACCTGAATTATTTCCATTCTAGCTATAAGTTTAGCACTAGAGTGGGTTCATAAAAAGGGAGACTGATCACGGGTGGAAGATTAGCCAAAGAAGGGATCTTTAACCCTCCTTACCGAGTCCAGTAACTCAGTAGAGGTGTTGGATTCACAAATCCCATGCCATGTTACTCGATCCACGACCCGGGACCGTAACACCAAGCTCTTGTGGGTCGAGATCAACTATTGGAGTATGTTATCCAATGCCTTAGAAAAGCTCAAGCATGCATGAAGGCCTATTATGGTCAAAATCCCATTACGGGCAATCGGCACAAGCTTTCTTCCAAATATTTTGGCCCCTACAACATTATCTAGCAGGTTGGGCAAGTCGCCTATAAGCTACAACTTCCTCAAAAGTCCAAGCTTCACGATGTTTTTCATGTCTCTATGCTCAAGTCATTCAAAGGATCAACACCAACTTCAATTCCTTCCTTACCACCAATTGAAGACGGTAAAGTTTCTCTCACTCCCATCAAAATTTTGAGTGCTCGCCAAAATGCGGAAAGGAGAGAAGTACTAATTCAGTGGACACACACAGATGCCACGGAAGCCACTTGGGAGGACCTAGAAGTATTCCAGCACATCTACCCTACCTTTGAGCTTGAGGACAAACTCCTTTCCCAAGGGGGAGTGATGTTATGGACTCGATAGTAGGATGAGTCATCCAAAGGCGACACGGATGAGTTGGTTGATCAAAGGATCATTCAAGTATCTTAGGATTTATATGTTTATTTTATTTCAGTATGTGGTAGCATGTACTCCAGCAATGGCATTATTGTAAAAATACTAAATCAGGTCCTTGGCGTGATTAGCCTTTAAGAGGGCTTACGAAAGGGAAGAAGGCAAGTATCATTTCAACCTAAATCAGGGTCAGTGTTCTCCTTTAAGGAACCTAGGATCGGCGTTCTCCTTGACGAACCCAAGGTTTAGGTCTCCCTTCGACGAGCATGACTTCTTCTCTCCACGTAATCCACCATTCCATCCATTCTCAGCAATATAGGTCAACCAAGAATGTCTGTTCGCCCTGGTTCTTCCCCTACTCCCCTTGATGATCCTTCACTTCATCGAGTAATGAGGTCTATGGTCAAGGACCGTAACACATTGATTTAGGTTAAACAGGGTTTTGAGTTCTCCTCAACGAGCTCAGGGGTGTGCGTTCTTCTTAACGAATATAGGGTTTTAAAACTTCCCTTTGGCTTGATTTTCATCTTCCTCTTCTTCCTTCCTACAAATCCATATGTCAGATCTGGGACCATAACAACTGGTATAAGAGCGGTAACACAATGAGCCATTCTTCATTTGAAAAAACATGTCTTGCCATGCTCGATTCATTGGAAAAAATACGTGCAGGACTTATAGAATGGAAAGAATCTTTGCGGGAGGGAATGCATAGAGCTTCCATTGAAATTTCTGCAATTAAGAAGGATTTTGATGTCGTAGAAAATTTCACAGTCTTCGAGCACGAAATAAGCACTGAACTAGAGGTAACATAAGTTGTCTCGGACGGGTAGAAAGGCCAAGGGCCAGGAAATTCTAATATTTCCAAGCAGAGAAGTCCAGAGATAGGCCAAACAAAATTAGTTTCCCGATCATGGAAATCAGACGACAGGGACCCTACACATCAAAAATTGAAGTTGACATCAAATCCGAAATCGGCCTCAAAACATCGAAAATCAGGCGGTGGGGACCTTGGAAATCCAAAACTGGAGGAGTATGCTGCCAAAACCTCGTTGGTAAGGGTTGATTTGGGTTCGACCTCAAAAAATCACTTCTCACGGCTAACATAATGTCTCCCAGAACAACAAATGGAAAAATTCTGATCTGACTCTTTCTCAGCGAATCAGTTAGGTCGTCCCTCCACTGTCTCGAAAAATATACAAGCAGTGAAGCCACAAAGGGCTGCTATTCGTCACCAAAAAAAGAGGAGGCACCGACGGAAACAAATCCGACGGGCTTTGGCTTCCGGATTCTCACTCTCAGTCTCAATCTCGCTCTCGCAGGCCAGTGGGTAAACAACTTCAACACAAACGGGGTAAGCTTCTGAAACACCAAACGAGTCTTTCATGGCGTCGATGTGGCTCCAAGGGGCTGAACAGTAGCAGCGCTGATAAAAAATTGGGGACGGAGGTTCTCTGTTTCATGAAGCAGAGAAATTGTACCCAATTGATGGAATTCGAGTTTGTGTGTATGAATTCTGAGATGGAATTTTTATGGGAATTCCAAGAAGGTTAAAGAAATTTATTTGGGTGATTTGTTTTTCTGTTGATGCGCACAGTACCTGTGCGTATGTTCGTTGTCCAATTGAAAATGTGGGGTTGTTTAATTTTTCTATTAACGGGACCACCAACAATGTGCATGTCCCGTATCTGTTTGTGCATAATGGAATGCTCCTACTAGATAACCAAGTTTTTGTTGGTCCAATCGTTCGTAAACAGGAGTGAGAGACTTTTGTAAACAAGACAAAAAATTGTTTTGAGACTTATGTTGAGGAAGTGGAGAAGTGCAAAACAGACAGTAATTGGTCAACATTTGATGTCCTACTCATATTGTATGGGCATTTGGGGAAACAAATGACATTGGAGGAGACTTGGCATACCATACAAAACTTTCCATTTGTAAGATATAAAAGCTTTGTTCTAGCAATCGAAGCCTTTAGAAGGATTGGACAGCTAGACCGAGCTGAGGAATTATGGTTGGAGATGAAATCCAAAAAAAGGTTGAACCGGACTGAGCACTTCAACTCTATTATATTTGTATATTGTAGACATGGGTTTGTTGATAAAGCATCAGAGTTGTTTAAGGAAATGGAGACTAATGGCTGCAAGGCAAACACCATTACATATAGGAACCTGGATCTTGGCTATTTGAAAGCAGGCTTGGTAGAAGAAGCACTAAAGACAGTTCAGATCGGATCAGATCAAACCACAAGCACTTGGGATAGGAGATCAACACCATGGATGGAAACCACACTTTTACTTGTTGAAATATTTGCTGATGTGGGTGATGCAGATTTGAAGAAAATATTTGGCGAGTATGGAAACACTACAGGTGCTATAGTAATGAGAGAAGGAGATGGGAAACCCAATGTTTTGGATTTGTTAAATTTGAGAAGGCAGAAGATGCTGCTCTAGCTGTTGAGGAGCTTAATGGGAAAAAAATTTGATGACAAAGAGTGGAATGTGGGAAAGGCTTAGAAGAAATCAGCAAGGGAGATGAAATTGAAGGGACGGTTTGCTAACATGATAGTTGGATTCTGCCAAAACAGGAACATTGGGGAAGCACTTGGTGTCTTTGAGGATATGGCAAGACAACAGGTGAGGAGTCCTCTTACAGTGTTTCATGTCCTTCCTATATGTGCCCCACCCATTGATTTCTTCTTCGGCAGGTTGATACATAATTACACGATAAAGAATGGTTTTGAATCTAATGTTTTTGTATCCTATGGGTTGATTAATATGAATGCAAATTGGGTTGGGAAGGAGAGGATACAAGAGGAAGCAGGTGATTTTGCAGCACTTGGGTTCTTCCACAAATATTTGTGTGCCGCTGCTATTACAGTGCAGAAATGGACTCAATCGAAAAAAATAGAAAACAAAAAACTTATAGATCCATCTTTAGGCCAACAACATAGCCTTGTTTATTGGAAGAATGGAAGTTTTACCTATTGTTCCAGCGCAATCCAATGCATTTCTGGATTGTACGGCACTGTTTTGACACTGCAGAAAGCAATATTACCAACAGTGCCACTACTAAAACCAGTGCTGCCAGCCAGCCAAGCAAAAAATATTGTTGTGGCAGTCCAGCATACATTGCTGCTAGGCAACCAAGCCATGGTGCTTCTTTAGGATGTAGATGGCTATTTTCATGCAATCAAGGCACTAAACCAGAGTGCTGGAAAAGGGAAGTATGATTCAGGACCTCTTACATTAGCAGGTGTTGAAGTTGATCAATCTGTTGAAGATGTTCCTTGTGGAAAAACAGTTGATTTGGTTGGATTGGATCAGCTCATTACCAGAAATGCTACTTTGACTGGTGAGAAAGGCGTTGATGCTCACCCAATTCGAACCATGAAGTTCTTTGTGTCCCCTATTGTGCGTATTGTTGCACAATGCAAAGTTACTTCAGATCTTCCCAAGGGTGTTGAAAGTTTGAAAAGACTGGCCAAGTCAGATTCTATGGTTGTTTCCACAATTGAAGAGAGTGGTGAACATAGTGTAGCACGAGCTGGAAAACTCCATCTTGAGATCGGCCTTAAGGATTTGCTAGATGACTTCATGGGTGGAGCTGAAATCATTGTTTCTCCTCCAGTTGTTTCATTCCGTGAGAGTGTTCTCGAGAAGTCATGTTGTCTTGTAATGAGTAAGTCTCATAACATACACAATCGAATTTATATGGAAGCTAGGCCAATGGAGCTCTACACTCTTCCTTTGGATCCAAATATTGGAACGATGCTTCTCATGGGATGTATTTTCCAGGTATTGATCCTGCATTGACCATTGTTGCTGCTATGTTGGAAAAGTGGGGGCAATGCAACCTTGCAATATATATATATATATATATATTGCCTATCTGGTTGGGTGCTCCAGTTTTGTAATCCAAAGGGCTGACACAGATACCGCGGTTGATACTTGAGACGTCGACACAAGCAAGCAGACCTACCTTCGAGCTTGAGGACAAGTTCTTTCTTCCATGGGGGTGTAATTTTATGCACCCAATAACATTGGTATTTTAATTATTTTTCTTTAATTTATTTTATTTTATTTCAGTTTTTACTCACAGGGGTATTTTTGGAATATTTTATTTATAGGGGTATTTTTATAATATTTTATTTTAAACCTTGTAAGGGTGAACCCTATTTAAGGGGTAAGAGTAATGAGAAAGTTAAGCATTGATGTAGGTTAAATAGGATTTTGAGTTCTCATCAACGAGCTTAGGGGTGTGCATCCTCCTTAATGAACCTAGGGTTTTCAAGCTTCCATTTGGCTTAGTTTTTTGTCTTCCTCTTCTTCCTCCCTACGAATCCATGTGTCAGATCCGGGACCATAACACATTTTTTGCTTACTAATCTCCCTCTGTATTTCCAAAGAGAGAAGGAGAGAACGGAAGAGATGATGAAAGAGAAAATTTAGAAAAAAGTGAGCAGAGAAGAACAATTTAAAGTGGGGCTAAACCAGGTTAGACAAATTTGGGGATGAAGAGAACAGTCTCAAAGAAAAGGAGGGCAATCTTGAATAGAGTGATGGTAAATTACTTTGCCTCGTGCTGCTTCGAGCAGAACAACCAGATCATGGTCAGGGTCAGGTTCGATCCTTAATCCTCTGTTTATAAAAATAATGTTAAATGAAACTATATTAAGGAGCCGTGCAGGCTTCATAAGTTTGGACAGTACTAGAACAAAGATTATGAAGCAGGTGCACAGTATTTTCAGTGAATTAAATACACAATACGTCTAAATTCATGATAACTTTTCAATGTAAAAGATAGTCAAATTGGAAACGATGGCAAAGAAGAAAAATTAAAACGTGTTCTTCATATCTGTATCGAAGCGTGTGAAGAGAGCTGGATGGCAGGCCCCACGAAGGGCGGCTTAGCTTTCATCGTCTCCAAATACACGCCCCCTGACCAACAACTGGCTACTCTCTACTGTTAAACTATTTCAATTCATTGACATGTCTTTTTAACTTTTCATGATTCCATCTTCGTCGATCATCACCGTAATCCACCTAAATCAAAAGCACATTAAGAAAAATAAAATAAAAAAGAGCTTCTTTCTTACAATAAAACGCAATAAAAATTACAATACTGGTGCCTGGTGGATTAGATCCAACCCTCTGAGCGGCTCCACTGGACCCACATTAATAAATTCCTACTCGTTATTATTAGATTATTTACATAGTCGGCAGCTGCTGCCTTCTTGGGCGATACTCTTCAACTAACTAGAATCACCGCCTTTTCATTTCTTTTTCTTTTTATTTTCTTTTAAAGGCCTTTTGCCTCTCACCGTTTGGCCTTATTCTCACTCTTCGACTTTCGAGGCTTCATATTTTCTTTTTTGGTTCTCCACAATCTGAAATTTTGCCCATGCTACCGCTTTCCTCCACTTTCGTTTCTACTCTACTGCTACCCGTTCGTTCTCAGAGACTCCAACGGAGGGTGCAGGACCATCAATGGCCAAAATATCAAACCTGCTGCTGACTCCCAAGGCTGCTGCTGAGAACGCCTCGGCCGGTCATCTCTTCCTCCTCCTCTTGGAATGCATCAATCTGCAAATATAAAGCATTACCTCGGTGCCTTATTTTTAGAATACGTTCCCCTCGAATCACATCAATTTCTGCGGTTAAATTATGAACAGGGCAGAATCATCCGCTGGATTAAACAATCCACTCGAAAGGGTAATAGTGGGCTAGTTTTGTTATTATATCGAGTTTGAACGACGCACTGGGTTAAGGGCTTGTTGAAGAATGAATGTGAGGGAAGTCCACTCAACTGTTGAGATTTCCTGGTATGGTAAGTGGTGAATCTATGATGCCCGCTGGGAACTAGGAGAGGGAAATTGGACTAAAATTTGGTGGGGAATATTCTCTCTGACACTCTTTGTCTCTCTGTAACAAAAACAAATGTAAAAACAGAGTCTTTTCCTTTTTACCCAAAACTCTTCTTCGTCTTCTTCTTGTCGATGGCAGGTAGCGGTCTTGGGAATCTCTCCTACTTCGTTGTTCCTGACGAACCGCCCGCGGACTCTCGGCCTGTTGTCGGCTAATGTTTTCCTGCATGCGTACTTTCATAGCCGAAGAAGAGACCATATATACTTATTTCAGCTTCTCCTTGGTGAGAAAGGAAATAGATAGTTAAAGAGTACACAGAATCTCTCTGCTTACCTTGATTGTCTTGTTGAAGTTTCTCTGGGTTCGTTTGCTTCTGTAGCGATGGATCCTTTGTTTCTTCTCTTCCGCACTGTACCTCCCCACCTTGAACCCGGCTTCCTCCATGCATGAACTCTCGTGAGCCAACGGACTCGGGGATCCCTGGGTGGGTTGCATTCTTTTGAACATCTGGAGAAGGAAACACATGTATTAGTCCGAATTAAAGAAAATTTTGAGAACAGGAGCATAGAGACACTCAAGTTTCTCACTTGCAAATCGCCCGTGCTGGAGGACCTTCTAATAGGTCCACCAAATCCACAATTTCCATTGGAATTCGGAACTTGGGTTGTAATTTCCGCACCCGCAGGGAGAGACGAGAAGTGAGGGTGGAAAAGAAGACTGGGCTTCCTGTCCAGGGACTGGCTACTGAAACTCCTCTGAATAGATGTTTTATCCAAGTGAAATGGAAGAGAGTCAAAGCCTTCCAATTTCACTCCCCGCGACGTATCTAAACCTCTCGAATTGATTAACCCATTGGAAGAGGGTTGAGTCACTCCTGATGGTTCCAGAGACAGACTCTGCATTTCTTGGCTGGGAGAAGAAGATGATAGATGAGCAAGAGAAGGAGCAGCGACACAAGCATCATCACACGGTTGCAATTGAGTTGTCGTGTTTGACCACGGGTAGAGAACGTCGGGTGGCGAGTCGGAGAAAGGGAAGAGTGTGTCAGCAAACAAGTCGAAATCGGTGGAAACGAGCTCCGACGAATGGCGAAAGACGGAACCATAGAGGAGGAACAAATCAGAAGACATTGAGAAGAAGATTAAGCAGCAGAAGAATTATAAAAAACAGAGAAGAAAAACAGAGGATGCGAGTGGTCACAACAAGGGAGAGGAGAGGACAAAACCGTTTTTGTTTCAGTGTTTTTGCGCTTTCCTTTTTCCTCAACGAAGGCGACCCCTTCCACCCCCCGACGTTTCCTTTATTTATTCTCTTTCGGGCAGCACGCGGGTGGCTTGTCACATTCGAGAATATTCATCCAGCCTGAATCTTTGCACTACCTATGGAATATAGAGGCGCTAGACAAATCTAGTTCATTGCAATGATGTGAGTCCCTATAAATTCCAAAAAAAAATTAACAGAAAAAATACTAATTATTCAGTAATAATATAATTATGATTTTCAAACCAAAGACTGTAAAATTGTTATTGGGACAAAAATATCCGTGGTTTCAATTTCAAATTGTTATTCTAGTTCGACTCTTCATTATGTAACCCAATTATCTAATAACATAGTTTTTTCATAGTGCATAACATTAGCATAGTTATTATTTACTATTTAATATAATATATATTATATATTAGTAAATAGTGTCATTGCTCAAGAATAGAAATAATTCTTTTGAGTCCATAATAAGCACAATATTATTTATTATAACCAATGACATAATATCTAGCTAGAACAAGAGAATTAAACATTATTCTTTTTATTTATATATTATTATAGTTCCACTTGATGCAATACATTATATTTTTTATACCCTTTAAGACAATACCAATTACAAGAATTTATTATATTTTGGTGAATTGCAACTATTTGGTAAAATAGTATTGTGTGAATGCCTATCCCATAAAGTACAATATGGCTTAGTATGAATACTTTGTTATTTAGGTACCCACCTACGACTTTATAGCCAATGGCACAATATCCAATTAGAATGGGAGAAATAAATATTGTTCTCTTTATTTACATGTTATTATAGATTTACTTTATGTAATAGATTGCGTTCTTAATACCCTTTAAGAAAATGCCAATTACTAAACTCTATCATACTCTTCTAAACCTCAACTATTTGATAAATATAGCATTTTGTTAGTGTATAAATTAACATTCTACTTCAGAGTAACATAGTTATTTTTTACTAAACATAGAAGTATTATATATTTGTACATGGTGTCATTACCAAAGAAAAAAATTTATTTTTTGAGTCCAACAAAGAAAAATTTATTTTATTTTTATCAATAGATGCGTGTTTGAATTTTTCTCAATAGATAACTTGTAATAAACTCCTAAAAACTACAAGACATAAGGACATGCTCATGAATCTCAATAATTCCATATTTGGTAGCAAAAAAATATTGAATTCATTGTTTGATAATTAAACCAACTATTCCTTAGTGTATGTATCTCAAATGAACATAATGCAACTATTGAAGAGAATAACTAATAGAGAGAACCGATTATGCAAAATGGTAAAATTTTCAAATGCATTGTTACCTGATTAAAAGCGACTTGTTATGGTGTAGGTGAAATTCAGAATATAACCAAGTAGCAATTCATTTATGAAAATAAGACTTGAAAGGCAATAGGACAAAGATGCACCTCCTCCCCCCTAAGTTATTTATTTATAATAATCTCAATTATTATATATGTCAAAAATACCCTTGATATATGGGCTGAGATAAAAAAAAACAAATAAAAAACTAAGTAAAGTATTATATAGATGAATTCCACTTTTATTTGCAACACTCGCCCTCACACTGGTACATAAACATAAAAAAAATGCCTAGCTTGGAACACACATCATGAAGATGATTGATTGCCACTGGCTTTGTAAATATATCAGCAACTTGGTTCTTAGGGGGAACATACACCATACTAATCATTCCAGCTTGTAGTTTCTTTCGATTAAAATGATGATCTATCTCAATAAGCTTTATTTTTGCATGCAACACTAGGTTGAAAGCAATATGAGTGATAGCTTGATTACCACAATAGAGTTGCATCGGACTGGTCATATGAAATCTAAGTTCAGCCAACAAAGATCTTATCCATGGCATTTCACTTATCACATGTTCCATTGCATATTCAACCACAGAACTTAATCTTACAACCACATTTTATTTTTAACTTTTCAATGTGATTAGGTTTGCACCAATCATCGTGCATTATTCTGAAGTAGATTTTCTATCATTTGTTGAGCCCACCCAATCTGAATGTATATAGCCTTGCACATTCACATGACCATGAAACTTGTTGAACAACTTTTCTAAGAGATTTTTTGAGATACTGAAGAATTCTCGCCAATGAGTACACTGTGGCTTGTGTATGAATTGACAAATAACACTTACAACATAGGAAATATCTAGTCTTGTCATAGTGAGGTAGATCAACTTACCAACTACCCTTTGAAACCTTCTAATTTCTACATCATGATCAGAGACAATATATAATTTTTCATTTGGATCCATAGGGTGGCCATTGGTTAGCATCCAACCATACTTGTAGGGGTGCCATCAAGTAGAGCTGAGCTTGAACCTGCATATGTTCGTTCTAGGCTTGATTTAAATATTTTGAACTCGAGCTCAAACCGAGCCTAAAATTGTAATCGAGCTCGAGCCCAATAATTTTAACCAAGTTTGAGCTCCAACCTATATTTAAACCTTAGCATAAAATACATATCAAATAAACTATATATAAAATTATGCATAATTTTTACTTAAAATTGGGCATGACCTCTACATAAAATTGGACATGTCCTCAACTTAAAAATTGCACATGACCTCTATAAATCTTAAGAAATCTAAAAAATACAACTATGAAAAGAACACATACAACGAATAACAATGGACAAGGGACATAACTACACAATGTCTATTGCAATCTATAGCATCTGGAACACGAAACCCATGCTCTTGCAAAGTCTGCATCACACAGATGTCACAGAGAGACATCAAGAGTTGATTCTTGTTAATAACATTCAAATAAGACAAAAAAAAGAGAGTAACAAACCTTCAGAAAAGCATATTTTTGAGTGCAGCAAGCCGTGACAAGTACAACCAGTTATAGCTTTGCCGGTGCAATAGATAAACACACTTGGATTTGACAGCTCTGAAAGAGATTCTACTGTGCAACTTCATTGCTAAAATTGTACCATCTTCTGTTGCAACCTCAAAAATTTCTTCAAAGAGAAAAGAAATGGTCAAGGTTATGCAAGAGATAAAAACATAGGAATTATTTTGAGCATGATAAAAGAAGAGAAATTGAATGAATGGAAAAAAACCTGACAACATCAATAAGACCTACTGTCAAGCATGGTCACCTGACTCTTTTCCAACACCTATTTGACGACCAATAGCTGCAAATACACCCCTATTAACCAAAGTTTTCATTGCAAGAAAATCATATCCTAGAGAGGTCAACCGAAATCCATCATATGCAGATATACCAAAAGTATAGTCATGAGATAACAAAATCACGCTTCTAAAAATACAATTAAGTACCCAAACAAATGCAGAGAACCACATTTTGATGAGTCATGATGCACCAACTTGTGTTTGAGGAAATTCTTCAATACCATGTATGTGCCTCCATGACTGAATTCAAAAAGAGTTAGTATGAAGTTAGATTAAAAAAAAATGTGTGTGTGTGTATGTGGGTGTGCACACACTTGTATTTTAAGAGGGAATCCATGTAAACTAAACACATAACTAGAGAGGCAAAAGAGTGTTTTAAGAGGGAATCCATGTTATCTAACACAAAACTAAGAGGCAAAAGAATGAAACATCTTGGCACAGTAGGCTAGTTAGAATGAACAAATCACCATACCGAAATGGTGTAATTTGAGCCACCAATCAGTATGTAATCTGATTGATTTAATAATGATGACAATGATTGTGGACAAATGGTCTTCCATGAAATTAGATCTGTGAATTTAAAGATTCACAACATAAGTCCAAATATTAGTTATTTATAGAACAAGTTTCATATCCTCTATCCATCCCTCAATGCAAGTCCTATATCCTTGCTAGGAGAGTAGAACTCCAGATCTTTGGTGAAATAAAGGTAAGGTAAAATTTTATAAATCAACAAAGTTGGTTAGACAGCAAAATTAGTCTTTTTTAAAGTCCCAAACCGGTTTACTGTTTTCTTTGTTCTATTATCTATTCATCGTAGTTTTGTTTTGAGAAAACTGGTTGACTTAGAAAGGCTTTCACTGGTCTTTCCCCAAAGAAAAAGAGAGTACCCAACTTTTGCCAGGATAATTGCAACTAGCTCTCTTAACAAAGAATAGATCAATCGAATTCCTGTATGATCACAGGGGAGAAATATTTTGAAGGCAATGTCAGTGACTAAAGAGTACCCAAATAAAAATAATAAAAAATAATAAAAAATAAAAGAAGAATAAAGGAACAAGGACTCGTTGAGTTAATGCATTTACTTTAGTCCAACAATGTGATCAACCAGGTCGGCAGGAATAATTTATGTTGCAATTTAAAAAATGAATGGTGAAAAATGAATAAAATGCATAAATTCGAAAACATCAATCTAGATAATGTACGATGAAACCTTACTTTTTAAGGAACTAGAAAGGGATTAACCAACATACAAACTATGGAAAAGGTAAAATTTTCCCGATCTAACATTTCTCATTCTCATCTCAACAGAGGTTGGAACCCTAAAAACATCCTTCAACAGATATCTGAGAGTGTTACACAACTGCTCACCTCTGTAATTTGTTCCTCGGTTACAAAAAAATCGATTGACGATGAAGAACGAAAATATTGAGGAAGAAATCGAATAAAAAATGAAAACTAACCTAAAGAGGCATATTGCAAACCTCTTCTTTCTCTGTTTAGGCTTGGGGAAGATCCGGCTGAGTGAACTTCGCATTGCCATCAGTGGTTTCCTTCCCATTTTATTCTGATTTTCCTATGATTTTGTCGTTATGTTGAGCACCTAGCCAATACTACCCAAAAGACCGGCTTGTTAGGAGCGGAAGGCATAGGTACTTAACCCAGGACCATAACATCACACCTCACCCGCCCGAGCCGACAACCACGGCAGCATTAACACCGCAAGGAGACCGGGTCAGAGGTCCCCAAGGGGCTTGCGATCCACCTACGCACGTAACCACGGGGACTCGAAGTCGGGACATAGCGCCTGGTCTGATACCAAATGTTGTGGACTCAATAGCACACCGAGTCACACAACGAAGGGGGCAACAACAACTCACTCAATAGGATTTATTTTTTATATTACTTTGGGTAGGTTTTATTTCTTATATTGTTTTAAGTAGGAGTTATTTTTAATTACTTTTATATGTAGGGGCATTATGGGAATTATTGTAACCCTAACCATAAAACTCCATGACGTGATCTATTTAAAGGAAAGAATGAATGAAATAGGTAAGCTTGGAGATTTTAGAATTTCATTAGTGTAAACAAGCTGAGATCACCTCTTGATCTCGAGTTTAGGGTTTACTCCAAAAATCCAACCTATCCTTCACCGTCCATCCTCATCCAAATTCGTCCATCCTCATCCTTCATCATCCATAATAGAAAGAGGAGCTTCTTGCCCCTTTTTTGAGCCCAAAGAGAGGGTCTTCCCTCCTTCTCAGTGACAACAATCAACAAGGGTTCTAACCCTCTTGACAAGCAAAAAAAAGAAGGATTTTTTGGTTCTTCCACATGAAGATCTGGTGCATCCCTTCCTAGCTTGGAAGCATCACTGAAACCTAGCATCAATGTCTACCAAGGTGAGCCAAGGGCTACACATAAGCTAGGACTTCAATCCTAGCATGAGCAGCAACCAAATCAGGGTTGAAACCCTGATTTACGTGAGCAAGAAAAGGTACTTCTTCCATTATCTCTCCACCTGAATTATTTCCATTCTAGCTATAACTTTAGCACTAGAGTGGGTTCATAAAAAGGGAGACTGATCACGGGTGGAAGATTAGTCAAAGAAGGGATCTTTAACCTTCCTTACCGAGTCCAGCAACTCAGTACCAATGTTGGATTCACAAATCCCACGCCGTGTTACTCGATCCATGACCTGGGACCATAACAACGTGGTATCAGAGCAGGCACTACGTCCCGACTTCGAGTCCCCGTGGCCGCGTGCGTAGGTGGACCGCAAGCCCCTGGCGAGACCTCTTACCCTGTCACGTTGTTGTGTTAATGCCGTCGTGGTCGTCGGCTCAAGCGGGCGGGGTGTGATGTTATGGTCCTGGGTTAAGTACCTATGCATTTCGCTCCTAACAGGCCGGTCTTTTGGGTAGTATTAGCTAAGTGCTCAACATTTGGTATCAGAACAGGGTACCATGGGGGATACCCTCAGTAATGAATAAATCCAAATCAGGATACAAAAGATAGAAGATAGCCTTGAAACAGCACAACCAGTGTTGGGAAAGTTTTGTGGTTTGGAAGAAGAAAAGAGTCGAGTCATCAGCATGCTAACTGAGCTGGGGGCAGAGAGACTTCAAAGCCAAGAGGTGAGAGAGGTTGCTCAACCATATCACAAAAGAGGGGAGCAGTGGCCTAGGCGCACTGCTATCCAAGGACCCCAGCATGGAGGCACAATTCCAAGGTACACCAATTTAGAGTTTCCCTCTTTCAATGGTTCAGTTGATCCCTTAATGTGGTTGCATAGATGTGAAATTTTTTTTTTGAAACGAGGGACTACTGAATGGGATAAGGTGAAACTCGCCTCTTTCCATATGACAGATGAAGCCATGTTATAGGTTACTCAAGTAGAAATAGAGAGACCAGGGATGACTTGGGGAGAATTTAAAAATCTATGCACAGTTAGATTTTGCCCTCCCGCCAACAGCAACCCGCTGGGGGAGTTAGTCCTATTGCGACAAACTGGTTCAGTGGAACAATATCAAAAACTGTTCCAGGAAAAGTTGGCTCGTGTTGGTGAGAGGGTATTGGTTGACCAACAGGTCTCCCTATTCACAGCGGGTCTCAATGAGTATTTACGGCTAGAGGTAGAACTCCTTATGCCTACGGATTTAGGTCATGCAATGGAACAATGACAATAGTTGCAACAACGTAAGCCGGGTTGGTCGGATGAGAGGAACACTTCCTCCAAGTGGCAAGGGCGTCGCTATACTTCATCTCAGGGAGCATCTCCAACAATACTATCCTCCAGACACACTCTGACTACAACTCGGGTAGCCAAGTCCTGCCCTAGTAATCCCCTACTAAACTTTATCAAAAAATTAACGCGTACGGAGATGGCAGAATGGCGGTCCAAAAATTTATGTTATAACTGCGATGAGCAGTATCGGGTGGGGCACCAATGTAAATGATTGTTTTTGCTCGAGGTGGAGGATTCAGAGGATCCAGAGGAGCCAAAGGATATTATCGAGGAGGAACCACCGGAGATATCCTTGCATGTTATTACTGGGCAGAAATCGCCAAACACAATGCAAGTCTGAGCTCATATCATCGACCGAGAATTGGTGGACTAGTCGACTCGGGGAGTACACACAATTTTTTGAGTTTGACAGTTTTACAACACCTCCAGCTCTAGATACACCCTCATTCGGTAGCCACCGTCTCATTGACCAATGGCGAGAAGGTCCCTAGCTATGGGATTAGTAAGGTAATAACTTTTTCCATTGGCTCTACTTCGTTTAATGCTGAATTTTTTGTTATTCCCCTGGTGGGATTTGATATGGTATTAGGCATTAAATGGTTACAAACATTGGGGCCCATTCTGTGGGACTTTTCGGCTTTAACCATGAGCTTTGATTTGGTTGGGAGTCGGGTGCTCTTACAGGGCTATCAGGTGGACAGGGCCCACCGCATGCACACTTTGCAGACACAGGAACAACCTGACAGTACTAGTGATGGTCTGTTCGAGGAGTTCTTTGACCTCTTCCAGGAGCCTTTGGGATTGCCTCCCCTGAGGCACTATGACCACAGGATTTGTCTGAAACCAGGATCTGAGGTAGTGGTCGTGCGACCATACCGTTACCCACACCTTCAAAAGGATGAGATAGAGCGTCAGTGCCAAGAGATGTTGAAACAGGGTCTTATTCGTCCCAGTCGCTCCCCATTCTCTTCACCCGTCTTACTTGTGAAGAAATATGATGGGACATGGAGATTCTGCTTCGATTATAAGGAGTTGAACGTGCAGACAGTGAAAGACACGTTTCCAACTCCGGTAGTGGATGAGCTTCTCGATGGGTTACATGGGTCGTGGTTATTCACTAAACTCGACCTACGTTTGGGATACCATCAGGTGCGGATGCACCCCTCTGATATCGAGAAGATGGCGTTCCACACGCATCATGGCCACTTTGAGTTCGTCGTCATGCCATTCGGGTTATCCAATGCACCCTCCACTTTTCAAGCTTTGATGAACGAGGTATTTAGCCCCTATCTTCAAAAATGTGTTCTTGTGTTTTTCAATGGTATTCTTATATATAGCAAGTCGGTTGAGGAGCACTTGGCACACTTGAGAATTGTTTTTTGACTTGGTACGGGCACATCAGCTCTATTTAAAACATTTCAAGTGTTCTTTTGCGGCTTCACATGTGGGATATTTGGGACACATTATCTCACATGAGGGGGTTACGGTGGATCCCGAGAAGATTCGAGTTATTAATGAGTGGCCAAAGCCACACTCTTGTTCTACATTACGGGGTTTTTTGGGTCTTGCGGTCTACTACCGCAAACCTATTCAAAACTATGGGCCGGTGGCAGCACCATTGACCAGTCTGCTCAAGAGAAATTCTTTTATTTGGAATGAGGAGGCCACCAAGTCATTTGCGGCAATAAAAGGTGCCCTCGCATCCGCACAAGTATTACAACTTCCCAACTTTGATGATTGTTCGTGGTAGAGTGTGACGCTTTGGGCGTGGGCATTGGGGCTGTTTTATAGCAGCTGGGCCATCCTATTGCGTATTTTAGCAGACAGTTGGAACTCCGCCATCACAAGCTAGCAGCCTATGAGGGCGAATTGATTGGGTTGGCCAAGGCAGTCCAACATTGGAGGCCTTATCTCTGGGGCCGGGTTTTTCTCATACGCAAGGATCACTATAGCCTTAAATTCCTACTAGAACAACGTTTGACGACGTCGCCACAGTAGCACTAGATCAGTAAGTTGTTGGGGTTTGACTTCTCGGTGGAATATCGTGCGGGGAAATTAAATAAGGCGGCATACCCTTGTCACGGTGTTTTGAGGATCAGCAATTAGTCTATTTGATCAGCTAGCCGAGATTTCTCATCCTGGACTTGGTGAGAGATGCACATACCACTGTCCCTGCACTGCAGGAACTACATCATAAGATTTTGGAAGGGACAATGAATTTGAAGTGGTCTATCCAGGATTCACTTATTTATTTCAAGCAGCAGCTTTTCCTTCCACCTAAGTTCGAGTTGATTCCAGCTATTCTCTCGGCCTACCATGACAGTACACATGAGGGGATACAGAAGACCTTGCACAGAATTCGAGCTGATTTTTACTAGCAAGCCATGAAGCCCTCTATTGCAACTTATGTGGGTGACTGTCAGGTCTACCAGTGCAACAAAGCCAAGCACTTGAGTCCGGCCAGTCTTCTCCAGCCTCTGGCCCTTCCTACGCAGGTTTGGGCAGACATTTCGATGGATTTTGTGGAAGGTGTACCCTTGTCCTCCAGCAAATCCTTACTTTTTGTGGGGGTTGATAGATTCTACAAGTATGGACATTTTATACCGCTGGCTCATCCTTATACAACAACATGGGTTGCTCAAACTTTCCTGAAGCAGATAGTCTGCTTACATGGCATTCCAGAATCCATTGTGAGTGACAGAGAAGCAGTTTTCACGAGCACCTTTTCGCGGGAACTTTTTCGCTTGAGTGGGACTAAATTGAAGTTCTCCTCCGCCTATCATCCGTAGACAGAAGTGGTGAACCGCACCATTGAGATGTATCTACGGAGCTTGGTGGGTGATTGTCCGTGGCAATGGGTGATTGTCTCATACAACCCTGGGTCCATCGTGTGGACGTGATTGATCAGGCACTCATAGACCGGGATCTACTACTACAGAATATCACAGAATGGCTATGACGCACCCAAGTTTGCATGAAGGATGTCTACGACAAAGGCCACCGTGAGGTCTCTTTTGAGGTTGGGGATTATGTGTGGCTACAGCTCTAGCCCTACCGTCAACATTCTCTGGTGGGACCTCCACGACATAAGCTCTCTCCTAGATTTTTTGGGCTGTTTCCCATTTTTCGAGGCATGGGACCAGTCGCCTATCAGCTCAAATTACCATACATGGCCAAACTTCATGATGTGTTTCATGTCTCTCTTTTGAAGCAACATTCCGGGGCACAACCTACATTCACTCCATTCCTACCACCAGTTGATAATGGCAAGGTTATTCTTACCCCTACTGCGGTGTTACGCGCTTGGCTGACCAATGACCATTGGAAGATTCTCGTTCAGTGGATGGACACTGACCCCAACACTGCAACATGGTCTGGACATCTTCAAACAAGTCTACCCAGCTTTTGAGCTTGAGGACAAACTCTTTCTCCAAGGCGAGGCAGATGTTGTGGACTCAATAGCACACCGAGTCACACAACGAAGGAGGCAACAACAACTCACTCAATAGGATTTATTTCTTATATTACTTTGAGTAGGATTTATTTCTTATATTGTTTTAAGTAGGATTTATTTCTAATTACTTTTATATGTAGAGGCATTATGGGAATTACTGCAACTCCATGACGTGATCTATTTAAAGGAAAGAATGAATGAAATAGGTAAGCTTTGAGATTTTAGAATAACCTAGTGTAAACAGGCTGAGATCACCTCTTGATCTTGAGTTTAGGGTTTACTCCAAAAATCCAACCTATCCTTTACCCTCCATCCTCATCCAAATTCGTCCATCTTCATGCTTCATCATCCATAATAGGAAGAGGAGCTTCCTGCCCCTTTCTGAGCCCAAAGAGAGGGTCTTCTCTCCTTCTCAACGTCAACAATCAGCTAGGGTTCAAACCCTCTTAACGAGTAGAAAAAGGAAGGATTTTCTAGTTCTTCCACATGAAGATCTGGTGCATCCTTTCCTAGCTTGGAAGCATCACTGAAACCTAGCATCAACATCTACCAAGGTGAGCCAAGGGCTACACATAAACTAGGACTTCAATCCTAGCACGAGCAGCACTGATTTATGTGAGCAAGAAAAGGTACTTCTTCCATTATCTCTCCACGTGAATTATTTTCATTCTAGCTATAACTTTAGCACTAGAATGGGTTCATAAAAAGGGAGACTAATCACAGGTGGAAGATTAGTCAATGAAGAGATTTTTAACCCTCCTTACCGAGTCCAACAACTCAGTACCAGTGCTGGATTCACAAATCCCATGCCGTGTTACATGATCCATGTCCCGGGACCGTAACACATTGATTCCTTGAAATCGAAACCTGAAGACAGAGTCAAGAGTGAAATTGAGCCCGAAGACAGAAAGCCTCCAAAAACCTTGCTAATTCCTTGAAATTGCTCATTAAGTAACGAGCCAACTCGCGAGCCACTGAACCGAACCGCGGTTCGCTCGAGCTCAGCTCGTTTATTTAAACGAGCCCAAGCATGAACTCTAATTTGGTTCGAGTTTAGCATTTATCGAGCCGAACCGAGCCAAGACTGAGCTGTGCACAAGCTATTCACGAACCAGTTTGGTTTGATGCCACCCCTACATATTTGTCTCATCCAATAACTCTAGTACATATTTTCTTTGTGATAAAACTATACCATGTCAAGATTGTAGGACCTCAATCCCACGGAAATATTTTAGCAATCCAAGGTCTTTGCTTAGGTCTTTCTTGACTGCTTGAATGCCCACTGTCATTTTATATTAAGATAATATCATCTATGTAAACTACCATAATAATCTTACCCACATTAGTATGTTTTACAAATACCAATAGATCAACTTCACACGGCTTAAAAGCAAGATGTACAACCACAACACTGAATTTTCCAAACCATACTCTTAGTTTAAGACATAAATAGACTCCCCAACCTACACACATTCTCCCCCTCAATCATAAAACCAAGTGGTTGTAACATATGAACTTTCTCAAGTGAATCACCATAATGAAGGCATTCTTAACATCTAATTGATAAAGGACCACTTAAAATTTGTAGCAAGAGAAATAAAAGTGTATACAAAGTTAAGCTGAGAAATTTGTGAAAAAGTTTCATCGTAATCCACACCATAAGATTGGAAATATCCATTTTGTACCAGTCGTGCTTTAAGACATGCAATGATGTCATACATGTTATGTTTGACAATAAAAGCTCATCTAAAATTAACTATTTTCTTGTTTGATGGCAAGAAGGAGAGTTCCCAAGTCTCATTTGTATACATGGATGTCATCCTCCCTTCCATTGCAGCTTTTTGTTGCATTCCCTTGCCATGGATCGTGTCACCCGGCGATCTCCTCTTGCTTCCAAGTTGGACGATGAGGTAGGAAGGGATTTCTGATTCTTAGAACGACCTATGCTTGAAGAACGTTGAGCTTTTGGACGGAGCTCCACCCTTGGGCCTCGTTAGAGAGAGTACCTGATCTCGTTTAACACTAGCTTGGATAATGCTTCCCCTTTCATTAAACTCACACCCTATAAAGGGAATTAGGGAATGACACAACACGGCCCAAGCAAGTGGCCAAGGTTCAACCAAATTACAAGAATACCCACTAATAAATTAAAGGTGAAAATTACATAAACTACCCTCTTCGTCGACTAGCCACTCTTGATGCTATGGAGTCCATAACATCATCCCCCTTCTAAAGAAAGAGCTTGTCCTCAAGCTCAAAATTGGGATACAGGGCCTGAAAGGAGTCGAGTGGCTCCCAAGAAGCTTCAACCAGTTCTTCATCAGTCCAGTGAACTAACACCTCCCATGAGTCTTGAACACGGCAAGCTTGCAATACCTGGACAGGAGTAGGAATAGACCGGCCATCCTGGATTGGTGGCAATGGTGTATGCAGCAGTGAGGAGTCGCCCTTGAATGGCTTGAGGAGAGAGACGTGGAACATGTCATGGAGCTTGGCATCCGATGGGAGCTACAAGTGATAAGCCACATTGCCGATACGGTGGAGCAACTGGAAGGGACCATAAATTTTGGGAGAAAGCTTATGGCATTTGGTGACAACAAGTGAAAGTTGTCTGTATGGTTGGAGTTTCAGCCAAACATAATCTCCCGGCTCAAAGGAAAGAGGACGATGACCCTTGTCATATGTTCGCTTCATAGTGTCTTGAGAGCGCTGCAAGTGAGTTCTAACTTCAGGAAGCATAGTATCCCTTTCCTCTAAAGCCTGGTCCAGTGCCGCGACCCGAGACGATGCAGGTTCATACGATAATAGACGTGGTGGGTCACGTCCATAGACTACCGGGAAGGGAGTGGAACCCAGTACTGTGTGGTAAGAGGTGTTATAGGAGTACTCGACCCAAGCCAACCAACGGACCCAACACCAGGGAGAGTCACCAACGAAACACCTCAAATACATTTCCAGAGTGTGATTGGCCACCTCGGTCTGCCCATCGGTTTGAGGGAGGTAGGCAGAGGAGAAGGCTAACTTGGTGTCGTGTAACTTGAAGAGCTCAATCCAAAATTTACTGGTGAAGACTGCATCACGGTCGCTGGTGATGGACTTTGGAAGGTCGTGAAGGCGGACAATCTGATCCATGAAGATCTGAGCGACTTGGATGGCTGTATAGGGATGTGCGAGAGCCATGAAGTGGGCATATTTAGAGAAACTATCCACCACTACAAGAATAATGGATTTTCCTGAAGAAGGGGGAAGCCCATCAATAAAGTCCATGAAAATATCTGCCCATACCTGTGACGGTAGCAGAAGTGGTTGGAGCAGGCCGGTTGGATGTAAAGATTCGGTCTTGTTCCATTGGCATACCTGACATGCTGCCACATACTCAGCTATCATGCGTTTCATACCCCTCCAATAAAGTCTCGACTAAGGTGGAAGTATGTTTTCTGTTGGCCCTCATGGGTACTGTTGTGAAAGGATGAAATAATGCTGGCAAGTAGTGCTGAAGTCGGATGAAGATAGATGCGACTCTTGTATACTATGAGATGGTCCTGAATTGCCCAGTTGCTGTCCATGACATGGTGCTCAATTTTAGGATATAACTCCAGAAGTTTGGGGTGGTGCTGGATGTCTTCATGGATGGAGTCGAGCAAAAGTGCCCGTGGTTGACTAATGGCGTGTAGGTGTGAGTCCCCTACTTTCCTGCGTGATAATGCATCAGCCCTTTATTGAGATGGGCTGGTTTGTACTCCACCTGAAAATCAAACCCCATTAACTTGCTCAACCAATGTTGTTGCGGCGAAGTAGTGAGGCGTTGTTCCAATAAATATTTCAGACTACAGTGGTCTATCCGGATCACAAAGGGCCTACCCCACAGATAAGGTCTCCAATGCTGAATAGCTTTTGCTAAGTCGATGAGTTTTCATTCATATGTGGCTAACTTGTGGTGGTGTGGGGCAACGTGACGGCTGAAATAGGTGAAGGGGTGTCCCTGTTGCTGTAAGATGGCTCCAATGCCTCCTCCCGAAGCTAAGGCCTGCTTCAATTGCTGAAAGGATAACACTACAATATCAAACCACTGGAAGGCATTACGCTTGAGTAAGTTGTTCAGCGGAGCTGCAATCTGACCATACTCGTGGATGAATTTTCTGTAATACCCTGCGAGGCCTAGAAATTCCTTTAAGGCCATGACTGACTGCGGCGTAGGCCAGTCAATAACTGCCTGTATTTTGCTATAGTCTGGCTTGACACCGGAGGCTGATATTACATGGCCCAAATATGCAACTTCTAAAGTATCGATGTCACATTTAGAGCAGTTGAGAAAGAGGTGGTAGGCACCTAGGAGTGTGAACACTTGTCTCTATTGCTGAAGGTGGTCTGCCCAAGTCTTGCTATTAATTAAGATATCATCAAAGAAGACTAGAACATATTAATGTAAAAATGGGCGAAATACCTCATTCATGAGCGCTTGAAAGGTGGAGGGGGCGTTGGAAAGCCCAAATGGCATCACCAAGAACTCAAAGTGTCCATGATGTGTTTGGAATGCTGTTTTTCCATGTCTTCCGAGTGTACCCGAATTTGATGCTATCCTGATTTCAAGTCCAACTTAGTAAATAGTTGTGCCCCATGTAACTCATCAAACAATTCTTCCACCATTGGAATAGGGAATTTATCCTTGACTGTGCAAGCGTTGTGCTCGCGGTAATCTACACAAAAGCGCCAAGAATTATCATGTTTCTTCACCAATAGGACCAAGGAAGAAAATGGAGAATGACTGGGCTGAATAATACCACGAGCTAACATCTGTTGACATTGCCATTCGATCTCATCTTTCTGAAAATGTGGATAACGGTAAGGACGCACAACCACTGGCTCGGTGCCCATCTTCAACCGAATACGATGATCACAAGCACGTATGGGTGGAAAGGCAGCTGGCTCCTGAAATAAGTCCGCGAATTCTGGCATGAGAGTGGTTAAGTGATCTCGATCTGAATGCTGAACAGTGATAGTCTGGAGAATGCAGTGTGGCTGAGCGTGGGTGCCTTGGAGGGTGAGCTGGTGAAGTTCTTGTGTAAAACTCATGGTGAGGCACTAGAAATCCCATAGAATCGGACCCAACTACTGTAGCCATTTAATCCCCAAGACTAAATCGAAGCCAGCAAGTGGTATGACCAAGAAATCTGCCACAAAGGTGTTCCCTTCTATAACAAATGGAACAACTGAATAGAAACCCACATTGTTCACCTTATCCCCGTTAGCCACAGAGACTAAAATGTCCGAATTATTCTGAAATGATAAGCCCAACCGTTGTGCGGCTGGTTGGCTGAGGAAATTATGGGTGCTGCCTGAGTCAACCAAAGCTAGTAACATTAGATTCTTGATGGTAGCGTACACCTGCATGGTGTTTGTGTTGTGCAATCCAGTCATGGTGTGGAGGGAAATGGCGGGTTCCTCCACTTCGGTTTCCACTTCCTCCTAGGGTAGGTCCCTTTCCTATGGATCGTCCACCTCTAACCAAAAGAGCCGTTTGCAAAGATGACCAGTTCTATATTTCTCATTACAATTGAAGCAGAGCCCTTGAGCCCGCCTTTGGTCCATTTCGGCCTTGGACAGATGTTTGATAAATTGGGGTGGGGGAGTGGATGTGGTAGGCTGTGGGAGAGTTGTGGGGGGTGAAGCTTGGCACAAGGGAGGTGGGAAATTTGAGGGAACACCTGGGGGGCTGCGGCCTGGCCAAGGGGGTCTCCAACTCAAGGATTCCTTCAGAATACGCTGTTTGGTATTCAAAGTGTGTGCCAAGTTCATGGCAAGGGCTAATAATTGGAGGGGGGGGGGGGGGGGGGGGGGGGGGGGGGGGGGGGTGTGCATTTAATTCCTCATTGAAATGTTGGAGGACATACTAGTCGGGGCGCACCAATTGATTGGCTCGGGCATGCCATTCTTGAAATGTTTTTTGATACTGCTCAATAGAACCGGTTTTTTTGAGATTGACTAAATCTCCAAGGGGATTGCTGCGTGTTGGAGGACCAAACCGTAGCATGCAATAATCTTTGAAAATTTCCCACTGGCGGGGTTCGTTGATTGAAAAAGAAATGGTCACACTGGTGTAACCAAATTAAAGGGTCAGAAGACCCATCATAAGTTGGAAAGTCTAACTTGGTGTACCTTGGAACCGTCGGGTGTGCTGAACCCGGGGCGCCCGCATGTGGAGGAGGTGTGTGGGCCAAATCAAGAGGAGGAGGGTGGCACAAATGAGGAGGTGGTGTGTTACGGTCCCTAGCCATGGATCTAGTAACTCGGCGAGTTGAATATGAATCCAGCACTATTTGAGGGTTTCTTATCACGTTTTTGTGAAAAGAACTCTCTTATACTTCTCCTTTCATGTTAGGATTGAAAAGGATTTTCCTTTTTTCAATTATAGATGCAACCAGCAAGTTAAAGGACTGTTTAAGCACTTAGATATGAAACCCCTCTTTTGTGATTCACGTCAAGAGGGTTTTACTTGCTGTAATGACTCAAGAACAACCCCTTTCCCTTTACTGAATTCATTCCCCTTGAAAAAGAGTTTCCTTTTCTTAATTATGAATGAACCTAGCTAGTAAAGGAAGCTCCTTGAGGTCCCAACATGGAACCCCCTTTCTTATGGCTTACATCAAGGTAGGGTTTCCAATTTTATGCAGCACTGGTTCCTTACGTAAAAGAGAAACATAAATCTAATCTTAATGCTTGGAATAAGATTAGCAAATACCTCTTGACGTCAACACCAATCCAGCAACCAGAATTCGTCCTCCTTCCTTGTTAGCTCATGCCAACCGTTCTCCCTTTCTGGAATTTTTGTGAAAGAGATGACCTTCTCTTGCAGCTCAAATGAGAAAGGTAATTCCTCTTCCTTTTCCTTCCAAGATCTCCTCAAAGACTCCCCAATGGATGCAGCAACCCCCCAAGAGAGCCTAGAAGGAACCTAAATTACCCTAGTTTATGCTAATTCCGAACTTCCTTTATTTCTCCATCCTTACTCCTTAAATAGGGTAATTAACATCAACATAGGTTAGGGTTATAAAACCCAATTCTACCCCTACCTTTAAGTCTTATTACAAATCAATAAAATTCGAAATTAAAAGCAACATAAATAATAAAAGTAAAGTAGATGACTCGGTCTTATTGAGTCCATAACATCTGCCCCCCCTTGGAGATCGAGCTTGTCCTCAAGCTCGGAAGCTGGGTAGACCTGGTGGAAGTTGTCAAGTCGCTCACATTCTGCGTAGTTGTGGTTGATTGCTGCCCAGTAATGGCATGCAAGGAGATGTCCGGTGGTTCTTCCTCAATCATATCCTCTGTCACCTCGATATCCTCATCTTCAACCTTATCGATCAAAAACAATCTTTTGCATTGATGCCCAACCCGATATGGTTCATCACAGTTGTAACACAAATTCTTAGCCCGCCGTTCTGCCATCTCAGCACTTGTCAATTTTTTTATATAAGGAGGTGTAGGATGACTAGATCTCTGATCCCCAGTCAAAGTAATACCTAGGTTGTTTCTCGGAGGAATGCGCTCCCTTGACCATGGAGGTCGTCTGTGTTGTGCCTGCTGTCGCAGTTCTAAAGCACGAGCTATATTCATAGCGCTGGATAAGTCAATAGGTGCATAGAGCTCCACCTCAAGCTTTAACGCCTCTGTCAGTCCTATTGTAAACAACGCAACTTGTTGATCCACTTGTACCATACTGCTAGCTCGTGCTAATTTTTCCTAGAACAATTTTTTATATTGCTCCACGGCCCCAGTTTGGCGTAATAAAACCAAATCTCCCAAAGGGTTACTGTAAGCCGGAGGACTAAAATGGAGAGAGAGCACAGTCGCTTAAATTCATCCCAATCTACCACCTCGCTATCAACCTCAACTAGCTGGTACCAAAGTTGTGCTTCCCCTAGTAAGTGGAAAACAACTACATTGACTCGGTCATAGGTTGGGACTCGCTGATGGCTAAAATTTTTTTCACATCGATACAACCATATCAAAGGGTCTTCTGACCCATTATAAGTAGGGAATTGCATTTTAGTATACCTCGGAACAGTGCCTCCCCCTGGTAGAAGTGTCCCCCCGGAATGAGGGGTCCTTGTTGTCCCGAGAAACTCGTGCGCCTCGGAAATTCATCTCCCCCTTTGTTATACGAATGGTCCCCTCCTCTCTAATCTGGAATGAGAGGTACAATGCCTCCCCCCTGGTTGAGGTGTCCCCCCGGAATGAAGGGTCCTGCTGACCCGAGAAACTTGTGTGTCTAGTAAACTCATCACCCTCTTTGATCTGCGAATGGTCTCCCAGAATTGGGTTCTTGCCAGTGCTCAGACCAGTCTCCATGCTATCCATCCTTCCTTTCAAGGTTTCCAAACTGAGAGTGAACTTCTCCTCCAATGCAGTAAATTTATTGCCAGTAGTTAGACCATTCTCCATGCTATCCATCCTTCCCTTCAAGGTCTCCATATCAATATCAATTTTTGAGAACCTCTCTAGGACAATATCAAATTTTCTTTCAAGCAATTCAAAGTATTCATTGGTGCTTCTCTCTGCCGGGTTACCCTGCTCTGACACCAAGTTGTTACGGTCCCTAGCCATGGATCTAGTAACTCGGCGAGTTGAATATGAATCCAGCACTATTTGAGGGTTTCTTATCACGTTTTTTGTGAAAAGAACTCTCTTATACTTCTTCTTTCACGTTAGGATTGAAAAGGATTTTCCTTTTTTCAATTATAGATGCAACCATCAAGTTAAAGGACTGTTTAAGCACTTAGATATGAAACCCCTCTTTTATGATTCACGTCAAGAGGGTTTTACTTGCTGTAATGACTCAAGAACAACCCCTTTCCCTTTACTGAATTCATTCCCCTTGAAAAGGAGTTTCCTTTTCTTAATTATGAATGAACCCAGCTAGTCAAGGAAGCTCCTTGAGGCCCCAACGTGGAACCCCCTTTCTTATGGCTCACGTCAAGGTAGGATTTCCAATTTTATGCAGCACTGGTTCCTTACATAAAAGAGAAACATAAATCTAATCTTAATGCTTGGAATAAGATTAGCAAATACCTCTTGACGTCAACACCAATCCAGCAATCAGAATTCGTCCTCCTTCCTGGTTAGCTCATGCCAACCCTTTCCCTTTCTGGAATTTTTGTGAAAGAGATGACCTTCTCTTGCAGCTCAAATGAGAAAGGTAATTCCTCTTCCTTTTCCTGCGAAGATCTCCTCAAAGACTCCCCAATGGATGCAGAAAACCCCCAAGAGAGTTCACACCAAGAACCCTAGAATAGAGAGCCTAGAAGGAACCTAAATTACCCTAGTTTATGCTAATTCCGAACTTCCTTTATTTCTCCATCCTTACCCCTTAAATAGGGTAATTAACATCAACATAGGTTAGGGTTATAAAACCCAATTCTACCCCTACCTTTAAGTCTAATTACAAATTAATAAAATTCGAAATTCAAAGCAACATAAATAATAAAAGTAAAGTAGATGACTCAGTCTTATTGAGTCCATAACATGGTGGTGGTGGATGGTCGGACGGCCTGAAGGAAGAACCCAGCTACGCTGTGATCCTGGCAAACCCATCTTCCATGAAGGCCATCATTTGTTTGTAGTGGTCCTTGAGACCAAAAATTTCCTAATTCATTATGACAACTTGGGATTGCATTTCAGCACTATTTTCTTCCACAAAATTGTGAATATCAACAGGGGAAGAGGAATCGCCTATGGTGGTCCTGTCTGATACCACGATGTTGGGTTCCCTTGCCATGGATTGTGTCACCCGGTGATCTCCTCTTGCTTCCAGGTTGGACGACGAGGTAGGAAGGGATTTCTAATTCTTAGAACAACCTATGCTTGAAGAACGTTGAGCTTTTGGAAGGAGATCCACCCTTAGGCCTCGTTAGAGAGAGTTCCTGATCTCGTTTAACACTAGATTGGATAATGCTTCCTCTTTCATTAAACTCACGTCCCTATAAAGGGAATTAGGGAATGACGCAACACGGCCCAAGCAAGTGGCCAAGGTTCAACCAAATTACAAGAATACCCACTAATAAATTAAAGGTGCAAATTATATAAACTACCCTCTTCATCGACTAGCCACTCTTTATACTATGGAGTCCATAACACTTTTCAACTTAGATGTTGAAAAGCTTCTTCATATGTCTTGGGAGTAGGTACAAAGGATAAGGCTTCCATAAAGAAAGTACAATCGGAAGACAATCGTGAGTAGAAAAAAAAATAGCAATATGGTGTGATGTGGATGACTGTTGGGTGCAAGTGTAAGGGTCTGCGTTCATCATCATATTGGGGTCCAAACATAATAGGAGAGCTAGGAGAATCACTACCTCTAGAGAATTCACAAATTTTACAAGAGATTGGTCAGCCAACAAGGCAATAATCTTAGAGATCGGTTAGTCAACAAGGCAATAATTGGCTGAAATTTATTTTTTTTTTTTTTGTAGTAAGATGATAAGATATCTACCTCTTTAGAATTCATGAATATGCTAGACAGATTCATTTGAGTGCTCGAGGATCAAGTTTATTTTGACTAGGTGATAAATTATGAACAAAGCATACACATCCAAAAGTGAGGAACATTATGAAGTATAGTGGACGATATTAGATAAATGAGATTACAAGCCATTAATACCGCACAAGGCCCATAAAAGTGAGTAATATTCATGGTAAGTAACAAGGCATGTGTTACTCTAATAGATTTTTGTGTTTTCTTTTAGCAACACCGTTGTGTTCAGGTGTATAAACACATGAGTTCAGATGTCTAATACTTTGTTCAACTCAAAAATATTGGAAATAAAAAAAAAGATATTTCTTTACATCATCAGTCCAAAGAATATTATCTTGCAATTGATATTGACATGCAACTATTGCACAAAAAGATTTGAAAATAGAAGAAACTTCAGATTTTTCATTCATGAAAAATGGACATGTAACCCGAGTATAGTCGTCCATAAATATAAAATATATTTGAATTGAGTAATATTAAACACCTATAATGGTCCCCAAACGTCAAAACATACTAGTGAATACTGGAAAGAAAAGAGGTTCTATGAGGTTTACTCAATTGGCACATTTCACAAGGTAATCTAGAAATAAGACTTCAATGAACTAAGATCTGCAAAGTAGGTAAAGAAGGATGACTGGGCCTATTGTGTCATTGTAAAGCTTGTTGATATGGATTTTCCATATCTAAAATAATTTTGTAGTCTAAATAGTAAAATCCTTCTCGTTCAAGGCCACCATCAAGCACCAACTTGGTTTGTATGTACTGAAAAAGACAATGAGATGCAAAAATGACTTTAAATGAAAATGTGCCTAAATGACTTAAATCACCTATATAGAAACCAAGATTCTTAGTTAAATGACATACAACAAAAAGAATATTAGAAAGAGATAGGGATGGCTATGGATGGCTGGATACAATGCCTTAGAGATCCATCAACATTTGATTCAAACCGATCATTGGAGCTAGAAAATAAAGATGATAAGTGTCCAATTCATTCAATCAATGTTCACAAGCTTCTGAATCAAGAATCCAAGGGGAGTAGCTATAGCAAGGAAAAGAACGTATACCTATCATAGTAATTGTGGCAAGAAGTGTAGAGGAGGTAGAGTTCAACATACTCTTGATTTTTTGTAGGACTTCATAGTCCTCATCAATACTGATTGGAAAATCTAAAGGGTTGTCGTCCTTTATCACACTCAATAAAGCTTGATTTATTGTTGCTCATTTAGGTGTTCTATGAAGCTTCTAACATGTTTTAGCTTTATGATCATTTTTACTATAGTGGGTAAGTGTCTCTTCTATGAGTCAGACAGGATAGAAGTGTTACCGACACTTCTACCCTTACCTCTAGCACTTCTACCCCTACCTCTACCTCTTACTTGGGTACCACGATTGCCTCTTCCTTAAGAATGCAAGCTAATGTGTCTATTTGGAAGAATTGAAGCTCTGAAGATGTGATAGGAATATAAAGCAGTGATTTAGAAAGATCATTAAGTGAAGGCTTCGTTGTTGAGCTAAGAAAATGAGACTTAGCAACCTCCATATATGGCTTTAGACTTACAAAGTAAATTTTAGCTACCAAAGCCATTCTTTACAGGTCTTGAAATGCTACTATGTTTGTTGAGTAAGGATGTTCTATCTTCCATTCTTGTGTTAGCTCTCTACATTGAGCAAAACATTCATGTGGATTGTAGCTCTGCTTGGTATTAAACATTGTTCAAAAGATATCATAAATCTTTTGTAGGTTGCCAAAACTAGAATACATCTTATCAGATGTATCTTAGATAATCTCTGCCAACTTAGATGAATAACATTATAATCAACTGTTAAGTTGTGGAGCCTAATCAATACCCTACGCTGAGTCGGTATGCGGATCGACCTCATCCCATACCGACTCAATGTAGGGGGTTGATTAGGCTCCACAACTTAACAATTTCCCACTTGGAGACTAATCCATCATCAATATCTCCTCTGCATCGACAAAAACTCCTCAATCCTTAGAGATGAGTCCAACTGAAGTTGTACACAACTTTAGTTTCTCAATCATAACAGTCTTTGTCAACATATCATCCGGATTCTTACTCCATTGAATCTTCTCAATTGCTAAGACTCCATCCTGATTTTTTTCCTTAATAAATACCACTCATAAGAGACTCAATATCAATCTTCTATATCAAGGGACATTTGTTCCCACAAATATTTTTTCAACAATCTAATCATGGATTGGTCTCGGTTAATAGAAATTCCAAACTGACAAAACTGTTTTGATAGATTCTTCTAGATTGAGAGGCATTCATATCCACAATCTCATAAGATGAAAAACATTCACATACTCATCTTTAAATCATCTTCTAAATTCGAAAACCAGTAACATAAAGTAATAAAAAAATTAAGAACTTATCTCACGGGTTTGTGATCTTCTTCACAAGGAGTCTTCTATGAGTGGTGTTAATCATATATTCTTAGAGCATTCCTTTTGACGTGGGGATCCTAAATTTAATACTTTGATACCATGTTGAATTTATTATCCCTTTTTCCAATATTCCGAGCAAAAGAAAAGAGAAAGAAGAAGAAGAAAAGGGGAAGAAAACACTCAGGTAGAGAGAAGAGAAGAAGAGAAGAAAGGTGTGCGTCAAGTAAAGAGAGAGATTTACCCAAGAAAGAATTGTATAACTTGATTAATTTCAAATTACAACACTTCTATTTATAGTAAAGGAAGTGATAAAGTCCTTATACAATTAACCTTTAAATCTCCTAATTACATTCCAACTCTAACTCTCTAAGATAAGTCTATCATGAAAAGATAATACAATCTACTAGAGGTATAAGTTGAACTATAACACTTATTCAATAATGTGGACATAAAAGAGGAGGCTAGCTCGTGGTCTTATCTTTGCGGGTCCCACATGATCTGCCAGCTTATATTGATAAGATTACCAACTCATGGTATCTTTGTCGGTCCTACTTGATCTTCAAGTCTTCTAACTCATTTTAGCTTGTGCTTTTTATCTCTTAACTCGTGCTAGCTTGGGTGAATACTCTTCTTGGCATCCCACGTCCTCATGGTGGGTCCCACTAGCTCGTGCACCATAATGGGTCCCACATTGTAACAAAAAACTCCTATGGACTTATATTGTGATAATTAGGCCGCAATACACATCACATTGAATCCAGTCTTCTATGAAAGAACAAAGCATATTGAAGTAGACTGTCACTTTATATGAGAGAAATTCACTGCAGGCATCTTATCTCTCAAGCATATATCTTCGCAGAACCAGGTTGTAGACATTCTCACCAAACCAGTCACTCATAAAAAAATTTCCACCATCTACAGCAAGTTAGGCATCTACGATGTTTTCTCACCCCCAGCTTGAGCGGGAGTGTTACTATGTGAGACCCACCATGAGGACGTCAGCCAAGAGGAGTCACCACATGAGCTGGAATGAACTGGAATACATTGGAAGATTTGAGGATCAAGTGGGACCCACAAAATATACCACAAGTTGGTATCTTTCCCAACATGTGTTGGAAAAATTTGCTTATCTTCCTTGATTTAGTCAACGAACATAAAATTTGAAGTTCATCTTCATCTCCTACTTCAAATTTATTTCATTCATCTACATGAACTTCATGTCCAAACTTAATGTTAGTGTATATGAGTTCATGTGCATTGGAAAATAATTTCCAATGTTAGTACACCAAAATGAGAAAAATATAAAAAACAAGATAATGAGTAAATTGTAACGATATAATTAATTAAAAAATAATACTTAAACCCAAAATTAGATAAAACAAACATGATTACTACATGAATAAGTAATTTAATGTATAATTAAAATATATTAATATAGTAATTAATTAAATTAGATATTTTATTATTTAATGATTATATTTTATTGTACATTAATACAGTAATTACGTGAGCCAATGACTTGTGCACATGATTAATTATAAAAAATAAATAAATAACGTTAAAAATAACATAAATGAATATAATAAGTTTAGTTATTAATTTATTAATAACATATTATATATTTAAACATAAAAATAAATGATTAAATAGAAAATTTTATCAAATGCTAACTTTAACACACTATATTTTTACGTATTATTAATTAATAATATTTTTCCATTAAATTTAAAACCATTGATTTTATTAATTATAAAATGGGTTAATTAAACCAAAATAATTGATCAAATACTTGATTAATAATATTTTAATTACCACTATTAAATCTCTAATATAATATAGTAATTAAAAATATATAATTAATAAATAATTAACTATTTTATTAATAACACAATATTGATTTTTTACATAGTGTTAATTAATAATATATTTTCACAAAATTAAAAATAATTAATTGATCAAATGCATACTTCTATGCAACACAATCAGTTGAAACTCAACTAGCATTACATAATGATCAACTCAAATAATTATTAAAAGTGGATTGATGTTGGAAGTGATTGATTGGTAAAAGAATTGAAATTTTTTATGTTTTGTACCATTTACAATTTGCAGCTCTAACTAAGTTCAGGAGAAACCAAACGCATCACTCCAAAATTTTGATTGAAACTCTTTCGGAGGTCACAAACCCACCAATCACTCCAAACAAACCACAAAAAGTTCTTATCCAATACAACAAATGCCATTATCTTAAATAGGGTGTTCTGCTCATGAACAAATACAGAAGATCTTGAGATACAAGCTTCGGGAGATACAAGATAACGTAACACTAGAAGAACACAGATTTTTCAAAGCAACCTGAAAAAGGACAGGATAGCAGAAAACTTAAACATAACTACCTATCAACGATTTTCTCTATCTTATACCATAGCACTAGGTTGAGCTTCTCTCAATTTGAAGACACTTTCAATAACAGATAGCTCGGTTGCAGTGGTGTCAGATCCACAAAACGCCGTCCAAATCATTAACAGTCAAGCCAGCAGCAACTACTTCACTACCCCTATTCACAGTTCCAACAACGAGAGGTACCTGAAGGAGTGTTGAGAGTTCATCGAGATCCTCAATTGATGTATGTGGGTGGACCTGTTTTATAGTGAACTTTTAATTACATTCAGCACAAAACCTTTTTTTCTTTTATTCAATAAAGACAGCTTGGAAATGCTAATGACCCCAGACACACCTACCATTCCTCCTCTATTGGAGAACGCACATTAACTCCCAACGAGAATATTACCAGCAATTGTCTGTCTGAAAACTGCCAGCTCCAAGAACATCTGCAATTAGCTCCTCTCTCTCCTAGAGAAACAAAAGAAAGCAGGAAGAGCGAGAATTCAAAGAAAAAATTTTAATTAAAATAAAAAAAATTCACACGAATATAGTTTCTCATTTCTCCATGGACAAGCTACGAATGCATACAAAATCTGTTCGGCTTAAAAATATTAGAATGTTATTATTATATTATTTTGTAATATTGTGTTTTCACCATTTTACCCTTCTTCATTTTATAAAACCCTAAACTATAATTTGTAAAGTGACGGATGAGAAATCAAATTTATATTTTTTACGGTTCATCTTCTCGGCTTTGCCTCCCCGACGACAGAGCTCAACGGCTCTTTTCCATTTGAGGTTCTAATATGGTATCAGAGCAGTCAATCTCATTCTCTGATTATCTCCGGACGACGGACCTCTCCTCATCTCTTTCCCAAAAATTTTCGGCGTTTGGTTTCGGCAATCGGTGGTTCTCACTCCGTTGATTATTTTTCCGTCTGGTTTGGCCATCGGCGTCCCGACAAAGAGGTTAGTCCACACACCTCCTCTAATTTTTATTTCGTCTGGTTCCGTTATCGAGAGGACGGATTTCGACGAAGCTTTCCGGCCTTCGGAGACCTATTTCCGTCATCGGCGACCTATTTCCGTCATTGGCATTCTGTAGCGGCAGGTTTCTCCCTCCGTTGGCTCCGTTGATTATTTCCCGGCAAAGAGGTTAGCTTTCGTACCTCTTCTAATTTATTTTTTTTCTCTTCGTCTGGTTCCGCTGCCGATTCGATTTTCTGTCTGGGCGTTTCCGTTCTTGAGAAGATACGAAACTGTTGGCAGTGGCATTGGCAGTGGTCGATTAAATTTTTTTTTTTTAGGCGAAGCAGTGGTAAAATTTTCGGGCAGTGGCATTGGCAGTGGTAAAAAAAAAAAAAAATTGGCTGGTGGCGAAGGTACTTTTCCGCGCAGCCTTCATTGTTGGCCGTGGGAAACTATTTGTGTTGGATCTGTTTGGTTGGACTATTTGTGTTAAGATTTGTGTTGGATTGGTTGGTTGGTGCAATGTTCACTGTCATTCTCGGTGAATTTTTTGGGCATTGCATTGGTGGTCTGCTTCGGTCAGTGCTCCATGGAGACTTACTCATCGATGGCTGCTTCCGATTCTGGTCTTCGTACCAGTTCATCTCGGTCCGGTTTTGAAGAACCATCGAACCCATATTATATTCACCACTCGGATAGCCCCGGGCAAGTTCTTGTCTCGCAGCTGCTCACCGATGAAAATTACATCAGTTGGAGTCGTGCGATGTTGATCGCCTTATCCGTGAAGAACAAAGTGGGTTTTGTCGATGATTCCATAACTGAACCTCAAAGTGCTGATCCTATTTTGCTTCTCTTGGACCCGGAATAATAACATGGTCGTCTCTTGGATCCTAAATTTGGTTTCCAAGGAAATCTCTGCGAGTGTAATTTTTGCTGCATTTGCCCGAGAAATTTGGCTCGACCTTCGGGATTGTTTTCAACAGCGCAATGGCCCACGTATTTTTCAGCTTAAACAAGAATTGATGACCTTGCGTCAAGACAAGGATTCCGTTAGCACTTATTTCACCATGCTGAAAACCATTTGGGAAGAACTAAGCAATTACCGCCCTAATTGCTCTTGTGGGACATGCTTGTGTGGTGGATTTAAAATTATTACTGATTTCCACCATATGGAGTATATCATGTCCTTCTTAATGGGCCTTGATGACTCTTTCTCCCAAGTTCATGGTCAACTGCTCCTCATGGATTCGATGTGCCCTATTAATCGTGTTTTTTCTCTGGTTGTCCAAGAGGAACAACAAAGGAAGACTACTCACGCCTTGGGTTCGCATACTCCCACTGACACGATGGCCTTTACAGTTAAATCTAGGAATACAGAAATTCATAAACCTGGCTCATAGTCCTCTTAGAGATTTCAATCCACTTACAGTGCCCCCCGGAATCCGAGTTACAATGCTCCTCGAAATCAGGCTTACAGTGCTCCCTGGACTCAGAACAAGGACAAATATTATTGTACTCATTGCAAGATTGCCGATCATACTATCGCTCGTTGTTTCAAGCTCCATGGCTATCCGCCTGGCCCCACACCCAAAACCAACCAAAATCCTCATGCTGCTGCTCATCAAGTTTCTATTGCTGATGATAGCCAAGGTTCTCCTTCTGTTGGAAGTTTTGTTCAGAATCTAGACCCTACTCAATATCAGCAACTCATGTTAATGCCTTCTACACACCTACATAGCTCAGCAACAATCACTATTGCTTCAACATCTTCTACATCCAACTGCTTGGCATGTACTTGTTTTTCTGTAACTTTAAATCCTCTAATTTCTTCACCTCTATCATGGATTGTAGACTCAGGAGCAACTAGACATATCTGCTCTCATGCTCATGTTTTTGTTTCCTTGCATGCTATCCCACACACTACTGTTACTTTGCCCAATAATTCTCAGTTTTTGGTCCACTTTGCTAGTGATATTAAATTGCATTCTCACCTTATGCTTAAAGACGTACTGTTTGTTCCTCAATTTAAATTCAACTTGATCTCAGTCAGTGCTTTAGTTACTAACTCTGGCCTCACCGTAAGTTTTCTTCCTGATTGTTTTGTTATCCAAGATCTCTCCACCCAAAGGACGATTGGCAAGGGTGACAAAATCCAAGATCTCTATGTCTTCAGTGCTCAAAATTTGAATTATGTTTCTCATGTTTTTGTTAACAATATTTCTGCACATTTTTGGCATAATAGGCTAGGACACATTTCTTTTAAGAGACTTGATTTTTTGAAGGATCAATTAAACTTTGATGTAACTAGATTACATAAATCCGAACCTTGTTATATTTGTCCTCTCGCTAAACAATGTAGATTATCTTTTGAATCTCATAATCATTTGTCAGTATCTCCTTTTGATCTTGTGCACTATGATATTTGGGGACCATATCAAACTGTTTCTTATACTGGTCATCGTTTTTTCTTAACTCTTGTTGATGATTGTACTAGATTTACTTGGATTTATCTATTGAAGGCTAAATCTGATGTTGTCTCTGTGATACTACATTTTTTTACCATTTAATGTCAAAATCAGGGTTTTTTGATCTGATAATGCTCCTGAGTTATCCTTTGTTGACTTTTTTCAAACTCAAGAAGTTTCGCACCAGTTCTAATGTGTTGAAAGGCCTCAGCAAAACTCGGTTGTTGAACGTAAACATCCACACCTTTTGAATGTGGCTCGATCGTTGTTTTTTCAATCCCGCATCTCTGTCCCTTTTTGGACTGAGTGTATTCTTACTGCGGCTTTCTTAATTAATCGAACTCCTCCTCTCTTACGCCATAACACCCCCTTCCATTTGCTCTATAACACTTCTCTTGATTATTCCATCTTCCGCGTTTTTGGCTGTTTAGCCTTTATTTCCACGTTAGCTGCTCATCGCACCAAGTTTCACCCTCGTGCTCGGGTTTGTGTGTTTCTTGGTTATCCAGTTGGTGTGAAAGGTTATAAATTCTATGATGTGGAAACCAAACAGGTTTTTCTTTCCAGAGATGCCGTGTTACATGAGGAAGTTTTCCCTTTCCATACTATCACACTTTCAGATCAACTTGTTGATCCCTTTCTTGATTTAGTTCTGCCTCACTCCTCCCTCCAACCTCATCCTTTTCCTGACCTCAATTCTTCCCCTACTCCTGCTTCCCCCGTTATTTCTGATATTCCAGTTGCTGGTCATCGACCTCATGCTCCTCCCACACTTGTTCCTTCCTCATCTGCTGGTACTCTTCTTTGTACATCTACTAGGAAGACTCATCCACCTCATTACTTATAGGATTATCACTGTAATTTACTTGTTGGTTCTCCTCCATCTGTTCCACTCTCTCAGCCTTATCCCATCTCTAACTCCATCTCTTACCATGCCCTTTTTGATTCCCACAAACACTTTGCACTCAGTCTCTCTTCTCAGGTTGAACCTCAATATTATCATCAAGCAGTGAAGTGTCCTGAATGGAGGTTGGCTATGCGTGACGAGTTGGCCGCTCTGGAAGCAAACAACACCTGGACCGTCACTCCTCTGCCCCCTGATAAACATACCATTGGATGCAAATGGATTTATAAAATCAAACTTAACTCTAATGGTTCTCTTGAGCATCATAAGGCTCGTTTGGTAGCTAAAGGCTATACCCAACAATAAGGTTTGGATTTTGTCGACACTTTTTCTCCAGTAGCAAAATTGGTGATTGTGAAGGTTCTTCTTGCTCTTGCTGCTTCCCATGGTTGGCATCTTGCTCAACTTGATGTCAATAACGCCTTTTTACATGGTGATCTTTTTGAAGAAATCTATATAGATCTCCCTCTTGGCTACCTTCGATAGGGGGAGTCCCCTTCCTCTCCCAACAAACTGATTTGCAAGCTTCACAAGTCCCTTTATGGTCTCAAACAGGCTTCGCGCCAATTGTACTCAAAATTTTCTCACGTTTTAATCACCTTTGGTTTTCTTCAATCGAAATCCGATTACTCTCTTTTCACAAAAGGACATGGCTCCTCCTTTGTCACCCTCTTGGTTTATGTGGATGATATCATCCTTACTGGCACTTCATCTAGTACTATTACAGAGCTTGAAACAATTTCTACATACTCAGTTCAAGCTCAGGGATCTTGGTTGTCTTAAGCACTTGGTCTTGAAATTGCTCAGTCCAAGGCCGGTATTGTGCTTTCTCAACGCCATTACACCTTACAATTACTTGAAGACTCAGTTACCTAGCTTATAAACCCACTAGTATTCCCATGGATCCCAAGCTTCCTTTAACTGCCACTGACGGTGACCTGCTTCCTGATATAACCCACTATCGGCAGCTTGTTGGGAAACTTCTTTACCTCACTTTATCTCGCCCCGACATTATTTTTTCGTTCACAAGCTCACTCAATTTGTGGCCCAACCCCGCCTTCCTCATCTCCAGGAAGTACATCACCTGCTTCGTTATCTCAAGACCAGTCCTGGTCAAGGTTTGCTGTTTTCTTCTACTTCTTCCTTGTAGGTACACGCTTACTCTGATGCTGATTGGGGATCATGCCTTGATTCTCGCTGATCTACTACATGCTTTTGCATCTTCATTGGTGATTCTTTGGTCTCTTGGAAGGCCAAAAAGAAGACCACCGTCTCCCGCTCCTCCGCTGAAGCTGAATATCGAGCTCTTTCTTCCACTGCCAGTGAACTTATTTGGTTACAACAACTTCTTCAAGATTTTCAAGTCAAAGTTGACTCTCCTGCGCTACTCTACTACGAAAATCAAGCTGCGATACACATTGCTTCTAACCCTACATTTCATGAGCACACCAAACATATTGAGATTGATTGTCATTTTGTTCGTGAACGTGTTACTTCGGAAGTCCTCAAGTTACTTCTCATCCGTTCTCAGTACCAGCTAGTCGACATGTTTACTAAACCTCTCCCTTCTACCCACCTTTTTTCTTTGTTGTCCAAGATGGCTGTCAAGGACATTTACAAGCCACCTTGAGGGGGAGTATTAGAATGTTATTATTTTATTATTTTGTAATATTGTATTTTTACCATTTTACCCTTCTTCATTGTATAAAACCCTAAACTGTAATTTGTAAAGTGACGGATGAGAAATCAAATTTATATTTTTTACTGTTCGTCTTCTCGGCTTCGCCTCCCCGACGACAGAGCTCAATGGCTCTTTTCCGTTTCAGATTCTAACAAAAAACATACAATCACGTAGGGTGTCTCTTAAGTCCCTTAGAATGCGTAAATTCTATAGAACCATGATCAATGATTAACAGTGTAACCTCATGAAATTTTTTCTATGAGGTATAGATAATAACTAATTAAGAAAGAGCTCCACAATTTCTTTAACAGATTACAACAAGTCTCTGTCACAAATTCAAATGAAAACCAAGTAAAATAAGGTAATTACAAAAGCACAGTAGATGCAGAGCTGGGACAAAATCAGAAAGAAAATAAATAGTAAGTCTCCAATGTAGATGGCAGATCAGTAAATAATAAGAACAGTTTTGTTCATAAACCCTAAACCCTAAACCTTTAAATACCAAGCACCAAACCCTTAAATACATTAAACCCTAACCTTAATCCAAAAATTAAACCTTATAAAGATGAAATTAAACCATAAATACCATAAACCCTAACCCTAAATCCCACAATTAAGCAACAATCAATACAAATTATGCACAAAAATTAAAATTAAATCAAATACAATACTAATTAATCAGAGAAAAAATTAGGGTGTAGGCATTCCTTCTGAAATTTGGGGAAAATCGAAGCCGAAGGGTGAAATTGAAGTCAAATGGGGAAATCAAAGCCGAATCGAAGTAAAATTGAAGAAATCAACGCCGAAATGTAAAAAATCGAAGAAAATCAAAATAAAAATGGGTGAAATCGAATGAAATCGGGAGGTATTTTGGGGAAAAAGAGAATAGAAACAGGGAGAAGGGAGTGGGAGGCCGAGAGGGAGAAGAGAGGGAGGCCGAGAGGGATAGGAGTGAGGGAGAAGCGAGCAGGAGGCTAAAAGGGAGAGCGAGGGCTAGGGCGAGGGAGAGAGAGGGAGGCTGAGAGGACTTTCACAGTTAGAGGGAGAAGGGAAAGGGAGGCCGATAGAGAGAATGGAGAAGCGAGAGGGAGCAGGGAGACTAGAGATAGATGCAGAGAGAGCGAAGAAAATTTTTGAGGAGGAAGAAATGACGAGCAATGGAGGAGACTAAGAAAGCAAGATTGACAAAAAAATAAATAAAGAAATGACAAGGGTTTGAATTGCGGTGCTAGAGTCATTTGGATGACTCGCAATATGCTGCGGAAACCAGATTTCCAAAATTAAACTGTGGAGATGATTTTTGGATTCATCTTAGTCATCTATATGACTTGAACCCTGGTGCTTCACTAACTAAGTCAGGAGATGAACTAAGTAATGCGGCTGAAGTTCATCTCCCGCATCAAGTTGACTAACCCCCCCTTAGATTGATGTATTATAAGGGAAAGTAGGAATCCTAATTGATTAAGGAATTTCCCTAATTATTTATTGGAAATAGTATAAATGGGGGGTCTTGGTTCAGGCATTCAATCAAGCTCTCCTCTTCTCTCACTCACGTGAAATACCTCTCTTCTCTTTAGTTTTTCTTCTTCTCCTATCTCTCTACCCGAGAACCCTCTTTTCCTTTCCTCCTTTTTCTTTCTCTCTCCCCTTACTCTAGATATTATTCATTGGGTCCTAAATTCAACACTCATATTGACATTACCAATACCGACAATATCCAAAGGTTCTCCATCAACAAGATACACCTTCCTGTGATTTCCAACAATGTAATTCTCCATGATCTCACGGTGCGTAGTTGTATGAAAAGAAGCCCTGAATCTAACACCCAAGAATCAATAGGGCTATCAACCGACAGGAGTAAAGCATCTTGTACTACTTCAGTCACCACATTTGCAACATCATTTTTCTTTTCATCCTTCTTCGGTGATCTCCAATTCTTCTTTATGTGACTACTTGCCACAATTCCAGCACTTCACATTCCTTCCGAATTTGGACTTGCTTCTTCCATTCCTTGACTTTCCTCTACCATTGACCTTGTTGGAATTCTTCTCAAAGTTCCTTCCCCTAGTATCAACACTTAGGGAAGAATTAGATGTCAATGATTCTCCGGAATCCTTTCTACGAACTTCCTTCGCAAGAATGATATCCCGAACATCATTAAAAATCAACTTCCCGTTACCTATGGAGTTGTTGACGGCAACCCTCATAGGCTCCTAACAATTTGGAAGAGATGCCAAAAGAATTAAAGCATGAACCTCATCATCAAATTTAATCTGAACCGAGGTCAAATGATTGACAATCGTGCTAAACTCATTCAAATGCGATGCATGTATTTTCTGTCATCTTTAAATTGAAGAGTTTTTTCTTGAGATGTACCTTATTATTTGTTGAGGGCTTCTCATACATGTTAGATAGAGTCTTCATCATCCCCGCTATGGTTTTCTCCGACGCCATGTTGTTAACAACATTCTTTGACAGTGTTAACTGGATTACTCCCAAAACTGTCTATCGAAGAGATTCCACTCATCATCTTTCATACATTCTGATTTCATAGCCAGAAGTGGTGCATGCCACTTTTTACTGTACAAATAATCTTTGATTTGCATCCTCTAGAATGCAAAATCCATACCTTCAAACTTGTTGATTCCAAGTGCTGATCCTTCTCCACCGGCCATTGCTCTCAATCACAAACCAAAGCTCTGATACCACTTGTTAGGAATTAGATGCCCTAATTCAAAACTACCGAGAGCAATGGTAGTAAATGCAAAAGAAAGAAACAGCAAGCACGAAAACAAACAACAAGATTTATACATGTTTGCCTCAAGGTGAGACTACGACCTGTCTTCCACCGCTGCAGTAATCCACTATAAAGATGAAATAGTTTAAAAGAGAAACTGCACACTCTTACAGGTTTTTTTCTCTAACCTCTCTTGGGCTGCAACTACAACTCCTCGGTGATGATGATAAAACCCAAATAGTGGCGCCCCCCAATTTAAAGAGCAAGATAGGGCAACCACATTACAAGATTGAAATTTCCAAATTGCCCTTAATGAAACAACAGTTGATCCGCGTACCGACTCAATGTAGGGCATTGATTAGTCTCCACAACTTAACATAATTTTCTCTTTATAATTGAGGGGTTCCGCTATTAGGGTTTTATCATCATCGAGGAGTTGGAGCTGTTGCCCGAGAGAGGTTGGAGAAAACACACGTATGTGTGTGCGATTTCTCTTGTAAACTATTTTATATTTATAGTGGATTATTGCAAAGGCAGAAAATAGGACGTAGTCTCACCTTGAGGCGAACCTGTATAAATCTTGTTGTTTTCTTGTATTTGCTTTTCCTTTCTTCCGCGATTATTATTATTGCTCTCGTTAGTTTGGAATTAAGACGACTAATTCCTAGCATCAACATGTTGTTCTATGCTATTAATTGGCCAAGTGATGACCATGGTAACTTCTTTAACCCATTTTTTGTAAGAGGCATCTTCTATGTCCACACTAGGTGTTGGGTTAGTTAAGTATTTAGTACAATCCCTAGTAAACAAAAATATTTTAACATAATGGGACCTAGTCTAATAATTTGATAGATCTTTGAGAGGGACGATAGTAATTTTGAAAAGGATAGTTTTTCAAACATACTGACTAGGATGTCTTCAACCATGACTTAGAAGCACTAGTGAATGATAAAACTCCAAATAACAATGATGGTCATCGATCAATGAGTATAAGAGATGATCAATCATATAGAAAGTGATTGAGGGAGTTGAAAATGTATGATCGATAATTGTGACTACATATATCTGCCATACCAAATACAATGAAGAGATTTTAAAATGTATAATCAATCATCAACACAATGATTCATCAATCACACATAGAAGTGCAGCAAAAACAAAAAAACTGATTTTCAACTTCAAAAGCAAAGATGATAGAGTATAGAAGAGAGGGTTTCAAAACTCATAAAAGGATTAGGAAAAAAGCAACTTTTGCATAGCAAATAACAATGTAAGATGAAATAACAATAAAGCATATGATCCTAGTAAATGTTAAGTTGTGGAGCCTAATTAATGCCTTACGCTAAGTTGGTCGCAGATCAACCTTCGCGGCAAGGTCGTCGTGGGTGTTGGAAGGGGGGCCCCTCCTCTTGAGGGTGCGGGGGCAAAGCTCCCGTCCGATCCATGATATATTGACTGTTGTTTCATTAAGGGCAGTTTGGAAATTTTACTCTTGTATCGCGGCTATCCTAATTTGTCCTTTATAATTGAGGGGCGCCGCTATTAGGGTTTTATCATCTTAATTTGAGGAGCATCTCAAGAGGTTAGAGAGAAACACCTATAAGTGTGCGATTTCTCTTGTAAACTATTTTATCTTCATAGTGGATTACTACAAGGGCTGAAGATAGGACGTAGTCTCACCTTGAAGTGAACTTGTATAAATCTTGTTATTTGTTTTTGTGCTTGTTTTTCCTTTCTTCCATAATTATTATTATTGTTCTTGTTAGTTTAGAATTAGGGCATTTAATTCCTAACAAGTGGTATCTGAGCTTTGGTTCCTTATATAGAGCAATGGCTAGCGGAGAATTATCGACCCTAAGGATCAACAAGTTTGATGGTATGGATTTTGCGTTATGGAGGATGCAAATCGAAGATTATATCTATAGTAAAAAGCTACACACACCACTTCTGGATATGAAACCAGAAGGTATGAAAGATGATGAATGGAATCTTCTCGATAGATAAGTGTTGGGAGTAGTCCGATTAACACTATCGAAGAACGTTGTTCACAATGTGGCATCAAAGAAAACCACAGTGGGGACGATAGAGATTTTGTCCGACATGTATGAAGCCTTCCACAAATAATAAGGTATATCTCATGAAAAAACTCTTCAATTTAAAGATGATAGAAAATACATCAATTGCATCACATTTGAATGAGTTTAGCACGATTGTCAATCAATTGACATCCATTCAAATTAAATTTGATGATGAGGTTCGCGCTTTAATTCTTTTGGCGTCTCTGCCAAATTATTGAAAGCCGATGAGGGCTGCAGCCAGCAACTTTGTAGACAACTGGAAGTTCATCTTTAATGATGTTCAAAATACCATTCTCACGGTGGAAGTTCACAGAAAGGACTTTGGAGAATCATCGACATCTAATTCTTCCCTAAGTGTTGACACTAGGGTAGGAACTTTGAGAGGAATTCCAACAAGGGAAATGGTAGAGGGAAGTCAAGGAATGGTAGAAGCAAGTCCAAATTAGGAATTAATATGGAATAATGTAATTGTGGAAAGTTTGGTGACATAAAGAAGAACTGCAGAGCACTGAAGAAGGATGAAAAGAAAAATGATGTTGCAAATGCAGTGACTGAAGAGGTACAATATGCTTTACTCTTGTTGGTTGGTAGCCCTATTGACTCTTGGGTGTTAGATTCAGGAACTTCTTTTCACCCCACCACACATTGTGAGATCATGGAGAATTACATTGCTGAAGATCACGGGAAGGTGTATCTTGTTGATGAAGAAATTTTGGATATTGTCGATATTGGTAATGTCAGTTTCAAGATGTCAAACGGGTCAGTGTGGAAAATTCACCAGGTGAGACATGTATCAAAACTAATGTTTAATTTGATCTCAGTAGGGCAGCTTGATGATGAAGGTCATAATGTGACTTTTAATGGTGCTGTCTGAAAAGTCATAAAGGGATCTGTGGCTGTTGCACGGGGAGTTAAAACATGAACTCTTTTCATCACTTCCAGTTGCAAAGACACGGTTGTAGTTGCTGATGTTGTTATTGATTCTGACTTGTGGCATTATAGGCTCGGTCACATGAGTGAGAAGGGAATGAAAGTGCGTGAATCCAAAGGGAACCTACCAAGGTTGAAAACTATAAAAAACAGTTTGTGTTAAACGCTATATTTTTGGCAAGCAAAAAATGGTTAGATTTTATAAGGCCGAAGAGGAACAAAAGACAACAAAATTGGAGTTGGTTCACACTAATGTATGGGTCCTTCAGCTGTTACTTCCCTTGGTGGTTCTAATTACTATGTGACATTTATTGATGATGCAAGCAGAAAGGTATGGGTTTATTTCCTAAAAAAGAAATTTGATGTCTTTGATACCTTCAAGAGATGGAGAGCAATGGTTGAGAATGAGACAGATTTGAAGGTGAAGTGCCTATAGTCAGATAATAGGGGAGAATACATACATGATGATTTCAAGCGGTACTGTGCTAATAATGGAATCAAGATGAAAAGAACCATTATTGGAAAACCTCAATAGATTGGTGGATGAGAGGATGAATAGAACTTTGAACGAGTGTGCTAGTAGCATGAGATTACATGCAGGATTGTCAAAGATGTTCTAAATCTATTAGCACTACTGCCTATTTGATCAACAAAGGTCCCTCAACACCATTGGATTGCAAAATACCAGAGAGGTCTGGAGCGGCAAAGAGGTAAACTTTTCTTTCTTGAAAGTTTTTGGTTGTGTTTATTATATTCATGTTGAATTTATGGAAAAGAGAAATACTTAATTGAATTATTATAATCAAAGTGCGTGAACCTATTAATAATAGAGGAAGGTAGTAGAGTCCAATTACAATAAAACTACATTTGTCCCAATTACACCAAAACTCTAATACTTAAAGATAAGCCTTAGTATAATTAAATAAGTCAATATAAATAAAAGACAAACATAACTCAAACTGGAACTCTTCTAGAGCATGACCATAAGATGAAGATGCCAGTTCGTGGTTATCTTTGTGAGTCCTTCTTGATCTTTCAACTTATGTGAAAAGGATACCAACACGTGGTAATCATGGTGGGTCCTACTCTTTATGTGATTGGGCCCATCTTACAATATTCTTAGATATGTGAGCCTTCCTTGGTTGTGTCGTCCATCTTACAATACTCTTAGATATGTAGGTCTTCCTTGGTTGTGGCCTTGAGCCCTATCTTCCAACAATTCCCCTCAAGTTGGGGGTGAAAAAACATCAAAACCTTCCAACTTGCTGCAAATGATGTATATAATTTTTTTGTATAAAATGGCAGTCCTCCAATCTTCCAACACTCCCCCTCACGCTAGTGCTCTCTTCTATGAGCCCCAACTGGCCAATTCAGGGGTACAATATAGATGTAATAATAAGTTTCTCTATCATGGTGTCCTGTTATGGACCCAATAGTGAGCCAAGTCAGGCTAAGACACCGTGGCTGAGTCAATTACCCTAACTAACTTAGCTTTGTAGCTATTTAGTTTATTTTCATGTTAAATGCCATAGGGTAAAATTGGAATTCTCTTTGGAACCTTGGATCATGAGTCCTATTTTAAGGGACGCAAGGAATGAAATGAGAGGGAGAAAATTACAAAGGATCTATGTTCTCCTCACAAACTAGGGTCGTCGTTCTCCTAGAACCCTAGGTAGCGGACTTCCTTGGAGCCGTAGGTTACTGACTCCCTTAGAGCCGGGTTATCCATCGCCGTTCTTCCTCCTCTATGTTCTCTTCTTCTTCGTTATCGTTCATCTTCCCCTATGCCATTTCCGTGTTGATCTGAGACCATAACAGTTTGGTAGATATAGTCGCAGAAATAACCGTAAAAATAATATCGAAACTGGAAGCCTTAGCGCATAGAGTTAAGATCAGCAATTCGGGAGGAGATGAGTGCCATGAACACAAAAATAATCTCCAAAGCATAGGAGATATTTCAGGCTTACGGTGAAAAGCCGGAGACGGGGGCCGAAATCGAAGCTCTTCGGGATAAAGACTCAGAGCAAAGGGTCGCCGTTGCAGAAGAATTTATTCGGAAAAGCCCGATTCCGAAGTCGTTCAGACTCAATCCTCTTCGGAAAAGGCTGATGTGGGTTCACAGGTTTTCGTTCGACCTAATTCCTTCGAACGTGGAACTCTTGAGCCGAAACCCACCGTCGTGAAAACTGAAGTCGGGGAAAATGGCAATCCCCGAACCGAGAAGCTCCAGGACAAATCTCGGCCAGAGGACTCTGCTATTCTCCGTTGGGACAAGCTTCCTACGGTAGTTCTTCTGGGCGACGAAGGTGGTGGAAACAGGACAGAGCCACATTCCCGTAAAATTGATGCCCAGCATGCCCAGGAATCGGCTGTGTTCCAGCTTGTACCATGGCCCCTCAACTCATCGACATCAATGCCAGGTGAGTTTTCGAATTCCTCTGTCCAGCGTGTAAGAATTGGGAAAAGCAACCTCTGTTTTGGGATACCGGTCAAAAGCAGCGAAATTTCGATGGTGGGGATGGGGAAAAAAAATTTTCCGGCGGTTTCAGTGGTGAGCATTCTGCTGGTTGGTCTGCTGGTACGCCCAGCCTCCCTTACAAGCTTACGCTCCTCCAGTTCAAATCTATATTCACGCAAAGGGTCAAAGAAGAATCCTCCTCGAACCTATCATTCCCCATCTTGGACTCATGGAGTTCGAGTAGTGATTGCTGTCAATGGGCTCGAGTTACTTGCAATTCTAGCTCGCCAGCGTGACCCATCATCCGTCTCAACTTGTCTGCACTCGTTTCTTCATCATCGGTTGAGTCTGTCAATTGTTGTTTTAGCTCCTATTTTTGGTCCTGCCGGACCTCTGTTGGAACCCTCTCCGAGGAGAAATTTCCGGAGATGGGTATGCTAACCTTTCTCAGCTGGTTCAGCTTGATCTTAGCTTCAATTGCTTCAACGGGTCCGTTCCGGGAGAAATCTTCCAGTTGAAGAGTCTGTAATATCTTGATTTGAGTGGTAATTTGTTGGTGGGACAGTTAAATTATATAGTGGGTGATGTAGTTCTTCCGAAACTGTTGAATTGGGAACAGAACTTCTCTGGAATGATTCCTGAGGAGATTGGGAATTTGACTCAACTTGAGAGCTTACAACTTTATCAAAACGAGTTTTCCGGGGTAGGTAACAACTCTCTAGCCTCGGAGATTCCAGCTGAGGTAGGTGATCTCACCAATATTGTCACTCTGGCACCAAGCATGAATGCTTTGGCAGGTAGGATACCGATTTCAATGAGGAAAAGGGTAGGCTGGAACCTCTTCAATTGGATGAAAATTTGCTCTCTGGTGAGATCCCAACATGGTTATTCACAATGGAATCATTGAAGGAACTGTATCTGGGAGAAAACCAAGTCACTTGGAACAACACAGTAAGTTTTACTCCCTCTTCCTCCTTGTCTAGATTGTCTCTGAGGTCTTGCAGCATGGCTGGAAGCATGCTGGACCCACATGTAATGATTCAGCAATTTAATAAAACAATGGCAAAGGCTTAGATGGTTGCTCCGGCATTAGATGGATCCGATCTAGATAATTCAAAGATTTTGGTTGCTAAGATATTGAAGAGATTCAGTAATGATTGGATTCCAGCATTTGGTTTCTTTAGTTGGGCCAGCAACCAAGGCAAGGGCTTTGTTTCGCTAATAACGCTAGGTAAGATCATGAGAAGGGTTGCAAGATCTGATCGATGGAGGGATGCTGTAGATACATTTCATCGAATTGATGATTTTGGTCTGAGACATGACACTGCTGCCATGACTATTCTCGTAGCCACTTTCTGTAAAGCGCGAAGCACTGACCATACTCAAGCTGTGTTTCTTGCGCTAAGAGGTACGATTAATCCTGAGGCTAATTCTTTTAATATCTTCATACATGGGTGGTGCAGAGCAAGGAAGCTAGTTGACGCCCATTTCACCATGGACGACATGCGGAACGCAGTACTGTCCACTCCGACATTGTTCGATGCACCCCTTCGACCCAGTGTGGGTTTTCTGGCCTTGCTGAATTTGAGTGTTACTGGCCACCTTTTGGAGGATCTGGTTGTGAGGCTACCTGACAGCCCAAGGTGAATTTGGGTGCTGACGCAAATCAGGTAGTTGGTGATTGCATAAATCCAGGTGATCTCATACTGGATGTTTGCTCCCCAGCAATTCTGGAGCAAGAGCTGAGCTTACACAATTCTGCAACCCAGAAACGTGTGGGTGTTGCTGTGTGCGTTCTTTATGACAGGTGTTTCTACCTCAATCTTCCTGCGGTTCAGCAAGCTCTACATGCAACCAGGACACACTTACGCTATATCTGATCAATGTGCAGCGGTGTTTCGAACTACAGTGATACAGGTTCTCCCCATGATTTAGACTTCAAGACTACTGTTCCTTATGGTGCGTGGGGCCCCAACGGACAGGTTGCTGTTTGGGCAACGGCATATGGGAATTTCCTGACTTTTGCTACTGAAAGCAGTGCTGCTATGCTCAGATCCATTGTACATGGTAGAAGATTGCCAAACACGTGTCCTCTTGTGGCGAGGATTATCCAGCAGCCAATCTCAAGGCCAAACCAGCAAATATACTGTCAGTATGCTGTTCAGCAGGTTCAGCAGCACGCTCAAGGTCATGCACTGCTACCACAGCCTCCTGGCAGAATGCTGGGCTCATCTGCGAAGCACCAGGAACTGCGTCCGAACACCCTTAACATGCAGCTTGCTGAACACCTTGTTCGAGGTGGTTCACCACGGCAACAGAATGCAACAGAGACTGTTCCAAAATTCCCTGTATGGTCAGCGTCAGACAATAGCGACCACCACCCAAACAGCAGGGGCGCCTCTCGTGATTTCAGCAGAAGGACTGAAGATCAACAGTGGTCTGGTTCGGAAGGTGTGACGCCTGTGAATTCTCTTGTCCACTGGCTAGGTCACGGAAGAGCGGGCACAGTTCAAGTGGGTGCTACTTGGGTTGATGTAGGTCAGTTTGGCAAGCCTACCTTCGAGCTCGCGGACAAGCTCGTTCTCCAGGAGGGGTGTGATGTTATGGACCCAATAGTGAGCCGAGTTAGGCTGAGACACCGTGGCTGAGTCAATTACTCTGACTGAGTTAGCTATGTAGCCATTTAGTTTATTTTCATGTTACATGCCCTAGAGGGGTAAAATTATAATTCTCTCTGGAACTTTGAATCATGAGTCCTATTTAAGGGACGTCATGGAATGAAATGGGAGGGAGAAAATTACAAAGGATCTGTGTTCTCCTCACTAACCAGGGTCGGCGTTCCTCTGGAACCCTAGGTTGCGGGCTCCCTCGGAGCCGTAAGTTATGGACTCCCTTAGAGCCGGGTTATCCATCGCCGTTCTTCCTCCTCTTCGTTCTCTTCCTCTTCGTTATCTCCTTTATCTTCCCTATGCATTTTCGTGTTGATCTGGGACCATAACATGTCCCAACCATTGACATTTAATATCATGGAATCCCAACTGTTGATATTTGATATTTTCGATAGGGTATTAAGTTCCTCCGTCATGGAATCCCAACCATTGATATTTTGTATATTTTTGATGGGGTATTAAATTCCTCCGTCATGGAATCCAAAACGTTGACATTTTTTTTATTTTTGACGGGGACAAATAAATAATGGTATGAGGCCACCTTTTCTTCAATAATAATGTCCCCAAAGAGATATAATAACTATAACTGAATATAACACGACCATCTTCCAACACATATAATAAACTTTGTAAAAGAACCCATGAAATAATCTGATATAAAAATATCTTTTTAGATGCACAAGCTTCATTTTTGCTCCCCCTTGCTCAAATATTTTGCTCACATAAAACTTATCCACAACAAATGGAATAAAATACCTCTTCCTTGTAATTCTTCTACTTCTCCCCCTCAAGTTGGGAAGTAATGGCAATGATCCTAGCTTGAACCAAATATGATAAATGTAGCAATAAGCCCAAATAACAGCGATGTATAAATAAGCCTTCAAACCAGGGAGAAGTGAGATATTTTTCTGATATATGAACTCAAAAAGTGACGCAAAACAATGGGCTTAAATTCAAAATTTTCAATGCAACAGAATACTAGCATGACCTCTGATTCTTCCAATGCTAATATATCTTTAGATTGACATAAGAATTTCTCCTTCTAAAACTAGATTTAAATACCTTTATTATAAGTATAACTTCTCTTCATAAAATATAATTATCAGAAGATAAATAATCTGATATATTTTAGTCTTTATCATTTGGCCAAACTAAGCATTGTTTCTCCTATTTTTTCAACATGACCATTGACTCTTCCAAGATCGATATCTCCTTATAAAATACTCATATAGAGAATTGGTTGAATATTTAAGAAAATAGACTTACATATATTTTTTGATATCTAATTATCCATATAAAGTCTCGTTCTTGATAGCATAAAATACGTCGGAAGTTGAGGTTTTTTTCTGCTACTCAAACCTCTTTTGCAATCTGTCCTTAGCTGATTCAAATATCGATTTCTCTTCGTAGATAAGTTCGCTTGGAAACATTCATTTATCTTTGGAAAGTAGACTCGAATATATTTTCGTAAATATAAAATTTAAAATATGAAACCCTCATTATAGAGGTAATAAACATAAAAACCTAACGGGTTTAGGGACAAAAAAAAAAAAAAAACTACGAACCCTAACTGCTAAAGATGATAGATTAGAAAAGAGAATCTCATTTCCTCTGTCGGTTGATCATGTCAACTCACAAAAATTGCTCTGATACCATGTTGAATTTATGGAAAAGAGAAATACTTCATTGAATTATTATAATCAGAGTGCATGAACCTTTATTGATAATAGAGGAAGGTAGTGTAGTCCAATTATAATAAAACTACATTTGTCCAAATTACACCCAAGCTCTAACACTTAAGGATAAACCTTAGCATAGTAAATAACTCAATATAAATAAAACACAAACATAACTGAAACTAGAACTCTTCTATGGTGTGACCATAAGATAAAGATGCCAGTTTGTGGTTATCTTTGTGAGTCATTCTTGATCTTCTATCTTATGTGAAAAGGACGCCAGCTCGTGGTAATCATGGTGGGTCCTACTTCTTATGTGCTTGGACCCATCTTACAATACTCTTAGATATGTGGGCCTTCCTTGGTCGTGTGGCCTTGGGCCATTTTTCCAACAATTCATATTGATTCTACTACTAGAAATAAACTTGATGCTAAATCTAAAATATGTTTCTTTATTGGCTATGGAGGTACCAATTTTGGTTACCACTTTTGGGATGACCAAAGTCATAAGGTTATCAAAAGCGAGGATGTGATCTTCAATGAAGGTGCCTTCTAGAAAGACAGGTTGAGAACATAGTCTAAGAGCACAAGTGATGAAGCCAAGAAGTCTACAATGATTTAGTTGAGAGATCTTCTTGCTATTAAGAAGGAGAATATTGCACAGGAAGACCAAGAGAACATATCCCCATAAGTAAATCAGAACTTTTCTATGACTGAACTCAGGAGATCTGCTAGAATTAGCAGACCACCATAGAGGTACTCCCCTGCACTGAATTATATTTTATTGACAGATAAATGTGAACCAGAGAGTTATGAGGAAATTGTGCAAGTTGATGAATCAACCAAGTGGGAGTTGGCGATGAAAGACGAGATGGATTCATTGTTATCCCATTAGACATGGCACTTGACTGACTGACCAAAAGGGAAGAAGGCCTTGCAGAATAAATGGGTGTACTGAATAAAAGACGAACATGATGGCAGCAAGCAGTACAAGGCAAGAATGGTGGTAAAAGGCTTTCAACAAAAAGAAGGTATTAACTAGACTACGATTTTTTCTCCAGTAGTAAAATTGACTACTATTAGAACAGTCTAGTGGCAAATGAAGACTTGCACTTAGAGTAGTTGGATATAAAAACATCCTTTCTTCATGGTGTGATTTGGAGGAAGAAATTTACATGATGCAACCATGGGGTTTCAAAGCACCAGGAAAGGAGAAAATGGTGTGCAAACTTCAAAAGAGTTTGTATGGTCTTAAAAAAGCTCCAAGATAGTGGTATAAGAAGTTTGATACTTTTAGGAGTAGTAATGGTTTCTTGAGGTGCCAGGTGGATCATTACTATTATGTGAAGAAGCTTGATGACTCCCACATTATTCTACTACTATATGTTGATGACATGTTGATAGCAGGTGCTAGCAAACATGAAATAGATAAGTTGAAAAGGGAGTTGTCCAAAAAGTTTGCAATAAGGATTTGGGTGCTGCAAAACAAATCCTTGGGATGATGATTTCTAGGGGCATTGATGTCTTGAAACTATCACAAGAAGGATATGTGAAGAAGGTGCTAAGTAGATTTGTTGATTTTCAGGACTCCATGAATTTAGGTCATGGAGAAGAATTAGAGAAACACCATTGGGAGAAAACTGGAGGAGAAGAGGTTATGGACTTGATAATCCTAACCCTTCCCCTAAAGCTCAATTTATAGATTAATCAAACTACTGTATTACAATAATACCCCTGAACTTAGGGTCTAGGGTTTTAACCCTGGAACTTCAACCTAATTACATCAATGCCATCTCTATGAGATGACTCTTTATTTACCATCATGCCATCATTGTATGTGGGCCTATGAGCTTTCTCCTTGATATGTGGGCCTTGAGCCCATCTTCTATATCTCTTGGATGCATGAGTCTTCCTTGGTCTTATGGGCTTGGGCCCATCTTCTAACACACTTGGATATGTGGGCCTTCCTTGGCTGTGTGGGCTTGGGCCCTATCTTCCAACATTCATTCTCAAGCTGGGGGGTGATAGAACAACATGAATTCCCAACTTGCTGTAAATGATGTATAAAATCTTGTTTTGTATAATGTGGCACATCTTCCAACACTCGCCCTCATGTTGTGTGCCTTATTGTTTATTGTTGTTAGGAAAGAGCTCAGATCATGCATGTTATGCATGCAATAACATTATTATTTTAATTGTTTTTCTTTAATGTAATTTATTTTATGTTAGTTAAAGAATTAATAGGCCATAGAGGTATTTTTGGAATAATTTATTTATAGGGGTATTTTTGTAATATTTATCTTAAACCTTATAAGGGTAAACCCTATTCAAGGGGTAAGAGTAATGAGAAAGTCAAGTATTGATTTAGAATAAACAGGGTTTTTAGTTCTCCTCAACAAGCTTAGGGGGTGTACGTTCTCCTTAACGAACCTAGGGTTTTCAAGCTTCCATTTGGCTTGATTTTCATCTTTCTCTTCTTCCTCCCTACGAATCCATGTGTCAGATCCAGGACCATACCAACTGGTATCAGAGTTGGAACACAATGAGTCATTCTATATCCCAAGAAAAATGGATTGCAATGCATGAGGAATTGGAAGAAATACGCGCAAGGTGTGCATCTTCCATTAAAATTTTTGAAGGGAGCAACTCGCTGCCGTAGAAAAGAAGGTCATACGACCTAAATTCTCCAAGCACAAAAAATTCACAGAACGAGAGGCAGTATACGTTGTCTTGGATGGGCAGAAGGGCCGAGGGCCAGAAAATTTCACCGTCTCCGAGCACGAAATAAGCACTGGACGAGAGGTAGAAGACGTTGTCTTGGACGGATAGAAGGGACAAGGGCCAAAAAATTTCAATATTTCCGAGCAGGGAAGTCCAACGACGGCCCAGACAAAATTAATTTCCCGATCATGGAACTTAGACGGCGATGGCTCTGATTTTTGGAAATTAGAGGGGTATCCCTTTTCCCAAAGGAAGCCATACGTCTTCCACAGGCAACACAAACAAATCCGAGACACCTCCCTCTCGAAAAATTGCCAAGCGAAGAGAGCCCAAAGGGGTGCTGTTTGCCGTCTGAAAAATACCCCTGCCGCAACACATTTCAGCCGGGGTCTGTCATTCCGGCAGCCGGCATGGCGAGGAGTAAAAGGGAGAAAGGGCGATGGGAAAAAGGGGAGCCAGAACCCCTCTCAGATCATGAGATGGAAAATCCCTAGCAGAGAAGCCACACCATCCTCTTGTCCGCCACCGAAGAAAGAGGAAGCTCTGTCAGACAAATTTTTGGTGGGATTTGACTTCTGACCACCACCTCTCACTCTCAATCCACCTCTCGGCAGAACAAAGGGAGCCCAATTTCCAAATTTGTTGGGGTAACTATCGGCAACCTCAAATTTGCATTCAATATTTCGGAAAGATAGGAAAATTCGCGCAACTGTGTGATGAAGTGTCTGCCATAGAGTATAAATTTTTTTTGGGGATTCCGGGAAGGGAAAAAAATAGACGCTAACGAGAATTTCAGGAAAATGAAAGAAATGGGGCTCATCCCCAATGCCGTTGTAGTGCTAGATGGCCTATGCAAGGACGGGTTGATTCAAGAAGCTATGAAGCTATTTGGGTTAATGCGTAAAAAGGGTACAATCCCTGATATTGTAATCTATACGGTTGTGGTGGAAGGCTGCTGCAAGGCCCTAAAGGGTGAAGATGAAAAAGGGGAGAAGGAGAAGTTGGGTGCTTTAGACCTTGGAGAATGGGGATAAAGACATATATCATACAATTGAAGAAATGCTACAGCGGATAAAGTTGGAAGGTTTTGTTCCTCACACATCGAAGGCAAGATTAGATATAGAGGATGAAGAGCACCTTGTTGCTGAGGTTGCTTGTGGTTTTCACAAGGATATGCTGGTGGGTGTTGCTAAGACCATTGTTCAATCTAAACCTTCAGACGGTTCCCTTCGTTGTTGCTACTTTGCTCAACATACAATCAATTCGTGAAAAGGGTGAAACGGGAGACTGGTATGGTGCACATAATTCTCTGGGTACCTGGACAACACGGGAGCACAGGAACCAACACAGTTTTTCAACCCAAAAATTTTACTGTGATCTTTGGTTCGTGAATATGTGTACTGTGAAATCTCCTACTCAATCAGCCATGGAAACTTTAAAGTCTAATTGCAAAAAGGATGGCAAGTCCCTTGTTGTGGCTAGGTGTGTGTCTCAAGGCAGTAGATGCTTGAAGGAGCTTGAAGGTTGCAGACAAGGGGAAGTCCTCAGCAGACCGGTTGTAGGCCCTACGTGGCCATATGGGATAAATACACCTTTCAGTGGTGTCTTACTGTCTATTGGGAGGAAACCAGCAGATGTAGTTATTAAATCCTCTATCACTGTAGTTATTGCATTCGGTTCGTTTGGAATGACCTCTTGGTACCTAGACTATGAATACTTCACTGACAAAGGGGTAGTGACTGCTAGAATAGTTTTGAAACAATTACCACAGAGGACATTAAAGTGTTGGACATCAATCACGTTGGGACACTGGATTCGAGGATATCTTGCAGCCGTGGGGGGACCAAGCTCCAGCAAAAACATAGAGGCAGGTAACCGTGCTAATTTTCTCTCCAACATTGTGACAGAGGTTGCGGCTATGGGGCAGTTTAAGGGGTACCTCACATCGTTTACCTGTTGGGTCTGTGAGCATCATGCCGGTTGACCAGAATGTGGTCTTCACCATAGCACAGATAACCACTCTCTTGCAATGGACTAATCTTATACTTAAAATACTGCTAGCAAAGGTGGGGGAGTACAGAATTTCTGTGCTCATAAGATTTATTGAACAGGGGAATGTGCGAAATTATTATGCTGTTGTTAAGAATAGAACCATTGTTATTTCTACTGGTACCACTCTTGGACATCTTGAGACTGAGAGGATGATGCAATTTAAAATTGCTGCTGTTGTTGCAGTCAGCATGGTAGTCTCCTTTCATCACTTCCCTCTGAATTTGGAACATCATGATCAATTTCATCTGAAATGGATTCAAACAGCAGCGGTAGAGATCTCAAATAACATGGAATGTACGTATGGTGAGGTGTTTGTTGTACCCTAGGATAGTGAGCAGTAGCTTGTGCTGTCTGAATTTTTGAGAAGGAACAACTGGTTGGATTCATGCAAAGCTGGGCTTTCTACTAATGATGGTGATGAGGAAAAAATATGCAGTGGGCTTCTTAGTGCTATTAAGTTACCTGACTGCTTGTCTGAATTATAGGAAACATGTGGCCTGGCTAGTTCTACGAGGGAAGCGATCTTGCTCTTGGCACTTGAACCACTTGCAGGAACTCTTACATTAGTAGGTATTGAACTTGATCAATCTGTGATTGGCATAGTGACTTTTTTCTGCGATACTGGAACCATTGGCCTTAGTTTGGCACATCATGTTGGCATGGTAGTTGGCATTGAAATGAATGAATCCGCAGTGTTAGATGCTCAAAGGAATGCAGAGATCAATGGCATAACATACTGCAAGTTTCTCCGTGCCAAGGCAGAAGATGTAATGAGTTTTCTACTCAAAGAATATCTAGCAGCACTACTGCAGGAAGAGAGTGCAACAATAATGAAGATATATATAATGGGTGTTCCTGAGTCTTCTCAATCCCAAGGGGCTGGTTAGGACGTGTTGCTGCTATGCTGGAAAAGTGTGAGCAGTGCAACTTTGCCAATGGGGGGCTACCGTGAGGGGCAGTTTCACACCAGCCCAGGACTGATGGAGGGCAAAGATGCTGCTTGGGGAGATGTAGGGATGTTCGACACGCATCCCTAATTTGACTGTAAAAAAAATTGCTACTAGGGGAATGCTCCAGTTTTGGGCGTCTAGAGGGCGGACATAGCTACAGCGGATGCTACTTGGGAACAGGAGGAGATGTCGGCATAGAGACCCTACCTTCGAGCTTGAGGACAAGCTCTTTCTCCCCGGGTGTGTATTGTTATGCATGCAATAACATTATTATTTTAATTATTTTTTTTAATTTACTTTATTTTATTTAAGTTAAAGAATTAATAGGCCACAAGGGCATTTTTGAAATATTTCATTTATAGGGGTATTTTTGTAATATTTATCTTAAACCTTGTAAGGGTGAATCCTATTTAAGGGGTAAGAGTAATGAGAAAGTTAAGCATTGATTTAGAGTAAACAGGGTTTTGAGTTCTCCTCAACGAGATCAGGGGTGTGAGTTCTCCTTAACGAACCTAGGGTTTTCAAACTTCCCTTTGGCTTGATTTTCATCATTCTCTTCTTCCTCCCTATGAATCCATGTGTCAGATCTGGGACCATAACAATGCACCATGCCTTCTACTTCTCATCCCTTAACAAACTGTGTATCTCATCATCATCTATCCCTATTTTTTGTCAATTTCCATCGATTATTTCCTCCGTACCTATACCACAGTCCTATTTGGAAGCTCTCAAATATCCAGGGTGGAAGGTGGCTATGGATGAAGAAATGCAAGCCCTTTATGAAAATCATACATGGGCTCTAGTCCCCTTCTTCCAGATAAGAAACCCATTGGTTGCAAATGGGTTTATACGATGAAACACAATCCGGATGGGTCCGTGGCTCGGTTGAAAGCTTACCTTGTTGCTAAAGGCTATGCACAATGTTATGGCATTGATTATGAAGAAACCTTCTCTCCAATGGCTAAATTAAACTTGATACGTTTGCTATCATCTCTGGCAGCTAACTCGTCTTGGTAGGTTTATCAACTTGATGTCAAAAATGCTTTTCCAAATGGGGATATAAATGAGGACATTTATATGCAACAACCACTTGGGTATGTGGTTGAGGGGGAGTCCGTATGTTGACTATAAAAATATATTTATGGTCTAAAAAAGTCGCCTCGTGCATGGTTTGAAAATTTGAGTCAAGCACTCATACAGGCCGGATTTCATAGATGCTATGGAGATAACTCTTTATTATTAAAGACACACCGAAGGGCAAGGTTATTCTAGCCATATATGTTGATGACATTATTATAACTGGCAGTGATCCCGAGGGTATCCAAAAGACAAAAGAAAGGGTATGTACTGAATTCAAGACAAATGATCTCAAACTGCTCAAATAGTTTTTGGGTATTGAAGTACTACAATCCGTACATGGAATTATATTATGTCAAAGGAAGTACGTCCTTGACCTACTACAAGAGATCGTAATACTGGGATGTAGACCAGCCGAAACTCCTATGGACTCGAATACAAAATTATGTGTAAGTACTGGAGAAGAAGTAGATGTCGGAAAATATCAAAGATTGGTGAGAAGACTTATTTATCTCTACGTAGCGAGGCCAAATATTTCATATGCAGTCAGTGTGGTAAGTTAATATATGCACAAACCACAACACAGTCATTAGCAAGCATTAAAACGGATATTACGATATCTGAAAGGAGCACCAGGAAGAGGGCTCCTCTATAAAAATCGTGGACACTTCAACATCGAAAGATTCTCAAATGCAGACTGGGCCGGATCCGCCCACACCTGGTTTCTCCCCTGCAAATGAGTTTCCTAAGCTTGTTGTGCCCATAGAAGATTCAACAATTCATGGCCATGAAGACTTGTCTTTTCAACCCCCTAAAGCATTGACTAAAACCTCACATGTGGAGTATCCAATTCCTTAGAGGTAACTTCTCCTTCTTCTCCTCGTATTTTTAGTCCTCCCTTTGATGCGCAACCAATTGCTCTTCGGAATGAGTCAAGGCCTTGTACACGACCACCTACCTCTCACCTCATATGATTTTTTTTTATCAACTCATCGGTTATCACCATCTTGTCATCACTTCCTTGCCTCCATATGTTATGGACTCCATAACATCTAGAGTTACTACTAGATGCATGAATTAACTTGTGTCAATTACAGGTTAAGTTAGTGCCAGGGTTAAATGTAATTTTCTTTAAATGTAAGGACCAATTCATGGCTTTGTTTTGTAAGTGTCAACCCTTTATACGGATGACAAAATTCTTAATGAAGGTAAGCATTAATCAAAACCTAGTTTAGTGAGATCGGATTCTCTCTCTAACGAGGTCCAAGGTTGAGCCTTCTTCGAAGGCTCGTTCTATTCCAGCAATTGGTCGTTCGAAGCATCCCAAATCTCTCTCTATGTCACAATTCAATCTAGAAGCTAGAGGTGATCGCCGGGTGACTCGATCCATGGCAAGGGAACCTAACATCATGGTATCAGACAGGACCACTGTTGGTGATTCCTCTTCCCCTAATGATATGCGTAATCTTGTGGAAGAAGTCAAAATGGACACTCAGCACTCCATCGCCTCTGTCCACACATAATTAATGGAGCTTCAGGATTCCTTTCAGCAATTCACTCTTCGAATGGAAGAGTATATGACGCGGGACACTACCATTCCCAGTAATTCAAACCGCCAACACCACCAACCCCCACCCACGCCACCACCAATGGCTCCTCTATGCCCAACACAACCTGTTCCAGGGGGAACTCATGGCAATAGCCATCCCACAGTGGCCAGGTATACCAAAATCGACTTTCCCACTTATGACGGGTCCAATGACCCTTTGATATGGTTGCACCGGTGTGACCAATTCTTTTAGAATCAAAGAACCCAGCCCGAGGATAGGGTTCCTTAGCTGCCTTCCACATGCTCGACGAAGCACAACTGTGGTATAATCAATTTAATTTTGAGCACAATGTGCACGATTGGGAAATTTTTAAAGACTACTGCATGTTGAGGTTTGGTCTACCAGCAAGCAGCAATCCTCTAGGAGATTTGGTCAATCTCAAACAAACAGGGTCTATCGAGCATTATCAGAAATTATTTCAGGAATGGCTTGCCCGATCCAATCAGTTTGTGCATCCGAGTCAATATGTCCATTTGTTTACTGCTGGCCTGGTTGAGGCACTTCATCTCGAGGTGGCATTACATGACCCCCTATCTTTAGCACATGCTATGAATTTGGCACGTACACTGGACGCCAAGCAACGAAGTATGAAAGAATCTCTAGGGCGTAGACCCCCCTGCTAGGCCGAGTGCCACCAGGTGCCCCAACAAACCACAACACCCCTCTACGCCAAGGGACACCTCCTTCTCCTACATTAGAGACTACCAAGACCACACCCCCAGCACAATATATTAGATGCCTATCCAAATCAGAAATGGACCAGAGAAGGGCTCAAGGGCTGTGTTTTAATTGTGATGAAATTACTAGATGGGGCATGTTTGCAAAAGGTTGTTTTGGTTAGAGGTGGAGGATCCAGAAGACATCACACCACCAGTGGATGAGGAAGATACTGAAGTGGAAGAACCAGTAATTTCCATACACGCCATGACCGGGTTATACAACACCAATACTATGCAAGTCCACACTGGCATCCAAAACCTCATGTTATTTGCACTGGTCGACTCGGGCAGCACCCACAATTTCCTCAACCAACCAGCAGCACAACAGTTGGGCTTGCTAATTCAGCACAATTCTGGCCTCTCGGTCTCAGTAGCTAAATGGGAATAGGTTACCAGCGTCGGTTTATGTTCAACAGTCCAGTTTGTTATTGACGGCCACCACTTTGTCACGGATTTCTTGGTCATTCCCTTGGTTGGGTTTGATTTGGTATTGGGTCTCAAGTGGCTGCAACTATGAGATTTCAGGTCCTTAACTATGAGTTTCAATTCTACCCAACAACACATCACCCTTCATGGGACTCATGCACACTCACCTTGCACACTACAGCAAATACAGGTGGTTGAGTCTAACCGATGTAACTTAAACTCTCTTCTTACCAAATTTGCGGATTTATTTATGGAGCCACAGTCACTTCCTTCTATCAGAACCTGTGACCATCGGATTCGTCTAAAAATGGGCACTGATCCCATAGTGGTGAGGCCATACCGTTACCCACATTTACAGAAAGATGAAATAGAATGGCAATACCAACAAATGCTGGAGGAAGGCATTATCCAGTCCAACAGGTCTCCATTTTCTTCTCCAGTGTTATTAGTCAAGAAAAAGGACCACACTTGGCATTTTTGTGTTGACTACAGAGAATAAATACACAAATAGTCAAGGATAAATTCCCTATACCAGTGGTGGACGAACTCTTGGATGAACTACATGGCACAAAATTCTTTACTAAACTGAATTTGCGTTTTGGGTACCATCAGATCAGAGTACACCCTATAGATGTGGAGAAGACTGCCTTCCGTACACATCATGGCCACTTCGAGTTTCTGATCATGCCATTTGGGCTCTCCAATGCCCCCTCCACTTTCCAGACACTCATGAATGAGGTATTTCGCCAACTCTTACGGAAATATGTACTCGTTTTCTTTGATGATATTTTGATCTACAACCACATCTGGGAAGACCACATACAACATTTGCGCTCTGTGTTTAACATACTGCGTGCCCATCACTTATTTCTCAAGCACTCCAAATGCTCTTTCGGTGCTCCGGAGGTCGCTTATTTGGGCCATGTCATATCCGACTCCAGCTTCCAAGCAGATAGTACTAAAATCTAGGCCATTATTGACTGGCCCGCTCCACACTCAACAACTGTGTTAAGAGGATTTTTGGGCTTATCCGAATACTATCTCAAGTTCATAAGCGATTATGGCCAAATAGCGGCTCCTCTGACGAGTTTACTCAAACGGAATGCCTTCATTTGGTCGGATGCAGTGTCCTCCTCCTTTGCTCAATTCAAGAACGGCTTAGCTACAACTCCGGTGCTCCAACTTCCACAATTTGAGGACTTCTTTATTATTGAATGTGATGCTCCTGGGGTCGGCATGGGCACGGTCTTACAGCAACAAGACCATCCCATTGCCTATTTCAACAGACAACTTGCAACATACCATCATAAATTAGCTGCATATGAGCGTGAACTTATCGGCTTAGCCAAAGCCATTCAGCATTGGAGGCCATATCTATGGGGTCACCACTTCCTCATCCACACAGACCACTACAACTTGAAGTACCTTTTGGAGCAACACATTACCACTTCACCTCAACACATTGGCTCAGTAAATTGATGGGGTTCGATTTTCGGGTGGAATATAAACCAAGCCAATTCAACGAAGGTGCGGATGCATTATCACACAGAGAGGTGTCAGTGCCCCAACTCCATGCCATCAGTCAACCCCGGCTCTTGCTGTTGGACTCTATTCGGGATGAAATTCAACAAACGCTGGAACTCCTAGCTTTTCTTAACAGCATTGAGCAGCAAACCATGAACAGCAACTGGGCCCTCTAGGACGGCCTTATCCTGTACATGCAAGGACTTTATCTTCAATCCACCTCAGTATTACTTCCCACCATTCTTTCAACATATCACAACGGTACTCATGAAGGACAGCAGACGACATATTTTCGGCTTAGTCGTGACTTCTATTGGAAAACAATGAAAAGAATGGTCGCTGATTATGTCTCCGCATGCCAGATCTGTCAACGAAATAAATCAAAAACCTTAAGCCATGCGGGCTTACTGCGGCCCCTATAGCTCCCTACTTAGGTATGGGTGGATATCTCCATGGATTTCATTGATGTTCTACTGAAATCTTCCGATAAATCTATTATTTTGGTAGTGGTGGATCGTTTCTCGAAGTATGGCCATTTCATTCCTTTGTCACATACATATACAGCTTCCCATATAGCTCAAATTTTCATGGACCATATTGTCCGACTTCATGGCCTACCGGAATCCATCACCAGTGACAGAGATGCAATATTTACTAGCACTTTCTGGAAGGAGCTTTTAAAATTACATGGCACCAAATTTCCTTTCTCTTCAGCTTACCACCCTCAGACAGATGGACAGACAGAGGTAGTCAACCGGACCCTTCAGATGTATTTGCGTACCTTTGTAGGAGATAAACCTAAAGCATGGGTCCGTTGGCTCGCTTGGGTTGAGTTTTGTTACAAGACTCCCTTCTGAGTGGTTTATGGTAGGGAACCCCCTCGAATCGTCTCTTATATTGCTGGCTCTTCTCGGGTGGCTACTCTAGACCAAGCTTTAGAGGAAAGGGACCGTATATTAGCCCAGGTCAAAGAGAACTTACAACAGGCTCAGGCACTAATGAAGAACACATACGACAAACACCATCGTGACCAATCTTATGCACCCAGAGACTTTGTGCTGTTGTGCCTTCATCAGTATCATCAGTTGTCCCTCACTGCATCCAAAAGACACAAACTTTCACCAAAATACTATGGGCCATTCCAGATTTTGGATCGCATTGGCAGCGTGACTTATCATTTTAAGTTACCCCCAGACGCCAAAATTCATGATGTCTTCCATGTTTCATTGCTGAAGTCATTCAAGGGTGACTCGCCTATGTTGTACACTTCTCTGCCACCACTACAGGATGGTCGTGTGCTGCCCATTCCAGCTCATGTCTTCCAAGCACGCCGAGTCAATGATGTATGGGAATTTTAGTCCATTGGGCTGAGACAGATCCTATGGAAGCCTCTTGGGAACTGTTAGAGGAATTTCAAGCCCTCTATCCCACCTTTGAGCTTGAGGACAAGCTCTTTCTCCAGGAGGGGAGAGATGTTATGGACTCCATAGCATCTAGAGTTACTGCTAGACGCAGGAGTTAACTTGTGTCAATTACAGGTTAAGTTAGTGGCAGGGTAAAATGTAATTTGCTTTAAATGTAGGGGCCAATTCATGGCTTTGTTTTGTAAGTGTCAACCCTTTATATGGGTGACGGAATTCTTAATGAAGGTAAGCATTAATCAAAACCTAATTTAGTGAGATCGGATTCTCTCTCTAACGAGGTCCAAGGTTGACCCTCCTTTGAAGGCTCGTTCTATTCCAGCAATTGGTCATTCGAAGCATCCTAAATCTCTCTCTACAATACAATTTAATCTGGAAGCTAGAGGTGATCGTCGGGTGACTTACAGGTTAAGTTAGTGGCAGGGTTAAACGTAATTTGCTTTAAATGTAGGGGCCAATTCATGGCTTTGTTTTGTAAGCGTCAACCCTTTATATGGATGATGGAATTCTTAATGAAGGTAAGCATTAATCAAAACCTAGTTTAGTGAGATCGGATTCTCTCTCTAATGAGGTCCAAGGTTGAGCCTCCTTCGAAGGCTCGTTCTATTCCAGCAATTGGTCGTTCGAAGCATCCCAAATCTCTCTCCATGTCACAATTCAATCTAGAAGCTAGAGGTGATCGCCGGGTGACTCGATCCATGGTAAGGGAACCTAGCACCATATCATATATATCTACTACACAATCTTACCAGGAGGCCATTCAACATCTAGGAAATGGTAGCTCTACATGAAAATCAAACTTGGACTCTTGTTCCCCTCTGATCATGGGAACAACCAGTGAGGTGTAAATGGGTCTTCACTATTAAGCACAATTTGAATGGTTCTATGCCAGCTTTAAATCTTGCTTTGTATTAAAAGGCTACACTCAGTGTTATGGTGTCGACTATGAGGAAACCTTCTCCCCCATCACTAAACTCAACTCAGTATGCCTCTTATTATCTCTTTCTACTAACTCTCGTTGGCCGGTGTTTCTGCTTGATATGAAAAATATTTTTCTCGATGGAGATATTAAGGAGGAGATTTATATGCAGCAACCACCTAGATATGCGGTTGAGGGGGGAGTTGGTATGCCATTTACAAAAATCCTTCTATGGGTTGAAGTAGTCTCCATGAGCTTGGTTTTTCAAGTTCCTTCAAGCTATGCTTCTATTCGGATTCACCAAGTGTTTTGTGGATCATTCGGTATTTATCAAGCACACTATGCAGGGTGTGGGGCTATTTGTTGTATATGTGGATGACATTATTCTAATAGAAAGTGATATCAAGAGCATTATAAAACTAAACAAAAAGATATGTTGTTCATTATCCTATCACAAAGAAAATATGGACTTGAATTACTCAAAGGCACATGAATGATGGGATGTTGCTCTGCTAACACTCCAATGGTTACAAATGTGAAATTATGTGCAGGCTTTAGGTGAAGATGTTGATGTCGGCAAATACCAAAGGTTGGTCAAAAAAATAATTTATTTTATAATGCCTAGACTAGACATCTCATTTTCAGTTAGTGTTGTCAGCTAAAAAAGTACACAAACCTCAAATCTCTCTCTAGCATGCACTAGAAAGAATCCTCGTATACTTGAAGAAGGCTCCAGGACAAGGGATTTCATATAAGTGCCATGATCATCTCAATGTTAAAATTTTTGTTTATGTAGATTGGGTCGGATCTGCTGATGAAACAAAATCCACCTCAAGGTATTATACCCTAGTCGGAGGCAACCTTGTGACATTGAAAAGTAAAAAAACAAAATGTAGTGGCAAGATCCAGTGCCAAAGCAAACTACGAGCTAAGGCACATGTGGTAAGAGAACTTCTATGGATCAAATCCCTCCTCGCATAAATGAGATTTAATAAAAATGGCCTGATGAAACTCCACTGTGATAATTAGGTTTCAATCCACATTGCTTCCAACCTAGTCTTTCATGAAATAAATAAGCATATCAAATTTGAGTGTCACTTTGTCAGAGAGAATTTGAAAGCAAGCATTATAAGTCTCAAACATGTTTCTTCTCACAACCAACTTGCGGATAAACTCACAAAATCAATTACCTTGAAAGTTGTCTCCACTATGAGCACCAAGTTGGGACCATATGATGTCTTCTCACCAGGAGCTTGAGGGGGAGTGTTAGAAGGCACCCGTGTGAAGGATGGCACAACTAGTAAAAGGAAGAACTCCTCACCCACATCTATAGGTGGCAAAGGAGGTAAATACAGTGATCATCATAAGGATGGCACAAGGGTGTAATTATGCAAGATGATGTATGTTCACTTACGTCTTTTTTCGTAAAGCTTGTAGCCCTAAGGGCATTGTAGTCATTTTAAACCTCCTCCCACAACTATAAATAAGAGCCTCAAGGCATGAGGTAGAACATCAAGCCACTCCTCTTCTCAAATTCGTCCCTAGCCTGTTCTCTCTTCTTTCAAGAGCTCTCTCTCTCTTTCTCAATCAATCGTCCCTCTCTTCCACTTCTCTTCTTCTCTCTTCTTCCTTTATTCTCTTCTTCTTCCTCCTCTCTTTTTCTACCACCTCGACCGAGACCTTCCTCCTAGGAATCGTAAATTTCACAAAGACATTGAGAAGACTAGAGTTTAAGTGTCAATGATGTATGTATGTTAAAACTCAATCACAAATGTAAGAGAGTTATCCTAACTCCTTTTTTAAAGTATAATAGTGTCCATGGAGCTTTATGACCTACATTGCATATAAACATGTTTAAGAACATCATATAGATCTTATAGAACATGTTAGAGCACATAGAATAGTTCGTTCCCATTCTTAAACGTCAATTTAGTTGAACTGGCACTAGAATGATCGATCATCCTGAAGTGTGCAGGTCAAGACAATAAATCATGATCGATCAACCTTAGTCAATTGATCGATCATTCAAAACATGACCATATCAAGCTATAACACATGATCGATCATCCCATTTTAATTGATCGATCAATATTGTCTTGGCAAGTAAAATTTACATGGAATGATCGATCAGACAAATTTTTTCTTGCTAGGGACATAAAGCATGATCGATGAGACAAAGTTTTTCCTCCTAGAGACATAAAGCTTGATCGATCATAGAAAGTTCATTGATCTATCATACTTGCATTGCACAACCATAGGGAATTTTGATTGATCGGTTATCCCCTTGTAATGATAGATCAACTTAAATTGTTTTGATCAATGGTAACTTGTTGATCGATCAATCCATCGATTAATAAGTCACATCCTGACAAAACAAATGGCTACTTTGGCTTGGGGAAGTTATAAATTCTCCACCACACCACTCATAGAGAAGTTAATGAGCATTTATTGGTAAAATCTTGAAGCCTTTATTTTTGAATCTTGTAATACTTCTAAAAGTGCTTTTTTAGCGAAAGAGTGTTACACATTTACATTCCCAATCCTCTTTCCTCCACCTATTCCTAACATTTCATTACGGACAAGCTCCCAAACACTGTACATTGTGCTGAAAAGAAGTGGAAGCTTGGATCTCTCAAAGAAGAGGTACTCTCCAAGTATTTGGGTGGATGTTTTCCTTTCTTTCATTTTTATTTGTGAAAGGTTCTTCTAGAACCTATTTAATCAAGAAAGAAAGGCCTTGCTAATACTAGAATCTAGCCAATCTCTTTGGGTGATTGATTTTTGTAAAAAGCATGTATTGAGCTACACATAGCTTAAAGAGAGTCTGAATCTTTTAAGTAATTCCAAATATTAGAGCTTTAAAAATAGTTGAATTTCCCAAGCAAGTGTTCTTGGGTGGTGAATACCAATTGAGGAACATTGATATGCAAAATTCTCATGTCTCCTATAGTGTGTGCATGTTTACTTGACGTTGAAACTGATTTGATGCCTGATTTTTTATTACTCACACTACTTAGTTTTAATTTGAAATTCTCAATTCACCCCTCTCTTGAGAGACCACCTGCGCAAACCAGATGATCGATCATTACTAAGGAATGATTGATCAATCAGAATTCCCTTTGACCGTGCAATATAAATATGATCGATCAATGAGTTTTCTATGATCAATAATGCTTTATGTCCCTACTTGGCAAGATTCTATCTAAATGATCAATCATGTGGGAAGATTGTTCATTCTATGTAAATTTTTCTTGCATGGTTAGTATTGATAAATCAATCTAAGTTCGATGATCGATCATGCTTTATAGCATGATATGGTAAAGACTGGGGATAATTTTATCTAAATGCTCTAACATGTTTTAGAAGATGCACATGAAGTTTTGAAACATGTGTGAATGCAATGAATGTCCTAAAGCTCCATGTATAACATCATACCTTAAGAAAGAGTTTGGAAGCTCTCTTACACATTGATTGAGTTTTGATATACATCAATGACTCCTAACTCTAGTCTTCACATTGTGTTCTTCTTCAGTGGTGATTCTTTCAAGAGTTGACTTTCCATGATGCTTGAGGTCTTGAATAGGTTTGATCATTTTGAGGTTTTAGACCTCGAGATGCATGTCTCTTAAAGGTAAAGTGTTTGAAATACTTATTTTGCAAATTTTTAGCTCTATAAGTTTTGTTGTTATTAAAAGCAATAAGAGATTCAATTTATGGTCAACAGAATGTTTTTCCTTGTCATGGATCCACCAACAGGAGGCGTCATGCCACAATAAATCAACAAATCCAGCATCTGATCCATCTGATTTTGAGGCCTACTCATAGTTGTCTACCACTCTGCTAGTTGTTATGTCTGCTCTTTTAACTTTTGTGTCTACTCGACCAACTATTGTTAATGTCGTGTGACTACCTCCCTTGTTTGTGCACACTCCTTATTAGTTTTCTCAAAGTTAGTTATCTAAGCTACACTGGTAGTACCTAAACTTCAAGCAGCATTGGTGGTACCTAAACTTCAAATATTTAAGAGGGTGCACCGAAACCCTTCCCCTTCTCATAGAAAACCTGAACATGCACCACTTGATCGTATATGGCATTATTATTTGGCTATAGAACTATAGCCAAGGCCTCCAGGACTAAGTTGTCCATTTGTTCTTGTTAAAGTTGAACATAGTAATTAATAACTTGTCTAAATTTCATTTAAAAAAACATGAAAATATGCAATACTATCATGGGAAACTCTATTCTCCTCAGTTTCCCATCCACTTCCTTTTCTAGAGTGTGTTATTGTAGAAATTGACTTTGTTGACCTCACCCTATAAATGTAACATAAAATGAAGTTAGATCCTTAAACTCTTTAAGGAAAAAACTAAAATTTCCAATAACATTATATGCACCAACACATGGAGCCTAGAAGAATGACTTCAACCCACATGTATGCCAAAAAATATTTAGCATTTTTAGTGTTGATCTTTGATCGTCTCTATATATAGAAAAAACAAAATAATACAAGTCATAGGCATGTACATAAAAATATCAGTAATATTATTATAAATAAATAAATATATAAAATATTGAATACTAAACATCATTAAATACATTTTGACACATCCAATCTCATTCAACAAAGTAACACCCAGGATATGGATGCTGGACTGACTCCTCCTCATCTTCAAATTGTTCAAGCCACTTGTGTTGATCCAAATGGTAATCCCTAAAGACATGCTCCATGTTGATCTATAGGCACATCTAACAAACTCGTCAACATAACAATCAACTATAAACTTCTCCTATATAAATTTGATAAAAAAAAACACAAAGCTAACATAAAAAAATACATATTAATCAAAATAAAATTAATTATTAAGCCAACATAAAGAACTTAACAACCTAAATCATGTCAAACACGCTGCAAAAATCCTCTTCCTTGTAGGACTTGAATTCCATCACCCTCTTCGGTGCATGGCTCCTAAAAATTGCACCAATGAAGCTGGTGAACTTCTTACTATGTACATCTATAGGGAGTATATATGTCAGTGGAATTCTAATGGCCTTCCCAATGACCAAACCCTATAAGGGCCACAACGTCATTTCTGCAAGGGTTGTGACGTAGAAGGTCGGGATGTGGAAGGCATTAATGAAGAAGTACCTATAAAATCAAACAATACCAATAATTTATACAAAAAAGATGAAGAAAACTATTATAAGTAACTTTTTAGTCTATATTACAATGATGACCATTACCCAAGGGCCACACACTATCGAGGCTCCCAGCACTATCATGGCTCAGACTGATAGATACCTCGTCTTGTGAAAAGTGGGGAGCTCTAGCTCGGACAGATGTGACTTAGGTTGTTGTCAGTGGGGCTGTTCTAGAGACTACTCTGGTGATTGAGATTGTAAATATGGCCATCTAAGTAGCATGTTGATGAATCATGCAATTCATTAATGTAATTAGACTGAGCATTAAATAAAATAGAATAAAAGTGTTCTTAAAATATTTATTACTAATTTTTATGATGTTGCATTTAAATCTAACATGTGTCATCCCTGAATTGATCATCATAATGCCCTCTTTCTTTTTCTCCATCTCCGTCTTCCTCTTGTTCAACTTTACCTTCTTCTTCATCTTCTTCTTGTTCCCCAACATCTTCTTCTTCTGCTTGTTCTAACTCATCTCCTTCTTCTGTTTTGTCATCTTCCTACCCTAAATCATCTTTCTCGACAATAAAATTACGGTTTGGTCATTTTACTTGCATCCGAGCAGTTACTCACTGAACTAGCAATGTTGTAGGCTAGTGGAAGATCGGTCTTGACCAATTCCACTTCTTCATTATCTTCTTGGACATTGTGAATCCATCTAGAGGACAAGTCCTATTGGTAAGCTTTCGTCAATGGTGGTATTTTGATGCTCTACAACATCATAGACATTTAAATTACCACCCTTAATACTTCGCATCAAGGACCATGATACATTTGTACTCCTATGTCCCATAATTCCTTCAACTCATTCACTAATGGCAACAAATGAACATCAATATCATTTCTCAGTGATTTAGGACCTAGAAAGAGTACGCTCATGATGAAGTAATGGTCTTTCATACAATTATGTTGAATTTATGGAAAACATAAATACTTCATTGACTTTATGTAATTGGAGTACATGAACCCCTATTTATAATAGAGGAAAGTAGTAGAGTCCAATTACAATTAAATTACCCTTGTCCCAATTACACCCAAACTCTAACACTTAAAGATAACTCCCAACATAAATTAATAACTCAATATAAAGAGAAGAGTAATATACCTAAAACACCTTTAAGCTGAAACTCTTCTATGAGACCTACTTCTATAATAATTTTGGCTCTATAAGACTTCTTATTATGTAAGACTCATCATGCCACCTCACATGATCATGGTGGGTCCATATCTTATGGACATGGGCCCATTCCCAACACTCCCCCTCAAGTTGGGGGTGAAAGAACATCATGAACTCTCCGTTTGCAGAAAATAGTGTATAGGATTTTCTCGTATAAAATGGTAGTCTTCCATATCTTGCAACACTCCCCCTCACGTTGGTGGTCTCTTCCATGATGCCCAACTGGCATAAGATAATTGAGAGTAAAATCACTCCAAGTCGTATGACATCGCTCTATGTTCTAGTCATAACCCATGTTGGATGTGGGACACACTCCTATCTTATGTAGGTAGTGGGTCTATACGTAGTGGTCAGAAGTATATAAAAGTTTTTCATCACCGTGTCCCTCCACAGGACACCAACTCTTAAGTGGTTGGAGTAATAAATGCCAATTAAGGGGGGTAATGGGTAATTACCCGAAATATAATATTTTGGGGCCGCCTTGGCTTTCGTCATTCATCATAATAGCCAATGCAGATAAAAATCGGCACCTGAGAGGTCCTTCTTCAATAATAATGTCTCATCCAAAGAGACACAATAACTATAGGTGAAATGGGTCAATGCCCTAATAACATGTAACGAATTTGCAGTAGTATAGCAGTAGATAATGGTAAATAATGAAAGTCCTTAAGAGTAATAAGGACACATAAAATAGTCCACAACGAGTCTATCAGTAAATAAGGAAGTTGCACAAAATAGTATGTTAGAACAGAGTAATAATCCAAGATTATAATTTTTCCGAAGATAAAGAACCGAGTTGAACCGAGTCAAATAGTAGACTAATATATCTGAGTCGTAGAAGAAATATGTATAGAACTCGGATCCCGAACACGTATAACTGAGGAAGAAAATAAGTGGGCCGAGTCAGGTTGACCCGGATCCGAGTTGACTTGGACCGGGTTGAGCCAAATTAACTCGGTAGAACAAAGGCTGAGCTCGGGTTAGTAGCATCACTGGGTTAACTGGGCCCTTTCCGGGTTGCAGTCAGGCTCTCGACCCGGCGCTCGATTAAATCAAGTTTCCTAACTTAGGAAACTTGATATTCAGTTGTCTTGTCTTCCTTCTGCGGTGCCGAATAGAGACGAATGGCAGAAAAAACTTGACATAACAGTATCTCGAAAGAGTTGTCTTCTCCAACAACAGCAAATGGAACAATTGGCTGATTCATCAATGATGCTTATTCTTCCGAGCAACAACAGTTATTCGAGATTAATCAACAACCAAGGATAGCGACGAATAGTACAGATAGCGGAACTCTCTTTCTGCGGTGGAAAAAAATAAACCAGTGAAGGAGACAACCAGAGGAATTTATGAAACCAGCAGCTTGTGATCAACAACTTCTGGAAATAGAAGATCCAGCAGATTAACTCGGCAGAACCAGATATAGTTGGTACTTCGTCCTCCAGAAAATGGCAACTTTCCACACTGGTGAATGCCGAGCATTATAGGAAACTTTTTGAAAATAGATTATATGACAGGAAAAATCTTTCTTGAATGATCACAGAGACAGAAACATTTGTTCTAGAAATTTGCTAGTGCCGAAATTGTCTATACCGGACTAGAGATTTTCATTATGAGAATTTATCTGAGTTTTTCGAAATCAGGCTCACTGTAGAGATAGTGCTGCGGACTTTGTCTACTAGCCTCTATTGATCAAGAAGCAGTCTTAATACTCGTTTCGTTTCGACTATGGAGTATGGAGCAAACATCGGCTGGAAAACAACTTCAAAATATACATAGAGGTCTGAGGGAAGAGTTTGTGATTTTGATGGGTAAGAAGAAATGTAAATAAAACAACGGGTATAGGGACTGAAAAGAGAAAAAAAATAGATACTAACCTAAACTGCTACAAATCATAGATCAGAAAAGGATCACATTATCTCTATTGGTTGACAGGGTCAACTCACAGAACCTACTATGATACCATATTGAATTTATGGAAAAGATAAATACTTCATTGACTTGATGTAATCAGAGTACATGAACCCCTATTTATAATAGAGGAAAGTAGTAGAGTCTAATTACAATTAAACTACCCTTGTCCCAATTACATCCAAACTCTAACACTTAAAGATAAGTCCTAGTATAATTAAATAACTCCATATAAATAAAAGACTAACATAACTAAAACACATTTAAGTTGAAACTCTTCGATGAGACCTACTTTCATAATAATTTTGGTTCAGTAAGACTTCTTATTGTGTAGCACTCATCATGCCACCTCACGTTATCATGGTGGATCCCACCAGCTCGTGTGATCCTGGTGGATCCATATCTTATGGGTGGGCCCATTTTCCAACACATTTAGATATGTGGGTCTTCCTTGGTTGTGTGGGTTTGGGCCCATCTTCCAACAAATTCGATGGAGGCAAGTTATATGGCATCAAAACCACCGAACAAATATTGCACATCGTGCTCATGTTGCCAAACAAATTAAAACCATCATTGGTGAGTCATCTAATTCCCATCATGCTTCTGAGTTTATCAGATGTCTCAACATCTCATTTTAATTGACATGCATCTCAACATGCCACCTAATGTTTGTCGCTATTTCTTAGATGTGAACAAGCTATGAAGGCATGACGTCAATGGGAAATGATGCAAGACCTTGTGAGATACCGGTTTCCACTTAGGTTGTGATTATATACACCTTGACTGACCACATTTTTTACACTTCTTTATGTTCACATATTCTTTTCAATAAAGCACACAATCATACTTACACACATGTATCTTGTCATAATGAAACTCTAGGTCACGCAGGAAAGTTTGACCTTGCAATAATTTGGAGGAAGTGTCTCACCCAGGGGCACCATTTATTTAAGCAATGAAACTATCTCTTCCATTAGTTTGTCTCTTATATTGCTTATCTTCTTAATATGGAACTACCTAATTAGAAATGTCAACTTAGAAAAACTTTGACAATCAGGATACAAATCTTTGTTTGCATCCATGAATTTTTTTTTGAACTTATCAATGACATTGGTCCCTTCTCATAAGTGTTGGCCTACTGTTCTACATGTAGTTAATGCATGAGTGTATCAACTCCCTCATTCATGATACAAGTTGCTAGTCAAACTATGTCTCAATAACTTGCCCTTCATGCAATCGATCCACCATATATCATAACTTTTTCATGCAATATCTATTTTAGTGAATTTTACAACGTAAACATCATTATCTATAACAAACTTATAATTACATTAGTGAATTGCAAATTCAATCAACACACATCCAAATCCAACTTCTTATTCACTTGAATTGATGGATCAACCTCACCCATTTAGAACTCTCAAGACACTCTCAATCTTCTTCTACTCGACTATTCGCCTCTTCTAATAACGTCCTCCAAAGTCCAAGGGCTTGCTTGCTCTAATGTCAAATGTCAACGAGGACGCTTTAAAATGAATTGTGACGATAAAGTCAATTTCATTGCTAAAAGATACGATTAATGAAAGTGTGTGATTTAATTTGTTGCAAAAAAGTTTTAGAAAAGACATGTCCACAATAACTCTTTAGAACGAGTTGTTTCACCAAAAGAATTATTAAAGACAATTTTTTTTATTTTTGATGATAAATCATTTTTATGGCAATAGTCTAGCTACTTTCTTTGTATGATTAATGATGTCTCATTTTTTATGATAAATCATTCTTGTCTGAAAAGACTCTAACTGTAACCACTGGGATTCAACAGATGAGACGTGCAGCGTTCTAAGCTAAATTTGATCTTGCTGTAGGTGTTGATAGAATCTCTAACATTTAAAAGGGCTTAAAAGAGGATGTTATTGGAATCTTTCTAGACCGTCAACCTCATAAACTATAAGAGTTAAAAGAGGAGCGGAGGCATCTGATGCGACTTCTGATTAATATCTCGTCCTTCGAAGATGGTTGGGAAGATGGGAAGCACTTTTGAGTAGGACAAGGGTTTTAGCCCAAGTCCCTTCCCAAATCACCTAACGCGCTATGTGAAAACGGTTGCTATCGGTAGCTAGGGTTTCAAAGATGAGAGGAAACCAACTCTAATGACACTCTCAATCTTCAACTCGGCTATTCGCCTCTTCTAATAACGTCCTCCAAATTCCAAGGGTTTGCTTGCTCTAATGTCAATTGTTAACGATGACGCTTTAAAACGAATTGTGGGGATAAAGTCATTTCCATTGCTAAAAGATAGGCTTAATGAAAAAAATTCTTCGCCCGTCAACAGTTTTGCCGGAGCTATTGTGAAAAATCAACCTCCAAGTCTCAGTACGATTTTGTTTTGACCCAACTACACATATTTTTAAGCTCAAAAGATGATGTTATTGGAATCTATCATGAGCGTCACTCCTCAGAAACTGTAAGAAATAAAAGAGGACCGGAGACACCTGATGCGACTTCTAATTAATATCTCGTCCTTTGGAGTTGGTTGGGGAAGATGGGAAATCAGGTTTTTATGTTACTAAAATATGAAATCTTATTTGATCTCAACTAGTCCAATCGAACGACTTTTGAGTTGGATCATGTTTATCAACTGACGCCGGCGGCGGTTCGGAAGACCCGACTGTGCGACGAGTCTGGTCTTCCTTCTGCTGAAAGCCTGAAACCATTTTTGGTCAAATTACAAAAGATAAGAATTTCAAAAATAAGATGAGAAAATTATTATTGTCATCATCTATTTTTGTCCAAAATTTATGGGTTATTCAGTTACAAGGAATCCTTTACTGTTATGGCCTACTTTAAGTGCTAAGTCTAGTGTAATGTAAGGAAATAAGAAATGATAAAGAACCATGTACCTTGTGTAGCGTATAGCCGAAAAGAAATAGTCAACAGTACATGCAGAGAATGCTTTGCAATTGATGGAATCAAATACGCAGCCACAATCAACAATTCTGTAGCGCCTCTGCGGTCTTTCTATGAAATTTTGGGATTGGAGAATAATATTTGACATGATTTTTATTTATAAGGAGATAGGTATTTAGAGAATTACAACACTGACGGTAGAGATTATAACTCTTCTGAGTTTGAGTTTATTTGGTACTTGTATTTCAATCTTTATCGTTATTTCTATCATGCCCCCGCAAGATGGAGCTCCGAGAGGAAAGTCCAATCTTTGTCTTCAAGAAGAGGAAGCATATTCGCGAAAGCAAAAGGACAGAAAGAGCAATGGCACTGGTATCAGTTGGGGTGGATAGAGTCGGAGATAATGCATCGTCCAATGAAGAGATGTGGAAGAGTAGTGGCACTGGTAGGGGTTGGGGCAGACGGAATCGCATTGTCCGGTGAAGAGATGGAAAAACAACGACACTGGTAACGGCTAGGGCAAACGGAATCGCATCCTTCGGAGAAGATATGTGGAAGAGCAACGACACTGGTAGCTGCTTGGACGGACGGAATCACATCATCTGGAGGAAGAGAATTGACATTGGTAGGGGCTATAGCATACGGAATCGCATCATCCGGTGAAAAGATGTGGAAGAGCAGCAACACTGGTAATGGTTGGAGTGGATGAAATCTCATCATTTGGAGGAAGAGTAGCGGCACTGGCAGCGGTTGGGGTGGATTGAATCACATTGTCCAGTGAAGAGATGTCAAAGAGCAGCGATACTAGTAGTAGCTGGGGCGGATGGAATCACATCATCTGAAGAAGAGATGTGAAAATACAACGGCACTAGTAGCGGCTGGGGCGGATGGAATCGCATTGTCCAAAGGAAGAATAGTAGCAGATGGAATCACATCATCTAGAGAAGAGATGTGGAGAAGTAGTGACACTTGTAGCAACTAGGACGGACGGAATTGCATCATCTAGTGGAAAGATAGAAGATCAGTAGTACTAGTAGTGGCTAGGGTAGACGAAATCGCATCATTAGGAGAAGAAATGTGGAAAAGAAGCGGCACTAGTAAAAGTTGGGGCGAATATCTGGAGAAGAGGTTTTGCAGTGAGTTTATTTTATTTCTCGCATGTGTGCGAGACAGGAGCCTCGAGGGGTGGATGTCATTCTACCGATAAGACGCGGGGGAGCCTAGTGCAACGCCGGTGAGGGTGTTTGCTGGCATAGTGGACGGCGGCAGTGGTGAAGCTCGACAGGCGACTACGACAAATTGGAGAGGATAACTGGGAGGGATTGAGAGAGACATCGACAAGCGTGTTCGGTGTCGTCAAGACACAACAATGATGGCCATTGGGATTCCGATTAGACGACGGGAACACTTCCACTTAGACGATGGTCGGGAAGGCTAGAGGATGGAGGAAAGTCATGTGTGGCACATAGAGTAGAATGTCAGGGAAGTGTTGTGGACTCAATAGCACACCGAGTCACACAACGAAGGAGGCAACAACAACTCACTCAATAGGATTTATTTCCTATATTACTTTGAGTAAGATTTATTTCTTATTTTGTTTTAAGTAGGAGTTATTTCTAATTACTTTTATATGTAGGGGCATTATGGGGAATTATTGTAACCCTAACCCTAAAACTCCATGGCGTGATCTATTTAAAGGAAAGAATGAATGAAAGAGGTAAGCTTTGAGATTTTAGAATAACCTAGTGTAAACAGGCTGAGATCACCTCTTGATCTCGAGTTTAGGGTTTAGTCCAAAAATCCAACCTATCCTTCACCCTCCATCCTCATCCAAATTCGTCCATCTTCATCCTTCATCATCCATAATAGAAAGAGGAGCTTCCTACCCCTTTTACGAGCCCAAATAGAGGGTCTTCCCTACTTCTCAGCGTCAACAATCAGCAAGGGTTCTAACCCTCTTGACGAGCAGAAAAAGAAAGGATTTTCTGGTTCTTTCACGTGAAGATCTGGTGCATCCCTTCCTAGCTTGGAAGCATCACTGAAACCTAGCATAAACATCTACCAAGGTGAGCCAAGGGCTACACATAAGCTAGGACTTCAATCCTAGCACGAGCAACAACCAAATCAGGGTTGAAACCCTGATTTACGTGAGCAAGAAAAGATACTTCTTCCATTATCTCTCCACCTGAATTATTTCCATTCTAATTATAACTTTAGCACTAGAGAGGGTTCATAAAATGGGAGATTGATCACGGGAGGAAGATTAGCCAAAGAAGGGATCTTTAACCCTCCTTACCGAGTCCAGCAACTCAGTACCAGTTTTGGATTCACAAATCCCACGTCGTGTTACTCGATCCATGGCCCGGGACCGTAACGACGTGGTATCAGAGCAGGGTAACATGGGGGATACTCTCAGCAATGAAGAAATCCAAATCAGGATACAAAAGATCGAAGATAGCCTTGAAATAGCACAACCAGTGTTAGGGAAGGTTTGTGGTTTGGAAGAAGAGATGAGCCGAGTCATCAGTATGCTAATGGAGTTGAGGGCAGAGAGACATCAGAGTCCAAAGGTGAGAGAGGTTGCTCAACGATATCATAGAAGAGGGGATCAATGGCCTGAGTGCACTGTTGTCCAAGGATCCCAGCATGGAGGCACAGTTCCAAGGTACACCAAGTTAGAGTTTCCCTCTTTCAGTGGTCCAGTTGATCCCTTAATTTGGTTGCATAGATGTGAAAAAAAAAAAATTTGAACCAAGGGACTACTGAATGGGATAATGTGCAACTAGCCTCGTTCCATATGACTGATGAAGCCATGTTATGGGTTACTCAAGTAGAGAAAGAGAGACCAGGGATGACTTGGGGAGAATTTAAAAATTTATGCACAGTTAGATTTGGCCCTCTCGCCAACAGCAACCCCCTGGGGGAGTTAGTCCTATTGCGACAAATTGGTTTGGTGGAACAATATCAAAAATTGTTCTAGAAAAAGTTGGCTCATGCTGGTGAGAGGGTATTGGTTGACTAACAGGTCTTCCTATTCACAGCGGGTCTCAATGAGTATCTACGGCTAGAGGTAGAACTCCTTATGCCTACAGATTTAGCTCATGCAATGAATATGGCCCGAGCAATGGAACAACGACAACAGTTGCAGCAACGTAAGCTGGGTTGGTTGGGTGAGAGGAACACTTCCTCCACGTAGCAAGGGCGCCGCTATACTTCATCTCAGGGAGCATCTCCAGTAGCCCCATCCAAACACACTCCGACTACGACTCGGGTAGCCGATCCCTGCCCTGGTAATGCCCTACCGAACTTTATACAAAAATTAACGAGTGCGGAAATGGTAGAAAGGCGGTCCAAAAATTTATGTTATAACTGCGAGAGAAAGAGAGCGTAAAAAAAGTTATGGAGAGAGAGAGAGAAAGAGAGATAAAGAAAAGGAATGATCATCGTTTTCCATCATAGTTGTATCAGAGCAAGCTTGAATGATGCTTCCACTGCCAAGCTTCCATCGAAATGACACTTTCGGTGGCAGCTTTTCTGGCAAAAGTTTCTAGAAACAGAGAAGACGACGGTTCTCTGGTTTTTCAACAGAAAGAAGAAGATGACCGGTCTTATTTTTCGGGTTTCTTCAACCCAATTTCTGAATTTGACCCAGTTCAAGAATCTCTTCTTTTTTGGATTCATTAAAATGACCGGTTCCTGCATTGTTAACTCGTCTGGTTCTTATTCGACCCGGTTCCAACTCGGCCAGGTTGGCTCAACTCGGTGAGTTGACTCAACAACGTTCTGGTGGCTTGTGTGACTCGTCCGACGTCCAATCAGGGTGATTTTGGTGGCGTTGGATTCCTCTCATCAAGAGATTCAATTTTATAAGGCATAAACTTTAAAACAAATTTCCAACATTTTTTTTATTAAAAAATATGGCAAATAGTGTGGCATCCTTCCAAGTTCCGACTCTCAACAACAATAATTATGACAACTAGAGTATCAAGATGAAAGTTCTTCTTGGAGTACACGATGTTTGGGATATCGTTGAAAAAGGCTTTAGTGACCAGAAAGAGAAGATGCTCTTACATAAGAGCAAAAGACAACTTTAAAGGATTCAAGAAAGAGAAACAAGAAAGCTCCCTACCTCATCTATCAAACATTAGATCATGATGGTTTTGAAAATATTTTGAGTGCAACCCCGCTAGAGAACCGAGGGAGAAGTTGCAAACCTCTTACCAAGGGGTTGAGAATGTGAAGAGGTCCGTCTCCAAACATTTAGAGGTGAATTTGAATCCTTACATATGAAAGCATCTAAGTCTATTTCAGATTATTTCTCAAGAATAGCAGTTGTTTCTAATCAATTGAAAACAAATGGTGAAAAACTAGAAGATGTGAGAATAATAGAGAAGATACTCCGTTTGTTGGATCCCAAACTTGAGCACATCATCGTGACGATTGTAGAAACTAAAGACTTAGAAGAAATGACGATTGAGTAACTCCAAGGATCGTTACAAGCCTAAGAAGAAAAACACAAAAAGAAGTAAGATATCCTTGAACAACTTCTCAAGACACAAATAAAAAAAAAAAGGAAGAAGAACAAGGCTATGCAAGAAACCAACGTGGTCGAGGAAGAGGTCGAGGTTGTGGACGAGGAAGAGGTTGCGGTCATGGACGAGGTTGGAATTACAACAATAAAAATTCCAACAACAGTTACGAAAAAGGGGAAAGCTCAACAAAAGCATGAAGAAGGAGAAATCGTACACCCAATATTCTTCAAAAGTTTGGTGGGAAGGCTACGCTACCTAACTTATACAAGGCTTGATATTCTCTATGCAATCGGATTGGTCAGCCACTACATAGAATCTTCAATAACAACCCATTTCAAAGCCACAAAGAGAATTCTTCGCTATCTTAAAGGTACTATTGACTTAGGCTTGTTCTATTCAATTTCTAATAATTACAAGCTTATTGGATATAGTGATAGCAATTGGGGTGGAGACATAAATAATCGAAGTACTACTGGATTCGTATTTTTCATGGGAGATACTGCCTTCACGTGGATGTCATAGAAACAATAGATTGTCACATTATCCACTTGTGAAGCATAATATGTTGCGGCTATCTCATGTGTTTATCAGGCAATTTGGCTCAGAAATCTATTGAAAGAGATAGTATTGACACAAGAAGAGCCTACCAGAATCTATATCGACAACAAGTCAGTCATTGTCTTAGCAAATAATCCAATATTCCATGATTGAAGCAAGCACATTGATATTTTCTGCCACTATATAAGGGAGTGCGTTGCAAGAAAGGATGTGCAAGTTGAATATGTGAAGTCACAAGATCAAATCGCCGATATTTTTACTAAACCATTGACATACGAAGACTTCACAAGATTAAGGAACCTACTTGGAGTCGCAAGATCAAGTTTAAGGGGGGGGGGGGGGGGGGGGGGGGAGAGGGGTGGGACACGTGATCCATAATCCAAGCGCAACTCAAGGAAGCTTCGTGATTAAGAGTTGAGCTGGCAACTTAAGTCGGTAAGTTCTTTGTGCTGGCAAGAAGCTTGGAGAAGAAGCAAGATAAACAAATTTGCCATTTAGTAGAGATTTCTGTGGTGATTATTCACCCTCTACATCTATAAAATACCTATGTAACTATGCAAAAAGAAAGAAAAAACAGTGTTATCAGAAACTGTTCTTCTTCCTTCTTCCTGCCTATGCATAAAAAAATTACAGAGAGAGAGAAAGATAGATAAAAAGGATTGATCGTCATTTTCCATCAGTTGTCTCTACTACGGGAAAGGAAACGAAGTTGTCTCTGCTTCCGAGTGATGAAACCACCAATTGGAAGATAAGACTCCAGCAATACTTCCAGAAATTAAAAGCATTAATGAGCAAGTGTTGTAATAACAACATGCACGAGATACCACAAGGGCCAATTATACTAGCATTACAACCAACGAGCAATTCCAGTTTTTTGGAATGAGATTATGGTTGACTCATTGGAAGGAACAGTTAATGATACCAACGTTCTAGAAATAAATCATGCCCACAAAAACAAAGTTGTCTCTGCTGTTGGAAAGACTTCTGAGATACCAAAAACAATCCAACAAGTAATTATGCCAGAAATAAGTAGAGACAGAGCTGGACTTGCTGAATTACAGTTGACTTGGAGATCAAAGATGAAAGCAAGATACTTCCAACGGTCAGAGAGCTATCTTCTAGCTGCATCAACGACGAATGACTCGCCTGTGAAGGCGATTGTTGTGAAGACAAGGGCCACGAAGAAGAGCAGTTGCTTCTAAGTTTTTTAGTAATCCAGTAATCTGCGTTGGTAGTGGCGTCTCTTCTCGTCGACAAAACGTATTATGTGAGATCATTATTTCTGCATTGAAAGTAGATTACAACCATTGGTATCTCTTGCTAATACTCATCATCGTATTTTTTATGGAATTTACTCTGCTCGGCCTAATGGTATTTTCCGGTGATCATGCACTCTGTTACAACTAATCTCTCTCTGGTATTTCTCTCGAAATCGTATTGCTCTGGTATTGCTCTCTCTGGTCTCATCCAAATCCTGGTGGACTTTAATCATCAAAAAATTTTAAAAAGCCATTTTCACGTGTATCCAAACAAGAAAAATTATATTCTTCTTCCATTTTCTCTCTCATTTTCCATGGGCATCAAAACATGAGAAAAGAAACTTCTTTTCTTTTCTTTTCTCTTTCTATTTTGCTTCTCTTTCTTTTCTTTTCTCTCTACTTTTTGTGTTCCACAGCCTAAAATAAACACAATTTCCTCTCCTATTCACCCCCTTTTTGATCTTGCTGGGGTGTTGATAGAATCTCTAACGTTTAAAGGAAAAGATACAAGAAAAATATTCTTGGTACCTTCTTCATCCACCTTGCCCGTCAAAAGTTTTGCCAGAGCTTTTGTGAAGCATCGTCTCAGTATGTTTTTTTAACGCAATTTGGCATATTTTTAAGCTCAAAAGAGGGTGTTATTGGAATCTTTCATGAGCGTCACTCCACAGAGACTGTAAGAGATGAAAGAGGACCGGAGGCATCTGATGCGACTTCTTATTAATATCTCGTCCTTTGGAGTTGGTTGGGGAAGATGGGAAATCAGGGTTTTTATGTTTACTAAAATATGAAATCTTATTTGATCTCAACTAGTCTAGTCGAAGCACTTTTGAATTGGATCTTGTTCATCAACTGACGCCGGCGGCGGCTCGGAAGACCCGACTGTGTGACCACTCTGGTCTTCTTCTGCTGAAACCATTTTTTGGTCAAAATACAAAAGAAAAGAATTTCAGAAAACAAGATGAGAAAATTGTTATTGTCTTCATCTGTTGTTGTCCAAATTTTATCGGTTATTCAATTACAAGGAATCCTCAACTGTAATGGCCTACTTTAAGTGCTAAATCTAGTGAAATGGCAGAGAAAGCTTTGCAACTGAAGGAAGCAAATACTCGGGCACAATCAATAATTCTTCAGCGTCTGTGCGGTCTCTTTCCTCTTCCTTTCCTCGCAACATCTAATAAAATTGAGTACAGACTAGTTGATCGGATTCAATAAGCCCCACCTTCCCCAATGCATCTGAACTCCCTCTTCAAGAAAAAACGTAGGGACCCCAAATCACAAGGAGAGTAAGCACATTTGCAAGCACAGTCTGTAAGCAAATAAATAATGGAGTGCCCGTGTTTACCATTAAGCTGTTGCCTCAAATCAGGGAGATGAGAGACATTAGAAGAAGGGCAAAGCTTGGTAAAATTTTAACATTTAAAGCACCGACCTGAGAGTGTCTGACATGGAATACGGTGCATTAAGAAGACACTAAGTTAATGCACTGGGGCTCCACTGAGGCTCCAGATGGCAACGCGACTGCTGGTCGCTTGATACAGAAGCATAATAAAGAGGGAGGGACATCCACATTGAACAGGAAGGTGATCATAAATATAGAGGAAAAGCATCTTAAGCTTTGAATGTAATTTGATGTGAATCGTTTCTGACAATCTACCGCGCGTTCATCACTAATCGACTCATAACTGATTGGCTATCTTTATCTTTTCTGGGTGGGTAATGAGAATCTTTGCTAAACATTTACCACTCTCAATAATAATAATAATTAATAATAATGGGTAACAATTAGAAATACAGAAGGACTCAGCACAATCACTACCTCGAACCTTCAGGTTCTTAAAAAAAAAAGAAAAAAAAAAAAACCTCTGAGAGAGATTTGAACATCAATTCTTTTCCATTCTTTATCTCTTTTTTCTTTAATAGAATACGTCGTCAGAGAGTTGCAGCAGCGGATCTCAGCCGCTGGATTCCTTCCAAATCTCCTCCAGTTCTCTGGCAAATGCTTTCTGCCTTCCAACGACGATGGTGATATGATCCTTGTCGTTCACCACCTTGACGTTGGCTCTGGGAATCCTCGACTGAACCGCGTAACTGCAATCGACGGGGAGGAGTTCGTCGTCACGGCCATGAAATACCGTCACCTGACATTTGAGCTGCTCTCTCACGGCGTCCAAATAGGCGTCGATCTTGTTGGCGGCCCCGCATATGATGTTGTGCAAGGTATGCCAGGCAGCGTAGTGTGTATGACAGAAGAACCCCTCCAACAAGAAAGTTCGGATCCTGTTCGAACAATTTCGAGTGAGAAAAAATAATAATAATTGTCGTGATAGAGAAGTGCACAGAAACAATTATAATATATGGGCCTTTTCCTTTGGTGTGGATTAAGTTCGGATAATTGGAGACTTCAAAATGCCCTTGGGTCGATCTTATAAACTAATGGAAGTTCAGCTCTATTCCTTTTCAATTATGTGACAGCTTAGAGCGATTTAAAAATGGACTTTCATGGTGGAACTTTATTGCAATTTAGTGCAGGTTAATCCAATATAAATGAAGCTTAATTTTCTCAGTCATTTAGTGTACTATTATTCCAGTGCATATGTGATCCAAGGGAAGTAGGGATGAATTTTCATCCTTGAATAAAAAACAAGGTCTTTCTCATTCCCGTCAAAATGGGAAAACGGAAAAAATATTAAACTTAAAAAAGTATCAAGCAATTAGGATTTGAGAATCAAACAAGAATTGAAGTCTTTTTCTATATTTAATCGGTTGTTTTGAATGTTGGTTACCTGTTTCTGGTGATCTGCTTGACGATGGATTCCAACAGCCGGTGGTGTTTGCAGATGACGAAACAAACAAGGCGGCTGATGTGCTCATACCAGCAGGCGATGGACGCCCCAAACGCGATCAGCGGCCACACACGACGCGGCGCCACCTGCCGGAGCACGTACTGGGTCCCGTTCTCCTCTCCCTTTGCTACTGGGAAATATGGCTGCGCGTTCGGTTTTGCACGTGAGTCCAGTTTAACACAAGGGATAAAAAGTAAGACGAGGAAGAAGAGAAGCGGGAAGCTTACAGGAGCGAGCAGGGTGAGAGACTTGACGGCACCGGGGTATTTGACGGCGAGGGCGAGGGCCAAAATGCTGCCGAGAGAGTGGGCGACGATGTGAAATGACTTCAACTTGTAAGGTTCGAGCACCGAGCGTTCGATCATGTCGATGTGCTCTCGGAGAGTGTAGAGGGAATCCGTCGGTTTTGGACTTCGCCCGAAACCCAACAGATCTATGGCGAACAATCTATATCGGGATTTTGTTCCCTCTGAAAAGTTGGGGAAAAGCGTTTCAGTCCAAAACGCCGATGACGATATGAAGCCATGGATGAACAAGACGTTCTCCTCCGCTTTATCTGCCGGAGTTTTGAAAAAAAAAAAAAAAAACACCACTAAATGATTTAAAGCGAAAATGGGAAGAAAAAGTGAAGCACAGTAAACCCAAAAAAGAAGTGAATATATACAGACCTTTGGCACCTTCGGCTCGGACGTACAGCGTTTCCTTGCCGGAGGAGCTCCAAGAAGTGCAGGTCTTACAGTCGCAATCGGACCATCTCGGAACAGGATGCGACTGCTGGCCTCCGATCTTCCCCTGCAGCATCTCTACAATGGTGGAGTTGATGGTAACCGTCGATCTCACGCCACAGTTCTTCACCTTCTCCACTGAACGAATGGCTGCTCCCTCCAGTTTCAGCCGCCTCAGTTCCTTCACCGTCGTCCTGGAGATGTCCGAAACCAAAGAAGGACGTGTATAAAGGGTGTCGGAGATATCCTCTAGCTGCAGCTTCCTTGAGCACAAGCAAACTATCTTGGACTCTCCTCGCTCGGACACGAGTATTTTTCCACTGCTTGTGATCGCTTCCTTGGCCGACGAGCAGTAACACGGCCTCCATTCGGCTTCCACAAAGAAATCCACCCACTTGAAGACGACACAGAGAAACACATCCAGGAGGTCAAGAACGCAGAAGACGAAAAAGCTTATCACCTCGTTAACAAGCCTGCCCGTTAACGTTACAACTATTCTCCCAGTGCTCACTACTGCCATTTCCCCTCTTTATATCGTCACCCTTCTTCTCCAAAACTAAAATGCTACTCCAGAAACCAATTAAAGAACCCCTCAAAAAAAAAAAAAAAAAAAAAAAACCAACGAAAGAGAGACCTAAATAATTGAAGAAGCTCTCAGTACTGCGTTACCAAAACGCTCCTTCTAACAATCTGGCACTCCATTAATGCAGTAGAGAAGAAGAAGAAGAAGATGAAAAAGCATCTTATGATCTCCAGAGCTGGCCTTCGTCTCCAACCACTGTGAGCTTCTCTCATGCTCTTGGGCCATCTTCACCACCCACACAAAGGCCAGGATAGGAAAACCCAGAAGGAGAAGTCATAAATAAAAAAACGGGGTTTTGTATTTTTAATCCAGGTGCCAATGGGTGGGCGTTGAGAAAAAAAAGGTGTTTGGGTTTAGGGAAAGGCGTGTAAGAGAGGGTCCTCTCTTTAAAAGCAAAGGAAGCAAGACAGAGTGAGAGAAGAGGTTTGACACGTACAAATAGATAGCCGATCAATGAATTCATTGTTTCATTAAAATCGTTTGTTGGCCAAGGTATCGTGGTAGGTGGTGGTTGAACTTCCGACTAACAATTCCCTTCAGCTACTCTTTTCTCCAACTTTACTTTTTTAAAAAAATACTTTCTCCTTTCTCTTGTTTTTTCTTACTGCCATTACCATTGATTATGCTGTTGCTGCTCCTTTTTTGTTTCTGGATTTTGAACGTTTAAAATATATGGAAATATATGAATATGCGCCTTTGAGTTTTGTTCGACGTCCAAGTCTTTTCATTTATTATTTGCCGTCTACAGCACATGATTCCCATCCCTGTCGAAGCCTCATCCCTTTCACTTCCATTCTCCACCGCTTTCACTTCCATGAAAACCTAATTTAAACACGAATAAATTATGTAAGATGAAAGCCTTTTTTTTTTCTCTCTATTTTTTTCTTTTCTTTTCTCTGAGTTCTTAAATTTGGGTTTAGGTTCTTCTTTACAACCTTACTAACTGATTTAGCAAGTTTACCTACAAATGTCCAGTATTCCTCATTTTACACAGGCAGTAGCTAGAGGAAGATGACAACTATGGGTTTCCTCGTTAGAGACCAAGCCTGCATATTTAATCATCTCGCCAACAGTTTTTCCCACCAGCTTGGTTTTTCCATGCATTTTTTTCACACTCAAACGTGTTAATTAGAGCATAATAACAAAAGTTAGGAATCAATTACTCTTCTGGTAACTAAAACTTATCACTGGTTCAAAAACGCGAATTACGAAGGATTGGAGTTATTGAATCCTCCAAGAGACCACAGACTTGTTTCGGCGCAGCCTATTTAGGTTGGCATTTGCTTAAAGATGATAATGATTTGTGCATGTTGAAAAGTCTAATGGTCTCATTCACCCCTTTGTGACTAAGTCATCATTCATAGAATCATCTACATTACCTTATTTCTTGAGAGCGAGGTATAGCTTTTGAGCAATATGTATAAACGTCTTTCCCTTTCAATGTGTTTTTATCCTTCATTCAATATACCAGTTATGAAGGAGGACAATATTCCCCTATTTTGGTGCTCATTTATGAGTGACTTATTTGAAATGACATTGGACTCAAGTCTAAGTCAAGGTTGGCTGCACCCAACTTTTCTTCCTTGCAAAACTTAAATCTATTAAAAAAATACCATTATCTCAAAAAAAAAATGTAAAAAAATAATATCAACATCAAAAATAATAATAAATTAATTTTTAAATAATTCACTTCAGTTTTTAATGGCAAGAATTAAGCTTTAGAGGACTTACGTACAAACTCCTTTCGTGTTTTATGAAAATATAGAAAAATCATGGATGCTCCAACAAATTGCACTCAGATTGGCTAAGAACACAAATCCATTCGTAGCCTCTGAAAAACCGATTGGGAGAATTAAATTTAAGCCACCACGATTGAATGAATGAGTGAATGGATGGAAAGAGCTTCAAAGCACTTGAAATCAACACCAAGAGAGGGACCCAAAGGGCACACATTTTTCGAATGCCTTGAATTGAATGAATGAGGTGAGTTTACATGGATTTATATAGTTTTTCAAAACACTTTTAAAAAAAGAATAAAAATATCCTCATGCATGTTGTCATCTAGGTCTTTTGATACTTTTATACAAATCAATGTGATCTTCCTTCAGCCAATGTGTTGTTCTTCCCTTCATCTTCCATGATTCTTGGATCTTGATTTTTTCCTCTTAATTGATTGAATTTGAGAGAATATTTCTCCTTGATTGAGTTGGGTAGATTGAGATTGATTTTTAGGAGAATCTTGAGTAGCTTTGGAAGGTTGTAGTGGAGCCCTCATGTGAGGAGGAGTCTTCCAGGTAGAGGTGGGCGTCACCTTTGTATGGCCTGATGTAGCCTTCTTTTGTCATGCCTTCCTTTGCTACCCTTTGCGTGATTTTTACATGGTAGATGTATCCTTCCTTTTATGTGGTTGCATATTGATGTTCCCTCCTTTGCAGGTCTTTGTATGTTGATGTTCCTTTATGTAAGTCTATTTTGCTTAACAATTAAAGAGTGGCCTCAGATGGGGACCTCAAACAATCAACCCTCGTGGTCATGTGTATAACATTAACAAGACTTGTCCTGAATGAACCTTGTTTCAATAATAGCTTGAAAGTAAGTCCCCTACTCGTGTATAACATGCGTCCTTAGTCGTGTATATGATGAAATATCTCCGAGAGAAGCAAATTGCATATGACTTAATTTCATTGCTGATTCTTTTTAACTATTTCTTTATTAAAATTGAATTTGACAAGTGATCTTCTCTCCTCCAAATTGATAAATTTGTAATCCTTATAAACTAATCAAGCTCTAGTAGACTGGATAAAACGTTATAGCCCTATAACATTTAACAAATAATTATACTTGAAAACCCATATGACAGACCAAAAGCACGGAATAGTCACTCGAAGGTAGCCATGCAGGGTAGATGCCGCAAAGCTATGTGGTATGAGGATGTTATCTTCTTCTTCCTTTAAGAGGTTCAGTATGTACAGATGTCGGTTTGGCTTAGTAAAAGCTCTTTGATTACTCTTCATGATATCTCTCTTTATTTTATGTTTTAGAGTTGGAACTCGTCTATTGGTAGGTGGCTGCTTCTGGCCAACGGTGTCCATCTAGACATTGCATTCCATAAGCTTGATCCAAGCTCAATCTTCCTTCTACAGTGCGTACATTCATTTGATTAAAGATCTGGCAACCTCGAGCACCGAGGGTAAAGTCACCTGGTTGGTAAGATTTTTCATGAGAAATCTTAGCCAACATCAAGCCTTTAAAGTGCTCGACCAAATCACCACTGAAACTAATGCTAAATAAGCATCACTTCAGCACAACTGATGTCTAATATCACTATTTTTAATTCGTTCAAGTATATTTATGAGATACATTGAGATCTTGAAAGAAACTAAACAACTACAATTCATACCCCCACCGTTATATACTCTCTCTTCGGCAGACTAAAAACCTCTCTTAAAGTTCTCTCTTAAAGTAGATATTAAAAAGGATATCAAGATTACCCCATCACTCCAGACCTAAAGTGAGGTTTTGCATAGCACGGGCCAAAACATTGGTATGCCCATTCATGTAGGAGGCTCCTATCTTTCAAGTTCATATATTGTTTATAATATATATAAGAATGGTCCAATAATGGATCCAAGATCATGTTTATTTCTTAAAAAAAAAAGTGGTCATAATACTTCAAACTTGTGATATTTATGTGAAAAAATGAAAGATTAGAGAGAGACAAAAGATTTCATTTGATTGTGTAAAGTTTTCCATAGTGGACAGCCTGTAAACTCACAATGCATGCCTATGAGAAAGTTGTTCGATATACGACACTGTTAGCCACGATGGAATATCACCATCTAATTGTGCTAAATCACTTGTCCCCACATCTTCATCTTGCGTATTCTGGTTTGTAAAAATTTAACAAAAGTTGAGTTCATTTAACTATTGGTTAGGCTGATTTGAATATGTCTTTAATTTCATTAACCATTCCTTAAATGATGAAAAGTCTAAATGATACTCACATGGTTCACATTCTAGTCAGGTCTTAGTCGGACTGATTTAGCAATATTTTGAAGGAAAACTATTTGTGAAGTGGCTTTTTATGTTTAAAACAAAACTTGTAACAAAATCTGAATATTCATTTTACCAAAACATGGATGAGTTAATTATGTTCTCCTCTTCTTTTACAAATGTTTTCACATGATATCTCTAAGAAATGTAAAATATATTCTCTTTGCCTTACCAACATGCTTGATAAAAAATAGTCTCACATGGACTAAAGAAAGGAATTGGGATATCTCTCTCACATTTGTGACTGAGTTTTGACATATATCATTGACACTCAAACTCTAGTCTTCTCATTGTCTTCTTTTTATTGGTGCTTCTTCAAGAGATGTCTTTCTATGTTGCTAGAGGTCTAGTGTCAGTTTGATCATTTTGACGTTTTAGAACTTGAGATGTATTGCCTCTTGAAGGTAAAGTATCTTAAATAATTTTTTTTTTTTGCAAATTATTAGTTCTATTAAGTTTTTTTAACATCAATATAAAAAAAATGAGTCAACCTAAGGTCAACAACATGACCAAGCCTTTTGTGGCACTACTTTTTGTATGAATTTCTTGTTGCTACAACCGTCATATATGAAGAATCCATGTAGTAAGGACCTCCTCTCTCATGGACACCATCATTCACATGTTTCAACTTGATGTCCTAAAAGCACAATAAGAAGGAAAAATATAACAAAGCAAGTAGATTTTTTTTTTAATTGACCATTTAATTTATGACTAAATGGAAATTGTGGAACAAATAAAATATTTTTTAGGGATAGAGAGGACGATATATGAGATGTAAGCAGTAACTTGAACTTTTATCTAGGACCCATAAAGATACAAATTGATTCATAACACAAGACATATGGGCTTAGGAAGGCAATTTATGGGATGGAAGTTGGCAAAACATATTGTTGAGATCAATGCTTCCCTTTATCTTTCTTGGGTTACAACGTCAGGAGAAATATGATTGTGGAATTTCTACATAAGTAAGAGACGTCAAATTTTAGCAAGTACTAATGGAGACTCAAGTACCCCACAGTATGATTGCTTTCCACATGTGAAATTGAGTGGAAATTATATTTTACTATGACCATTTGACTGGAGTATGGAGTTGTCTTACGACTAGGAGTGATTTTACTCTCTCTTATATTATGCCAACTAGGTCGAATGGACTACCATTTTATATGGGAAGATCCTATATACCATGTGCAGTAAGTTGGGCATTCATAATGTTCTCTCGTCCCTTTACAAACACACATTTTACCTAAATATATCCAACAAGTCTTTTACTGTTACTTAATACTATTCGGGTTTCGACCATAATCTTGCAACCTTACCACTAAGTTGGATAAATTTCTCATAGCAACCTCATGGTTTTCGGAGGTCCACAAACTGTACATGCTAACCGATGCAGTTCCTTAGCTGCTTCAACAAGGTAGAGCATAGCTCCATTTAGTTTTCTACCTCATAGCGTAATCGAACATTTTAAGTTACAAACATATTTGTTGTTTGACATAAATTCTACACTATTCAGTCTTATCACTACTTAAACACTACTCAAAAACACTATTCATAAAACACTATTAAAAAATTATTGTTCATAATTACTATTCAAATATATCAACAATGTTCATACATACTGTTGAAGAGAAAATATGAATGAGTCTTACATGACTCTCACAATAACAAGTCTTACAAAGTCAAAAATGTTATGGAATGAGGTTTCACAGAAGAGTTTCAGTTTAACGGTGTTTTAGTTTTTAGTCTTCTATTTATGTTAAGTTATTTAATTATGCTAGGACTTATTTTTAAGAGTTAGAGTTTGGGTGTAATTGGGACAAGGGTAGTTTAATTGTAATTGGATTCTACTACTTTCCTCTATTATAAATAGTGGTTCATGTACTCAGATTACATCAGGTCATTGAAGTATTTCTTTTTTTTATTAATTCAACATGGTATTAGAGCAGGTTTTGTGACTTGCCAACCCATAGAGATAATGTGATCCTTTTCTGATCTATTATCTGTAGGTTCGTATTTATCTTTTTTCTCTCATTTTAGTCCCTATATCCATTGTTTTCTTTGTGTTTTCACCTCTATACTGAAATTTTCATATTACATATTACATATTACATATTAAAGAAAATATATTCGAGTCTAGTTTCCAACAAAAAATGAATTTTGGCAATCATAGTTTTCTACAAAGAGAAATTCATATTTGAAGCAACAATGGTCAGATTGCAAGAGAGGTTCGAGTAGCAGCAAAAAACTTCAACTTTCGGGCCAACTTATGCCATCAAGAATGAGACTTTACATGGAGAATTATATATCCAAAGAAATATTTGTAAGTATATTTTCTTAATTATTCAAGAAATTCTCAATCTGATTTTTCTAGATGGAGATATCCATCTTAGAAGAGTCAATGGTCATGCTGGCAAAAGGAGCAAAATTACTGAGTTAGGCCAGATTACAAAGACCGAAATCTATCAGATTATTATCTCAAAATAAATATATTTTATGAAAAGAAGTTATACTTGGATGAAATTTATTTAAGTCTAGTTTCATATGGAGAAAATTTTATGTCAATCTAATCTATATTTAAGGATATATTATCATTTGAAGAATCAAAGGTCATGCTGGTATCCTGTTGCATTGAAAAATCCGAATTTAAGCTGAAGTTTTTGCATCACTTTTTGAGTTGCTGTTATTGATCAACAATATCAGGAAAAAAACTCACTTACCCATTTTTGTTGGTTGCCTTTCTCCTATCAACCTTTTTTTGCTCTCACATACCCCTTTGGGCCAACCTTTTGTGTTCCTTCAGTTGGTTTACCTTTATATATATATATATGAGTGTTTTTAAGTCCATTGAGACTTTTTATTGGCACCCTTGGATTTTTTATCGTTGTCTTGTGAATGACAGACATTACCCACTTTAATGATTATTGTCACTATTTTTGTCCGAAATCCTTTGATGTTGGTTTCGACTTATGTTTTATCACCCATTTTTACCTTTTGAGAGTTTGTGTCCAGTTTCGTACTTATCCATGAAACATCGTAATGGAGGATATTATTACTACATCTATGTTATTTGTTTCAAATTGAGATCACTGCCATTACCTCCCAACTTGATGGGGAGAAGTAGAAAAAGAAGTACAAGAAAGAGGTATTTATTCCATATGTTGTGGTAATTTTTATGTGACCAAAATATTCAAGAAAATGGGAGCACAAAAGATGATGTTTTTGCCTCTATGAAGAATTGCATTTGTGAAGAATTTTTTTTTTCAGCAAAAGAAAATTGAAGACCTAGAATCTTTTTCATTGCAAGCTGAAGTTATAAACTCTAGCTTGAGGGGGAGTGTTAAAGAGAAAATATGAAGGAGTCTTACATGACTCTCATAGTAAGAAGTCTTACAGAGCCAAAATTATTATGGAAGGAGGTCTCACAAAAGAGTTTCAGTTTAAAGGTGTTTTAGTTATGTTAAGTCTTTTATTTATGTTGAGTTATTTAATTATGCTAGGAATTATCTTTAAGTGTTAGAGTTTGGGTGTAATTGGGACAAGGGTAGTTTAATTGTAATTGGACTCTACTACTTTCCTCTATTATAAATAGGGGTTCATGTACTTAGATTACATCAAGTCAATGAAGTATTTCTTTTTTCCATAAATTCAACACATACAAATATTGTTCATACATGCAGAGAAAATTAAAATAATACAATTACTACAGTACTCCCTGGGTTACCGACACGTCACCAGTCAGTTCCCTGTTTCTAATTAGCCATTGCGGCTTAAATGGCACATATTGTTCTTTGTTGCCAGAAATCACATTGTTGGAAATCGTTTTTCACCAAAAACTCTTTGTCAGAAATCGTCTTCGAACTCTTCTCAGATTTTCTAGAAGTAGTGTATGTCAGACTAGACAGAAGGTACTTCCTATATCTACTAGAGCATGGATATGGAATTTATTATATCCAGATAGTTTTAAGACTACTATGATATAAGAATTTCCTGATGAAACATGCTCAACTTCAATTTTGAGACTCATTCGTTAATTCCAAATGAGTCGGACATATTTTCTGAATTTTCGGAATTGGAAGATTTAGTTTTTAATTGAAGTTCATAAACTTCATCGTAGGATTGGATGTCGTTGTAATGACAAATTTCTAATCGTTCATTTTTGGCAAGTACCAAATAGATGTTGTATTGCCTTTTTTGTTTTTCATTGGGACAATCTCTTGCAAAATGTCATTCTTTTTGACAAATCCAGTATTTACATTTAGTAGAGGTTTTCTTTTTGGGCAATACTGATTTGTTTTGTGGAAAGTTTTCTTTCTAAAATATCTCGTTTTTGGAGAATATTTTTTCTGAAAAACTTCTTTGTATTTTGTACTTATTTTTAGAAAACTTGTTTTGAGGTTTTCTTTGTTTGGAGGAATGGTTCTTGCAACCATATGCTCCTACTATTTTATTTTGTTGTGTACAACAAAGGGTTTGTTTGTATGCATGACTGCTTTTCTTGTAAACTTGTTGCATTTGGCATAGATTAGCAACTTTGTCTTGCATAAATCTATGTCTTCTTCCAAGAGTGTTGTCCTTAGAAAAATTTCCATAAAATTTTCCAGAAATTCTAGGTTGTTTTACCAATATTTTGCTACATATTCTTTTTCACGTTGTGTAGCAAATTGTTCTAGTAATTTTGAATAGAAGATACAAAGATAAAGTTTTTGATCTTCTATTTTTAGTTTGAAAAAATAATTAACAAACTCGCAATAATATTTTTCATAGAAACAAATATTATAAATTTGTAATTTGCCTAGTTTCTGTATTGTCTCTAGTCTTGTTCTAGATGTGAGATTTTCATTCATTGCTTAGAGGAAGGATGAATGCCTACAAATTCTTATGAAAATTTTGCTACAATGGTTTTTTAAGATTGCAGAAATGGCAGTCTTCCATCTAGTTTTGCATTTTGGTCTTTTGTAAAATAATCCCACCAATTGGCAACATCACCTTATAAAACATGGGTAAAGAAATTATATGCAGAATCTTTATCCCATGATTCATGCATATTAGGAGCATTACTCAAGCTTCTTTCCCAATTTTTAAGGATTTTTTCTCGATCTTTTAGACAATCTAAATTGAGATAAAATCCAAAATGGTTAATGCTATCTATTGGGTAATACCCTTTGTTAGCATGATTAAGGTAAAAAAAAAGTGTATTTTAGTGAGTATCTTTGTCCTTCTAGGGAGACTTTTTTATGAGAATATTGATTATGAATGTTATCCTCAACAACAAAGTCTTTTTTTTTTCTCTAGAAGATTCTGCTTCTAAGTTTGTTTGAAGCATTTTAAATATGTTGCCAATGTCATCGGCAAGTTTATCTTTTGTAGAGTAATGTAATTTTTTGGGAATTTCGTTAGCAACATTGTCTTTAGAGTCCCATGGCTCTGGATCACTTTCTTGTTGCTTATTTTTTTCTATGCTAGATGATGGTTTTTCCTCTTGAACATAATAGATTCGTTTTTCACCAAATGTATTATATTCTGAATAATCAACTGCTTGTTCAAAAGTGGAGATTATACTTAATGCCATTCAGTAATTTGATGATTCAGAAGGTGTTTTTTGTGGTGCTATACACACGAGGTTTTTAAGCCAACCTGTTATGTCAAGAAGACCAAAGGGCAATGGAGTTTCTAACTCAGCTACTAAAAAAACTTATTAATGTTCCGAAATCCAAGGGGTAAAAGGATTTTTATGCCTTGAAATTGTTGTTTCAGGAACTAAATGTTCTTTTATATCTAAGATTTTAACTAAGATAATTTTCATTTTGTTTTCGTTTAGCTTCTCTAAACCCTATTTGAGTTTTGTTAGTTCTTTAAAGAAAACATGACTATTTCCTTCTATAGTAGTTGTAACACAACATTTGCTTGTTGGTACTTTTAATTTTTGGAAGTATTGATGGAGTCTTATCTTCCAGCTGGTGGCTTCTTCACTTGGAAGCAGAAATAACTTCATTTCCTTTCCAGTAGCAGAGACAACTTTATCTGCATTGACCATTGCAACCATTGCTAGTCGAATTTATTTCATTGCTATTTCTGGCTATTTTTCGGTGATTGACAACAATGTCAATCTCATTGGTCATCTGGTATCATAGGAAGAAACTCCTCTCCCAATCGTATTATCATTGCCAGCCAGAATATTCGATTTTGCAGCTATTTGGATGTATCTTTAGCAACAAAATTTTCGTCTAAGGTGTTGTTTGGCCGTCTCCTTCACTAGCCAAGTTAACGGTAATTCAGCAAGTCTAGTCTATTTCAGGTATATATTTGGCAACAGTTGGTATCTTCTAGTTGTCAAAATCACGTATGGTATTGCTATCGAAATGTTCCAGCTACCTCATTGTTCTATTGTTATTAGAAATCACAGATTGAGAGGACTGCTTGGCTTATTTTCTTTCATCAATTTGAAAATTACTTTTGGGTTAATGCTAGTTATTATTGCCGTTAATCTCCTTGATCACTGGCACATTATCTCAATTCGCCTGGTTATAACTTGCTTTGACTGCTTGGTTACCGTTGCTCAACTATTGATGTTTGTATATTCTCTTTTTTCTTTCACTTTCTCTGTTGTAGAAACAGGAGGGAAGCTGGTAGAGGGAGATGACTGTTTGTATTTAATCTATTGGGTTGGAACCGACGAACCAGTGAACCAGCAAACATACTGATATTGTTATGTTGGGATTAACTCGGGTCAACTCGGACTTGACTCGGTCTTGACTCAGCCCAACTTGGACCAGGTTAACTCGGATTCATGAAGCCATTATTCCGAGTCTCAATTTCTGGTAGAGCCAAATTGGTCTCCTGACTCAGATTTCCTCATCTTTGACTCGGTCCCTTGACTTCAATAGGATTATTACCTTGAATTATCATCGGCTTATTACTTGGTGCACACCTTCCTTATTCAAGGATGAACTTCCTACAAATTATTTTATATGTCTTTATTTTTCTTTAGGACTTTCATTATTTACCAGTTATCTGCTGCTATATAACTGCATATTTGATATGAGTTATTTGGGCATTGGATCATTACCACAACTTCTATTGTGTCTCTTTGATTGGGACATTATTATTGAAGAAGAAATATTTGGCTTGGCTTGGATTCATTACTTGTTGAATATTGTCGGCATTGGTTCTTATGATGAAGAATTGGAATTACTTACGAAAATAAAGTACATGATAACCCCGACTTCTTCATCTTATCTACTTTATCATTACCCTTTACCTTCTTATATTTAACAACCTTTCTTCTACCATCCTTTACCCCTTTAGACAACCCTTTTTGGAGCATTGTTTTGGTTGGTCCTTTTTATATATATGAGTGTTTTTAAGTCCATTGAGACTTTTTATTGGTACCTTTATTTTTTTTATCGTCGTCTTGTGAATGACATGCATTACCCATTTTAGTGACTATTATCACTATATTTGTTCGAAATATTTTGAGATTGGTTTTGACTTATGTTTTATCACCCATTCTAGCCTTTGGGAGTTTGTATATGGTTTCGTATTTATCCTTGAGAAATCGTGATGGAGGAGATTATTACTAGATCTATGTTATTTTGTTTCAAACTTGATTACCACAATATGTAGAATTCTTCAATGTTGGTTACCTCTGTCATGTATTTCCTTTTCTATTTCTCCCCCTCAAGTTAGGGATATATTTGTTCTTTACCAAGAGACCTAATTTGCACAATATAATGGTGAGGGAAAAAAAATCACTCCTAACCGTACAACAAAACTTCATATACCAGTTAAAACGGTAATAACACATTTCGCTCAATTTCAATGGTTGAAAAATAGCCCAACTTTAGGGCACAACAAAGTGACTATTCACTTTCTAAGGGTAGCTTAAACAAAAAATACTTTTTGGGTGAAAAATAAAAAGATTTGAGGGAAGTTGATAATGTGGGGCTAGGCATTATTTTGTAGTTTGAGAAATTAAAGGTCCGTTTGGAACCAATGGAAAGAAAAAATATGATAATTGCAAATGTACTTAACTTTCTTTGTGATTTGGTGTCCTACATGTTTTTCAACCAGGCTGCGTTTAGTAGATGATGGTGCATGGAGGGTGCATGGAGGGAGTTCAGATGCATTGGGAAAGGTGGGGCTTATTGAATCCGTTCAAAGTTGCGCAAGGAGGAAGAGGAAAGAGACCGCACAGACGCTGAAGAATTATTGATTGTGGGCCTGTGGCTGCGTATTTGCTTCCTTCAGTTGCCCAGCATTATCTGCCATCTACTTTGACCATTTATTATTACCTTACATTACGCTAGATTTAGCACGTAAAGTAGGCCATTACAGTAGAGGATTCCTTGGAATTGAAAAACCCATAAAATTCGGACAAAAAGTGATGATGACAATAATAATTTTTGCATCTTATTTTTAAAATTCTTATCTTTTGTATTTTGACTAAAAGTAGAGACCAGTGGTCGCACAGTCGGTCTGCCGAGCGGCCGCCGGTGTCAGTTTAAGGCTTCGATTGGACTAGCTGAGATCAGATAAGATTTCATATTTTAGTAACATAAAAACCCTGATTTACCATCGTCCCCAACAACTCCAAAGGACGAGATTTTAAGTACAAGTCGCATCAGATGTGCCCCCGGTGCTCTTTTATCTCTTGCAGTTTTTGGGGAGTCACGCTCACGAAAGATTCCAATAACATCCTCTTTTGAGTTTAAAAATATGCCAAAATGGGTAAAAAAAAATCATACCGACAGTAGCTCTGGCAAAACTTTCGACGTGCGAGGTGGACGAAGGTCTCAAAAATTGTTTTCTTGTATATTTTCCTGTAAACGTTAGTGATTCTATCAACACCCTAGCAACATCAAAAGGGGAGAATAGGAGAAGAAATTGTGTTTTTTTAGGCAAAGTAGAGAGAAAAGACAACAAAGAGAAAGAGAAGGAAACGAGAAAGTAAAAAAAAAAAAATTATTTTCTCATGTTTGGATACTCAAGGAAAATGAGAGAGAAAATGAAAGAGAAATATAGTTTTTCTTGTTTAGATATGTGAAAAAAAATAAATATTTTAAAATTTTGATGATTAAAATACCTATCCTCTCCTATGGACATATGTGTTTATTTTCCATCTTCATCTTCGTCTTCATCTTCTTGTCCATTCTCTCTCACCAATACCTGATTTCTTCCTTCCATTCATAAAAAGTTAATCTCTATAAAAAAAATTATTTATGAAAATTAATGCCCTCCAAAGTTTTCTCCTACCTATTTCACTACTAAGGCTTCATAGAATGGGGAACAAATGGCACAAAGCACCAAGTGTTATGGACTTTATGTCTTTCCAAAGAATTCTCAAGCATTGTCCACCTCTACCTTTGATCTTTTATGGCACCAAATATTGGCTCATCCCTCTAAACATGTCTTACATAGTCTAATTTCTAGTTCATTAATACCTAAATTTACTTTTGTCTAAAATTTTTGTGGTGATTGTCAAATGGCTAAAAGCTGTAAACTGTTGTTTTTTACTAGTTCTCATGCTATTACATTTCCTCTATGGACGGTATATAGTGATTGATGGGGATCAAACCTTGTTGCATCTTTAAATGGATTTAAGTATCACATTATTATCATTGATGGATATCCTAGGCACACTTGGTTTTATCCTTTGAGAGAAAAATGTGATGTAGTTTATATTTTTGTTCACTTCTATTAGGAAATGAAGTTAAGCTATTACATTGTGATAATGGTAGTGAGTTTCTATCCCATCAATTCTTGAGTTCTTGTAGTATAGTTAGAAATATTTCCTACAACATGGAGTGGTAGAATGTAAACATATATAGAAACATTGAAACATTACTAAAGTTGGTCTTGCTCTTATGTTTTACGATGATGTACCTCTCTTTGTTAGGACTGATGCAATTTCTATAGTTGTTTGATAGGCGTATTCCTTGTTATTCCACTATCACCTTCTGTTAGATTATAGGGTTTCATGCTTGAAAGAGTTGGAGCTAAGGTGGAGAAGAGGTAGGAAGAAGAAGATGCAAATAGAAGAGGGAAGAGCTTATAGGAAGATAAGGCAAAGGGGATGTGCTAAGGTTGAAACAAAGAGAGATCAAGTATGAGCCTCCCCTCTCCAGGATGTCTTATTTATAATTAAGGGCGAAAACTCTAATACATGATAAAAATAAAACATAACTTGAAACACTTAGTCATGGCAATGTATGCCACTATCCTTTAATTACAAGATGTATCATTGGAGATTCTTCAACACTCCCCCTTCAACGTTGTGCAAAAATATCAAATATACCAAGCATTGTGGAAGTAGTAGCAAGCGGTCCCACTACAATGGCCTTTAAAAAAATATCTACTAGCTGATTTCTAGAGGGAACATATTGCATAGATATCACACTAGCTTGTAACTTCTCCCAAACAACGTGACAATCAATTTCAATGTGCTTTGTTCTTTCATGAAAATCGGATTAGCTACAATATGCATAGCCACTTAGTTCTCATATTGTAGTTGCTTGGGCATGGTTATTGAAAAATCAAGTTCTATCATTAGGGATTTAAGCCACAACAATTCACTTACTATATGTGCCATGTCCCTATACTTTGGTTCAACACTCAATGTGGTTACCACATTATTTTTTTTGCTTCTCCAACTGACGAAGTTACCTCCAATAGTAGTGATATATTATGAAGTAGATTTTCTATCATCCGAGGACCCAACACAATTTGCATATGCAAATCCTTCAATATCAGTGTGCCCATACTTACATAATAAGCCTTGACCTGGATTTTTGTTATGATACCAAATGATTCTTTCTACAGCCAACCAATGAGGTTGTCACATTTGATGCATAAATTGGCTTATAACATTAACCGAGTAAGAGATGTCGGGGTTGTAACTGTGAGGTAATTAAATTTCCCAACCTACCGTTGAAATATTCTAACATCTACATCTTCGTAGATTTATAACATAATTTTATGTTTGGCTACATAGGAATATCAACTGGCTTACAACCAAGCATCTTTGTTTCTTTTAGTAAATTGAGCATATACTTTTGTTTAGACAAAACTATGCCATGGCTAGTTTGAATGACTTCTATACCAAGAAAATATTTTAACAAACAATGATCTTTGGTTTGAAACACCTTGTTAAAATTCTTCTTAACTTGTTGAATGCCCTCAAAATCATTTCCAGTAATGATAATATCATCTACATAAACAACCATAAGTATCATGCCCTACGTTGTATTTTTAGTAAACATGAAATGATCACTTTTACATCGTTTAAAATCGAGTTGTACCACTGCTTTGGTGAATTTATCAAACCAACATGAGGTGATTATTTCAGCCATAAATTGCCTTCCTGAGGTGATATACTTTCTCTTCCTCAAACACATAACCATGTGGTTGAATCATATAGACTTCCTAAGATAAATCACAAATAAGAGGGACATTTTTAACATCAACGCTGAGATTGTTCTATTTAAAATTAGTGGCCAAGGTATATAAGAACATATGTAGAATTTAACTTAGTCACTGGTGAAAATGTTTCATCATAGTCTATGCTATATGACTAAGTATACCCCTTCGCCACTAACTGTTCTTTATACCGAGCAATCGTTCCATCCGGATTATTTCCTAGGGTAAACACCTAACGACAACACTGCTTTCTTTGTGGAAGGAAGTAATGATAATTACCAAGTGTTATTTTAATACATAGCTTGTATTTCCTTGTCCATGGCACCTTTCCACCTTACACCACAAGAAACCTCCTCATAAGTGTAGCTATACTAGAAGAAGACAAGTCTGCTAAGAAATTGACACAACTAGAAGGCAAAAAGTGAGTGGATAAAAAATGTGCTAGGGGATGATGGGTACAGGACTAGGACACCTTAAGAAGGGCAATGGGCCTACTGGCATATGCTGGACCAAGCACAATAGGAGAGGATCGATGAGACCTTACCTCACGAAGATCGGAGGACTCCACGAGAGAGTGGTCATCGATGGGAGAGGAGATCTAGGCTCGAACCTGTTAGGAAAGCAATCCCACGGATCTTATACAAGGATTGACCCTGTCGATACAAACAAATATTCCAATACTCCCCCGCACGGGGAAAACCCGTGGACAAATTCACCGAAAAAACCTGGGACAAATTCCTGGAAAAACCCAGGACAAATTTGGTGGGAGCGGGATTCGAACTCGAGACCAACCTGCTCTGATATCATGTTGAAACCGGTGGGCTAAAAGGCTCGAACCTGTTAGGAAAGCAACCCCACGGATCTTATACAAGGATTGGCTCGGTTGATACAAACAAATATTCCAACAGTTCAAAACCAGGTGGAGACACACTAGGGTAGAAGGGTTGGTCGTAAAAAAATGTGCCTTATGCTAAAATAAAGGTTTTTTTTCATAGATGGAGAATAAAAAAATTCTTTTTGAGTTTTAGAGTAACCAAGCAAAATACATTTACCAACTTTAGGATTGAATTTATTTTGGTTGTTGAAAGTGTTATGCACAAAAGAAACACATCCAAACACATGAGGGGGTAAAAAAAAAAAGAAACTTTTGTAAATAAGTTTGAGAATGGTGTTTGACCCAATAAAACAATAGAAGATATCCGATTAATAAAAAACAAAAAATAAAGATAGCTTGAAGCCAATAATACTGAGGTATATTCATAAACAACATAATAGTTCGTGCAACCAACAAGATGCCTATTTTTTCTTTTTGACACACCATTCTATTGAGGTGGGTAACCATAAAAAGATTGATGAAGGATGCCCTTCTTTTAACACGGGGACTGAAATTGAGAAGAGAAATACTCGATTTTATTTGACATGAAAATATGAATTTTGTGTTAAATTTATTCTCAACCATTGCATAAAAGGACTCAAATATGGATAAAACTCTCGATCTTCCTTCATTAAATAGAGCCAAGTTACACGAGAACAATCATCCACAAGAAACAAAAAATACTTAGATTGTGAAATATTTGATACATTAACTAGTCCCCAAACATCAAAATGAACTAAAGAAAATGAATCGGAAGCTACCTTATCTTGCCTAATAAGAAGCACATATTTGTGATGCTTCCCAACCTCACAACTTAACAGAAAAATTGATTTAAGGGAATGAACCAAAGTTTGTAAATTTTCCAAAGAGGAATGTGTTGGCCCAGGTGGCTTCTCAAGAGGGGGGAGAATTTAGAATTTCAAATTAAAAGTTCAAGTAAGGCATGCAAACAAAAATCATGCAATATCACAATTTCAATATGAAGTAAACATTCACACACCATAGGAGAAATAAATTTTTGATATCGATGTTCTCCTAATGGTATTCGTTGACCAAGAACCCTTGCTTTAGAAATTCCACAATTTTAAAGCTCTAATAGCTGGAATTTATCCAAAGAGATTGTGGCTCTCTTTAAGCCACGTGTAGCTCAATACAAGCTTTTTACAAACTTATTCTCTCCAAGAGATTAGCTAGTTTCTAACTCTAACTAGTCCTTTCTATCTAGATTGAACAGGTTCTAGATGAACCTTTCACAAATAAAAATGATAGAAATAAAACTTACACCCGAAACATGGAGATTACCTTCTCCTTGAGAGATCCAAGCTTCCACTTCTTTTCATCATCATGTAAAATGTTTGGGAGCTTGTCTATGATGATATGCAAGGAATAGATGGAGGAAAGATGCTTGAAAATGCTATTGGGTATCACTCTTTAACTAAAAGAGCACTTTTGAGAAGTATTGCAAGATTGAGAATAAATGTTTCAAGGATTTACCAATAAATTCTCATTAACTTTTCTCAGTGTGGTTTGGTGGGGCATTCATAAGTTTTCAAAGCTAAACTAGCCATTTTTGTTATTTTCAAAAATCATACCATTGATTGATCAATCACTGTAAAGTGATTGTTCAATCAATTGATCATAACAACTCTTTCTCTATTAGGATGTGACTTATTGATCGATGGATTAATCAATCAATATATTACCATTGATCCTAAAAAGTTAAGTTGTTCCATCATAATTCTCTCTGGTTGTACAATGCAAGTATGATCGATCAATGACCTTCTTAGGATTGATTATATTTTATGTCTATGACTAGAAGGATTTAGTTTGATCAATCAATCGTGTGGGATGATAAATCGTTCCATATAATTTTTTCTTGCCTGGAAAACATTGATCGATAATTACAAATGAGATGATTAATCATGCTTTATAGCTTGATATGACCATGTTGTAGATGATTGATCAATCAACTATGGTTGACTGATAATGTTTTATAGTCTTGGCCTTCACACTTCTAGATGATAGATCATTGGCAGAGACTGATTGATCATTTCAGTGCGAGTTTAACTAAATTGACTTTTAAGGCATGAGAATAATTTAATCCAAGTGCTCTAGAAAGTTCTAGAGGATGTATATGATGTTCCTAAACATGTTTATAAGCAATTTATGGCCTAAAGCTCCACATACACCACTGTACTTTAAAGAAAGGAGTTAGGATAACTCTCTTCTATTTGTGACTGAGTTTGGACATATATCATTGACACTTAAACTCTAGTCTTCTCGTTGTCTTCTTCTTCATGAGTGCTTCTTCAAGAGATGTCCTTCTATGTTGCTTGAGGTCTAGTATAGGCTTCGTCGCTTTGAAGCTTTAAACATTCAGATGCATTGCTTCTTGAAGGTAAGTATTTGGAATACTTTTATTTGAAAATTGTTAGTTCTATTAAGTTTTGTTATCATCAAAATCAATAGGGGATTCAACCTAAGGTCAACAACATGACCAAACCTTTGATGGCATTATTTTTATATGAATTTATTGATTATTCGACCATCATATATGAAGAATCCATGTAGTAAGGACCTCCACTCTCATGGCCGCCACCAATCACATGTTTTTTTCTTGATGTCCTAAAAACACAATAATAGGGAAAAATATAACAAAGAAATTGATTTTTTTTTATTAATTGACCAACTAATATAAGACTAAATGGAAATTGTGAAAAAATGAAATATTCTTACGGATAGAGAGGAGGATATGTGAGATGTAAGCGGTAGCTAGACCTTTCATCTAGGACCCATATAAATACAAATTGATCCGTAACACAAGACATATGGCTTAGGAAGGCAATTTACGGGCTGGAAGTTTGCAAAACATATTCTAGAGATCAGTGCTTCCCTTTGTCGTTCTCGGGTTACAATGTCAGTAGAAATATGATTGGCCAATTTTCTACATATATAAGAGACATCAACCATCTAGCAAGTACTTATGGAGATTGTCACCTTGTTTTATCATATACTTCTCTTGGAAAATATTATAAATATTTTTGAATACTGCCAAGAGTGGAATATAACTGACAACAAGTCTCCCAAACATTGTTTGTTGTATCCAAATGAACAAAATTATTAGCAATTAGCTCATCCATGCTGTTTATCTACCAACATATGACTAGAGTTTCTTACTTCAACCACTTATGATACAAAGAGTCATCTTCTTCAACGGGTGGCTGTGTAAGGTGTCCAACAAGATCTCTTCTAAGAAACCTTTAGACAAATTGAGGCCATGAAGAGTATTCCTTAAACCCTTGAGTGGGAAATTAGTGATTTTAGAAATTCGTATTTTGCTGAATTTAGAATAGGAAGACCCAAATTTTTTTGAACTATCAGCCATTAGACAAAAAAAAAAAAAAAAACTCTTTTCAATTTCACTAGAGGAAGAATAATAACACAACTTGATAAGTAGGGAACCAACTAGGGAAAAACACAAGTGCTGGAATCAATTAGATGAGTGAATTTCAACACTTGTATGATAAAAACATGAGCATAGGAATACCATATATATGAGCAAGAAAAACTCAATGGCTGAAGAGAAAACTTCACTCAATGATGCTGTTTATGCCATGAAATTTTTGAGATTCGATTTGGGAATTAAACTACTTATTTAGTCAATAGCTTCAAATCCTAACTTAGGGATTTGACTTTCAAAAGATGAAACTCCTTCAAATTCTACCAACTTGTGATTATAATTCAAGGAGGAGTTATTAAAATTTAAAGAGTGATGTTATGGCATTAATAACACTGTTTTTGTATGCCAAATAACCACTAAAGAAAAAAAGTCACTTTCAGCCCTCTTATATGTATAAAAAACGAATTGTTTGGTAAATTTCAACACATGGCTTAGAAGATCAACAAGATGACTTAGATTGATGATTTTGAGAATAAAAAACACATAAAAAAGAATACTTTAACATCCTTTTTGGATGACTAGGTCTTGCTTAATTATTTTTAGTACATGGCTGCTTCAAAACTTGATAGAAAATTTTCTCATTTCATGGTCTTTAGCATAAATTTAGAACATTTTAACAAAATCCTAGAATTCATGCTTTTATACCATGTTAGATTATGAGGTTTAGTGCTAGAAAGAGCTGGAGTTGAGGTTGAGAAGAGGTATGAAAAACAAGGAGAAAAGAGAAGAGAGAAGAGCATAGAAGAAAAGAAGGCAAGAGAGGACGAGCTAGGGTCGAAATAAGGAGAGGTTGATTATGAGCCTTCCTTCTCCAAGATGCCTTATGAAAAATTTAATACATGATAAACATAAAAAAACTTAAAATATTTAGTAATTACAAGATATGCTACTCCATCCTCTCATTACAAGATGTGCCATTGGAGCTTTTTGAACACCAGCTTCTTCAGCACCTTCATACACACACTTGCTTATATTTTAGCTTTCCAAATTTATGACATAGATTAAAATTTAAACTTGATCCTCGTTCTTCTACTTGCATGTTCATTGGCTATAGTGTTTAATCCAACGACTATAGATATTGTTATCCAAAAAGTGGACAAGTGTAAACATCTAGGCATGTTGTTTTTTATGAAAACTTGGTCCCTGACCCAAAACCCGGTGGATTTTATTTCCCCGCCCCATCTCTGATCCACAGGGTGAAATTACAAACCCAAATAGGGTTTTTCTGTCGGGTCGGGTTCCCCGTAAAACCTGACTTGATACCCACCCCTATTCCCAAGGTGTCTATATATCAATGCAAAGTCTTTTCCTATTTCTTTACCATTAATAACCAGATTTTTCTGAGAACCAAGGAAATCGGCTAGTTGAATCAGTTTGACCATAAACTGGATTGCTTATATTGGTCTGGTTTGACAGAATGGGTACAAGATTGTACTAGAAGTGACACTATTTTAGGTGAGGGAGGGAGGATTTGAACTGTAAACTTGACTTATTCAGGGGACGCATACCAAACCAATTTTCCAATCCACTATTTTAATTCTAGATATAATGAAACAACATTTATATAGTAAAACTACATCTTGCATCCCATTTTTGTTAAACCAGTGATCCTAGTTGAATTGATACTAGCGATGCCTCTCATTTCATTGTCGGTTCAGCCTCAGGAACACTGCTAGATATGGTGGGGATATAGGTTCAGTTTGAAGATCTTTGCTGATGAGGCAAAGTTTGTATCTCAAGCTGCTTATATGACTTGTCCAAATCAATTTGGTGTCCAGTTTCTCTTATGATATGCACTCAAGGTCAAAGGGAAGGAGCTTCGATCTCTAGATATACTTGAAATAGAAGACCTGTGTAACAATTGTCGTTAGTAATTTTTTCTCTTATTAAATGATAGTCAATATGTATCATGTGTTTATTGTACAAGTGTAATCTCGATTACAAAAAAAATATATATGGAATTGAGTGGAGGCCGCAGTGGGGGGTGGGGTTGGTTGGTTGGATTGAAAGACATTTTATTTTGCATGAGCCCCTATTTGTAAAAGAGGAAAGTAGTGGAGTCCAATTACAATTAAACTGCCTTTATCCCAATTACACCCAAAATTTAACACTTAAAATAAGTCTTAGCATAATTAAACAACTGAACTTAAATAGGAGACTAATGTAACTAAAATACCTTTTAACTGAAAATCTTCTATAAGACCTCCTTCTATAATAATTCTGGGTCTATAAGACTTCTTATTATGAGAGTCATGTAAGACTCCGTATCTTCTCTTCTATATAAAAAACTTTAAAAATAGAAATTTGAAAAGAAAGATTTACACAATCATCAATTTAAGTTGATAGATTCTGAATAAGCCATTTGATTGGAAAAACTTTTTATAATAATTTATAACTTCACCAAATCAAATAGAAAATGTCACTGATTCTTCTCCTCAGGTTCTTTATTGAATCCAAGAGCTTTGTAGGACTCAAATCGTATTTCTAACCAACAACAATCTTCCACTCCCTTTGATTTTTGATTGTTGATCTTCTATAGCCTTGCTAAAGAACCTCCATGAAAAAGTTCCAAACCTCTTGACCTTTAACTAGACCTCCTCTTTCGAGTTTTGATTAATTTTTTATAGTATTTTTCCAAGCTCATTGTGTAGGAAGAACATGGGAAATAAGTTATGACATTCAAAAGTCATCAGTTATAGTTACAACTCTCAATGGTCACTAGTCGCAAAAGTCCAAAGGATGTTTGTCTCTTAGCTTCCTTGGCTTTGGTTTTGAGTGAATTGCTTTGGTTAAAATTGGACCCGATTTGGTTTAACTTGGGTTAATTTGATTCAGTTGAGTTGGTGTTGGCTCGAGATGGGGTTCTTGTTGGATTCCTTGATCTTGGGATGTTTGGAGCTTTAGTTGACTATGGGCTTATACTTCTAGACTAATTTCTCATTTTCATGGTTGAAATACCCTCTTAAAAATTATATAAAAAGGGTTTTGTTGAAGTTTGGGTTGTATGTAATTTTATTTTTTTCTTTATTATCTTTGATTATGTAGCTCTAAGGGCATAATTATCATCATGTTTTACCAAACCTATAAATATAAGACAAGAGGAGAGATCTACCTCATTTTTGGAGGATGTCTCTTATTTATCCTTCCTTCTCAACGTCTTTACCCTGTCTTTGAACAATCAAAGGCCCTCAAAATTTTCTATTGTATTAGAGCACGAGTTCTAGAGCCTATATTACTACCCAAAAGTCTATCATCTTTGTAGCATGAGGACATGCATGGATCAACTAAATAATGAACAACTTTGACCAAATAAATGCCCTTAGTCCAATGACTTTTTTTTTTGTTTTTTGTTTTTTTTTTGGGTTACGAATCACCCACTTGATTTAGTTTCATAAAAGTCACAGTTTTTCTATGATCCCACATTTTTTTTCTTCCTCTGTAAATTCTACCTAGAATATCTTTGATTTCAAAAATCTTGTCTAAGGTGTTATGTTGCATGCTTTTTTAATTATTTAACTCCATTTCACATGCATTGATTGTCCTTTTCATCCTCTCTTTGGTAATCCATACGGTAGTAGCAACCAGTTTCTTTTTTTTTTGTTTTTTGGGTTAATCCATCCCTTGTTTTTGTTGAGTTTTTGAGTTTTTGAAGTTAGAATCAGGTTTTATTAGCTTGTGGTGGAAACAAATTCTAACACCTTGATTTATTTTTTTGTTTCAGAATTCAGAAACTATTGATCAAGTCTATTGGCCCAAGTGGCTTCTCAAGGGTGAAGTACAAATTAAAAATTTTAAAACTTAAGGTGTGGAATAATAAATCAAGTAAATATGAAAAATGAAAGAGTAGAAATTCACACACCACAATATTGACACCAAATATTTTTTTATTGATGTTCCCCTATTGGTATTCACCACACCCAAGAACCCAAGCTTGGGAAACTCCACTAATTTAGCTATATTAGATGAAATTAAACAAAAGAGATTTTCACTCTCTTCTAACCCATGTGTATGCTCAAATACATTATTTACAATATACTCTCCTCAAGAGATTAGCTATATTCTAGCTCAAGCAATGCCCTTTCTATCTAGATTTAAGTAGGTCCTAGATGAACCTCTCACTAATGAAAAATACAAAAGAAAGGTAAACTTACACCCTTGTCCATTGGAGAGAAAATCTTCTCCTTTGATATCCAAGCTTCTAACATTTATAGCGCAATGTAGAATGTTAGAGCTTGATTATAAAATATACAAGGAGATGGTATGAGAAGAATTTTCAAATGATTGAGAATAAATGCTAGTGGATTTGCTAATTAAATCTCATTAAGTTCTCAATGAGAGGTTTGGTGGAGTATTTATTCTTACAATAATTTGGAATGTATATTAGGTATAACTTATGCTTGTTGTATGTTGTATTATGTACATAGCTTAATGGGCTGGGTGGGATTGTGGTGGGCTCATGGGCTGATATGTAAGATTTGGTAAACCTAAGTCTAAATAAGAAAGAAAAGAGAGGGAAGGGAGATTTGCATTCCCGTCCTCAAACGTTTTGCCTTCCTTCTCCTCACAGTCGTCCTCGCCAAGAAACAAGAGAGCATGAGGCTTTCTGTCGGGACTGTGCCGTCAGTCCCCGAAGGTCTTGGTGGTTCCGTCCACCACCAATGGAGCTTAGAAGTCTCCGTGCAAGAGGACCTGTAAGCCTTGCGGCATGGTGTTTCATCCCCGAGCAGACTAGTTCGTGAACATTGGTCTCAGCTGATTCATTGGCCCTCGTTCTGGAAGAAGACCTCGGTTATCATTTATAAGTTCCCCAAGCCAAACTAGCCATTTTTTGCCCGTTTGAAAAAAAATTGAGTTTACTTTGATCAATTAGTGTAAAGTGGTTGATCGTTCAATCGTGTGTAATGACTATTTTTCTATAAGAATGATGGTATGATCGATCAATATCTTCCCCTTGGGGTTGAAATTTTAAGTTGATCGATCAATGTACATGGTATGATCTATCAATCAGAATTCCCACTGGCAGTGCATTGCAAGTATGATTGATCAATGACCTTGTTGTGATCAATCATGCGTTACGCCTCTGACTGAAAAACTTTTATATGATTGATTAGTTTCTGAAATTGATATATCAATCAACATGAATTTGCTTTACCTAGACAGTATTGATCGATCATGCTTTAGAGTACGATTTGGCCATATTCTGGATGATCGGTTAATCAACCATTTTTGTTCAATCTTCCTTTATATTTTTGTCCTATTCACATCTTTTTGATCGATCATGCTTTATATTTTTGGCATGAGCACTTCTGGTTGATTGATTATTCTTGTGCCAACTCCTCATGTGCAGTTTTAAAGCATGGAATTAATGGTTGTAAGTGATTCTAACATGTATAAAATGTATGTATGCATTTTGAAAACCATCTTTGAATGCAAAATATGTCCTAAGACTCCAAATTTGCTTTGTACCTCATGTTTTGGAAGAAGTGGACTGCTCAATTACATAGACTGAGTTTTTGACTTTTCTTAGTGATTCCAAAAAGTCCAATCTTTAATTTTCTTTGAACTTTTGAGGGTGCTTCATCAAGAGTTCTTTAACATCCCATGGAGCTTGAGGTCTTTGATAAACTTGTGTTTTTTCAATGCTTTAGACCTTGAAATGATGTCTCTTGAAGGAAAAGTATAAGAAATACAAGATTTAAAATAATCAACTCAATTAAATTTTGTTACCATTAAAATCAAAAAGGGAGTCAACGCTCAGTCAAAAATCTCTCCCTTTTTTATGATGACTAAACCTAATTTTGAACAATTAAAAATTACAACTTTCCTAAATGTTGGAGCTAAAAGAATTATCCAAGTTTTGGGAAATGCCTCCCCCTTAATCTATACAATCTGATTTCACATTTTATGTTTATATTTTTTATTTTTAGTGTTTCAAATGGGTCCATTTTTTTTCTCCACCTTTTTGTCATACTCAAAAAGATATTGAAATCAAATATGAGTGGCAATTTTTAAATACAAAAGATGGTTCAAAGGCCATTTCATTTATGATTTTCAAATTTACAAAAGTATAGTAAATACAAATGCTCAAATCAAAATACAAGTAATTTAAGCATATATGAATACATATGGAGTCAAAAAGTGAGGTCTGAAGGCGTAGTTTGGTTTAGTAGAGTCTCGAGCATGCTTTGAATCCTCTAATGATTCGCTCGTATGTCGATCTGGCTGGTCTTTAGTTGCTCTTGCATGGCGAGAATGGCTGCTTGAGTGGCGTGAACGTCTTCTACCACATCCTCAAGACCTTTCACTGAAGAAGCCTCTTCGATGGTCCTTCTCCTCTTGGCAAACTCAAATTGCTCAGCTTGAGGTTTTGGGCTCATCTCATCCCTGGAGTCGACAACTTGAGATGCCTCCTTTCCTATCACCTCCTTCTGGACCCATTGACCTTGCCATTTAGCAAAGCCAAACTTTCCAACTTTCATCTCACCAATAGACATCTTCTTTGTCATGTCTATGTGCTCCTTATCGGTGAGGTCAACCCCATAGTGGAGTAGAATGGGAGTGATTTACCAAACAAACAAGAGGCCATCCGCTGGAGAGCTGGTGGCAGTGTCCTTCATCCTACTCGTCATGACATAACTGAAGTTTAGTTGGACCTTCTAAGTGATGGCCCACATCCAAAAGATGACATATGTAGTTAGTCTTGAGAATGTCCCTTTCCTTGAGTTGAGGACATGGGTGATGATCTCCATGATGACCCTCTATGCCAAGGTGAGATCCTTGATCATTACTTTGTACGAACTCCCCATTTTTTGCCCAAAGGCAAATTGAATGGCATCTTGAATGTTTTTTGGGAGGTCGTGGTTGAGGTTGATTGTCAAAATTTCCTTCACTTATCTCTGTTGACATTAGGTTGATTCCCTTATTGATTTTGATGATAGCAAAACTTAATAGAACTAACAATTTAACAACTAAAGTATTTCAGATAATTTACCTCAAGAGACAATGCATCTCAAGGTCTATATCTACAAAATGACCAAGTCTACACAAGACCTTAATCAACATAGAAGGGCATCTCTTGTAGAAGCACCCATGAAGAAGAAGACAACAAGAAAACTAGAGTTTAAGTGTCAATGATGTGTCAAAACTTAGTAAAAAATGTAAGAGAGCTAACATAACTCCTTTCTTGAAAGTAAAATGGTGTACATGGAGCTATAGGATATACATTACATATAAACTTGTTTCAGAACATCATACACATCTTCTAGAACATGTTAGAGCACTTAGATTAAATCATTCCCATACAAAAGTCAATTTAGTTAAATTGGCACTAGAATGATTGATCAACCATTGCCAATGATCAATCATCTAGAAGTGTGCAGACCAAGACTATAAAGCATGATCAATCAATCATAGTTGATTGATTGATCCTCAAGAACATGGCCATATCATGCTATAAAGTATGATCGATCATCCAATTTGGATTAATCGATCAATATTGTCCAGTCAATCAAAATTTACATGGAATGATCGATCATCCTAGACAATTGATCTATCAGACATAATCTTGCTAGTCTGGGACTTAATGGATGATTGATCATATGATGTTCATTGATTGATCATACTTGCATTGCACAACCAGAGAAAATTCTAATTGATCGATCATCCCCTTGTAATGGTCAATCAACATAACTTTTCTAGACCAACGATTACTTGTTGATCAATCAATCCATCAATCAATAAGTCACATCTGAAGAGAAAGGGTCGTTATGATCGATTAATCAATCAATCACTTTACAATGATCAATCAATCAATAAATTATTTTTTTGCAAATGGGCATTTTTGCAACGTACTCAAGGAGAAGACATTCTCTAAGTATTTGGGGGTAAGTTTTCCTTTCTTTCATTTTATTTTTGAAAGGTTCATCTTGAACCTATTTAATTTAGACAAAAAGGTCTTGCTATAGTGAGAATCTAGCCAATCTCTTGGGGTGATTGAGTTTTGTAAAAAACATGTATTGAGCTACAAGTGGCTTAAAGAGAATGGGAATCTCTTTATGTAATTCCAGCTATTAGAGCTTTAAGAATAGTGGAATTTCCCAAGCAAGGGTTCTTGGGCTGTGAATACCAATAGGGGAATATTGATAACAAAAATTCTCTTGTCTCCTACAGTGTGTGTATTTTTACTTTACATTGAAATTGCTTTGATGCATGATTTTTTATTACACGCCTTACTCAAGTTTTTAACTTGAAATTCTCAATTCATCACCTTCTTGAGAACCCATCTGGGCCAACAATTGGAATCAGAGTAGGCCTATCACTTAATTGAAATCAAAATACTTTGGATTTTGAAAAGATTAAATGACATCTCAAGATAAATTGGTCCTTCTTGAAGGACAATTTGCCAACCATGTTCCTTTGTTTAATGGAACAAACTATGGATATTGGAAGGTAATAATCAAATTCTTCCTTCAATCCATGGATTGAGACATATGACATGTAACTAAGAATGGCATTCCGATTACAGAGGAATTTAGTGAGTTGACTAGAGAAGATAAAGAGAAGCTCAAAACAAACTCTAAGGTAATAAATATCTAGCTATGTGCCTTAGGATCCAATGAGTTGAATCGGGTCTCTACAAGCAAGACTACCATGGACATAAGGGAAAAACCTAGATGTCACACATGAGGGAACCACTACAGTAAAGGATTCTAGGATTAGTCTATTGATAGGTCAATATTATGACTTCAAAATGAAGACTGGCGAATCAATAGCTGAGATGAATTCTAGGTTCACTCATATAATCAATGAGTTGAGTATTCTAGGAGAAGAGATCTCTTTATATAGAGAAAATGACAAACTTCTTAAGGCACTTCCAAATTCAAGGGATATCAGGATGACCACCATTTGAGAGAATGCAAATTTTAGAACATTGAGCTTGGAAGAGTTACTAGGAATCCTTCTTACTTATGAGATGGAACCTCAAGAAGTTGAGGAAGAGCAACCCAAAAAAAAAATAATAGCTCTTAAGACCAAAATGAGTGCTGAAAGTATTTCTAATGAAGAAAGCTCTCATGATGTGAGTTATATAACTAGACACCTTCAAAGAATCAATAGAAATTTTTTTTTAGAAATGGCAAAAATAGTACTTAAAATGACAAATCATTCACAAAATATGATGTTTGTTTTGAGTGTAGGAAAACAGGGCATAGAAGAAACAAATACCCAAATCTTCAAGGTAGAATCACATCCACAAGCAAAGAGCCAAAGAACTTTTAAGAAGAAGAAGATCTTGATCTCAACTTGGGAATCAATGGAATAAGAGTCTAGCCACTTGGAAGAAGAAGAGAGCGATGTTGGACTCATGGCAATCGAAGATTATGAGTCTACCACTTTTGAAGAGGTAAGTGAGTCGGACTATGAAACTAAAATTGAATTGCAATTAGAAAAGTCAATTCATAGTCTAAACACATATAAGGATAGATGCAATACACAATTACACGAGATTGCAAAGCTCAAGGAAGTGCTTAGTGTCTTGAAGGACGCCAATTAAATTCATATAGCAAATGCTTCAAGACAAGCTATCATGTGATAGAATTGCATTTGAGAAGAAGAACTTACACTTAGAACTACAAGTCAAAATTCTCTCTCTAAAATCCACACTCATGAGGATATTTAGGAAGAACAAGAAAAAGAAAAACAAGAAGTTCTCTCCCATTCCTCACATTTGATGCTACTATTGCAACAAAGTGGGTTACTATGCCAATATTTGCAAAGTTAAGAATGCAAATGACATCAAACAAATATAGGTACCCAAAACAGTATAAAAAGTAGTGGTAACCCAAAAGAACATGGGCAAACAAATTTGGAAGCCCAAATCATCAAGTACTTTAAATGTTATCCCCAAGGGACCCATCCTAAAAGGGATCTCTAAGGGTTAAATCTTTGATGAAGTAGACTTGTCTCTGAGCCAAGGCACCAAAAAAACTTTTGTATTTTGGATAGTAGTTGCTCGAGGCATACAATGGTGATAAGAAGAACTTCATTGAACTCAATCCCAAAGATGGAGGTCATGTAACTTTAGGAGACAATAACAAGGGTACCATAAAAGGAATTGGTAAAATTGGTAGATCAACCTCTTTCATATCCGATGTGTATTACATAGAAGGATTGATGCATGACTTACTTGGCATTAGTCAATTTTGTGACAAGTGAGACCATGTTTCGTTTGAAAAGGACAAATGCTTAATAAAGAGAAAAAATGGTGAACTAGTTCTATAGGGACATAGAAATAGGAATCTCTATATAGTAAACATAATTAATTTGCCCTACTCTAGTGCCAATTGTTTGGGTGCAAAAGTTGATGAATCTTGTATTGTTGGCCTAGGTGGCTTGTTAAGATGGAGGGTGAATTGAGTCATTCAAATTAAAATAATATTTGTGTGTATAATCAAAACATCATGCATAAAATCAAGTCAATATAAGTATAGACATGCACACACCGAAGGGACAAAAATATTTTTTATTCTCGATGTCCTCCTAGTGGTAGTTGTTAGAAGATGGGCTCAAGCCCACACATCCAAGGAGAAAGCCCTCACGTTCGAGAGAGGTGGCATGCTGGTAAATAAGAAGTCATCTCATAAAGATGGTGTAGAATTTAGGACTCCATGAATAATACCCCGAGCAAGGGGAGAGAGAAAGATAAAAAGGAAAAAAAGAAGAGCTCTCGGGTAGAGAGAGAAGAGAAGGAAAATAAAAGAGAGTAGAGAGAGAACACTTCACACGAGAGAGAAGAAAAAAAAGAAATTTTCTTGATGAATTTCGAGTTACAATCACCTGTATTTATAATTGAGGAGGTGATAGAGTCCATGTACAAGTAATTTTAGGACTCCTAATTACATTCTAACTAGAACTCTCCAAGATAAGGCTACCATGATAAGATTACAATATCTATTTAAGAGACTTTAACTCAACTTCTAAATCTTCTTTAATCATGTAAAAAAAGATAGAAACCATCTAATGATCTTATCTTTGTGGGTCCCACATGATCTTCCAGCTCAAGTTAATAGAGATACCAACTCGTGGTATCTTTGTGGGTCCCATTTGATCTTTAAATCTTCTATTTAATTCCAGCACATGTTCCTTATCTCTTAGCTAGAACCACTTTGTATGAGGATTCTTTTTGACACCTCTCGATCTCATGGTGGATCCCACCAAATTGTGTAGCCATGGTGGGTCCCACATTGTAACACTCCCCCTCAATCTAGGGGTGAGAAAACATCGTAGATACTGAACTTGCTGCAAATGTAGGACAAAATTTTGTGAGTGACTGGTTTGGTGAGAATGTCTGCAACCTGGTTCTGTGAAGATACATGCTAGAGAGATAAGATGCTGACAATGAATTTTTCTTGTATGAAGTGGCAATCTATTTCTATATGCTTTGTTCTCTCATGGAAGACTGTATTTGATGTGATGTCAATTGTAGCCTGATTATCGTAATATAGATTCATAGGAGCTTCTTTGTAAAAACCCAGTTCAGTTAGGAGAGATTTGATCCATAGGAGTTTACTGACAGTGTGCGCCATGGCTCTGTACTCTGCTTCAGCACTAGACCTTAATACTACATTATGTTTCTTGCTCCTCCATGTAACCAAGTTTCCTTCAACCATCGTACAATATCCCGAAGTAGATTTTCTGTCATCCGGCCTAGTCTGCATTTGAGAATCCTTCGATGTTGAAGTATCCATGATTTTTATAGGGCCCTCTTCCTGGTGCTCCTTTCAGATATCGTAATATCTTTTCTAGTGCTTGCTAATGACTACGTTGTGGTTTGTGCATATATTGACTTACCACACTGACTACATATGAAATATCTGGCTTCGTTATGTAGAGATAAATAAATCTTCCCACATATATTTTATATTTTCTGACATCTACTTCTTCTCCAGTGCCTGTACATAATTTTGTATTTGAGTCCATTGGATTTTCTGCTGGTCTCCTCTAGTAGGTCAAGGACAAACTTCATTTGAGATAATATAATTCCATGTATGGATTGTAGTATTTCAATACCCAAAAAATATTTGAGCAGTTTGAGATCCTTTGTCTTGAATTCAGTACATATCCTTTCTTTTGTCTTTTGGATGCCTTCGGGATCACTGTCAGTTATAATAATGTCATCAACATATACGGCTAGAAGTACCTTGCCCTTTGGTGTGTCTTTAATAAAGACAAAGTGATCACCAGAGCATCTATGAAATCTGGCCCGTATGAGTGCTTGGCAAAAAATTTCAAACCATGCATGAGGCGACTGTTTGAGACCAGATTTTTGTAGCCGACATACGGACTCCCCCTCAACCACATACCCAGGTGGTTGCTGCATATAAATGTCCTCCTTTATATCCCCATTCAGAAAAATATTTTTTAGATCAAGTTGATAGACCTGCCAGGAAGCGTTAGCTGCCAAAGATAATAACAAACGTACCGAGTTTAATTTAGCCACTGGAGAGAGGGTTTCTTCATAATCAATGCCGTAACATTGTGTATAGCCTTTAGCAACAAGGTGAGCTTTCAACTGAGCCACGGACCCATCTGAATTGTGTTTCACCATAAATACCCATTTGCAACTGACGGGTTTCTAATCTTGAAGAAGGGGGCCTAGAGCCCATTTCTGATTTTCACAAAGAGCTTGCATTTCTTCATCCATAGCCGCCTTCCACCCTGGATGTTTGAGAGCCTCTTGATAGGAATGTGGTACAAGTACGAAGGAAATAGCCGATATAAATTGACAACAAATAGGGGATAGACGATGATGAGACACAAAGTCTATTTTGGGATGAGAAGTAGAAGGCATGGTGCGTGATCTGAGCTCTTTCCTAACAGCAATATAATGAGTATCATATTCTGGACAAAAAATAATTGGAGAAGATGGACTTACCTCATTAGAATCCGACAACTCAATAGGTGTTGTGTCAGCCAGTGTTTCTAGGGATTGTGTAGTTTCTGTAGCATAGGGCACAACCGGTCGAGGAGAACCTGATACGGAAGATAAAATTGGAGGAGTATTATCAGAATAATATGGAGAGTCTTCAAAAAATGTGACATCTCGAGACGAAAGTAAATGCTGAAAAGAGGGATTATAGCAAACATAACCCATTTGTGTGCGAGAGTATCCTATGAAGATACACTTCACAGATTTGGGATCAAGTTTACTGTGTTTTGGGGAGGAAATATGGACAAAACATTGACAGCCGAAGATTCTCAAAGGCAGTGAAAAAGGATTATCATCAGGTAATAATAGAGAGTAGTGAGATTTTTTTACCAAGAACGGAAGAGGGTAACCGGTTTATAAGAAAACTTGCGGTAAGAACCGCATGCGACTAATAAAAATATGGAACTTTCATAGCATATAGTAAACCATGAGCTACCTCAAGAATATGACGGTTCTTTTGTTCGGCTACAACATTTTGTTGAGAGGTGTAGGCACATGATTTCTAATGAATAATGCCATTTTTGTGACAAAATGGGTCAAGATCTTTGGATGTGTATTCTTTGGCATTATCCGACCGAAGGACTTTAATTTTCTGCCCAAACTCAATGAGTACCATTGAATGAAAAGATTTAAACATCAAATGTTGTTTCATAACGCTCTTTAAACAAAAATAACCAAGTGGTACGAGTAAAGTCATCAATGAATGTAATAAAATATTTCACGTGAGAAATGTTGGAGACACTTAAGGGTCTCCATACATCAGTATGAATTAACGAAAAAGGAGAGACACTTTTAATTTCTAGACAACGTGAGTATATAAACCTTTGATGATTACTCATTTGACATGCTTCACAATGAAGGTCCGACCGCGCTTTAGGAAAAAACTGATGAAGAGATTGGGTGGACGGATGTCCCAACTGGTTGTGCCATAACCTGGTTTCAGTGTGAGGTGGATGAAATATTTATTTGTGGCACATCCAGGTAGTAGAGTCCCCCTTGTTCACGGCCTTCACAAATCACCCACTTTGTTGTAAGATCCTGAAACACACATGAAGTGGGTGAGAAAGTGATTGAGTAATTAAAATGTTTGGTGAGTTGACTAACCGACAAAAGATTCAAAGGGAAAGTAGGAGTGAAAAGGATATTAATGAGTGGAAGTGATGGTGTAACATAAGTGGATCCTTTCCCTTGAACTTTATTTTGTGAACCATTAGCAATGGTAACAAATTTATGTGAAAGACATGGAGAAATTGAGTATAGAAGATGTTTGTTACCTGTAAGATGCTCGGAGGCTCCTGAGTCAATTATCCAGGATGAAGAAGAGGCAGAAAAGTACTTGGGGAGGACCCCATCATGGTCTTCACTTTTTGGAATAGTTCATAGTCTTCATCAGTAAAAGTATGATTTGGAGTTGTTGTGAACTCAATAGCACACCGAGTCACACAACGAAGGACGCAACAACAACTCACTTAGTAGGATTTTTTTCTTATATTACTTTGAGTAGGATTCATTTCTTATATTGTTTTAAGTAGGAGTTATTTCTAATTATTGTAATAGGTAGGGTCGTAGGGGCATTATGGGAATTATTGTAACCCTAACCCTAAAACTCCATGATGTGATCTATTTAAAGGAGAGAATGAATGAAAGAAGGAAAACTTGAGATTTTAGAGTGACCTAGTGTAAATAAGCTGAGATCACCTTTTGATCTCGAGTTTAGGGTTTACTCCAAAAACCCAACGTATCCTTCATATTTCATTGCCATCTATCGTCACCCATCTTCCTTCATCATCATCCATAGCTAGAAGAGGAGCTTCCTGCCCCTTTTCCAAGCCCAAAGAGAGGGTCTACCCTCCTTCTCAGCGTCAACAGCAAGCAAGGGGTCTAACCCTCTTGATGAGCAGAAAAGGAGAGGTTTTTCAGGTTCTTCCATGTGAAGGACTGGTGCACCTCCTTCTAGCTTGGAGTCACCACGGAAAAAGAGAAAAAACGTTCCCAACGTGAGCCAAGGGCTACCCCTAAGCTAGGACCTCAACCCTAGAACGAGCAGCAGCAAAGTTAGGGGTAAAACCCTGATAGCCATGAACCAAAAAAGGTATTCTTTTATCAGATCTTTCCACATTGGTATATCTTCCATCATATCTATATCTCTTGCACTATATTGGGTTATCAAAGGATTGGCTGAGCATGTGAGGAAGATCAATCAAATAAGGGATCTTTAATCCTCCTTAACGAGTCCAGAAACTCAGTACCAGTGCTGGATTCACAAATCCCACGCCGTGTTACTCGATCCATGACCCAGGACCGTAACAACGTGGTATTAGATCAGGGTAACATGAGGATACTTTAAGTAATGAAGAAATTCAAACCAGAATGCAAAAGAAAAAAGATAGCCTTGAATCAGCACAACCATTGTTGGGGAGAGTTTGTGGGATGAAAATAGAGTTGAAAGAAAATAGAGAAGCGATGCAGCAATTCAGAGAGGAGGTACATCAAATATTTTATGAGATTCAACAAAGGTTGGAAACGAGGGCAGAGATGCAACCCAGACCAGAGATGAGGGAGGGGATCCTAACCCATAACAGGAGAGGGGATCAGTGGCCTGGACGCACTACTGTTCAAGGACCACAACATGGAGGCACCATACCAAGGTACACAAAGTTAGAATTTCCTACTTTTAATGGTTCCGTGGATCCCTTAATTTGGTTGCATAGGTGTGAATTTTTTTTTAAATAGAGGAATTGCTGAATGGGATAAGGTGCAACTAGCATCTTTCCATATGATAGATGAATGATAGATGCCATATTTTGACATGAGAACTAGGTTAATTATAATAGAATAACCTTTATAATTGTATTATAGGTAGTTACTTATCGGGTTTCAAATGAAATGAGCATTTATTGAATTTGGCATTAATCACTGTCGATATTGCATATTTCTCTCTCCTGAATTATATTTCATTATTTTTTAGTCTTATTTCTTCCTGAAATGCTTTTTATAGATTCAATTATGGAATTTCAGGAGAATTTGGGTGGAGAAGAAGATATTTACCAAAATGCCCTTAGTGAAATGGAGGTAATTTCTAGGGCAAATCGTTTTAAAATAAGAAAATCATATTTAAAGAAGAAGAAGGGCGTGAAGAGGGGGGAGCGTAAAGAGAAGAGGAGTAGAGACCAAAAGGGAGGACTTTGACCGGAAACAGGGGAGGACCCGAGAGGAGTTCCCCACCGCTGTTCGCCGGCCAAGACCTTTCGCCACCGTCGTCCACCGTCGTCCACCACCATCAGGCAACCGAGAACAGACCCGAGGAGAGCTCGAGAGAGTCTCCGTCGCGGCGAGTTCGACGCTGCCATTCTTTGCTCGCCAGGCCGGGAGGGGATCCGAGAGGGCTTCTCCGGCGCCACTTCCGTTTTCAGACCATCCTCCGGCGTCTTTTACATGTTCCGACCAGTCCCGGAGCCATTCCGACTCTAACCGAGACTCGAGAGAGCCGGTTAGAGAACGTCAGCTCTGTTTCGCTCTTCGCCGGACATTACCTCCGGCCGTCGGCTTCTAACCGTCGTCGCCAGCGTCGTCTCTACCTCCGGCCACTCACTATTGCTACCCGACGCCACCAATTTCCGGAAATCGCAGCACCCGTGAGAACGAGTTGCTGCCCGAGCGAGAGGAGGAAGAAGGGGAGTAATTCGTCATTATTGAATTTGATTTTTTATATGGTTTGAACTTAGGTTGTGAATGTTAATTGAATCTGATTTGATAAGTAAGGTTTATTTGAGATTTGTTTTCTTGATATTTGATTAAATTAGTTAATTAGGGTAAGATTATAATTGAGGTTAGATTTTGGTATTTTAATCCGATTTCTGTCTTTAACTCTAGGCGCCCGAGAGGGGCTAGACGCAAGGATTGAGAAATCCGGATTCGTAGTTACGTGGCGCTCGAGAGAGGCACGAATCACGGTAAAATCCAGAGTTGACGTTTCCTGTTGTGCAAGTAGTTAATTAAATTATTGCTTGATAATTTAGGATATAATTAGTATTTAGTTCATATTAATTCATCATATTTGGTTAGGCTAGTTGACTGAAGAATACACGAAATTCAATCCTCCCTGTGGATATGACCCTCGCTTACTGCTAGATTACATGAACGATTCGTACGCTTGCGAGGTATAAAAGTCGATGTAACTAAAATTCTACATCAAGTTTTTGGCGCCGTTGCCGGGGAGGCACGTATTAAGCGTATATCTTTGTTCTCCATAGTCTTAGGTTAGATTTTATTTTATTTTATTTTTGTTTTTATTTTTATTTTTTTATTTTTTTTGCTTTCATAATTTTAGTTTGGTATTTTTTATGAAATTATTTTTATTTCTTCTAGTTAGTTCATATTTTTAGTAGCGAGTTTGTTAGCTTAATTTGATAGTTCATTTTGTTTCTTTTTGTGTTTTTATGCACGGGCGCCGCTCCCTAGGTGGACCATTAGCTCCCTTTGTTGAAGAGGTAGAACATATTTGTAGGAAAACACCCGAAGTCAAGTTAGGAGCTACCATGGCCAATCAGGGCGAACCATTACAGTTACCTGCAGCAGGTGACCGTAGAGCCCTGAGGGATTATTCTATCCCATCCCACTTCACATCACCTTCTTGCATTATATTGCCACCCACTACTACCGCCAGTTATGAGTTGAAACCGGGTGTGATCCAACTCCTCCCTACATTCTATGGGTTGGATAAGGAGGACCCATATTACCACATCAAGGAATTCTTAGATATTTGTGCAACTTTTAAATTCCAGAATTTCTCAGATGACTCTATCCGGTTAAGACTTTTTCCATTTTCACTTAAGGATAAGGCCAAGTCTTGGCTTAATTCCTTGGAGGTGGGCAGCATTACTTCATGGGACACGTTAGTCACAAAATTTTTGTCCAAGTACTTTCCCATTCAGAGAACTACAGCCCTCAGGAGAGAAATCTCCAACTTTATGCAGCAGGAGGGTGAACACTTTTATGAGGCTTGGGAGAAATGGAAGGATTTGATCCGTAGGTGTCCGCATCATGGGTTTGAGAAATGGCATTTAGTGCAATACTTTTATCAAGGTCTTACACCCCAGGTTAGATCCATGGTAGATGCAACGAGTGGTGGGAGTTTGATGGGTAAGAGTGCTAGTGAGGCGTGGGACTTCTTTGAAACGTTGAGTGATCAATCTCAGCAATGGGGTTCGTCATTTAATGTTGATAGGAGATCCCACGAAACCAAAAGAGGGGTCTCTACGAGGTTAGTGAAACACCTATGCTCATGGCCAAGATTGAGGGGTTGACTAGAAAAATTGATGCCCTTATGGTGTCCAAGAGTTCACCTGCTCCTAACCCATCTACTGTCTGTGCCATATGCTCTGGTTCATCTCATCCCACACAAATGTGTCCATCTAGTTCATCCTACCCAGAGCTCATTGAGGACTTGAATGCAGTCCAGAATTTTCATAGACCAAACCGGAACGATCCTTTTTCAGAAACATATAATCCGGGTTGGGCTAGGCACCCAAATTTCTCATGGTCCAAGGGCCCACAGGTTGGGGGTCCTCCAGGGTTTACTCAACCCCAAGCTCCGCGCCCACACTTCACCCAACAACCATTGATTCCACAAAAACCTTCACTTGAGGATACACTTCAATTATTCATGCAGAATACACAGTCCTCCATTGCCAAACTTGAAATGCAAGTGAGTCAGTTGGCCAGCCACAATAGACTCCCGAGTCAAACCATTCCTAACCCCAAAATCACACATGAGAGTGAGTTGAGTTCCAAACCCCACCATGAGCAAGCAAAAGCCATAACCACCCTTAGGAGTGGTCGTGAGTTGAACAATGGGGTAGGGACCACTAAGTCTAAGGAGTCAAAGGATGACAATGGGGACACATCATTGAGTGACGAACCTCCAAGTTCTCCACCAACAACCAAGCAGATCCCTAACCAAGTCCCACTAGCTCCTTATCCGCAGAGGTTATCGGGCCCACCTAGGAAAGGAGATAGCATGCATGAAACGTTGGAACTGTTTAGTAAGGTTCACATTAACATTCCACTTCTTGATGCTATTAGGCAAGTCCCTGCCTATGCCCGATTTTTGAAAGACCTTTGTACACAGAAGAGAAAACAACATGTTAACAAAAAGGTCTTTCTTACTGAGAATGTAAGCTCAATTCTGAAGCACAACACTCCTCCTAAAGTTAAAGATCCTGGATGTCCCACAATTTCATGTGTCATTGGTGAACATACCATCCAGAGAGCTATTCTTGACTTAGGAGCAAGTGTGAATTTGCTTCCTTTCTTTGTGTACCAGCAATTAGGTTTGGGGGAATTGAAGCCTACCCCCATCACACTTCAACTAGCTGACCGTTCTGTCAAGATACCACGAGGAATAGTTGAAGATGTTTTGATAAAAGTGGACAAATTTTTGTTCCCGGTTGATTTCATTGTTCTTGATACAGAACCAGTATTCAATGTGACCAACCAAATTCCTGTCATCCTAGGACGTCCCTTCTTAGCCACATCTAATGCTATCATTCATTGTAAAAGTGGTGAGTTGGAGTTGTCTTTTGGAAATTTTAAGGTCTCATTGAATGTATTTAATGCCGGGCACCACCCACTTGAGTCTGATGATCTGAGTCCTGCATTTAATATAGAAACTGTTATGCTTGATAACGAATCCACTCTTGAATCTTTTGAGTCTTGCATAACATCTTTAGACATGGACTATTTTGATGAGGAAACATATTTCCGAGAGGTTAATTCTTTACTCAATTCTGTACCTCTGTTGGAGGAAGCTTATGAGGTTATCACAACTGATCATCCACAGGATCTTCCTCTTGACTTAGACAAACCTCTCGAAACTTCCAAGCTAGATCTTAAGCCACTTCCTCCCACGTTGAAGTATGCGTTCTTGGGACCCATGAACTCATTACCAGTCATTATTTCCTCTGATTTGAGTATTGAGCAGGAGGAACAATTGACTGAAGTTTTACAAGCACACAGAGGCATTGGGGTGGACTCTTGATGCCTTAAAAGGGATTAGCCCCTCCATATGCATGCATCGTATTCATTTGGAGGAGGGGACTAAAGCCTCACGTGAGATGCAACGTAGGTTAAATCCCCATATGCTGGAGGTTGTGAGAGAAGAAGTCATTAGGTTGCTTGTGACAGGAATCATTTACCCTATTTCCGATAGCACCTGGGTGAGTCCAATTCAAGTTGTCCCTAAGAAAGGGGGGATAACAATAATGAAAAATGAGAGTGGTGAATTGATTCCCACAAGAACTACCACCAAGTGGCGTGTCTGCATTGACTATAGAAAACTTAATTCCGTCACTAGGAAGGATCACTTCCCACTACCTTTCATTGATCAGGTACTAGAGCGATTGGCCGGCCACAATTTTTATTGCTTCTTAGATGGATACTCCGGCTACAATCAAATTCCCATTGCTCCAGAAGACCAGGAAAAGACCACATTCACGTGTCCGTTTGGCACCTATGCTTACAGACGCATGCCTTTTGGTTTATGCAATGCACCCGCCACTTTCCAACGGTGCATGATGAGTATTTTTTCTGACATGATTGGTGAATTTTTAGAGGTCTTTATGGATGACTTTTCTGTGTTTGGCTCTAGTTTTGATACATGTCTGTACAATCTTTCACTCGTATTGTCCCGTTGCATTAAGTCCAATTTAGTCTTGAATTGGGAGAAATGCCACTTCATGGTGAAAGAAGGAATTGTGTTAGGACATGTAGTGTCTGAGAGGGGTGTAGAAGTGGACAAAGCCAAGGTTGACCTAATTACCAATCTGTCACCACCTACTTCTGTGAAGGGAGTGCATTCTTTCCTTGGCCATGCTGGGTTCTATAGGCGTTTCATTAAAGACTTTAGCAAAATTTCTCGTCCTTTGACGATTTTACTTGCTCAAGATGTTGCTTTTGCCTTTGATGATGCCTGTATTCATGCTTTTGAGACACTGAAGAAATGTTTGTCCACTGCACCCATTGTCCAACCCCCTATTTGGTCTTTGCCTTTTGAGTTGATGTGTGATGCCTCTGACTATGCATTGGGGGCTGTTTTGGGGCAAAAGACAGATAAAATGCCCTGTGTCATTCAATATGCTAGCCGAACTCTTCATGATGCTCAATTGAATTATACTACCACTGAGAAGGAGTTGCTAGCTGTTGTGTTTGCCTTGAACAAATTCAGATCATATCTGTTAGGGTCAAAGGTTATAGTGTTCACTGATCATTCTGCTTTGAAGTATTTATTATCCATCAAGGACACTAAACCTCGCTTGATTAGATGGATCTTGCAATTGCAAGAATTTGACCTTGAGATTCGAGATAAGAAGGGTTGTGAGAATGTTGTTGCTGATCATCTATCTAGGATATGTGTAGTACCTCAGGAAGGATTCCTTCCTTTAAATGATTCCTTCCCTGATGAACAACTTCTCCAAGTATCCCAGTTGCCTTGGTTTGCTGATATAGTCAACTATCTTGTAACTCATAAGATTCCTGATTATTGGAGTAAACAAGATAGATTGAAATTCTTTTCCCAAGTCAAACATTTTTTTTGGGATGACCCTTATTTGTTCAAGGTGTGTTCTGACCAAGTCATTAGGCGTTGTGTACATGAGCAAGACTTTGCCAACATTCTTGAATTCTGTCATTACCACGCATGTGGTGGACATTTTGGTGCTAGAAAGACCGCGGCTAAAGTCTTGCAATGTGGTTTCTATTGGCCTTCATTATTTAGAGATGCCCATGAGTTTTGTCAGGTGTGTGATAAATGCCAACGAACTGGTTGTTTGTCTAGGAAGAACATGATGCCTCTTAACCCCATTCTTATTGTTGAATTGTTTGATGTGTGGGGTATTGACTTCATGGGTCCTTTTCCTGTCTCGTTCGGCTATCAATACATCCTTGTTGCTGTTGAATATGTCTCTAAATGGATTGAAGCTATATCATGTAAGACAAACGATCACAAAGTGGTGGTAAAGTTTTTAAAAGAAAATATCTTTAATCGATTTGGTACCCCGAGAGCGATCATCAGTGATGGGGGATCTCATTTTTGTAACAGAGCATTTGAGGCCTTATTGAAGAAATATTCCATCACTCATCGGGTGTCCACTCCATACCACCCGCAAACTTATGGTCAAGTGGAAATCTCTAATAGAGAGATCAAACGGATTTTGGAGAAGACGGTTCGCTTTGATAGGAAAGATTGGTCCACTCGATTGGACGATGCCTTATGGGCCTATCATACCGCTTATAAGACTCCTATTGGGATGTCTCCATTTCGCCTAGTATTCGGCAAAGCATGTCATCTACCTGTTGAGCTTGAGCATAGAGCTTATTGGGCCATTAAGGCTTTAAATTTTGATTTAACTCAAGCGGGTGAGGAGAGAAAGTTGCAATTGAATGAGTTGGAAGAGATACGTCATGATGCTTATGAGAATGCCAAACTGTATAAGGAGCGAACAAAGCTTTTACATGATAAATCTATTTTTCGCAAGTCTTTTACTGTTGGGCAGAATGTTTTACTTTATAACTCACGATTGCATTTGTTTCCAGGGAAGCTAAGATCCAGGTGGTCCGGTCCATTTGAAGTTACACAGGTGTTTCCTCATGGCGCTATTGAGATCCGCAATCACGGAGACGGGTCGATCTTCAAAGTTAACGGTCAGAGGCTCAAACCGTATCTTGAGAATGTCCCCACACCAGAGGAGGTGATGGCGATTTTCTTGGAGGAACCTGTCATTTCATCTTGAATGCGTCAGAGTCTTGCTTACGACTATAAACTTAGCACACTGTGGGCAATCCCCACGTTTCTATCCCTTTGTACATTACAGTTTTATTTTTATTTTTATTTTTATTTTATTTTTTTGGTTTATTCATACTCTCTTACCGGCTGAGAGCATAAATGGTTCCGATAGTCGATGACCAGACTTTTGGTCCCTAGTTTGAGAGGTCTGTACTCAAACAACCGTTCTGGGATTGACCAGTTCGATCTTGAAGTATTGAATGAAAACCTTATGGTGAGTAACTTAAGGACTTGTGTTCAGCGCGTGATTCCTGCTGCCTTCAGTGGCCAGTCACACGGAGATTTCTTCAAAGTGTGATGTGGGATAGCGGTTTCATCTACGGATGATTACCTATGGGTACGGCTGATACGAGTAAACCTTCTTCGAGGGAGACTATGTATCATTCCTGGGGGTCTTTATTATTTTTTTTTTGTAGTCGTTATAGTGTTTTAACTTTTCCCCATTGAGGACAATGTCAGGTTTAGGTTTGGGGGAGGGGAACGACTCTTTTATGTCTTAGCAATAATTTTCGTTCGATTTTTGTTCGTGGTTTTCAAATTACTCCTCTTAGTATGTGGTTAACATTAGTAGAGTTAAAATAAGTTGCTCAAATGTTTTTCAAAAATTTTCGTAAATTTGTGTAGAATATGCCTATTAGAAATCCGATATCATTTGTTGTGATTCTTGAGAATTCAGTGGGATAGCTTCCTATTGCATTAGACTTGGAACTTAGTTGCAAAAGAGAACATGTAAATCTAGTGTTGATCTATGTTAGTCTGAATAGTCTTGTATGCCTGTTTGAACTCATACCTCAGTAAAATTCCTTGTTGTAATGTATAAATGCAAATGGAAATGCTCTTGCTTGCAAAAGACAGATAACTTCAGAAACAGCCTGGGCAAACCCAGGGACATGCACCGGAACAGTGGGTTACTTAAAAATAAGTGCATATGCAGTGAAGACGAATACAAAATGGTGGTAATACCAAAAGTATTCAGTGAAGAAAACAAAAAAAAAAAACAAAAATTACGCTGGTAATAGCAAAAGTGCGCTGGTAATAGCGAAAAATGGTTTTAAATCTGGAAGCAATGAGTTTCCTTAACTTTGATGATGAATTGTAATTTGAAAGAAGTTACAAGTCAAGATTGAAATTGGTATATTTCTTTGGTGAGATTGTAAGACAACAGGCTTACTTTACTATTTTCTCTTAATTGTGATGTGACCAGGATTTTATTGTTATTTGCTGCCTCTTTGTTCTGTTGAAGTAATAGCTTATGGGTCACATTGGTTCAGGTGGAGTAACAATGAGTGTATTTGGATTGATAATAGGCTATCTTTTACACAGGTTTTAATATTTCGCAAGATCACATATGAATTTCAGATATTTTACGATACTAAGTGTTAGTCATATGCTAATGAGGAGTAAATTTTCTTCAGTTTTTTTTCTTTTTATATTATTGATTTAGATGAATTTTGTGGGTAAATTCCATGCAAACCCTCACGAGACATAACTCGTCCACTACTGCAGAGTAGGGGTTTAACGGCTTGTTGCATACGCTAAATGCAATCGTGCTCCCTACGAAAGTGGCATTTTGTTTTCCTAGGCTTAATTTTGGTTCGATTGTTGTTTTGCTAGGGACTAGCAAAGATTTAGGTTTGGGGGTGTGATAGATGCCATATTTTGACATGAGAACTAGGTTAATTATAATAGAATAACCTTTATAATTGTATTATAGGTAGTTACTTATCGGTTTTCAAATGAAATGAGCATTTATTGAATTTGGCATTAATCACTGTCGATATTGCATATTTCTCTCTCCTGAATTATATTTCATTATTTTTTAGTCTTATTTCTTCCTGAAATGCTTTTTATAGATTCAATTATGGAATTTCAGGAGAATTTGGGTGGAGAAGAAGATATTTACCAAAATGTCCTTAGTGAAATGGAGGTAATTTCTAGGGCAAATTGTTTTAAAATAAGAAAATCATATTTAAAGAAGAAGAAGGGCGTGAAGAGGGGGGAGCGTAAAGAGAAGAGGAGTAGAGACCAAAAGGGAGGACTTTGACCGGAAACAGGGGAGGACCCGAGAGGAGTTCCCCACCGCTGTTCGCCGGCCAAGACCTTTCGCCGCCGTCGTCCACCGTCGTCCACCACCATCAGGCAACCGAGAATAGACCCGAGGAGAGCTCGAGAGAGTCTCCGTCGCGGCGAGTTCGACGCTGCCATTCTTTGCTCGCTAGGCCGGGAGGGGATCCGAGAGGGCTTCTCCTGCGCCACTTCCGTTTTCAGACCATCCTCCGGCGTCGTTTACATATTCCGACCAGTCCCGGAGCCATTCCGACTCTAACCGAGACTCGAGAGAGCCGGTTAGAGAACGTCAGCTCTGTTTCGCTCTTCGCCGGACATTACCTCCGGCCGTCGGCTTCTAACCGTCGTCGCCGGCGTCGTCTCTACCTCCGGCCACTCACTATTGCTACTCGACGACACCAATTTCCGGAAATCGCAGCACCCGTGAGAACGAGTTGCTGCCCGAGCGAGAGGAGGAAGAAGGGGAGTAATTCGTCATTATTGAATTTGATTTTTTATATGGTTTGAACTTAGGTTTTGAATGTTAATTGAATCTGATTTGATAATTAAGGTTTATTTGAGATTTGTTTTCTTGATATTTGATTAAATTAGTTAATTAGGGTAAGATTATAATTGAGGTTAGATTTTGGTATTTTAATCCGATTTCTGTCTTTAACTCTAGGCGCCCGAGAGGGGCTAGACGCAAGGATTGAGAAATCTGGATTCGTAGTTACGTGGCGCTCGAGAGAGGCACGAATCACGGTAAAATCCAGAGTTGACGTTTCCTGTTGTGCAAGTAGTTAATTAAATTATTGCTTGATAATTTAGGATATAATTAGTATTTAGTTCATATTAATTCATCATATTTGGTTAGGCTAGTTGACTGAAGAATACACGAAATTCAATCCTCCCTGTGGATATGACCCTCGCTTACTGCTAGATTACATGAACGATTCGTAACTAAAATTCGATGTAAAAGTCGATGTAACTAAAATTCTACATCAATGAAGCTCTATTATGGGTTAGCTAGGTGGAAAAAGAGAGACCAAGGCTGGATTGGGTGAATTTAAAAATCTATGCACCATCAGATTTGGCCTTCCCACCAGCAGCAACCCCCTGGGGGAGTTAGTCCTATTGAGACAAACTGGTTATGTGGACCAATATCAAAAACAATTCCAGGAAAAGTTGGCTTGTGCTAGTGAGAGGGTACGGGTCGACCAACAGGTCTCCCTATTCACAATGGGTCTCAATGAGTATTTACTTCTAGAGGTGGAACTCCTTGAGCCTATGGAATTAGCTTGGGCAATGGAACAACGACAACGGTTACAGCAACGTAAGCTGAGCTGGTCGGGTGAGAGAAACAATTCCTCCACTTGGCAAGGGTGCCGCTATACTTCGTCGTAGGTAACATCTCCAGTAGTACCTCCCTCCAGACACAATTCGACTACGACTCCGGTAGCCGATCCCCACCCCAGTAATCCCCCGTTGCACTTTATAAAAAAATTAACAAGTGCGGAGATGGCAGAACGGTGGTCCAAAAATTTGTGCTACAACTGCGATGAGCAGTATCGGGTGGGGCACCAATGTAAAAGATTGTTTTGGCTCGAGACAATGGATTCAGATGATCCAGAGGATCCAAAGGATGTTATCGAGGAGGAACCACCGGAGATCTCCTTGCATGCTATTATTGGGTAGAAATTGCCTAAAACGATGCAAGTCCGAGCTCATGTCATCGACCGGGAATTGGTGGAACTAATCGACTCGAGGAGAGCTGCACAACACCTCCAGCTATAGATACACCCTCATTGACAGCCACCGTCTCAGTGGTCAATGGTGAGAAGGTCCCTAGCTATGGGATCAGTAAGGCAATAACTTTTTCCATTGGCTCTACTTTATTTAATGCTGAATGTTTTGTTATTCCCTTGGCTGGATTTGATATGGTATTAGGCATTAAATGGTTACAAATGTTGGGGCCCATTCTGTGGGACTTTTCGGCTTTAACCATGAGCTTTTTTTTGGCCAGGAGTCGGGTGCTCTTACAGGGCTATCAAGTGGATAGGGCCCACCGCATTCACACTATGCAGACACAGGAACAACCTAACAGTATTATTGATGGTTTGGTTGAGGAGTTCTCTAACCTCTTCCAGGAGCCTTTGGGATTGCCTCCCCTGAGGCACTCTGACCACATGATCTGTAGGATCTAAGGTGGTATTCGTGCGATCGTACCATTACCCACACCTTCAGAAGGACGAGATAGAGCGTCAGTGCCAGGATATGTTGCAATAGGGTCTTATTCATCCCACTCACTCCCCGTTCTCTTCACCCATCTTACTTGTGAAGAAACATGATGAGACATGGAGATTTTGCGTGGATTATCGGGAGTTGAACGTTCAAACAATGAAAGACAAGTTTCTGATTCCGATAGTGGATGACCTCCTGGATGAGTTACATGGGTCGTTGTTATTTATTAAACTCGACCCCAGTTCGGGATACCATCATGTTCGGATGCACCCCTCTGATATCGAGAAGACAGCATTCCGCACACATCATGGTCACTTTGAGTTCGTCGTCATGTTGTTCTGGTTATCCAATTCACCCTCCACTTTTCAAGCTCTAATGAACGAGGTATTTTGCCCCTATCTTCAAAAATTTGTTCTTGTGTTTTTCGATGATATTCTTATATACAACAAGCCAATGGAGGAGCATTTGGAACACTTGAGGATTATTTTCGACTTATTACGAGCACATCAGCTCTATTTAAAACATTACAATTATTCTTTTGCGGCTTCATATGTGGCTTGTCTGGGACACATTATCTCACATGAGGGGGCACAGTTGATCCCGAGAAGATCTGAGTTATTCATGAGTGGTTAAAGCCACAGTCTTGTTATGCATCACGAAGTTTTTTGGGTCTTGCGGGCTACTACCACAAATTTATTCAGAACTATGGGCCATTGGTAGCACCGTTGAGCAGTCTCCTCAAGAAAAATTCCTTTATTTGGAATGAGGAGACCACCCAGTCGTTTGAGGCACTCAAATTTGCTCTCGCATCCGCACTAGTATTACAGGTTCCTAACTTTGATGCATTATTTGTGGTGGAGTGCGATGCTTCGGGCGGGGGCATTGGGGCTGTTTTACAACAGCTGGGCCCTCCTATTGCATATTTTAGCAGACAGTTGGCAGTCCGACATCACAAGATGGCAGCCTATGAGCAGGAATTGATTAGGTTGGCCAAGGCGGTCCAACATTGGTGGTTTTATCTATGGGGCCAAGCATTTCTGATACGCACGGATCACTATAGCCTTAAATTCTTACTGGAATAGCGTTTGATGATGTCACCGTAGCAGCACTGGATCAGTAAGTTGTTGGGGTTTGACTTCTCGGTGGAATATCGTGTGGGGAGATTGAATAAGGCGACAAATGCCTTGTTGTGGTGTTTTGAGGATCAGCAGTCGGTCTATTTGCTCAGCCAACTACAATTTCTCATCCTTGACTTGGTGAGAGATGAACATGCCACTGACCCTATGCTGCAGGAGCTGCATCAAAAAATTTTGGAGGGGACAATGAATTTGAAGTGGTCCATCCAGGATTCACATATTTATTACAAGCAGCGGCTTTTCCTTCCACCTGCGTCCGACTTGATTCCAGCTATTCTCTTTGCCGACCATGACAGCACACACGAAGCGATACAAAAGACATTGCACAGAATTCGGGCTGATTTTTACCAGCAAGCCATGAAACCCTCTATTGCTACTTATGTAGGTGACTGTCAGGTCTGTTAGTGCAACAAAACCAAGCACTTGAGTCCAGCCGGTCTTCTCCTACCTCTGGCCCTTCCTAGGAAGGTTTGGGCTGACATTTCGATGGACTTTGTGGAAGGTCTACCCTTGTCTTTAGGAAAATCCATACTTTTTGTGGTGGTTGATAGATTCTCAAAGTACGGTCCGCTTACATGGCATCCCGAAATCGTTTGTGAGTGATCGAGATGCAGTCTTCATGAGCACCTTTTGGCGAGAACTCTTTCGCTTGAGTGGGACTAAATTGAAGTTCTTCTCCGCCTATCATCCGTAGACAAATGGGCAGACTGAGGTGGTTAACTGCACCATCGAGATGTATCTATGGTGCTTGGTGGGTGATTGTCTGAGACAATGGGTTCAATGACTTCCGTGGGCCGAGAACCATTACAACACTTTGTTCCACTCCGCCTTGCAATCCACTCCTTTTCGGGTTCTATTTGTCCGGGATCCACCACGTCTTCTCTCGTACACCCCAGGGCCACCCGCATTGACGCGATTGATCAGGCACTCATGGACCGTGATCTGCTGCTATAGAATATCATAGATGACTATGACATGCCCAAGTTCGCATGAAAGATGTCTACGACAAAGGCCATCGTGAGGTCTCTTTTGAGGTTGGGGATTATGTGTGGCTACGGCTCCAACCCTACCGCCTGCAATCTCTTGTTGGACCTCCACGACATAAGCTCTCTCCTAGATTTTTTGGGTCGTTCCCCATTCTTTGGCGTGTGGGACCAGTCGCTTATATGCTCAAATTGCCAGACACGGCCAAGCTTCATGATGTGTTTCATGTCTCCCTCTTGAGGCCACATTCTGGGACGCCGCCTACATTCACTCCTTTCCTACCACCGGTTGATAATGGTGAGGTTATACTTACCCCTGTCGCGGTGTTACGCGCTCGGCTGACCAATGACCAGTGGGAGATTCTCGTTCGGTGGACGGACACTGACCCTGACACTGCAACATGGGAAAGTGTGGACATCTTCAAATAGGTCTATCCAAATTTTGAGTTTGAGGACAAGCTCTTTCTCCAGGGGGAGGCAGATGTTGTGGACTCAATAGCACACCGAGTCACACAACGAAGGGGGCAACAACAACTCACTTAGTAGGATTTATTTCTTATATTACTTTGACTAGGATTTATTTCTTATATTGTTTTAAGTACGAGTTATTTCTAATTATTGTAATAGGTAGGGTCGTAGGGGCATTATGGGAATTATTGTAACCCTAACCTTAAAACTCCATGACGTGATATATTTAAAGGAGAGAATGAATGAAAGAAGGAAAGCTTGAGATTTTAGAGTAACCTAGTGTAAACAGGCTGAGATCACCTTTTGATCTCGAGTTTAGGGTTAGTCCAAAAACCCAACATATCCTTCATCCTCCATTGCCATCCATCTTCACCCATCTTCCTTCATCATCATCCATAGATAGAAGAGGAGCTTCCTGCCCCTTTTCTGAGCCCAAAGAGAGGGTCTTCCCTCCTTCTCAGCATCAATAGCAAGCAAGGGGTCTGTACCTCTTGACGAACAGAAAAGGAGAGGTTTTTCTGGTTCTTCCACGTGAAGGAATTGTGCACCTTCTTCCAGCTTGGAGTCACCATAGAAACAGAGAAGAAACCTTCCCAACGTGAGCCAAGGGCTACCCCTAAGCTAGGACTTCAACCCTACCACGAGCAACAGCAAAGTCAGGGGTAAAACCCTGGTTACTGTGAACCAAAAAAGGTATTCTTTTATCAGATCTTTCCATGTTGATATATCTTCCTTCATATCTATATCTCTTGCACTATATTGGGTTATCAAAGGATTGACTGATCACATGAGGAAGATCAATCAAAGAAGGGATCTTTAATCCTCCTTACCAAGTCCAGCAACTCAGTACCAGTGCTGGATTCACAAATCCCACGCCGTGTTACTCGATCCATGAACCGGGACTGTAACACTGCTCTACCTTTGTATCACTCACTAAGGCTTGGTTAGCCTTATTTTCATTAGCTTTATAACATCTTTCGTGAGAGTGGCCCAATCTACCGCATAAAGAGCATTGTTTTTGGTGAAAGCATGAGTCTCTAGTTTGGCCATATCCCTGACAATGGGTGCATTCTTGGTTAGCCTTATTCTCATTAGCTTTATAACATCTTTCACGAGAATGGCCCAATCTACCACATAAAGAGCATTCTTTCTAGTGAAAGCATGTGTCTCTAGTTTGCCCATATCGCTTACAATGGGTGCAATCTTGGTTAGCCTTATTCTCATTAGCTTTATAACATCTTTCGCAGGAGTGGCCCAATCTACCACATAAAGAGCATTCTTTCTAGTGAAAACATGTGTCTCTAGTTTGGCCATATCCCTCACAATGGGTGCATTCCTTCCCATATTTTCGATCAAAACCAGTCCTTCCACCTCTTCCTCTTCCTCCTCTATAAAATCTGCCTCAGCCTCGGCCTTGGTCAGATGGTGTTCCCCTATGTCCATAGTACATAGAGGATGGTATTTCAGTAGTAGAGGGAGAAGCGTCTGGAATACGGAGAAGTGTAGCACATACATCATCAAAAGTGGGAACCGTGGAAGAGCTAAGAAGGTGAGTCTTAGCAATTTCAAGATGTGATTTAATGTTAGCAAGGCATATGGCAGTTATCAAGGCCTCTTTTTGTTTATCTTGGACAGAGATATCGGTAGAGGTATGCTGGGCAAGTTTCCATTCTTGAAGAAAACCTCAAAAGTGAGCCAAATATTCATATATATTGTCTCCTTGTTTGGTGGTAAGCATCTGTTGTAAAATATCATATGGCCTTTGTAAGTAGTCAAAACTTGAATACAATTTCGCGCATGTCTCCAAAATTTGTTTAGCCGTCTCTAAATGAATGACATTATTGGAGACATGTTCTTCCATACTGTTGATAAGCCAACTAATAACCAATGTATCCTCCTTTAACCATTTGGTATGGAAGATATCATCTTCATCAATATGTGGTCCACTATTGGTGAGATGACCAACTAGGTCCTTTGTGATAAGAAATCGATGAACTGATGTGGACCAATTCATAAAATTTGGTTAAGGGTACAGTGATGATTTTGAGTATGTCACTCTTGTGACTCATATTATCTTCAACCATAGTAGGCAAATCAAGTAAAATAGTTCTCCAATCAAGTAATCAAAATATGACCAAGTGAAAGGCTTTAACCAACTTGGTTAGTGGAGATGCTTAGCATAAATGCTAAGTAATTAATTTTAATGGATAATGACTCATAAAAGGTGAATCTTGTTCCCCCAGATTTATAAAAAAAAATTGTATGCACATTGTTCTCGGTCAAAGTATTGTTCATACTGAAAAAAAACTGCCTTGATAATCTCTTCTAATCAAAGATAATCCAAGATGCATATATTCTCATAATTTCATAAGAGGAAAACATGGATAAGGAAATCTCTAAATGACCACTTAATACAGAAAATCAGTAGTATAAAATTAATAATATCAGAAATAAATACTTCTCTCTTGAGCTTCAATCTTGCTTCATAAGGAGCCTTCTTTGAGCAGCTTTTAATCATATCTTCATAGAGCATAATGGGGATCCTAAATTGGTAGCTCTGATACCATGTTGAATTTAGGACCCCATGAATAATACCTCGAGCAAGGGGAGAGAGGAAGAAAAAAAGGAAAAAGAGGAGCTCTCAGGTAGAGAGAGAAGAGAAGGAAAATAAAAGAGAGTAGAGAGAGAACACTTCACACGAGAGAGAATAAAAAAAATTAGAAACTTGCTTGATGAATTTCGAGTTACAATCACCTATATTTATAGTTGAGGAGGTGATAGAGTCCATGTACAAGTAATTTTAGGAGTCTTAATTACATTCCAACTAGAACTCTCCAAGATAAGGCTATCATGATAAAATTACATTATCTATTTAAGAGACTACTTTAACTCAACTTATAACTCTTCTTTAATAACGTGAAACAAGATAGAAACCATCTCTTGAGCTTATCTTTGTGGCTCCCACATGATCTTCTAGCTCATGTTGATAGAGATACTAGCTCGTGGTATCTTTGTGGGCCCTACTTGATCTTCAAATATTCTATTTAATTCCAGCACATGTTCCTTATCTCTTAGCTAGAGCCACTTTGTATGAGGACTCTTCTTGACACCTCTCGAGCTCATGGTGGGTCCCACCAGTGTGTGTAGCCATGGTGGGTCTCACATTATAACAAATGGCATTGAAATAATTAGTTTAAGTTTCTTTTCTCTTTTTCACTCTTCTAGGGTGAATGACATAATTATAATATTATACTTTTATTCATTTATAAATTGAGCTTCAGGGGGAGGGTTTGGACACAAGTCCATATCCTCATGTTTTCTTCCCCAATGTGATTTTTCTTCTTTTCTCCATGATATAATCCATGGAGTCCCGAAAATCAACATGGTATCAGAGCATTGATTTTTAGGTCTCATAGCTATGAGTTTTTAGAATTCTTATTGCATTAGTTGTAGAAAAGAAACCAGTTTGTGCTCCGTCCTCATGGTCATTGTGGTATTTGACTGATGGTATTTTCTCTGGTTCTCTTGCTATCTTCATCCAGCGTGTAGTACAATTTCTGGTAGAGACGCCATTACTGCTACCAATCCAAAATTTTCTTTTTGAGTTGCTGAATAATCATTACCTGCAACACGTATAAAATGTTATATGAATTTTTGAGTATAGAGAAATTTTCGAGTTGTTGATTCATCATAATTTGAACCAGTAAACCAGATCCTCCTCCATCGTTGAAGTTACACCTTTTCCATGCCTGCACTATAGGACCCAACATCGCTACTGAGCAAAGGACGAGTATGCTCTTCTTTGATTGTTTCAGAATACTTAAAGTAGCATAACTGTTTTCATTATGCTCACACTGACGAGTACCAAAAGAAAATATTTTTCTGCCTTTCACTTCTTTGCTTCCACAACCAATTTGTTCTCAGTTTTGAATACTTTTAGCAACTTCCACATGTAGAAGAACTACAACGACTTCCTTGCCTAACTACTATTGCTCCCAATTCCACGACAAGAATTGAAACCCCTATAGATACTCCGATTGTCGTCGTTATCGTTAGCAGATTTCATTACTGCTGGTATTGTTCTCTGCTTTGTTGTCATTTCCATACTGAGAGACAATAAAAATAGGAGAAAGGTATTTTTCTAGATTCCTGATTCAATTGAATCAAATGACCTATTTATACAAAAAATCACGTGTTTACAACTATCTTACAGATCACGCGTTTACACTCCCCCTCAAGTTGGAGAATGAATGTCAACAATTCCCTAATGGCTTGGTGAACACATTCGCAAGATGATTTGTTGAAGCAACATATTTGGTTACAACCGAACCATCTTGTATTTTTTCACGAATAAAATGACAATCCATCTCTATATGTCTGATTCTTTCATTGAAAACGGGATTGACTGCTATATGCAAGGTAGTTGTTATTGGAAAATGGGCTCCAACCCACAAGACCAAGGAAAACCCACATATCTAAGAGTATTATAAGATGGGCCACACGACCAAGGAAGACCCAAAAAATAGGTCCAAACACATAAGAAGTAGGACCCACCATGATTACCACGATTTGACATCCTTATCACATAAGTTGGAAGATCAAGAAGGACTCACAAAGATAATTACAAGCTGGTTGGAAGATCAAGAAGGACTAACAAAGATAACCATGAGCTGACATCTTTATCTTATGGTCATGTCATAGAAGAGTTCTATTTTGAGTTATGTTTATCTTCTATTTTATTGAGTTATTTAATTATGCTAAGGTTTATCCTTAAGTGTTAGAGTTTGAGTGTAATTGGGACAAATGTAATTTTATTGTAATTGGACTCTACTACCTTCCCCTATTATAAATAGAGGTTCATGTACTCTGATTATAAGAAGTTAATGAAGTCAAGGAAGTATTTTTCTTTTCCATAAATTCAACATGGTATCATTGCAGGTTCTGTGAGTTGACTTGGTCAACCCACGGAGATAATGAGATCCTTTTCTCTAAACCCTAAACCCTAAGTCTAGGTTCGTAGTTATTTTTTTTTCAGTCCATACACATGTAGTTTGCTTTGAGATTTTCACCTCTATAATGAGATGTTCATATTGAAAATTATATATTGACTGAAAGATATTTGAGTCTACTTTCCAAGGAAAAAATATTTTTTCCAATTGGAGTAATCTACAAAGATAAATCAATATTTTAATGAGCAAAGATCAGATTGTAAAAGAGGTTCAAGCAGCAGTAGAAAGCTTCAAATTCCAAGGTATTTATGCTATCAAGAAGGAGACTTTATATGGAGAAAAATATATCAAAAGAAATATCTGTAAGTATATTCTCTTTACCTATTCAACCAATTTTCTGTCTGAGTTATCTACAAAGAGAAATTGATATTTTAAGAAGCAAAGGTCAGATTGCAAAAGAGGTTCAAGCAGCAGCATAAAGATTCAACTTTCGAGGTATTTTATGCTCTCAAGAACGAAACTTTATATGGAGAATTATATATTAAAACAAATATATGTAAGTATATTTTCTTACCTATTCAATCAATTCTCGATATGAGTTTTTTATAAGGATATATTGATCTTGGAAGAGTCAATGGTCATGCTGGGAAAAAAAGGAGAAATAGTACTTAGTTCGGCCAGATGGCAAAAACCGAAATTTATCAAATTATTTATCTTATAATAATTATATTTTATGAAGTGTAGTTATACTTGGATGAAATTTATTTAATTCTTGTTTTAGAAGGAAAAAATTTCATGTCAATCTGATCTATATTTAAAGATATATTCGCATTGGAAGAAGCAAAGGTCATGCTGGTATTATGTTGCATTAAAAAATCCAAATTTACGTCAATTGTTTTGCGTCACTTTTTGAGTTGATATATTAGAAAAATATCTCACTTCTCCCTGGTTTGAGAGCTTATATATGCATATATGTTATTTGGGCTTATTACTAGATCTATGATATTTGGTTCAAGCTGGGATCATTGCCATTGCATCCTAGCTTGAGGGGGAGAAGTAAAAGAAATAGGTATTTTATTCCATATGTTGTGGATAAGTTTATGTGATCAAAATATTCAAGAAAGGGAGAGCACAAAAGATGAAGCTTCTGCATCTAAGAAAAATATTTATATTGAATTATGATTATTTCATGGGTCCTTCTAGAAGTTTTATTATTTTGGTTCGTGTTATATGTATTGGAAGATGGTCGTGCTATATTCAGCTGCAACTATTATGCCTCTTTGGGGACATTATTATTGAAGAAGAGGTGGCCTCAGTATCCTTTCTCATATCATCATTTATTTGACCCTGTAAAAAATATCACGGTTGGGAAACCATGACAGATGATACCCTGTCAAAAAATATCATGATTGGGAAACCATGATGGAGGAAATTAATACCCTATCAAAAAATATCCCGGTTGGGAAACCATGATGGGCCTTATAAAAAAAAATATAATGGTTTGGAAACCATGACGGAAGATACCTTGTAAAAAAATATCATGGTTGGGAAACCATGATGGAGGAACTTATTATTACATCTATCTTATACCCCCAAGAATTGGCAAGCTAGGCCTCATGGAAGAGAGCACTAGCGTGAGGGGGAGTGTTGGAAGATGAGAGGAGTGCCTTTTCATACAAAAATATTTTATACATCATTTGTAGCAAAATGGGAGTTCATGATGTTCTCTCACCCCCAGCTTGAAGGGGAGTGTTGGAAGATGGTCTCCAGCCCACACGACCAAGGAAAGCCACAGATCTAAGGCCACATGACAAAGGAAGACCCACAAAATAGACCCAAGCACATAAGTAGGACCCACCATGATTACTACGAGTTGGCATTTTTTATCACATAAGTTGGAAGATCAAGAATGACTCATAAACATAACCATGAGCTGGCAACTTTATCTTTATGATCACATCATAAAAGAGTTCTAATTTGAGTTATGTTTGTCTTCTATTTATATTGACTTATTTAATTATGCTAAGGCTTATCCTTAAGTGTTAAAGTTTGGGTGTAATTGGGACAAAGGTAGTTTTATTGTAATTGGACCTACTACCTTCCTCTATTATAAATATAGGTTCATGTACTCTGATTCTAAGAAGTTAATGAAGTCAAGGAAGTATTTCTATTTTTCATAAATTTAACAGTTGTGTTCTCACAATATAGCATAGCCAGGATAATTCATAGCATGTACGTGTCATGGCTTTATATTCGACTTCTGCTGAGGAGAGCCATACTATTTTTTGCCTCTTTGTCTGCTAGGAAATAAGAGAAGATCCCACATAAAAAAATGTAGTGGATTTACCAGATATTGGACAACCAGCCCAATCTGAATTGGAAAAAGGCCACAAGCATAATTCGTTTTGAGAAGGGAAAAACAAACCTTGGCCTGGGCTATTTTTCAAATAGCATAACACATGCAAGGCATCTTGTTATGCACACAATAAAGTTATTATTTTATTTTTTTTCTATAATTTACTTTATTTATTCCAGTTTTAGGCCATAGGGGAATTTTTGGAATATTTTATTTATAGGCATATTTTGTAATATTTTATATTAAACGCTAACAGGGTGAACTCTATTTAAGGGGTAAGAGTAATGAGAAAGAAAAACATTGATTTTAGGTTAAACAGGCTTGGAGCTCTCTTTACGATTTCTAGGGTTTCAAGCTTCCCTTTGGCTTGATCTTTGTCTTCCTTTCCATGTCTCCCTACGATTCCACGTGGTCTCCCTGCAATAACCCGTGGCAGATCTAGGACCGTTATGAATCCTTGTGTCAAATCCGGTATCAGAGCGGGAACACAATGAGTCATTCTATATCCCCAAAAGAATGGATGGCGATGCACTGAGAAATATCCCTAGAAGAATGGAAAGCGATGCACAGAGAGATGAGAGAAATGCAGAGGATTGACATTGAAGAGAAAAAAATATGGGAATGGTGTGCAGATTACGTAAAAAAATTTCTTGTAAGGAAGCAAAAGGTTGCCGCAAAAAAGGTCATACAGTCAAATCTCCGAGCACGACATCTGCACAGAGAAGGTAGAAGAAGCTGTCTCGGACGGGCAGAACGGCCAATGGCCAGAAAAATAAAAAAATTTGTCTTCTTTACCGGCCGAAGTCCCTGTGGATGATTTGGGTGCGACCTCAAATCCGAATCCGGGAACCATGGAAATCTCTGATAAGGACACAAATCCGATTTCAGACTCAAACCTTCTACAATCAGACGGCGGGGAACCCGGATTTTGGAAATCGGAGGGGTATTTCCCAACCCCCTTATCACGGGAAACCAAAAGTCTTCCACAAGCGACACAAATAAAATCGCCTAGCGGAGAAGACTCTAAGGGGTGCTGCTCACCGTCGGAGAAGCTCAGTGGGCACCCACCCGCAACACCTTTCCGTCAGTGTTCATCGATCTGGCAGCCAGCATGGCATGGAGCAAAAGGGAGAAATGGCGATGGTCAAAAGGGGCACCAGAATGCCTCTCAAACCATGCAACATAAAATCAACCAGCGGGGACACCTCGATGTCCTCCTATTCGCCACTGGAGGAAAAGGAGGCTCCGTCGGTGTCGTTGGAAACAACTCCAGTGGGATTGGACTTCCGGCCACCACCTCTCCCTCACAATCTTTCTCTTAGCAGTCCAATGGGGAACCATCTTCACCAAAATTGGGGGTAAGCTTCGGAAACACCCTCAAATTTTAGGTCAAAATGAGTCCTTCATGGCGTTGAGGTGGCTACAAGGGCTTGATCAGTAGCAACGCTGCTTGAGGACGAATATTCTCTATTTTGGGAAGTAGAGAAACAGTGCCCAAATGAGGGAATTTTGGCTTGGGTATATACGATTCGAGATAAAAAATTTTAGAGGATGCCGGGATCTGTAAAACTAATTTTTTGGGGCCGTCAGAATTTTCTTTTCTGATGGCTTTGTTTTTTTGTGGATGTGCACAGTTCTTGTGCGGAGGTGAGTTGTCAATTTTAAGATGGGGGGTTTCATTTTCTGGATCCCAGGTATGCTGCACGGTCACAATTTTTTTTTTTTGGATGTTGTTTTATTTTTCTCCTACTGAGAATAGCAGCAGGGAGCCTCTTCCAATTTCTGCTACATGCATGGATGTAGGGCATGTTTCATATTCTTTGTTGAATGGCGATAGAATGGAGATAATTTTTTTGTGGATGAATTATAATGTGGTGCATGCTCCTAACAGCTGTGTTGAATGGGATCAACAAGTATATTTTGTTAATGAGACAATCTTGAATTTAGCAACAGAAATTCAAAGGTTCCATATGACAGAAGTATCCCCTTCATGGGCTTATAGTGGTGAACGAACTAAGGTTCATATAACTGAAGACTTTCTCTGCATTTCTTTTGAGTGTTTCAGATACATTGTTGCTTATGAGAACGTAATCAGGTTGCATATTTTCACTTTGAACGACTACAACATCTAGTTTGTGTTTTTCTTCATTCATCACAAATTGCAGATTGCACTTGGGTTTTTGGCTACAAATGTTTTCTCCAATGTAAAATCTATTTTAGTTATTGGCTCTGTGTGGGTCTTTGGATCAGGACTATTGTGAGGCTCTCTATTTCATTTTTTTGTTGAAGATACAAGCTTCTCAAGAGACTGGGGTTTAGTGATGGAGATCTTTCCTGGTTTTTCTCTATACCAAGGTGTATATGAGTTTGCACCGTATGCCTTTATTGGATATTCTATTGGAATTTTTGGAATGCGTTGGGGAGCTTTGAATATCGTATCCTGGAATGCAATAATTTTGGGACACTGAATTCCTGGATGTCCTATAGATGGTCTAACGTTAGTTGCAGTAATGGTGGGACAAGGTTCCAGCACCAAACCAGGTGCCAAGACAACATCAAAAGATAAAAGGTGGGCCGCTAAAGTTACCCTTATGGGTCTGCTAGGAGCTTGTGTTCATCTAGGATTAATGTTAGCAGGCCAAACGTCTTTTCAAGAAATGTTGCCTAAATATCACTCCAGCCCCAAGTTTGCATTGAAAGGGATTAAGGAGTACATCCCCATAATCAACTTCCAATCATTTGCTGAATTGGCCGGTCGGTATGTGGATGTTTGGCATGCCATGATAGTCAGATTTTGCCAAACCAAGAATGCTGGGGAAGTACTGAGTGTCTTTAAGGACAGGGCAAAACAGTAAGGGAGTGGCAACTGCTGGTTTTGCAGCCCTTAAGTTCTTCCACAACTTGTGGTGTGCTGCTGCTATTACAGTGCAGAAATGGACTCAACCGACCAAAATAGACAACATAAAACTTATTGGTCCATCTTCAGGCCAGCAGCATAACCATGTGTATTGGAAGTATGGGAGTTTTACCTATTGTTCCAGCGCAATCCAATGCATTGCTGGATTGTACAACACTGTTTTGACATTGCAGAAAACAGTCCTACCACTTGTAGGAACTCTTATATGGGCAGGTGCGAAAGTTGGTGACTCTGGGATTGGCATGGTGCAAAATGACATAGTTAAGCTTTTTGACAGTTTGGAACATTATGATGATGACCACGCAGAACTGAATGTGATAGACTTTCAAATCAGGTGTCCTATGAAGGACATCAAGTAAAACAAGGAATGGGCTGATATAGTTATTACTTCTCTTGGATTTGATAATCAGAAAATTGTGATGTGCATGGACGACGCATATGCTGATGCTGACAATCCGGTGCTGAACAAAGCGCACGATGCTCAAGTTGGTAAGGGATCCAGGGGTTATGTTACCATTCTGCCTACTCTTCTTATTCATAATAGCCAGTGTTAAGGGACGTTAGAGGAAGGTACTATACTGAAGGCTATTTGTGTTGGGTTTGAGGAAACTATTGAATCTGTTGTTTGTTTGAGTAAAGATATTCAGAACAATGAATGCTTGAACATCAATGGGGGTTGTTGATGAGATAAAATGGTGAATATAACAACTTTCAAGGACACCTTCCATGGTAGAGTCTGTGAGTGCCCCTGGCTAGGAGTGTAGTTCAAGGGGGATGGTTATAGCCATTGTGCAGCAAGTGGGCTTGGACGATGCAAGCTAAACAATGGAGGTTGTTGGCATGCTCCTCAAGATGGACATTCCGTCTCAGCTTGTCTAGAGGCTGAGGGCAGTAAAGGCCAAAGTCCAGCGGGATTTAGGGATGCGTGGGGGTGTGCATATGTTCTTGCTAGGGATGAGAAGTTTAACCAAAGGTATAACCTTGAATTGGTGGATCATGACAAAGTAGGCGACCTCGATGATATTGCTATCATGCTCAGTGTTTACGGCCATGATACTTTCTTGGAGTCTGCTGGGCAATTGGCCTAACATGGACTGGGTCCAAAGAATGAGGTTATTGGGGATATGCTATTTTTTGCCAATGAGGCAAATGCTGGGGCAGCTCCCCCAAAGGCTGTTAATGTTGAAGCAGCAGTTACCAGTTTGGCGTAGGTGACAATTCAACTTGTTGTTCGTTTTCTTACCTGTATTGGGCTATGCTATAGCCAGTGATGTAAAAAAAAAAAAAAGTTTGCTGCTCGGGTGAAATGCGCTAGCATTGGGGCGTCCAGAGGGAGGACACAGTTCCGCTACTAGCGCACAGGCGATGACGTCGGCATCCATACCCTACTTTCGAGCTTGAGTACAAGCTCGTTCTTCTAGGGGGTGTAATGTTATGCACACAATAACATTATTATTTTAATTATTTTTCTTTAATTTACTTTATTTATTTCAGTTGTAGGCCACAAGGGTATTTTTGGAATATTTTATTTATAGGGGTATTTTTGTAATATTTTATATTAAACCCTAACAGGGTGAACCCTATTTAAGGGATAAGAGTAATGAGAAAGACAAGCATTGATTTTAGGTTAATTTTAGGTTAAACAGGCTTGGAGCTCTCCTTACGAGTTCTAGGGTTTTCAAACTTCTGTTAGGTTCCCTTGCCATAGATCACTCCTACCTTCCAGGTTGATGTGTGACATTAAAGGAGACTTGGGATTATTTGATCGACCAATAGTTGTAATACGAAGGGATGAATAACTGAGCTTGTGAAGGGAAGCTCACCCTAGACCTTAGCTAGAAAGGGAGAGTCCGACCTTGTACTAATTCTATTGATCAAAGCTTGATTATATTCAGACTACCTTCCTTCTTATAATAAGAAGGACCATGAGTTACACTGCCCAAGCCCACATTTTCCCATGACGTCCACTCATTTCCCAAGCTATTCTCTTCCTTTGACGTCCATTCATTTCCCCAACCAAACTCTTCCCAAAGTCTGACGCTAACCACCGTTTCCCAAAGTCTGACGCTAACCACCGTTTCCCAAAGTCTGACGCTAACCACCCTAACCATTTCCCAAAGCTTGACTCTAACCACCATGACGAGCCCAACACATAACTAAAAATTAAATTAGACCCAACCCTTATCCTTATTTGAAAGTGACCCCACCTAAGTTCTGTGTCTAACAATGACTCTAGATGCAATGGAGTCCATAACATCACTCCCCTCTTGAAGAAAGAACTTGTCCTCAAGCTCAAAGTTGAGGTAGAGGGCTTGAAATTCCGCCAATGGTTCCCACGAGGCTTCCACTGGATCCGTCTCTGCCCACTGGACTAAGATTTCCCAAAGATCCTTGACGCGGCGAGGCTGAAAGATGTAGGCAGGAGTGGGTAAGACACGACCATCATGAAGAGCCAGCAGAGGAGTGTGCAACATCGGCGAGTCACCCTTGGAAGGCTTTAGCAGTGATACATGGAAGACATCATGAATTTGGGCGTCGGGGGGTACCTGGAGACGGTAAGCCATGCTATTGATGCGCTCCAAGACCTGGAATGGGCCATAGTACTTGGGTGAGAGTTTGTTGCGTTGGGATGCAGAGAGGGACAACTGGCGATACTTATGAAAATGCAGCCACACATAGTCACCGGGAGCATAAGATTAGTCACGGTGGCTTTTGTCATAAGTATTCTTCATGAGTGCTTGAGCCTTTTGTAAGTTCGCTCGAACCTGGGTTATCATGCGGTCTCGTTCCTCCAATGCCTGATCAATAGCAACAACCCGAGAAGAACCAACAATATAAGAGACAAGTCGAGGGGGTTCCCGACCATAAACCACCTCGAAGGGAGTGGTCTTGAGCGTGGTGTGATAGGAAGTATTGTAGCAAAATTTGGCCCACGCAAGCCAATGGATCCAAGTTTTGGGATGATCGCCTGCCAAGCAACGCAAATACATTTCGAGATTACGGTTGACTACCTCGGTTTCCATCTGTCTGGGGGTGGTAAGTAGAGGAGAAAGCCAACTGGGTGCCTTGTAGCTTGAAAAACTCCATCCAAAAGTTACTCGTAAAAATGGCATCTCTATCACTGGTGTTAGATTCCGGAAGGCCGTGGAGTCGGACAATGTGATCCATGAAAATTTGAGCTATGTGGGAAGCTGTATATGGATGTGATAGAGAAATAAAATGCCCATACTTTGAGAAATGATCCACCACCACTAATATGGTTGCGTTGCAGACTTGGCAGGCGGATACATAGTCAGCTACCATTCTTTTCATTCCTTTCCAATAAAAGTCGCGACTAAGGCAGAAATAAGTCTTTTGTTGTTCTTCATGGGTACTGTCATGATATGTGGAAAGGATTGTGGGTAGTAAGGCCGAGGTGGCTGGAAGATAAAGCCGTTGCTTATACAAGATGAGGCAGTCCAGGATGGCCCAGTTGATGTCCACGACCTGCTGTTCTATGCTATGCAATAAGGCGAGGAGGTCCGGTGTTTGTTGAATTTCATCCAGAATTGAATTCAGCAACAAGAACCGAGGTTGACTGATGGCATTTAGTTGTGGTGCTGGTATATCTCTGTGTGACAAGGCATCGGCACCTCAGTTGAGTTGGCCTGGTTTGAACTACACCCGAAAATCGAACCCCATTAATTTTTTGAGCCAGTAATGCTGGGGTGAAGTGGTAAGTTGTTGCTCCAATAAGTACTTCAGGCTGCAGTGGTCGCTTCGAATAAGGAAGTGGTGGGCCCACAGATATGGTCTCCAATGCTGAATGGCTTTGGCTAAACCAATAAGTTCTCGCTCGTAAGCCACCAATTTGTGATTTATAGCCAATTTTTGGTGAAATAAGCAATATGATGGCCCTGCTGTTGTAATACCGCGCCGATGCCGCCCCTAGACACATCACATTCAATAATAAAGAGATCCTCAAAATTAGGAAGATGGAGCACTGGTGTTGATGCTAAGGCGTGCTTGAGTTGTGCAAAGGAGGAAGATGCGGCCTCGGACCCGATGAAAGCATTCTTTTTCAGCAAACTTGTCAGTGGAGCTGCTATTTGGCCATAATCTTGTATAAATTTGCGATAGTAGCCCGATAAACCCTTTAACGCAATTGCTGATTGAGGAGAGGGCAGTCAATAATGGCCTGAATTTTAGTACTGTCAACCTTGACGCCAGAGGCTGAAATAACATGTCCCAAATAAGTGACCTCAGGGTCGCCGAAAGAGCATTTTGAATGCTTGAGAAATAAGTGATGAGCACGCAATATGTGGAATACGGAGCGCAAGTGTTGTAGGTGGCCTTCCCAGGTAGAGTTGTAGATCAAAATATCATCGAAGAAAACCAGTACAAACTTCCGTAAAGAGGGTTGAAATACCTCGTTCATGAGCGCCTGGAAAGTGGAGGGGGCGTTGGAAAGCCCAAATGGCATGACCAGAAACTCGAAATGGTCATGATGGGTGTGGAAGGCAGTCTTTTCCACGTCTGTAGGATGGACATGAATTTAATGGTACCCAAAGCGCAAATCCAACTTGGTAAAGAATTTGGCACCATGTAGTTCATCCAAATGCTCATTGACCACTAGAATGGGGAATTTATCCTTGACGGTGTGTGCATTTCATTCTCTGTAATCGACACAAAAACGTCAAGTATGATCCTTTTTCTTCACGAAGAGCACTGGAGATGCAAAGGGAGACATGCTGGCTTGAATGAGGCCGTGCTCGAGCATTTGGCGGCATTGGTGTTCAATTTCATCTTTTTGAAAATGTGGGTAACAATATGGTCTTACCACTACCGGCTCCGTTCCCGTCTTCAGACAAATCCGGTGGTCACAATTGCAGATAGGAGGGAGTGATTGCGCTTCATAACTAAATCCTCAAATTCTGCAATGAGAGAGTGTAAGTGACTGCGATCGGAATCAGCCGCTTGAAGGTGGTGGAGTGTGCACATCGAAGGGGCATGAGTCCCATGAAGCGTGATGTGGTGTTGGCCCGAAGTGAAACCCATAGTTAATGAAGTGAAATCCCACAATATCAGACCCAACTGTTGGAGCCACTTAATGCCCAAGACGAGATCAAACCCAGCCAATGGAATAACCAAGAAATCCATTGCAAGGTGGTGACTCTTGATAACAAATTGCACTGGTGAACAGAGACCAATGCTGGTGAGGTTTTCCCCGTTAGCTACTGAAACGGAGAGTCCAGAATTCTGCTGAATTGCTAATCCCAAATGGGTGGTCACTGTTTGGCTCAGAAAATTGTGGGTGCTACCGGAATCCACCAAGGCAAGTAACCGGAAGTTTTGAATGCCCTCATGTACTTGCATAGTATTGGTACTGTGTAAGCCAGTCATGGCATGGACGGAAATGGCCGGTTCTTCCTCCTCAGGGGTTTCTTCATCTGGAGGTGGGGGGTCCTCTGGATCTTCTACTTCCAACCAAAAGAGCCGCTTGCATAAGTGAACCTGTAAATATTTTCCATCACAATTAAAACAAAGCCCTTGTGCCTTGCGTTGCTCTATTTCTGATTTGGTCAGGCGCTTAATGTATTGTAGTGGGGGAGTGGACCGGGAAAGCTTTGTGATCTGAGAAGGATTTGTCCCTTGGCGCATAGGGGAGTTGTGGCAGTAGGAGTTTCCAGTAGGTGCTCGGCCTGGCCATGGTGGGCGACCCCCCATAGAGTCTTTCAGAATTCGTTGTTTGGTATCCAACGTGTGTGCCAAATTCATAGCATGGGCCAAAGAAGGGGGGTCATGCAATTCCATCTCAAGGCGAAGTGCCTCCACTAAGCCAGCAGTAAATAGATTACCATATTGATTGGAACGCACATATGGACTAGCTCGGGCAAGGCGTTCCTGAAATTGTTTTTGGTATGTCTCTATGGAACCTGTCTGTTTCAAATTGACCAAATCCACCAGAGGATTGCTACGGGCAGGGGCCCCAAATCTCAACATACAAAAATCTTGAAAAAATTCCCAATCATGCACCGGATGCTCAGACCACAGGTTGGCTTCATCCAGCATGTGAAATGCTGCTAACGGAACCCGGTCCTCTGGCTGGGTTCGTTGGTTAAAAAATTTTTGTCACACTGTTGCAACCAAATCAGAGGGTCAGTGGACCCATCATAAGAAGGAAAGTCCAGCTTAGTGTACCTCGGCACTGTTGAAGGGATGTTGGAGTGAAGTCGTCTTGGAACAGGGTGAGCTGGGCGCAGAGGAGCCATTGGTGGTGGCGGGGGAGGTGGTTGCTGGTGCTGGTGGTGCGGGTAAGTAGGAGGGGCAGTGGCCCGTGTCATAAACTCCTCCATTCGAAGAGCAAATTGCTGGAAGGATTCCCACAACTCAATGAGTTCTTTGCGGATAGAAGCTACAAAATGTTGTGTCACCATTTGGAGTGCATCCACCTGATTACTCACATCCATAGAGGAAGAGGAATCACCGACAGTGGTCCTATCTGATACCCCGATGTTAGGTTCCCTCGCCATAGATCAAGTCACCCAACGATCTCTCCTACTTTCCAAGTTGACGTGTGACATTGAAGGAAACTTGGGATTCTTTGATCGACCAATAGTTGTAATACAAAGGGATGAATAACTAAGCTTGTGAAGGGAAGCTCACCCTGGACCTCGGCTAGAAAGGGAGAATCTGACCTTGTACTAATTCTATTGATCAAAGCTTGATTACATTCAGACTTCTTTCCTTCTTATAACAAGAAGGACCATGACGTTACATTGCCCAAGCCCCACATTTTCCCATGATGTCCACTCATTTATCAAGCTATTCTCTTCCCATGACGTCCATTCATTTCCCCAACCATACTCTTCCTATAGTCTGACGCTAACCACCATTTCCCAAAGCCTGACACTAACCACCCTAACCATTTCCCAAAGCTTGACTCTAACCACCATGACGAGCACAACACATAACTAAAAATTACATTTGACCCAACCCTTATCCTTATTTGAAAGTGACCCCACCTAAGTTCTGCGTCTAGCAATGACTCTAGATGCAATGGAGTCCATAAAAACTTCCCTTTGGCTTGATCTTCGTCTTGTCTCCCTACGATTCCACGTGGTCTCCCTACAATAACATGTGGCAGATCCGGGACCGTTATGAATCCTTGTGTCAGATCTGGGACCGTTACGATTCCTGGGACCGTTACAAATCCTTGTGTCATATCCGGGACCGTTACGATTCCTTGTGTTAGATTCGGGACCGTAACACATCTTCCATGTGTGGTTTGCGTGGTGCATGCATTAATCTACTTAACACATGGACCAAATATGTGATATTCAGCCGAGTAATAGTCAAATAAATTAGGTGTCCAAGAAGTCATTTATATTGTGATGGATCTTTAACCAATTCGCCTAAATCCGAAAGCTTTATGTTTTGCTCCATGGGAAATTTAGCAAGTTTAGCACAAAAAAATCCACCATCTTTTAAAATTTTCAAAGTATATTTTCATTGTGAAATGGAAATCCCTTTTTTTTTACCAAGAAACTTCAATGCCCAAAAAATACTTCAAATTACCCAAATCTTTGATCCGAAAAATGACTATGCAAAAATTTCTTGAGAGCTAATATAGCATTGACATCATTACCCATAATAAGGATGTCATCAACATATATCAATAAAGTTGTAAAAGATTTGCTTTTCCGACATGAGAATAATGAGTAATCTGCTTTGGATTGAACAAATCCAGCAGCTTAGATAGTTGTAGAGAACTTGGACAACCATTGCCGAGAAGCTTACTTTAGGCCATATAACGACTTGTGAAGGTGACATATGAGATTCTTCCCCTGTCGTTGAAGACTAGGTGTTGTGGACTCAATAGCACACCGAGTCACACAACGAAGGAGGCAACAACAACTCACTCAATAGGATTTATTTCTTATATTACTTTGAGTAGGATTTATTTCTTATATTGTTTTAAGTAGGAGTTATTTCTAATTACTTTTACATGTAGGGGCATTATGGGAATTATTGTAACCCTAACCCTAAAAATCCATGACGTGATCTATTTAAAGGAAGAGAATGAATGAAATATGTAAGCTTTGAGATTTTAGAATAACCTAGTGTAAACAGGCTGAGATCACCTCTTGATCTCGAGTTTAGGGTTTACTCCAAAAATCCAACCGATCCTTCACCCTCCATCCTCATCCAAATTCATCCATCTTCATCCTTCATCATTCATAATAGGAAGAGGATCTTCCTGCCCCTTTTCCGAGCCCAAAGAGAGGGTCTTCCCTCCTATTCAGCGTCAACAATCAGCAAGGGTTCTAACCCTCTTGACGAGCAGAGAATGGAAGGATTTTCTGGTTCTTCCACGTGAAGATCTGGTGCATCCCTTCCTAGCTTGGAAGCATCACTGAAACCTAGCATCAACGTCTACCAAGGTGAGCCAAGGGCTACACATAAGCTTGGACTTCAATCCTAGCATGAGCAGCAACCAAATCAGGGGTGAAACCCTGATTTACATGAGCAAGAAAAGGTACTTCTTCCATTATCTCTCCACGTGAATTATTTCCATTCTAGCTATAACTTTAGCACAAGATTGGGTTCATAAAAAGGGAGACTGATTACGGGTGGTAGATTAGTCAAAGAAGGGATCTTTAACCCTCCTAACCGAGTCCAGCAACTCAGTACCAGTGCTGGATTCACAAATCCCACACCGTGTTACTCAATCCATAACCCGGGACTATAACAACGTGGTATCAGAGCAGGGTAACATGGGGGATACTCTCTACAATGAAGAAATCCAAATCAGGATACAAAAGATAGAAGATAGCCTTGTAACAACACAACCAGTATTGGGGAAGGTTTGTGGTTTGGAAGAAGAGATGAGCCAAGTCATCAGCTTGCTAACTGAGCTAAGGGCAGAGAGACATCAGAGCCCAGAGGCGAGAGAGGTTGATCAACCATATCACAGAGAGGGGAGTAGTGGTCTGGGCGCACTGCTATCCAAGGACCCAGCATGGAGGCACAATTCCAAGGTACACCAAGTTAGAGTTTCCCTCTTTCAATGGTTCAGTTGATCCCTTAATTTGGTTGCATAGATGTGAAATTTTTTTTAAACCAAGGGACTACTGAATGGGATAAGGTGCAATATGGGTTACTCAAGTAGAAAAAGAGAGACCAGGGATGAATTGGGGAGAATTTAAAAACCTATGCATAGTTAGATTTGGCCCTCCCACCAATAGCAACCCCTTGGGGGAGTTAGTCCTATTGTGACAAACTGGTTCTGTGGAACAATATAAAATTGTTCCAGGAAAAGTTGGCTCGTGCTGGTGAGAGGGTATTGGTTGACCAACAGGTCTCCCTATTCATAACAGGTCTCAATGAGTGTCTAGAGGTGGAACTCCTTATGCCTACGGATTTAGATCATGCAGTGAATATGGCCCGAGCAATGGAACAATGACAACAGTTGCAGCAACATAAGCCGGGTTGGTCGGGTGAGAGGAACACTTCCTCCACGTGGCAAGGGCATCGCTATACTTCATCTCAAGGAGCATCTCCAGCAGCACCATCCTCCAGACACACTCCGACTACGATTCGGGTAGCAGATTCCCGCCCTGGTAATTCCCTACAAAAATTTATCAAAAAATTAACAAGTGCGGAGATGGCAGAACGGCGGTCCAAAAATTTATGTTATAACTGCGATGAGTAGTATCAGGTGGGGCACCAATGTAAACGATTGTTTTGGCTCGAGGTGGTGGATTCAGAGGATCCAGAGGAGCTAGAAGATATTATTGAGGAGGAACCACCTGAGATATCCTTGCATGCTATTACTGGGCAAAAATCGCCTAATACAATGCAAGTCTGAGCTCATGTCATTGATCGAGAATTTCTACTAAACTGTTAGGAAAGCATCTACACGGATCTTATACAAGGACTGGCCCGGTTGATACAAACAAATATTCCAACACTCCCCCGCACGGGAAAACCCGTGGAGAAACTCACTGAAAAAACCCGGGACAAATTCATATAAAATACCTTGGACAAATTTGGTGGGAGCGGGACTCGAACTCGGGACCAACCTGCCCTGATACCATGTTGAAACCATTGCACTAAAAGGCTCGAACCTTATAGGAAAGCATCTACATGGATCTTATACAAGGACTGGCCCGATCGATCCAAACAATAATTCCAACAGGGAGTACACAATTTTTTGAGTTTGACTACCGCACAACACCTCCAGCTCCAAATACACCCTCATCCGATAGCCACTATCTCAGTGGCCAATGGTGAGAAGGTCCCTAGCTATGGGATTAGTAAGGCAGTAACTTTTTCCATTGGCTCTACTTCGTTTAATGCTGAATTTTTTGTTATTCCCCTGGCGGGTTTTGATATGGATTTAGGCATTAAATGGTTACAAACGTTGGATCCCATTCTATGGGACTTTCTGGCTTTAATCATGAGCTTTGACTTGGCCGGGAGTCGGGTGCTCTTACAAGGCTTTCAAGTGGATAGGGCCCACCGCATGCACACTTTGTAGACACAGGAACAACCTGACAGTACTAGTGATGGTCTAGTTGAGGAGTTCTCTGACCTCTTCCAGGAGCCTTCGGGATTGCCTCCCCTGAGGCACTGTGACCACAAGATTTGTCTGAAACCAGGGTCTGAGGATGTGGTCGTGCGACCGAACCATTACCCACACCTTCAGAAGGACGAGATAGAGTGTCAGTGCCAGGAGATGTTGAAACAGGGTCTTATTCATCCCTGTCGCTCTCCGTTCTCTTCACCCATCTTACTTGTGAAGAAACATGATGGGACATGGAGATTCTGCGTGGATTATCGGGAGTTGAACGTGCAAACACTGAAAGACAAGTTTTCGATTCCGTTAGTGGATGAGCTCCTGGATGAGTTACATGGGTCGTGGTTATTCACTAAACGCGACCTCCATTTGGGATACCATCAGCTCTATTTAAAACATTCCAAGTGTCCGGATGCACCCCTTTGATATTGAGAAGACAACATTCTGCACACATCATGGCCACTTTGATTTGGTCGTTCTGTCATTCGAGTTATCCAATGCACCCTCCACTTTTCAAGGTTTGATGAACGAGGTATTTAGCCCCTATCTTCGAAAATTTTTTCTTGTGTTTTTCGATGATATTCTTATATATAGCAAGTCGGTTGAGGAGCACATGGGACACTTGAGGATTGTTTTCTATTTGTTACGAGCACATCAGCTCTATTTAAAATATTCCAAGTGTTCTTTACGGCTTCAGATGTGGCTTATCTGGGACACATTATCTCACATGAGGGGGTTACGACGGATCCCGAGAAGATCCGAGTTATTCATGAGTGGCCCCAGCCACAATCTTGTTCCGCATTACAGTTTTTTGGGTCTTGCGGGCTACTACCGCAAATTTATTCAGAACTATGGGCCGGTGGCAGCACCATTGACCAGTCTGCTCAAGAAAAATTCCTTTATTTGGAATGAGGAGGCCACCAAGTCATTTGAGGCACTCAAACTTGCTCTCGCATCACACCAGTATTACAGCTTCCCAACTTTGACGAATTGTTCATGGTAGAGTGCGACGCTTCGGGCGTGGGCATTGGGGCCATTTTACAGCAGCTGGGCCATCCTATTGTGTATATTAGCAGACAGCTGGCAGTCCACCATCACAAACTGGCAGCCTATGAGAGCGAATTGTATGGGTTCAACATTGGAGGCCTTATCTATGGGGTCGAGCTTTTCTCATATGCACGGATCACTATAGTCTTAAATTTCTACTAGAACAACGTTTGACGACGTTGCCACAGCAGCACTGGATCAGTAAGTTGTTGGGGTTTGACTTCGCAGTGGAATATCGTGTGAGGAGATTGAATAAGGTGGCAGACACCTTGTCGCGGTGTTTTGAGGATCAATAGTCGGTCTATTTGATCAGCCAACCGAGATTTCTAATCCTGGACTTGGTGAGAGATGCACATGCCACCGACCCTGCACTGCTAGAACTGCATTAGAAGATTTTGGAAGGGACAATGACTTCGAAGTAGTCCATCTAGGATTCACTTATTTATTACAAGCAGTGGCTTTTCCTTCTACTTGAGTCTAAGTTGATTCCAGCTATTCTCTCGGCCTACCATGACAGTACACATGAGGGGATACAGAAGACCTTGCACAGAATTCGAGCTGATTTTTACTGGCAAGCCATGAAGCCCTCTATTGCGACTTATGTGGGCGACTATCAGGTCTGCCATCACAACAAAGCAGAGCACTTGAGTCCAGCCGATCTTCTCTAGCCTCTGGCCCTTCCTACGCAGGTTTGGGCCAACATTTTGATGGATTTTGTGGAAGGTCTACCCCTATCCTCTGGCAAATCCATACTTTTTGTGGTGGTTGATAGATTCTCCAAGTACTGATATTTTATACCGCTGGCTCATCCTTATATAGCAACACGGGTTGCTCAAACTTTCCTGGAGCAGATAGTCCACGTACATGGCATTCCATAATCCATTGTGAGTGACCGAGATGCAATTTTTATGAGCACCTTTTGGCTGGAACTTTTTTGCTTGAGTGGGACTAAATTGAAGTTCTCCTCAGCCTATCATCCCAGATAGACGGGTAGACAGAGGTGGTGAACCGCACCATAGAGATGTATCTACGGTGCTTGGTGGGTGATCGTCCTCGACAATGGGTTCAATGGCTTCCGTAGGCCGAATACTGTTACAACACTTCGTTCCACTCTGCCTTGCAATCTACTCCTTTCCGGGTTATATATGGTCGGGATCCACCTCGCCTTCTCTCGTACAACCCGGGGTCCACCAACGTGGACGCGATTGATCAGGCACTCATGTACCGGGATCTGCTGCTACAAAATATCACAGAACGGCTACGACGTGCCCAAGTTTGGATGAAGAATGTCTATGATAAAGGCCACCGTGAGGTGTCTTTCGAGGTTGGGGATTATGTGTGGCTACGACTCCAGCCCTACTGTTAGAAGTCTCTTGCGGGACCTCCACGACATAAGCTCTCTCCTAGATTGTTTTGGCCGTTTCCCATTCTTCGACTCATGGGACCAGTCGCCTATCAGCTCCAATTATCGGACACGGCAAAACTTCATGATGTGTTTCATGTTTCTCTTTTGAAGCCACATTCCGGGCCGCAGCCTACATCCACTCCATTCCTATTACCGGTTGATAATGGCGAGGTTATTCTTATCCCTACTGCGGTGTTACGCGCTTGGCTGACCAATGACCATTGGGAAATTCTAATTCTGTGAACGGACACTGATCCCGACGCAGCAACATGGGAACGTGTGGACATCTTCAAACAAGTCTACCCAGCTTTTGAGCTTGAGGACAAGCTCTTTCTCTAGGGGGAGGCAGATGTAGTGGACTCAATAGCACACCGAGTCACACAATGAAGGAGGCAACAACAACTCACTCAATAGGATTTATTTCTTATATTACTATGAGTAGGATTTATTTCTCATATTGTTTTAAGTAGGAGTTATTTCTAAATACTTTTATATGTAGGGGCATTATGGGAATTATTGTAACCCTAACCCTAAAAATCCATGATGTGATCTATTTAAAGGAAGAGAATGAATGAAATAGGTAAACTTTGAGATTTTAGAATAACCTAGTGTAAACAGGCTGAGATCACTTCTTGATCTCGAGTTTAGGGTTTATTCCAAAAATCCAACCTATCCTTCACCCTCCATCCTCATCCAAATTCGTCCATCTTCATCCTTCATCATCCATAATAGGAAGAGGAGCTTCCTGCCCCTTTTCCGAGCCCAAAGAGAGGGTCTTCCCTCCTTAGCGTCAACAATCAGCAAGGGTTCTAACCCTCTTGACGAGCAGAAAAAGGAAGGATTTTCTGGTTCTTCCACGTGAAGATCTGGTGCATCCCTTCCTAGCTTGGAAGCATCACTGAAACCTAGCATCAACATCTACCAAGATAAGCCAAGGGCTACACATAAGCTAGGACTTCAATCCTAGCACGAGCAGCAACTAAATCAGGGGTGAATTTACGTCTGATTTTCGTGAGCAAGAAAAAGGTTCTTCTTCCATTATCTCTCCATGTAAATTATTTCCATTCTAGCTATAAATTTAGCACAAGAGTGGGTTCATAAAAAGGGAGACTGATCATGGGTGGAAGATTAGTCAAAGAATGGATATTTAACCCTCCTTACTGAGTCCAGCAACTCAGTACCAGTGCTGGATTCACAATTCCCATGTCGTGTTACTCGATTCATGACCCAAGACCATAACACCAGGAGGTGGAGACATATAAATTTCTTCATGGAGATCACCATGAAGAAAAGGATTGTTGGATTCTAGTTGGTGAAGAGACTAATTTTGATCAGTTTCTAGAGTCAATAAACAATAAAAAATAATCATTGTAGCAGTGGGCGAAAAAGTATCATGGTAATCTATACCTTCCAGTTGTGTGTAACCTTTCACAACCAAATGAGCTTTGAAACACTCAATAGTACCATCTGAGTGCCGTTTGATCTTATAAACCTAGCGACATCCAATAGGCTTCTTACCAAGGGGAAGAGAAGTGAGAGACCAAGTATGGTTGGCATCTAAAACAACCAATTCAGATTGCATTGCTTCTTGCCAATGGGAATGTGAAGCTGCTTCGATATAAGATGTTGGCTTAATATCATGACTGATAGCAGTAGTAAAGCAGAAATCATGTGGTGAGTAACGATGATAAGAGACAAAATTGCTAAGAGGATAGCGCATACCTTTTTGTGGACTTGATGACAAAGGCGACAAATGGTTGTGCGACATCACTTGGTTTAGTCATGTAAAGCCATGGGAGGGTTATGAGGTCATTGAGATTGACACAAAATTGGTTCGAGAGCAGGACTAGCAAATGATGGTTGAGGAGAAACTGAAGTCGGTGGTAACAATTGTTGGACTAGAGGAGAAGGATTAGATACAAAATGAAGAATCATTAGGGCTGAATTTGAGAAAGTGGATGGAATTGACTCATAAGGAAAAATAGTTTCATGAAAAACAACATCACGATGAGTAAACATTTGATGAGTGGCAAGATCATATAGCTTATAGGCTTTCAGACCCTCTAGATAGCCAAGGAAAATACAACATTTGGCTCAATGGGCAAATTCATAGGAGAAGTGCACATCAGTAGCATATGCAAGACACCCAAAAAATCGAAGATGAAAATAGGAAGGAAGTTTGCCATAAAGTCGTTTAAAACGAGATTGGCTAGAAAGAAGTGGTGTGGGTAGATGATTAATTATATGAATAACATTTGAAACACATTCTGAACAAAAATGTAAAGGATGGTGGGCTTAAAAACGAAAAGCTCGAGCTGACTCAAGAATATGGCGCTGCTTGTGCTCTACAACCCCATTTTGTTGGGAGTATAGACACAAGAATGTTGATAAATGGTCCCTTTTTGTTTAAAAAATTCTCGCATCGAGAAGAATTCTCCACCACTATCAACCCGATTGTTTTCTATTGAAACATGGAATTGTGTTTTTACAAATGAGAAAAATTTAACAAGAAGATGGTGTGTCTCGCTTTTGATTGCATAAAAAATACCTATATGAATTTAGAATAATCATCCACAATAGTCAAAAAATATTTCGTCAGAGAGGGAGATAATTTTATAAGGACCCCAAATATCACAATGAATTAATTCAAAAGGACTAACAGACGAAATTGAACTAATAAAAAATGGAAGTCAACTTTGTTTTGCAAATGCACAAACATCACAAGCACTATTAGATTGAAAAGGGAATTTTAACAAATATCTTGCCATAAAAAATAATCTAGAGGAAGACAAATGCCCTAATCGGTGATACCACAAAACAGTGGAAGTGGTAACCTGAAGGCTGGATGAATGACATGAAGTGGTTGTTGTAGATGGAGTTTGAGATTTTGGCTTCTCTGATGCTAATGCAACCATGTAATAAAGTTTGTCTCGTTGTTCACCCAAACCAATTGTGCTCTTCGTCATCACATCCTACAAAATATACCAGTGAGGATAAAAGGTTACCAAACAATTGAGATATTTGGTAACTTGACTCACAGACATTAAATCCACCTTAAAAGATGGCACACGAAGCACATTTTTTAAAGTAACAACGGAATTCAAAGGTAAATCCCTAATGGAATTAATCGGAGCCTGTTCTCAACTTGGCATAGTAACTGGTGGTAAAAGGGTGTTGTTACTGTTGTTGACTAATGAAGTTGGAGATGAAGAAATATGGTTTGTTGCTCCACTATTGATAATTAATTAATGGAGTCACAACAATATTTTTAACAAAATTGAAGAATTGGTACCAACATTAACTTTAGGATTGTTGGATTGTGTTGTCCCTTTTTCTTACATGATAGATAAGATTTGTTGGATTTGCAAATTAGCGAGCCCATTTTAACCAATGACACTTCTTGCATTGTTGGACCCTCCTTGACATTGTTGATGGAAGACTGATAACTTTTGTGGTGTTTGAAATGGGTACCTCCTTGATTAGGCCTGTTTAATGCATGTTTAGGGTATTCTCATGGGTACCCATTCAACTTCTAGCATGTTTCTCGAACATGGTGGTCATGATCACCATAAGAGTAGTGCAATGGTTTTTTTATTAGAAGGGTTGGAACGAGAAGAACCACATCCATGTTGAATAGCTAGAGTCACTAGTTCGGTCCTCTGGATAACCATGGCTGAGTTCTTCGTCATTTCACATGCAACCTCCAGGCTTCACTACTTCTCTTCTTGGACAATGGAAGAGTAGGCTTTGCCAACATTAGGTGGTGGATTCATCAATAGAATTTTCCCCCGGATTGCACTATAAGACTCATTGAGTCCCATGAAAAATTGCATCAATCTACGTCTCTTATAGTCTGTTCCACAAGAGCAAACAATGCAGTTATAGGATCCTAGTTCATCCCATAATCTTTTAATTTTTGTGTAATAAGCCGCAAGAATCATTTGATCTTGAGCAAGACAAGCAATACCCCTCTATATCTGAAAAATATGAGGGACATTGCTTTGAGAAAATTGATTCCAAAGGTGTTCCCATACCTCCCAGGCAGTGGTCACAACAATGATGTTGTCTGCAAGGTCTAGTGTGAGTGAATTGAGAATCCAAGTGAGGATCATATCATTGCATTTTCTCCTTGAAGCATACTTGTCTGGTTTGGCTGTGGTAGACAACATTATGGTGTTTCCATCTATGAACCCTAACTTGGATTTCTCATTCAAAGAAATCATCATGGCTCTACACCAAGTCGAATAATTATCCCCATTGAGAGGTTTGGAAACAAGAACCATTCTAGGATGACCAAAATGGTGAATAAAATATGGATTTATAGCATCTTCATTTGAAGCTTGATCGTTCACCATGACGATGGGAAACAATAAGAAAAGGAGGGCAAAAAAATAATTTACCCCTAGCAGTGCTTGACAATAGAAAACCAGGGTCCGAGTTGACTTGGAAAAAAAACTGGTGTGGCTCGGCTCAGTTGGTTTCAGCATGGCACAAATCCGTTCAGTTCGACTTGGATTTTTTTGGCTTGTCTGAGTCTAGAAAAATGTGCTGATTTAATTCAGGGGAGCACGGTGCTATAAATCAGATTTTCTTCTTGCCTCTTGATTCCAAGCAAAGGGAGAGAAAAAAAGATTGGAAGATTGATGGACGATGAATGACTACGAATGGCGGCAAATAGTGACAAACAACGACAAACAATGGTGAGCAACGAACAATGAGGAAAAGCTCAACGAATGATGAAGAATAACTTAGCAAAATTTCTGAGAGAAGAAAAAACTAAAATCGCTCAACCTCCTAGCCGAACCAGGGAACGAAATTAGCAGAGACAAGGCAGAGTGCCTGCTCTAATAAACAAGAGAAAGATATTTTTTTTGGATTCCTGATTCAATTGAATCGAAGGACCTATATGCATACAAAAAATCACGTGTTTATAGCTATATTACATATCACGCATTTACAACTATCATATAGATCATGTGTTTACAACTATCTTAGATTAACAGATACAGATCCTGTGAGCTTAATCCAATTGGATCAAACTTCTAGAAATAAAATAATTCATAGTTTATGATGATTACTAGTTCAACACTGCTGTGTCCCTGTTCTATTGTTGTCCAAAGTCGATGTCACTCTACTGGTTCCTGTTATGGTCCCGGATCCGACACGTGGATTTGTAATGAGGAAGAAGAAAAAGACAAAGATCAAGCCCAAGGGAAGTTTGAAAACCTATGTTCGTTAAGGAGAACGCACACCCCTGAGCTCATTGAGGAGAACTCAAAACCCTTGTTTAACCTAAATCAATGCTTAACTTTCTCGTTACTTTTACCCCTTAAATAGGGTTCACCATTACAAGGCTTAAGATAAAATATTACAAAAATACCCCTATAAATAACATATTCCAAAAATGCCCTTGTGGCCTACTAATTCTTTAACTAAAATAAAATAAAGTAAATTAAAGAAAAATAATTAAAATAATAATATTATTGCGTGCATAACTTCACCCCCTTGGAGAAAGAGCTTGTCCTCAAGCTCGAAGGTAGGGTCTGCTTGCCCTTGTCGACATCTCCTCAAGTATCAACTGCAGTATCTGTGTCAGCCTCTGGACGACAAAACTGGAGCCTCCTACTAGAGAAGCACTTTTTTTTAACACTATGGCATCATTACTTGCGGTACCAGACCACCATAAGGTTAAGCAACCAAACAATAGTTTGAACTATCACCTGCTCCATTCTGGCAAGACCATGACTGGCCAACAAGACGTTCCACCATAATCTTCGGAAAGCCATGTGAATGAACCCACTAATGCGAAAATTGAAAAAAAAATGGAGGACTTAAATATATTGACTTGCTGTCCGCCCAAGTTCTGTCAGTGTACTATCTCTTTTCTTGGCATAAACTACTGCCCTCGGATCACTCTGCATATCCTTGTGAAATCCACACACATCTGCAACAATACTGGTTAAGGCGTTGACTAATTCAGTGTAAATAAGTCCATTTCCTAGGACACGAGCAACTCCCAAGCTTGGACCTAGATCATGTTCAATTAGTACTGAGAATAGTTGGCCTGAAATCATTTGCATCTGTTTTCCACTTCCTGTATTGTTTGTCCCATAATAGAGAACAACAACATGAGCCTCACATTCATATTCATGCAAGTAAGCCATCAACAGTTGTGCACAAATTTCAGTGAGAACCTCAGCTTCTAAAAAGCAGAGTGAATGGGGGTAGTTAAAATCTCTCTTGATGTATGCCTGCAAGAATTTCCCTTGATGTAATGCACCCAGATTGGCACTAGCTGTGAGTAAACCCATTACAGTAAATTGATCCAGAATTGATGGTATGTGCATCACTAGTTTGTAGGCAGTAGTAAAAACCGTGGATGATATGCTGGGCCAGCAACCAGTCCGGCCAGTGTAATCCTCCATCACTTTGGTTGCTGCTGCAGGGTACCCACCATGGCCAAGCACGTCAACCATGCAAGCTTACATGATCTTCCTCCCCCTTGAATCCATAGGTGTCAAGTGCAAGCCTGGTTGTAATTGTGCTAAGCATTCCCAAAACTGCCACAAAAAGTCCATATATGGCAGCAAGACTGAAACCTACGTAGATGGCTACTGCAATGGCAAAAATTGGAATTATGACAGACTTGTAGCCCAATGTAAGGCCACCAAGGACATTTTTTATTGGTTGCTGCTGCACCTAAAGTTCTGAATTATCAATAGCGTGATGAATTTCAAGTAGCAACAACAAAGGGAACCTCACAAGCATCACAAGCAGCTACACCTCAGACCAATTTTTTGAAGTGGGATCTGTCACAACCCCAGCAGCTACAAGTGTAGCTACCATTGGTATCATGCCTTGATGTTGCTTGGATAAGGAACTATTTGTTACCCCATCCTAATCTTGGATTGTTGATAAAGCCCAGCTCTGCAACTTATCCTTTTGTAGTTCTTCCACCCTCCATTCCATTGTCTGGATTGAGGTTGCATTACCAACTATAAGTGGCTCTAGGATAGGATTAGTGGAACTATCTACAACAGATATTGTGCTCAGGTTTTCATTGCCAACATTTGTACTATTGTCAGGACTTGCTTCAAGTGATATGTCTAGTGTAGTACTGGTTAAATTCTCCATAGTAAATTTTTTAAGTGGAACATCAACCCACTCTGATTTTTGAAGTTTAGCCTACAACTTAGGCACCCGAGTTGCACCACCTATCAGCTCTACAACATATAGTTCATCAACTCTCAAGCCAGAATGTGTAAGCACTTCTTTTACAGGAAAAAAATCTTGCTTCCATAGATTAGAATAGAGTTCTTCAAATTTTTCATGAGAGATCAAGCCCCTAAAATCATGATCATTTGTTATGTCAAAATGGTTCTATTTTTCTACCTCCCGGAATAGAAACGCACCAGGCCAAAAATTCGAATTTGAACTTTGTGGCCGAGCAGCATACATGGGATCCAGAAAACTAAACCCCACATTGTCAATTATTTGACAATGAACATATGCACAGGGACTGTGCTCATCAACAAAAAAATAAAGCCCCTCAGAATATTTTTTTTGAGACACGCTGTAGTTCATGGGAATAGAAAACTAAAACAACATCCATTCAATTTTTTTGTCTCTGCCTGGAATCCCTAAAAAAATTTTATCTTGTATTGTAGACACTTCATTACACAACCGTACGAATTTTCTCATGAAAGATTGAATGCAAAATTGCAGTTGCCGATACTTACCCCAAAAATTTGGCAATTGGGTTCCCTCTGTTTTGTCGAGAGGTGGATTGAGAATGAGAGGTGGTGGCCGAAAGTCAAATCCAATCAGAGTTGTTTCCGACAGCGCCGACAGAGCCTCCTCCTCAGTTTCTAGTGGTGAATAGCAGCAAATCATGGTCTCACTTTTTTTTTTTTATGGTGAACTGCCAAACATCGTTGCCGAGATTTAGAATAGGGCTGGTCCTTAGAACCTTGAGGTGGGACGACGAACATGCCTCTTGGTTCCTTTACAGCAGACTCCGACTTCGAATTTGAGGTCACAACCAAATCAGCCATTACCAACGAGGTTCTGGCATAATACCCCTCCGATTTTGACTTTCCAAGGTCCTTCTAGGAGATTTTCATGATTCCCAGAATCGGATTTGGGGTCGCACCCAAATCGTCCATTACCGACGATGTCTCTACCTGATTTCCCAAAATCTTGGTCCCCACTATTCGGCTTAAGATTTCCCTGCATGGAAATATTTAAATTTTCTAAAGCTTGGCCTTGCTACCCGTCCGAGATAGCATCTGCTGCCTCTCCTTCTGTGCATTTGTTGTGCTCAGAGATTTGAGGTCGTATGACCCTTTCTACGGCAGCAAGTCGCTTCCTTGCATAAATTTTTTTAATGGAAGCAGCACGCCATTCACGTATTCTTTCCAATTCATTGCGAATACACCATGCACCTAGTTCTTCCAAATCTTTGCGCATGGCAATCCATTTTTCTTGGGATATAGAATGGCTCATTATGTTCCCGCTCTGATACCAGTTGTTTTGGTCCCAGTTCTGACACATGGATTCGTGAGGAAGAAGAAAAAGACGAAGATGAAGCCAAAGGGAAGCTTGAAAACCCTAGGTTCGTTAAGGAGAACACACACCCCTGAGCTCATTGAGGAGAACTCAAAACCCTTGTTTAACCTAAATCAATGCTTAACTTTCTCATGACTCTTACCCCTTAAATAGGGTTCACCATTACAAGGCTTAAGATAAAATATTACAAAAGCACCCCTATAAATAAAATAATCTAAAAATGCCCCTGTGGCCTATTCATTCTTTAACTGAAATAAAATAATTTATATTAAATAAAAATAATTAAAATAATAATATTATTGCATGCATAACAATTCCACTGAGGTAATATGCCAGATCTTCTATTTTCGGAAGATTCTAGTCACAACCCATTGCTGTTTTCGGAAGTTTTGTGCCATTTGCTAACTAGCATCTTTCAGGGATATGACTGCTCTCCATGATCTTTTCAATGCTATCGATTTCCAGCCAACATCCAACAATATTATTTCTGCTGCCTGACTCTGTTCTATCGGCCTACTTGATTATCGTCGTGTTATCTGCTGTTAATCTGGAAGATTACTTCTACTTCACTGGCTTATTTTTGTCTCTACTAGATCGTTGCCGAGGATTATAAACGCTACTGATTTCTTGGCTTATCTCACATCTAGCTTGCTGTTTTTAATCCTCTCTCTGCTGAGTTTAAATTTCATCTGTCGGGAAGAGAGATTCAAAGACAACAACTTCTCACTTGTATTGTTGCACTGGCATTGCAAGGAAGACGAAAATACTATTATTATTTTTGCGGTTTGGCTTTAATAAACTTCTATAGTGTATATTTTAGCTGAATTTAATCTACCTAGTTAACCCAGCGAAGCGTCTTCTGTTCCGCTTGAGTCAAATCAGACAGAGCCAACTTGGCCTAGGGCAACTCTAAATCAAGTCAGTCTAACTAGGCCCACTTTATCTCTATCTCTATTTTATGGGTCCAGATCCCATGTTTTCTATCGATTCCTCCTACGACTTGGCTATATTGGTCTAATACTTGACTAGGCTCGACTTTTTTACTTGCCTAAGTCTGACTCTGTCCTTTGGCTCTGATCTGATTAATGGAGTATTAAAAATTTATTACTCGATTCTAGCTTATTACTTAGTGCAAAACTTCCTTATGGCTCAATATAAATTATTTCATGTGTCCTTATTAAGGACTTTCACTATTTGGTACATGTTATTTGGGCATTGGCCCATATCTGCTGCTACTATTGTGTCTCTTTGATTGAAACATTATTATTGAAGGATTCTTTAGTTGCTGAATATTGTTGGTATTGCCTCATATGATAGAGATTTGAATAAAGCACATGGTGGCCCCATCATCTTATCTTCTTTTGATTCCCACTACCCTCTTATTTGGCACATTTTCTCCTACTGTCCATAGTGACTCACATACTGAATCCTAAGAAGGGAACCTTCTTACAGTTCACAACAACCGATATTTTCTGGTTGATGTACATCATCCAGAAGGTTCATTTGGGTTATGAATACTTCATGGCCAATATGATGGCCGATATTGCTATCAACTCAAGGGAAAATAGTCTACTCCTCTTCAGTGGTGTAGACTTCTCAGATGAGGTATCTGTGGACATTACAAGGAAAATGTCCATTAGAGAAACAAAAGTAAAAAATTTTGGGTTCACCAAATGGTGAGGACAATGGATCCAAAAGGATAAAATATAGGAGGAGTCAGCACCACAACCTATCGCTTCAGGAGATGAGCTTAGTCTGGAGCCTCTCGCAGATTTGTTCGAATTTGCGAAGAGGAGAAGAATAGAAGAAGGCACCTCATCACCCATAGACTGGTTCTCGACCCAAGAAGATGCCATAGATGATGTTCGGGCTACTCTGGTGGCAATTATGTCCATGCTAGATGAGGTGAAGGCACAACTGTGAAGGATCGAGCACCACCTCGACACCATCCTCACCTGACTTACGCTAGCAACTTATTTGACCTTAGGATCCACCCATCTATTTTTTGACTCACACTGTACATGGTTTTTTTATTTGATATACTTGTATTTATGACTCATATACTTATACACATAATTTTTTAATTACTTGAAAATATTTATGATATGGCCTTTGATCCACTTTTTGTTCTATTCGATGCATTTAATTTGACTATCTTTTTTAGTATGAAAAAAGGGGGATAAGATAAAATAGGGAACTTGGATAAAAAAATACATAGGTACTCATATAATTTCACTTAAAATGATTAAAACAAACTCATATAAAGGAGGAGCTTATGATAAAATTGCATATTTACTTAATTCCTACCCTAAGGGAAGTGTAGTTTTGTTTCCAAGTTAAGTTTTGTCATTAAAAAAAGGTGGAGATAGCTGACCGTAGGTTGACTCCCACATTTCTTTTGATGATGAAAAAATCTTAATTGAACTAATAACTTGCAAATCAAAAGCATTTTAGATACTTCTCCTTCATGAGCATCTCAAGGTCTAAAGCATCAAAGCCAAAATGAAGACCACAAGCACAATTGAAGAACATCTCTTGAAGAAGCACCCAAAAGGAAGAAGACAACGAGAAGACTTGAGTTCAAGCATCATAGACAGACAACTAAACTCAGTCAATTTTTGTAAGAGAGTATTCTAACTCCTATTCCTTAAGTACTTGTGAAATCGAAACTTTAGGATATAAATAGGATATAGACATGTTTAGAATCATCATATACATCACTTAGATACATGTTCAAGAACTCAGAGAGAAATTCCCAAGCTTTAAAAAATCTACATTTTTATTCTAGCATTAGAATGATCGATCATCCAGAATTGTGTAGGCCAAAAATAAAAAGCATAATTGATCAACCAAAGTCAATTAATCGATCATCTAGGACATGACCATTTCATGTTATAATGCATGATTGATCATCCCTCATTGATTGATCGATCATAGCTGTCTAGGAAAGCAATTTTTTTAGGAATGATCCAAATTCCCTCCAGATTGATCAATCAGTTAGAACCTTTCTAATAAGGGACTTCAACCATAATCGAAAAAATGAAAATACATCGACCGATCATACTTGTATTGCACAGCCAAAGGGAATCTTGATTGATCAATCGGTCCATCGATCAATAAGTCAATGTCTTACATAAAAGTAGTCGTTATGATCGAATGATCAATCATTGGTCTATTTTTGAAAATGGGCAAATAACAACTAGTTTGAGTTGGGGAAACAATAAATAGCCCAACAAATCGCGTGTAAAGGAATGAGCATTTATTGGCATATCTTCAAACCACAAACCTTTATCTTTCAAATTCCCACCAAAAGTATTTTAGAGAGAAAGAGAGAGAGAGTGACACATTTGAAAAACCTTAAATCTCTTTCAATCATCCTTACAAACATCATAGTACAATCACCTTGATCTATTCACAATGTGCTACAAAGGAGGAGGCGGCTTGAATCTCTCAAGGAGAAACATCTCTCCAAGTAAGGGTGTAATTTTCCCTTTTTTTTATGAAATTTTGAAAGGTTCATCTTGAACTTAATGTAGAAAGAATGACCTAGCTATAGCTAGAATCTAGCAGCATTCTCTTGGGGAGATTGGGTTGTATGAAAATCATGTATCGAGCTACATGTGGCCAAATAGAGTCAAAATCTCTTTTGTAATTTTCTAGCTATTAGAGCATAATAGTGGAAGTTTTCCAAGCATGGGTTCTTGGGCGGTGATTACTACTAGGCGTACATCAATAACAAAAAACATTATTTGTCCCTGTGGTGTGTGCTTCTTATTCTTTCATTCGAATTGCTTTTATGCATATCTATTTAATCACATGTACAAGTTGTTTTTAATTTGAATATCTCATTTAACCCTCTTCTTGAGAAGTCACATGGACCAATAAAAACTTCATTCTTGAATCTTTTATGACCTATTGATTTTCTTCGTTTTGTTGCTTGACCCTTGCGGACTCCAATGCAAATATCTCCTTAAATATAGACCAGATTGACATAAAATATTCCCCTTATAAAACTAGACTTCGATAACTTTCATCCAAGTATACTTCTCTATATAAAATATATTTTTTTGAGAGAAATAATCTGTTAGATTTTGGACTCTTTAATTTGGTCAAACTGAGTGCTCTTTCTTCTTTGGCTAGTATGATTATTGACCCTTCCGAAATTGATACCTCAATCTAGAAAACATAGATTGAGAATTGGTTGGATAGGTAAAAAAGAGAGTTACAAATATTTTTTTGGTGTAAAATTCTCCATATAAATACTCGTTGTTTATGGTATAAAACTGCTCAAAATTTGAAGTTTTTGTTGCTACTTGAACCTCTCTTACTGTTTGACCTTTCCTACTTTGAATATACATTTCTCTTCGAAGAAAACTCAATTTACTCAAATTCATTTTGTTTTATAAATTAGGCTCAAAGATATTTTTATCAATATATAATTTGTTTTATGAAAAGTTCAGTATGAAGGTGAGAACACCATGGAAACATTGGGTATTGTAACAAAAAAGAAAAAAAAGGTAAAATGTGAACCTATTTACTAGGGATGATAGATAGAAGGAGTACATTATCTCTTTGGGTTGACCGAGTCAAATCATTGAACCTACTCTGATACCATGTTGAATTTCTAGAAAAGAGAAATACTTCTTTGACTTGTTGTAATTTGAGTACAATGAGCCTCTATTTATAATAGAGGGAACAAGTAGAATTCAATTACAATTAAATTACCCTTGTCCTATTTACACCCAAAGTTAAACACTAAAAAATAAGTCCTAGAACAATTGAACATAAATAGAAGATTAACATAACTAAAACACCTTTAATTGAGATTCTTCTGTGAGACCTTCTCCTATGAGAATCCGGTAAGACTCCACCATATTAATTATGGCTCTACGAGACTTCTTACTTTGGCAGTCATGTAAGACTCTCCATATCTTCTCTTCAACAATAACCATGGAGTTCATTATTAATGACACCCAGATTCTGTGGTAGGCTATTTCAAATAGTGATTCTTACTCCTTGAGTCTGGACTTTTTATAGAAGATGGCACCCTCACAAGATAAGGAAATCCTCTATCAAATAGTTGGCCAAATAGGATCATGACCAACCCCCTAATTAACCACATTTGTTAACTGCTTTCCATGATGTTTTTTCACCACCAAAAGGCCTACATTGATGGTGGCTCCATGACTACCATATTCCAATCCCACTTGGTGCCTCCCCTACTCGTACAAGGACCAACCAATACCCTCATGTGTGGAAAACAAAAATTGAAAGATTTGTCAAGGAGATGCTACAAGAAGGTATCAATAAACCATGGAACGGTTCTTACTCTTCCTCAGTGTTGTTGACCAACAAAAAGATTGATCATGAAGGTTTTTGTGGGCTATCAAGCACTCAATGACGTTACCATCAAACATAAGTACCCCTTCCCTCTTATTGATGATTTGTTTGACGAATTATGTTGTGTTTTTATTTTTTCCAAACTTGATCTTTTCTCAGGTTATCATCAAATCCAAGTAGCTAATAATGCCATTGAGAAAGATGCCTTTAGGACACATGATGGTCAATATAAGTTTTTGGTAATGCCCTTTGGTCTGAACAAAGAACTGGCATCATTTCAAAGCCTAATGACTGATGTCTTCTAGCCTTAAGAAATTTTGTGTTGGTATTTTATTTTGATATCCTGTTCTGTAGTAAGAGTTTTGAAGGACACATGAAACACATGCATGAGGTGTTGAGCATACTCTAGCATCAACATCTCCATCTTAAATCATTTAACTTCACTTTACTTCACCTAAAGTTCATTATCTAGGGCACGTGGTCTCTTAGGAGGGGGTGTCAACTGAGCATGACAAAATTTAAGCCATCCTAGATTGGCCCCAAGCTATAACACTAAAACAATTAAAGGGATTCTTAGGGCTAACTGGCTAATATAGGTCGTTGGTCAAATATCATGCTTCAATTGCTCAAACCTTTAACCTCTTTAGTTAAAAAAGATGATTTCTTATAGAGTGATGAAGCTTCAAAAGTCTTTGAGGCTCTAAAAAAGGAAAATGTTAGATTTACCAAACATCTTTATAACTTTCATTATAGAATGTTTAGGTAATGAGTGGTCTTGATGCAATAAGAACAACCCAATCCCTAGTCGACCCTTCAAAAGGGATACTGTCTTGCTCCACCTATTAAAAATAAATCTTTGCCTTGGTCCAATAAATTCTTCATTGGAGATCCTACTTGATCAAAAGAAAATTTACATTTTGGACTGACAATTCTTCTCTTAAAATTTTGTTTCAATGAAAAATTAGCACCCCCATGCAGCAAAGATTGTTGGTCAAATTTAGTGGTTATGACTTTGATATTATTTACGAAAGGGGAAGTGAGAACAATGTCACTGATAGTCTCTCAAGGCAATATGACCATACTATCCTTACTCTGTGTTTCACCTATTTCTTTACTAGGATAGGATATCAAGGAAGCACAACAGATAAAAATATTATGAAGATGTGCAAAGATTCAACCTCAATGTCCAACTAAAAAGAAGTCAATTCATTACTCTTTCGTAATAATAGGATGGTGGTGCTAGCCCCAAAAAAAGACTTGATACAAGCAATATTGATGGAGATGAACAAATCAAACAACTACCCTATAGCGGGATATGAAGGTGTACTCAAAACCTACAATAGGATGAGAAAATTTTTTTCTTCATGACTTAAGATTGATCTAAAAAATTATGTGGAAAATTGTGATACACATCAATAGATCATGTACAACACTACCACTATGATAAGACTTGTTGAATTTATGGAAAAGTGAAATACTTCATTGACATCAATAACTTGTTGTAACCAGAGTACATACCTCTATTTATAATAGAGGAAGGTAGTAGAGTCCAATTACAATAAAACTACCTTTGTCCCAATTACACCCAAACTCTAACACTTAAAGATAAGTCCTAACATAATTAAATAACTCAATATTGATAAAAGACAAACATAACTCAAACTAAAAATCTTCTTGGTCGTGACCCTAAGATAAAAATACTTTTGTGGGTCCTTCTTGATCTTCCAACTGATGTGATAAGGATGCCAACTCATGGTAATCATTGTGGGTCATACTTCTTATGGGCTTGGACCCATCTTGTCTGCCTTCCTTGGTCATGTGGCCCATCTTATAATAATCTTAGATATGTGGGCCTTCCTTGGTCGAGTGGGCTTGAGGTTATCTTTCAACATTCCCCCTCAAGCTGGGGTTGAGAGAACAACATGAACTCCCAGCTTGCTGCAAATGATGTATAGAATATTTTTGTATAAAATGGCACATCTTCCAATATGCCTTCATCTTCCAATACTCCCCCTCACGTTGTTGCGTCCTTCATTGAGGCCCTGCGGCATTATATAAGTGAGAATAAAAATCACTCCTAGCCTGTAAGTCATTGCTTTATACTCCAGTCCTAATGCTAGATGTAGGACACACTCCAGTTCTATCGGTAGTGTGTCTATCGGCATTGCTCTGAAGTGTCCACTATCGTGTCCCTCCACAGGATAATGACTCTCAAGTGGTAGGAGACATAAAAGTCATTACAAGGGTGTGTGTGTGTGTGTGTGTGTGGTGGTGGTGGTGGTGGTGGGGCGAGGGGGGAGGGGGGGTGATAATATAGATGTAATAATAAGTTCCTCCATCATGGACTTCCAACCACAAATAATTTTGATCTTTTTGACGGGGATGAAGTTCCTCCGTCATGGACTTCCAACCACAAATAATTTTGATCTTTTTGACGGGGATGAAATTCCTCCGTCATGGACTTCCAACCACAAATGATTTTGATCTTTTTGACGGGGATGAAGTTCCTCCATCATGGACTCCCAACCACAAATAATTTTTATCTTTTTGACGGGGTAAAATAAATGATTACATGAGGCCACCTCTTCTTCAATAATAATGTCCTCAAAGAGGCATAATAGCTGCAGGTGAATATAACATGACCATCTTCCAACACATATAACACGAACCAAATAATAAACTTTGTAAAAGAACCCATGCAATAATCCGATATAAAAATTTCTTTTTAGATGCACAAGCTTCATCTTTTGTGCTCCCCTTTTCTTGAATATTTTGGTCACATAAACTTATTCACAACATATGAAATAAAACACCTCTTTCTTGTACTTCTTGTACTTCTCCCCCTCAAGCTGGGAGGTAATGGCAGTGATCCCAACTTGAGCCAAATATCATTACTAGAGGATGATCAATCAATCAGAATTCTCTCTGGCTATGCAATGTAAGTGTGATCAATCAATGAACTTCCTATGATCGATCATGCTTTATGTTCTTGTTTGGCAAGATTCTGTCTGATTGATCAATCTATGGGATGATCGATTATTCCATGTAAACTTGCCTTGCCTGGACAATATTGATTGATCAGTCCAAATAGGATGGTTGATCATGCATTATAGAATGATAAGGTCATGTTTTGGATGATCAATCAACCCATTGTGGTTGATCAATTATGATTTGTGGATTTGGCTTGCACACTTTTGGATGATCGATCAATCCAATGCCAGTTTAACTAAATTGAATTTTAAAGAATGGGAATGATTGAATCTAAGTGCTCTAACATGTTCTAGAATATGTGTATGATGTTCCTAAACATGTGTATATGCAATATACGTCTTAAAACTCCATGTGCACCATTGTACTTTAAAGAAAGGAGTTAGGACAACTCTCTTACATTTGTTACTGAGTTTTTATATACATCAATGACACTTAAACTCTAGTCTTCAAGTAGTCTTCTTCTTCATAGGTGCTTCTTCAAGAGATGTCCTTATATGTTGCTTGAGGTCTTATGTAGCCTTAATTGTTTTGAAGCTTTAAACCTTGAGATGCATGGTCTCTTGAAGGTAGAGTATATGAAATACTTTAGTTTGCAAATTTTATTCTATTAAGTTTTGTTATCTTCAAAATCGATAAAGGAGTCAACCTAAGATCAACTATCTCCATTTTTTATGATGACAAAACCTAACATGAAAAAAAAAAAAAAATATATATATATATATATATATATGTGTGTGTGTGTGTGTGTGTGTGTGTGTGTGTGTGTGTGTGTGTATTCTCTATGGTTTGGAGCTAAGTTAAGTGTGCAATTTTGACAAATGCTCCTCCTTAATCTTTTAATATCATATTGAGGTTTAATTTGCAACATTTAGTTTGCCTATGTCCAAAATTCTATTTTTTCATCTTTGTCTCCCTCTTTTTGTCATACTCAAATAGACAATAAAAAGAAACACATGAGTAATCAAAAAGTTGTCTCAAGGCCATTTCACATATAGATGCAAATCATTACAAAAGTGTACTTAAATACAATGCTTTGAGTAACCATAAATACATGTGTACAAGCATCCTTAAGTTCAAAAGGGAGTAAAACAATGGTGGCCCTAAGGAGTAAAAAGAGATAGCTAGACTGCAGGTGGGTGGCGGCATTAGTGAAACTAATTTTCCAGTTATCTATTTGGGACACCCAACTTAGGTCTTTGGTACTCAAACTCTTCAGCCATTGATCTAGTCAATTAATCGGATACTAATTTTGCTAGTTGCAAAATTGACAGAAAGAATACTAGTGGTAGTTGCCAATTACTTGGAAATATGCTTGTCTCTTGGTTTTCCTATAAACAACATTCAATTGCATTATCCACTACCAAAGCTGAATATATAGCATGTGAAAATTGTTGTGCTCAACTTCTTTGGATGAAACATCAACTAGATGACTACAGCTTAAAGGAGAAAGAAATTTTAGTCGATTGTGACAACATGAGCGCCCTAAGTCGATGTAAGAACCTGGTTCACCACTCTCGATCAAAACACATAGAAATTAGACATCAATTTATCATAGAGCTGGTTCAAAGCAAGGCTATCAAAATTGAATTTGTCCCCACCAAAAATCAATTAGCCGTTATCTTTACAAAGCCATTAGGAATTGGCCATTTCTCTAAGCTTAGAGGAGACCTAGGTCTGAGAAACCCACCTTGATTCACTTAGGCTGAAAATTTTGAGCTCAATGAACACAACCCATCATTGTGGTGCCAAAAGAGTGAAATGGAAATCAAAATATTATATTTTTGTCACTCTGAACATGTCATCGATCGATCAACTGAAGCAATTGATCGATCAATTAAAATCAATTGATTGGTCATTCATGGTGTGAATAGAGAATATGAATCCCCCCCCCCCCCCCCCCCCCCATTGAATCTGAGGTTTAAACCCTCATTTTTTTGTAAACGCACTCAAAACCGAACTGTCAAAATGGTGAGAATGAAGGTGATGGCCAATAAGAAGACACCGATGAAGGATGACGATACATGTGAAGAATTGCTGAACTGAAGAGAGTATTTCCGGACTAGGCAACAAAGAAATAGTTATTTTCCGATCTTTGTCCCAAAATCTATAGTGGAGCTAACAAAAGTCAACTTTTCTTTTTGTGAGAGAGAGATTGAGATATCTCAGACCTCCTTGGGCATTACAAAGGTCTATTCTAGAGAGAGGAACATGTGTACCCTCTCCTTGTAAAGGTGTTTTATAACAACCTCAAACTCACCTCCTATGTGAAGAAGACCACTATTATCATTCAGTCTATAGACTTGAATGATTTTCTAGGCACTTTCTTCATGTCTATGACCGCTAAGTGAAAGAGAGTTGGCCTACCGACCTTCATCCGGACTTGCCCCAAATATATTCAGGATGCCATCTTTTCGGTCTTTGGATAGACGGTCAAAAGTTCTTATGAGGTTAAGATTAAAGACCTCATAATACCACAAAAGGTAATCATGGAAATTGTGACCCACGTTCTCAACCCAAGGAAGGGCACCTACTCCCGCTTGACTACGGCTGATATCTTTTGCATGATGGCTATTTTAAAGAAAGTTAAGATCAACTTTGTCTACTTCATGGTGAACTGGATGGCGGATATATCCTCGAGCACACAAGTGGATGGGTTGTCATTCACTTAGGAGATCATGACCATCTTGATTAGATACGGAGTCAATCTCTCAGATGAGGTGTTGTTGGACATCATGATGAAGATGTCAATAGGGGAGACAAAAGTAGGAAATTTTGAATTCGCCAAGTTATGAGGACAGTGGATTGAGAAAGAGAAGATACCAAAGAAGTTTGTCTCGCAGCCAGTAGCCTTTGGAGACGAGCTCAGTCTTGAGCCTCCCGTGGAAGATGAAAGCTCATCCTCCACCGATCGTCTTAAAGCCCTACAGGAAGTTGTCGATAATGTTGTGGCGACTCAAGTGGCAAAGCTTGGCACCAATCAATTAAAAGATGGCCTGTAGAGGATTGAGCACCTCTTAGAGACCATCCTCAACCACGTACCACATCCACCTTAGTCATCTTAGGATCCATCCATCCATCCATTTTTTTAACTCCCATTGTACTCTCTTTTGGTGCTACACTTGTATTTATTTTCTTTGAAGCATTGTACACATTTTTGTAAAGAATTGAAAATCCTATATATGATATGACCATTGAGCCACTTTTTGTTATGATTTGCATATTTAATTCATTATCTTTTTGAGTATGACGAAAAGGGGTAGAAACAATGAGAACTTGGATCAAAGACCTACGCACTTAAACTTCTACAAACTTTATTCTTAAAAGGATCTAGTCACACTATGCAAAGATTAAGGGGGAGCTTAAGCTGATTTTGAACAATTTACTTTAACTCCAACCATAGGGAAGTGTATATTTCTTTGTTTTCAAAGTTAGGTTTTGTCATCATCAAAAAGGGGAGGAATGTTGACCATAGGTTGACTCCCATGTTGTTTTTATGATAACAAAACTTAATTGATTTAACAACTTGAAAATCCATGTATTTCATATACTTCACCTTCAAATTCAATGCATCTCAAGGTCTAAAGCTTCAAAATGGTCAAGCCTAACTCAAGACCTCAAGCACCATAGAAGGATGTCACTTGAAGGAACACCCACAAGGAAGATGATAATGAGAAGACTAGATTTGAAGTGTAATAGTCAAATGTCCAAACTCAGTCACTTATGTAAGAGAATATTCTAAACTCCTTTCTAATAGTAAAAATATAAAATTGGAGCTTTAGGTCATAATTTTCACTTAGACATGTTTAAGAACGCTATAAACATCATTTAGAACATGTTAGAGCACTTAGAGAAAAAATTCACATGCTTTAAAAGTCTACATTGTTGAACTGGCATTGGCATGATTGATCAAGCACTAGTAATGATCGATCAACCTTAGTCGATTGATTGATTAACCATAGTCGATTGATTGATCATCCATAACATAGTCATTTCATGCTATAAAGCATGATCAATCATTCTACTTGGATCGATCGATCATTTAGGCAAAAATAAGCAAATTTTCTCATGGAATGATCGATCATCCCACCTGATTGATCATTTAGACAGAACCATCCCAATAAGGGACATAAAGCATGATCGATCATAGGAAATGCACTGATCGATCATACTTTTATTGCACAATCAGAAGGCATTCTGTTTGATTGATCATTCCTTTAACAATGATCGATCAACTTAAATTTTCTAGACCAACAGTAACATATTGATTGATCAGCCCATCTATCAATAAGGCACTATTAGAAAGAAAAACAGTCGTTAAGCATTACATATTCTTTTGAATTTTATAACATAGTCATTCAACGTTTGATCATTTGTCTTCTTCATTGTTTGCAATGTTTGGAGGAGGGGCATTTCACATACTTTTGACTGATTTACAAAGATAATTTCATATTTTTCCATAAATCTCTTGTAATTTTAAGTTCAGACATATGGGAAAGAGCTTCTTCAGTCATTGTAGCATTGAACCAACTAACGTCTCTACGCTTCCATGCTTCAAATGGTGAATTTATGTAATGGTCTCTGACCATGGACCGAGTAATCCGACAGAAGGAGAGATCTACGTCCAGCTCAGGTTCAGCACCAGGGTGCTGTTGACATCCTGGTCTGCCTATGGTTTTGATTTCTAGGTGAATGACGAGGGGGAAGGGGGAAAGGAGAGTGCTAGGAAATGGATAGAAGGGGGTAGGAGATAACCCGGCTCTGAGGGAGACCGTAACCTACGACTCTGAGGGAGTCCGCAACCTAGGTTCGTTGGAGGAGAACTTGAACCCTGTTCTGTTTTCAAATTTGACATGTCTCATTTTCATTTTTGTTCTCCTCTTAAGCTGCTCGCTGAGGACCAATAACAGTTTTACAGAATTGCCATTATGGCTTACACGCTCTATGAGCTGAGGTAATTCAAACATAAGTTCTGATTAATTGCTGAAATAATCAAAACATAAGTTCTAAGTAATTGAGTGATCTTCTCTGCGTCGCCCCTCAATTGCACCGCCTTTGGATGACTCGTTCGTCTATCGAGTCCATAACATCACTCCCCCCTTTGGAAAAGAGCTTGTCCTCAAGCTCAAATGAAGGATAGACATGTTGGAACACCTGTAGTTCTTCCTAAGTGGCGTCTGTAAGATCAGTATGTGACCACTGAACCAAAAGATGGGTGATGTCCGTGAGCTGCCGAGTCTTCAGAATTTTGATCAGAGTGAGAGAGACCTTACCATCCTCTATTGGTGGCAGTGCAGGGATGGACTAAGGTACTGGTCCCCTGAGAGGCTTGAGCAGGGAAACATGAAAAATATCATGGAGTTGGGACTTTGCTGGCAGTTGTAGCTAATAGGCAACGTGTCCCACTCGCTGTAGAATTTGGAAGGGCCCAAAGTACTGGGGTGAAAGCTTGTGGCGCGTACTGGCAATGGAGTGTTGGCGGTATGGCTTGGAGACGGAGCCAGAAAAAGTCGTCTGGAAGGTACTGCACATCTCGGTGGTGCTAATCATACTGGAGCTTCATGCGGGCCTGAGCTTTCCGGAGGCGGTCGAGTGCATTTGCTAACAACTGATCTCTACACTGCAAGGCGTGATCAACTGTGTCCACTTGGGTGGACCCTTTTGTATATGAGAGAAAATGGGGTGGGTCCCTGCCATAGAGAATTCTGAAGGGTGTTTCCTGTAAGGCTGTATGAAATGAGGTGTTGTAGCAATACTCTGCTCAGCTAATGTATTGAACCCATTTCTTGGGGTTGTCCCCCACAAGGCACTGTAAGTACATCTCGATGGTTCTATTCACTACTTCCGTCTGACCATCGGTTTGAGGGTGATATGCCAAAGAATATTTGAGTTTCGTGCTGCATAATCTGAAGAGGTCCTTCCAGAAGTTACTGGTAAAGATCACATCCCGATCATTGACTATGGACTCGGGAATGCCATGGAGTCGCACAATATTGTCAAAAAAAACTTGGGTGACTGTGGCTGCTGTATACGGATGGGCCATGGGAATGAAGTGGGCATACTTGGAAAGGCGGTCAACCACGACAAAAAGTATGGATTTCCCCGCTGCTCACAAAAGGCCTTCAATAAAATCCATAGAGAGGTTAGACCATACCTGAGTGGGTAGGTCGTGGGGCTGAAACACCCAGCCAGAGACAAATGGTCAGCCTTGTTGCGCTTGCACACCAGGCACGCAACAACATACTCTGCTACGTGAGACTTCAACCCAGCCCAATAAAAATTGCCGCGTATCCTCTGTAAAGTTTTGTGGAGCCCCTCATGCATGTTGTCATGGTAAGCGGATAAAATACTCAGCACCAAGGGAGATGAATGTAGTAGGTAGATGCGGTGTTTGACAGGATGAGATGATCTTGGATGGACCAGTGAAACGCCATCTGGCCTATTGTAATTCTTTGAGACAGCTGCTGTAATTCTATTGTGGTCTGGTGCTCCTGACGTATGGACTCTAGCAGCAAAGGCGTGGGGTGGCTAAGGGCTACAAGTTGCAGTGCTTCATCGGAGCGACGGGAGATAGCAACAGCGGCTCGGTTCAAGGGACCAGGCTTGTGTTTGACAGTAAAATTGAATCCCATGAACTTGCTTATCCAGTGTTGTTGTGGTGAGGTGGATATGCATTGATCCAACAAGAACTTCAGACTGGAGTGATCAGTGCAGATGCGAAAAAATGGCCCCACAAATATGGTCTCCAGTGATGTACGGCCTTCGCTAACCCAATTAATTCTCTTTCGTAGGCTGGCAATTTATGATGGTGGAGGGCTAGCTGATGGCTGAAGTATGCAATGGGGTGCTGGGATTGATGAAGAACTGCTCCAATACCGTTGCCGGATGCATCACATTCTAGCACAAACACGTCTTCAAAATTTGGCAGCTGATGTATAGGTGCTGAGGCTAGATCTTGCTTGAGCATGTGGAATGAGGTCTCTGTTGCATCAGTCCAGAGGAAGGCGTTATGGCACAGTAGGTTAGATAAGGGCACTGTGAGTTGTGCATAATTCTAGATGAACTTTCTGTAATACCCCGCTAAGCCCAGAAAACCTCGTAAGGCAGCAACATTTCTGGGTGGTGGCCACTGCAGTATCGCCTCTATTTTTGTGGGATCCATAGTAACTCCGGTGGTTGTAATCACATGACCCAAATAGGCCACCTGTGGATGACCAAAGGAGCACTTGGAGCACTTCAAATATAAGTGATGAGTTCGAAGGAGGCTGAAGACCAGACGCATGTCTTTGAGGTGTTGCAACCAACTCTTGCTGAAAATCAGGATATCGTCAAAGAAAACGAGAACAAATTTTATGAGATAGGGGTGAAATACCTCATTCATTAATGTCTGAAATGTGGATGGTGCTTTGGATAGACCGAAGGGCATGACAATGAACTCAAAATGACCATGGTGAGTGCAGAAGGCTGTTTTCTCTATGTCCGGAGGGTACATTCGGACTTGATGATAGCCGGACAGCAAGTCTAGCTTGGTGAAAAATTTTGCCCCATGGAGTTCATCTAGTAACTCGTCCACCACTGGAATTGGAAACTTGTCCTTAATGGTCTTGGCATTTAATTCCCAGTAATCAACGCAAAACCGCCATGTGTGATCATTCTTCTTCACCAACAGGACTGGCGACGAGAAGGGAGAGGTACTCGGTCTTATGAGGACTTGGTCCAACATGACAAAGCATTGCCTTTCAATCTGATCTTTTTGCAGGTGGGGGTATCTATATGATCTCACCACTACTACCTCGGAGCCAGCCTTCAAATGGATTATGTGGTCACAGTGGCGCAATGGCGGGAGGCTACTGGGTAGGTGAAAGAGATCTATAAACTCATCCAGAAGTAATTCCAACGGGGTTGTTGTGGACTGCTAGTGCTGGATGCTATGAAGTTGTGTTGAACCCTCTGTATGACGGCCATGTAGTGTGATTTTGTGATTGTGCAATTCAAAACTCATTATAAGTGTTGTGAAGTCCCACAAGATCGGCCCTAATGTCTGGAGCCACTTAATGCCCAGAACTAAATCAAAACCAGCTAGGGGAATGATGAAGAAATCTGCTGAGAAGGTATGACCAGCAATGGAAAACCAGACAGACTTGTTGACCCCATAGCTTGGCACTTTTTCACCATTGGCCACGGACACGGAAGTCGTTAGCTGAGATTGCACCAGAAGTTGCAAATACTTGGCTGTTGTGACACTGATAAAATTGTGCATGCTGCCTAAGTCCACTAGACCTACTAGTGGTTGGGTGCCAACCAGAGCACAAACCCGCATTGTGGTGGTGGTCTGAATGCATGTGATGGCGTGTAAAGAGACAGCAGGTTCCTCGGGATCAATGGGTTCCACCGGTGGTTCTTCCTCTTCTTCCTCTTCCATTTCTAACCAAAAGAGTTTCTTGCAGCGGTGCCCGAAGGTATAGTGTTCATCACAATTAAAGCATAACCCCTTTTCTTTCCAGGCTTCCAGTTCTGGTCTGGTTAGTTTTTTTATGAATGGTGGGTTTGTGGGTGGAAGGAGAAGGTGTGTAAGTATTGTTGCGCCATTAAGAGGTGGTGGAGGACACGTCCAAGGTGGGTTTCACGGTTGGCCACATTGGCTTTCTGTTTTGAAACTTGTTTTTGGCCTCCAAGGCTCAAGCTAGATTCATAGCTCGTGTCAAATCTGAGGGGGCAAGGAGTTCTACTTCCAACCTCAAGGCCTCATTTAACCCGGCTATGAAGAAACTAACGTGTTGATCCATTCTGAAGATTTTGCTAACTTGGTCTAACCTCTCCTGAAATAATTTCTGGTATTCAGTGACATTGTCAGTCTGTTTTAAGAACTAGATCGCCCGGGGGGTTGGTGAGGATGGATGGGCCAAACCAAATGGTGCACAATTCTTTAAAGTCTTCCCAACCGATGTTTGGATGTTCCATTTCCAGTTGGTGGCCCGATAGTCGCGCTTCGTCGAGCATGTGGAATGCGACCAAACCAACACTGTCTACTGCAGCAGTACGTACGTGGGAAAAAAAGTCGCATCGGTACAACCAACTTAAAGGGTCCTCTGATCCATCAAAGACTGAAAAATCCATTTTAGTGTACCTTGGAATGGTGCCATTCCCAGGCCAATATACTCGGGACGTCCTCCATTTGGACTGAATTGTCCCCCCTGTCCATGGTGTTCTGTGCATCCCCCTTTTGGAGTGGGTGTCCTTTAGATCAGGGTTTTAAGCTCTTCCATTTGTTGAGAGATCTCCTGAGAGACTGAAGAGATCCTGTTGTCCAACAGGGTTGCCAAGCGACCCTCTACTTCGTCCTGCCTGGCTTGCATCTTTTCCGTGAACCTTTCCAACCTCTCTTCCTGGCTTGACGTCTCTCCTATATTTCCCGACTCTAATACCAATGTGTTATGCTCTCTGACCATGGACCAAGTAATCCGACAGAAGGAGAGATCTGCGTCTAGCTTAGGTTCAGCACCAGGGTGTTGTTGACGTCCTGGTCTACCTATGGTTCTGATTTCTAGGTGAATGGCGAGGGGGACGGTGGAAAGGAGAGTGCTCAGAAATGGATTGAAGGGGGTAGGAGATAACCCAACTCTAAGGGAGACCATAACCTACGGCTCTGAGGGAGTCCGCAACCTAGGTCTTTGGAGGAGAACATGAACCTTGTTCTGTTTTCAAATTCGACATGTCCCATTTTCATTTATGTTCTCCTCTTAAGCTGCTCGCTGAGGACCAATAACAGTTTTACAGAATTACCATTATGGGTTACACACTCTATGAGCTGAAATAATTCAAACATAAGTTCTGAGTAATTGCTGAAATGATCAAAACATAAGTTCTAAGTAATTGAGTGATCTTCTCTGTGTCGCCCCTCAACCGCGTCACCTTTGGATAACTCGTTCGGCTATCGAGTCCATAACAATTTATAATTGATGGATTGAAATTATCATTGATAAACGGAGGTGGAGGTAAAATAGATCCTTCAAAGAATCCCATGAGGCAATGAGATTTCGATACTGGAATACTTTAACTTCTCCATTGTACTTATTGGAAGGGAGTTTAATTAAAATAAGAAATGGTAGATGTACTTGACATGATGGGTGGATTTCATTGCATTGAGATGGCGTTGGTGGTCATGATGGTTTTTAAAACAATCTACGGAGGAAGACTATGCAAAAGAAAATTATTAGAGTTTATTTATTGTAGAAGAAATAAAAATTGTATGAGATGTAAAATCAATGGAGGAATACTTTTTTCTTGCTTAAATCAAAACCAATCTGCCTACTATCACGCCATTTACTTTGATACCATGAGAGAAATCTTAAATCACCAAGTCAGAATGAGAGGAAGAAAGAAGCCTTCAATGACCAAGAGAGAGAATGTATGTTTCTATAAAATTTGTTGAAGACAAGAAAGGTACAAAGGGGTTTATATAGCTTTTTACAACACTTGAAAAAAGAAAGAATGATGCATACATCGGTGTAGGGTGTCTCTTCGTTGAGCTTCATTGTGTCACCTTGTTGGCATTCCATCATTAAACAAATCATGGGACAGTCCCTTTTGCATGGCTTGCGTGGTTGACGTCTTCTTTTGTGTGACATTGGTTAGCTAATATATGGGCATAAAAAGGAACACCATGAAGACTTGACCTTTAATCGGTGCTAGCAGGTGTCCATTTCTAGAATACTTGAGTGAGGTGACTCACATGCTCTTCAAAGGCGCGAGTGCAGATAAGAACGACATAACAAAATAGAAGCATGAATTTGAAAAGAAAAAAGCTGAGCACATCATTCACGAAGATTTTAAATGTTGTTGGGGCATTGGTGAGTCGAAACGGCATGATAACACTCTCATAGTGGCTATCATGTGTTTGAAATATAGTCTACTATTCATCTCCTTCAGCCATTCGAATTTGATGGTGACCAGCTTGCAAATCAAGCTTAAATAAAACTATAGCAATAAAAAGTTCTCCAAATAATTCATCAACATGGAGATGGGATACTTATCTTTTACTATATTGGTTTTAAAGGTCTAGTAGTCAACTCAAAAGTGCTAGGAGTAATCTTTCTTTTTTACCAGTGGTACCAGATATGAATAAGTGTAGGTACTCTATCAGATGTTGCCCTCGCTGAATATTTTGTGAACCAACCTTGATCAATCACACCCTTATCGATGTGTACCAATCTGCATAGTCGAACACCAGTAGAGGCTTCTCTTGGTAAAATAGGAATGTGGTGATCATGTTGTCATTGTAGCGGTAGCCATTTTTGTTCTTTGAAAACATCTTAGAAGTGATGCAAAACTTCAGCAAGCGAGGAAAGAATATAGGAATTGTCAAGTTGTGTAGTGAGCCTCATTTGAAAGAGCACAACATGCTCATAGGAAGAGGGTGGAGAGTTGATATCTCCGAAAGTAAAGGCCTGATTGGTGTTTCCCGAATGAGCCTCCTACTTCACCCTTTTTTCTTGCTAAAATGAATTCCTTAGTCATGGCACTAAAATTCTATATAATCTCCCCACTGGAATGTAACCATTTCATGCCGAGGACAACTTCAGCTACCTAACAGATTGCAAGATGAATTTGGCTCCAAAGTGAAAACATTGCATAACTAATTTCGCTTTCTTGCTCATTTGCTTAGCAATTCATTTTTTCCACTACTAACCATGACAAAAGTAAAGAAAATTGAAGAAGGGAAAGATCTTATCTTTTGCAACTTGGCCACAAATAAAGTTATGGATACTACCACTATCAACTAGAAATCAAAACTCATTATCGCTTGATGAGCCCTTCTAGAGTCATCTACCGAGACTGTATAATGCCAAATAATGGATGAAAGGACCTTAGGATTGTTCATCATCATTGACAGGCTTCTCCATTCTTGCAACTGCGGCTATGGGCGAATTTCTCATTGCAATTGTAATAAAGGCATTTGACACATCAAGATTCCACTCCATCAATGTTTGACCACTTAAAACTTTGTCTTGGTGGTGATGTGATGCATGGTTTGGAGAAATGTCTAATGAAGTGGAGGCATTTGGAGGTGTTGGTGGAGTTGGATGGAGCCCTCACCACCAGCTTCGAGTGAACTAGAGAATTTTTATCTTGCATTCCAGCATACTTGATAGCATCCGAAGCAGGGGAGACTTCATTTAAAAGAACTAGAAGGGCAATAGAAAGCATCTCCATTGAAAGCGTCTCTTCATTTCCCAGGCGAAGGGCAATGTCTATCTTCAACGAAACAGAAGCCAAAACATGCGTCAGGGGCAATAGAAAAACGAAAAGAAATCCGAAGCTGGGGAGACTGAAGACCAGACCTGCACTAGGAGGAAAATACCTATTTTTTTAGCAATTGGAAAGACAGAAGCCCCCACGATGTTCATAGAAGCGAGAGCTATGCGACAGAGAATTTAATCTTTCTTATCGAACGTAAGAATTATAGTTGACTCATCAGCCATGGTGTTGACGTTATCTCAACGTACCCTACTCATCGTCTTCCTCGCCTTGACCTGTTTGTTCGATCATTCCCCAAAACGAGGAACTAAAGTCAACTCTTTCATCGGTCATCTCTATCGGAAAACCGCGTCAACGGATTAAATGCCCACCAGGAGGATAAATGAAGACAGAAAAATCACGCGTTGACTATTTTCTGAAATAATTACCGCACCAGGAGAGGAGAGGAGGTTGTTGACGAATTTCTAGAAGTTCAAACCATCTACATTTCAGTTTGATTTATTTATGGATTTTACAGCAGAATTTGGAGAAGAAAAGTAATGGGCAAGTGCGATCATATAATATGTGGAACTATTGCTCAATCTTCCTGTCCTTTCACGTCGCTCCTCATCCGAGAAACTTTCACATTTCTTAAAACAATATTAATCGCTTTAAGTCTGTGCATAATATTCATTTCTCTTCTTCTCCTCTTTCAAACGCAACTGAAGAGGAACTTTCCCATCTTTCTGACAGATGACAAGAGGGAAAGCTCCCTCACTTCCGGTCATCTCTTATGTTCTTCTAATTAATTATTAACATTTTTGTTAACTTAATGTTCCTGTTATCTTTTAACTGATTATTAACAATTTTTTTGTTATCTTAATGCTCTTTTTATAAATTTTTACTAATAGTATATTTAAAATAATATTTCTTTAACCTAAAATAAATTCAGTTTTATTAGTTGCAGTCTAATCTCACTAAAGTTTATATACCATTTCCACCCAAAAATCTTATTTAGTATAAAAAATTTATTTTTTAAGTTTCATTTCATGTATAAATCTAAATACAAAATCATTAGCCATTTTTTTTATTGTTTTGAAATATTATTCTTCACTCAGGCTTTTTTATTCTTTTATTGTTTCTGCACACTTAAAATTAATTGGAATTAAAATTTTATTTTCAAATTTTAGTTGAAACATTGAAAGGTTAAACATTTTTGTTTCGATTTTTGTTATTATTTTTATTGAACTAACAGATATTGAAAAATTACTCATACGTTTCACAAAATATTATGAACTTAGATGGTTATATTTACAATGTTGATTTTTTAACTAATATTTTTAATATCACAAAAAATTTAACAATAATTTGCTAAAATCCTTTAGTTCTTTTTAGGATATAATTGTATAACTCAAAAGCTATTTCAGTGCACTTTTAAATAAGATATGTTATCATAGTTATTCTTCTAAGTATAAGTTACTTTAGTCTTTGCAAACTAGATTCAACTTAACATTGATAATTCTATAAAGAAATATATGAAAAGTTATGTTTATGTTTTATGAATACAGTTATCAATTCATATTTGCGATAGGATAATTTTATCATTTTATAGTTTTATTTTAGAACTCAATGGATTTTGTAACTTTTTTTTGTTTCATAGATGTTTTATAAGTGTACTTTCTCCTAAACTTCAAGAAGATTTCATTGATATTTCATTGTGCTTTGATCGATTTTTGTCCATGTTCCTAGCTTATTTATAAAATAGTTCCTTGACATTCAGTGAACTTATGTAATAGTGTGTGCAAAACTCTAAATTTGTGATTTTAGCGTGATTGTAGGAAATGAATTGTTTCCGTGATTTTTCTCTTGATTTTAGGATCGAAATTAAATCTAAAATTAGAATGTAATGTATGTTAAATAGCCTACGTTGGGAGAAGAATGAATCATCAAAAATAATATTCTTTGAAACCTCTATTTGACATGGTATCAGAGTTGTTCGGCGACTAGAAGGAGAAGAGAAGTCGCTGAGGAAAACAACAAAGCAGAACTCTATTTTTTTCTATTGTGGCTCGACGGTCTTCCACAATGTTGTCCCGTAGCCGAAGAACATCGCTGACGACCGCACCAGCAGCCCTGTTGTCGCCGATGACATTACCACGAAATTGAAAAAGCTCTACCGTTGTCCAAGAGGATTTTAGTTCATTTCCGTAACATTGAGCCACCGCCCTAACTCCGGTGGGACTCAGACTCGCAAAAGCCGATGAACCACCGCCCGAACTTCGATGGGACTCAGACTTGCAAAAGCCGACAAACCACCGCCCGAACTTCGTTGGGGCTTGGACTCGCAAAAGCCGACGAACCACCGCCGTTGCAGAACTGATGCACCACCACCTTCACCAAAGAAGAAGAGGTATTTTTTAAAACTTAGGAACTACTGTTCCTTTATTTATCTGTCGATCGAACAGACCGAGACCGGTGGGTCAACCCAGCGGGTCCGGACCAGGCAGAACCGGACCAGAATCGAACGGGAAAAAATTTCCAGAGCAGATGAAGTTGTGATTAGGACTATTCTGGATAATCTAGTGATAAAAATTAATGGCTACCACTACAAACGCATCAACCAAACTTATCCCAGCACCATCATCGCATATTATCGTCCACCAAGACAATTCTGCATTTCCAATTGGAATCATCCTCGATGAGACCAATTTCTAGTTATGGTCCCAACTCATGGAGATGCGATGCTCGCAACAAAGCTGGATATCTCACCGATGGAATGAGAAAACCAGAATCTGGAGATCCCAATCTTGTCACATGGATTACTAAAAATAAAAGGGTGAAAAGTTGGCTTATTGACTCAATGAGTCTGTTGCTAATGCAGTAATTTATTCGCCTCTCCACTACCAAGGAGATATGGGAAGCCGTATCAAAAACATTTTATGATGGGTCAGATGAAACCTATCTATTTGAGTTGAACCAGAGATCTTTTTCTACCAAACAAAATGGTAGACAATTATCAACGTACTATAATGAACCGATTGTAATTTTCCAGGAGATTGATCATAGAACTATATCTCAAGAAGGAACAGTCGAAGGGCTAATTCAGTTGCACTTTGCGATGGCTAGGCTTAGAGTTCATATTTTTCTCAGTGGGCTTGACTCTAAATTTGACCAGGTTTGGGGAGAAATCTTGCGAAAAAACCCCAAACTTGATTTGGAGAGTACATATGCATATATCAGAAGAGAATATCAACAAGGATAGCAATGGGGAGCTATCGTCCAATCTCTGAGACCTCAGCTATGCTGGTCAACCAAACTCAACAAGGATCATCAAACAATCGAAACATTCAATCCTCTAGAAAAGCTAACAACCTGGTATGCACTCATTGTTGGGAGAAAGGTCATTCACAACAGCATTGTTATGAGATTATTGGCTATCCAGAGTGGTGGGACTTCTCAAAGAAACCACGTAAAAAGATTGTTGGGAAAGCTATGGTGACATCCATGGAAGAAAATCAGCAGCTACCTATGGCAAATGTTGTCCATCCAGGTATTATCTGTGAAGTTTCAGTATTCTCTACATATTCTAAGAATAGAACTTGGATTATTGATATAGGTGCATACGATCACATGACAAGGGATTCTAATTAGTTACAATTTGTCCTATCTTCTCCGCAATTGGTTATTTCCACTGCTAATTGTAGTACCTCTCCTATTACTGGGGAAGGATCTGTTATATTGTCTAATAATCCTACATTAGATATTGTCCTTGTGGTTCCATCTCTTGGATACAATATTTTATCTATTAGCCAAATTACTTCCTATCTTGCTTGTAATGTAACTTTTTTGCCCTCATTTTGTGTCTTTCAGGACATTCTAACCCAGAAGATTCTTGGTTATGGTATTAGACGAAGCAAACTCTACTATTTGAAGCTGACAGAGAATGGGGGATCAAAAATCAGTCAGGCAAATCAAGCTAGAAGTGAAGATACTGCTCAAGCAACTATACGGTTATGGCACCGAAGATTAGGTTATCTTTCCTTTGGTTATCTTAAAAAATTGCAACCACAACTTTTTTCAAGTTTAAATGATTTGGATTTTCATTGTGACACTTGTGAACTGGCTAAGAGCCATCGTATCTCTTATTTACCAAGTTTGAATAAAAGTTCCAAACCTTTTGAAGTTATGCATTCTGATATTTGGGGTCCGGTAAAGGTTCCCTCTTTTTCTAGAGCTCGTTACTTTGTTCCCTTTTTTTATGAATGCACTAGAATAACTTGGGTATCCCTACTTATAAAAAAGAGTGGTGTATGTCTAGTATTTCATAAATTTCACAAAATGATATACTTAGTACCAAAAACAGATTCATGTTTTGCAATCTGACAATGGTACTGAATTTGTCGATGCTTCTCTCTAAAATTTTCTAACCCATCATGGAATTCATCATCAAACCTCTTGCACCTATACTCCCCAACAAAATAGATTGGCAGAGAGGACAAATAGATAACTTTTGGAAGTAGTACCTGCCTCCCTCTTTGGCATGAACATGCCTCGATTTTATTGGGTCGAAGCTGTCAAATCTGCTGCCTACCTCATCAATCGAATACCTTCTCAAGTAATAGATTTTCAAACTCCTCAATGCAAGTTGAAATCCCTGATTTCAATTCCCCATATTCCGAACCTTGAACCCCGGATTTTTGGGTGTACCGCATATGTTCATATACCAAAAATCTTGTGAAATAAACTTGATCCATGTGCGAATCGATGTGTATTTGTTGGCTACTCTGAATTTCAAAAAGGATATCGATGCTATGATCCACATACCCAAAAGCTCCATGTGACTCTAGGTGCCTCCTTCCATGAATCAGTGCCTTATTTTTCAAGGGGAGTCTCTTGGAATCCTCTTCAGGGGGAGAGTTCAAGTGAAGAGAATGTTCAACAAGAGACTAGCGGAGGCGCTGAGTTTATTGAGTTAGAAGTAGTGAATGAATTTTTTAAGCAACCAGGTTATCATGATGTGCAACATGACTGTGATCACAACCATGAAGCCAAGAGTCCTGAAAAACCCTCAGAGTTGGCTCCGTTTGCACCACAAAACTGAAGAATCAACCCAGAATTTTCCTCCTTAGGTAAATACGAATCCTATGTTTGATGAGTCTAATAAAACGTGTTACTATAGAAAATATAACCCCTAGATATCCACAAAGATTGAATAGGGGAGTTCCAACAAAACAGTATGAACCTGATCCTGAAGCTAAGACCAAATACTCGATCAACAACTATGTGTCCTTCCATAGGTTGACTAAATCATATGCATTTATTGTTGATTAATTATCCAGGGTTTCTATTCCTAGTAATGTTCAGGATGCATTAGCTGATCCAAAATCGAAAAAGGTGATGAACGAAGAGATGGAAAATCTACAAAAAAATGCCACTTGGGAACTTGTTCCACAGCTTAAAGGAGTAAAGACAATTGAATGTCGATGGGTGTTCACGGTGAAACGCAAACCGGATGAAAGTATTAAAAGATATAAAGTTTGGCTAGTTGCAAAGGGATATACGCAAAGGTATGGGATAGACTATCAGGATACTTTTGGACCAGTAGCTAAGATCAATACAATGTGCATTCTTATATATGTAGCAGCAAATCGAGATTGGCCTCTACAACAATTTGATGTTAAAAAAGTCTTTCTCAATGGAGACTTAGAAGAAGAAGTCTACATGGAGCTACCACTCGAACTTAAAAGTGGTTCTTTGTGTCAAGGTGAAGTCTGTAAATTGAAGAAGTCATTGTACGGGCCGAAACAGTCACCTAGAGCATGGTTTGGGAGATTCTCAGCTACAAAGAAGGAGTTCGACTATAAGCAAAGTAACTCAGATCACACTTTGTTTATAAAACATAAGAAGGAAAAGTAACAACTTTAATTGTGTATGTTAATGATATGGTTGTGACATGAGATGACCCATGTGAAATGCAAGCTTTACAGAAGTATTTAGCCACTAAATTCGAAATGAAGGATCTCAGACAACTTAAATATTTTTTTTGCAACTAAGGGTGCAAGATCAAAACTTGGAGTCTTCCTTTCGCAACGAAAATATGTGTTGGATCTTGTAGCCAAAACCGGAATGTTTGATTGTAAACAATAGAGACGCCCATGGAAATGAATCATTAGCTCGGAATTCTCCCAGATCAAACCCCAGCAAACAAAAGGCATTATCAGCAATTAGTTGGAAGATTAATCTACCTATCACACACAAGGCCCGATATAGCATATGCAATGAGCGTTGTGAGTCTATCGGATTTTGAGATACTTAAAGAGTGATCCAGGAAAATGTTTGTTATTCTAAAAAAGGGGTATCTCTAATATTGAAGGATATACAAATTCTGATTGGACAGGTGTTATGGACCAAATAGTAGCCGAGTCAGGCTGAGACACTATGAGTCAATTACCCTGATTGAGTCAGTTAAGTAGTCATTTAGTTTAATTTCAAGTTAAATACCATGAAAGAGCAAAATTGTAATTTTCCTTTGAACATTAATAACATGAGCCCTATTTAAGGACGTCATGGAATGAAAAGATAAGCAAAAAACTTACAAAGATCTGAGTTCTCCGCGACGAACCAGGGTCGGCGTTCCCCTGGAACCCTAAGATCGGCTTTCTCTAAAAATGAACCCAAATGTGCAAGCCTCCCTTCGACGAAGCTTGATTATCCCCCTTCTACTCTACGATTCTCCTCTTCACCTTCGTTATCTTCTTCTTCCTCCTTTCAAATTGCGTTGTGGAACTGGGATGTCAACATCTGGTATCAAAGCAGGCAAGCGTGGGAAGTTGTCCAGAAATGAGGAGGAATTGATAGCGGCGATACGAGAGATGTTGAAGGAAAGCCGAAAAGAAAGCGCAGATTTCTGGGCTGCGTGGAGGAACAAGCGTAAAAAATTCTGGGAGAAACAAACTTCCGCCATTCAGGACGATGCAGAGTTGGGGTGCGCCAAGCAGGAATTTCCCGTGACGCCATCCAGAATAAGGCATTCCAAACAAGGGAAGCCAATAACTCCAAAGGCCGTCACGCCTATTCCAAAAGCGGAGAGGGACGTTCGGGTTGTGGAATAAGCAAATTCCGAGACCGGAAGCCCTATTTCCCAACTGAAACCTAAACCACCGCCCAAACAGTAGGAATCCGACGCGAGCTTGAGCGCCAGAGCAGCGACGAAGAGCCACATGAATCGGGATTCACCTTGGGGTCGCTTGATTCCACCCCCCATGGAAACCCCTCATGTCCTCCACGCCGGTACAACCCCATTGTTCGAAAAATACGAGCTCAGCCATGATTTTCGGCAAGCTTATCTCCCCCAACGGTTCGAACAGTCACCGGTTTATTTGCTTCCGGCCGACTGCAGCCTGAATCAACAGTGGCGCCTGACGGAGGCAAAATCTGGCCCGTTGAGCATCGATAAGAGGCTAAAGGTTGGGGCCAACGCAACCTCTGTTCTGCACGCCACGGCTATCGCAGGTGAGTCTTCGAATTCCTCGATTTGGCTTGTAAAAACTGGGGCAAAGCCACCTCTGTTTTGGGATACCGGTCAACAGCTGCGAAATTTCTGTTGTGGGGACTGGAAATTTTTTTTTCCCATGTTAGCAGCTGTGTTCTCAGGAAATGGTCTTGTCATACAGGGTTCTGGACATGCAAGTTGGTCTGGTTGTTTCTATTTTCGAATCAATCAAGCAGCTTTGGCTGCTGTTGGTGTCCCCGATAATTTGGTTCATGTAATACCCGGATTTGCAGAAACAGGAGAAGTTTTAGTAGCTTTAGTTGATAAAACCATTTTTGTTGGATCACCAGGCGTGGGCAAAATGATAATGAGGAATGTTGCAGCAACATTAATACCTGTTACTCTTGAGCTTGGGGAAAAAAATGAATTCATTTTGTGTGAAGATCTTGATGTTTCTCATGTTGCCCACGTTGTAGTTAGAGCTGCTCTACAATCTAGTGGACAAAACAGGCTGGTGCTGACAGATTTTATGTTCATCGAGACATTTATGCTGCTTTTGTGGCTCAAGTAGTCAAAATTGTGAAATCTGTTTGTGTTGGTCCACCACTAGCAGGCCAATATGATATGGGAGCAATATATTTGCAAGAGCATGCTGACATACTTCAATATCTTGGGGAAGATGCCATAGAAAAAGGGGCAGCAATTGTTGGTCGGGGAAGTTTTGGCAATTTGGGTGAAGATGTTGTTGTTACGGTTCCGGGTCATGGATTGAGTAACATGGCGTGGAACTTGAGACTCCAACACTTAGAATTAAAACTCACTTCACGTCAAAGGTCTGTAAGTGAGTCTTTCTCTTGACCAGTGCTCGGCCAGGATGAAAGCTCCTCTTTTGTGGATCCTAACGAGTTGTTGTGAATGGTAGGATACCCCACAAAAATGCTAAGCTTGCTAGAGTAAGCTGCTCTCTTTTCTTGATCACGGCAAAGAGGGTTTGACCCTCTTTGTTACTGCTCAAACTAAGATTGCAACCTTCTTTCTGAATTAACTTGAAACATGGGTTTGGAATAGATTATTACCTCTTCTTTGCTGCTGTGATCAGTTCCCACGTTGCACCAGGACTACTCTAGGTCTGAGGATGAAGATCCTCACTTTTCTGCTCGATAAGGGAGGAGTTGAGGCCTCTCTTGCTGCTACTGCCGAGAAGAAGGAAAGACCTTCTCTTTGGGCTCGGAAAAGGGGCAGGGAGCTCCTCTTCTTACTTGGGATGCTGGTGATGGAAGATGGATGAAGATGGATGGCAATGGAGGGTGAAGGGTATGTTGGGTTTTTGGAGTAAACTCTAAACTCGAGATCAAGAGGTGATCTCAGCCTGTTTACACTAGGTTATTCTAAAATCTCAAAGTTTGCCTCATTCATTCATTCTTTCCCTTTAAATAGATCACGTCATGGAGTTTTAGGGTTAGGGTTACAATAATTCCCATAATGCCCCTACATATAAAAGTAATTAGAAATAACTCCCTACTTAAAACAATATAAGAAATAAATCCTACTCAAAGTAATATAAGAAATAAATCCTATTGAGTGAGTTGTTGTTGCCTCCTTCGTTGTGTGACTCGGTGTGCTATTGAGTCCACAACAGTTGTGGATCATTTTTTTTTCCCCAACTGTTATAGTAAACGTAAATAAAAAATTAAGCTAATGCAAGAAGAGGCTTTTGGTCCCATCATCCCTATAATGAAATTTAGCACTGATGCAGAGGCTATTGAACTTGCAAATGACTCAAATTATGGGTTGGGATGTGCTGTCTTCTCTAGTAACCAATGTCGAGCCAAAGAAAGAGCTTCCAAACTTCACTACGGAGTTGCTGCAATTAATGATTTTGCCACCACGTACATGTGCCAGTCTCTGCCTTTTGGCGGAGTGAAACACCGCGGTTTTGGGTGGTTTGCTGGTGTTGAAGGACTTCGGGCTTGCTGTCTTGTCAAGTCTATTGTGGAGGATAGACATCTTACTTTTGTCCTTGGCAATGATGGTGTAGCAGCTCAATGCATGGTGTTGCATCTTCTGTCTAGGGTCCATGCTAGAGTTGATTTTGTTACTGTGGGGAATGTCCTTGAACCTCTGTGATCTTAATGCTGAGAGTGTTGCGATTTTGTTAGCCAACTTAATCTTGTAATCCATAATCTTGTGATCCCAGAGTATTTTGCCATTCTCACAATGTCTACCCCTCACTGTGGAGTACCTAAACACAACCACCTTTGCACCCTGAAAAGATTATCAAAGTCACAAGCTGATACCTGGAGCTTTGCAGCTGGTGAGAGGGTCCCACTTAACATTTGATGAGACAAGGTATTTATTCCCTACCTTGGGAGATCTACTGTTGGGATCTGATATTGGTGCCACATCAGGATCTGCTATCTCTTTGTAATATGCACAACTTAGTGGTGTGACATGGTACCACCCTTCCTCCATTGGCTCCCTTCTGGTTTATCCCGTTGCAGCTTTTTTATTGAATAAATTTCACAAACCCAACCACAAATCTGCTAATCTATTCAATCCACATTCTGAATATACACCATAACATCTGGCAAATACACATTCTCATAATAAAATACACAAATCGAGTTCACAAACAAAGTATTAACAGAAATGAAACTTGAGAGAAAAGGGAACCTCCTTTCTGCGCACACAGACACTGTTCAGCAGCAGCGTTGCTCCTCGACCCCTCTGTCCAGCAAAGGCGAGCCACCACGGCTCTCTCCTCTCTGGTAACAACGTTGGCGTCCAACCCTGACTTCTTCCGACAACAGTCTCGAGTCCCGAGCTCCGACTATGGCAACAACAGCAAACAACACTCTGTTCTCTGTTCCGGCAACAGCATCAAACAACACTCTGTTCTCTGTTCCGGCAGCAACAAGCCTCTGCGGCAACTACGACGGCGACGACACCGACAGCAGGAACTTCCTCTCCAACACCGGCGACGCACGTCTCTTGCCCTAGCTCCCTTTTTCCTTCTCTCTCGCGTATTTTTCCCATTTCTGTTCTCTTCGTTTTTCTGTCCCATAATTTCTTTCACCTTTACTGTGTCTAACTTATTCACGACACATTGTGCGTCTACAACTTAAAAAAAAAAATAAGATGGCCCCATACAAGTTGGGCCCGCTGGTGTTGATTTTCAACATTTTCTTCGACGAAGAAGAGAATTGATATTAGCTTCTTTGCTTTATATCTTCAGTGGTTTAGTCACTGGCTTCGCTCCTACCCTTGGTGCTCTTATACTTGGTCGGCTTGTCTATGGTGCTGGTATTGGCTTGGCCATACATAGGGCTCTGTTGTATATTGCCGAGACTTCACCATCTCAGATTCGTGAAACACTAAATTCCCGGAGGGAACTTTTAATAGTTCTAGGAATTCTGTTGGGTTACCTCATTGGCAGTATTGAGATTAATGCTATTGGTGGATGGAGTTACCTGTTTGGCCTCTGTGCTAATTGCTGTTTTGATGGGAATAGGCAGGTGGAGTTTACTACCATCTCCACGTTGGTTACTTCTCAGGGCAGTTCAGGGGAAAGGACCTCTACAGGAATACAAAGAAAAGGCTATGAATGCTCTTACAAGGCTAAGGGGTCGTACTGTTGGAGATGTGGTATCGGAGAACCAAATAGAAGATACTTTGGCGTCCTTAACATCAGCATATTCTGATCAAGAATCAGAAGGAAGTATCTGGGAGGTGTTTGAAGGACCACGTTTGAAAACCTTCATTATTGCAGGCGGCTTAGTTCTTTTTCAGCAGATAACTGGGCAGCCCAGTGGATTGTACTATGCTGCTTCAATTTTGCAGACTGCTGGATTTTCTGCCGCGTCGCTGCTGCTCGAATTTCAGTTATAATAGGAGTGTTTAATTTATTGATGACTGGAATAGCTGTTTTGAAAGTGGACGACCTTGGAAGGTGGCCCTTGTTGTTGCTCTATCCCTTCTCACAGCTTACTATAACGTATTTCAAGGGTTTCCTATACTTGCAATAGTTGCCCTCCTCTTATATGTTGGCAGCTACCAGCTATCATTTGGTCCAGTAAGTTGGTTGATGGTGTCTGAGATTTTCCCACTCGCAAAAGAGGTATCTTTCTGTGGTGTTCTCAACCAAATTACTTGAATCCCTACTGTTTTTCTCAGATGCTAAGACAATGCTATCTTCTTCTCTCTTCTATGTTGCATAGTAAGGTTCTGCTTTAAGATCAATAATTGCTGTAAGTAACCGACCCAATGGAGATTGAATACAGTGGAGCAAGTAAAGTACCAAAAACAAAAACAAAACAAAAAAAAATTGTTTTTTTAAGGTGGCACCTATGGCCCACGAGGAGGACCAGCGGAGGGCTTCGGCGCCCACAATTGTGTCGGCATGCATACTCTTCCTTCGAGCTCGAGGACAAGCTCGTTCTCCAGGAGAGGTGTGATGTTATGGACCAAATAGTGAGCTGAGTCAGGTTGAGACATTATGGCTGAGTCAATAACCCTGATTGAGTCAGTTAAGTATTCATTTAGTTTAATTTCAAGTTAAATGCCATGGAGGGGCAAAATTGTAATTTTCCCTTGAACATTTATAACATTAGACATTAGGGAATGAAAAGATAAGCAAAAAATTACAAGGATCTGTGTTCTCCTCAATGAACCAGGATTGACGTTCCCCTGGAACCCTAGGATCGGTGTTCTCCGAAATTGAACCCCAAGGTGCAAGCCTCCCTTTGACGAAACTTGATTATCCCCCTTCTTCCTTACGACTCTCCTCTTCACCTTCGTTATCGTCTTCTTCCTCCTTTTGAATTGCGTTGTGAAACTGGGACCTCAACAGCAGGTGATCGGACAACCAGAAGACCCACGTCGGATTACTTTACTTTTGTGAAAGGGAATCTTGTCACTTAGAAAAGCAAAAAATAGAATGTAACATAAAGATAAGCGTTGGAGCTGAATTTTAAGCCACTAGAAAACAGTTTCCATTGTTAGTGCCCCCAAATAAGAAAAATATAAAAAACATTAGAATGAGTAATTTGTAATAATATACTTAATTAAAGCATAATACCTAAACCACAAATTAGGTAAAACAAACCTGGTTACTACACGAATAAGTAATTTAATGTATAAGTAAAATATATTAATATACTAATTAATTAAATTGAATGTTATATTATTTAATTTTTGTAGTTTATTTTACATTAATACAGTAATTACGTGAGCCAATTAACTATGCACATGATTAATTATAAAAAATAACTAAATAACGTTAAAAATAACATAAACGAATATAATAAGTTAAGTTATTAATTTATTAATAACATATGATATTATTTAACATAAAAAGGAATGATTAAACAAAAAAAATTTGATCAAATGCTAACTTTAACACACTATATATTTGTACGTATTATTATTTAATAATATTTAAAAAAAATTAAAATCTTTGATTTTATTAATTAAAAAATGGGTTAATTAAACCAAAATAATTGATCAAATGCTTGATTTAACAATATTTTAATTACCACTCTTAAATCACTAATTTAATACAGTAAGATAAATAAATAAATAAATATATTATAAATATATTATTTTATCAATATATTCAAAAAATAGAATTTTATTCAATAAACATAATATATTTTCTGTATGCTAGAGGTCGTCTTCAACCTCCAACATCAAGATGAATCGGGTGCTGGTACTCCACTAAGGGCGGGGTTAGTGTCCCAAATGGATTCTTGAAGATCAAGTTCATGTCCAACATGAAGATCATGTCAGTCATGTACATGAAAATCATCTTCGCATTTGGTGTTAGTGTTGACGACTTCATGTGCACTGGAAAACAGTTTCCAATGTTAGTGCCCCAACATGAGAAAAACATAAAAAATAAGAGAATCTCTAAACCTTTACAATACACTTAATTACAACATAATTTTTAAACCCCAAATTAGGTAAAACAACCATTATTACTACACGAATAAATTATTTAATGTATAATTAAATATATTAATATATTTATTACTTGAATTAGATATATTATTATGCATTAATATGGTACTTACATGTGCCAATGAAATACGCACATGATTAATTACAAATAATAAATAAATAACGTCGAGTTATTAATAACGTTATAAATAACGTGGAGTTATTAATAACGTTATAAATAAAAAAAATGAAAGTAATATGTGGAGTTATTAATATCATATGATATACTTTAACCTAAAAATGAATAATTTAAGAGAAAAAATTGATCTAATCATAAATTTAATACACTATATATTTGTACATAATATATTTTATGTATTATTAATTAATAATATATTATCACAAAATTTAAAACCATTGGTTTAATTAACTATAGCAATTGGATAATTATGCCAAGATAATTTATCAAATATTTATTTTAAAAATATTTTAATTATGACTATTAAATCACTATTTTTAATATAGTAATTATATAATAAATGTATTAAATAAATAAAAATAATTATTTTATAAATAAATTTTATAAATTAATGATGATAGTTTTAAACTATCGTCGTCTTCCTCAGGGTCGTCGTCTTCGTCAAGGGCGAGCCAGCGGGCAACGGCGATGACGACGACGACGGGCCAGTGGGCAATGGCGACGGCGGTGGGCAATGCCGATAGAGGCGGCGCTCCGACGGTACGCAGAGAGGGAGAAGAGAGGGAGGCCGAGAAGTCCAAATGTCAAAATCGATGAAAAAAGAAACTGAAACAGGGGAAATCGCAAGAAATTGGAAGGTCTTTTGGGAGAAAAAATGATAACGTGAGGGAGAAGGGAGTGAGATGTCGAAAGGGAGAAGAGAGGGAGAAGAGACAGAGAGATAAGAGAGAGGGAGAAGCGAGTGGGAGGTTCAGAGGGAGAGCGAGTCCGAGAAGGAGAAGGACACCGGAAGAACTTTTGCAGCAAGAGATGGAGGCACTAGAGAGGGAGACCGGAGAGGGACGGTGGAGGTGAGAGAGGGAGCAGAGAGCTCGGGCTTCAGGGAGACGACAGCGGGGTTGCGGGAATGAGAGCGAGGTGCGGGAACGGTCTGAGCCAGAGAGAGCCCGTGCGAGAGTCATGTAGATGATTCTCAAAATCGGGCGGAAAACACTTTTCGCCCTTTACTCTTGAGACATGAACTCTTGAGTCACGTATGTTCATGTACATGACATGAATTTCGGCGCTCCCTAACGACATCAGGACATGAACTGTGTAATACGCATGAAGATCATGTCCTGAGTCATGTGCACTAACCTCTCCTAACAACATCAAGAGATGAACTAAGTAATGTGGCTGAAGTTCATCTCCTGATTCAAGTTGACTACCCCTCCCATAATTGTAACTATGCAAGCTGGTATATGTCCTCTTATGTCCTTTTTTCCTTTTGAAGCATGTGACCCTAAGGGTATTGTAGTCATTGAAAACACTTTCACATAACTATAAATACAACCTCAAGGCATGGGATAGAGCATTCAAACCTCTTCCTCTTTGCTCAAATTCGTCCATACACCCTCTATCTCTTTTCCCCTTCCTTCTCTCTCTTGGTTTCTTCTCTTCTCTCTCCCAAGAACTAGAATTCCTCTCTTCTCTCCTTCCCTTGAGATCTCTTGTGTTTATATCTTGTCCCTAGAAATCAACATGGTATCAGAGAAGGCAAAGATCTGCGTTGGAAAAGGAGAAGAGATTGAGAAGAAAGGGAGGAAAAAGAGGAAGAAGAAAAAGAAAAAGAATAAGAAAAAGACAAAAGAGGAGTTTTACATTTTTCCTTAAGTCTTTATTTCCTAATTCCTATTTTTCATTAGATGTTTTACTCTCTTACCATATGTTTCCTATAGAAAATTATATACCATTGGAAAAATATTTGAGTCTAATTTCCAACTCAAAAAGAATCGTTGAAAAAAGATTTTTTTAGAAAGAGAAATCTACATCTAAAACAAAAACGAAAAGAAAAAGAATAAGAAAAAGACAAAAGAGGAGTTTTACATTTTTCCTTAAGTCTTTATTTCCTAATTCCTATTTTTCATTAGATGTTTTACTCTCTTACCATACGTTTCCTATAGAAAATTATATACCATTGGAAAAATATTTGAGTCTAATTTCCAACTCAAAAAGAATCGTTGAAAAAAGATATTTTTAGAAAGAGAAATCTACATCTAAAACAAAAAAGTCAAGAAGCAAAAAAGTTTCATGTAGCAATAGAAGACCTTAGCTTCCTATTGATTTGTACCAACATTTTAGGAATTATATTGATAATTATATCTCAAAAGAAATCTATGTAAGTCTATGTGTTGTGGTAATCAAGTTTTGTGTGGCTAGAATACCCAAGGGGGAGACAAGATGAGAACAAGATGAAGACTACATGCAAAATGAAAACAAGGTAAAGACTATAAGCAAGATGTGAACAAGAAGAAGATGAATCAAATTAAGGCTATCAAAATTTCTTTTTCAAGCATACAAGTTTCTTGGCCAAGATTTTTTGCAAAGAGAAGTTACAAATACCAACTTGAGGGGGAGTGTTAAAAGGCAACCATATGCGTAAGGGTGGCATGGCTAGTAAATAAGGAGAACTATCATAAAAATGGCATAAAATTATAATTACATAAATTGGTGTATGTCCTCTTATGTCTTTTTTATTTTGAAGCATGTAGCCCTAAGGGCATTGTAGTCATAGTAAACACCTCCACACAACTATAAATTCAATCTTAAGGCATGGGGTAGAGCATTCAAGCATCTTTCTTCTTGGTTCAAATTCGTTCATACACCTCTCTCTCTTTTCCTCTTCCTTCCCTCCCATGGTTTCTTCTCTCTTCTCTCCCAAGAGCTAGAATTCTTCTCTTCTCTCCTTCCCTTGAGATCTCTTGTGTTTATATCTTGTCCCTAGATATCAATAATATGCATATGTTGAAAGATATAGACAAGCTTATGTTTTTTATCTCTTTTTCACTCTTTCTAGGGAAAAGGGTGCACTTATAATTTATGTACTTTTGACATCTATAAATAAAGGTTAAGGGGGAGGGTTTGGATACATGTCCATAACCCTATTCTTCCTCACGTGTTATCTCATCTTTCTCTCTCTCTTGGACGTCCCCTTCCCTCCTCTCTCTTCTTCTACTCTCTTCTTTCTTCTCTCTTCATCAAGATCATAATGTATGAAATCCTGAAAGCCAACATGGTATTAAAGTAATGACTTCCAAGTTCCAGAAAGTCATTACTCTGATACCATGTTGGCTTTCAGGATTCCAAAAAAACATTCGTTTTCAATACTTGATTGATCAAAGGAGACCGGACTGACAGTAATGGAGTCCTCTGTGGATTTTGCAATGACTGCTGCTATAATCATGGCAGGGAGAGCAGAAGTTTATGCACTTTGAGTCTTAGCAGTTTGGCATATGATGATCTTGGCAGCACTTTGAGTCGTCATCGTTAATCACTAAGTCATTCCCTGTTGTTGCCACACCAAGCATGACCATCAAGAAAGTGGCGACGATTGTGACATAAAATCTACACATATTGTTGGTTTCTTTAATTTATTATTAGTTTAGACACTACAGTAAAAGAAGCAGTAAGAGAAGTTTTATTTTCCTTCTGAATTTTTGAGTTCTGGTATGCAGAAATATATTACATTCTAGTTTTGAATCTCTGAATCGCTTTACAGTTGCTGGTCTGACTTTTCTGAGACTTTGGTTGTCTATTAGAAGTCTTATTGCTATTTATCAGTTTAGACGCTACAGTAAGAGAAGCTTTCTTTTCCTTCTATATTTCGGTGTTCTGGTATGCAAAAAAATATTACTTTCTAGTTTTGAATCTCTGAATTGCTTTACAGCTGCTGGTCTGACTTTCTGAGACTTTGGTTGTCTCTTAGAAATCTTATTGCTATAAAGATTACTGCTATGTATGAGACTTGATGTATATTGTTGTAAAGATTACTGCTGCTGCTGCTGCAAAGTAGTCTCTGAGAATATTTTTCTGCAATCCTATGGTGTGTCCAGCAATCTCCAAACTCTACTGTCGTTGAAGCCTCCCCTGACCGAGTTGCTGGATAGTTTTTTTTTTTCTCTGGAACCAGCACTGCTATGTTTCTTAGACGTGTGATGCAGAGAAAGGGCAAATGACAATAATGCTAAAAAGATGATCTACCCGATCTTCATGGTATCCTGTCTATGCTGGAAGAAGTCTATTTCTATCCTGCTACAGTTATCCGGGAGAGCTTCCAGCAAATTTCCGCTCTATTATTGATACCACGCTCCAGCAAGTTTCCAGAACAGACATCTTTGTGATTATTTAGGAAGATTTCCTCAATTATAATTTATTTTTGGGAAGTTTCTTTTTTTTTTTTATCAAAGGTGGCCTAAGTAATTCCATACATCGGATTGGGACGTTACATCAAGATTAAGATTCGTATCCAGCAGGGGGACATTGTTGCTATTTAAGTATGGTTTTTTCAATTTCAATTCGTATCTCTTCTCTGGTCCATGGTATTGATTAGCAACTGAATTTTTGGTTTTTTTGTATGTCTTTATTGCTGTTTAGACGTCCCCCCAGATTAATTCTGGATTACGGCTTCGTTTCTCAAAAAAGGATAAAGCCTGGAAACAAGTTGAACTCAATTTATCACCTTTCACAATAGGTGCAATACCAGATGAATAATTATTCATACAATATCTCTCCAGAATTTTGTTGATATAGGCTTCTTGAGACAATCCTAATGTTCCTTGGGATATGTCTCTATCAATCTTTATGCCTATGGCATAAGGAGTTTCGTCCATATCCTTTATATCAAATTTCATCGAGAGAAATCATTTAACTTTATGAAGTAATCCTAAATCATTTAAGCAAGTAGAATATCATCTACATATAGGACTAAGAAAATTATTTTGCTCCCATTGAGTTTATGGTATATATATATTGATCCATGATATTCTCCATAAAACCAAATGAAGAAATAACGTCATGAAATTTTAAATACCACTGATGGGAGGCTTGTTTTAGTCCATATATAGATTTCTTAAGTCTACAAACCAAGTGATCATTCCTCTTTAAAATGAAACCATTATGTTGTTTCATGCAAACCTCTTCTTCTAGGTCTCTATTGAGGAAAGTCGTTTTCACATTTATTTGATGTAACTCCATATCAAAATGAGTTACTAATGTCATGATTATCCAAAATGAATCCTTCTTTGAAATAGGAGAGAAGGTATTGTGATAATCAATTCATTCTTGTTGATTAAATCATTTGGCTACAAGTCTTGCCTTATATCTTTCAATGTTGCCTAAAGAGTTTCTTTTGGTTTTAAAAACCGATTTACATCCAATGGTCTTCCCCCTTTTAGGCAATTCAACAAGATTCCATACTTGGTTTTGAGCATTTGAATCCAACTTTTCTTTCATGGCATCATTCCATAATGTGGATTTATGTCCACTCATGTGAAAACGTAATAGGATCATCTTTAGCACAAATTTCCATGCCAAATTCTTCAAAGTACACTTCATATTCTAAAGAGATTGCAAGTTTTCTAACTCTTAAAGATCTTCTTAATGGTACTTCAACATTTTTCAGGTTGGGAATGTTGAGGAACCTGATCTATATGAGTATCCTCATGATGAGATGGTTCTTCAACTATTGGTTGTACTTGAATAATCGAATCTTGATAATTATCATGAACAAAAACCAATCTATGCAAAGATGTAGGAGCAATCTTTCGAGGTTGGCTACTTCCACTAATCTCATCATTCTCAAGGAACTTTGCATTCTTAGATTCGACAATTCTTGTCGAACAAGATGGACAATAAAATATGTATCCCTTAGACTTTTCCACATATCCAATGAAATGTCCACTGACTGTTCTAGGGTCTAACTTTGTCTCATGTGGATTGCAAAGCCAAACTTCAACTGGAAAACCCCAAACATGTACATGCCTTAAACTAGGTTTCCAACCTTTTCATAACTTGAATGACATTTTATGAACAACCTTGGTTGGACGGACCCTATTGAGTACATAGACTACAATTTTGTGAGCTTCACTTCACAAAGACAATGGGAGATTGAAGTTACTAATCATACTCCTCACCATGTCCATTAATGTTCGGTTTCTTCTTTCAGCCACACCATTTTGAGAAGGTGAGCCAGGCATTGTGTATTGTGGCACAACACCTTGTTTCTCAAGTAACCTTGCAAAAGGACCAGACAATTGTCCTCTTTTAGTGTATCTTCCATAATATTCACCACCTCTATCTGACCTCACGATTTTGATTTATTTGCCTAATTGTTTCTCTACTTTTTCTTTATAGACCTTAAAAGCATCTAGTGCTTTGTTTCTATCATAAAGCAGATAGAGATACATATATCATGTATTGTCATCAATAAAGGTAATGAAATACTTCTGACCATTGAAAGATATATCATATGGATCTGAAATATCAACGTGTATGATTTCTAAGACATCAGAAGTCCTCTTGGCACCATTCTTGTACTTGTTGGTTTGCTTTCCATTAATGCAATCCACACATGTACTAAAATCAATAAAATCAAGAGTCTCAAGGACTCCATCATTAACTAATCTTTTAATTCTATCAATGAAGATATGACCTAATCTCCTATGCCACAACATGAAGGATTTCTCATTTTTAACACTTCGCTTAATGCCAACATTAATACCATGCATAGTAGTAAGACTGCAATCACATGTATGGTTTAAAAGAAGTTTGAACAATCCTTCATCCAAAATGTCATTTCCAACAAAAACATGGTTTTTATACAATTAAAGGGAATTGTCACGAAAATTAAAACTAAATCCAAAAGGTGAAAATCTGGAAACTGAGATAAGGTTTCTAGAAAAAAATGGAACATAGAATGTCCTTTCAAGGTCTAAGACAAAGCCAGTAGTTAAGACAAGTATGTAAGTTCCAACCGCCTTCACAGGTGAACCCATCTTGTTTCCCGAATAGATGAAGCATTCACTTGGTGTCGGTTGTCATTGGTTTAAGAAACCCTGCATGGTGTTGGAAAAATGAATTGTAGTACCAAAATCAATCCACGAAGTGTTATAAGAAGCATGAGTCATATTATATTCAAAACACACCAAGGGTATGAGATTACCTTTGTTTTCAAGCCAATGCTTGAACTTGGGACAAGTTTTCTTTATATGTCTTTTCTTCTTGTAGAAGAAACATTTGGCACCGCCTTTATATTCTTTATTAAGAGGCATTTTTCCCTTCCCTTTCTCTTGTTTCGAGTCGTCAAATGTGCACTTTCGATCCTCATGATTTGGCCTCCCTTCCTCTTGTACACACATGGTCAAAAGTTCATTAATTGACCATTTATCCTTATGTGTGTTATAAGAGATTTTGAATGGTGCATATGCTGACGGAAGCGAGTTAAGGATGAAGTGGACCAAAAATGACTCAAACATCTCAATCTCCTTCGATTTCAGTCTTGCGGTGATATCCCGCATTTGCATGATGTGCTCATGGACACCCTTGGTGCCAGTAAATTTCATGGAACACATTTGGGTTATCAGGGTGCTCGCTAATGCCTTATCGGAAGTCTCAAACTGTTCCTGAATATTTCTTTCCCATCCTGATTAATCACTTAAATATAATATTTACCCTTTGGGGTTAAATTATTATATCTCCATGATGAATCACACTTGTTTTATGTCATTAACTTTATGTGACTAAACTTAATGTCACTAGACATTTGCATAATTAAGAATGTGTTGGCAATTACTCAATTATTCAAACGTATACAAAAAATATGACATAAAAATAATTGACCAAAATGAATGTCAATTAATAATCCTTATATTTAGGTCAATATAAAATATGCATAAAACCTAAATAAATTTGGCACAATTATTGAAATTTCATAAAAACATATTATTACAATTTAAATATATATTTTATGTGTATCCAATGATAACACATAAAGCCAATCGGGCTTAATGGTCATTGGGGCCAGCTCCAAAGCCAAAATGTCTTCTTTCACGTGGATTTGAATCCACGCTAGTGCAAAATTGATTTTGAGAATCGAGTTGGCTCAGTCCTCTCTAGGGCGGCGACGCTGGCTGACGCGCAATGCCGAGACGAGACGCCATTTGGCTTCACAGTGTCTGCGCTTGCAGCTTACACATAGAGCGTTGCTCTCCATTAAAATGAAACCATATCAGAGTAGGTTGCTCTGATACCACTTGTAGGATCTTCATATCATGAATTTCTCAATTTAAACATAAATGAAACTCTTGAATGTACCTCCTAACATGGCGACAATTTTCTGCAATGTTGTGCGGCATATAGAGTGAATGGCGTTGTCTCGTCTATCGATGAGGATCGTCGATGACAACGTCCAGCATGCCTCTGCTAGACAAGACCCCCTCTTATAGCCTCTTCTCCATCAAAGGAGATCACCAAACCAAACTATAAGGTTGTAACTGTTGCCAGTTACAACCGGCGATCACCTAGGAATGGGAAACACCAAACGCAGACGGGTACGGGTCACTTAAGTGACGGTTTGTGAACCATCTAACAGAAGTTACACTTCAACAAAATTTTATCATGACAACTGGTATCATTACACTTCTACTACTGCTTACACTGCTCAACTTTGGTATCTTGACGTAGGATTGTCAATTAATTCCACTGGTATTGATGTAACTCTACTTGACAACTATATATTGACGTTGCATTATCTTGTCATTGCTCTGTTGTTGATGGTCTCTTGACATTGCATTTTTTAGACATTGCTAAGTACTCATATATTGTTATGTTACTTGATTTTTTTTTAGACATTGCTCTACTGCTGAGTTGCATTTTCTGGCTCACACGCAAATCCAGTTTGATGATTGGCTGGGACTCATACTAATCAGTGAAGGTTGAATGATCCATTGCAATTGGTCTCTAAGGTTGGATAAGCCTCTGAGCCTTGTTCCTCAATCTTGAGAGGTTTTGAAGCAGCATTGAGTTCAAATTATTGCAACAACTTTCAGTTCAAGTTATAGTTGGCTGCCTCTTACTCGGCGGCAACTTATTAGTAGCTCATTATTGAAACTACTATTGTGTCTCATTGATTGAGACATTAATATTGAAGAATTAAGTCCTCGATTGATTACCCTCGATTGGGTATTGCTAGACATATAACTTTTTTAAGGGTTCTTCAAGAATTCAGCTCTATGATGGCTCCTAAAGGTAAGAAAACCATCTCTACAGAAGAGTTTGAACTACTTCAAAAGGTAAAGCATCTAATGGTGACTACTAGAAACCAGGCCTCCCTAGATGAGGCCTCTCCTATTGCTTCTATATCAACTACTTCTCCATCCTGGATTATTGACTCTGGGGCCTCTGAGCACTTGATAGGTAATAGTACCCTTTTGAGTTCTATATCTTCTTGCTTGACTAACAAGTTTGTTTTTATAGTAGATGGATCCCAAACCAAGGTGTGTGGGATGGTGTCTACATTTACTACACTTACCCTCCATTTGAAATATGTCCTTTTTGTTCCTGAGTTTCCATTAAGCCTTTTATCCGTTAGTCAACTCACAAAAAAAATAATTATTCTATCACATTTTCTCCCACTTCTTGTGTCCTTCAGGATCTGAAGACAAAACAGGTTATTGGTGGAAGTTGTGAATGAGGGAGGCTCAATTATTTTGATTCACTAGAACACACAACCACAACTAGTGTTGAGGATATGACTCTTCAGTGACACAATAGGTTAGGACATCCATCCTGTCAGTCTCTCAAACAGATTATTCCCACATTATAGTCCGTCTCCAGTCTAAACTATGAAGATTGTTAAGACAGTAAACACCAGTGCAATACTTATTCTCCTCATAGCAAAATCAAAGGTGTTGCTTCATTTTACATAGTTCATACTGATGTGTGGGCCATATGAACATCTCAAATGTTTCTCGTTCAAAGTACTTCATTACATTTGTGGATGATTTCTCTATGGCTACAAGGTTGTTCTTATTAAAAGAGAGATAAAAAATCTTACCTCTCTTTAATTCTTTTTATGTTATGGTGTTTACTCATTTTAATACTACCTTTGCTCTGATAACGCCAAGGAATATCTATCTGCAAAATTCCAATCATTTTGCTAGGAAAAAAATCATTCACCAAACTTCTTGTGCCTACACACCACAACAAAATGGTGTGGCTGAAAGAAAAAATAGACGGCTACCTTCTTGAGGTTGCTCATGCTCTACTACATCATATGCATGTGCCTCATTTCTACTGGCCCCATGCCATCCTCATAGCCTGTTATCTTATTAATAGGTTACCTTCTTCGGTACTTGGTAATCAGACACTATACTCTCATTTTTTTTCCTAGTGATAAATTGTTCTCTCTTCTTTTGAGAGTTTTTGGGTGTACATGTTTGTTCATAATACTTTCTCCCATACTACTAAATTGGATCCTAGGGCCATTAAATGTATTTTTTTATACTCTCGTACTCAGAAAAGATATGTGTGTTACAATCCGTCTCTTCGAATACCGTTAGGGAGAGAGTGAGAGAGAGAGAGAGAGAGAGAGAGAGAGAGTTGGGCTTGACATCAAGCTAGATCCAGATTTATTCATTGTTGTGTTCTTATCTGAAATAAACAGAATCTAGTGCATCGGACAGATCTGCATTGTCTAATGCTTCTTATTTCATTTAAGGCCTTTCTAAAATAGAGTTTTCATAAAGAGCATCTTCCAATCAGATTTCTAGAATCTATGACTGCCACTACTATGTTTAAAGTAAGATTTAACAGCTGAGAGAAGTATTGTGAAGCGATGAGCCTCCAACCTGTAGGTCTTTATGGAAATGAATACCTCTACTAAATCTGACATGAAACCTGATAAGAAGGGAAGGAAATGTTAAATACAATACTGGATTGCATGCCTAATCCTTGATGTTCTATATGAGGGACTCTCTAAGGGTAACCAACAATCTGCCTCAAACCCATATTTATACTTGAGAACTTGTCTTCATAATGAATTGTTATAGTTGCAAAGCTCATAGCCATTTTGTTAGTAGTATTTCATACATTAGTTTTTATTTCTCAGCCTGCATTTCTTTTCTTTTTTCAGATCTCATCCCCCTTACAAGAGGATACCTGAATTACTTTTTCCAGATTTCATCCCCCTTAAGGGGGGGTTAGTGCACCACGACTTCAAGTTCAAGTTCATGTGATTATATGGTTCATTGACTTGAATCTGTTAGTGGTACACCCTCTGCCGGATTCAAGTAAATGAACCAGATCATTCACTTGAACAAGCTCCAAAGTTAAGTGGGTGAATCAGGATTCCCACCAAAATCCAGATTCATCCACATGAACTCATTGGGACGGGATTTGTTTTTTCTCCCTATGCTTCATTCTTCTCCCAAAATTTCTCCTCCCTCTTGCACCCGTTCTCTTCTCCCTCTCGGCACCATCTCCCTTTTCCCTCTCACACACCCTCTCTCTCTCACACTCGGCCTCCCTCTCCCTTCTCCCTCTCACTCTCGGCCTCCCTTCATGCTATACCGTCTTGCTCTCGGTCTTGGTGATTTTTCCTCGTCTCCCTCTTGCTCTCGACCCGCAGCAGCACACCCTCTCCCCCTCCAAGCTTCCTCCCCTCTACGTCATCTCCGACCTTCCTCCCCTCTAGCCTTTACCTCTCTTTTTGCCCCTTCTCACGTTGTTACCCAAAATTTTAAACAAGGACATGAAAGATAGGACTCAATCGACTCATTTTCCATTGTCAATTTCTTCACAATTGCTACGCAAAATCTATTACCTATGCAAAAAGAAAAATCCAAATGTCTGAAGACATCTACCCAAATGTCTGACTTATAAGTAAGACTTTTAGTAACAACGTTATACTTGTCACTATTAGTTACATGTAGCAACAATTTTTTTTCATTGCTAATACTTTTGTTTCTAAACAAAAACTTATTTTTTTGTAGCTCTACCTTACGTTTTTCTATGATTTAGTGACGAGTATAAGAGGTGTAAGTGTTGCAGATCATCTCCTGATAAATTGTTATCCCAAGTTGTCATTTTTGCTGAAAAAAAATTCCTTCAAAATTCGATGTTTATTCTTCATTGCCTCTACGGACTACTTAACTGATAACCTTAACTTCCCAATCCAATACCTTCTCCCAAACGTGCCTCTGCCAAATACACTAGTTCCAATTTTCCCATTTCCTCTTAGAAATTCCTCCCCTTATCAAATTGTTACCCAACCACAAACCTCTCTCCACCAACCTCTACCATTCTAACTATTAATTACCCATTGGCACCAAGAGAACCTTAGAAGAAGTTCCATCTCCACCCCACACCCTCCACCTCCTAATAATACCCCTCCCATGGTTGCATGCTCTATAGCTCATGAGTCCACTCCTATTATGCTAGTTGTAGACAATCACACACAACCACTATAAGAAATTTGACTTTTGCTAATAAAAATATTTGTTGATAGCAAATCTTTTTCAAAGGAAAAAGTTCTATCCTAGAAAGTTTCTCGTGCTATCCTCTCTCCCTTGCACTTCTTAACTTCTCTCCATCCTGTTTCACATGCATATAAAAAAGAAAAAAATCTTACTTCATGGCGTAAGTGGGAATTGCAGCTGAGGGAGAGTCATTGTTGAACACATGGTAGTAAAGAAGGAAACAGGAGGGAGAACAAGTCTTTCTCATTTAAGAAACCATAACACTTTTGCCATTGAAAAATGAATTTCAATGGCAAAGATATTTTTTTAAAAAAAATAATTCTTTTGTTGGAAAAGATTTCAAAACCTTTTCCAACTATTTTCGTTGGGAGATGTCTATTTCCAAAATAAAAAAATATTTTCACTAGGAAAATATTTTCTTATTGGTAGGCAACTTGCTCACCCAAAATGTTTTACCAGCCAATATAAAGATATTTTTCTGAAAAGGTTTCACAAGAGTGGGAAATTTTTCTTGAAAACATTTTACGAGTGAAAATTTAATATACTTTCGTGGATAGAGTGAAAATCTCAGCCAAAAAACTATTATTTCACTTACAAAGGTCTTTCTGCTAACGAAGTTAATTTTGTTGTCAAGTATTTTGCTAACAAAAGTATTTTTTCTTGTAGTGAACCGTCCTTGTATAACGATGCAAGTCTTATTCCTAACTAGCCCTCAACTATGAAGGAAGAATTTATTGGCCTTTAAGGAAATAGAAATACTTGGGATTTCATCGTTCATGAACCTCGTAACAACACCATTGGTTCCAAAAGGGTTTTTCCGCATAAAGTACCATTATGACGGTACCTTATACATGTTTAGAGCATGAATGAACTCCCAAGGCTATTGCCATTCATGACCTTGAGTATGACAAACTTTGAATCCTGTTATGCACACCATTCTTACAATTGTTGTCTATCAGAACTAGCGTCTTCATCTATTCGATACTGATATTGCATTTCTCTATAGTACACAAGGCAAAAGAACAACAAAATGTGATCAGGCTTGGAGGTTCTTCCAACCCTTACCATGTCTACCAACTTTATAAAGCCTTCTATAGCCTTAAACAAGCCCCTAGAACTTGGTTAGATAGATTTAATCAAGTTCAACTCCAAATTGGTTTTCTGTAAGGGAGAGTTCATCTTTTTATTTTCTTGTTTATCACCAATGAGTCTCAACCTTTCCTTTGGTTATATGTTGATGATGTCCTTCAAACAAGAAGTTCATCATCCCTTATGTTTTCTTTTGCTAGTAGACTCAATGAAGAATTCTTTGGTAAAAAATTTCAATCCCATTATATATTTCCTAGGCATTCAAGTTTGTTCCAAACCCTCAAGTTTACTCTTTTCAATAGTTATTCTTAAATATGTGTGCATGATTGATTGGAGATTGGTCCCCTAATCTAGCCTCCAACATTAAAAGCAATGTATCCAATTTTGTGAACCATACCACATAAAGAAGCCCTGTTAAGATCTTTTTGGTTAATAACCTTTTTGCCCAATACTATCAATGCCTTATAGAGTTTCACTTTAGCTTAGTAAAACGTACCTTTTGATACCTCAAAGGGACTCAAAATGTAAGTTTGTTTCTTTGGAAATCATCCTCTCTCCTTCTCGAATGCTGACTGGGGTGGATGCCCCACCGCATGTTGCTCTATGATTGCCTGAGTACTTTTTCTAGGACAAAATTTATTTTACGGGAACCTAGAAAATAACAAAATATTTTATCAAATTCTAGGTCCTTAATTCATAACCTTACTTAAGAAACAAGAGAAGGAGAAAGGAGAAGTTAGGAAGAAGAAGAAAAGAAAAGGGAAGACAAGACAAGAGAAAGAAGAGAAGGGAAATCAAGTGGGAGGAGTTCCAAGAGGAAGATAGCTTCTCTACCTTATGAGAATTTGAACCCCTCTACCCTCTTATTTATTTATAGTGATTAAGAATAAATTATGTGCTTCGACTAATATGCCATTAGAACGACACAAATGCATCTTAAGGAGAGAAAGAGAAAAAAAACATACTTTTTATACAATACATCTTTATCTTTAACATGTTTCTAAGTTCATTATCGAATCTGAGTGCTAGGCTATGCTCAATAACCAGGTTCCATTCTCTTCTTAAAGATTTTTGTTTACATAACTAAAAAAAAAAACTTCTTTTGTGTGACAACTCAAGTGCCACATATCAAGATCTCTACCAACCCCGTCTTTCACTCTCATAGCAAGTGCATTGCTCTTGCCTATGACTTTGTAATAGAAAAAACAAGCTCTTAACGTTTAAGGCATCGTCTACAAATTTTAGATATCTTTACCAAGACTCACATTCAATGTAAAACTCAAAAACTATCTTATAAACTTGGTCTTCATCTTATCTCCAATCCAGGTTTGAGAAGGGAAGGGAGGGGAGGGTGGGGAGAGAGAAGACTAAATGTATGAAATTTTTAAGTCTCCAAATATCATATCAATTCCAGCTAGCCTACATAAGAAGATACAATCTTCGGACTCCAAACTCTCTTCAAATCAAGGAAACCAATTTGATAGAAGGTGGGACCAACCCCACCATGCCCACACGAGGTGGCATAATGAGTCACCACACGAGGTGGCATGATGAGTCATCACACGAGCTAGAATCTTCTTCAAATGAGGTTGAAGATTTGGCAATCTTCCTTGATTAATGTAATTGATTGATCTTTTTTATAGATGTAATTTAGTTTACTACGCGCGCGCGCGCACACACACACACACACACATGACGCACAAATGCACACATGATGTGCGCACACGCGCACACACACACACACGGCGCGTAAACACGTACACATGGCACACACACACGACGCGCACACACATACACATGACACACACACACACACACACGTGACATGCACACATGCACATATGACGCGAACACACGCACACACACATGATGCGCACACGCGAACACACACACACACATGATGCGCACATACACACACACACACACGCGCGCGCGCGCACGCAGACACTCACACACATATGACACACACACACGCACACGACACACACACACACACATGTAGGCACGTGCACAACACACACACACACACACATGCACACACACGCACCCATGCACCCACACACGCACATGCACACACCCGAACACACGCACATGGATGCACACACACCCACACACACACGCACATGCACACACCCGAACACGCACATGGATGCACACACACCCACACACACGCACATGCACACACACACACACACACACACACACACACACACTACTTCAACTCTACTCTTCAAATATTTAATTTTTTCTTGTGGGTGCCTTTTCAAGATAACTTGACAATGTCTTAAATTTTATGGTCTTGTCTTGAGTTTGTCGGTTCTTTGCACTTACTTTAATATTGTGTCTCTTGAAGGAATTGCAATTAGAATGCTATAATTTCAAAAATTAGTATAAATGTGATTAAGTTTCGTTATCATCAAAATATGGATGAAGGTTAACTAGCTCAACAATCTCCCCCCTTTTTATGATGACAAAACCTAATTCAATAAATAAAAATACACAATCCCATAGGTTTGCAATTAGTTACTCCTTGATTTATGCGTAGAGTTTTGAATTTTAAATTTAGTTTTTCTTTGACCCCCTTGTTGTCATGAATCTAAAAGATTTGCAAATGAAATGTAAGAGAATTGCTCACAAGATAATCCTGTGGCCTTTCATTTATATAAAAAGAGTGTAATACACTGAGGAAAAAAAACAAGATCAATCCTAGTAAAAATATGCTAGTCAGAAAAAAGAATGATTAGTCGATAGTGGTGGAGGGTAACGTTATAGAGAGATGAAGTCGATCACGAAGTGATGGAGGTTTTGAAGTGAAGCCCAAATGCTATTTATGTAGGGTATTTTCATAGTTGATCGATCAATCGATTTGCATTAATCGATCAATGCCTTAGGTTCATCGATCATGCCCTTTGGATTGATCTATCATTCCATATAAAACATGCTTAATTTGGTTTTGTCTCCTCATTTCATATATCTTGCATTGTTTGTGTGGGATATGCTTTCTAGATCTTATGGAAACTCAGCTAAATGGACGAAGGAGTGTTGCTCATACCTAGTTCCCCTCTTAGCTTAGTGAATCGATTGTTTCCTATTGACTTTGTAAAAATGTCCATTAATTGATTCTAGGTAGGAAAAAAATCAACTTAAATCACTTTGGTTTGAACCAGCTTTTGTATGAAATGATGTCTAATCCCAATGTGTTTTAATTGATAGTGGTGCACTTCAATTAAAACTCATAAATAAGACGATTCACTCAATTTGGTGAACTTGATTTGATCTGTTTGATTAATTGGGCGATATGTAAGGTTGGTACTACGAACCAATGATGCCAGAAAACAAATATGTTGTCCATGTATTATAGTCCCTTCCACTAAGAGTACTTATGGTAGAGTTGACGAATATTGATGGGATAACAGATGCTGGTATCACCGTCGAGTAGTTTTCCTGCAATAATTTTGTTAACAGCTTCAGTCGGGTGGTATGCGTCCCAGAAGACAAACTTGGATCGGTCTTCGCAGAATGCAGAGCTCAGTTTCCCTACCCTGTAGCAGATCAATGGAGGAAAATCGCCACCACAGCACGCATTCTCTGAATTTTCAATTCCTGCAAACGTCAAAACTGTCGTCAGAACTTTGGTCTACTTAGCCACTGGGACAGTGCAAGACTACAACTGGCTGGAATGAATTTCCAGTAGTTTATGAATGAAACGCTTTCAGTTTTTATACTGTAACAGTACTCACCGTATTGTTCATGGTTTTGGATGATATCCCAGAAAACTTGATAGGAATTAGCGTAAACGAAGGTGGTTTCAGGGCCCAATTCTTGATTCAGCCGATCCAGCATACTGATCAATTTCGAATTGTAATGTTTCACCAATTGATTCACCGACTCCGAACACCTTCCTCTGGGCTCCAATGTGAGTGATCGAACAAACGGTATACAACCAAGAGGACCAACTCCAACCACCACGAATTTCCGACCACCCAGTTCATAAAGGCGCTTGATGAAGGAGAACCATTAATTTGTATCAAGTGTCAGTCTAGTATACTGTCAGATTAGACAAAAAAAGAAGAAGAAAAAAACAGTTAAAAGGACTGCAATTTGGGACGAAGAACCTACCTGTAAATATGATGTCAGATTGGAAACCATGATGTCTACGAGTAAGGAAGGAGGCAATTGGGCCGGCTGGAAGAAAGGTACGGATGAGAGGATGTTGTTAATGATATCATTTGAACCAGCTGTTATGGAGAAGAGCGCATCCTGTAGAGCTTTCTCCGTTCGATTTGCTCCCAAAACCTCCACCATGTAATCCCTTGTCTGCTTGAAGTACTCGACCTGTCTCCTTAGAGAAATTCTTTGTATCTGCCACGCCATGGTGTATTTGAAAGTTAAAAATGATGCCGTCTATAATTTCTAGTTTATCGAAAATTTCTGATTGTTTTAAGAAATTGCTGACTTACAAAGGTGGATCCCGTTTCATCTAAGATTCCTGAAGCTCCTGATGCGTAATTAATCCCATCGAACGTGTCACGGCGAGAATCAGGATCCAAAAAGGGCGTGGGAAAAGTTTTTGCCCCTAATTCTTGCCCTGAATGCAATATAAAAGAACTCTACAATCAAAACAGTAGACTATAAAGAAAATTTTAGGAGAACGACCAGGTAGTTTCAGATGAAAAGACGGTGTTTAGGAAGCTTTGGTTGATGGACGATAGATTACACTTACCCACGATGTCCGCAATGGTTCTGCCATTGGTAAACCGTCCCGTTGGTCGTCCTCCTGAAGCGGGGAAGTCTATTCCGTAAGGGGGAAAGTCGGCCTTCGAGAGTGTAGAGAGATAGTCATTATTTCCTGCATCCACCAGGGAGTCTCCGAATATGAACAAGGTGACGGCAATGGATTGGAATGCTTCCAGTTGCAGACTAAGGATGGCACATAACACTAGGCAAGAAAAAAACGGAGACATCAGTAAGAGCTATAAGAAGCTCAGATTAGTTCTGCTTGATTGTCACGTATGCTTATAAAGTTTTTCCTCTTCTGCAGTTGGTGGTCGATCGTGCACTTGAGCCATGCACCTCGCATGGCCTGGTGGAGCTGGTAACTCTTTGGAAAAAGTCTCGCATGAATCGGTCTGAAAGAGGGGTTGGAAGTTCGGAGGCTTACGTTACGCATGTGGGAAGTTACCTGCATTTACGTAATCTCAGACAAGAGATGCCAGGTGAAGATTGTTAGGAGAGCTACGCATGAGGACGAACGAAATTCGGCAAGATCGCTTCACCTTCCATAACTTCAGACGAGGGGATTTGTTCAAACTTCTCTCAAAGTCTGAAATGCATAAATGGGACGAATCACGATGCCACTAATGAGATTGTCTGCATTCATGCGTTTCACAGTTTCACTTGTCTACCTAGTTTCAGCAAATCCCAAATCGATTAGGAAGATTATGCCCTGGACGCATCCCTACATGAAACCCGATCACCATCCTCCATTCCAACAAATGCCAGAGGGATTAAGAGGGAGAGTTCCTACTTTTTTTTGGACAATTACAGAACTCTGGTCGCACCATGTGAGCTCGTAGGAGAGTAAAAGGAAAAGAAGAATGAAAAGCAAGAAATGAGAGGGAAAGGAGGAGAGAGAAAAGAAGAAACTGAAGAGCTGGGAGTGGAGAGTTTTTTTCTCTATAATGCATGGCATCCACTCAATCCCTACATTTCACATTACCACTGATCAGAATGAGAACTATTCGGAGCATTTTCTCCAAAATAAAAAAAAAATGAGGGTGGGACCTTCTCTTAATGACAAGGGAAAGGAAATGATGGGTGCCCTTCCACCAAATTTATTTCATTTAAAAAATAAGGCCCAAGGTATGGACATATAAAATTTGAAGTCATGAAATAATTTTTTTTAAAAGCACCGCTCTTCTCCAAATGGGACTGTTAAATTCTAGAGAAAGAAAATAATTAATTGATTATTATAAACTAAATACATCATGTCTCTATTTATAATAGAGATAATATATAGAATCTGAGTTAAAGTAAATTACTTATAGCCCTGTTACACCCAAAGTACAACTTTTAATAGATAAGTCTACAATAACAACTCTAACAAAGTAGAAGTGATAATATTAAAATTCCTCATCGGTTGAACCTTCTATGAGTCTTCTTTTCATGAGAATTATATAAAATTCTTTCATATTGGTTCTTCAACACTTTGCCTCACGCAAAACAAAAAGATTATCAGTCTTCAAACTTGTGTTGACTCTGATCTTTATTTTGATGATAACAAAACTTAATCGAACTAATAAGTGCAAATTTAGCATTTTAAAGGTTTTTCCTTCCAGAGATACAAAAATCAAGGTATGTACAAAAGAGCCAACATATGCATCTCAAGACCTCAAACTCAAACAGTAAGTCAAGTTGTCTTGAAAAGCCACACACAAGTGAATAAATGAAGAGTAGAATAATAGAGTGAAATTTATCTAAAAATTCTCAAAAACTCTATCCTTATAAGTGAGTAGCACCAAATCTTCAAAATTGAGGTACAAATGAAAATTTTAAGCTATAGGATATTTTGCATTCATAACATGTTTTATTGATGCATGCCCAACTTTCAAACATATTAGAATCACTTAGATAAATCTTTAATCATGCTTTTAAAGCCAAGAATAAAAACCTGGCTTTGGCATAATCTAACATTATCTGTCAATGATTGATCATCCAGAATGTGCATTGGTTGAAAAAATATAATGCATAATCGATAAATCAGGATGATTGATCGATTGGACAGAATTAAGCCAAAATGTGCTATAAAGCATGATTGATAAATCCTTGTGGACTTATTGATCAATCTTATCCAATTATTGAAAATTTATAAAGCATAAATCAATCACACCAACAGTATCGATCAATCATACAAAAGTATGCTAATGAAGGACACAATACATGATCAATGAGACACATGTCATTAATCGATCGTACATGGTCTTACACCCAATAGGATCAATGTCTCATCGATTTGTCTAGGTGGATTGATCAATCAACTTAAATTATCTAATGTGCCAGATAGACTTTGCATCGATCAATCATGCTAAAGTTGGTCATACTTTTATATTGATCGATCATTGAGTTGTCAACTTTTTGCATATGACCAAATAATGACTAGTTTTGCTTGGAAAAGCTATAAATACCCCCAAAAAATATATTTTAGAGAAGTCACTGAGCATTTATTGGCAAACCTACCCTATTCAAAGCATTCATCACTTGATTTTCATTTCAAAATCCATTTTGAGAGAAAAATAGTCATCCACTTTGCAAAATTTCCATCTTTCTCAAAAAATTTCCTTGCATTTCATTCAATCAAACTCCAAATACATTCTACTCGTGCCTCAAAGTTGGAGACTTGGAGATTCCAAAAGAGAAGACTATCTCTCCACCAAATACAAAGGGTGTAAGCTTTTCTTCTTTTGTATTTTTACATTTCTAATCCAGAGGTTGATCTAGGACCTTTAATTCTAGATGGAAGATTAGAGCTAAAATCTAGCTAAATTCTGGAGAGATTATTGTAATCAAGTATTTGAGTATACATACGGCTTAAAAAAGAACCAAAATCTCTTTTGTGTGAATTCCAACTAAAGAGTTAATTAGTGAAATTTTTCAAGGGGTCTTGGGCGGTGAATACCACTTGGAGAACATCGATAATAAAATATCTTTGTGTTAATTGTATTGTGTAAATATTTCATTTTCCAATTGCATTAATTTTCAAATTAGCACACTTGTTTTAAATTGTAAAAACTCAATTCACCATCTCCCCTCTTGAGAAACCAGTTGGATTCTGATTATGAAGTTGGGTCCAAGGCCCATTCCCAAATGACTAGCAAACTTAGGAAGCCTCTTTCCCACCTAATAAAATCAAGATCTTTGTATTCACTAATCCATGTGGGATTATTCCTTAATACCCCCCCTCACGTGTAACCCATCTTTTGTGATTCTATATATTGATAATTTGGATGGAGGCCAATATATTAGTACTTCCTCTGATATTATATGAAGTTGGGTTAAAAGGTCTAATTTTTTTATGGGCCAGTGAATGTTGTTCTTAGGTCTGGTGACAAAAACACAGTGAGGGGTGGAAGCAGGTAGGGATGATGGGTATGGGTCAGCTGACGAGGGAGGAGATTGAGAGGGCTTAGGTGGTGGAGTAGGGTTTGGTGTTGGAGTGGGGTTAGGTATGAGGTCTTGAATGGAGCTTGCGGAGGGGTTATGGGTCGAACCAGTGGTTGAAGTGCTAGTAACCGCAAGTAGGAACATAAAGGAACACTAGTGGGAGAGAGTGTTAGACTAAGGACAGTAAAGGTGAGAATGAAGTGTAGTAAAGGGAAAAATAGACTCAATGAATTTAACATGGCATGACACATAAAGATGAGAATTAGTGGATTCCAGACATAACCAGGCACTTTGAGTAGTAGAGTACCCAATAAAGACACAAGGAGAGGAACATGGGGTGAGTTTGTGAGAAGAGTATGGCCTAAGCTTCGGATAACAGAGGCAACCAAAACTTCAGAGTTTAGAGTAGTTAGGAGGAGTGCCAAACTATTTGGCATATGGTGAAAGAAGATTAAGCGTGGGAGTGGGTAGACGGTTGATGAGATAGACAACAGTGGAGAAAACACATGACTAGTTAGATAGAGATATTGAGGAATGAGAAAGAAGATACAGACCCGTTTTGACAATACGACGATGTCATTTTTCAGAATACCCATTGTGTTCAAGTGTGTATGGAGAAGATGTGAGATGAGAAATAACATTGGTAGCTAGAAATAAGGAGACACCCGAGCAGGCCTTTTATTTGGTAGGTAACATCGATGAAGCTACCGCGAAGGCTATGAACTTAGATGTGGAGAGCAAATTGAAGAAATGACCCTAAAGCTTTGTGTACTGACTCCTAATCGAATTATTTGGGATTCAGAAGTGACACCCCCCCCCCCCCCCCCCCCCCACATGCAATTTTTGTTTGAGAGGATAAAACCAGGTATACTTTGTAAAGTGATTGACAAAAAAAACATAGTATTTGAAACCATCAATATAATGAATACGAGAGGTCCAAACATCCGAAAAATGGAGTGGGAGAATGGTAATTTATGACTCTTCTTGCATTCACAAGAGTGGCAATTGAAAGTAAAATTCATAGGATGTGATAAATTTAACTAAAAAGTAGAGACAATGTGCCTTAGAATTTGAGAGGATGGATGACCTAAGTGATGATGTCATGTAGATGAAGTGGTCTTGACACCGAAAAATGCTATTAACGGTGAAGAGTAGGCGGAGGATGATATCCACTTGTACACATCATTCTTGTTGATTTTCAGGACTCCATGGATTTAGGTCATGGAGAAAAAGGGAGAGGGACTCACTAGGAGAAAAAAAAAAGAAGAAGAGGTTATGGACTTATTTCCTAACCCTTCCCTTGAAGCTCAATTTATAGATTAATTAAACTACAATATTACAATTATGCCCCTAGAACTTAACCTAATTATATTAATCATGATTATCCAAATCTACATAAATCAAGGGAAGATAAATCAATTACATTAATCTAGGAAGATTTGTTAAATCTTCCAACTCATGTGATAAGGATTCCAGATCGTGTGATGACTCATCATGCCACTTCACGTGATCATGGTGGGTCCAACCAGCTCGTGTGATCATGGTGGGTCTATATCTGATGGGCTTGGGCCCATCTTCCAATACTCTTGGATATGTGGGCTTGGCCCATCTTTCAACACTCCCCCTCAAGTTGGGGGTGAGAGAACATCATGAACTCCTAGCTTGCGGCAAATGGTGTATAGGATCTTCTCGTATAAAATGGTAGTCCTCCATATCTTTCAACACTCCCCCTCACACTGGTGGTCTCTTCCATGAGGCCCAGTTGACATAAGATAAGTGAAAGTAAAATCACTCCAAGTCGTATAATATTGCTCCATACTCTAGTCATAACCCATGCTAGAAGTAGGGTACACTCCTATCTTTTGTAGGTAGTGGGTCTATACTCAATGCTTAGAAGTGTAATAAAACTCCTCCATCATCTTGTCTTAACCCTAGACAACGACTCTCAAGTGGTAGGAGTAATAAATGTCAATTAAGGGGGGTAACGGGTAATTATCCGAAAGATATTATTCTGAGGCCACCTTGGCTTTCGTCATCAATCAAAATAGCCAATGCTGATAAAAATCAGCAACTGAGAAGTCCTTCAATAAAAATGTCTCATCCAAATAAACACAATAACTGTAGTTGAAATGGGTCTGAGCCCATATAACACAAACGAAAATAATAAAATCCTTGTAAAAGGACCCATAAAATAATCTGATGACAGTATTTGTACCAAATAATTTGTTGACCAAGAAATATGTTGCCAATACTTCAAAATAATAATCCATCCAAAGAAATAGAATCGAGTTGCGCCGAGTCAAATAGTAAACCAATGTAACTGAGTCGTAAAAGAAATATGTATAAAACTTGGGACCTAGATACGTATACCGAGGTAAAAAATAAGTGGGCTAAGTTAGTTTGACCCGGACCCGAGTGGACTCGAGTTAACCCAAGCGGGTCAGAAGCAGAAGCTACTAGACCAAGTGGATTGCTGGTTCACTGGGTTAACTCGGCCCGGACCAGGTCTGATGTGAACCCTCGGGATGAAATCCCTTCGAACGCACGAATCAACAGGAATGAGACCCAGGACAGCCACAAAAATCAGGGATTATAGGTGAGACGCCACAAGAGAAATCTCAAGACCGAAATCTCTGATAATTTTGCCTTCAATCGTGATAAATGAGAGGAAGAAGGATCGTCGTGTCCAAGAGAGTCTCTGCCTCAACCACAACGGCTACGGCTATTTTGAATTTTCTTACATGCTGCCCCTGCAGCTAATCCCCCCTCCCCCCCCTGCAGCTAAAACCCTAACCCGCCTAAGGCCCACCAGAAGCTAGAAACAGGCCACGGGCTAAAACATGTTCAAGCCCAAACAGAAATAAAAACGATGACTTAGGCTGCCCAAAGAACTATATAGGCCCAATGCCTGCAGCCTAGAACATACAAAAAAATAGGCCTAGATGCCTATACTTAAAAATAAAGAGTCTACACTAAATCAGTAGATTAAGCTTTATCCGTTGCTCATATCAAATGGATTAACACTGGTCCCGCTCCTTCGATCTTGTTCGATAAATTTGTAGATTCGGCCCAAGAAGTTTGTACCAGTCCTTGCATTGCTTCCTTGATCTTCTCGGCTTTGGACCTAGTGATGGGCCCATCTGGAAGTAGTAAGGGGTCTTCAAGACTGGGTCCACCATGGTGCCCATTATTCCCCCTCTCCTCAAAAGGATTCGACCTCGAATAGTCACCTACATCAAAGGGAGAATGATCAGAATCATTGAAAGTAGCAGATATATTGTACTCACCAGGAAGGTCCACTTTATAAGCGTTATCATTAATTTTCTCAAGGATTTCGAAAGGTCCATCTCCCTGAGGATGCAGCTTTGTCCGTCTATGGGCTGGAAATCTCTCCTAGTGCAAGTGAACCCAAATCCAATCTACTGGTTCAAAGATGACATGTCGGCGTCCTTTATTGGCTCGAGAAGCAAACTTTTCATTCTTCTGCCCAATCTGAAGACGGACTCGCTCATGAATTGATATTACCAGTTCGGCCTTCCTGTGCCCATCCAAACTACTTTCATCAATAGGTAAAGGTAAAGGCATCAGATCTATAGGAGTTAGTGGGTTAAAACCATAAACAATTTCAAAGGGAGAATAAATAGTACTATGCATGGTCCGATTATATGCAAACTCTATAAATGGTAAACAATCCTCCCAAGTTGTTAAATTCTTTTGAATAATAGTACATAAGAGTTGGGTGAGGGTCCTATAAACTACCATCAGTCTGTGGATGACAAGTAGTGGAAAATAAAAGTTTAGTACCCAATTTCCCCCACAAAACCTTCCATAAGAAGCTAAGAAATTTAACATCCCTATCAGAAACAATACTCCTAGGCACACCATGGAATCGCACTATTTCCTTAAAAAACAAATCGGCTATGTGTGTGGCATCATCTGTTTTATGGAATGGAATGAAATGGTCCATTTAACTAAATCTTTCCACTACCACAAAAAAAGAATCTCTTCCCTTCTTTGTCCTAGGTAGCCCCAAAACAAAATCCATAGATATGTCTACCCATGGCTCACTAGGGACAGGCAAGGGTGTATACAACCCATATGGTAAGACCTTAGATTTGGCTTGCTTACATGTAATGCACCTACTACTTATACGAGTGACGTCTCGTCTCATCCTAGGCCAAAAAAATGTTCATGCAAGATTTCTAAGATCTTTCTGACACCAAAATGTCCCATTAAGCCATCACCATGTGCCTCACACACTAAAAATTCACTCATGGAACAGCTTGGCTCACAACTTACCTCCTTAAACAGAAAACCATCACATTTGTAAAACTTACCAAATGCCGCATTATCACACGCCATATACATATCAGAAAAATCAGCGTCACTGGCTTACACATCTTTGAAAAATTCAAAAGCGATCATTTTAGCAGTCATAGAATTGAGCACATACCTTCATGACAGAGCATCAGCAACAATGTTCTCCTTACCTTGCTTGTAGCGGATGACATAAAGGAAGGTCTCAATGTATTCCATCCATCTAGCATGCCTCTTATTTAATTTACCTTGACCCTTGAGATGCTTCAATGATTCATGATCGGTGCGGATTACAAACTCCTTAGGCCAAAGATAGTGTTGCCACATCTCTAGAGCGCGAACAAGGGCATAAAGTTCTTTGTCATAAGTAGGATAATTCAGGGCCTCCCCACTAAGTTTCTCACTGAAGTAGGCTATGGGACACTTATCCTGCAACAACACGGCTCCAATCCCTATTCCTGAGGCATCACATTCAATCTCCAAAGTTTTGTTAAAGTCAGGTAAGTCTAACACAAGTGCAGAACATAACCGTTCTTTAATAGTAGCGAATGCATTTACTTTTTCAATGCCCCAACGAAACCCAACATTCTTTTTAATTATTTCAGTGAGTGGTGCAACAAGGGTGCTAAAATCCTTAACGAAATGCCTATAGAAGCTAGCCAAACTATTAAAACTTCTTACCTCAGTGATGCCTATAGGCGTCGGCCAATCCATGATGGCCTTGATCTTCTCCTTATAAACTTCTATACCTTTTGTACTCACAACGTAACCAAGAAAAACAACTTTTTCCATGCAAAAGGTACATTTCTTAATATTTGTATACAATGTTTCACAATGCAACACATCAAACACACACCTCAAATGCCCAATATGCTCATCTAGGTTTTGACTATATACTAGGATATCATCAAAGTAAACAACCACAAATTTGCCTATGAACGCACGGAATACTTGGTTCATTAATCTCATGAAAGTACTAGGCGCATTTGAAAGTCCAAATGGCATAACTAGCCATTCAAAGAAACCATATTTGGTCTTGAAGGTAGTTTTCCATTCATCACCTTCTTTCATTCTAATCTGCTGGTATCCACTCTTAAGATCTATTTTACTAAAGATACACGAGTCATGCAATTCATCGAGCATATCATCTAATAGAGGAATAGGGTGACGATACTTTACAGTGATATTGTTGACCACTTGGCAATCGGCACACATCTTCCAAGTCCCATCCTTCTTGGGTACTAATAGCACCGGTACTGTACATGGACTCATGCTTTCTCTCACATGCCCCTTACTCATCAAATCTTCTACTTGCTTCTGAAGCTCCTTGCTTTCCTCTGGATTACTCTTATAGGCTGGTTGGTTTGGAATAACAGCCCCGGGTACAAAATCAATCTGCTGCTCAATGCCTCTAAGGAGTGGTAACCCACTTGGCATCCCTCTGGAAATATATCTTCGAATTCCTGCAACAAGGAAACAACCACACTAGGAAGAGATGGGTTAGTTTCATCAATATAAAGATAGGATTCTTTGTAAACAAGAAGAATCATTGTCTGATCTGTGAAGAAAGCCTTATTAACCTCACTCTCCCTGGCATAAAGACTCAACTGTGTCTTCTCCTTTTCCTTTGCAGGTGCTCTCCTGCGTTTCTCTCGTGGCTCCGTTCTCTTTTCTGCATTCTCAGCCAGCTCTCTATTTTTCTCTTCTCTTGGTTGGTCTTCTCGGATTTCAACCGTTCCCTTTTGAGTTAGCTTAATCTCAGTTTTCAGCTTTAGTTGGTCCTCATAGACCTATTTAGGGGTCAAAGGGGCAAGCTTGATTGTCTTTCCATCCTTTATAAAGTTGTACTGATTCTTAAATCCGTCATGAGTCACCTTCCTATCATACTGCCACGGTCTCCCCAACAGAATATGGCCAGCTTGCATAGGGACTACATCACAAAGCACCTCGTCACTATACCGACCAATAGTAAAGAATACCAAGACCTGGTTAGTGACCTTGACCTCCCCACAATCATTCAACCACTGCAATTCATAAGGTCTAGGGTGCTTCAGTAAAGGTAAGTTGAGCTTCTCAACCAGAGTGGTACTGGCTACATTGGTGCAACTCCCCCCATCTATAATCATAATACCTTGTTACTCACAAAACATCTGGTATGAAATATGTTCTCTCTCTGGTGTTCCGAGTCATCGAATTTAATTTGCGTGTTGAGAGCACCTAGTAGCAAGACTCTGACCTCAACAGGATATTCCACTCCATCATCATCCTGACTAGTATCACCCAAGGTGGGCTTCTCACCAACATCATCCTCACTCTCCGTTGACACTCCCCATTGTCACGCATAACCATCACCCATATGTTTGCCTAAACATTTAAAACATTTAATATCTCTATGTCTCGAGGGTTGGAAATCGACTTTGGGTTTGCTCTTACTAGTTCCCTCATCCTTTCCTATAGGTAGTTTGGGATTCCCTTTTACTGCAGCCCTATCAGTTCTATCCCAATTTTGTTTCCAGAGAATACTTGATCAAGCGGTGAAAATAAACTTCCAAAGATATGCTGGGTGCTAGCTGATGATTCCTAGAAATCAGATGGTTGTGCCAGAAATCAGATTGCCATTAATTTAAGATGAGCCAATGAGGAAGATGACGGAGAGCTTTCAGCAATAGCAACTTTAGCAAAAAAAAATTCATGCCAGCAGAGAGCTTTCCAAAAAATTAACATACGGAAGATCAGTCGCTAGAACTAGTACGTCACTGTATTCAAAGACGAGCTTAAGTGGTATAGCGCAAAGAGGAACCAAGGCCAATAGGACTGATCTCGCCCTATTTGCCTTCGTAAAGCAGCTTGGCCTTGCCGTATGAGGACGCAACGTCTTCTGAGATGACGCTAAGTACTAGATGGGCTAGATGACAGAGATAACAGAGAGAAAACAAAAACTGCATGGGAAAATCCTCCCGTGAGATCTACAGATGAATAAGCATCACCATCTGTTCTCAGAACGTAAACGCCAAGATTTAGCCTCAACGCCAACTTCTCGAGAGGAAACTGACCTTTGATCTCTTAGTTCTTCGAGATGAAATTGGATCCGTTTTGATGGCGACAAGTTCTGGTTTCCCGTCAGTGGAACCATGATCTCAACATTTACAGGAATCACAGTAAGGTGTGAATTTCTTCTGGGAAGAGTGCCCTCACAATCCTTTGGTCAAACGGCATGTGGAGCTAGTGTTGTGTATAACTAAGAGAGAGAATGCAAAAATATGAATGACGCTCCCGCTTGCATGACTGGACAAGATTAGACGAAGGGGGCGGAAAAAATATCATGCTAAGAATATGAAAAAAAAAAAAAGGAGATGACGCAGAGACAAGCACCCAAAAGAAATTGAATTCTAAACACCAAAACTTTAAGTCCTGAAAATCAATTATCTAATACCATGTTGATTTTAAAGACTTCAAGGATTTAACTCATGAAGAAAAAGAGAGAGGGACTCATTGGGAGAAAACCAGAGGAAGAAGAGGTTATCGACTTATTTCCTAACCCTTCCCCTGAAGTTCAATTTATAGATTAATCAAACTATAATGTTACAATTATGCCCCTAGAACTTAACCTAATTACATCAATCATGATTGTCCAAATTTACATAAATCAAGGGAAGATAAATCAATTACATTAATTGTTGAATTTATGGAAAAGAGAAATACTTCATGACTTATTATAATCAGAGTACATGAACCTATATTTATAATAGAGGAAGGTAGTAGAGTCCAACTACAATTAAACTATCTTTGTCCCAATTACACCCAAACTCTAACACTTAAAGATAAGTCCTCCCATAATTAAATAACCCACAATAAATAGAAAATTAACCTGACTAAAATTCTTTTAAACTAAAACTCTTATGTGGCATGTGATCATGATATGGAGGCCAGCTCGTGGCTATCTTTGTGGCTCCCACTTGATCTTCCAACTTATTTGATAAAGATGTGATCTCGTGGTTATCATGGTGGGTCCCACTCCTTATGGGTTTGGGCCCATCTTACACCACTCTTAGGTGTGTGGGCCTTCCTTGGTCATGTGGGTTTGGGCCCATCTTCCAATACATGCTCTACTTTAGATATGTGGGTCTTCGTTGGTCGTGTGGGCTGGAGCCCATCTTCCAACAGTCCCCCTCAAGCTGGGGGTGAGAGAACATCATGAACTCCCAACTTGCTGCAAATGATGTATAGAATCTTGTTGTATAAAATGGCAATCTTCCTTCCAACACTCCCTCTCACGTTGGTGCTCTCGTTCATGAGGCCCAATTGGCATAATATAAGTGAGAGTAAAATTACTTCAAGACGTATGACATTGCTCCATAATCCAGTCAAATAACTCATGTTGAATGTTCGACACACTCCTATCTTCTATACGTAGTACCACTCCTATTAATGTAGGTAGTGGGTCTATATGCTGTTCAGAAGTGTAATTAAAAAACTCCTCCATCACTATGTCCCTCCACAGGACAACGACTCTCAAGTGGTAGAAGTAATAAATGTCAATTCATGGGGGTATTACATAGAGTTAGTAATAAACTCTTCCATCACGGTGAAATAACATAGATATCCTTACGGGTAGTGGATGTAGTAATAAGCTCCTCCGTCACGGTGATGTAACATATACTAGGCCACCTCTTCTTCAATAATAATGTCTCATCCAAAGAGACATAATAGTTGCAGCTGAAATGGGTTTAGTCCCATATAACACGACCATCTTCCAACACATATAACACAAACCAAAATAATAAACCTTGTAAAATGACCCATGAAATAGTCTGATATAAAAATTTCTTCTTAGATGCTCAAGCTTCAGTTGTGCTCCCCCTTTCATGAATATTTTGGTCACATAAAACTTATCCACAATATATGGAATAAAATACATCTTTCTTGTACTTCTTCTACTTCTCCCCCCTCAAGCTGGGAGGTAATGGAAGTGATCCCAGCTTGAACCAAATATCATAGATGTAGCAATAAGCCCTCAAACCAGGGATAAGTGAGATATTTTTCTGATATAGCAACTCAAAAAGTGACGCAAAATTATGGGCTTAAATTCGGATTTTTCAATGCAACAGAATACCAGCATGATGTTTGATTCTTCTAATGCGAATATATCTTTAAATAAAAATCAAATTGACATGAAATTTTCTCCTTTTGAAACTAGACTTAAATGCCCTTCATCAAAGTCAACTCATAGAACCTGCACTGATACCATGTTGAATTTATGGAAAAAAGAAACACTTCATTGACTTATTATAATCAAAGTACATGAACCTATATTTATAGCAGAGGGAGGTAGTAAAGTCCAAATACAATAAAACTACATTTGTCCCAATTACACCCAAACTCTAACACTTAAAGATGAGTCCTAGCATAATTAAATAACCCACAATAAATAAAAGATTAACCTGACTAAAACTCCTTTAAACTGAAACTCTTATGTGGCACGTTATCATGATAAGGATGCCAGCTCGTGGCTATCTTTGCGGGTCCCACTTGATCTTCCAACTTATGTGATAAGGATGTTATCTCGTGGTTATTATGGAGGGTCCCACTCCTTATGGGCTTGGGCCCATCCTACACCACGCTTAGGTATGTAGACCTTCATTGGTCATGTGGGCTTGGACCCATCTTCTAATACAAGCTCTACCTTAGATATGTGGGCCTTCCTTGGTCATGTGGCCCATCTTCCAACAGCTAGGAAGATTTGCCAAATCTTCCAACTCATGAGATAAGGATTCTAGGTCGTGTGATGACTCATCATACCACCTCACGTGATCATGGTGGGTCCATATCTTATGGGATTGGGCCCATCTTCCAACACTCTTGGATATGTGGGTCTTCCTTGGTCGTGTGGGCTTGGGCCCATCTTCCAATAATTCTTAGTTCGACCCTGGAAAAGTGTTGCCACCGTGCAAATATCCTTCACAAGAAAAGAAGAATGTAAAAATTCAATGGAAGTATGATTAGATTGAAAAAACTGAGAGAAAGAAATGAAATTCTTTTGCATTGTAGGAACACAAATAATATTATTTAAGGAAAAAGTGCGGGAGGATGTAGAGAGAGATTTAGAACTGGTATGTTCAATAAGGAGACTCGTGCAATTACTAGTCACAATGTTCTCATTGTTATCATAAGGAGTGTGATTAAAGAGATTACTCAAGTCAAATATATCATGGTGAGATGTGCCACTATCTAGGAGCTAGGTGGAATCAGCAGAAGAGGTGGTGGTTGCAAGATATCATCATGGTTGGCATTTTTTTGAAGGGCATGGTTGCAATTGATCTGGGCAAGGAGCTGGCGGTGGTGAAAATTGTGGATACATCTGACAACAAATAGTACACTATAGAACAATGTTTCCTTGTGCACGTCACCACTGCAAATCTTCAGAGTAGGTCCGGGTTTAGGGTCAACCATCAGCTATGAGCACATACTTGGATGAAAAAGAAAGAATAAGTTTCTTTTGAAAAGATGGAAGACCGTCGAAGTAGTTTTTTTCACACATGTGAGATTCACATGTGTGGGGCTCACATGGATGGCATGCTTTAGCTTCTTCTCTGAGTCCTCGATTAATTGAAACTCAGAATAGAGGCCTATGATAGGAAGGAAGGTGGCAGTAGCAATGGTTGCTGCATCAGACGGCCCTCGGGGTCCCACAACGGAAGAGGTTTCTAGCAACGGCTGTGGCAAGCCTACAACTGCCATTGTGGTGGTTTTCCTCTGCTCGGCGATGGCAGAGAAGATGTTGATCATCATCGGTGGTTCGTAAATGGCATAGATGGCAGATCGATGGTGAAGGAGTGGTCGCCAGAGACTTTAGTTGATGTTTGCTACGAGTAATAGAGAAGTGAAAGAAAGAATCAGCTCAACATTACCTAATTTATGTCGATGATGACGTCGATGAAGTTAGAAATTTCTAGAGAGGTTCCAGTGAGTAGCAATGTTGCGCCTGCGGCTTTTAGATGTGTCGTCGAAGTTGAGAGAGGAACTATGAAGAGTCGATATTGGCCAAGGAGTTGCGGTCGTCATCAACACATTTTGGCAATTCAGACAACATAGAGAAGAAAGAAGTTGAGCATCATCTTCCTCTGTGTCCTTACTTCCAGTTAATGGCACATCAACCAGTGCTTCGAGCCCTACGCCCTCTGACCTCTGCAAGATCCATTCAAGACCTCGTACCTAACCCCACTCAACTTCCTCCCTCATTGATCGACCCACAACCATCATCCCTACCTAGTTCCTCCCATTCCCATGTTATTGTCACCAAATCCAAGAATAAGATTTACAAACCCAACCAAAAATTAAACCTCTCAACCCAACTTCACATGGTATCAGAGCAGGTACTCATGTGGGTCTCCACCCAAATTAGCCACATTTAGAGCAATAAAAGAGAACCTACAAGTGATGGGTAGTGTTAAAGAATAGTCCCACAAATTCGTGGGTAAAATAATCTTGAGTTTAAAGAGGCTTCCTAAGTTGGCAAGGCATTTTGGAATGTGCCTTGGACCCAACTTCACATGGTATCAGAGCAAATCGATCCCTCTACATCTGTCATCCTCCCAATTTTTTTTCCACTTCCACTTCCTCTTCACTTGTAAATCACTCTCTACCACACTCAGACGATTCACTCTTGATTTCCTCCGCCTTGCACTTCGCCGATATTGAGAAAAAAAACTCTTCGAGGACGATGTGTTCTCTTTGATTCCGTCCGCCCCAGCCGCTACCAGTGTCGTTGCTCTTCCACATCACTTCTTCGGATCATGCAATTCAGTCCACCCCAACCGATACCAGTGCCACTGCTCTTCCACATATCTTCTCTGGACAATGCGATTCCATCCACCCCAGTTGCTACCAGTACCACTGCTCATCCATCGAACGATGCAATTCCGTCTACCCTAGATGCTACAAGTACCGCTGCTCTTCCTCTGAATGATGTCATTTCATCCACCCCAACTGCTACTAGTGCCACTGCTCTTCCTCCTGACAATGTAATTCAGTCTGCCCCAGCCACTTCCAGTGTCACTGCTCATCGCATCTCTTCTCTGGATGATGCGACTTTGTCTACCCCAGCCGATACCAGTGCCGCTGCTCTTCCTTCACCAGACGATATGATTGCTTTCACCCCAGCCACTACCAGTGTCAATGTTCTTCCATCTCTTCACTAAATGATGCAATCCCGTCCACCCCAACCACTACCAGTGCCACTGCTCTTACACATCTCTTCACCGAAAGATGCAATTTCGTTCATCCTAGCTGCTACCAGTGTCACTACTCTTCCATTGGATGATGTGATTCCGTCTGCCCCAACCACTACTAGTTCAGCTGCTCTTCCACATCTCTTCACCAAACTATGCATTCTCTCTGACTCTGTCTGCCCCAACAACTATAAGTGTCACTACTCTTCTTGTCTTTTAGCTTCCGCGAACACACTTCCTCTTCTTGAAGACAAAGATTGGACTCTCCTCTCGGAAATCCATCTGTCAAACACCTAGCCAATACAACCCAAAAGACCGGTCTGTTAAATGCAAAAAGCCAAGTATCTAACCCATCAATGGACCAGGGGTGGACAGAACCTAACCCAGGTGGACTGGAACCACCTAGCTCTGACACCCACTGTTCCCGTTCCCTACAACTTCTGCCATGATTCGAAGGCGGAACGTGGTGCCCAACTCTGATATCATGTCAAACGCCTAGCCAATACAACCCAAAAGACCGGTCTGTTAAGTGCGGAAAGCTGAGTACCTAACTCATTAATGGACCAGGGGTGGACAGAACCTAACGCAGGTGGACCGGAACCACCTAGCTCTGATACCATCTTGAGGGAGCATCATAAGGGATAAACATAATCCCTTCAATTATCGGATAAGATCTCATTAGATTTATCCCATGTTGTATTTATGTTATCATGTAAAGTTTATCTTGTCTATTCTAAATTGCATAAATACCACCCTTACTCAATTGTAAAGGAGTGGTTCAGTTCAACATCTAAGATTGATCACATATAATTTATCACAATATGTGGAATGAAATACGTCTTTCTTGTACTTCTTCTACTTTCCCCTTAAATTGGAGATAATAAAAGACATAAAGATCCAACTTGGACAAAAGAAATATGTGAGAAAAAAATTAATCCTAACTGAATGACAAAGCTCCATACACAAGTAAAGTAATGTCAAAGTTTAAAAAACCTCCAGTCAATGTCAAAGGAGAAAAAGGACCAAATTAGGGCAAAAAAAAAGAGATTGCTCATTATTTAAGGAAAGCTTAGGATAAATCACCATTTTTTTGTGAATAAAAAGACTTCATTCATGTTGGATGTTGAGTGTATCCCTATTCTTTGCTCTAAAAGTGCTGAAAAATATTGAAAAAAATAAAAAAATAAAGTTTTATTTTGAACTCAAGGATGTATATAAAAATTATGGCAACTGTCATAATTCCAAATAAGAAGGAGACACTCATCAAATCAATAGATTAAAAAGAATGACAAGTCTAGTCACAAAAAAGAGATAAAATAACTTAGAATACCAATAAAAAAGATTCATGGTCTTATAGACTTGCACTATATAGTGTAAAAATAAATAAGACACATGCACAATAAAATTAAAAATTAACTCAAAAAGATAAAGGAAAAAATAATTTAAATTTTTGATTTCCCCATGCAACATACTTCGAGCATAACCTTTAATTCTTCTGATATTGATATCTCTCTCTTAAAATATCGAATTGAGAAACAATTTATTGAGTTAGAAAATAGACTCCCCGAGGTTTCGCTTGACATATAATTCTCTTTATAATTTATAGTACTTGATGGTACAAAATATCTAAAAAATAAAGTTTTGACTGTTGTACGTATCATTTCTACTGTGTAACTTTTATTGCTTTAGGTATCGATTTCTCTTTGTAGAAAATAAATTAATTTTTTTATTTTTAAAATTAAACTCACAAATCTCTTTCTATTTTAAATATATAACTTTTAATATATAAAGTATAGCATGAAGGTGAGAACTCCAATGAAAAAGGATGTTTGGAAAAAAAGAAGACAAAAGGGAAAAGAAAACTAAACTAAACTAATAGAGATGGTAGATAAGAAAAGAAATATATTGTCTCTATGGGTTGATCGAGTCAACACAGAACTTTCTCTTATACCATGTTGAAACTTTAGAGAGAAAATAATTGATTGACTGTTGTAATTACGTATATTGGTTCATTATTTATAATAGATAAAATACATGGAATGTAAGTTAAATTAAATTATCCATATCCCAATTACACATAAAGTATAACTCTTAAAAGAAAAGTCCTACACTGATTAAACAATTCTAACTAAATAAAAGTCTGATAGTACTAAACTTCCTCCATGGTTGAACCTAGGGGTGGCATCGAGCCGAGCCGAGCCCGAACCTGCCTATGTTCGAGTCGAGCTTGATTTAAATATTTCGAGCCGAGCTTCGAGCCGAGCTCGAGCCTCAACATACATTTCAAACTTTTCAAAACAATATATATCGAATAAAATATATATAAAATTATGCATACATTTTATATAAAATTGGGCATGACCTCTACATAAAATTGGGCATAACTTATATATATAATATGTGTATAAGATTGGGCATAACCTCTACTTAAAATTGAGCATAATCTATATATATAATACTTGTATAAAATTCGGCATGACCTTTACTTAAAATTGGGCATAATCAATATACATAATACCTGCATAAACACTCCATAAATTTGTTTATACATTCCATAAACACTTCATGAAATTGTTTATACACTCCATAAAATAATCTAAACACTCCATACACTGCATAACATTATAAATAAACTCCATACAATAATCAAACACAACAAAATTAAATAAAATATCACTATCAATTTACAATCACCCAAATAAAAACTATAAATTCTTTAAATAAAATCATATTACTATTACATACTTACTAGAAAATTACAAGAAATATTTAAATTTTTCTTAGGAAAATTAAATGGACCTCTTATTGCCTTTTCTAAGGAAATAAATAAAAATTAATAATTAATCTAATATATTATTATACTTATCGATAAAATTTTAATCACATAAAATGTCAAACACAAAATTACTATGAAAATTGCCTCATGCTCAAAGTATTATATCATCAACTGTCAAATACTTATTCGAAATTTTTCTATATGGTTTTCTAAACCATCTTGGCAAGAAAATCTTACTTGAAAAATTATAGGATTTTTTAAAAAGAATTTATAATTAGAAAAATATTTTGAAAAAATACGAGGCACTAATGGTCCCTATATTTCTATTAAAAATGTTTTTTCAACATTTATTGAAAAAACTAGTCTCTGGAAACGTATTTCTACTAAAATATTTTTTCAATTTATTTAAGAGCCATGAGGAAGGGACAAAGAGTTTTTTTTTTCCTTGTTTATGATCTCGCACGTAGGGGTGACTTTGAATAAATTATATATAAAATTATGCATACATTTTTAAAAAATATAATGATAGGGGAGGTTCAGGATTGAATTTCAATAATGGATTAAAATGCACCAATATTAATATTTTTTACACCAATTGTTGTCTAGCTTGTTTTGTAATTTTTGAATTTGGCCATAATTTATTATGGCCTCCTTAGTGCCCCTAGATAAAAATTTATATTCTAGGGAAAACTAAAAATATTTTTCCTATGATACATATTCCCAAAAAAACCTTTAAATAAAATCTTATTACTATTAGTGACTTATTAGAAAATTATAGGAAATATTTTAAAATTTTTTTAGGAAAGTTAAATGGACCTTTTATTGTCTCTTCTAGGGAAATAAATAAAAATTAATAATCAATCTAATATATTATTATACTTATCGATAAATTTTTAATTAAATAAAATATCAAACACAAAATTGCAATGAAAATTATTTCATGCTAAAAGTATTACAACATCAACTGTTAAATACTTATTCAAAAATTTTCTATACAGTTTTCTACCCCATCTTGGTACAAAAAATCTTACTTTGAAAATTATATGATTTTTAATAAAAAATTTCAATTAGAAAAGTGTTTAAAAAAAATGAGACACTAATAGTTTATAGAAAATTATTTCTATAAAATTTATTTTTAATTTTTTCCAGAGGAAAAAGTTTTTTTTTATTTTATGATATCGCACGTGTGAAATCGCGCGTGCGAGATCATTTTCTCGCGAGGAAGGGGGAGATTATTTCTCCCCTGTTTTGGTTTTCCGCCGAGACGACCCCGAGTGAAGGGGCTTACGGCGCCGGGGAGGATTTATCGTCGGAGATGATGGCCACGACGGAATCGGCGGCGACGGAAACAGAGGCGACGGCGAGGAGAGGAAGAAATCGAACGGACGGACACAGAGGCGGCCGGCGAGCAGCTGCGACGGCGGTATAGACGCCGGAGAACAGCTACGACGGCGGTAGAGGCGGCGACAACAACCGATGGGAGGGGTCGGTGGTGACGAGGGGGGAGGAAAATTTTTTCCCCCCCTCGCTCTCGCTCCCGCTCGCGATCCCGTACCGATTCATGCCGATCCGACTCATTTCGAGCCGGCTCGCGAGCCAACGAACCGAACCTAGCTTCGGTCGAGCTCGGCTCGTTAAGGTAAACGAGCCAATTTCGGTGTTCGAGCTCGGCTCGAGTTCGAAAAATGACGAATCGAACCGAGCCGATACCGAGCCGAACCGAGCCGGCTCGCGAACCGGCTCGGCTCGAAGCCAACCTTCCCATGAGAGTTAGGTAATACTCTTCCATATTTGTTCTTCAATAGAGACCTTCTCTCTAATAACAAAGGTAAGGAAAGATGGGTGCCCCTCCACAAAATTTATTTCAGAAAAAAAACTAAGGCCCAAGCCATGGAAATATGAAAAAGCACCATCGTCTCCTTTTATCCAAAAAAAAAAAAAAAAGAAGCTAAGGCCTTGTTAGTATTATATATATAATCCAAGAAAATCCTAAATTTCCATAATTCAAAATTCAAAACAAAATTAATGTCTTACTAACTAGGGAAATAAGGGTTTTATTTATATTATATAATAATAATAATTTAAATTATTTTTTTTGTTTTGTTTTATATATTTGTATAATTTAATTAAAAAACTAGGACAAACCTGGGGAGTACTAGCGTTGGCCCAGCGAGGGAGTGGAGGACTCAGGTGAGGGGCAGCTTACCTCTTTGAGACATCACCTCATCCATTGTGCACCTAACTGGAAATAACAAAAATACACTCCTATACAGAAATCTAATTTTAAGCATAGGTTAATTGGTGTTTACAAGTAGTGTTCTGTCACAAAGACCATGGAAGCAAACATTATTTGACAAGGAAATCCTGTCGTAACAACTTCGTGTCAACATTTAACCACGAACATATAACCGAGAAAAGAAGACAAAGCAATTAGTGATACGAAACCGAAAGTGATTGCTCACTGGATTGTGCCCTGCATGTTCACGACTACGACCTTCTGCAAATCCTCAAAGCTCCAATCTCTTCTCATCCCGCTGCTTCGAACGAGGCGCGGTGGATCAGCCCCCAAGGCGGCCGCAGCGTGCTCCTCCATTTTCGCGGTGGCGCTAGTCGCCAACTTCCGCAGAGTCTTCCGGGGACCCTTGGACGAAGAAGCACGAGAAGAGAAAGATGACCCCTGTCTGAGACGCTCTCGTGGCGCGCACCCGAGACTGCCGGATCGTTTCCCTGGGGTCTCGGAGCTCAGCCTCTCGAAAGGTTGATTGAGAGGCTCCAGGCCCAGGTAGGAATCGGTTCGCTGCAGTCCCTGGCACGTCAGGCACGACAGACTCATTCTCTCTCTCTCTCGCTCTCCTTTCTCTTTCTCTTTGTCCCTCTCTACTCACAAATCATAACACTACATGAACTATAAAATTACAGAGAGGAGGACAAGAGGGTGACGACAGAGACAAAGTCGGTGACCGACCTTGTTACGTTTGAAACTGGATAGGAAAGGAAATGGGTGAAAGAATAGACCGGGTTTGAGGATGACGATGCATGGAAAATCCTGGGAAAAGCCTATAAAGAGGTGGAGAAGGGAAGGCAATGGAGTTAGCCGCGACTATCTTCAATGGTAGTAGAAAGCTGAAAATTAATCTTGTGGAGACGAAACGACGATTTTCTGACCAAAGTAGTTTACGCCAACATTAAATCCCTAATATTAGCAAGAATAACAACTCTCCAGACTTTCATGGCAAGTTAGTTTGAAACAGATTGTCTGATTTGTCTAAATCCCGTGTGAGAGAAGATCACTGCATCTAATTAGTTGGGAGCTGCATTTTTCTCAACCAAACAGAGTGGTAAAGACAGACTTCACAGATAACTCTTCAAACATTTATATATAGGGAACAATTGTTAACATGCCTTTGCAATAGTCTTTCAAGGTAAGTGCCAATCTTACAATATTTTTAAAAAATGTGGCTCCATTAAGTGTGAGCGGCACAGAAGAAAAGGGGATAGGATAAGAGAATCAATTTTACCTGTTTACTCGATTTTAGTTTACTCTTTATGAATAGAATAAAAATAAAATAAGTCTTACCCTATTAGGCATTCAGATAACTTTACTTGCTTATCTATTTAAGATTGCAATTCATGGAACAAAAATAGGTAAAGTTATTTTATACACAATTAATTGATTACCCAGTTATATAGATGCAAGGGCAATTCCATAAGATATTAAATGCATGCCATGAGATATTATATGATTCTAATGTCTATTATTAGTTTTACTATGCATAAAGTGACATTGTTTTAGGTGTTTTGTATATGATTATGTATTTTTTATATTTATAGATGTTAGATTCTAGGGTTTAATTCATAGGAGTCTTAGTTTGAGGAGAAGAAAAAGGAAGGAAAAGAAAGGAGAAGAGAAGGTGAGAAGACAAAAGTCTAGGGGACAAGTTTGGAGAGAGCTCATGTGTGACTCTCCTCCCCCTCTCTTTCTTATATATATAAGTGAGGCTCAAATGCCCTAATACATATGAGAAGGAAAACCACTCTTAAGCTTTCAACTAATTATAGCTTATGCCACTCACTCTCATAATTACATAAGATACCACTTAAACTTCTTCAACATTCACCCTCAAACTCGTAAAAAAAAATCAAATATTCCCAGGTTCGAGCATGTATTTTTGAGTGAGCTTGCAACAATGACCTTTGTGAAGATGTCTATTAGTTGACTATGGGAAGGTACATACCGCTTAGATATTATCCTAGCTTGAAGTTTTTCTCAAATGAAATGACAATCTATCTCAATATGCTTAGCCTTTTAACGAAATACTTGGTTGGTTGCATTATGGATGGCTGCCTGATTATCAAAGTGTAGTTGCATGGGCATGGTTATTTGGAACCCAAGCTTGGCCATTAAGAATCTTAGAAAGTGTCATAGCACAATATTCAGTTTTCAGCACTTGATCTTGCTACAATATTTTGTTTCTTGCTCTCCTAGTGACCAAATTGCCCCCAATACTTGTATAGTAACCGAAAGTGGGTTTTCTATCATCAAGAAAACTTGCCCATTTTGCATCGGCAAAGATTTTAATATCACTATACCCATGACATACGTATAGTAATCCCTAACCTAGACTTTTCTTCAAGTACTGGAGAATTCTCACCAATGTTTCCCAATATGATCGTTGTGGTTGATGCATATACGGACTGATAACACTAACTGAATAGAATATCTTTAGTCTCATAACTTTGAGAAAGGTCAATTTTCAACAAAACATTGGAAGTGGTCAACATCAATGTTACTGCCAGTTCCTAAACAAGGTTTGACATTAGGCTCTATAGGTCTATCAATAGGCTTACATCCAAGCATTCTAGTTTCCTTTAGGAGATCAAGTACATACTTTATATATGATAGAATTATGCCATGCCTAGATTGAAGGGCTTCAATACCCAGGAAGTATTTGAGAAGTGCTATATCTTTTGTTTGAAACTCCTTATTCAAGTCCTTCTTTAACCAATTGAATACCATTAAGGCCACTACCAGTAATAACAATGTCATCAATATATACAACCATAAGAATGTTTCCTGATTGGTGTTTTTTAAAATACACGCATGTGTGTAGGGGTGGAATGACTAGTAAATAAGGAGAACTTTCATGGAGAAGACATATAATCATAATTATGCAAGCTGGTGTATATCCACTTATGTCTTTTCCCTTTTGAAGCATGTCCTAAGGGCATTATAGTCATTGTAAACACCTTCAAACACCTATAAATATAGCCTCAAGGCATGGGTAGAGCATTCAAGCGTATTTCTCTTGGCTTAAATTCATCTATACACCCCTCTCTCTTTTCATCTTCTTTCTCTCCCTTGGTTTCTTCTCTCCACTCTCCCAAGAGTTGGAGTTCCTCTCTTCTCTCCTTCTCTTGAGATCTCTTGGTTTTATAGGTTGGCCCTAGAAATAAACATGATATCAAAGAGGGCAAAGATGTGAAATGGAAAAGGAGAAGAAGATGGAGAAGAGAGGGAGGAAGAAGAAGAAGAAGAAGAAATAGAAAAGGAAGAAAAAGAAAAAGGAAAAAGACAAGTTTCTTACCATATACCATCGGAAATATCATTGAGTCTAATTTTCAACACAAAAATAATCATTGAAATCAAATTTTTTGATCAAAAGAAATCGACATCTGAAGCAGCAAAGGTCGAGTATAAGAAAAGTTTCATGTAGCAGCAAAAAACCTCATATTCCTGAATGGTTTGTACCAACATTACTGAGGATTTATATAGAGAATTATATCTCAAAATAAAGGTATGTGATTCTACTTTCTATTCCAATAAATACTTTCTCAATCTGATATTTCTGGAGAGAGATATCCACATTGGAAGAATCAAAGGTGATGTTGGTATCCTATTGCATGCGAAGATTAGAATTTAATTCGATTTTTTTGCTTCACTTTTTGAGTTACTAATGTTGATTGAGTTTCCTATTTGTTTTCAAAATTTAATTAATATTTTACCAACTTAAGTATATTTCCTTCCTTAAAAGTTTCTTTTTGTAGAATTTAGGATTCCGTCATCATGATCTCGAGTAAAGGAGGGAGAGAAGAAGAAGGGGAACAAGACGAAAAAGAAGGCAAGAAGAGAAAAAGGAGAGAGGGTTTAGAGTCCGGCTACCAAAATAAGGGAGATGAGAGCTTGGATGAATTTGAGAAGAGAGGAGAGGACTTAATGCTCTACCTCTTAGTCAAGGGCCTCTACTTATAGTTTTTAGAGTGTATTTTACACAGACTACAATGTCTTTAGGTGTACAATCTTTACAAGAGAAGAGACATAAATAGACATGTAATTACATATTCATGTCATATTTATGATAAGCTGGAAGATGGGATCAAACCCACATGTCCAAGAAAGGTGGCACCATGGTAAATAAGAAGACTTCTCATAATGATGGCACAAGGATGTAATAGCCAAAGAGGAACATGTCTACCTAAGTCTTTTCTTATTGTTAAATTGGGTCCAAGGCCTATCCCAGAATGACTAGCCACCTTAGGAAATCTCTTTTCCAAATAATAAACTCAAGATATTTGATCTCACTAATCCATGTGGGACTATTCCTTAACACTCCCCCTCATGTGTAGGCACATGGATATTTTGGGTGGAGATCCACATACAAGTACTTGCTATGATACCATGTTGAATTTAGGACCCCATGATTGAAACCTCGAGCAAGATGAGAGAGGGAGAAGAAAAAGTGCAAAGAGAGGCAGAGAGCTCATGTAGAGAGGGGAGAAGAGAAAAGAGAGAAAAAGAGTTTAGGCTAGAGAGAGATTCTTCACGAGTTGAGAAGTGGAGAGCTTGGTTGAACCCTTCAACCAAGACCCCTACTTATACTATTTCAATTACATATTAAGAGATAATATAGGATCCTTAATATCCCTAATTACAGCAATCATGATTCTCCAAATCTGCACAAATCAAGGGAAGATAAATCGATTACATTAATCAAGGAAGACTGCCAAATTTCAACTCATATGATAAGCATTCCAGCTCGTGTGATGATTGATCAAGCCACCTCACATGATCATGGTGGGTCCCACCAGCTCATGTGATCATGGTGGGTCCTATCTTGTAACACTCCCCCTCAAGTTGGGGGTGAAATAACATCGTAAATGCCCAAGTTGTTGCAGATGGTGAACAAGATCTTATGAGTGACTAGTTTGGTGAGAATGTCTAAAATTTGCCCTTATGAGGAGATATGTTTGAGAGATAATATGCCGGATTGGAATTTCTCTCATATGTAATGGCAGTATACCTCAATGTGCTTTGTTCTCTCATGGGAGATCGGATTTGAGGTGATATGTATTGTCGCCTAACTATCACAATGTAAATCCATAGGGTCTTCTTTATAGAATTCCAGTTCAGTGAGAAGGGATCTAATCCATAGAAGCTCACTAATTGTGTGTGTCGTGGCCCTGTATTTTGCTTATGCACTAGACCTTGCAACTACATTTTACTTCTTGCTTCTGCATGTAACAAGTTTCCTCCAACCATTGTACATATCCCGAAGTAGATTTTCTATCATCTAGGGATCTGGCCTAGTCTACATCTGAGAACCCTTATATGTTAAAGTGACCATGGCTCTTATAGAGAAGCCTTCTTCCTAGAACTCCTTTCAAATATCGCAATATTCTTTCTAGTGCTTTCCAGTGAGTAAGTTGTGGTTTGTGCATGTATTGACTCACCACACTTAGTACATATGATATATCCGGTCTTGTTACACAGAGATAAATGAGTTTCCTCACAAGTCTTTAATATTTTCAGATATCCACATCTTCTCCAATGCCTGCAGATAATTTTGTATTGGAAGCCATAGGAGTTTTTGTTGGTCTGCTCCAACATTCATGTCTCCTTCAATAGATCAAGGGCATACTTCCTTTGAGATAGTATAATCCCATGTTTGGACTGTAGTACTTCAATACCCAAAAATTATTTAAGTAGTCCATGATCTTTTATCTTGAATTCTTCGCATATCTTTTCCTTGGTTTCCTGAATGCCCTTGGACTCACTACCGATTAAGACAATATCATCAACATATACGACCAAAATCACTTTACCTTTAGGTGTGTCTTTAAGAAATACGGAGCGATCTACAGAACATCTGTTAAATCAGGCTCGTATCAGTGCTTACCATGCTCGAGGAGACTGTTTTAGGCCATAAAGTAATTTCTTCAATCAACATACCCACTCCCCTCAACCAAAAATCTAGGTGGTTGTTGCATATAAATTTTTTACTTTATATACCCATTGAGAAAAATATTTTTCACATCTAGCTGATAGACTGGCCAGGAAGAATTAGTAGCAAGAGATTATAAAATACGTACTGAGTTCATTTTCACCACCAGAGAGAATGTTTCCTCATAATCGATCCCATAACATTGTGTACAGCCTTTAGTAACGAAGTGGGCCTTAAGGCAAGTAACTGACCCATCCAGATTGTGTTTAAAAATAAAGATCCACTTATAGCCAACAAGATTTTTATGTGATGGAAGAGGAACTAGAGCCCATGTCTAATTCTCATAGAGTGTCTACATTTCTTCGTCCATTGTCGCCCTGCACCCTGGATATTTCAGATCCTCCTGATAGGACTATGGGATTGAGATGGAGGAGATAGACACAAGAAATTGACAACATACAAAGGATAAACGATGGTGAGACACAAAATTGGATCTGGGGTGAAAAGTAGAGAGCCTAGTGCAAGTTATGGGATCTTTTCTTAAGGCAATAGGTCGAGTATCATTTTGTGGTACAAAAGGAATAGGATAAGACGAACTTACCTCGATGGGATCTGCAAACTCCGCAGGTGTGGTGTCAGCCAACGCTTCATGGGGTTGAACAGTTTTCGTAACCGATCGAGGAGAAGTTGTTACAGAAGAGAAACCTGGAGGAGCATTGTTAGAGTAGTATGAAGTGTCTTCAAAAAAAATTATATCCCTAGACACATGTAACCTTTGGAGAGTGAGATTGTATCAAATATAACCCTTCTGCGTGCGAGAGTATCCTAAGAAGGTACACTTGACAGATTTTGGATCAAGTTTACTATGTTGTGGGGAGGTAATATGAACAAAGCATGTACAACCAAACACTTTCAAGGAAAGCGAAAAGGGATCACCATGTGGAAACAATAAGGAATATGGGGATTTATGACCGAGAACGGAAGAGGGTAGCCTATTTATAAGAAAGCATGCAGTAAGGATGGCTTGCAGCTAATAAAAGTATGAGACTTTCTTGGTATACAATATGTTGCGAGCTACCTCAAGAAGATGACAGTTCTTCCGTTATGCTACACCATTCTATTGGGGGGTATAGGCATAAAATGTTTTAGGGATAATGCCATTCTCTTGACAAAAATAGTCAAGATCTTTGGAAGTATAGTCCTTGGCATTATCAGACCTAAGTACTTTGATTTTCTTACTAAATTGATTGACAACCATAGCATAAAAGGATTTTAAAATGGATGGTAATTCAAATCGCTCTTTAAAAAGAAATAGCCATGTGGTACGAGTAAAATCATCAATAAATGTAATAAAATACTTGACTCAGAAAATGTTTGAGACACTCAAAGGTCCCCATACATCTATGTGGATCAATGAAAAAGGAGAAATACTTTTAAGTTCTGGACGAGGTGAGTATGTGGTCCTCTGGAGTTTGCTTAGTTAACACCACAATTTAAATTTGACATATCCTTACAAATAAATTCATGAGCCGCCCTATGATTTTGATAATTCGATTGTATTGTTTGTGTTTGTGTATACGCGCTATTCGCGCAAAATGGATGGGCTGGTTATTCTATTTTCATCATTCCATGATTATTTTCTTCTTTTTCCTCTGTCGATCATAAGAAAATCAAAACTCCTCGAGTTAGATCAGAATCTGTAGGATAAATTCTTTGATTCCTCAACTTCGTTAAAGGTAGGGCAAAAAAATGAAGAGACTATGCAGATGGATGTCCCAACCGATTGTGCCATAGACTTGTCTCAGTTTCCTTGGTTGAGACAGCATTTATTTGAGGCATGTCCAGGTAGTAGAGCCCCCCTTGTTCACGGCCTCCACCAATCACCTGCTTCGTTGTAAGATCCTGAAACACGCAAGAAGAGGGTGAGAAGGTACTTGAGCAATTAAAATGTTGTGTTAGCTAACAAATAGATAAAAGATTCAAGGTAAAAATAGAAACAAAAAGAATACCTATGAGCGGAAGTGATGGTGTAATAGATGTGGATCCTATCCTGAGAACTTTAGTTTGGGAGTTGTCAGCTATGGTACCAAATTTATTCGAGAGACAAGGAGAAACTGAGAGGAGTAGATTCTTGTTATCTATGAGACACTCGGAGGCCCCTAAGTCAATTTTTAGGATGAAGAGGAGGAAGTGGCAGGGTGCATACCTGGAGCGGTGGTGGCAGTAGCAGTTGAGGAGGAACTTGGAGGAGAGACCATGAGTGTTTTCATTTTCTAGAATAAGTCATACTCATCATCGATAAGGGTTTTCTTTTCTGTTAGTGGGGTAGATTGTGTTGTGGACTCAATAGCACACCGAGTCTCTCAAAGGAGGAGATAATAACTCACCGAGTTCATTAGTTATATTTATATTGCTTTAAGTATGATTTTTCATTAATTATGTAAGGAGTACGGTCGTAGGGGCAAAATTGTTATTTTTAGCCCTACAATACTTATGACGTCAAACCCTATTTAAGGGGTAAGGAAATAGAGAAAAGGCAAGCATTGATCATTAGGTTAAACATGCTTGGAGCTCTCCTTGATGAGTTCTAGGGTTTGGAGATCTCCCTTGATGATCTCTAGGTCTAGATTTCCTCAAAATCTTCATATCCACTCATATCATTCTTGATCTATTCTCCATTGATTCATACCGAGCAAGGGAAGGAGATTTTTTGTCCCTTTTCTGAGTTCAAAGAGAGGCTTCAGCCTCCTCCCCATCACCAGAAGTAAGAGAAGGCTTCTCCCTCTCTTACCAAGCCAGGATCGAGATATCTCACGCCATCCATCATGAGCAGCATCAAGTAGGCTTCTTTCCAACATTGAGTCCAGCAAGAAGCTAGGAAGGAGCTCCTCAACGTAGGCCAAGGGCTATCCAATTTAGGGCTACAATTCTAACACGAAGAGGAGTGAAACCCTCTTTTACGTCGTCAAGAAAAGATAACACCTTCCCTCTAAAATTCATCTTCATTACATAAGGTTCCTTGACCTCTACCGAGCACCATATTACCCTCATCAAAGAGGGTGTTTACCGTTTGATCAAGATCAGTCCAAGAAAGGGTTTTTTCCTGACCATACCGAGTCCAGCAACTCACATACAGTGTTGAAGTCTCAAGTCCCATTCCATGTTACTCGATTCATGACTAGGGACCATAACATCTTGGTATTAGAGTAGGGTAACATGGGTGATACAGTCAGCAGGGAAGAGATGGAAGGCTAGATGAAAAAGATGGATGAGAGAGATGATAAAACGCAAGCAAGTATCCAACACCTATCTAACTTGTTTACTGGGTTATTGGCAGAGAGACATGCTAGCCAAGAACCAAGGGATGAGTAATTGATGGGGTGAACTGCTGTCCAGACACAACAAAGAGGAGGTACAATACCAAGGTACACAAAATTAGATTTCCCTACCATTACTGGGGCCCCTTAATTTGGTTGCATAGATGTGAGATTTTTTTTTAATTCAAGGGACTGTTGAGTTTGATAAGGTGCAACTAGCCTCTTTTCATATGTTAGATGAAGCTCAATTATGGTTTCACCAAGTGGAACTAGAGAGATAGGTGCTGGATTGGCGTGAATTTAAAGATTTATGAACTCTTAGATTTGGCCTTCCCGCCCATAGACCCCTTGGGAGATTTAGTCCTATTGTGACAAACTAGATCTGTAGAACAGTATCAAAAATAGTTCCAAGAAAAGTTGGCTCATGCTGGCCGGTTGGTACGAGTCGACCAACAGGTTCACAGTAGGCCTCAATGAATCTCCGAGGATAGAGGTTGAACTTCACTTCCCTGCAGATTTGGCTCGGGCAATGAATTCAGCCTGGGCAATGGAACAATGACAACAGCTTCAGCAACGTAAGAAGGTTTAGCAAGGGGAAAGGAACACTTTCTCCACTTGGCAAGGGTGCCGAAATATTTCTTCTCCGGTGACACCTCCTGCATTACCTTCTTCCAGACACAATCCGACTACAACTCTGACAGCCGACACGTGCTCTAGTAATCCTCCACCGTAGTATATAAAAAAATTAACAAGTGTGGAGATGGCTGAACGGAGGTCCAAGAATCTATGCTACAACTGTGATGAACAGTACTGGGCGGGGCACCAATGTGAGAGGTTGTTTTGGCTCGAAGTGGATGCAGAAGATACAGAGGAGACATATGATATTCTTGAGGAGGAACCACCAGCGATTTCTTTGCAAGCTATTACTGGGCAGAAATCTGCCAAAACTATGCAAGTCAAAGCTCAAGTCCTCGACCAGGAACTTGGGGGACTAGTGGATTTGGGCAATACACACAATTTTCTGAGCTTAACAGCAGTGCAGCTATCTTCAATTACAGATCCCTCCTCATCCTACAGCCACAGTTTCAGTGGCCAATGGGGAGAAAGTCCCTAGCTACGGTCAGCAAAGCGGTATAATTTTCCATTGGTACTACTTTATTTCATGCTGAATTGTTTGTCATACCTCTGGCCAGCTTTGATATGGTGTTAGGCATTAAATGGTTGCAAACATTGGGACCCATTCTGTGGGACTTTTCTGTATTAACAATGAGCTTTGTCTTGAGCGGTAGCCAAGTGCTCTTATAGGGTAGTCTAGTGGACAAACCCCATCATCTTCATACCATGCACACATAGGACCATCCGGATACCTCTATTCAAAATCTTATTGGCGAGTTCTCCGACCTCTTCCTTGAGCCTTCCGGGTTGCCTCCCTTGAGGCATAGTGATCATCGGATCTGTTTAAAACCAGGTTCTGATGTGGTGGTAGTCCGACCATATTTGTGTCCTGATCTACAAAAAGATGAAATCAAGCGACAGTGCCAGGCTATGTTACAACAGGCCTTATTCGCAGCAGTAGGTCCCCTTTCTCTTCACCTGTATTGCTCGTGAAGAAACATGATGACACATGGAGATTTTTTATCGATTATCGGGAATTGAATGTGTAGAAAGTGAAGGATAAGTTTCCTATTCCGGTGGTGTAGGAGCTCTTGGACGAATTACATGGGTCATGGTTATTTACTAAACTGGACTTACGCTCTGGTTATCATCAGGTTCATATGCACCCCTCTAACGTTGAGAAGGCAGCCTTTTGCACACATCACGGTCATTTTGAATTCGTGGTCATGTCGTTCGGCATATCAAATGTACCCTCCACTTTTCAAGCACTGATGAATGTGGTACTTACCCACTATCTTCAAAAATTTGTACCTGTATTTTTTGATAATATACTAATATAAATAAAGTTCGGAGAGGAGCATTTAGAGCATTTACGGATAGTTTTTGAATTATTACTAGCCCATCAGCTCTATTTAAAAAAATCCAAATGATCTTTTGTGGCTTCACTTGTCGCTTATCTTGGTCACATTATCTCACATGATGGAGTTACGGTTGATCCCGATAAGATATGGGTAATTCATGATTGGCCACAGCTTCAGTCTTGCTCAGCTTTACGGGGTTTCTTGGGTCTAGCGGGATACTACAGCAAATTTATTCAGAATTACGGGCCATTGGCATCCCCGTTAACCAGCCTCCTGAAGAAGAATTCCTTTCACTGGAATGAGGTGGCCACACAGTCCTTTGAGGCCCTCAAAACAACTCTTGCCTCCACCCTGATCTTACAGCTTCCCAATTTTGATGAATTATTTGTGGTTGAATGCGATGCTACTGGTGGAGGCATTGGGGTCGTATTACAGCAGTAGTCACATCCTATTGTGTATTTCAGCAAATAGTTGGTAGTTCGGCATTTCAAATTGGCTGCATATGAACGGGAATTAATAGGGTTGGCCAAGGCAGTCCAACACTGGCGCCCTTACTTATGGGGCCGTGCATTTTTCATCAGTACTGATCACTACGGCCTTAAATTCCTACTTGCACAACGTCTCATGATGTCGCCACAATAGCATTGGATCAGTAAGTTGATGGGATTTGACTTTTCGGTGGAATACCGTTCAGGGAGACTAAACAAGACAGCGGATGCCTTGTCACGGTGTTTTGAAAATCAGCAGCTTGTCTATTCGACCAGCCAGCCTCGGTTCCTCATCCTTGACTTGGTGAGAGAAGCCCATGCCACCCTTCCAGTACTACAAAAGCTATACAAAAAGATCATAGAGGGGACAATGGAGTCGAAGTGGTCCATCTAGGATTCACTTATTTGCTATAAACAACACATTTATCTTCCCCACACTTCAAAATTGATTCCAGCCATCCTCTCTGCATACCACGACAACACTCATGAAGGTATTCAAAAAACGTTGCAATGTATTCGAGCAGACTTTTATTGGCAAGCCATGAAGACCTCCATAGCGACATATGTATCAGCATGTCAGATATGTCAACGCAGCAAAATTGACCACTTAAGTCCCATCGGTCTTCTACAACCTCTCGCCTTCCCTACACAGGTCTAGGCCGATATTTTGATGGATTTTGTTGAAGGTCTTCCTCAGTCCTCCGGTAAATCAGTACTTTTTGTAGTGGTCGATCGGTTCTCCAAGTATGGCCATTTTATTCTGCTCGCTCATCCTTATACGAATTCATGGATTGCACAGACTTTCTTGGAGAATATTGTCCACTTACATGGACTTCCAGAATCTATTGTAAGTGATTGGGACGCGGTATTCACAAGCACTTTCTGGCAGGAACATTTTCGTCTGAGTGGCACGAAATTGAAATTCTCCTCCGCATATCATCCACAGAAAGATGGCCAAACCGAGGTGGTTAACCGTACCATCGAGATGTATCTACGGTGCATGGTGGGTGATCGTCCGAAACAATAGGTTCAATGGCTACCGTGGGCCAAATATTATTACAACACTTCATTCCACTCCGCATTGCAATCCACTCCTTTCAGAGTTCTCTATGGTCGGGATCCCCCATGCCTTCTCTCTTATATTCCAGGGTTCACAAGCGTGGACACAATTGATCAGGCACTCATGGATTGCATTCTGTTGTTACAGAACATTATAGAACACCTACGGAGAGCTCAAGTTTGCATGAAAGATATCTATGACAAGGGACACCGCGACCTCTTACTAGGTAGGGATGTTGGGATCTTCCCGAGCCATGGATCTCGTCACCCTTCTTCCCTCTCTTCCCTCCAGATTGATTGTTGACGCTGGAAGAGAACTCCTGTTCTTTGAATGTGTAATGGTGGAATCAGAATGGAATGGATTGAGCTTTGAAGGAAGCTCGACCTGGACCTCTGAGGGAGAATCCGACCTGGTTAAAATTAATTTACTCAATGCTTGCCTTCATTCAGCTTTTTCGTCCCAATAAATATGTTTGGGGACGAAAATACAACTTAGACCCATGGGTCAATTGGTTCACGCCAAAATACATTGAAACCAAAACCAAACCAAATTTAACATACATGGAAAGGGAAATAATTTAATTCTTACGCCTGTTGATAACTCGGGATGCTATGGAGTCCATAATATCCCCCCCTCCTGGAGAAAGAGTTTGTCCTGAAGCTCGAAAGAGGGGTAGAGAACCCTAAAAGCGGCTAAGGGATCCCATGTAGTGTCACTGGGGTCAGCATCAGCCCACTGCACTAGAACCTCCCAATCGCTCTGAATGCGACGAGCTTGCAACACCTGTGCAGGAGTAGAAAGGACCCGACCTTCACGTAGCGGTGGCAGAGGGGTGTGTGGCAATAGGAAGTCTCCCTGGAAGGCCTTCAATTGGGAGTCGTGAAACACATTGTGGATCTTGGCTTCTGGTGGAAGCTGCAAGCAGTAGACGACTGTGCCAATATGGTCCAGCACCAGAAAGGGACCATAATATTTGGGGGAGAGTTTGTGACGTTTGGAGGCGGTTAGTGAAAGCTGCCTGTAATGTTGGAGACGTAGCCACACATAATCCCCGGGAGAGAAGAATACTTCCCGGTGCTTCTTATCATAATATAGTTTCATAGCATGTTGGGCCTCTTGGAGATGAGTGCGCACCTCACTGAGCATGGCATCCCTTTCTGCTAAAGTGTGGTCCAAGATGTCGACCTTGGATGTACTTAGTTCATACGACAAAAGCCGAGGCGGATCTCTGCCATATACTAACTTGAACGGAGTAGTGCAAAGGGCGTTGTGGTATGATGTAATATAACAGAACTCTGCCCATGCCATCCACTTAACCCACCTTTTAGGTGAGTCCCCCACAAAACAACGGAGATACATCTCATTCGTCCTATTAACTACCTCAGTTTGTCCATCAGTCTGCCGATGGTAGGCGAAAGATAACGCCAATTTTTTGCCTTGCAGCTTGAATAGTTCTTTCCAGAACTTACTAGTAAAGATGGTGTCCCTGTCACTGGTAATGGACGCAGGCATCCCATGTAACTGGACAATGTTATCCATGAAGATCTGAGCCACGTGAGCGGCTGTGTAGGGATGCGCCAAAGGGAGGAAATGGCCATACTTGGAGAACCGGTCAACCACAACAAATATCACGGATTTAGCGGAAGAGGGGGGAAGGCCATCAATGAAGTCCATAGAAATATCTGACGATACCTGTTACGGTAGCTGAAGTGGTTGGAGAAACCCCGCTGGACTTAATGATTCGGCTTTGTTCCGTTGACAAATCTGACAATCCGCCACATAATCTGTTACACTGCTTTTCATACCCTTCTAATAAAAATCTCTATTGAGGCGGAAATATGTTTTCGTGTCTGCCCTCATGTGTATTGTCATGGAAAGAGGCTAAGATACTGGGAATAAGTAGCGAGGTGTGGTGTAGAAAAATCATGTTCCTGAACAAGATAAGACGATCCTAGATCGTCCAATGGATATCCGATGTCCCCTGCTGAATATCATGATATAATGTAATGAGTTCCGGATGCTGTTGTGTCTCCTCCCGTATAGAATTCAGCAAAAGAACTCTGGGCTGTCTGATAGCATGTAAGTGTGGCTTAGGAACGTCCCGGTGAGACAAGGCCGATGCCCCCACATTCAAACTGCCAGGTTTATACTCAACTGTAAAGTCAAACCCCATCAGCTTACTCAACCAGTGCTACTGAGGGGAGGTGGTGAGCCGCTGCTCAAGAAGATACTTTAGGCTGCAATGATCGGTTCGAATAATAAATGGGTGCCCCCAGAGATAAGGCCGCCAATGCTGGATTGCTTTAGCTAAACCTATTAATTCCCTTTCATAAGCCGCTTGTTTGTGATGGTGTTGGCCAAGCTGTTGGCTGAAATAAGCGATCGGATGGCCTTGTTGCTGTAACACTGCACCTATACTGCCGCCCGAAGCATCACATTCCACTACAAACAACCCATCAAAATCCTGGAGCTGCAAAACCGGTGTTGAAGATAATGCTTCCTTCAACTACTGAAAGGAATAATCCGATGTCTCGGACCAGGTGAAAGCATTTTTCTTGAGTAGATTGTGGAGCAGCGCTGCAATCTGGCCATAGCTGCGGATAAATTTTCTGTAATACCCAGTGAGGCCCAAAAATCCCCTTAACACTGTGATGGAGGTGGGACGAGGCCAGTCTGTGACGGCCTGAATCTTGCTCTGGTCAACCTTCACCCCAACTATTGAAATAACATGGCCCAAGTATGACACCTCGGAGGTACCCATAGAATATTTGGACTTGTTTAAAACTAAATGATGGGAGCGGAGAAGAGTAAATACCTGGTGAAGGTGTTGAAGGTGCTCGTCCCAGTGTTTGTTATACACCAATATATCATAAAAAAACAAGAACATATTTCTACAAGAGAGAGCTAAATACCTCATTCATGAGGGCCTGGAATGTGGATGGCGCACTGGAGAGACCAAAGGGCATGATGAGGAACTCAAAATGACCATGGTGCGTGCGAAACGTGGTCTTCTCCACATCTGAAGGATGAACTTGAATCTGATGGTAACTTGACTTCAAGTCCAGCTTGGTAAATATAGTGGTGCCATGTAACTCATCTAACAGCTCATCCACCACTGGAATGGAAAATTTTTCTTTAATTGTATGAGCATTGAGTTGCCTGTAGTCCACACAAAACCTCCACGACTTGTCATGTTTTTTGACCAGTAACATCGGGGATGAGAAAGGAGACCTACTGGGTTGAATAATTCCCTGGACGAGCATATTTTGGCACTGGCGCTCAATTTCATCCTTCTTTAAGTGGGGGTAATAGTAAGGCCGAACCACCATAGGTTCAATCCCTATGTGCAATCTGATGTGGTGATCACAGTGGCAAATAGGCGAAAAAGCATAAGGTACCTGAAATAAATCTTCAAAGTCTGTAAGTAATTGAGATAACTTACAGAGCTCGGTGCTCTGGACCTGAACTGCCTGAAGTGTGCAGGGCACAATAGCATGTGTGCCATGCAAGGTTATCTGACAATGGGCCTCTGTGAAGGTCATGGTCAGGGCTAGAAAATCCCATAAAAAAGGCCCCTACATTTAGAGCTAATTAACTCTAAGTACCAAATCAAATCCTGCCAGAGGAATCACCTAGAAATCGGAAATAAAGGAGTGGCCCTCCATAGAAAAGGGGGTGGTTGTAGAGATACCCACACTGGCGATTTTGGCCCGATTGGCCACTGAGACTAAGAGGCCCGTGTTCTGCTAGATTACTAATTCAAGTTGTTTTGTCGCTGGCTAACTGATGAAGTTATGCATGCTGCCCGAGTCAACTAAGCCTAGTAACTGTAGAAGGTGCAACTGTGCCCGAGCTTGCATTGTGTTGGAACTGCGCAGGCCAGTCATGGCATGGAGTGAAATAGCTGGGCCCTCCTGTTCTGTCTCAACAATGTCCTCCTCGGATAGTATGTCCTCAGGATCCTCACAGAGAATTACACTAAATAATTTTTTGCATATGTGATCTTGGACATACTGGTATTCACAATTAAAACAAAGGCCCTTGGCCCTCCTCTATTCCATCTCTTGTCTATTTAATTTTTTTATGTAAGGGGCTGGTGGCATGGAGGAAGAACTCTCTGCACATTGGGCTGCAGTAGGACCTGTACGTGGAGGCCCTGAATAGGGTGATGGCACAGTGGTATTTATCCTGCTTGGCCAAGCTGGTTTTCTGATCAGTGATTCCTTTAGAACACGCTATTTAGTATCAATTGTCCTAGCCAGATTCATAGTGTGGTCCAAATCTCTAGGGCCATGTAATTCAACCTCCAGGCGCAAGGCCTCAGTCAATCCAGCAGTATTAATTTTCCCAACGAATTGCTACTGGCTGGAGGACCAAACCTCATCATCCAAGATTGTCTAAATGTCTCCCAATCCTAAACCAAATGTTCATTTCAGAATTGTTGGAACCATAGGAGCACTTCATCGAGCATATGGTATGCGGCCAACTGGACCCGGTCATCCATCGGTGTTTTTTTATGGTAAAAGAACTGGTCACATTTGTGTAACTAGATCAAGGGGTCCTTAGACCCATCAAATGTCAGAAAGTCCAGTTTCACATACCTGGGAACCGAATTTGGTCCCTGGCCGTGAGGTGCCATAGGTGGATGGGGGTGGCACAACGGTGGTGGAGGAGGTGGTGGTGGCTGGTGGTGCTCGGTCGGTGGAGAATAGGCTGCTAGTGGCGGTGGTCCTCGACCGCCACCTTCATCAAGTCGTCGGAGAATGAGCTCTAGTGTCGTATTCATGGTCTCCATTGAAGTGCGAAGATCATCAATACCTGCATCTGATCTTTGACGATTTGCATCAATAAGCTAACGTAAATCCTTTGGGGAAGAGGAATCCCCAAGGGTGGACCTGTCTGATACCAAGATGTTGGGATCTTCCCGGGCCATGGATCTCGTCACCCTTCTTCCCTCTCTTTCCTCCAGATTGACTGTTGACTCTGGAAGAGAACTCCTGTTCTTTGAACGTGTAATGGTGGAATCAGAATGGAATTGAGCTTTGAAGGAAGCTCGACCTGGACCTCTGAGGGAGAATCCAACCTGGACCTCTAAGGGTGAATCCGACCTGGCTAAAATTAATTTACTCAATGCTTGCCTTCATTCAGCTTTTTCGTCCCAATAAATATGTTTGGGGACGAAAATACAACTTAGACCCATGGGTCAATTGGTTCACGCCAAATTAAATCCAAACCAAACCAAACCAAATTTAACATATATGGAAAGGGAAATAATTTAATTCCTACGCCTGTTGATAATTCGGGATGCTATGGAGTCCATAAAAAGGGGACTATGTGTGGTTACACCTACAACCATACCGCCAGCAATCCCTTGCGGGACCACCTCGACATAAGCTCTCACTCAAGTATTTTGGGCCTTTTCCCATTATTTGTTGCATGGGGCCAGTCGCCTATCAACTACAACTGCCAGCCACGGCCAAGATACATGATGTGTTTCCTGTTCCCTCTTGAAAAATCTTACAGGGGCACTACCTACCTCTACTTTGTTCCTTCCACCAGTGGACAACTGACAAGTTATTCTTACACCAGTCGCGGTGTTACGTGCACGATTGGTCAATGACTAGTGGGAGATCCTAGTCCAATGGACAAATACTGAACTGGAGGCTGCTACAAGGGAGCAGTTGCACATCTTCAAACAGGTCTACCCAGCTTTTGAGCTTGAGGACAAGCTCTTTCTCCATGGGGAGGCAGATGTTGTGGACTCAATAGCACACCGAGTCACTCAAAGGAGGCGACAATAACTCACCGAGTTCATTAGTTATATTTATATTGCTTTAAGTATGATTTTTCATTAATTATGTAAGGAGTATGGTCGTAGGGGAAAAATTGTCATTTTTAGCCCTAAAACACTTATGACGTCAAACCCTATTTAAGGGGCAAGGAAATAGAGAAAAGTCAAGCATTGATTATTAGGTTAAACAGGCTTGGAGCTCTCCTTAATGAGTTCTAGGGTTTGGAGATCTCCCTTGATGATCTCTAGGTTTAGATTTCCTCAAAATTTGTATATCCACTCATATCATTCTTGATCTATTCTCCATTGATTCATACCTAGCAAGGGAAGGAGATTTTTTGTCCCTTTTGTGAGTTCAAAGAGAAGCTTCAGCCTCCTCCCCATCACCAGAAGTAAGAGAAGGCCTCTCCCTCTCTTACTGAGCCAGAATAGAGATATCTCACCCCCTCCATCACGAGCAGCATCCAGCAGGCTTCTTTCCAACATTAAGTCCAACAAGAAGATAGGAAGGAGCTCCTCAATGTAGCCCAAGGGCTATCCAAGTTAGGGCTACAATCCTAACACGAGCAGCAGCAAGAAGAGGGGTGAAACTCTCTTTTTCGTGGTCAAGAAAAGGTAACACCTTCCCTCTACAATTCACGTCCATTACATAAAGTTCCTTGACCTCTATCGAGCACCATATTACCCTCATCAAAGAGGGTGTTTACCTCTTGATCAAGATCAGTCCAAGAAAGGGTTTTTTCCTGATCATACCAAGTCCAGCAACTCACATACAGTGCTGGAGTCTCAAGTCCCACGCCGTGTTACTCGATCCATGGCTAGGGACTGTAACAGACTGGTCCTCCTTTATATCACTTATTGAGGCATGGTTAGCCTTAACCCAATCTGGTATGCCATAGATTTTAAAACACTAATCTATAGTGTGGACATATTTACCACTATGGATGGATTCTCTATTGTCTGCTCTGACAAAACCATTCCCTCCACCTCTATAATTTCTTCCAAGGCCTTAGCCGCAGTCGGTTGATGTTCCCCCATGCCTAGAGTACATAGCAGATGATACTTCAGTAGGAGAAAGAGAAGAAGAGTCTAGAATGTGGAGTAATATGTCACATACATCATCAAAGGTGGGAACAGCAGAGGCGTTGAGGAGTTGACTTTTAGAAACTTCGAGATATGGGTTAATGTTTGCTAGGCAAATGGTAGTGTCTAAAACTTCCTTCAGCTTATCTTGGATAGAGACATCGGTAGAGGTAGGCTGAGCTAGCTTCCATTCTTGAAGAAGGCCTCTAAAACAAGCCAAATATTTATGGATATTTTCTCCTTGTTTAGTGTTGAACATTCTTTGAAGACTATCATATGGCTTCCGTAAGTTTTTGGAGCTAGAGTACAACTTAAGACATATCTCCCAAATTTGTTTGGCAGTGTCGAGATGAATAACGTTGTTGGACACAGGTTCTTCCATGTTGTTGATGACCCAACTAATTACCAAAGAGTCATTTTTTAACCACTAAGCATAAACAACATCATCTTCATCAATGGGTGGCCCAAGTTTGGTGAGGAGACCATGTAGGTCCCTTGTTATAAGGAACCATTGGACCAGCTAAAGAAATTTGATATCCCTCGTAAGGGTATGGTAGTAATCTTGAGAATATTATTCTTATTACCCATGTATTCTTTAGCCATAAGAGGCAATCCAAGGGTAATAATGTACTCAGCTTTGAAGTAGACTAAGTATGCGGCTTGGAGATTCAAGTGCAGCCAAGGCTAGCTCAGGTAGATAGGAGGAGAACCCGAGCTTTATCAAGTCTTGAGGCAAGGAGGGAACCCTCTTGGGCTAATCAATTTGCTGGCCAAAAATTTTTATATTTAATTCTCTAGTCTTCCTTGTAGAGAATAGAAAAATCAATCAATAAGCATGACGTCAAGCAAGGTAAGGTAGCAATTCCAAATTAGATCATTCCAAAAATATATTTGACTCTATCTTGGGATAAACCAGTCTACATTCAGTTCCTCATGAATTAGGCAAGATATGATTGATCAAAAATCAAATAAAATCAGACCTAATCAAGAAGATATTGTGATATCTTCAAAAACAGTAATCTTTCTTCAAATGGATTGGCGTCAACTAGACTTTCAAAGGACCACTTCCTTTCTTACTTTGTGCTTGATTCTTTTTACGTAAAACATAATATTTTATTCTTGATTTTCAAAAAACAATCAACCAACTCGTGGCTCTCAAAAAATTCTCCAAAAAATCACAAAACCGAGTAGAGTTTTTCAAACAACTCGGTCAATGGAGAAGCTTAGCATGGAAGCTAAGTAATTCGATTTCTGAAATTCAATGGATAAAAAACCACTCATAATAGGCTCAAGAACATTTTTCTTCATCAAGAAAATCTTGTTCCTACAAAATTATAACTTTTATGCAGAAAATCTTGTTCCCACAAAATTATAACTTTTATGCAGAAAATCTCAACATAAACTGATTTTCAGCCAAGAGTGCAAACCGACAAAACTACCTTAGTAAACTTCTTCTTATCCGATATGCATAAATCTCAATAATCTCATAAGATAAAGTAAAAAATAAAATCAACTCTGAACCATCTTCTAAATATCCGTAAACCAAGAGCATGAAGTAATAATAACGAGAATAAAAAACTTATCTCACAAACTTCAATCTTGCTTCATAAAGAGCCTTCTATGAGTAGCTTTGATCATAACTTTTTAGATCATTCTTATGACATGGGGATCCTAAATTTGATGCTCTGATACCTTGTTAAATTTATGACTAGCCACCTTATTAGGGAACCTCTTTTCCAACTAATAAACTCAAGATCTTTGATCTCACTAATCCATGTGGGACTCTTCCTTAACACTTATTTAAAGTTTGTAGCCCTAAGGGCATTATGGACAATATAACATTATCTCAAAAACTATAAATAAAGGTATTTGGCTTGGGGTAGAGCATTCAAACTCTCTCCCTTTCTCTTAATTCATCCAAGCTCTCTCTTAGCCTAAAGGTTCTCTCTCTCTCTCTCTCTCTCTTCTCTTTTCTTATTTTTTTCTTCTCCTCTCCCTCTCTTACTTTGCTAGAGGTTCTAATGAGATCCTAAATTAAACATGGTATCAAAGTGGGGGAAAGATCTATGATCAATCATTCCACAAGGTATGACCAATCATGCTTTATACGCTCGCTAAGCAGGATTTTATATGATCCATCATTCCATATTGGATGATCAATCATATTTTATATGTCGTAGCAATATGCATTCTATATGATTGATCATGCCCAAGCAAAGTGATCAATCATGCCTGTGTAATTTTGGTATGACAAAAAAAATACCAAGGCTTTAGCAAGTTTAAATTAGTCATATGAATCAACTAGACATGGTTTTGGAAAACTTTTATACCCTATTGGGGGGGGGGGGGGGGGGGGCGGGGTTAGTCAACATCGAAGGTGCAATGAAGTTCACCCGCATTACATAGTTGATTCAATGAAGCCGTTAGTGGTGCACCAGTGCCAACGTCATCTAAAAAATGTAGGTAATCATCTCGTACTAAAATCTTGGAATCAGGATTCAACCCAAAATTGTGAATCATTCACTTGAAGCCATCCTTCGGGACGCAACTTTCCTCCCCCGAATTTTCACTCCCTTCATCTTCTTCTCCTTTCATCGTCTTCGTATCTCTTCTCCCTCGTCATCGTCTTCACATCTCTTCTCCCTTCATCGTCTTCGACTCTCCTCTCCTTCTCCCTCTCGGCCTCCCTCTCCCTTCTCCCTCTCTCGGCCTCTCCCTCTTCTCCCTTATGATATGTATGTGGTTAACCCGTTATACCACAGTATCTTCTATCTTTTTGCAGCCTTGAAGAGTATCTGCTTCTCGGGACTGAGTCCCTGTTCTTCAGATGGATACATGTTATTGCTAAAATCCTTTTGGTGGTTCCAATGTTCTCTGTCTGGAACAATTTCTACACCATTTATCCGGAACTCAGATTCATTTTGCTCTCGCATGACTACTACTCGCTGCCACTCCACTCTATACGAGCAACTTCTGCACATTCTCACTAACTCACCTTCTCTTTCAGACCTTAAAAATACCCACTCTCTCGTGACTACCCACCAGCTGTTATCAAAATCATTACTGGCTTGCAGATTGTTGAGTGTGTATTCTTCCCTTTCCAGACTTGTTGATGCCAAGAAACTGTTTGATAATTTGCCGAAGCAAACTGTTCATACCTACAATCACATGATGAAGGCCTACATTGACCACAAGTGCTACAAGAAGCTCTGCTTTTGTACTTGCAATTTATTTCCGCTAGAGATATCTTACATAATCACCTCACTTTCAGTTTTATTATCCAAGCTTCAATTGCTTTAGGGCTTACTGAACTTGGCAAAATTGTTCACGGGCATGTTTTGGTATCAGGCGTTGAGCCTGACCTCCACTGGGCAACCTCACTTATGGACTTCCATATAAAGTGTGGCTCAACAAATTATGCTCGAGTATTATTTGATCGTATTACTGCACCAGATGTATTTTTTTGGACTGTGGTGATCAATGGGTATCTACGAACTGCCAATTACCATGAAGCTCTAAATTTATTTACTAAAATGAAAGAGACATGTAAAACTGTTGGTCTTGTCACATGGAATTATTTACTTGTAGGATTTGTTCATGGCATGAATTCAAGCATATGCAAGAGAATGGTGTAAGGCCTGACAACGTTAGCTTGTGTACAATTCTATCTGGTCTGAGTCAGTTTGCCGTCTTGAAAACATGTTTAGCTGCTCATGCATATGTGATGAGGATGGGCTTTGACTTAGATTTGTTTGTGGTTAGTGCCTTAGTTGACTTTTATGTTAAGTGTGGGAGTTTGGCTTCAGCTAAGTGGTTGTTTGATGGCACGCGGGTAAAAGACACAGGCTTATGGAATGCAATGATTCTGGGTTATGGAATCCATGGACACTGTAATGAAGCATTGCAACTCTTTAATCAAATGCAAGCTTCAGAGGTGAAGCCAAATGAGACTACGTTCACTTGTCTCCTCTCTGCTTGTAGTCATACTGGTATGGTTACTGAAGGGTGCCGGCTTTTCAACTCAATGGTTTGTGATTATGGAATTTTGCCATTCTGTGAACATTATACTTGCATGGTTGACATGTTTAGTCGAGCTGGAAGGTTGAATGAAGCTGTGAGTTTATCAAGAGTCTACCTGTGGAACCCTCAAGAGATACTTGGGGGGATTTTTTGAGTGCATGTAGGATCCATAACAATTTTAAGCTTGCAGAGACTGCAGGAGAGCATATTTTTAACTGTAACGATGGTACTGAAGAAGCAGGATATCATGCTATGATGGCAAATATCTATGCAGAAACAAGATGTTGGAGTAAGGTAGCAAAGATGAGGTCTAGTGTAAGAGATGAAAGATTAAACAAACGAACAGGGTTTAGTTGGATCGAGATCAGGGGGTTGTTGCATACATTCTATATAGCTGACATGTCACACCCACAAACGGATCATATTCATTCCTTGCTGAAGAGTCTTGAAGATGTTGCATATAGCTCCTAGTTGGAAAGGCCTTCTCATGTAGGGTGTTGTGGTTTAGTTTTGTAACTTAATTTACTGCCATGTGAATTTTATCGCAATTTATTGTGCGAAAAAAAGATAAATGTGCATAAAATTATGTGTGGAACTGATATTCTTTTACCAGAGCCTTATGCAGCTTGAATAAAATGTCTAAGGTTTCTTGGATCTATTCTATGACTAGTAATTAAAATATTGTTAAAAAAAGCATTTGATCAATTATTTTGGTTTAATTATCTCATTTTTATAATTAATTTAATTAATTATTTTAAATTTTATAAAAATATATTATTAATTAATACTACTTAAAAAAATCCATCTTTTGTTGTTAATAAAATAATTATTTTTATTTATTCAGTATATTTATTTTGTAATTGTTGTATTAAAGTAGTTATTTAATAGTCGTAATTAAAATATTGTTAAAGTAAACATTTGATCAATTATTTTGTTTTAATTAACCCATTGTTATAATTAATTAAACCAATGGTTTTAAATTTTTTGGCAATATATCATTAATTAATAAATTAAAAATATATATTGTGTTATTTATAAAATAATATATTTATTCCTTTCTTATATTTATTTTTTATTATTGTATTAAATTAGTGATTTTTATTGTTAAAATATATCTTAAGTTATTAAAAAATTAATTATTTTTTATTATATTCTCTACTATTATTTTTTATTTTTTTATAATTTATTATTGTCACACGTAATTATTATATTATTATATAATAAACTATAATCATTCATTAATATAATATAGTATTTCATTAATTAGTATATTAATATATTTTAATACTACATTAAATCACTTATTTGTATAGTAGCCATGTTTATTTTGGTTAATTATCTGTTTAAGTATATGTTCTATTCAAGTATATTATAAAAAGTTACTTATTCTCTTGTTTACATCATATTTTTCATTTTGAGACACTAACACAAGAATTTGTTTTCCAGTGCACTTGAACTCGTCTACACTAATACCTAACTTGAAGTTGAAGTTGAATTCAATCATTGCCTTGAATTTGAAGTTTAACTTCAACTTTAACTTCAATGTCGACTAACAACCACACCCCCCCCCTAAAACTCCAACGCTTTTGTGTACCTTAGAATTGAAGTTTAGTGATTGTCCTCTTACATTGGTAGGTTACTTGAGATACTTCTAAATGACATAAACTCTAGACTTCAAGTCTTCAATCTTTGCTATGGGTGCTTATTCAAGATGACACAACACAATGGTTAGCTTCAGGTTTTGTATTTGAATTTATCGATTCTTTTATATAAACCTTGATCTTGTGCCTTTTGAAGGAGTTGCATTTAAAATGATTGATTTGAAAATATTAAAAAAATATGGTTAAGTTTAATTATCATCAAAATATGGATGAGGCTCAGCGTAGGTCAACACAAGATCCATTGCCTTCAGCTACTTCTCTAGAGACATCTGCTTTGTTGGCTAATCACCTTCATGTGCACTCTACTAATCTTGATGAGATTGGTACCCCTCCTCCCTCCCCTGTTTAGTTTGGTCCCCAGTATGATACTTGACCCCATTGGTCTTCATAAAAAACCATGGCCATACACTCAAAAACCTTCCACTTCTCACTCTCTCTCAAATTATATGTCATCTCATCGCTTTTCCCTAGTTGTTGTTCTTTTCTTGTAGCTCTTTCCTCTATCTCCATTCCCCAGTCATATCAAGAGGCACTCAAACATTCAAGATAGAATTCAAGATAGAAGGTTTTCATGGATGAAGAAATGATAGTCCTATATCAAAATCAGATATGGGACTTGGTGCATCTCCTTGTTGCAAAAATATGTGGAGTTTAAGTGGGTGGTCATAATCAAACATAACACAGATGGTAGTATAACAAGATTGAAGGCCAAATTGGCGAGTAAAGGATATAAATAGTGTTATAGTATTGATTTTGAAGAGACATTCACCTTAGTAGCCTAGCTAAGTGTGGAATGTATTCTTACTTCTTGTTTCAAATTTCAAGTGGCTCTTCATCAACTAGATATGAAAATTGTATTTTTGAATCACAATCTACATAAGGAAGTCTATATGGATCAACCACTTGGTGTATTTATTGACAAAGAGTTTATGCACAAACTGAAAAAATCCTTATATGGGTTGAAATAGTCACCTAGAGCATGGTTTGATAAATTTGGCAAAGTGGTGATTCAGTTTGGATTTACCAAGTGTGTTGTGGATCACTTAGTTTTTGTGAAGCATACTAAAATATGAGTCATACTTATGGTTGTGTATGTAGATGGCATTATTTTGATAAGAAGTTATCCCAATAGAATTTAGTAGGTGAAAGATGGGTTATGTAGAGAATTCCAGATAAAATATTTGGGGCCCCCTTTTTACAGGCCAGTGGAATCTTTATGCCCAAAATCCCGATTCCAGTAGTCATTTATTCGGCAATATTTTCTTGAAATTGAGGTGCTACAATCCAAGTATGAAATTATTTTTGTCCTAGAGAAAATATGTACTTGATTTACTTAGAGGGATGGGTATGCTTGGTTATCGGCCTATAGAAAGTCCAATGGACATTGTTGTGAAGTTATTTGCTAGCCTGGGTGAAGATATAGATGTTGGAAAATATTCAGAAACTAACTGGAATGTTAATTTATATCTCTACAATCAAACCAGGTATCTTTTCTCTTGTAAGTGTTGTCAATAAGTACATTCATAAACCACAAGTTTCCCACTGGCAAGCTCTTAAAAGGATACTTAGGTATTTGAAGATCTCGTAGCCAAGGTCTCCTACACAAATGCCATGGACAAGTAAATATTGAAGGGTTTGCAAATGCTTATTTGGTAGGTTCTCCAAATGATTGGGAATCTATTTCTGGTTACTATATTTTGGTTGGTGGAAATCTAATAACTTAAAGGAGCAAGAAACAAAACATAGTTGCCCAGTCTAGTATAGAAGTAGAGTATAGAGTAATTGCACATATAGTGATTGAAAATGCTATGGATAAAGTCATCTCTCTCTGAAATCGGATTTCATAAAGGCACATCAATGAAACTCCATTGTGACAATCAAGTTGTTATTTACTTTACTTTGAGCCTAATCTTCCATGAAAGAATAAAGCATATTGGAATTGATTGTCATTTCAATGGAGAAGTTTATAAGTGGGAATTATAAGCTTAGAACATGTCTCTTCCCAAAGCCAAGTTGTTTATATCTTCACTAAAGCAATTGCAGTAAGACCTCTTCAGTCTACTTGTTCCAAGCTGGGGGGGTTCATGATGTATATGCACCAACTTGAGGAGTATTGGAAATGTTAAAACAATAGAAGAATAAGTTGTCTTTTTATTATATTGTATGTTTACCCCTTTTCTAGCTTATATATTTATACTCTTCCATCTTCCTAGTCTCTTTCTTTCTCTTTCTCTCATCACATCTTCATCCCTCAATGTTTGCCTTCTACAATTCACTCGAAGAGAAACTTCGGGCTTGAGTTAATGAAATCCTAGAGTCTAATTGTTGGGTTTAAAATTAATATTTATATTATACTATGTTTATTAGAAAGTTATTTTTGCCTTTATGCTACAAAATTCTAGGTCATCATAAGTAAGATTATTTTTTTTAGATAAAAAGTGATTTTTGGAATGATCATTTATCTAAATATAATGTATGAATTATGTCCATGTATTAGATATATAATAAGTGGTAGACTGGCATGATACTATGTTAAAGACTAACACTCCATTAGGTCAATGATGAACATTATACTAGGTTTACATCTAAGATTAAAAGTTATCAAATTTTCTTAGGCTACAACAATTTGGTCAAATAGAACTACTGATATTTTGTCATTAATGAAATATGAATATACAAATGATTGTTAATTAAAATTTAGTTATGTACTTGTTAATTTTCAACCTAGCATAGTCTTAGTTTTTAACATAGTTTCACAGTAACCTTGAACCTAGTGTTTTCTTTATCCTTGAAATAACTTCATATTAGTGTTTAAACTTGTACATATTTGACTTTAAAAACTTTCCACCTCTATTGTCAACATAGTGTCATGTTAATCTTTATAGTGTATGCTAGCCTTTAAACACAGTATCATGTTAGTTTTCAACTGGTACATATACAATAAAAATAAACTTTCTACATCTATTGTAAACAGTGTCATGTTACTCTTTAACATAGTGTAGTGCCTATCTCTAACGTAGTATTATGTTAGGCTTCAACCTTGTGCATATGTCATTCTATAAAATTTCCAAGTCTATCATCAATAGGGTGATGTTAATTTTTAACCTAGGGGTTTTTTTAAGTCTTGAGCATAGTGAAACATTTGTCTTCAATCTAAAATAATGTTAGTCTACAACATAATGTTGTATAGTCTATAACATTAGTCTTTTAAACCTAATATTTGTTAGTTAACTTATTGTAGTATAGATTGGGGCTTGATTGTAAAGCATTATAGCTGGATTGGGTTCAAAGAAAAATGAGGATACTTTAGTTATAACACTCAAATAATTATTCAATTGATCGTTAACCCTAAATCTATCATAAGGATTGTAAGTTTTTATAAGACTCAATTTAAAGCCCGACAACAAATCTTGCATAGAAGTTCTACTAAGATGTTGAGACAGTGAGACTTGATATGCAGTTCAATGATCTTGTATGGGGTCATATAGTTGTGGAGATCTTGGGTTATGAGTATAAAACTCATTGTTCTATTGATAAAAAATAACTCTACTCCATTGCTTCTCATTTTTTGCTCCTACTCTCAACAAGGTTTGCAACTCATTTGCTCAATCCTAAATCACCACTTTGTTCCTTTATTTAAAATTAAAATGAATCATCAACTCCAATTGTGTGTAGGAGGAAATCAGACATTTTGGATGCCAAAGTTATAAAGATTCGCCTTATTTATGGGTCGAGAATGACTAAGGAAAAACGAATATTTTTTTTTTAAAATTTTCTTATTTTTATTTTACAAAGTAAAAAATATAAGGAAGTTTTTGAAACTTCACCACTGAAACAATGAGGCAATCGGGCTTAATTGAAGTTCAACTAACCAGGTTTAGTACTTGTTTGACCTAGAGTGATGCTATAATTTTAAAAAAAATTAAAAAAATTGATCAAGATGAAGTGTTTTCTTCTCAAATATGTATAAACAAGGTGAACAAAGCCTAAGCCAGCCTCCTTCCTTTCAATTGACAGGAAAAACCAGCTTCTTCCAATGCCTCTCCTCTTCTTCCTACTTCTGAGACTAATAGGTCCTCTCTCTCTCACTCTCACTCTCCTCCCTCTCTCTCATCTAGCTTTCTCCACTACAGTTTCTGGCCAAGAACTGTTGACCGCTCTTGAGATTGAGTAATTTGAGATTACTAATTTGTGTTTGTCTCTAGATATCTTTGGATTTATTTTTTATTTTTATTTTTATTTTTATTTTTATTTTTGGGTTGGGTTCCTCTTTCCTTTTTCTATTTCTGTCGATGAAATCAGGAGCAATGCCACAGGCAATGCTCACCACCACTCTGCCTCTGGAAGAAGTCCACCGTCACTGCCTAGATAATGAGATGCTTCAATGTTGCCAATGCTCTCTTCACTCTATATTCTCACGTCTGTTGCCTCGTACCCTCGTCTGTATGTCAACACAAGTAGCACAAAAATGGTTGCTTTTTGAAATGTTTCATGCTATCTCTTCATTGGGAAACAATTTTAAAAAACTTTATTTGCCTATTTCAAGCTATCTCTACACTGGAATGGTTTCTGTTAACTGGGACATATTTTACAGTGTCTTTGACTGCAAGATTAAGATGATGCAAGAGATTTTGTTCATGACTTCTTCACCCAAAATTGAAAGAAACCTGTTTCATTCTGTTGAAATGTATAGCGATATAGCCTGATCGGAGGAAACTGTATAGTGTGATTGTTTCCTCCGATCCTGTGATTATATTCTTGATTCTATTCCTTGATTTTAGGATCTAAATTGATCCTAAAATCAACTTGTAATGTATTATAAATAGCCTCCTAAACGGAGAAGAATAAAATCATCGGAAAACCATTCGTTCAATCTCTTTTATTATTTTCGGTTCTCTGTTTTTACATGGTATCAGAGCAGGAGAATTATCCTCTCTTCTTTTCCGTTGCAGAAATTCGGAGCTAAGTGCTCCTGTAATCGCCGAAGGAGGAAGCCGGAGGAAGGAAAAAAATCCGTCGGAGTTGCAGAACTCTGTTTTTTTTTTTTTTTCTGCAACTCCATATTCCGGTTGTCCCGACGCCAAAAGAACGTCGCCGACGCCGACAACAAAGACCGTCGTTGCCGAAGACGAAGGCTGTTGTTGCAGAAGATGAAGCATTTTACATAGTCGGAATCACGTCGCCGACGAGTGCCGACGATCGCCGACAAGCGCCGACGACGGCACCACCACCCTGTTCCGACTGAAGCCGACGCTCCGCTGCCGTTGCCAAAGAAGAAGGTTGTCGTTGCTGAAGACGACGGTATTTATGTTTTAACTTAAGGCACTGTTCATTTATTTTTCTGTCGATCGAATCGAACTGAACCGGTCTAAAGCCGAACCGGATCGGACCAGCACTGGAGCGGACCAGAATTGAATCCGCCCAGATCGTACCGAACCGAACCGGACCGGATTAAAAAAAATAAATAAATAAATAAATAAAATCAGATCGATGGCCACCACTACAGGCGCATCCACCGACCTTATCCCATCACCACAGATTATAGTCCACCAAGATAATTCCGCGTTTCCAACTGGAATTATCCTCGATGAGACCAATTATTCCTTATGGTCCCAACTCATGGAGATTTGAATTGGCGCACGCAACAAAGCTGGATACCTCACCGGCGAAACAAAAAAACCAGCATCTGGTGATGCTAATCTTGGAGCATGGATTACTGAAAATCAAAGAGTCAAAAGTTGGCTTATTGACTCCATGAGTCCATTGCTCATGCAGCGATTTATTCGCCTCTCCACTGCCAAGGAGATATGGGAAGCAATATAAAAAACATTCTATGATGGCTCCGATGAAACTTGTATATTTGAGCTAAACCAGAGATCTTTTTCTACCAAACAAAATGGTAGACCGTTATCCACATACTACAATGAACTGGTTGCTATTTTCCAAGAGATTGATCATCGAACTATATCTCAGGAAGGAACAGTCGAAGGGCTAATCCAGTTGCACTCTGCAATGGCTAGGCTTCGGGTTCATATTTTTCTCAGTGGGCTTGACTCCGAATTTGATCAAGTTCGTGGAGAAATTTTGTGAAAAGATCCCAAACTTGATTTGGAAAGTACATATGCCAATGTTAGATGCGAATATCAACAGAGACAGACAATGGGGAGCTATCGCCCAGTCTCCGAGAACTCGGCGATGTTGGTCAACCAAAACCGACAAGGATCATCAAGCAGTCTGAACCCTCAATCCTCTGGCAAAGGTAATAATCGTGTATGTATTCACTGCGAAAAAAAAGGACATTCACAACACCGGTGTTATGAGATTATTGGCTATCCGGAGTGGTGGGATTTCTCGAAAAATCCCCGTAACAAGACTGCTGGGAAAGCTATGGTGACATCCATGGAAGAGAATCAGGAGCTACCTACTGCAAATGTTGCCCATCCAGGTATTCTCGATAATGCATTAGTATTTTCTATACATTCTAAGAATAGACCTTGGATTATTGATACAGGTGCATCCGATCACATGACAAGGGATCCCAGTCAATTACAATCCATCCTACCTTCTCCACAATCTGTTATTTCAACAGCCAATGGTAGTACCTCTCCTATTACTGGGGAAGGATCTGTTATCTTATCCAATAATCTGACATTAGATACTATCCTTGTAGTTCCCTCTCTTGAATATAACCTTTTGTCTGTTAGCCAAATTACTTCCACTCTTGCTTGTACTGTAACTTTTTGGCCCTCATTTTGTGTCTTTCAGGACATTCTAACCCGGAAGATTCTTGGTTATGGTGTTAGACGGGCAAACTCTACTATTTGGAGTTGACAGAAAACGGGGGATCGAAAATCAGTCAGACAAATCAAGCTAGCAGTGAAGATAATGCTCAAATAACTGTATGGTTATGGCACCGACGATTAAGCCACCTTTCCTTTGGTTATCTTAAGAAATTGCGACCTCAACTTTTTTCAGGTTTGACTGATGTGCATTTTCATTGTGATACATGTGAATTGGCTAAAAGCCACCGTATTGCTTATTTCCCGAGTTTGAATAAAAGTTTCGAACCTTTTGCGGTTATTCATTCTGATGTTTGGGGTCTAGCCAAGATTCCCTCTATTTCTAGAGCTCGTTACTTTGTGACATTTATTGATGAATGCACTAGAATGACTTGGGTATCTCTGCTTATCCACAAAAGTGATGTGTGTCTGGCCTTTCAGAAATTCCATACAATGATACATACTCAATACCAAAAGCAGATTCATGTTTTGCAATCTGACAATGGTACTGAGTTTGTTAATGCTTCTCTCGAAACTTTTCTGACCACTCATGGAATTCGTCACCAGACTTCTTGCACCTATACTCCCCAACAGAAGGGATTGGCAGAAAGAAAGAATAGACAACTTTTGGTAGTACGTGCCTCTCTCTTTGGCATGAACATGCCTCAATTTTATTGGGGTGAAGCTATCATATCTGCTGCCTACCTCATCAATCGAACACCTTCTAGCGTACTGGATTTTCACACTCCTCTACATAAGCTGCAATCCCTGATTTCAATTCCCCATCTTCCGAATCTTGAACCCCGAATTTTTGGGTGTACCGCTAATGTTCATATCCCAAAGATCTTGCGAAATAAACTTGATCCATGTGCCAAGCGATGTGTATTTGTTGGCTACTCTGATCTTCAAAAAGGATATCGGTGTTATGATCCACACACCAACAAGCTCCATGTGACTTTAGATGTCTCCTTCCATGAATCAGTCCCTTATTATTCAGGGGGAGTTTCTTGGACATCTCTTCAGGGGGAGAATTCAAATGAAGAGAATGTTCCACATGAAACTAACGGGGATGTTGAAAGAGGTGCCGAATTTATTGAGTTAGAAGCGGTGAATGAATTTTTTAAGTGTCATGATGTGCAACAAGACTGTGATTCAGTAATTTCACCTGAAGAACCCCCAGAGTTGCCCCTGTCTGCACCAATAACTGAAGAATCAACCCAGAATGTTCCTCCTCAGGTAAATAGGAATCCTGTGTTTGATAAGTCTATTGAAACATGTCTTCCTACAGAAAACATAACCTCTAGATATCCACAAAGATTGAATAGGGGAGTTCCAAAAAAACAGTATGAACCTGATCTTGAAGCAAAGACCAAATACTCAATCAATAACTATGTGTCCTCCCATAGGTTGACTAAATCATATGCATTTACTATTGATCAATTATCCAGGGTTTCTATTCCTAGTAATGTGCAGGATGCATTAGCTGATCCAAAATGGAAAAAAGCGATGAATGAAGAGATGGAGGCTCTACAAAAAAATGCCACTTGGGAACTTGTTCCCCAACCTAAAGGAGTAAAAACAATTGGATGTCGATGGGTGTTCACATTGAAACTCAAACCGGATGGAAGCATTGACAGATATAAAGGTCGACTAGTTGCAAAAGGATATACACAAAGGTATGGGATAGACTATCAGGATACTTTTGCACCAGTAGCTAAGATCAATACAATTCGTATTCTTATATCTATAGCAGCAAATCGAGACGTTAAAAATGCCTTCCTCAATGGAGAATTAGAAGAAAAAGTCTACATGGAACTACCACCAGGTGTAAAAAATGGTTCTTTGTCTCAAGGTAAAGTTTGTAAATTGAAGAAGTCATTGTATGGGCTGAAACAGTCACGTAGAGCATGGTTTGGGAGATTCTCGGCTACAATGAAGGAGTTTGGTTATAAACAAAGTAACTCAGATCATACTTTGTTTATAAAACACAAAGAAGGAAAGGTAATAGCATTAATTGTATATGTTGATGATATGGTCGTGACAGGAGATGACCCAGGTGAAATGCAAGCTTTACAGGAGTATTTAGCTACTAAATTTGAAATGAAGGATCTCGGACAACTTAAATATTTTTTGGGGATTGAAGTTGCAAGATCGAAACATGGAGTCTTCCTTTCACAGCGAAAATATGTGTTGGATCTTCTAGCCGAAACCGGAATGCTTGACTGTAAACCAATAGAGACGCCGATGGAAATGCATCATAAACTCGAAATTCTTCCAGATCAAATTCCAGCAAACAAAGGGCGTTATCAGTGATTAGTTGGAAGATTAATCTATCTATCTCACACAAGGCCCGATGTAGCATATGCAATAAGCGTTGTGATCCAGTTCATGCATGCACCAAGTGAAGAACATATGGAAGCAGTCTATCGGATCTTGAGATACTTAAAGAGTGCTCCAGGAAAAGGTTTGTTATTCTCAAAAAATGGTATCTCTAGTATTGAAGGGTATACAAACTCTGATTGGGTAGGTGATCAGACAACCAGAAGATCCACGTCGGGTTACTTTACTTTTGTGGAAGGGAATCTTGTCACTTGGAAAAGCAAAAACCAGAAGGTAGTATCAAGATCAAGTGCTGAAGCTGAATTTCGAGGTATGGCTCATGGTGTATGCGAGTTGTTATGGATACGGAATATACTGAGAGACTTAGGGATTGAATACGACGAACCTATGAATCTTCACTGTGATAACAAGGCAGCTATCGCCATTGCACAAAATCCAGTTCAACATGATCGCACTAAACATGTTGAAGTTGATCGTCATTTCATCAAAGAGAACCTCGATGCAAAGATTATACAATTCCCCTTTATTCAATCTGCGAGTCAGATGGCTGATATGCTCACGAAGGCAGTATCAGGGAAAGCATTTCATGGTATAATTGACAAGTTGGGTTTGACTGATATCTATGCACCAACTTGAGGGGGAGTGTTGAAATGTATAACTGTATAGCGTGATCGGAGGAAACTGTATAGCGTGATTGTTTCCTCCGATCCCGTGATTATATTCTTGATTTTATTCCTTGATTTTAGGATCTAAATTGATCCTAAAATCAACTTGTAATATATTATAAATAGCCTCCTAAACGGAGAAGAATAAAATCATCGGAAAACCATTCGTTCAATCTCTGTTATTATTTTCGGTTCTCTGTTTTTACACGTTCCCATGTTCTGGGCTTTAAAGTTACAAGTTTCCAACATATTGCCTTTTAACTTTCTTAGCAAAACAGTAATGTTATTTTCACTTTTCTCTACTAAATTCTCTAGTTTTCACATCACACCGGCTCCCATTTCCCATAGTTTCAATACTCTTTGTCTCATAACTACAGAAACAAAAGCACCCAGATCTCCTTTTATCTGTCCCAGATCTCTTTTCGGATTCAATTCTCAAGTCACTGTTTTTATTTTTCTTTCACTGCTCCCTGCTTTTGGCTACTATAAGTAGCAGTTCTCATAAGGCATAAACAAAAGCACCTAGATCTCCTTTTTTATATCCCTTCGAAAATAATTGTTCAATGGACCCACCCGCCACTCTTTTTGTAATGTTGAACTCTTTAAATTTCAATCAGTCTTTTTCATATCTGTAATCCTGCAGATTGAATTGGTGAGAAAGAGAACAATCTAAACTGTAGAACTTGAGTGTTTTTCCTACTATTTTTGCAACCCAATCGATGACTGATTACAGTAGCTTTAATGTCCTCAAGAACTATACTCTAAATCTACTCTTTGTCAGTTCAGACTTAAGAGCCAAAGGACTAGGTTCATCAATTAATGAGCTCAATTAAATAAAATGTGTCATTAGGGTTTTCAAACTAAAACTTCGACGAACTGGTGGGGTCATTTAAAAACGGAAAAAGGCTGGTTGGCTAGGGGGCTGGTGCCCATGGAAACATGGCAATTATCAATGCAGTTAGGAGTGTGTACAGGTTGGGTCGGGGTCGGATCTCTCGTAAGCTAAACCCGAACCTAATACCCGAACCCAAAATATCCAAAATATCAAACCCGAACCTGATTTGATCACTGTCTCCTAACCCAACGATTGTTTTTGCCCCATACCCAACCTAACCCAATGGCTCTAGCCCTAAATGTGGTCGATACTTGAAATTGGGCTGACAGTCAATTCATCCTGGCCGCGCGGATTGCCGAGACAAGCTTCATCACAAGTTTCTCGTATCGACCGTCAATTTTGCCTTCACACTTTAACATATTTTTGTTGGCTTTTGAACTAACAAACTTAATGGTGAGGAGATAAGTTGTGCCTTAATATAAATAGAATTTACAAGTTAGAATAAAAGTCGTGGAATGTCTATGGTACTACGACTGAGATTTAGTGTCGAAGCCATCGACCAAACCATATTTTTATCACGAGAAGTTTAAATGCAACCATGCTTATCATTGGCAAAACGGGGCACCTCAGTCATAGAAGACAGAAGTGACCCACCATTGTTTAAAAATGGAGACATGCTAATTGTTGAAGGCCAAAAATAGGAGTGAGAAACAGCTTTAAAAGTCAAAAACTCAATCTATGTAACAAGAGTTGTCCCCTCCTTACAAAATTTTAGGTACAATACAAATTTGAGTTTTAGGACATATTTTTATAAACTCATATACATATTTCATACATGTTAGAATCACTTAAAATCATTAATTCACATGCTTTAAAAGTATGTTAGATGAATTGGCATTGGAATAATCAATTAACATCTACCAATGATCGATCAACCAGAAGTGCGCAAGCCAAAAATATATAGCATGATTGATCAACCTAAGTCGATTGATCGATCATCCTAAACATGACCAAGTTGTGCTATAAAGCATGATCGATTAACCCATTTGGATTGATCGATCAATATTGTACAGACAAAGAAAATTCATGTTGATTGATTGATCAACCTCTAATAATGATCGGTCATACTTAACTTTTTTCAGTCAGGGACATAAAGCATAATTGATCATACTTGCAATGCTTTGCGAGAGAGAATTGTGATTGATCGATCATACCATATCATTGATCGATCATACCATATCATTGATCGATCAATCAAGTTAAAATGTCAGACTTAACGGAAAGATATTGATCAATCATACCATCAATCAATAAGACATATTATGACTGAAAAATAATTGTTACACTCGATTGATTGATAATCCACTTTATACTGATTGATCAATGTAAACTCGAACTCTTTGCAAACAGGCAAAAATAGTTAGTTTGAGTTGGGGAACTTATAAATACCCCACCAAACCTCCAATTGAGAAACTAGTGAGTATTTATTAGTATATCCACAAACCTTGATTCTCAATCTTTTGATAATATTCGTAAAGTGCTTTGTGAGAAAGAGTGTTTTAATTTGCATATTTGCAAGATTTTACTTTCTACACCTTAAAGAATTTTAAACTTGTAATTCTCAATTCACCCCCCGCCCCTCCCTCTTGAGAAGCCACCTGGGCCAACAAGAACATACCAAACTTCATCCAATGTTATTTAATGATTCATTCATAATGGGTGACAAACACATTTGTTAAAAGAGTAGGTAAGAATTATATTATATGATTCTCACAGAAAAAGTCTCACAGGGCGTTACTTAATATGGCAGAATCTTATAGGAGTCTCATTTGAAGAAGTTTAACAAAAGTGCTTCAGTTAGAGGAGTTTTACATTAGCCTTATATCCTTATTATGTCGTTTAATTACTCTAGGACTTACCTTTTAAGTGTTTGACTTTGGGTGTAACTGGGATATTGGTAGTTTAATTGTAATTTGATTCTACGTATTTTGTTTATTATAAATAGAGGCTCATTGTACTAAGTTATAGTCAAGTCAATGGATTATTTCTCTTTTCTAGAAATTCAAAATGGTCTTAGAGTAAGTTTTGTGAGTTGACATGGTCAAAAGGTTTATATACTTCTTCTTTTTTCTCATTGATGTTTTCAGTCCCAGTACCCTTTTTTTTCCTTGATATTTGTATACCCTTTTTTTCCTTGATATTTGTATATCTATAGTATTATTTTCATATTGTAAATTATATATTAACGAAAAATATTTTAAGTCTATTTTCTAACATAAAAATAATTTTATTAATATGATTTTTTTACAAAGAAAAATCGACATCTGAAGCAATAAAGGTCAGACAACAAAAAAGGGGTGAGAGATAATAGAATAATCATTTTTCAAGGCATTTTATGCTAGAAATAGTGACACTTTATATAGAAAATTATACTTTAAAGAAATATCTTTGAGTTTAGTTTCTTTAGAAACAAGTTGTTTGTGATTCTCAACTATATTTTGATAGATATATTTGAAGTAGCAACAATCAATTTTGCCAAAAATCTCTCTTTTCCCCTTTTTTCTCCTATTCTCCATGCAATGATGTAAATTGAATTTCCTTTTCTCATAGAGTTTTTGAAATATTTTCCTTCTAATCAGAGATTTTTGGTCAAACTTAAGCACTCCATGTGGGCATCGATTAATTTGGTTTTGAGGGAAGATCAGACAAGGCAATTCGGCCTCGGGTCTCCTCTCTAGTATTGGCTTGTTTGTCTGCATCTATTATGTATCTTTTGCATCATCATCTCCAAAAATTATGTTCAACCCCCGTAAATATTTTAAGGTCATACTTGGTCTGACTTGTTTGTTATTTTTATTGTTCTACCATTACAGTTTCCCTTTAAAAAAATAGAAGGTCACACTTATTATTGTTTTGATAAGCAAGTTTATATTATTTTCTTTAGGAACTTTGTTTGGACAAGAGTGTTGCATTGTCTCCTCCTTATATCAGAATTATGTGCTCTTCTAGTATTTCTTCAATTTATCAATTTTTAGTCACTTCATAACAATGCCTAGACCCACTACCTAGAAAATATAGGAGCACACCCAACATCTAGCTTGAGTAAAGTCTTTTATTCTTCACCCAAGAGGTAATTATTGTTTGAGCTAACCTTAAAAGTGAGTAGTCTCTTTTTATGGCTAAGTTAGATATTTGTATCCACTTTTTTAGACTATAACTATTTGGACTAGTGTATGGAGTTTAGGAGTGATTTTCTTCTTCCATATTTATGTTTCCCAAATTGAGTCTCTGTGTTCTTTTTATCCCCAACTTGAGGGTGAGAAGTAGTAGAAGAAACACAAAGAAAGAGATATTTTATTCTATGTAACCAGAATAAACAAGGGGAAAAACAAAAAGAAGAAGATTTTGCATCTATGAAGAATTTTTTTCAACAAAAGAAAATTTAAGACCAAGAATTTTTTTCTTGCAAGTTGAAATTATAAACTCCAGGTTGAAGGGGAGTGTTGAAAAGCAGATACGAAAGAGTCTTACATAACTCTTATAGAAAGAAATCTCACAGAGCAATAATTAATATGACAGAATCTTATAGAAATCTCGATGGAAGAAGTCTCACATAATTGTTCACTTAGACGAGTTTTAGTTATGTTAATTTTTCATTCATGTTAAATTGTTTAATTACTCTAGAACTTATTTATAACTGTTTGATTTTGGGTGTAACGGAGATTAATTTTATTCTACGTGTGTCCTCTATTATAAATTAAAACTCATTGTACTCAATTATAATATTTTAGTTTCCCATAAATTCAACTACATTCAAAGCAATAAAGAACGTCACAATATCATATTAAAGGTATGTACTGGGCTAAACTATCAAAAGAGTGGAAAATTTCCTTAAATAGTAAATTTCAAAGAAAGAAGGGAAAACACCAATTAATTAATACATATCCCTCATCAGCTGTAGATAACTTCATGAACCAATAATGCCTAATGTAAATTTCGATTACACAAGCTATATGATTAATTATAATGCAATTCTATAACATGACTAATGCACATATATATATACGATTAATATGAAAAAAGTTTTATTTATTATGTTTAATTCAAGGGCAAAATTAATAAACTTGTATCGTGGAAGAGAACAACACAAGAACACATGATCTCTCCCCTCTCTTTTATTATGTACGATTTCTCTTCTGTTTTTTCCAACGTCCTCTTGTTCACTTAACACACACAAACCATCGGAGCGGATACAAAAGTAGTAGGTCAGAAAACGTTTTCGTTCGTTCAAGAAAAACAACTGCTGTGTAAATTTATACAAAAAAAAAACAAAGAGTACACACGAGTGTGTATGTGTACGCTGACGGGTTTTAACAGTTTCCGAGACTCGAGCCACAGCCGCATAGAGAGCACAACACACTTTATTGGCCATTGGATGTGTCGACTACTCTTGCAAGGAGGGCCGCGCTTAGCTGCTCCCGAGTGAAAATCTGATTGGTCATCTTCACTGCTGCCTGCTGTATCATGAGATCTTTCACAACCGAAACACTCGCAGACATCACATCTAATTCCAGCTCCTTGAGAGCAGCCATTAACCTTGCAGCCGGGTGGTATTTCCTATGACACTGCATTCTGATCATGGCATCCCCCTGCAGAATCTTTACCTCTATTTCAAAACCACTCAACTTCCCACCCAGGCCAACCAAGGAATTTGACATCTTCGGATCATGATCCAGCGAAGAAGAATTCTTGTTTGCTATATCCTTCTTCAGAGCATCCAATTGGGATTGTACGGCCTCTTTGTCACTCTCTACCTTCTTCGTTTTGCTCTTCAGCTCGTTAATGTAAGAGATTGCATCCCCCAGAAGTGAGGCCTTGTCCATTTTGGATACGTTAGGTACCACTGCTCGAAGCGCGTAGAATCGCTGGTTCAGCTTTTCTCTTCTCTGCCTCTCTGCTTCAACATGATTAAGAGGCTCTTCCCGACCGTTGGCAGGTTTGCGTCCGCGCTTTCGGGGCTTCTTCTCAGCCTCAACTATTTGACGGCTCTCGGCTTCTCTAACTGATGCTTCAAGATCAGAGTGGTCGGACTCAGGCCCAGCACCGGATTTCACAACACCTGATGAAGCCAACACACCGGGAGAACTAAAAGACAGCATCCCTTCTTCATTGCTGCCTCTAGAATTAGGAGATTTCCTCTTCTTCTTTTCATCTCCACCCGCAATCTGACTATTATGGTTGGGAAAAAGAGCTGCATTGCTTACGGAGTTTCTCTTACTTTCCCCAAAATTAAGGATCTCTGACGACTCTGGTTTACAATGGGTGCCATTACTCCTCGAGCCGCTCTCCAACCCGAATTCGGAAAAGTTAATTTCTCTTGGGAAAAAGCTCTGCGTCTGTTGATGAGCATTATGCAGCTGAATTGAGCTTGGATTTTCTGATAAGCTGCTTGAGCTAGGATTTTCGAATTGTGCCGACCTAGAAATTTCTGGAACCGAGGGAATAGAGGAAGCGGCGATCGTTGATTCCTTGATTTCAATAGTAGATGGTTCAGAAATCCAATGCGAAGGATCGCTTTCCCCTTGGTCTGTTGAGGGCCACAGATCAGGCACCTTGTTGAAATTAAACAAAACCCTCACCTTGTTCATGAGATCAGCACTCTGAAAGATGAGCTCAGTAGACCCCAACTCCACAACGCCGTCTGCTAAAGGGATACACACCATCGTCTGCAATCCAAACACCTGAGACTGTCTCGCTCTCTCGCAGGAGCATCGGGCGAGGCGGTCACCACCGGTAACCCAGGTGGGACCCGCCGCGAAGAAGGCCTCACCAGGAAGCCCGTTTCCGTTAACGAAGGAATTTGTCATGGAAACCAGGAAAAACCACTCCGTGTCGGTTACCTCCTCGTCCACGTCGTCATTCGATGCCGCGACGCCAGATATCAAGGAGTTGAGCTCCCGAAGGACTCTCTTGCGGTGCTCCATGTCCGCGGCGGAGGTGGCGGTAGTCCTACGCTTCCGCTTGTCTTCTTCCCCTTTGTAGTATCCGTCACCCCAGCCAAGCAGAGAGACGCCGGAAACATCCACCGACGACTGCCAGAAGATCGCGTAGGTCCAGCCCTCGCGACCCCCCTCAATAAGGGATTGTAGTCGCTGCTGGAGACTATCCTGGTTAAAGAAAAACTGATTATGCTGCTGAATCGGCCCTTGCAAGCTTCTATTCGGATCCGCTGCCGTTGTTGAGGCAGACGCCGGGGGCCACGGCGTGAGATCTGGCGCACCGAAGGCTTCAATCATCGTACTATCATCGGTCCAGTAACTCATCGTCGGCAACCTATAGCCCGTCATTTCATACAAAGAAAAGCAGCAAATGAAAAAGATACCCAGGGGCCGAAGAGGATTTCACAGAAACCAGATAGAAATAGCTCTCCGAGTCCACTCCCAGATTCCAAAAAAGAATAAAATTACTTGCAGCGAGAAAAAGAAAAGCAGCCAGAAGCTGAGGTATTCTCCATACGTCGGCGAAAATTCTCCTGTAGGGGAAGGGGGGCCGGAGGAGAGGGAGACGGTGGGAGGAGAAAACGCAGAAAAGCTAAGGGTAAATGTGACCGCTATGGTTGATAGGCGTCGAATGAATTTTGATCGCATTTGGATTTGGTATGGATTTACATTTCATTTGTTTTGCATTTTACGGCTGTAGAGTCGCATACGGGTGCAGTTTCTCAGAAGCACCGATTTAATCGCTTATTTTTTGTTTTAAAAAAGCGATTAAATCGGCGATGCTGCACGGAATGCGATTTTGCGCTCTTCCCTCGCTTTACACCCCTCCCCTCCCTGCTCTCTCTCCTCCGACCGTCTCCCTCTCCTCCGGCCCCCCCTCCCCATCGGCGATGAAACTTCACGGAATGCAACGCTGCCCTCTGCCCTTGTTTTTCTGCGATTTTTGTCTCATCCAGTCGGCTTCTCCGGACGCCCCTCCCCTCCCTGCTCTCTCTCCTCCCACAGTCTCCCTCTCCTCCGGCCCCCCTTCTCTTTTGCCCTCCTTCCCCATCGGCTATGCTTCTAAGAAACTGCACGGAATCCGACTTTGCCCTCTGCCCTTGCTTTTCTGCGATTTTTTTCTCATCCGGTTGGCTTCTCCGGACGCCCCTCGCCTCCCTGCTCTCTCTCCTCCCACCGTCTCCCTCTCCTCCGGCCCCCAATTCTCTTTTGCCCTCCTTACCCATCGGCGATGCTTCTAAGAAACAGCACGGAATGCGACTCTGCCCTCTGCCCTTGCTTTTCTGCGATTTCTCTCTCATCCAGTCGGCTTCTCCGGACGCCCCTCCACTCCCTGCTCTCTCTCCTCCCACCGTCTCCCTCTCCTCCGCCCCCCCCCCCCCCCCCCCCCCTCTTCTCTTTTGCCCTCCTTCCCCTTCGGCGATGCTTCTAAGAAAACTGTACGGAATGCGACTATGCCATCTGCCCTTCTTTTCTGCTATTTCTTTCTCATCCAGTCTGCTTCTCCGGACGCCCTCCCCTCCCTGCTCCCTCTCCTCCCACCGTCTCCCTCTCCTCCTGCCCGCCTTTCTCTGCTCGTAAGAAACTGCACGGAATTAGACTCTACAGCCATAAAATGCAAACGAAATGAACTCCAAATCCGTACCAAATCTAAATGTGATCAAAATCCATACCAAATCCAAATGCGATCAAAATCTATCTTTTTTATTTTCTCCGTTTCTTTTGGGAGTTACTTAACAAGTAAGTTGAAGTTGAAGTTTAGTTTGTAGGTCTGGAATTAGGATTTATGGTTTTTTAAAAAAAAAATAGGGTTCTCGGTTTTTGGGGTGATAGTATTTTAAGGGCTTAGGGTTTAGGGGAGGTTAGTCAACAAAATGAAAATTTGATCTTTATTTTCATCTTCATCTTTATATGTATCTACATGATCTTTATCTTTGAAATGATCTTTGAAATGGGTGTTAGTGTGGACAATCTTTGAAATAGGGTGTTAGTGTGGACAACTTCATCTTCATCTTCATCTTAGAAATTTAAAATTTTTAATTTTATTAATTATAAAAATAAGCTAATTAAACCAAGTGTTTGAGTTAACAATATTTTAATTACCACTATTAAATCACTAATACAATAGAGTAAATAAAAAAAATTATGATTAATGAATAAAAAGTATTATATTAATAACATAAGATAGATTTGTATTGTATTAATTAATAATATATTTTGACAAAATTAAAAGTAATTAATTAATCAAATGCATACTTTAATTATATTTTATTTACCAGAGACTTAAATATGAAGTTTAATATAGTAATAAAAATTAAAAAAATAATAAATAAATACATATAAAACTTTGAAAATAAACTAAAAAAAATTATTCATATAACGAGTTCGTGCCTTTAATATTACAATCAACGAGTTACAAGTTTAGTACATATAAATTACGCATGTTCAAAAGTAATAAGAGTAAACCATCATTTATCGTTCCACATAGAAGTCGATATGGCATCTCGAAATTGTACGGCTCTTGTGGATTCTAATGCACTCTGCCTCCGAATGCTTGTTAATTGGCTACCCACATCCTCAAGATCATCGCAATCGTCACTGTCTGTATCATCCATTGCACCTAATTGGACTGCATCACCTCCTCCACCAAGCTCGCTACCCGAATCATCATCTTCATCTTCAAATATATCATCATAATCTTCTGCACTTATATAATTGAGCAATATGCAACAAGCATGTACAATTTTCACCTAGATCTTAAAAGAAAATGGAGGAGTGCCTTTTAACATTTGAAATCGAGCTTTTAAAGCACCAAAAGTTCGCTCAATAATATTCCGTAAAGATGAATGTCTTTGGTTGAATAATTATTTTTCTTTTCTAGGAATATTATCTTCAAATTCTTGCAGATGATATCGGGTTCCACGATATGGAGCCAATAATCCCGGAAGATTTGCATAACCAGCATCGACTAGATAATATTTTCCTATAATAAAAATTATATACCACATAAAATAATTGAAGATAAAATACATAAAAAATTACTGCATAAAAATATATTACTTACCTTCAGGTATAAAGATTTTATCTCGACGAGTCAATGCATCCTTCAGTACACGGGAATCGGCTACTGACCCCTCCCATCCAGCAAGTGCATAAGTGAATTGCATATCAAATGAACATGCTGCCATCACATTTTGAGAGAGATAACCTTTTCTATTCCAAAACCTTGGTTGATCTTCAAGTGGAATGTTGGTTTTGATATGAATTCCATCAATAGCTCCAATACAATCCTAATTATACATTTTCAATTAATATTTGCTAACTTTGTATATTAATCTAAAATTATTTAGTTATAGGAAGTGATGTTACCTTGAAGTAGGGATAAAACATTGAATTTGTTAAAATCTTCGAGTGTGTGGGTTCTGAAGGCCGTTTGACGTAATCAGAGTGAAGTTTGAGGATTGCATCCAACACCTTGTTGAAATACTTACTTATCGTCCAGTTTGATCTACCAAACATCTCTGCTGTGACACTATACACTTGTCCTTGACCAACAGTTAGGAGGAAATATGCAAGTTCTTCTTCAACTGAGATGGTCTTTGTGGCTGTTAAAAACCCTTTACTAGTAAGTATATCTGCAAATTTGTGAAATACCAGTTGGTTCATCCTGTAAACTTTCCAAAATTTAACTGGAGATTTGTCTAGTGCCTTTTGCAAATATAATGGACCATTCATCCCACAAGAACGTGGTACACGTCTGTTGCAATGGTACAGATAGTATCTTTCCATGGCGATCAACAAAGTTGTGAATGCAACCATAGTTGCAACCTTTTCATCGTCTGTCATAGTATCCATGAAAATCCACAAATTCAATCGCCTAAAATTCATAAACACAAATAACATCAATCTTCAATCATAACCTATTTGCAATCACACCTATAAACAACCATATTCATCCACATTCCCACATCCTACATTCATCCACATTCCCACATCCTACATTCAATCACATCCTACATTCATCCACATTCCCACATCCTATATTCAATCACATCCTACATTCATCCACATTTCCGCATCCTACATTCAATCACATCCTACATTCATCCACATTCCGCATCCTACATTCAATCACATCCTACATTCATCCACATTCCACATCCATACTCAAAACACCATATTCATCTATGCAATATATAAACACAACAACATATCAAATTTAAATACAAACCATACTAATAAGTCTTGCAACGTCATAATTCAAATATCATGCCTACTACATAATAATATTCCAAAAAAATAGTGTATTTATAACATATTACAATTAGTTTTCAAAAAAAAATTAAGCCACTTGACCCGCTCTTCCACTGTCATTTCCGTAAACATGACCTTCTTAGTTGGTGTATCCAACCATGAAGGAGTGCGATACTTCAATTTTGTAGCCAAGTCCGGGATTTCCCTGAGGGCTTTGACCCAATCTCTTACTATATCGTCTTTCATCATGAAATTCTCAAATGTCTTAGCAATTCGATCTATTGCATCAAAGATTCTTCTACTAGTGTCATTATCGGCCATTTCGGTTCTCTTTCTACGATGACTTGAAGATGACCGTTTACTTCTTTCAGATTGATTACCTAGAGACTCATCCATGCTTAATAATGGTGATGGAGTATCCCTAACTATATCAACATCCTCTGGCTCATCCATCGGGACATGTTCCGATTCACGGATCACCTCATCGCCCTGATCTACAAAGGTTGCAGCTCCTGACCCTACCGCTACTGTGTTTCCCACCACCACAGCTAATTTTTCGTACAGGGGGCAGCCTTCACGTCTATACTTCTCAGCATCTTTATGCTCCTATAAGAATAAAACATCATTTAGACATCTTGGAATAGAGTTATACTAACGTGGAAAACATAAAAAAATATTTTATAGTACATCATGTAGTCAAGCCATACAGATTTACTGACCTTTATGTAATCAAGCCATACAGAATTACATGCAGTAACTCGTTGTGTGGTTGCAACCCAACCAAACCCACTAGTGTTGATACAGCTCGTTACCGTTTAGTATGTTTTCGTCCATGCTCTTGTTCGATTCTTCACCTGCTCAACAGTTTTTTTCATGACTGTGTCTTCATTGAACTTATTTACACAGTCCATGTATACCTCATGCTTCCACACCCCGTTAGGCAACTTGTTCCCTAGATTGACCTGCTCGACCAAGAGATCGAACATTTTGCTATCATCATCGAATGTCCAAATATCATATGTTCGACCACTGGGTTGTCTTCTTGCAGCCATGTATAATCTAAATCCTAGATGGTCCTCACGGAAAAAAAACTTTATCAGACAACCTTTACTCGTCACGGAAACACAAACCATAAAAAAAATACCAACACAAACCATAAAAAAATACCATGTGGTGGATATGTATAATACCCGAATCTCCTCACCACATGGCAAAAATATTCCATAGCACTTCAAAAATTCTCAACAACATTCTCACACATTTCAAAATTAATTAAATTATTTTCACTAATGCATATGCACTAAACAATGAAAACACACACACATCAAGTCCAAATTCACCGAAGACCCCTGGTAGAGCCCCATATAACTTCACAGTCACTATGAACTGTACCTCGTCAGCGATGGGGGTCGGGTTTCGTTGGCCAATGGACGCCCGTGTAGGCGACTCAACCTTGTTTGAATTGGACTAAAAACCCCTAAACACTAATTCCAAAACTTAATACCTTAAAAGCCCAAAACCCTAAACCCTAATTCCAAACCAAAAACCTAAAAAACCCTAGAGCTTAAAAACACAAAAACCCCTAAACCTTAAAAATCCTAATCCCTAAAATACCCTAAACCCTTAACCTAAACCCTAAACCCTAAATCCGAAACACAAACCATAAAAAAAAAAAAAAACTAAACCATCAAACCCTAAACCCTATCACCTACTAAACTCTAAACCCTAAACACTAATTCCAGGACTTAATACATTAAAAGCTCTAAACCCTAAACCCTACACCCTAATTCCAAACCCTAAACCCAAAAAACCTTATAGCTTAAAAACCCTAAAACCCCTAAACCTTAAAAATCGTAATCCCTAAAATACCCTAAATCCTTAACCATAAACCCTAAACCCTAATTACTGGACCCTTAAATACCGAGCAGCAAACCCTAAAAATAATCCATACACGAATCAAGAATTTAGACTATAAACCGTAAATTATGGCAAGACTATATCAAGGTTAGTAAATTATGGCAAGACTATATCAAGGTTAGTAAATTATGATGTACTATAAAATATTTTGTATGTTTTCCGCATTACTAGAACTCTATTCCAAGCCGTCTAAATGATGTTTTATTCTTGTAGGAACATAAAGAAGTTGAAAAGTATAGACAACAAGGTTGCCTCCTTTTATGACAAATTGGCTTTGGTTGTGGGAAACTCAATAGCCATGTGGACAATAAGTCAAAGTCACGAAGACATGCGAAATGATGTCCAGCATGAGGAATAAAATTCACGCTTGGACATGCTCGAGGATGTTTATTTAGGTAGAGATACTCCTTCGCCATTCTTTACAGAAAATGAGTCGGCACCTGATTAGTCTCAAAGTGCTAACCCGTCAACTTCAAGTCGCCGTAGAAAGAGACCAAAAATGTCCACCGATGACAGTTTCATGTTCCTTGATACAGTGAAAGAATTTTCCGCGGTATTGAGTGAAACTATAAAACCTAAGGATGATAAAACTGCCAGAGAGAATTGGTATGAAGCCCTCACGAAAATCCTAGACTTGTCGATAGAGTTGATGTTTCGCGCTCCTCTATTGTGAGATATGCAAATGAAGAAGGACATGTTTACGAAGTTACCAGTGGAACAACGACTCAATTAGCTTAAATATTGTGTTGGTGAAATGTAGTCAATAGTTTTAAATACACTATCTATTTTGGGACGATTTTTTGAAGTTTAATTATGTTTTTTTAATTATGACATTATAAGACATATCATTGATAGATTATGAATGTCATTATGGTTAAGATTTAGGTTTTCATGATTGTTGTGTTCTTATTGTGTGGATTAATATTGTAGATGTGTGATTGGATATGGTTTTATATAGGTGTGATTGAAAATAGGTTATGATTGAAGATAAGGGTATGTTTTTGTGTTTATGACATTTAGGAAGAAACAGGAATTATTTTTGTAGTCATCATTGTGCTTATGGTGATTATATTTGCAGGTTTCCATGGAAGACAAAAACATGATTGTAAGTATGATAACATTCACATGTCGTATGTACATGATGGGAAGATACTATCTCAGCGAAATCACCTGTTAAATTTCGAAAAGTTTACAGGATGAATCAAACTGTGTTTCAAAAAATGGCAGAGATACTTTATAGTAAATGATTTTTATCACCCACAAAGACTATCTCAGTGGAAGAACAATTTGCATATTTTCTCCTAACTATTGGTCAACAACAATCGTATAGTGTCACAACAGAGATGTTTGATAGATCAAATTGGACCATAAGTAGGTATTTCAATAAGGTGTTGAATGTTATTAACAAACTTCAGCTTGATTACATCAAACAGCCTTCAGAATGAACTCACTTGAAGATTTTAAACAATCCAATGTTTTATCCGTATTTTAAGGTAACATCACTTGGCATCTAATGAACAATTTTAGATTAATATTTAGAGTTACTTTGTATTAATTGAAATGATATAATTAAGATTGTATTAGGGCAATTGATAGAACACATATCAAATCAAACATCTCACTTGAAGAACAACAAAGGTTCAAGAACACAAAGGTTAACCTCTCACAAAATGTGATGGCAGCATGTACATTTGACATGCAATTCACTTATATATTTGTTGGATGGGAGGGATCAGCAGATGATTCCCGTGTACTGAAGGACGCATTGACTCACCAAAATAGAATATTTGTACCTAAAGGTAAATAATATATTTTTATGTAATAAGTTTGTTCTATTTTATCTCCAATTATTTTAGGTGGAAAATATTTTGTACTGTAAGTAAATATTATCTAATCGATGCTAGTTATGCAAATATGCCAGGATTTTTTGCTCCATATCTAGGAACTCGTTATCATCTACAAGAATTTGGAGACAACCTTCATAAAAATGATAAAGAGTTATTCAACCGAAGGCACTCATCTTTGAGGAATACTATTGAACGAACTTTTGATGCTTTAAAAGCTCGATTCCAAATGTTAAAAGGCGCTCCTTCATTGTCTTATAAGATCCAGATGAAAACTGTAATAGTTTGTTTTATATTACACAATTATATACGTAAAGAGGATTACGATGATATGTTTGAATTGGAAGATGATGATTCGGATGATGAGCTTGGTGGAGGAAGTGATGAGGTTCGATTAGCAAGTGTAAATGAGAATGAAGATAGCGTTGATAGTGATTATCTTGGGGATGAAGGCAACCTATCAACAACCATGCGGAGGAGCCGTGCATTAGAATTCACTAGAGCCGCACAATTTCGAGATGCCATAGTGACTAGCATGTGGAGTGATTATTAATGGTTGTACTTTATTGCTTTTGAACATGTATGTTGTCGTTCGTATGTACTAAACTAGTAAGTTGATGATTTTAAACACACGAACTCATTGTTATATTCCAAGGCATAAACGTTTGCTTTTATGTTGTAAATTGAGGACTATTAGGAGTAACTCAACTCATTTTGAAGCATGTTTTATATATATATATATATATATATAGAGAGAGAGAGAGAGAGAGAGAGAGAGAGAGAGAGAGAGAGAGATGTTATTAAAATTTATTTAAACTATTCATTTTTATTTCATAAAAATATATTATTAATTACGTAAAAATTCATTGTATGTTATTATTAAAATAATTGTTTTTATTTATTCAGTTCAATTAAATGATTTATTCATTAATTATATTCGCTTTTGTTATTTTATACTTTTTTTCACGTGTTTAAAATTTATTTTAGTCACACGTAATTAGTATATTAATTTATAATCAACTATAATCATTAATTAGTTTAATTATCCTATTGGTATAATTAATTAAACAAATGGTTTTACATTTTGTGTTAATATCTTATTAATTAATAATACGTAAAAATATATATTATGTTATTGATAAATTAATATATTTATTTATTTATTATGTATTTTTTAATTTTGTATTAAAATAGTGAGTTTTAATGTTAAACTATATCTTATGTTATTACACAATAATTTATTTATTTATTATATTCACTTATGTTATTTTTAAATTTTTTATTTATTTTAAATAATTTATTCTAGTCACACGTAATTAGTATATTAATTTATAATAAACTGTAATCATTAATTGGTTTAATTATCCAATTGCTATAATTAATTAAACCATTAGGTTTATTTATTATATTCTCTTATGTTGTTTTTTAATTTTATTTTTAATTTTTAATAATTTATTCTTGTCAAACATAATTATTGTTTTAATTTATAATAAACTAAGATCATTAAGTAATATAATATAGTTTTTCATTAATTAGGATATTAATATATTCTAATAGTACACGTTAAATCACTTAAGTGTAGTAACCATGTTTGTTTTGGTTAATTATATGTTTAGGTATATGATCTATTTAAGTATATTATAAAAGGTAACTCATTCTCTTCTTTATATCATACTTTTTCATTTGGGGGCACTAACACTGGAATCTATTTCCAGTGCACTTGAGCTCGTCTACACTAAGTGGGAGTTAGTCAACAAACTGGAAATTTGATTTTTACCTTCATCTTCATCTCATGCATCTATATGATCTTCATCTTCGAAATGGGTGTTAGTGTGGACAAGTTCATGTCCACTGGAAAACAATTTCTAGTGTTAGTGCCCTCAAATGAGGAAAACATAGAAACTAAGAGAATTAGTAACTTGTAAAGTATACTTAATTAAAATATAATACTTAAACATCAAATTAGGTAAAATAAACATTATTACTACACGAATAACTAATTTATTGTATAAATAAAATATATTAATGTACTAATTAATTTAATTATATATTATATTAGTTAAAGATTATTGTTTATTGTACTAATACTATAATTACGTGAGTCAATTAACTGTGCACATGATTAATCATAAAAAAAAAATAAATAACGTTAAAAATAACATAAATGAATATAATACATTTAAGTTATTAATTTATTGATAATATATGGTGTTCTTTAACATAAAAAAGTCATGATTAAACAAGAAAAATCTATCAAATACTAACTTTAACACACTATATATTTTTACATATTATTAATTAAAAATATTTTTCCATTAAATTTAAAACCATTAATTTTATTAATTAGAAACATGAGTTAATTAAACTCGGTGCTCAATTAAATCTTTCCTGACTTAGGAAAAATTGATGAATAGTGCTTTGTCTCCCCCTCGCCTAAGCAATATTCTGAGCTAACTCGGACTAGGTTGAGGCGGCTCGGGCAGAAAAGTTTTTTTTCCGCAAGATGTCATCGTCTTCGAACAACGCAAGGTTGTCTTCTCCGAATGGCAACTCGACAGGAGATGATGGAGAAAAGCGGCCATCGTCTTCTTCGGCAACGGTGCCAATAGCGTCAGAAGCTCTTTGCTGAATGGGGAAATCGATGTCTAATCGAAGTAGAAATTAAGCAATCGATGCCCAAATGTCGAAATTGAAGAAAATCGAAATCAAAATGGGGAAATCGAATGAAATCAGAAGGTATTTTGGAAGCAAAGACGGAGGCCGGAGAGGAGAGTTCGAGAGAAGAGAGGGAGCAGAGACGTTGGGGGCACAGGGAGACGAGAGAGGGGGTGCGGGAGAGAGGGAGGAAAAAATGAAAATGAGGACGTGCGAGAGAGGGGGGTGCGAGGAGAGAGAGTGGAAAAAAAAAACAAAATGTCGCGGGTTTGAACCCCTGTGCGTCCTTCATCTGGATGAATGGCAAAAAGGGTCAGAAACCACTTGAATTTTTTTATAATGTGGAGATGAAGGACCGCTTCATCCCAACATCCAGATGAAATATCATCTACGCTCCACTAACGACTTCAATTGATGAAGGGCGTAATGCGGTTAATCTTCATCTCGGACTTCAAGTTTGACTAACTCCCCCTAAAAGAACTTGAGTTGAAGTGAAGAATTGAATTGAACTTAAAAGGGGGGTTACTAGTCAACATGACTTAGGACATGATCTTCATGCACATTATTCAGTTCATGTCCTGAAGTCGTTAGGGAGCGCCAAACTTCATGTCATGTACATGACCATCCATAACTCGGGAGTTCGTGTCCCAAGAGTAAACGGTGGAAAATACTTTTTGCTCAATTTTGAGAATCATGTACATGACACTATCGCGGGGCTCTCTCTGCCGCACACCCTCTCTGCCAATTCATTCCCGCTGCCCTCTCTCATTCTCTGTTCCCTCTCTCGTCTCCACTGTCCCTCTCCGGTCTCTCTCTCTCTCTACGACGTCCATCTCGTTGTGAACGTCCTTTTAGCATCCTTCTCTCCATCTCAAACTCGCTCTCCCTCTGAACCTCCAGCTCGATTTTGACATTTGGGCTTTGATTTTTTAATTTCTACTTCAATTCGGCATCGATTTCTCCATTCAGCTTTGATTTCTGCCATCAGCTTTGGTTTAACAGCCATCCTCTCTCTCTTCTCCCTCTCGACCTCCGTCGTAGAGCATGGGAGGTCGAGCATCTATTGCAGAGCTTCTCGGCCTCCCTCTCTTTCTCCCTCTTGGTGTACCGTCGAAGCTCCGCCTCTGTCGGCATTGCCCGCCGCCGTCGCCGTTGCCCACTAGCCCGTCGTAATCGCCGTTGCCTGCTGGCTCGCCACTGAGGAAGACGACGATGGTTTAATTTTTCCTAAGTTAGGAAAAATTAAACTATCGTCATAAAAATCATTAATTTATAAATTTTATTTATAAAATAATTATTTTTATTTATAAAATAATTATTTTTATTTATAAAATAAATTTTTTATCTATAAAATAATTATTTTTATTTATAAAATAAATTTTTTATCTATAAAATAATTATTTTTATTTATAAAATAAATTTTTTATCTATAAAATAATTATTTTTATTTATAAAATAAATTTTTTATCTATAAAATAATTATTTTTATTTATAAAATAATTATTTTTATCTATAAAATAATTATTTTTATCTATAAAATAAATTTTTTATCTATAAAATAATTATTTTTATTTATAAAATAAATTTTTATCAATAAAATAATTATTTATATCTATAAAATAATATTTTTATTTATCTAATAATTATTTTTATTTATTTAATATATTTATTTTATAATTATTATATTAAAATAGTGATTTAATAGTCATAATTAAAATATTGTTAAAATAAATATTTGATAAATTATTTTGGCATTATTATCCGATTGCTAAACCAATGGTTTTAAATTTGGCGATAATATATTATTAATTAATAATACATAAAATATATTATGTACAAATATATAGTGTGCTAAAGTAATGATTAGATCAATTTTTCTCTTAAATTATTTATTTTTAGGTTAATGTTTATCATATGTTATTAATAAATTAATAACTCAACGTATTACTTTCATTTTTGTTATTTATAACGTTATTTATTTTTTATTTGTAATTAATCATGTACGTATTTCATTGGCTCATGTAATTACCATATTAATGCATAATAAAATATCTAATTCAATTAATAAATATATTAATATATTTAATTATACATTAAATAACTTATTTGTGTAGTAATAATGGTTGTTTTACCTAATTCGGGGTTTAATGATTATGTTGTAATTAAGTGTACTGTAAAGGTTTAGGGATTCTCTTATTTTTTATGGTTTTATCATGTTGGGGCACTAACACTGGAAACTGTTTTTCGGTGCACATAAAGTGATCAACACTAAACACCAAGTGCGAAGATGATCTTCATGTACATGACTGACATGATCTTCATGTTGGACATGAACTTGAACTTCAAAATTCATTTGAAAGCATCATTAGGTGTTAATTTAGACGAGTTCAAGTGCACTGGAAAACAGATTCCAGTGTTAGTGCCCCTATATGAAAAGTATGATATAAACAAAAGAACAACCTTTTATAATATACTTAAATATAACTTATATCTAAACAGATAATTAACCAAAATAAACATGGTTACTACACTTATAAGTGTTTTAACATATAGTATTATAATATATTAATATCTTAATTAATAAAAAATTACATTATATTACTTAATTATTATAGTTTATTATAAATTAATACAATAATTACGTGTGACTAGAATAAATTATTAAAAATAAAAAATAAAAATAAAAAATAACATAAGCGAATATAATAAATAAATAAATTATTTTTTAATAACATAAGATATGTTTTAACATTAAAAACCACTAATTTAATACAATAATAAAAAATTAATATAATAAATAAATATATACATATATATATATATATATATATATATATTAAAACCATTTATAGTAATGGGATAATTAAACCAAAATAATTTATCAAATATTTATTTTAAAAATATTTTAATTATAACTATTAAATAACTAATTAATATAATAATTATAATATAAAATATATTAAATAAATAAAAATAATTATTTTACAAATAAACATTATAAATTATTATTTTTATGACGATGGTTTAATTTTTCCTAAGTTAGGAAAAATTAAACCATCGTCTTACTTAGTGCACATCATCTTCTTCAGCGGCGGCGGGCTAGCGGGCAATGGCGACAGAGGCAGCGCTTCGACGGTATGCCGAGAGGGAGGCCGAGAGGCTCTGCGACAGAGGTTCGGCCTCCCGTGCTCTACAACGGAGGTCGAAAGGGAGGAAATCATTCAACTTCATTGTGGACTAACCCCTATAGATGAGTTCAAGTCCACTAGAAAATAGATTTCAGTGTTAGTGCCTAAAAATGAAAAATATGAAATAAACAAGAGAATGAGTAACTTTTTATGTTTAGATAATTAACCAAAATAAATATGGTTAGAAGTGATTTAATGTGTAGTATTAAAATATATTAATATACTAAATAATAAAATATTATATTAATTACGTGTGACTAAAATAAATTATAAAAAGTAAAAAATAACATAAACAAAGATAATAAATAAATAAATTATTTTTTTATAACATTCAAAATCACTAATTTAATTATAGTAATAAAAAATAAATATAATATATATATATTATTTAATCAATAATATAATATATATTTTTACGTATTGTTAATTAATAATATATTGTCACAAAATTTAAAACTATTGGTTTAAATAATTATAACAATGGGATAATTAAACCAAAATAATTGATCAAATATTTACTTTAACAATATTTTAATTATTACTATTAAATAGTTACAAAATGAATATACTGAATAAATAAATAAAATTATTTTAAATATGCTGAATAAATAAATAAAATTATTTTATTAATAATAAAAGATGGTTATAACGCTAGTTTAATTTTTCGTAACTTAGACAAAATTAAATCACAGCGTCGTCTTACTCACGGCGCCTATAATGGCAGGAATACAGCAGGCCAAAAGGCAACGGTGACCGAGTCGGCGCTCCGACGGTACACCGAGAAGGAGAAGATAGGGCATCAAGCCAAGCCTGCTTCTAAGAAACAGATTTCTCTCTCATCCAGTCTGCTTCTCCGGACGCCCTCCCCTCCCTGCTCTCTTCTCCCACCGTCTCCCTCTCCTCCTTCTCCTCCTGCCCCCCTTTATCCGCTCGTAAGAAACTGCACGGAATTAGACTCTACAGCCATAAAATGCAAAAGAAATGAACTCCAAATCCATACCAAATCCAAATGCGATCAAAATCCATTCGCATATCTTCCATAACGGACACCTCTGCCCTTGCTTTTCTGCCATTTCTCTCTAATCCAGTCGGCTTCTCCGACGCCCCTCCCCTCCTTGCTCTCTCTCCACCCACCTCTCCCTCTCTTTTCGTCGACGATGGAGTATACGCAGCTGTTCTTTTTCTAGCCGCAATTAATTTTATGCTTTTCTTGAAACCCTCTCGGGCCCTGGTATTTTTTTATTTTCAGCTTGTCTTCGGGGAGTTACTCAACAACTAAGTTGAAGTTGAAGTTAACTTCAATATTAGATTCAACTTTACCTCTAGTGTAGATGAGTTCAAGTCTACTCGAAAATAGATTTCAGTGTTAGTGCCCCAAAATAAAAAATATGATATAAACAAGTAACTCCCCAATTAAATTGAAGTTGAAGTTAACTTCAATTTTAGATTCAACTTTACCTCTAGTGTAGATGAGTTTAAGTCAATTGGAAAATAGATTTTATTGTTAGTACCCCAAAATAAAAAATATGATATAAATCAGAGAATGAGTAACTTTTTATGTTTAGATAATTAACCAAAATAAACATGGTTACTACACTTCTAAGTGATTTAATGTGTAGTATTAAAATATATTAATATACTAAATAATAAAATATTATATTATATTAATTAATGATTAAAATTTATAATAAATTAATATAATAATTTCGTGTCACTAGAATAAATTATAAAAATAAAAAAATAACATAAGCGGTTGTAATAAATAAATAAATTATTTTTTAATAACATAATATATATTTTAACATTAAAGATCACTAATTTAATGATAGTAATAAAAAATAAATATAATAAATAAATATATATATATATATATATATGTATTATTTTATCAATAACATAATATATATTTTTACGTATTATTAATTAATATTATATTATCACAAAATTTAAAATCATTGGTTTAATTAATTATAACAATGGGATAATTAGATCAAAATAATTGATCAAATATTTACTTTAATAATATTTTAATTACTACTATTAAATCACTAATTTAATACAGTAGTTACAAAATGAATAAACTGAATAAATAAATAAATTATTTTATTAATAACAAAAGAAGGATTATTTTACAAAATAAATATAATGAAGTTATAATGCTAGTTTAATTTTTCCTAACTTAGGAAAAATTAAATCACATCGTTGTCTTCCTCATGGCACCGATATTGGTGGGAGACAACAGCGGGCCAACAGGCAACGGCGATGGAGGCAACGATCCGATGGTATGCCGAGAAGGAGAAGAGAGGGAGGTCGAGAGGTAGGGGTGGCATCAAGTCGAGCCAAGCTTGAACCTATTTATGTTCGAGCCGAGCTTGATTTAAATATTTCGAACTCGATCTCAAACCCAGCCCAGCCTAGAGCTTAAAATTATTATCGAGCTCGATCCCAATAATTTTAACCGAATTCGAGCCGAGCTTGAGCTTCAACATTCATTTAAAACTTTTCAAAAATTATATGTCTCAAGTTCAAGCTCCAACATACATTTAAAACTTTTCAAAAAATACATGTCAAATAAATTGAATATAAAATTATGCATACATTTTACATAAAATTGGGCTTGACCTCTACATAAAATTGGGCTTATGGGTGGAATCGAATCCAGCTAAGCCTGAACCCTCCTATGTTCGAGACGAGCTTGATTTAAATATTTCGAACTCGAGCTCGAGTTGACCCTAACCTCGAGCCTAAAATTTTAATCGAGTACGAGCTCGAGCTCTAGCTGAGTTTGAGCTTAACCTACATTTAATACTCTATATAAAATATATGTCAAATAAATTATATAAAAAATTATGCATACATTTTTTAAAAATAATGATAGGGGAGGTTCAGGATCCAATATTAATCTTTTTTACCCAAAATGTTGTCTAACTTATTTTGTAATTTTTGAATCTGGCCATAAATTACTATGGCCTCCTTAGTGCCCCTGGTTTAAAATTTATATTCTAGGAAAAACTAGAAATGTTTTTCCTAGGATACATATTTCCAAACAAAAATGTTTAAATAAAATCCTATTACTATTAGTGACTTACTAAATTATTACAAGAAATATTTTAAAATTTTCTTAGGAAAGTTAAATGGATTTCTAATTGCCTCTTCTAGTGAAATAAATAAAAATTAATAATCAATTTAATATATTACTATACTTATCGATAATTTTTTAATCAAATAAAATCTTAAATACAAAATTGCAATGAAAATTACCTCATGCTAAAAGTATTACTGCATCAACTATCAAATACTTATTCAAAAAAAATTTATACGGTTTTCTAGCCTATCTTGGTAGGAAAATCTTACTTAGAAAATTATATGATTTTTTTAAAAAGAATTTCCAATTTGAAAAATGTTTCCAAAAACATGAAGTACTAATAGTCCCTAGAAACGTATTTTTACTAAAATTTTTTTTTCAATTTCTTCAAGAGCCATGAGGATGTCGACGGCTACGGAAATAAACGCGAAGGCAAACGAGGGGAGGAAGAAATTGAACCGAGCAGCTGTCGCCAGTGACAAAGGCAGCCACAGAAGCGAACAGAAAGGGATCGGTGGTGACGATGGGGGGTGATTATTTCTCCCTTTAACTTAGGTTTCTCTGGTTTTCCGCCGAGACGATGCGAAGGGAAGGGGGTGTAGCGGCACCGGCGAGGACCTGTCGTCGGGGATGACGGCTGAGACGGAGGCGACGTCTACGGAAATAGACGTGAAGGCAGACGAGGGGAGGAAGAAATTGAACCGAGCAACGACGAAGACGACCGAAGAGTAGTTGTCGACGGCGATAGAGGCGGCCACAGAAGTGAATGGGAGGGGCTCGACAGTGATGAGGGGAGGAAGAATTTCATCTCCCCCCCATCCTTGTCGGCTCGTTAACTCAAACAAAACCTTATCTCGAACTCGGTTCGAATCAAACCGCACCGAGCTCGAGCTACTAGCAAACCAGCTCGGTTCGATGCCACCCCTACCGAGAGGGAGGTCGAGAGGGAGAAGATAGTGGAAAAAAAATCGGGGGAGGATAGCCGAGAAGGGAAAAGAAGCCAAGAGAGAGAAGAGAGCGGGAGAAAATTTTTGGGGAGAGGAACGCCGAGAGGGAGAATAGAGCACAAATGAGGGAAAATATTTTAGTCGGGGGAGGCAAAGATACGTCCCGCGCAAGGCTTAAAGTGAAAGATTTAGAAAATCGAGCTAAAACCCAATTCCACTGTTTTAGCCTGAGTACATGACCTGCTGTTTTCAAATGAGCCTAACATCATTCACCACTAACGGCCTAATCGAATGAACTACATAATACTTGTAAACTTCATTTCAAGTTCAATGTTGACTAACCCCCCCTTTGTATGGAATGGCAAACTATAGGTTGCCGACGATGAGTTGTTGGACTGTTTCTTGCTGGCTTACCACCAAGCCTTGCGGTTTTTTAATATCGTTGCAATGGATATGCCATCTGGCTGCTCCTTTTGGTCAATAAGAACGTTATCCCACCAATTGGCAATATTACCCTATAGGGCATGGGTAAAGAAGTTAAATGCCGAATCTTTATCCCAAGATTCATGCATATTTGCAGTATTACTCATGCTTATTTCCCATTCTTTAAGGAATTTTTCTCCATCTTTGGGGCATTCCAAGTTAAGATAAAATTTAAAAGGGTTTATACTATTGATGGATCTATGTCCTTTGTTAGCATTTGTTGGATCTACATTTGGGTATTTTGTAGAATATCTTTGGCCTCCTAAAGAAACTTTAGAGTGAGAATAACTTTCTCTTTCTCGAGAGTTATCAGTTGTTTTGTTTCGGAAGTTGTCTTCCATAACAATGTCTCTTACTCTTATTGTTTCGGCTTCATGTTGACTGGAGTTGCCACAAAGCATCCGAAATCTTTTACCAAGATCATCTGCCATTTTGTCTTTAGCAGAGTAGTCATTTTTGTTGGTAGGTTATGTGTCAACATCGTCAAATTCCCAAGCTTTTGGTTCATTGTCGAGTTGTTTTTCTTTTTGTTTTCTAGAGGATAGTTTTTCCTCTTGAACATAATATATCGTTTGTCTACCGAAAGTATTATATTCAGTGTAAACTTCATCATCGGTGGACGATGATAGTTTGGAAATGTCCCTAAACTGTGAAGGTTCGGGTTCTTTTCTTCTTGGTGCAATGCTAGGGGCTATGCACACTAATTTTTTAAGTCATCCAGTAATGTCAGGAAGGCCTAATGGTAATGGAGTTTCCATATCTATTAAATAGAAAAAAGTCATTCATTTTTAGACAGCTATTGCTTTTAGTTTTATTTTTAATTCTTTTGATCTTACATAACATTTTGTAAGCTCGATCATTTAAACTCATCCATGTTGAGTGATACAAAACAAGAGATGCAATTATATCATCTTCTACTTGAAGAAGATCTCTTTGTTGTAGAGCTAGAATTCTTTCTGCTCACAATACTTCTAAATGATCTAATAGTTTCCACCTATAGATCATTCTCGTGTCCAAGGTGTGAATGGTGTTTTATACCTTGATGGACTAGATGAAGAACCTATATGTTCTTTTGATGCTAAGATTTCCTTTAGAATGTCTTGCATTTTATCTCTGTCTAGATTTTCTAAACTTTGTTTTAGTTTTGTTAATTCGCTGAAGAAAACAACACTATTTCCTTGTCAATCATTTCTAGAATGTTTTCTAGGATAGTTTGACATTTCATAATTTCTCTATGTTTTTGTTGATCGTAAATAAATTATAAAATTTTTGTTGTCAATCTTCAACCACATTTTCTAGCCTATTAAGGGTTTTGTTGTAGGACTCTAAGGCTTAGTTGGAATAAGTGACTATTTTATGTAAGTCACCATTTCCTTGGGCTGGACCTAAGGCTTTATAGGGATGTTCCAGCATCTATATGAAGGGGAACATAGGTATTGGGCCTTGGGTTTCATATTCCGTCGAAACGGGAACTGGTTGAGGCTCTACTTGAAGTAGTAGATGGCCTATCCTGTTCTAAGGAAAAGTTGGTTCTAGCATTTGTGATTACTAGTTTTCCTTCTATCTTCTTAATGGTTTTTCGAGAGAGAGGAAGGTGTCTGGGGGCCAAAGGTGTGACTACCCATTCTGTTGGCCATGTCAACTGTCTAGGATCGAGTTCTCTATGGTCAAATTCCCAGAATATCCAATATTTTTGGATAATCCCGTTATTTTCTTGGAATCTTTTACTGGAACTTTTCCAGTGTTGATTCCTCTAGCAACTACGCATATTAGGATGCGCATTACTCTTCTACTTGGTTTCTACCTGGTTGAATGCCATTTTTCAACTAGTTGTTTGTGTAGATTTTGAGAGACAAGGTAGTCTGGATATGCTTGTCGTCTAAATCTATTTGTAGGTTGGACCGGGTTGTAAAAGATATTGGGCCTAAACCTAAGTTTTCTCTAACTCCTCCGAGTAGGGCTTTCTCAAAATTATTTTTCACTGAGTTATCTACGATAGCTTATATGAAGGGTAAATTTTGGTTTATTTGTATTAGGGGATCTAAACTTATACAAACTAGTCCATAGTGGACATATTTGAATTTCTTTAGCTTGGCTAAATCTGATTCATTTAAGAATCGATAACAAAAAGTACCAAAGTCAGTATCTTGTATTTCGACCTATAATTCCTTCTAAAAGACGAACGACTTTTTCTGAAATTCTATCCAGCCTTTGTTATAAACTTTAGTAATCCTTGGGATACTAATTGTCCATTTTGTCCATCCAGCATCAGATTAAGATGTTCTTCGTATTCTCCTTGTGTTTCATGGTGTACATGAACACTTTGTTGGAGAGAACTACATTCTATGTCTATGGGTTCAGACATTTAAGAATTTTAGTTGACATGCTGTCTCTTCTAATTTTTGGAACAATATCTGAAGGAAACATTCCAATTGGTATAAAGTTATGAACGGAGAGGTATGTTGGATAACAAGTTCTCTTAGTTCCTCTTTTTGTGTCAGAGCACATATATTTCTTATAAGACTATCTCTGTCAATACTCTAGTGATGTTTTACTTTGGCTATTTTACAAATAACCTCTTGTAATTCTTTTCTACTTGGTTTGTTATTAACCAATGTATTTTTCATCTCTATGATAGGGTTAAGTATCCTAGAGTGTTCAAATTCCTTATCTATAAAACTTTGTAGACCAGTGAGGAGATTTACCGTAATGGGTTGGATAAATTGTCCTTTCAATATTTCAAGGTGAGCTTTCATCTTTCTTTGGAGTAATTTCACCTATTGATTTATGTCACTTTCTATTCCTAAGCATAGGAAAGCTACGTATTCTACAATATATCGTTCACAACAACTTTTCATAAAGAAATTGTGGTGGATATCACCTACTAAATCCATTATATTGTTTAATATTAGATTTTTTTTATCATGCCATCCGTGAGGATAACCTATTAATGGACAACCATTAATTTGTCCAGTTTTTAACACTATGTCATATGAAGGTCCGTTAAGTCCCTTCTGACTGACCAACTGTGGTCATTGGTACATATGTGATATACAAATGTTGTTGGGATGTGACTAGGTTTGGATCGTAACTATTTGGGAGTATGTTTAACCTAAATATTCAAACCAAAGCTAATCATTGGCTTTGATACCAGTTTTTAGTAACCATTTCTAAACTATAAACCTTAATTATAATAGCGATCTAATACTTTTGATGCCTTCAACATAATGGCGAGCCAAAGTTTGCACTATGACCTGCTCATTGGCGAGAAGCCATCTACTTTCACATATTTACCAAAACCCAACAAGTAAATTTATCACTATTTATTGTTTCACTCTTTTGTAGCCCACACCACCGCCATCGCCTACACTCGCAGACGTCTACGTGGCGATCCTTGGATGATCGTGATGAGTCCATGAATCAAAATTAACAAATAAAGATGAGATCGAGGAAAGTCGGGAAGCTTGTGTGTTAAGTTTATCTAGTCAACTAACAGCTACGATTGACCATCATGCAACTTCGATCACCGGATCCCACAATGAGAGACCTAGTCTCCATCTAAACATAAAAAAATTATTGATTACTCAACTTTTTTTACACAACAAGCCTCATCAGTCTAAAGATACGCATGGAGTCAAGATCGCTTGGGATGGGTCGTGGAAATCGTTAGTGTCATATTTCATACTCGATAGGCCTCGTCCCTCTAAAGATACTCCTGGAGTGGAGATCGCTTGGGATGAGTCGTGGAAATTGTTAGGGTGCGATCCAATGAGTGGAATTTGACAGATATTGTTTCCCCATGCAATTCCCAAAACATTCCATATTTCGTACTCGATAGGCCTCATCGGTTTAAAAACACGCCTGGAATGGAGATATTAGGGGATGAGTCATGGAAATTGTTAGTGTACATCTAACTAGTGAAGTGAAATCCAATCGTTTACCCCTGTATTTAACTTTCACTCGCTCTCTCTTTACACTCCTCTCAACACAACTCCAGACTTCTGGCTAGGCGCCTTCTTCTCACCTCCCAATCCTACTTTCTTCTCCATTCGCCTTTGTTCATCCTCTCATCCCCTAAACCCTAAACAAACGATATCATCAACTTCTTTCAACTTCTTTCAAAATAACCCCTCTCTCAATACCACATTTCATAAGCCGATTAAATTAATATTTTACTTTATAATTATTTTATTAATTTAGACTAAACTAAAATCCTTTGATTTATTAATAAAAATTTAAATAAAATATCTCATAAAAATGTAATATATCAAAATATAATATAATATATTATTTATTTATTTATTTATATAAATTTGTAATCTTTAATATTATATTAAATTATTAATTTAAGAGTCATAATTTAGATATTGTAAAAGTAAGAATTTGATCAGGTATCTAAACATTATAAAACTAAATATTTTTCGCTTTAAGGTTTCTATTTTTTTATAACTAATTAAATTAATATTTTTATTTTACTTGTAATTATTTTATTAATTTAGACTAAACTAAAATCTATCTTATTTTTTTATAAAAAAATTAAATTAAACCATCTTATAGAAGTTAAATCTTTCAAAGTATTTTTATATAATAAAATACCCTATTTATTTATTTATATAAATTTATGATTTTTAATATTATATTAAATTACTAATTTAAGAATGATGATTTAGATATTATAAAAGTAAGAACTTGATCAAGTATCTAGACATTATAAAATTAAAAATTATTTTTTAGATATATATATATATATATATATATATATATAATTAAAATAATTTTTTATTGTAAAATTTTTAAATTTTTAATTAATTATAATGAAATAAAAGTATATTAATAAGGTTAAATCTATCAAAGTATTTTATTAATAAACTTTTTCTCCACTTTTCACTATATTTTACATTGCGCACACGAACATAAGAATTCACTTTATAGTAATTCAATGTCACTTTCGATTTCAATTTGAAAATACACTAACCCCCGTGGTGACAAATATGTAAGATCCTTACATGAATCACGCGGCATCAGTTGATGGATGATAACACTCAGATCAAATGAAATCCATGTTAGTAAATACTGTCACAAATAAAAGAATAAAGAGAGAGGCAAATATGAGAATGCAACTTGATAATGTTGTTGTTATATTGATCAATATATATAGAGTTACATGATAACAAATTACGATTAAATGAAAAACAGAAATGATTACAAAATCTTATCTATACAATTCAAACACAAATAATAACAAGATGACCAGACTAGGAGCTGTTGTAACAACTTGCTCTAATTAATCTGACTTATCCTCTTCATCACACGTTTGAATTTGAATGACATTGTTATCCTTAACATCCCCCTTCAAGCTGATAGGGAGTGGATGAACTGGAAGCTTGTCTCGAAGGTAATTGAAACGTGAAGAGGTAAGACCCTTGGTGAATATGTCAGCCAGCTGAACATAGGTGGACAGATATCAAAGAATTACATCTTTTTGAGCAACCTTCTCACGTATGAATGGTAATCAACTTCAATATGTTTGGTTATGGCATGAAATACTGGGTTAGTAGCAAGTGATAAAGCTCCAATGTTATCACACCAAAGAGTAGGAGGAGCAGGGAGTGACACTTGTAAATCAGCAAGGAGCATTCGAAGCCAAGATAATTATGTAGTGGCAAAGGCTAGGGCTCTGTATTCGGATTTTGTATTGGACCGAGAGACAACTGGTTGCTTTTTGGCACTCCAAGAAATCAAACAGGGATCAAGGAACATGACATAACCAGTTGTAGATTGACGATCCATTACATCACCTGCCCAGTCAGAGTCACTAAATGCTTGAAGTTGTAAGGGACCTTTGGTGAAGTAGAGGTTGTGATGAAGTGTCCCTTTTAGATATCTCAATACACGCTTGACTGTAGACCAATGTAGGGAAGTAGGGGCATGCATAAATTGACAAAGCTGGTTGACCACAAATGCAAGTTCAGGTCTGGTGAGAGTGTAATATTGGAGAGCACCAACCACTTGTCTGTAAGTGGTAACATCTTGAATTGGATCACCATCATTTCGGGACAGCTGGGTACCTACAGCTAAGGGTGTGGAACAAGGTTTGGCTCCTGCTATGTGTGCTCCGTGGAGCACATCTGTAATATATTTTGATTGAGAGAGATAGAGTCCAAACTGATCTCTAACCATTTGAATGCCAAGAAAGTAATTTAGGGGACCTAAATCCTTCATGGCAAAACTTTTCTTCAAGTTGGTAATGAGATTCATGATAAGTGACAGATGAATGCCAGTAACAATGAGATCATCGACATATACAAGGATTAAAAATATGAACTCCAGATCTGTGATGGGTAAATAGAGAGTAATCAACATGTGATTGACAAAATCCAAGTTGAAGTAAAGTTTGAGAGAGTTGATGGAACCAGGCTCTAGGTGCCTGTTTTAGGCCATAGAGTGACTTATGTAATCTGCATACATGATTGGGAAAAGATGAATCAATAAAACCAGGGGGCTGCTCCATAAAGACTTCCTTCTCAAGTTGACCAAGTAAGAAAAGGCATTGGAGACATCCAATTGTCTTAGAGGCCAATTGAAGTGAATTGCTTGTGTCAAAATAATTCGGATTGTGGATGGTTTAATGATAGGACTAAAAGTTTCAAAGTAGTCTAAACCATCCAACTGTTGAAATCCTTTTGCTACTAATTGAGCTTTAAACCTGTCAATTGAACCATCAGCCTTTTGTTTGACCTTATAAACCCATTTATTTTGAATAACATTACCATGAGTTGTTCTGGGACATAAGGATCAGTTTCCATTAACCTGTAATGCTCGAAATTCTTCCTTCATTGCTGCACACCAGGCAGGATCCTTAGCAGCTTGGTGAAATGTGGAAGGAGCAATAGGAATGGCCTATGAGGTAAGTGCACATAACGGGTATTTGGTGGAGTAATAGAGATGGAAGTCGGGGAGGGTTTTGGGTTGAGAGGAACCTGTTTTGGATCGGGTAAGCATGGGATGATTGTTTAATGGTTCTACTATGAGTGGTGGAGAGGGACTATGACCAGAAATATCAGATTCTTGATTGTGAGGTTCAGAAATGGGTAAGATAGTGCTTATTGGTGAGAGATCAGATTCTGGATTTTGAGAAAAAATAGGTGTGCTAGTGGTGATGGGTGAGGTATCAGTTTGAGAGTCATGGGTTGATGAAGAAGAAAAGGAATGAAAAGTAGTTACCTGAACAACTGATGATGACTTATGTGAAGAAGGTTCCTACATCGAGCTATGATTCTTTTCTTGAGGTCGAGTAGAAGATGATTCTGAGGAGTGTGTTGGAAATTGTGTCTCATAAAAAACAACATGTCGACTGAGATAAACTCGATTGGTGGAAGGATCAAGACACCTATATCCCTTGTGATTGGAACTAAACCCTAGGAAAATGTATTTTTTGGATTGATAAAGGAGTTTGTGGGAATTGTATGGTCTGAGTAGTGGGTAACAGGTGCAGCCAAAGATTTTGATGAAGGAGTAGTAAGAAGTTTTATTAAGTAAGAGTTGAAATGGAGTCATATGATTTAGGACAGTGGTTGGGAGTCTATTAATGAGAAAAATGGTTGTATTGAAAGTTTCTACCCAATAGTTGAGAGGAAGGTGGGCATGGGCCAGCATGGCTAATCCAGTTTCAGTCACATGTCTATGTTTCCTCTCAGCAACCCCATTTTTTTGGGGAGTGTGAGGGCATGACATGTGATGATGAATACCATTGGATTGAAGAAAATCCTTAAACTGATGTGAGGTGAATTCACGACCTCCATCAAATTGTAAGTTTGATTTTTGTGTTGAGGAATTTTTTAGCATATCCTTTAAATTTAAGGAAACAATTGAAGGCCTTTGATTTAGTATGTAATGGATATAGACAAGATAAGCGAGAAAAATCATCAATGAATATTATATAATATCGGCAACCACTTATTGAAGAAACAGGAGAACACCATAAATCAATGTGTATTAATTCAAGAAGACATTTGGACAATCGACTAGAAACAAGGAAAACTAATTTTTTGCTTTTAGCCAGTTGACAAGGTTCACAAAGTGAACCACTGTGTGCATGGCCTTTTATAACGATATGACTCCTAGACTCTAAGACTTTGACCACTTGAGAAGCTGGATGCACCAAATGCAGAGATGCCAAGTTGATAGGTCTGTTGCAACTCCAAGTTGGGTAGTAAAGGCAAAGACTTTATTGTGGATGGATTTATTGAAAGAGGTGGCAAGGGAAATGGGATAGAGTTCATTTCTACTTGGCACTTGTAAAAGAATCTGGCCCGTGAGGTTGTCCTTCACAACAAATGAATCAACAGTTAGTTTAAACCAACAGTTGTTATCTTGGCAAAATTTTTGAATAGAAAGTAAATTAGTGGCAGTAGTGGGGTAGTGTAAAATATTCTTTAAACAAAGAGGCATGGAAGAGGTTTGAAGTTTGGTGAAACCAGTATGAGCAATGTGCAAACCTGAGCCATTACCTACTGCTACTTAAGTTTCACCTTGATATGGTTCATTGATGTGCAGGTTATTCAGATCAGAAGTTATGTGACTGTTGGCACCACTATCAGCTAGCCAAGTTTGATGTTCAGGGCTTAGATTGGTTGTTGAAGCAGCCATGGCAGCAAGTTGAACTGGAGGATGACGACCCTTATATGCAAAGTCCATTCTATGGTAGCAATCAATAGCTAAGTAGCCAAGTTTGCCACAAATTTGACACTGAGGTCGATTAGAATTTGTTGCAGAAGAAGCATCAGATCGAGAGTCCTTTGGTGTCTCAGGTTTCTTAGGATGAAAATTTTGGTTGGGCTTAAAGGGACCTCTAGAGAACTGCTTCTTGTGACAGTTGGGATTGTATCTCATCTATTGAGAGAACAAAGTGAATCCTTCTGATTCTATAGTGGAATTATGACTTTGTACCGTGAGTAGTTGAGTAGTTTTGTCTGAAATTCATTAAATGAAAGTGATGTTTGTCGTGTTGCAAACGAATAGGAAGTAACAAATGCATGAAATGAGGGTTTAAACCATTGATCAAATAGGATATGAGATCATCATCATCAACATGCTTTCCAACAATAGCCAATTGATTAGATAATGATTTAGCAGTTTGAAGAAAATCACTACAGGTTTTGGAACCTTGGCGCAAGGATTGTAGTTGCCTTTTGAGATGAGCTACTCATGATATTGATTGAGAATCAAAACGTAAGGCAAGCTGACTCCATACCTGTTTAGAAGTAGAGAGACTATAGACAAAGGACAAGTCTGTCTCGACAAGGTTGCATTTAACCAACTGAGAAGATATTGATCCTTCCTTTGCCAGAGAGCAAAAGCTGGATCAATATTAGTGGTTTCCTTGCCCTCAGAGTCATTAAATACTTGGAAGGACAAGATTCTGAGCCATCAATAATACCAAACAAATCAAGGCTGTGGAGAATAGGTGTTAATTGAGATACCAAAGGAGATAATTGGTGTGATCCAGTTTGATGGAAATAAGAGGGGCTAAATTTTGTGCAGTGAATGGAGTGGTAGCAGAAATATTATTTGCGGAAGACATGGTTGAATCAAGAAAGGTGTGTACCCAAAAAAAGCTCTGATACCATAAAAGAATAAAGAGAGAGGCAAATATGAGAATGCAACTTGATAATATTACTGTTGTATTGATCAATATATATAGAGTTGCATGATAACAAATTACAATTACATGAAAAACAGAAATGATTACAAAATTTTATCTATACAATTCAAACACAGATAATAACAAGATGACCAGACTAGGAGTTGTTGTAACAACTTGCTCTAATTAATCTAACTTATCTTCTTCATGACACGTTTGAATTTGAATGACATTGTTATCCTTAACAACTACTTTTTGCTGTCTTTCAGATTAAGAAAAGGAAGGAGCAGACGGAAGCTGCAAGACCGGTCTTTGGAGATGGCCATGGCATGTGGTTGTTGATCCTCAGCTGTCGGTGTAATTAAATACTCCTCTACTACCAAAATTAAAATATTTAATTTTTAGAGAAAAAAATGGAGACGAAGAATTAAGGGTGGGTTAATAGGTCTGGTTTTGTGGTAACTCGGACTTGACCAGACCTCGAAAATCCAGGAGTAGATTTCAGGTGGTGGGGGTGGAAAACAAATCCCTCGCATTTAAGAGTCAAGGATAGTATTAAAAAGCAAAAAAGAAAGGAGGCCAGGTTTTGCTGGCCTGGCTGGCTTTGACGAAAAAAGACGCGGGAGCCGGGAGGGAAGAGATAGAGGTGTCGAAAGTGCTTTTCTTTATTTTATTTTACCCTTTGAATAGCAACAAAAAGTGTCTAATAAAAAAAATCGTTCTAATTTTCGGCCCCGCCCCGACACTTGAATCGCCGTCTCAGGCTGGCCGAAGCTAATCAGCCATACTCTGTAAGCACGAGAGAACTCCAAAATCACGGCACGAGGTTGATATGTAAGATGAGGAAGGGGTAAGAGTCCCGCTTCTCCTTTCTGTCTTTCCTAAATCCTCACTTCACTGCGTCGTCTAGACTCCTGTGTTTGGCCGGAGAAAGTACGAGTTCATTAACGCGGTGAACCGTCCTAAACCTGACCTGACCGGACCTTGAGAGGGAACGACTCCAAAGGTAGCTTCCGTAGGGCGAGCCACATCATTACCTGTACTCGGTAACATTAGTACAAGTACCTTGCAGACTGATGGCACTTTTTGGCTTAACGTTCAGGTGTTAGTGAAGTGAATACATGAATGTGAAAAAGGGACAATAATCTGTCAAAGGTTAATTAAATAAATAATTATTTTTATTAAATTTAATAAAATAAAAGGTCCCTCATGCATTAATTCCCTCGATACAGTATTAATGGGAGAGTGGTTTTTTAAATTTGTATTTAACATTTTATTTGACTAAAACTTTATCAAATAAGTATGATAATGTGTGAGATTGATTATTAACTTCTATTTATTTTCTTAAAAAATACACTAACAGGAAAATTTTAAATTTTTCCATGTAATTTCCTAGTAAGGCACTAATAGGTTTCTATTTGAAAGTTTCTTGAAAATATGTATCATAGGAAAAATATTTATAGCTTTTTGCGGGATAAAAATTTGCAACCAGGGACACCAACAAGGCCTATATAAACCTTAAACCTTAATTCCTATATACACATAACAAAGTTATTCTGTATGTCAATTCATATTATAATATAGAATAAGTTATATCATGTATCATTTATTTACCTAATTATTGAGTGGTAGACTGGATAACTAGGTAAATAAATTAAATTAAAGTAAAAATAACTTAAAGTTCTATAAAATTATAAAAAAGAATTTTTTTTATCATATATAGAAACCAAAGAACAATGTCAATTTAATACATAACAAAATCCTTAAAAAGTAGTTAGTCTTTGCAATAAGGCATTTGAAGCATATATTCATTTAAATATCAAATTACTTTATATATAATAGAATAATAGGTTAATAAGGTACATAATAACCTTTACCCATTTTTTTCTATTTAGTAATTGGTATTTTAATAGTCGGATTAATTATTCAAATACCGGACAAGTAAGATTTCTTATTTTTACCTAGTTGTGTTACTCCTCGCATGTAGAAGGAGTTGGTTTAGGGTTTAGGATTTAGAGTAGGTCATTATTTAAGTAATGAGTTATACTTATCTTCATTTTAAAAATGAATTTACTATATTATAAATATTTTTTACTTTATAAAAAATATTTTATTTTATACTTTTAAGTTAATCTACATTATAGACTATAGAGGTCTATAATATATACAAAAATAGATTTTATAAAAAAAATAAAAAAAAAAATATATATATATAAACAAGAGTTACTTATAATTTAATAAAACAATACCTATTATATATTATTATTATTATTATTAAAAATATTTTTTAATATTATAACATTGAAAATATTGTTATTTTACTCTTAACAAATGTTTTTTATTAGAATTATATTATGAAACAAGAGAATTCATCTGGACCAATTCATTTAACCCAGTCCCCTAACAAGAAACAAAAATGATTTATTAGAATCAAACCGAGTTTTAGTATATGAAATCTAAGGAAGAAAAGAAAAAAAGAAAAATTTGAAAAATAATTTCATTTTCTCTCTCATTGTTAATGAACATGCTTTCTTTTCTTTTGTCCCTACTTTCCAAAAGAAGGACAAGGACCCACCACCCACCACCCCCACCCACCAATTGGTAATGACACAACGAATCTCTAATTTAGTCAAGTGGGAATACTGTTACATGTCAGGCGCCATCACCTCTGACACACATATCGTGACGGCTCGATAATATCCCATTCTAATGGAACCAGCATGATGATGGGGCTACCCTCGTGAAGAAAGTCAGTTTCATATCTTTCCATCACGCAATTTAATGTACGAGCACACAATTTAAGGTACGAGCACAGGTGGCTCCTTCTCCACACTCGGCGGGCCGGATTTGGCCGTTGGACACCTCCATAAATTGATCCTTATTCGTTACTATGAACCAACGAAAACCAAAGCCAACCAAATGAATTATTGAACAAATAAGCCGTGTTTTTTTTTTTTTTTTGTTATTACCTGGGAAACCGTTAAGCGAGGGTGAGACCGTGAGAAATTCTCTCCAGAGCAGAGACTCGGACTCTCGATCCGAAAACGTGGTACGCGGCATGTGAATGACCTGCAGGTGCACGTGTCAAAAAACTTTTTAGTTTTTGGGAAAGGCCAAAAGAAGAGGAAGGTCTGATTGTGTGGACCGGAGACGGGATGAGACAGCTGTCAGCTAAACGGTGATGGGTGTCATTGGCTGTGTAAGTTAGCATGTACGTAGGTGGGTCCCATTATGTACCACGTTCTTTTTTATGTCCGGTTTATGCGTAAGATAGTACTGATGGTCCCCCTATAACACGGTTAAAAGGGTTCCCCTTACTCTCGCTAATGGCGGCCACAGATTTTCTCTAGCATCGATGCACTTCACGTATTAAGAACCATATTACTTAGGGGGGCTAGTCTATAATTAAGCATAGATTAATTATTTTTTCATTAGATTAGGCCGATCGTGGTGAGTGAGTGCCTGTTCGTTTGAATCACACTAGGTAATTTTCTGTAAAAATCAAGAAATTATATTTTAGGCCTATTTTACAAATCATTCACATGAGTCGCACGGTACATTCCCTTGATAAAATTTTTTCCCTCATTTCGCTATGTTCTCTCTCTCTCTCTCGGCCTTCCTCTCTTAACGATTTTTTTTGCCCGCTCTCTTCTTCCTCTTATCTTCGCTCTCTTCTTCCTCTCGTTTTCGTACTCCTTGCGGGTTCTTCTCCCTTCATCGTCTTCGCATCTCCTTTCCTTGTCTCTCTCGGCCTCCCTCTCTACTCACTCTTGGCCTCTCTCCCTTGTCCCTCTCTGACTCCCTCTCTTCTCACTCTTGGCCTCTCTGTCCCTTCTCCCTCTCGCTTTTCTCTTCCCTCCCCCCCCCCCCCCCCCCCCCCGATTTCCTTCTATTTAACCAATTTCGGTTTCGATTTCCTTCGATTTTTGACATTTCGGCGTTGATTTCTTCGATTCTACTTCGATTTCCTCATTCAGCTTCTATATTCTCCAAATTTCAGAAGGTAAGCCTAAACCCTAATTTTTTTCAGATGATTTAGTGTTGTATTTGATTTAATTTAAATTTTTGTGCGTAATTTGTATTGGTTGTTGCATAATTGTGGGATTTAGGGTTAGGGTTAATGGTATTTAGGGTTCAATTTTGTCTTTATAGGGTTTAATTTCTGGATTAGAGTTAGGGTTTAGTGTATTTAGGGTATTGTTCAAGGTATTTAAGGGTTTAGGATTTTTCAAAATTTTTTTTAGGGTTCTCGATTTTTGGGGTGATAGGGATTAGGGTTTAGGGTTTGGGGCTTTTAGGGTTTTAAGGTATAGGGTTTAGGGTTTGGGGCTTTTGGGGGTTCTAAGGTCTAGAGTTTAGGGTTTAGGTTTTGGAATTAGGGTTTAGCAGATAGGGTTTTATGTTTGTTTTAAATTTTTAGGGTTTTCGGTTAAGGTTTAGGGTTTGGGGTGATAGGGTTTAGGGTTTAGGGTTTGGGGTGATAGGGTTTTGGGTTTTGGGTGTTTAGTCCAGTTCAAACAAGGCTGAGTCTCCTATACTGGCGTCTATTAGCCATTGAAACCCTACCCCCATCACTGACAAGGTACGGTTCGTAGTGACTACGAAGTCATATGGGGCTCTACCAGGGGTATTCTGTGAATTTGGACTTGATGAATGTGTTTTTGCTTTGTTTAGTGCATCTTCAATAGGTTTAGTTTTATTAATTATGAAATATTTTAGTGTTGAATATTTTTGAAGTGCTATAGAATAATTTTTCCATGTGGTGAGGAGATTTGGGTGTTATAAATATCCACCACATAATATTTTTTTTTGTTTGTGTTTCCGTGTGTCACTAGTTACTATAACGGGTAAAGGTTGTCTGATAATTTTTTTTCCATGAGGACCATTTCAGATTTAGATTATAAATGGGTGGAAGAAGACAACAAACTCCTCGATCATATGACATTTGGATTTTCGAGGATGACAACAAAATGCTCGATCTCTTGGTTGAGCAGGTCAATATAGGGAACAGGATGCCCAATGGGGTTTGGAAGCATGAGGTGTATAAGAACTGTGTTAATAGGTTCAATGAAGATGCAGTTAATAAATAAATTTTTGATAAGCTCAATAATCGAACAAGATCATGGAAGAAAACTTACCAAACAGTAAGGAGCTGTCTCAACACTAATGGGTTCGCCTGGGGTGCAACCACACAACGAGTTACTGCATGTTATTCTGTATGGCAAGACTACATAGTAAATTATGATGTACTGTAAAACATTTTGTATGTTTTCCGCATGACTAGAACTCTATTCCAAGCCATCTAAATGATGTTTTATTCCTGTAGGAGCATAAAGATGCTGAAAAGTATAGACAACAAGGATGCCCCCTTTATGACAAATTGGCTTTGGTAGTGGGAAACTCAATAGCCAAGGGGACAATAAGTTAAACTAGCGTAGACATGTTTGCTCGAGGATGTCAATTTAGGTAGGAATACTCCATCACCATTCTTTAGTGGGAATGAGTCGGCACCTGATCAGTCTCGAAGTGGTAACCTGTCAACTTCAACTCGTCGTAGAAAGAGACCTAAAATGTCCATTGATAATACTTTCATGTTCCTCGATACAATGAAGGAAATTTCCGCGGTATTGCGTGATGCTATCAAACCTAAAGATGGTAAAGTCGGAGAAAATTGGTTTGAATCCCTCACGGAAATCCTGGACTTGTCGGATGAGTTGATGTTTCACGCTCCTCAATGGTTGGACACGAAAACTAAGAAAGACATGTTTACTAAGCTGTTAGTGGAAAAGCGGCTCAAGTGGCTTAAACATTGTTATAGCCAAATGCAGTAATGAGTTTTAAGTGCACTATCTACTTTGGGACGAGTGTTTTGAATTTTAATGATGTTTTTTTAATTATGACATTGTAAGACTTATCATTGATAGATTATAAATATCATTCTGATTAAGATTTGGGTTTTTATGATTGTTGGGTTCTTATTGTGTCAATGAAGATTGTGGATGTGTGATTAGATATGGTTGTGTAAAGGTGTGATTGAAAATAGGTATTGGTTGAAGATAAATGTATGTTTGTGTTTATCACTATTAGGAAGAAACAAGAATTATTTTTGTAGTTGCCATTTTGCTTGTGGTGATTGTATTTACAGGTTTCTATGTATATTAAGAAAGACAAAAAATGGATTGTAAGTTTGTTAGCATTTACATGTATTTTGTATATCATGGGAAGATACTATCTCAGACATAGGAATAGACGTGCACCACGTCCTCATGGGATTGGTGGTCCGATTTATTTGCAAAAGGCATTAAAGAAATCACCTGTTAAATTTCAAAAATTTTATAGGATGAATCAAATTGTGCTTCATAAATTGGTAGAGATACTTTAGTAAAAGTTTTTTATCATCCACAAAGACCATCTCAATGGAAGAACAACTTGCATATTTTATCCTAACTGGTTGTCAACAACAATCGTATAGTGTCACAATAGAGATGTTTGATAGATCAAACTAGACCATAAGTAGGTATTTCAATAAGGTGTTGAATGCTATAGTCAAACTTCAATTTGATTACATCAAACAGCCTTTAGAACACACTCACTCGAAGGTAAACAATCCAATCTTTTATCCGTATTTTAAGGTAACATCACTTGACCTTTAATGAACAATTTAGGATTAATATACAAAGTTACTTTGTATTAATTGAAATGGTATAATTAGGATTATATTGGGGCTATTGATGGAACTCATATCAAAGCAAACATCCGACTTGAAGAACAACAAAGGTTTTGGAACAGAAAGGGCTATCTCTCACAAATTATGATGGCAGTATGTACATTTGACATGCAATTCACTTATGTACTTGCTGGATGGGAAGGGATCAGCAGCTGATTCCCGTGTACTGAAGAACGCATTGACTCGTGAAGATACTCTTTGTACTTGAAGGTAAATAATATTTTTTATTCAATATCTTTTTATCTATTATTATCTTCATTTATTTTAGGTGGAATATAATTTGTACTGTAGGTAAATATTATCTAGTCAATGCTAGTTATGCAAATATGCCAGGAATTTTGGGTCCATATCGAGGAGCTCCTTATCATCTATAAGAATTTGGAGATAACCTTCCTATAAATGATAAAGAGTTATTCAACCGAAGACACTCATCTTGGAGGAATACTATTGAACGAACCTTTGGTGCTTTGAAAGCTCGATTTCAAATGTTGAAAGGCGCTCCTCCGTTTTATTATAAGATCCAGATAAAAATTGCAATAACATGTTGCATATTACATAATTATATACGTAGAGAGGATAACAATGATATATTTAAATTGGAAGATGATAATTCGGTTGATGAGCTTGGTGGAGGAGGTGACGAGGTCCGATTAGCAGGTGTAAATGAGGATGAAGATGGCAATGATCTTGTGGATGAAAACAACCTATCAACAAACATGTGGAGGCGACGTACATTAAAATCCACAAGAGCCGCACAATTTCGAGATGCCATAGCGACTAGCATGTGAAATGATCATTGATGGTTGTATCTTATTGCTTTTGAACAATTATTTTGTCGTTCATATGTACTAAACTAGTAAGTTGATGATTTTAATATTAAATGCATGAACTTGTTCTTATATTCCTAAGCATAAACGTTTGCTTTTATGTTGTAAATTGTGGACTATTATGAGTAACTCGATTCATTTTCAAACATGTTTTTTTAAGTTTTAATTATATATATATATGTTATTAATAATTTATCCTAGTTTATTAATAAAATAATATATTTATTTGTTTATTATATTCATTAATTTTATTACTATATTAAATTATAAATTTAAGACTGGTAATTAAAATATTGTTAAAGAGAGCATTTGATCAATTATTTTGGTTTAATTATCTCATTTTTATAATTAATTAAACTAATATTTTTTTATTTTGTAAAAATATATTATTAATTAATAGTACATAGAAAATCCATCTTCTATTTTTAATAAATTTATTTAGTTTAATTAATTAATTAATTAATTTATTATATTCGCTTATGTTATTTTTTAATTTTTTAATTTATTTTTTATAATTTATTCTAGTCACCTGTTATTATTATATTAATTTTTAATAAACTGTAATCATTAAGTAATATAATATAGTCTTTCATTAATTAGTTTATTAATATATTTCAATACTACACATTAAATCACTTATAAGTGTAGCAACATGTTTATTTTTATTAATTATCTGTTTAGGTATATGTTCTATTTAAGTATATTATAAAAAGTTACTCATTCTCTTGTTTATATCTTATTTTTCATTTCTGGGCACTACCACTGGAATCTGTTTTCCAGTGCACTTGAACTCGTCCACACTTACAGCCAAGGATGAGTTGAAGTTGAATCAATTCATTTAAGAGGGGGTTAGTCCACAATGAAGTGGAAATGAAGTGGAAAATTGAATTGAAGTGAAATGAATTGCTTCCTTCAACTCATGTTTTGGTGTTAGTCCAGGCCAGTTGAAGTGGCTGGAAAACAGATTCCAGTGTTAGTGCCTGGAAAACAGATTCCAATGTCCTTTTCTAAATAAAGAAGAGAATGAGTAACCTTTTATGATTATAGTTTATTATAAATTAAAACAATAATTACATGTGACTACAATAAATTATATAAAATTAATAAAAAATAAAAAATAATATTAGGGAATATAATAAATAAACCTAATGGTTTAATTAATTATAAAAATTGGATAATTAAACCAATTAATGATTATATTTTATTATAAATTTAAACAATAATTACGTGTGACATGAATAAATTATATAAAATTAATAAAAAATTAAAAAATAATAAGAGAATATAATAAATAAACCTAATGGTTTAATTAATTATAAAAATTGGATAATTAAACACATTAATGATTATAGTTTATTATAAATTAAAACAATAATTATGTGTGACATGAATAAATTATATAAAATTAATAAAAAAATTTAAAAATAAAATAAGGGAATATAATAAATAAACCCAATGGTTTAATTAATTATAGTAATTGGATAATTAACCAATTAATGATTACAATTCATTATAAATTAATATACTAATTACGTGCGACTAGAATAAATTATATAAAATTAATAAAAATTTAAAAATAACATAAGGGAATATAATAAATAAACCTAATTGTTTAATTAATTATATAAATTGAATAATTAAAAAAATTAATGATTATAGTTTATTATAAATTAATATACTAATTACGTGTGACTAGAATAAATTATTTAAAGTACATAAAACAGTTAAAAATAACATAAATGAATATAATTAATAAATAAATTATTTTGTAATAACATAATATATAGTATAAAAATACTTAATAAATTAAAATACTTTATAAATAAAATTAAAAAACGTGACAAAAAGGTATAAAATAACAACAACGAATATAATTAGAGTAAATTATTTTTAACAATGAGTTTGTGCCTTTAACATCATCAACTTACTAGTTTAGTAGATATGAATGACAACATACATGTTCAAAAGCAATAAAGTACAACTACTAATAATCATTCCACATGCTCTGGCATTTCAAAATTGTGCAGCTCTAGTGGATTTTGATGCTCGACGCCTCTGCATGGTTGTTGGTAGCTTGCCTTCATCCCGAAGATCATCACTATCATCGCTATCTTCATCCGAATTTTCACCTGCTAATCGGACCTCATCACCTCCTCCACCAACCTCATCATCCGAATCATCATCTTCCAATTCAAACATATCATTGTAATCCTCTTTACGTATATAATTGTGTAATATGCAACAAGCTATTACAATTTTCATTTGGATCTTATAAGAAAATGGAGGAGCGACTTTCAACATTTGGAATCGAGCTTTTAAAGCACCAAAAGTTCGTTCAATAGAATTCCTCAAAGATGAGTGCCTTCGGTTGAATAACTCTTTATCATTTCTAGGAAGGTTGTCTCCAAATTTTTGTAGATGATAACAAGTTCCTCGATGTGGAGCGAAAAATCCTAGCATATTTGCATAACCAATATTGACTTGATAATATTTACCTACAATACAAAATATTTTCTACATAAGATAATTGAAGATAAAATAGAACAAAATTACTACATAAAAATATATTATTTACCTTCAGGTACACATATTCTACTTAGACGACTTGGAATAGAGTTCTAGTAATGCAGAAAACATACAAAATATTTTACAGTAAATCATAATTTACTAACCTTGATATAGTCTTGCCATACAGAATGATATGCAGTAACTCGATGTGTGGTTGCATCCCAACCGAACCCACTAGTGTTGAGACAGCTCGTTACTATTTGGTAAGTTTTCTTCCATGATCTTGTTCGATTCTTGAGCTGCTCAATAGTTTTTTTATGAGCTGCGTTTTCATTGAACCTATTGACACAGTCCAAATACATTTCATGCTTCCAAACCCCGTTGGGCATCCTGTTCCCCATATTGACTTGCTCAACTAAGAGATTGAGCATTTTGTTGTCATCATCGAAGGTCCAAATCTCATATGATCGAGGGGTTTGTGGTCTTCTTCTAGCCATTTATAATCTAAATCCGAGATGGTCATCATGGAAATTTTTTTTGTTAGACAACCATTACCCGTCGTAGTAACTAGGGACACACAAAAACATAACCAACAAATAACAAAATACCATGTGGTGGACATTTATAACTCCAAAATCTCCTCACCACATGGCAAATGCATTCTATAGCACTTCAAACATATTCGACAACATTCTAAAATATTTTAAAATCAATCCAACAAATTTCATTGCAGATTAATAGAACAATGCAAACACTAACTCATCGAGTCCAAATTCACCCAACACCCCTGGTAGAGCCCCATCTTCACAATCACTAAACCCTAAACCCGGACTAAACCCTAGCCGAGAACCCTAACAAATTAAAATAAGCCCCAACCCTAAACCCTAAACCCTAAACCCTAAATCCTAAACAAATTAAAATAAATCATAAACCCTAAACCTTAAAACCCCTAAAAGCCCCAAACCATAAAACACCTTAAAACCCCTAAAAGCCCCAAACCATAAAACACCTTAAAACCCCTAAAAGCCCCAAACACTAAACCCTAAGCACTTAAAACACTATCACCCCAAAAACCGAGAACCCTATTTAAAAAAAAAAAACATAAACCCTAATTCCAGACCTAAAGACTATACCTTAAAACCCTAAAAGTTCCAAACCCCAACTCGAATCCCAAAATTAAACCCTATCAACACGAATTTGAACCCTAAATCCCATAAACCCTAACCCTAAATCCCACAATTAGGCCACAATCAAGATAAATTACGCACAAAAATTAAAATTAACTCAAATACAATACCAAATTAGTTGAAAAAAATTTGGGGGAAACCATCGCCGAATGGGGAAATGTAAGCCCAATGGAAGAAATCGACGCCTAACTGTCGAAAATCGAAGAAGATCGAAGGAAATCGAAGGATATTGAAACTGGAATAGGTTAAATCAAAGGAAATCGGGGGTGGAGGAAAGAGAAGAACGAGAACGAGAAGGGGAGGGAGGCCGAGAGTGAGAAGAGATGGAGGCCTAGAGGGAAAAGAGAGAGGGAGATGAGAGTGGGAGAAGGAAGAGAAAGGTCGAGAGAGAAAGACACGAGAGAGGGAGATGGGGCGAAAACAAGAGATGACAAGAGAAAGTAGTGGGAGCAGAGAAAGTAGAGGGAGCAGAGAATGAAGACGAGAGCCAGCAGAGAGAGCGAAAACGAGAGACGAAGGACAAGCGAGTGGAAAGGAGAAGAGGAAATGAGAGGGATTTTTCTTTTCAGGGGGGGGGGGGGGGGGGGGGGGGAAGAAGCGACGCCGTCGCTCGTGGTAAGTGAATGATTAAAAGAGAAAGGGCGGAATCAGTTTTCCGTCGTTTTTGCCTGAGGAGATGAAACGTGTCATCTTGGTTCAATTCAAATCATTCTGCACTAACGCCTGGGGGGAATTCATTCCACTTCATTGTGGACTAACCCCCCCATGATGAAATCTTAACTTCATTTCAAGTTCATTGTAGAGTACCCTCCCTCGCCCCTCCTTTGTAAAGATCCGTTTGCATGAAGTACGTTACCCGTACTAATTCTAGTTGCAGAAAGAGTGAATGAGCCCAAACATATAACTCATGGTCCGTGACCGTGGTAGCTATTGATCGGATGACTACCATAATCATTGATTGGATGGTTGAAATACTCATCGATCATGGTCAGATAGTTAAGATAGCATTTCACATATTTTGCGCCAGATAACTTTTCGTCTCAAATCGGCCCTTATGGATAATAAGTTATTTATAATCAGGCAAAAGCTTTTGGATGTCGAATTTGTTGTGCATTCTAGAGTGCTAAAAGATGTTGTGTTTTCTGGCCACATGAAGTGATGTTATCCATACTAATTCTGGTTGCTAAAAGACAGACACTACCATGACAATACAAGGCTAAAACATACAAAACAGTTATCTCATGGTCTGATGACTGAGGTAGTTGTTGATTGGACAACTATGATAGCCATTGATCAGATGGTTGAGATACTCGTCGATTATGATCAGATATCTGAGATAGTGTTTCACATATTTCACATATTTCGCACCAAAGAGTTTTTCATATCATATAAATCCTTATGGATAATAAGTTGTATATAATCACGCAAAGGTTTCTCGATATCGAATTTATTGTGCACTGTAGAGTCATGCAAGACACTGATTGCCGGAACTAATGGTAAGTTCTTTCGGCACTTTTTGGCACGAGAAACGCGTTTTCACGGGAGAAGAAAAGCAATCTGTTGTGGGTAGATAGATAATTTTCCACATGTGTCGTCTCACAACAGTTTCAGCGTTGCTGCAGCATTCCATGATGTTCCCATTCCACCTGACGTTAATTATGATACTATTCAGTGAAAAAGGCAGCAAAGCTGATCAAGGATGTTTAGGTCAAATACGAGATTCGTAATCCTTTTCCAACGTTCATCTTCTTTCCCTTCCTTCCACACTAATCTTCGCCATCAACTTTTCATTTTATTATGAACAGAGAGAAACAAACATTGAGTGGCTACATTCTTTGAACTCTGAAGATTCGTTTTCTTTTCTCTGGGTAGCTCATCTCCAAATTTCTTTTCCTCTTACCAACTTTGACATCTGATTCTATTGTGATCAACTTCGAGAATTGGCTTCCAAGCAATTGTCTCAACTTAATATTTCCACTCGGTGACGACCATTGATGCTATAACTAATTTTAAACATAAAATAACTAGAGAAAGAGGCAACAAAACCCATTCTTTATCCCTTTTGTGCTAAGAAAAGTGTGAAAGTTAATCCGCCGTAATAGAAACCCGAAGACCAGGCTTCTGTTATCGGAATCAAAGGTAGAACACCAATTAGCCGAGAGGCAGAAAAACCCGAGAACTGTTGTAAATTTTCTATCTCACCATCAATTCGATGTGGTTACAAAGATTTAATTGAATATTTTCATGGTATCAGAGTTCCTTGTTGATCCCTCCCTCGATTGAATTTCTTGTTTCTTGTGCCTTAGATCTTGGTGTCGGCGCATCCTCCTGGGCGACTATGTTCACCTCTGGCTGCTACTTGTAGAGCTCGTTCACCACTGCATTCATGTCCACCCCACAAAGGCTGTTCTACTCAGCTTAGCTCCGAGAAATCGAAAAATCTTTGGCGAGAAAGGCGACGGATCGGAAGAAGAAATAAGGGATTGTTGAAAACCAGTTGGAAACGAGTTGAATCGTCTTGGACACTCACCACGATGCCCATTGAAACCGGTCGGAGACGAGAAACGACCTAAATCATCTGACACTTACCGCGATGCCCATTGAAACCAGTCAAAGACGAGAGAGATGAGCTGAATTGTCGAACACTTGCCGTGACGCCCAACTCCTGGTTCACATCAGTCCGTGATTCAGACTTGCTCCCAACTCGGTTCAACGTGCCTTGGTTCATAGAATAAAAAAAAGAAAGAAAGATTTCGTCTCACTTCAAAGTTTCTGGCTCAACTATCTCGTGTCTCCATCCTATCTACAACGTTGATCACGAAGGTCTGAAACGTGAAGTAGTCGATCTCTTGGGTCAAACCTCATTGGCCGCTGAATCTCTTTCTCATCTTCCCCCCTTTCATACCCTAATCTACGTGATTACCATTAAACTCTCCTCCACAACCTACCTCCTTTGAAAAACCAACTTCTTCCCCTTTTTGAGAATCCAAGTCTACATGGTTATGTGGACGAAACCCTCATGCCACCACCTCAGTTTGCCACAACAGATTCTACCACCCCTATTTCCGAATATTTGGCATGGTGAGCAATGGATCAACACCTTCTCAACCTCCTCCTTTCCTCCTTCATTGAGGAGGCAATGGCTGAAGCCGTTGGCCTCTCATTGCACACGATGTCTGGCTCGCGTTGAAAATGCCTTTAGACACCAGTCGAAGGCTTGAGAAATTCATCTCAAAGACGACCTCTAGCAGTTGAAGCGCGACAATCAATCCATTGCCACCTACAACAACGTTTTCAAGGGTCTGTACGACCAACTGCATGCGATTAGCCGACCTGTTGACATCACTGACAAACTCCACTGGTTTCTCTGTGGACTCAGAACCGATTTCTCCACCTTCTCCATCACACAAATGGCCCTCACGCTTCTCCCCTGTTTCTCCGACCTCGTCTCCAAAGTTGAGAGCTTTGAGCTCTTCTACGAATTGCTTGAGAGCCCTGTTCCTTCCGCTACTATTTTTACTACCACATCCCGGGGTTCTGACCTAGTCGATCCCATGGCCAAACCGTAGGTTCTGGCGGCTGTTATGCCAACCAAGGTCAAATCCATTATGGTTAAGGGCGCTGTCCTCCTCGCTGCCAGATATATCGTTTTGATGGTCATTATCCTGATCGCTATAACCAGTGTTATGCCGGTAGTCGGTCCAGTGAGTCTCGTACCCATCTTGTTGAGGCTTTCACTGGATCATGCTCTCTAAATGGGTCTACGCCCTCTGACTAGTTCTTGGACACTGAAGCTTCGGCCCATATGTCCAATAACCCATCCATCCTAGAATAGTTCACTGAGTACATGGGTAAGGATTCTTTAATTGTGGGAAATGTTCCCTCCTTACCTATCTCCCACAATGGTATTCTCTATCCTAACCCAAATATTCAGTTGTTAGATGTTTTAGTTTCTCTCATATCACAAAAAATCTTATCTCCATTAGTAAATTAACATATGATTTTCCTTTATCCGTAATATTTACTAAAAATCTTTTACTATTTAGAATTGTCTCATAGGAAGGGTGGTGGTGACCGATAAGAGAGATGGCGGCTTATATGTGCTAGAGCATGGCACTCTACCCTTAATTTTGTCCTTAAGAATAAATCCTTACATGTTTCCTATGATTTATGGCATACTCGCCTTGGACATGTAAATCATTCTATTATTTCTTCCTTACACAAACAATGACATCTTTATCTTACATCTCTATTACCCTTTCCATTATGTAGTACATGTCAACTTGCAAAAAATCATCATTTTCCATATCCACGCCATGAACATAGGTCGTCTAATGCATTACATCTTATTTATTGTGACATATGGGGGGCTTCACCTATCCACTCCAATTTAGGATTTGCTTATTTTGTTATCTTCATTGATGATTTTTCAATATTAACCTGGCTTTACCTTTGAAATTCAAATCATATTTTTTTGATGTTTTTCCGCAAATTAATTTTTTTTTGGAAATTCAACATTCTGCCCGTATTAAAAAATTTCAAAGTGATGGCGGGTCCGAATTTTCTAGCATTTGCTTCAAAACTCATCTTCGACCTCTGACATTCACCATCAACTTTCTTGTCCATATACTCCTACCCTAAATGGTCGTGCTGAACACAAACATCGTCATGTGACTGAGACTAGTCTGACACTTTTTTTTCACTCGCAACTCTCTCCTCATTTCTGGGTTAAGTCATAGCCCTATATCCTGCTTTTGCACTAGATCTCATAACCACATTTTGCTTCTTGCTTCTCCATGTAGCCAGGTTCTCTCCCACATGACTGCAATATCCAGAAGTGGCTTCCTGTCGTCATGTGATCCAGCCCAATTTGTGTATGAAAAACCTTCAATGTTGAAGTGGCCATTTTTCTTATAAAGCAATCCTCTTTCTGGGGCTACTTTTAAGTATTGTAATATCCTTTCGAAGGCTTGTTGTGGTTTATGCATGTACTGACTCACCACACTTACGATATATGATATGTTTGGTCTAGTTATCGTGAGGTAGATAAGTTTACCCACAAGTCTTTATCAATATCTTCTCCAGAACTTGAACATAATTTAATGATCGCATCCATAGGTGTGTCAGCTAGGCGACACCCCATCATTCCCGCTTCTTCAAGGAGGTCCAAGACATACTTCCTTTGAGATAATATTATCCCATACTTGGACTGAAGAACTTCTATGCCGAAAAAATAATTTAGAATTCCATGATCTTTAGTTTTAAATTCATGACATATCGTGTTTTTTACTTCTTGTATGCTATTCACATCATTGCCAGTTAAGAAAATATCATCAACATACACAACCAATAATATCTTTCCTTTGGAGGTATATTTAATAAATACCAAATGATTTATTGAGCATCGACAAAATCCAAACTGTAGTAGTGCTTGGCTAACTTTATCAAACCAGGCCCGAGGGGACTGTTTAAGCCCATATAAGGATTTCTTTAAGCAGCATACAGATTCCTTCTCAACCACACAACCAGGTGGTTGAATCATATAAATTTCCTTGCGTATATCACCATTTAACAAATTATTTTTGACATCGAGTTGATAGACGGGCCATGAAGAGTTAGCGGCAAGCGGTAATAGGATATGTATCGAATTTAACTTGGCAACAGGAGAGAAGGTCTCCTCATAATCCACTCCATAACATTGAGTGTACCCTTTACCGATGAGGCGGGCCTTAAGGTGAGCAACAGACCCATCAGGATTATGTTTAACGGTCAAAACCCATTTACAACCCACCAGTTTCTTACCTGTCAGAAGTGGTGCTAAGTTCCATGTTTGATTTTCATATAAGGCTTGCATTTCCTTATCCATAGACGCCTTCCATCCTTAATGTTTCAAGGCTTTCTGATAGGACCGCGGAATAGAGATGGAAGAAAGAGATGCAAGGAACTAATAACATGTGGAAGACAAAGGATGTTGAGACATAAAGTTAGATATAGGATGTGAAGTAGTGCAAGTACGGGGTTCTTTTCCTAGAGCAATGGGCCGAGTATCAAACTATGGACCAAATGTAATAGGGAAAGGACTTACCTAAGTAGGATCTGAAAATCCATATGTGTGATGTCGACCGATGCTTCAGGGGGTGGAGTGACATCGGCATTAAAGGGCACAAATGGACGAGGAGTGGTAGGAGGGAATGACAAACCTGGAGGAGCATCATTCGAGGAATAGAATGAGGTGATCTAAAAAAATGTCACATCCGTAGACACAAGTAACCGTTGAAGGGTAGGATTGTAACATACATAAATTTTTTGGATGCGAGAGTAACCCAAGAAAATGCACTTCATAGAGCGAGGAACAAGTTTACTTTTCTGAGGAGATGTGATATGGACAAAAAAAACACACCCAAAGAACTTTATGGGAAGAGAAAATGGGTCTTCACTAGGAAATAATATAGAGTATGGAGTCTTTTGACCAAGTACAGATGAAGGTAACCTATTGATAAGGAAACAAGCCGTAAGTATGGCATGAGGCCAATAAAAGTAGGGTACCTTCATGGAGTAGAGGAGACCCTGGGCAACCTCAAGGAGATGGCGGTTGGTGTTTTGGAAACACCATTATGTTGAGGTGTGTAGGCACATGATGTTTGATGGATAAGGCCATTACCTTCACAGAAGGACTGAAATTCACTAGACAAGTAGTCTTTAGCATTATCAGATTTAAGTACTTGAATTTTCTTGCCAAACTGGGTTAATAACATAACATGAATGACCTTAAAGATAGTAAATATGTCAAATATTTCTTTAAATAGATATAACCAAGTAACCTAGATAAAATCATCAACAAAAGTAACAAAATATTTAACTTAGAAATATTGAAGACACTCAAGGATCCCCATACATTAGAATGTACTAGAGAAAAGGGAGCAACACTTTTATTGGTAGGGTGAGGAGAATATGTTTCCCCCTGGTGTTTGCTTAACTGACAAACCTCACGATTTAAAGTAGACAAAGACTTCAAAGAAGGAAATAAATGTCGAAGAGAAGATGTAGAAGGATGGCCTAGCCGGTTGTGCCAAAGTTGAGACTCAGATGGAGAGGATGAAAGTACAACTAATGGAGGTAGGTCTAAGTAATACAAACCCCCCTTTTCATGGCCTCCACCAATCACCCGCTTTGTTGTTAGATCCTGAAATACACAAGAACAGGGTGAGAAGGTGACATATCAATTTAGATGTTTTGTGGGCTGACTTACCGAGAGTAAGTTTAAAGGGAATTGAGGAACAAATAGGATATCTCAAAGTGGGATAGAGGGTGTAATAGAAGATGATCCCTTGCCAAATACTTTGGTTTGGGTACCATTAGCTATAGTAACAAACTTATTGGGAATATGGAGATAAAAAATTTAGCATATGTTTGTTACCTGAGAGATGTTCAGAGGCCCATAGTCTATTATCCAAGACGAAGAGGAGAAAGTGGAAGAAAGCATAAAATGAAGCAATAGTGGTAGCAGCCGTAGGTAAAGATGTAAGCTAAGACTCCATGAATGACTTCATTTTTTGAAATGTTTCATAGTCTTCATGAGTGAGAGTCATCTTCCCGGTTTGTGGTTTAGCCTTTTCTTCCCGTTTATCATTGGTAACAGAGGCTGGAGTAGCCATGGCCCATTCCGGTTTTCCATGAAGCTTCCAACAAGCTTCCAAAAGGTTGTTTTGAACGCCACAATAAGTGCATATTCGAGGCTCTGTACGAGAGTAGCTAGGATCGGTGGTTCTACCACTTCTTGTTCGGCCTCCTCTAGAATTTCTGCTACAACTTTGATTGAAGGATGATGTACCTCTATTACCTAAATACATAGCAGATGAAGCATCATTATTTGAATTAAGAGATGGATTAGGGATTCACAACAATGTGGTACTTATTTCATCAAAGGACGATAGTGTGGAGGAGCTAAGAAATTGAGTCTTAGCAACTTCAAGGTATGACTTGATTTTTGTCAAACAAATTGCTGCCGCTAAATCTTCCATTTTCCTCTGTTGAATTGAAATATCGGTGGAGTATGGTTGAGTGATCTTCTACTCTTGAAGTAGACCCAAAAATCGAGCAAAAAATTCATGAATATTCTCTCCTTGCTTAGTATTGAGCATGTTTTGCAATACATTAAATAACTTTTGTAAAGAAGCCGTACTAGAATATAACTTAGTACAAGTGTGCCAAATCTGTTTGGTTGATTGCAAGTGGATAACATTGTTGGCTACATGCTCTTCCATACTATTAATAAGCCATCAAATTACCAAATTTTCATACTTATCCCACTTTAGATAGGATTGAATTCATCATTGATCAGTGGAGAAGGCATGGTTAAGTGACCGAGAAGGTCTTGAGTAATAAGAAACATTCTTCCCGATTGAGACCAAGCAAGATAATTGGATAATCCCCTTAAGTAAATGGTAGTAATTTTGAGTATGTCACTCTTACTACTTGTATTTTCTTTAGCCATCGTAAGTCAACCAATGCTTAGTAAAGCACGAATAAGAGGAGGATACGATGAAGCAATCCAACTAAAACTCCAATTAAGATAGCGTGATTGCTATAATCCAATATTGAAGAACTGATATTGATTGAAGTTGAACTGATATAATTCAATAATCAAGTTTGAGAAGCAATTAAAGCAATAATATGCTATCATAAAAAAAAAGGTAACCTGAGCGAGGTGGCTGCCTTCCTCCCATTCCGAATTTTAAACTCAAGAAGGACCTTAAGATTCCAAAAAATTCGAACTTGTATTCGTAGGCTCTTGTTTGCCAAAAATATCTATTGTTAAAATTTGAAAAATAATCCACTTAATCAAATTTGAGCAGTATTCTTTCAAATACCAGCCACTTCAAATAAAGACAAGTTCTTATCCACTACATTAGCCACTAAATCAGGGTCCAAATAAACCAAAAATCATATCTTAAGTGGAGTAGATCAATTAATTACTCAATACCAATTAAAACCTTCCTTTTGGTCTTCAAAAACTCAAGAGCTCATGGCTGGTTCTTAACCCAAGCATGACTTAACTTTTCCTGATGATAGGTGTCATATTTATCACTTAAAAAGACACATTTCCCTTACTCATTTCCAAAAATCCTTTAGGCAATGAAATTGATCATAAGTCTTAAAGGATTGGAGAAGTAATTAGCATTTCCTAAAAAATTATAAATCACCAAAAACCAATTGCTCTTTGAGCTTGGCAAAGTCCCTCAAACAATTTCTATATGTTTGGAGAATCTTAGTACCATAAATCATAAACCAACATGATTTAATCCAAAAAAATCAAGTAAACTACTGGTCTTGAAGAATGAGAGATCAAGCTAAGTTTCATGTAAGTCTTACATCATATAAATATCAACTTCATAATCAATAGGTCTTCATAACCTTGTAGGCAACCGATCTTGATCAAACTTGCAATATTTGAGTGCAAGAAGGTCAAGGTCATATTATCCTTTAACCACCAAGTATTAGCTTTCACAAATTCTCATATGAAATCCATTTGTGTCTTGATTTAATATAGAGATTAAGGGCTTGGTACATAGTATGAATGCAAGGAAAAATATAACCAAAATCACGTATGTTTCCATGGTTGAATCTCTTCCTTCAAGAGCACCTTGCATGAAACTTTCAAAGGTACTTAATGATCTTGAGCCAACATGGGAGTCCTAATTCTTCAGTTAGGATACTATGGATAATTTAGGACTCCTTCCTAATGATCTCGAGCCAAAGAGGGAGAGGAGAAGAAGAAGAGAAGAAGAAGAGAAGAAGAGAGAATGGAGAGAGAGAGTTTAGAGATCGACTTCCAAGAGAAGGGAGAGGAGAGTTTGGACGAATTTGAGAAGTGAGGAGAGAACTTGGTGCTCTACCTCTTAGCCAAGGGCCTCTATTTATAGTTTTTACAATGCCCTTAGGGCTACAACATTACAAGAGAAGAGATATAAATAGACTAGTAATTACATCTTCATGCCATCTTTATGAGAAGTATTCTTATTTACCAATATGCCACCTCTTGGATGTGTGGGCTTGAGCCCGCCTTCTAAAAATTTTCATCCATTTGGTTGTCATGTTTATCCTTGCTTACGTAATTATATGTCTAATAAATATTTACCTCACATTATTCTCTTATAAAGGGTTTTGTTGCTTGATTTCACCACCTCTTAGATCTACATCACCTACCATGCTCAATTTGATGAACACAATTTCCCTTTCATCTAAACCTCTTAGGATCAAACCCCTTCCTTTCTCCATTTTCCAACTTTCTGGAACCTAGTCTTCTCCATATAGAGCCCCCGCCTTGCTCTGCACACCAATCTCCTCCCATTACTCAATCCGTAGTTAAACCGTGAGCTATTTGTATTGATTCGGTTGATGAGTCCTTGTAGGCCACTAATTCTTTTGCAGGTCCCTCCTCACCGCACTAGGTTTCAAGTCCATCACCTACTGAGGCACGAATCACTCTTCCTGCTCTTGATTCTACGTTTTCGTTGGGTTGTCACCATATGCTAAGCTGGTATTTTCAAAACTTGACATCTGGGCAACTTCAGTATTGTGGGATCCTCTAGACTTTTCTCCGCTCTCCTTGTCTCTACTGTGCTTAAAGGTTTCAAATATGCCGCAAAGGATCCTGCTTGACTTGCTACCATGGATGAAGAAGTTTAAGCTCTGTAAAATAATCGCACCTGGATTTTAGTCCTTCGACCTGCCAACACCAACATTGTGGCCTCCAAATGGGTGTTTTGGACCAAATATCTACCTAATGGATCCATTGAGAGTCTTAAAGCACACCTTATTGCCAAGGGATATACTCAGGTACTTGGTCATGATTACATTGACACCTTTAGTGTTATGGACTCCGTAGTAGGTCGAGTGATTAATAGACGCTGTGGGTAAATCATGTAATTTTTCAGTTTTTGAATTTTAGTGGTTTAGATGTAATTTTCTTTCTTTTCATTGGCCTTGTTACTGGCCTTTGCCTTGTACTTGAACCCTAGTCCTCTCTTATAAGCGGAATGTATGCTTCAATGGAATTAAGCTTGATCATTAGTCTTAAGTCAGAGATCGAATACTCTATCTTCCAAAGAGGTCAAAGGTACAAGCTTCCTTCGAAAGCTTGATTCTTCTCAACCATAGGGCGTTCTAAAATTCCCAAGACTCTCTCAAGGACGAATTCCAATCTGGAACCGAGAGGAGATCGTCGGGTGACTCAATCCATGGCAAGGGATCTTAACAACGTGGTATCAGAGTTATACCATCGTTGCGAGTTTGAATCCTGGTGTGAGCAAACTTAGCGAAGGGGGCGACCTAGCGATCTGTGTAGCACAAAAAGGCGGTCTGGGTCGCTAGAGTGGGTCATCGCAAGTGGGCCGTCGTGGTCGTCGGCTCGTGACGGCGTGAGTATTGTTATAGTCCTGGGTTAAATACTTGGCTTTTCGCTACCTACCAGGCCGGTCTTTTGGGTAGTATTGTGTTATGGACTCAATAACACTGAGTCATCTACTTTACTTTTATTATTTATGTTGCTTTTAATTTCAAATTTTATTGATTTTTAATAAGACTTAAAGGTAGGGGTAGAATTGGGTTTTATAACCCTAAACTATGTTGATGTTAATTACCCTATTTAAGGGGTAAGGATGGAAAAATAAAGCAAGTTTGGACTTAGCATAAACTAGAGTAATTAGGTTATTGATAGGCTCCCTATTCTAGGGTTCTTGGCTTGAACTCTCTTTGGTGGTTGCTGCATCCATTGGAGAGTCTTTGAGGAGATCGTGGGAGGAAGAAGAAGAGGAAGCACCCTTCTATTCCGAGCTGCAAGGGAGAGACTACCTCTTCACGGAAATTCCAGAAAAGGAGAGGTCTTGACATGAGTCTACCTAGGAAGGGGGACGAGTTCTTGTTGCTGGTTGGGTGTTGACGTCCAAAGGTATTTGCTAATCTTATTCCAAGCATTGAGATTAGATTTATGTTTCTCTTTTACGTAAGGAACCAGTGCTGCATGAAATTGGAAACCCTACCTTGACGTGAGCCATAAGAAAAGGGGGTTCCACGTTGGGCCTCAAGGAGCTTCCTTGACTAGCTGGGTTTGTTCATAATTAAGAAAAGGAAACTCCTTTTCAAGGGGAATGAATTCAATAAAGGGAAAGGGGTTATTCTTGAGTCATTATAGCAAGTAAAACCCTCTTGATGTGAATCGTAAAAGAGGGGTTTCATATCTGAGTGCTTAAACAGTCCTTTAACTTGCTGGTTGCATCTATAATTGAGAAAAACAAAATCTTATTTAATCCTAACGTGAAAGGAGAAGTATAAGAGAGTTATTTTCACAAAAAAAACGTGATAAGAAACCCTCAAACAGTGCTAGATTCATATTCAACTCGCCGAGTTACTAGATCCATGGCTAGGGACCATAACATATTGGCTAGGTGTTTAACATTTAGTCTTGTTGTAAATGCTACCATTGTCCGAGTTATACTCTCTATTGTTGTGACCAACAAATGACCTCTTCAACAACCTGACATCAAGAATGCATTCCTTAATGGTACTCTCACTAAAAATATTTATATGGAACAAAATCCTGGGTACATTGACCCTTATTTCCCTCATCACGATTGTCAGTTATAGAAGACTCTCTATGGTCTCAAGCAAGCCCCTCGTGTTTGGTTCCAGTGCTTCAGCTCTTTTATTACTCAACTTGGTTTCTCTAGCAGTTGTGTTGACACTTCTCTATTTGTCTTTCGTAAGCACTTTGACATTATATTTCTACTACTTTCTATTGATGACATCATTGTTACTGGAAAAAACTCAGCTCTTATAAACAACTTCACTTGTAAGCTCAATGTCAAGTTTGCCACTAAGGATTTGGGTCCTCTCGGTTACTTTCTTGGCCTTAGGCTTTGCCAACTTACAATTGACTATTTATCAGTCAACTCAAATATGCATGGGATATTCGTACTCAAGCTTAGTTACTTGATAGAAAACCTATCTATACGCCTATATATCCTAACATCTATCCACTGATGGTTCTCTATTTTTGGATCCCACTCTTTACTGGTCTCTCTTTGGCTCACTTCAATACTTGACCATCACGCGCCCTAACATTGCCCATGTGGTCAACACTGTTTGCCAATTCCTGCATACTCTCACTGAAGATCGTTTTCTTGTTGTTAAGAATATTCTTCTCTATGTAAAAGGCACCATTCACTTTAGCCTTACCTTTTGCCCATCTGCTACTCTTGGGGCTCTAGTTGCTTACTCTGATACTGACCAGGCAGGCTATCCTGACACTCGTTACTCTACCTCTGGTTACTCCATTTATCTTGGCGACAATTTGATTTCTTGGAGTGCTAAAAAGTTACCTACGATATCACGTTCTAGCTATGAATATGAGTATCGTGCTCTTGCATACACTTTAGCTGAACTTCTTTGGCTTATGCCTCTCCTTTGAGATCTTCATGTTCTTATTCCATAATGACCTCTTCTCCTATGTGACAACAAAAGTGCAATCTTCCTGAGTTCCAATCCAGTTTCTCACAAGTGAGCCAAACATGTTGAATTAAATTATCATTTACTTTGAGAACTTGTTGTTTCTTAAAAACTTCACACGTAGTATGTGACATCTCACCTTTAGGTTTCCATCATTTTCACCAAAATCATTCCACACCCTCTTTGGAATTTTTTTCACTCCGAGCTTCATGTTTGTTCCAATCTGACGCTCAGTTTGCGTGTGTGTGTGTTGGGGGGGGGGGGGGGGGGGGGGGGGGGGGGGGGGGGTGGAAGAGGTTGTGATGTATAACCCATCGTAACAAAAGCCCGATTAGACAAGAGATAGAAAAACCTAAGAACCATTGTAAATTTCCTATATAAATTCAATGTGAACTCTCACCATTAATTCATGCTGATTACAAAGATTTAATTGAATCTTGTCAAAAAGGACTCCACCCTTTTCAATCATCGCATGTTAATGCGATCACTAACTCTAAGGGTGAATTTTTGTGTTATGGACTCCATAGCATCAAGATTAGCAAGTAGACGTAGGGGTAATTGATGAAAATTTTGGCATGTTTTTATTTAGTGGCATTTTGGTAATTTCGTCAGACATTGGTGCTTTGCATGAATTTGTATGGAGGCGTTCCTATTATTTATAGGAACGTCATTGGAATGAAAGGGAAGCTTGAATGTTAGTTAGTTGAGATCGGGTGCTCTCTCCATCGAGGCCCAGTGCGAGTTTCCTTCGAAACTCAGTTATCCCCCTGACGACCGTTCCTCTTCCATCCACGAATGGCTGCTACGCCACTTCACCTTCCCTCTGTTTTTTGAGATCCTCTGTTTTCGTCACTTGCCGCATAATCATTCTGAACGGCGTCCGCTGTAGACGTTTCTCTCCCCGACCTCTCTAGATCCCCTTAGAGATTTCGTCTGACCTTCCCTGCCGAATTCCGACAGCCCGACGATTCCGCTTTTGCTGGGTGTTTGACGTGTCTGTTCGTCTTCCCGACCGAGCTGCTTTTTCGCCATTGGGCGTTCTAAAAATCCAAAACACAGACCTTCACCACTTTCAATATGGAAGACCAAGGAGAGAGTAGGGTGACTCGATCCATGGCCAGAGAGCTTAACAACGTGGTATCAGACAGGACCACCTTGGACGACTCTTCCTCTCCCGCTGATGGGCGTACCACTGTGGACGACCTTCGAACAGAGCTCGGGACGCAAATCTAGGAGCTTCGGGAGACCATGCTCCAGCTTTTCAATTCTCTGGGGTCACGGGGGGACTCCCCGTCCGGGCAGTGGCTCACGCCCTGCGGAGTATTCCGACCCTCCAATCCCGCCGATGTCGTCGATGCCTCCTGCTCAGAACCCTCTCGGGAGTTTTCATGGCAACAGTAACAACAACGTACCCAGGTACACGAAGCTCACGTTTTCCACTTATGACGAGTCTACGGACCCGTTAATGTGGCTCCAGCGTTGTGAGCACTTCTTTTGGCACCAGCGCACCCACCCGGAGGAGAGAGTGTCATTGGCTGCTTTCCAGGACGAGGCCTTACTGTGGTATTCCCAGTTCGATGTGGTGCACCTCGTCCATGATTGGGATTTCTTTGAGTCATGCCTGTTGAGGTTTGGGCCCCCTTCATGTAGCAATCCCCTTGGGGATTTGGTTAACCTAAAACAGACGGGTTCCATCGAAGAGTATCAGAAACAGTTTCAAGAACACCATGCCCACACTAGTATGTTTGTCCGGCCGAGCCAATATGTCTATTTGTTCACTGCCGGGTTGGTGGAGGGGGCCCTCCTCTTTGGACCATGCCATGAATTTGGCCTGCACTTTCGATGCTAAACAACGCATCTTGAAAGAATATTTGGTTTGTCGCTCCCGTTGGCCGAGCAGAGTGCCCATAGGTGCCCCAACAAACCCCAACAACCCTCTGTGTCCAGGACAATTGACAACCCCGTCAGCCAAGCCTACCAGGTCAGCACCTCCCCCTCAGTTTATTAAGGGGGGGAGGTTGTCCCCCAAATGGATTTTTGAAGTTCAAGTTCATATCCAACATGAAGATCATCTTCTCACTTGGTGTTAGTGTTGACACCTTCATGTACATGAAAACAGTTTTTAGTGAATCACCCCACTCATTAGAAAAACATAAAAAACAAGAGAATCCCTAAACCTGTACAGTACACTTATAATTACAACATAATCCTTGAACCCCAAATTAGGTACAACAATCATTATTACTACACGAATAACTTATTTAATGTATAATTAAAATATATTAATATATTTATTAATTGAATTAGATATGTTATTGTCCATTAATATGGTAATTACGTGAGCCTCAATGAAATACGCACATGATTAATTACAAGTAATAAATAAATAATGTTATAAATAACAAAAATGAAAGTAATATGTTTAACTATTAATTTATTAATAACATATGATATACTATAGCCTAAAACTGAATGATTTAAGAGGAAAAATTGATCTAATCATAACTTTAATACACTATATATTTGTACGTAATATTACCACTATTAAATCACTAATATAATAAAATAAATAAAAAATAAATATAATGAGTAAATATTGAATTATTTGATTAAAAACGTAATATGGCTTAGTATTAATTAATAATATATTTCCACAAAATTAAAATTAATCAATTGATCAAATGCATATTGTAACTATATTTTATTTACCAGACTTAAATATCTAGTTTAATATAGTAATAAAATTTAATAAATATAATATATAAATAAATATACAACTTTATTACTAATGTAATAAAGTTTTATTGTAATAACCAGTTTGTGATCAGAATTAATATCATCAAATTACAAGTTTAGTACATAAGAACAACACATGTTCAAAAACAATAAAAGATACAATCATCAGTTATCATTCCACATGCAAGTCGCTGTGTCATCTCAAAATTGTGCTGCTCTTGTGGATTCTAATGCACGCTGCCTCCGAAAGCTTGTTACTTGGGTATCCTGTTCCACAAGACTATCGTTATCATCGCTGTCTGTATTGTCCGTTGCACGTAATTAGACCCCATCACCTCCTCCACCAAACTCGACATCCGAATCATCATCTTCCAAACCAAATATATCATTGTAATCCTTTCTACGTATATAATTGTGCAATATGCAACAAGCAATGACAATTTTTGTCTGCATTTTAAAAGAAAATGGAGTGCCTTCCAACATTTGAAATCGAGCTTTTAAAGCACCAAAAGTTATCTCAATAGTATTCTGCAAAGACGAGTGTCATCGATAGAATAATTCTTTTTCATTCCTAGGAATATTATCTCCAAATTCTTGCAAATGATACCGAGTTCTTCGATATGGAGCCAAAAATCCTGGTCGATTTGCATAACCAGCATCAACTAGATAATATTTACCTACAATACAAAATATTTTCTACATTAAATAAATAAAGATAAAATATATAAAAGATTACTGCATAAAAATATATTATTTACCTTCAGGTACAAATAGTCTATTTCGGTGAGTCAATGTGTCCTTCAGTACGCGAGAACCAACTGCTGGTCCCTCCCATCCAGCTAGTACATAAGTGAATTGCATGTCGAATGTACATGCTACCATCACATTTTGTGAGAGATAGCCCTTTTTGTTCCAGAACCTTGATTGTTCTTCAAGCGGATGTTCGCTTTGATATGTGTTCCATCAATAGCCCCAATACAATCCTAATATTATAATTTCAATTAGTATTGACTAAATTTGTATAGTAATCTAAATAGAGGGCAAGTGATGTTACCTTGAAGTATGGATAAAACATTGAATCGTTTAAAATCCTCGTGTGTGTGCGTTCTGAAGACTGTTTGATGTAATCAAAGTGAAGTTTGAGGATAACATCCAACACCTTGTTCAAATATTTACTTATGGACCAGTTCGATCTATCAAACATCTCTGCTGTGACACTATAGGATTGTTGTTGACCAACAGTTAGGAGGAAATAAGCAAGTTGTTTTTCCACTGAGATGGTCTTTGTCGCTGATAAAAATCCTCTGCTATTAAGTATTTTTGGCCAATTTGTGAAATACAATTTGATTCATCTTGTAAACTTTTCGAATTTAACAGGAAATTTGTCTAAGGCCTTTTGCAAATACAACAAATCATTCATCCCACAAGAACATGGTACACCTCTATTGCCATGGCATAAATAGTATCTTGCTATGACGACAATAATACATGCCAATCCAACCATAATTACAACCATCTCTTCTTCTGTCATAATATCCATGAGAATCTGCAAATTTAATCTTCTAAAAAGTCATAAACAAAAATAATGGCAAATCTTCAATCATAACCTATTCATCCAAACTCAACAATCATATTCACATCCATACTCATCCACCATATTATTCACATAATATATTAAGATAACAAGCATATAAAATAGAAACCTTAACCATACTGATAAGTCTAGCAACGTTATAATTCAAACATCATCTTTAATATATAATAATCTTCTCAAAAAAGATATTGTACTTAAAACGCATTACAATTAGTTGTTTGCACAATATTTAAGCCACCCAACCCGCTCTGCCACTGTCATTTTTAAAAACAAGGCCTTCTTACTTGGCGTATCCAACCATCTAGGAGCGCCATACTTCAGTGCATTTGACAGGTCTGAAATTTCCATGAGGGCATCGATCCAAGGTTCTTTGACATTGCGTTCCTTATACTTCATAACACATTTCATTGCTTCAACAATTTGGTTAACTGCATCTATTAATTGTCTATTGTCATCAGTGGGCAATTCGCTTCTCTTTCTATGACAATGTGAAGATGACCCTTTACTTCCACGATATTGATCCGCTGTCAAATCATTTTCGCTAATGAATTGCGGTGGGGTTCCCATAACTACGTCATAATTGCCGGATCGTCCATCGGGATAGAGCCGAGTCATCATGGATGATTTCATCACCTAGATCTATAAGAGTTGTACTACCACTCCCTATGGCTATTATGTTTCCGACTACCATAGCCAATTTGTCGTAAAGGGGGCAACCTTGTTGTCTATACTTCTCAGCATCTTTACGCTCCTACAAGAATAAAACATCATTTCTAATGGAATAAAGTGCATAGTAATGTGAAAAAATACAAATTGTTTTACAATATATTATGATTTACTAACCTTAATGTAGTCTTGCTATACAGAATGACATGTAGTAACTTGCTGTGTGGTTGCATCCCAACCGAACCCACTAGTGTTGAGACAGCTCGTTACTGTTTGGTATATTTTCTTCCATGATCTTGTTCGATTCTTAAGTTGCTCAACAGTTTTTTTATTGACTGCAACTTGTTCCCCATATATACTTGCTCGACTAAAAGATCGAGCATTTTGTTGTCTTCTTCAAAGCTCCAAAAGTCATATGATCAACCACTTGGTTGTTTTCTTGCAGCCATTTTCAATCTAAATCCGAGATTGTCCTCATGGAAAAAACTTTATCAAACAACCATTACCCTAAACCCTAACCCTAGACCCCATACCCCCAAAACCTCCTAAACCCTTTACCCTAAACCCTAATTTCAGAAGTTAAATAAAAAATCCTAGATCTTAAAAACCCTAAAAGCCCTAAACCCTAAACCCTATCACCCAATAAACCTTAACTGAAAAAAAATTGAAAAATACCTAAACCCTAATTCTAGAACCTAAATCCTAACAATACCATAAATCCTTAACCCCAAAATATAGAGCACCAAGCCCTAAAAACACTAAACCCTAACCCTAATAAAAAATTTAGACCCTCAACCGTAACACTAAATCCCACAATTATGCACAAATAACCCCAAATTAGGCACTGAAACTAAAATTAAATCAAATACAACACTCATTTAATTAGAAAAAAATATTAGGTTTTAGTCATACCTTCTAAAATTTGGGGAAAACCGAAGCCGATGGCTGAAATCAAAGTCGAATGGGGAAATCGATGCCGAATCGAAGTAGAAATTAAGAAATCGAAGCCCAAATGTCAAAATCGAAGAAAAGAGAAACCAAAATAGGGGAAATCGCAGGAAATCGGAAGGTATTTTGGGAGAAAAGATAATAGCGAAAGGGAGAAGGGAGTGAGATGCCTAAAGGGAGAAGAGAGGGAGAAGAGACAGAGAGAAGTGACGGAGGCCGAGAGGGATAGGAGAGAGGGAGAAGCGAGCGAGAGGTTCAGAGGGAGAGCGTGTACGAGATGGAGAGAAGGACGCCGAAAGGACGTTCGCAGCGAGAGATGGACACTGTAGAGAGGGAGAAGGGAGAGGGACAATGGAGACAAGAGAGGGAGCAGAGAACAAGAGAGGGCTGCGGGAACGAAATGGCAGAAAATGAGCGAGGGTATGCGGTAGAGAGAGCCCCACGATAGTGTCATGTACATGATTCTCAAAATTGGGCGAAAAACACTTTCCGCCGTTTACTCTTGGGACATGAACTCGTGAGTCATGGATGATCATGTAAATGACATAAAGTTTGGCGCTCCCTATCGACATCAAGACATGAATTGAGTAATGCGCCTGAAGTTCATGTCCAGAGTCATGTTGACTAACCCCCCTAAACGACTTTCCAAGTTCGACATGGAAAAAAGGCGGGCCCAGGAGCTCTGTTTAAACTGTGATGAGAAGTACACTCAAAGCCACATCTGCAAGAGGTTGTTTTGGTTAGAGGTAGAGGACCCTGTGGATAGCCCCTCCCTAGATGAGGAAGTTGGCACAGAAGACGAGGCTCCAACCATCTCCCTCAACGCCATCACCGGGTTACACAGCACCACGACGATACAGGTCCATGCTAGCATTCAGACTCTTCTGTTACTTGCATTGGTTGACTCAGGCAGCACCCTCAACTTCCTTAGTCAACCCGCCACCCAACTGTTGGGCTTGTCACTGCAGCACAATTCAGGCATCTCAGTTTCAATTGCAAACGGAGAAAAAATTACCAGTGTGGGGTCATGTGCAGCAGTAACTTTTGTCATTGAAGGTCGCAATTTCGGGCAGACTTTCTGATCATTCCGCTTGCTGGATTTGATTTGGTCCTTGACATTAAATGGTTACAACAGTTGGGTCCGATATCGTGGGATTTCAAAGCCCTTACTATGAGTTTCAACCAGGGTCACCAGCAGCTCACGCTCCATGGTATGCATGCTCCTCTGTCATGTACTCTTCATACTATCTAGTTGAGGGATTCAGAGAGTAGTCAACTCACCCAGCTAACAAAGGAATTTACCGACTTATTTCAGCAACTTGCTGCCCTTCCTCCGATACGGGCTTGTGACCATCGTATCCGGTTGAAGTTGGGCACCGAGCCAGTCATGGTACGGCCATACAGGTACCCTCACTTGCAGAAGGATGAGATAGAGCGCTAGTGTGAGCTCTTGTTAACTTAGGGCATCATTCAGCCCAGCCATTCCCCATTCTCCTCGCCGGTTCTGTTGGTCAAGAAACAAGACAACTCATGGCAGTTCTGTGTAGACTACAGGGAGCTCAATGCTCACATGGTGAAGGACAAATTTTCCATTCTAGTGGTGGACGAGTTGCTAGATGAGTTTCATGGAGCCAAGTTATTTACGAACTTGGACTTGAAATCGGGATACCATCAAATCTGGGTCCACCCTGATGATGTGGAGAAAATGGCGTTCCGTACCCACCACGGTCATTTTGAATTCTTGGTGATGCCCTCTGGTCTGTCCAACACTCCCTCTACATTCTAGACACTCATGAATGAGGTATTCCGACCCTTCTTGGGCAAATATGTTGTTGTGTTTTTTGATGATATTCTAATATACAGCCAGAATCGGGGCGACCACATTCAGCACCTTCACCATTTATTCCTGAATCAATCTAAATGTGAGATAGGGACTTCCGAGGTTGCCTACTTGGGCCATGTTATTTCTACCTCCGGGGTAAGGTGGACACCACCAAAATCCAATCAGTGCTGGACTGGTCGACTCCGCATTCGGTCACAACTTTGAGGGGGTTTTTAGGGTTGGCTGCTATTACAGGAAGTTCATTCGGGACTATGTGTTATGGACTCAATAACACTGAGTAATCTACTTTACTTTTATTATTTATGTTGCTTTTAATTTAGAATTTTATTGATTTTTAATAAGACTTAAAGGTAGGGGTAGAATTGGGTTTTATAACCCTAACCTATGTTGATGTTAATTACCCTATTTAAGGGTAAGGATGGAGAAATAAAGCAAGTTTGGCATTAGCATAAACTAGAGTAATTAGGTTATTGATAGGCTCCCTATTCTAGGGTTCTTGGCTTGAACTCTCTTTGGTGGTTTGCTGCATCCATTGGAGAGTCTTTGAGGAGATTGTGGGAGGAAGAAGAAGAGGAAGCACCCTTCTATTCCGAGCTACAAGGGAGAGACTACCTCTTCACGGAAATTCCAGAAAAGGAGAGGTCTTGACGTGAGTCTACCTAGGAAGGAGGACGAGTGCTTTTTGCTGGTTGGGTGTTGACATCCAGAGGTATTTGCTAATCTTATTCTAAACATTGAGATTAGATTTGTGTTTTTCTTTTACGTAAGGAACCAGTGCTGCATGAAATTGGAAACCCTACTTGGCGTGAGCCATAAGTAAAGGAGGTTCCACGTTGGGCCTCAAGGAGCTTCGTTGACTAGCTAGGTTTGTTCATAATTAAGAAAAGGAAACTCCTTTTCAAGGGGAATGAATTCAGTAAAGGGAAAGGGGTTGTTCTTGAGTCATTACAACAAGTAAAACCCTCTTGACGTGAATCATAAAAGAGGGGTTTCATATTTGAGTGCTTAAACAGTCCTTTAACTTGTTGGTTGTATCTATAATTGAGAAAAACAAAATCCTTTTCAATCCTAACGTGAAAGGAGAAGTATAAGAGAGTTCTTTTCACAAAAAATGTGATAAGAAACCCTCAAACAGTGCTGGATTCATATTCAACTCGCCGAGTTACTAGATCCATGGCTAGGGACCATAACACTATGGCCAGATTGCTACATCGCTCACAAGCCTACTCAAGCGGAATGCTTTCACATGGACAGACGCAGCCGATTCGTCCTTTCAATAGCTGAAACAGTCATTAACTTCGGCACCGGTTCTACAATTCCCGAATTTTGAAGAAGTGTTCATTGTGGAATGTGATGCTTCAGGTGGCGGCATTGGGGCCATCTTACAGCAGTAGGGGCACCCCTTAGCTTATTTCAGCTGGCAGTTGGCTCCCCACCACCACAAATTAGCGGCTTATGAATGGGAACTCATTGGCTTAGCCAAAGCCATCCAGCATTGGAGGCCCTACTTGTGGGGTAGGCACTTTGTGATCCGTACAGACCATTGCAGTTTGAAGTACTTGCTGGAAAAATTACCCACGACTTCCCCCAAGTAACACTGGATCAGTAAGCTCATGGGTTTTGATTTCAAGGTGGAATATAATCCGGGCCGCCTTAACAAGGGCGCAGATGCACTATCCCACAGGGACTTCGTGGATCCTCAGTTGCATGACATTAGTCAATCATGAGTCCTTTTACTCGACTCCATCCAGGGTGACATTAAGAACCATCCTGAGCTCCTAGAGTTGTACCGGTAGATTGAACAAGGCACTGCAGATCACTAGTGGGAAATTCAAGATGGGCTCATATTATACAAGAAGCGCCTCTTTCTCCACCATACCTCCCCTCTTCTCACCACCATTATTGCTGCAGTACACGATAGCACTCATGAGGGCCAGTAGAAAACTTATTTTCGGGTTAGCCAGGATTTCTATTGGAAAGGGTTGAAACGTATGGTTGCTGACTATGTTTTGGCGTGCCAAGTTTTTCAGAGCAACAAGGCCGACTCCTTACACCCAGCGGGCCTGTTGCAACCTCTTCAACTTCTGTCTCAGGTGTGGGCTGATATCTCCATGGATTTTATTGAGGGCCTTCCCACTTCTTCAAGAAAATCTGTAATTCTGGTTGTGGTGGATCGGTTTTCAAAATACTGGCACTTCCTACCCTTGGCGCATCTATATACAGCCGCACATGTAGCTGACCTATTTATGGAACAGATTGTGCATCTGCATGGCTTACCGAAGTCCATTACATGTGACCGTGATGCGGTTTTTACCAGCACCTTTTGGAAGGATCTTTTTAAATTGCAGGTTACCAAATTGGCCTTCTCCTCTGCCTACCATCCTCAATCTAATGGACAGACTGAAGTGGTGAACCGTTCCCTCGAGATCTATTTGCCGTGTTTTGTTGGGGACCATCCCAAACGCTAGGTACATTGGTTGGCATGGGCGGAGTATTGTTATAATACGTCTTACCATACGGCACTCGACACCACTCCGTTCCAGGTGGTCAATGGTCGTGCACCTCCTCGGCTCCTCTCTTATGAGCCTGGTCTGTCTTGCTTGCCGCTGATTGATCAGGCCTTGGGCAAAAGGGACATGATACTGGCATAGGTCAAGTCCAACTTGTTGAAGGCTCAGGCCACGATGAAGCATAACTATGACAAGCGTCATAGGGACCTTTCTTTTGCTCTAGGTGATTATGTGTGGTTGCGTATTCAGCCCTACTAGCAGCGCTCACTGACAGTACCACGAAGGCAAAGGCACAAGCTGTCCCCCAAATTTTATGGTCCTTTTCTGGTATTACTTGTCTCTTTTATGTCTCTTTTCTTGTAATGTTGTAGCCCTGAGGGCATTGTAAAAAGCTATAAATAGAAGTCCTTGGCTAAGAGGTAGGGCATCAAGCTCTCTCCTCCTTTGCTACAAATCATCCAAACTCTCTCCCTCCTTTTTAGGTGCTCCGTCTTCTCCTTCGTCCAAGCTCTCTCCCTTTGGTAGTAGATCTCTCCTACTCTCTTCTCCTTCTTCTTCTTACTTTGGTTGAGGATCTTATCATGGGATCCTAAATTCTACAAATCATAACAAGTATGAGAAAATGGTTTTTGAATAGACAAATCTTTAATTCTTGAAAAGTAGCTTCCCATGCCAAAAACAAATTTCAACATAACCAATTTCAGCCAAAAACTTGCTAACTGACTGAAAAAAATCCAGCCTTTACAAGTCTTTTCCAAACCGAGAGATATGAATCTCAATATTCTCAAAGGATGAAGCAGATAACCTCTAAACCATCTTTCAAAGATAAAAAACTGACATCAAGAAGCCATCAATAGATAATAATAACGAGAGCAAGAAACTTGTCTCGACAAGCTTCAAGTTTGCTTCACTAGGAGCCTTGCATGAGAGAAACTTCAGAGCATCATCTTGATCAGGGAATCCTAAATTCATTGCTCTAATATCATGATGAATTTATGACCCCATGATTAGAACCATGAGCAAATTAAGAGAGGGAGAGAATAAGAGAGAGAAATTAGGTAAAGAAGGGAGAAAGAGAGAAAAGGGAGAGTGCCTTTAGCCTAACAGAGCTTGGACAAATTTGGTGAAGGGCAGAGAGACTGGATTGAAAACCTTTAAACCTAGACCCCTATTTGTACTTTCTTGATTACATATTTAGGGAAACTCCTCAATCAATTAGGATCCCTAATTACATCAATCAAGGAAGCTTACACAATCTTATGTTGAAAGATGGACCCAAGCCCACACAACCAAGGAAGGCCTGCACGTCTAAGTGTGTGGAAGATGGGCTCAAACCCACATACCAAGGAGTAGGCCCATAGGCCCACACAGTGGTGGCATGATGGTAAATAAAGATTCATCTCATAAATATGGTACTGATGTATTTTGTTTATGATTTATGTCTCTTTTTCACTCTTACTAGGGTGAAGGGTATTCTTGTAATATTAGTATTCTTGAAATATATAAATAAAATTTCAAGGGCAAGGTTTGAAAAAGTCCATTACCCTAATCTTCCTCCTCTTTTCTACAAATTCGTCACTCTTCCTCTTCTCTTCCTAAAACCTTTTCTCTACAACTCATCTTCTTCTTCTCACCCCTTAATCCTCTTCTACTATGATTATACATCATGGAATCCTAAGTTTCAGCATGGTATCAGAGTAAGCAATGATCTGAAATTTAAAAGGAGAAGAAGATGGAGAAAAATATGTAGAATAAAGGGAGGAAGAAGAATAAAAATAAAAGGAAAAAGAAAAAAAAGAGTTTCACATTTCACTGGAGGTTTTACTCTCTTACTATATTTTTCATATAGATAAATTATATACCGTTGGAAATATATTTGAGTCTAGTTTCCAACTCAAAATTAATCATTAAAATAATATTTTTCTAGAAATAGAAATTGACATATGAAGCAGCAAAGGTAAAGCAGGAGAAAAGTTTCGTGTAGCATCAGAATACTTCAACTTTTGGGCCATTTTATGCCATCAAAAATGAGACTTTATATGAAAAATTATATATAAAAAGAAATATATGTAAGTCTATTTTCTTAACTATTCAATCAATTCTCATTCTAAGTTTTTTAGATGGAGATATCAATCTCAGAAGAGTCAATGGTCATAGTGGCCAAAGAAGAAAGAGTACTCAGTTCGGCAGATTACAGAGTTTGAAATATATTAGATTATCTATCTCAAAATAAGTATATTTTATGAAGTGAAGTTATACTTGGTTGAAATTTTTTTTAAGTAAGTTTCATAAGGAGAAAATTTTATGTCAATCTGATCTATATTTAAGGAGATATTTGCATTGAAAGAATGAAAGGTCATGTTGGTATACTATTGCAAGTGAAGATCCAGATTTAAGCTGAATTTTTTGCTTAACTTTATGAGTTGCTGTTATTGATCAACAATATTAGGAAAGTATCTCATGATCTACCCTTGGAAATTTTCTTTTTTTTAACTAACAATATCTGCAAAGAATCTTTAGAAGATAATCTTATTTTAAAAAAATTTCCTTGATTTATTTGTCAAAGATTGTCTTGCCTAAAGATTTCAAGAAAGAAAAAGGCAAGTAAAGGTGTCTACTTTGATTGATAAGTTGGCACCAATTGAAGGTGGAAACTAACTTATGTAGAAGATTTTTCTTGCCACGAATTTTGTGAGTTTTTATTGGTATTTTAAAATATTACAAAGTATTTGATTCAGTATCTTTGCCAAAAAAAAAATTAAGCCAAGAAAAGATTGAAATATTTGGCTTGCTTAAGTTACAATACTTGATCGGGTGTAGTTGTTGATACTAGCCGTCTTTTACTTAATCATAGAAGAGGTGGATTAGCACTTGAGCTTGCAAAATATTTGTTGACTTCAAGCTAGGATCATTGACATTATCTCCAAGCTTGAGGGGGAGAATAGAAGGAGAAGTTTGAAGGATGAGCACATTGGAGATTGCTTGATTTATTGATTATCAAAAAACACTTGGTTCAACTTATTATTGGTAGTCTATTACTTGGCTTGACTCACTCACTAACTATCAAAGCTACTATCTACTATCTATTATATGCTATCTGCTACCGGCTTGACTCTGGCTTGATTATTACCTTGGATTATTACCTTCGACTATCCTTAGCTTATTACTTGGTGCATATCTCCTTATTCAAGGATGGACTCATTACAGATTATTTCATGTGTCCTTATTAAGAACTTTCATTATTTGGTATGTGTTATTGGGCCAAGCCCATTTCAACTGCTACTAATGTGTCTATTTGGCTGAGACATTATTGTTGAAGAAGGACTTCTCAGTTGTTGATTGTTTTCAGCATTAATTACTCCGATGAAGAAGAAAGTACATGGTGGCCCCAAAATATATCTTCCAGTGATTACCCTTTACCCCCTTAATTGACAGTTTTATTCCTACCATTTGAAAGTCAGTGCCTTGTGGAGGGACACCGTGATGGAGGATTTTTATTACACTTCTGAGCATTGCCTATAGATCCACTACCTCCAAAAGATAGGAGTGTGCCCAAAATCCTGCATGAGTTATTTGACTGGACTATAGAGCGATGTCTTCTGGCTAGGAGTGATTTTACTCTCACTTATATTATGCCAGTTGGGTCTCTTGGAAGAGACTAACAGCTTGAGGGAGAGTGTTGGAAGTAGGGGTGGCTTTGAACTGAGCCGGCTCGTGAGGCGCTCGAGTTCGGCTCAGTGTCGGCTCAGTTCGATTCATTATCTCTCGAAATTGAGCCTAGCTCACGATCAGAAATTGGCTCATTTAAATTAACGAGCCGAGCTCGACCAAAGCCAGGTTCGGCTCGTCGACTAGCAAGATGGCTCGTTAATTTAACGAGCGACGATTAGGGAATCGGGGGGAGTTGGAAAAGTTTTGGGAGTATGTCTCGGGACCAGAAGAGATGGAGAGAGGAGGAGGAGGGGGGGGGCGGGGGGGGGGGGGGGGGTCGCCGATCGCCCCAGCCAACCGACACCGCACAAAACCCCCGATATTCCTTCTCTCTCTCGTCGTCGATTTACTGCTGAAATTGGTCGACCCCGCTACGCCGTTCGCCCCTCCAGCCACAGTGCTGACCGCTCCCGTTAGCTGGCACTGCCCCTCCCCCTCGCAGCCCGTCTCGGCCCCACCAAGACAACCTAAGTTCAAGGGGGAAAATTATTTTCCCCCTTGGACTCGTCGTCCTGCGCAGTGTGCGAACTCGCACGTGGGCTTTCACACATGTGAGTTTCGCACAAGCGGAATTTTTTTGTTAAAAAAAAAAAAACTCTTCATCCGATTCGGACGATGTGATGCCATCCGCCCTGCTACCCTACCCTTCCTTCGGATGATGCAATTCAGTCCGCCTCAGCCGCCTCTAGTGCCGCTGCTCTTCCATCGGACGAGGCAACTCCGTCCGCACTAACCGATTTCAGTGCCGCTGCTCTTCCACCTGACGATGAAATTCCATCCGCACCAGCCGCCTCCCGTGTCCCTGCTCTGCCACTTGACGATGAACTAATTTTAATATTTTTAATGACATTAAGTAACTAGTGGTGGAAGAGTATTTTTTTTATCTGACAATAACTAATTTTATTTTTTTGTTTTTATCATAGGTGGAGATTTTGCTCATGCAGGGATGTATATTATTTTCTAGCATGAAGAGAAATAACTATAGTTTGTAAATTTATAGTGGATTTATAGATTTTATTTGGGTGATTAAAAATTGATAGTGATATTTCATTTAATTTTGTTGTGTTTGATTATTGTATGGAGTTTATTCATAATGTTATGCAGTGTATGGAGTGTTTAGACTATTTTATTGAGTGTATGGAGTGTATAAACAATTTCATGGAGTGTTTATGGAATGTATAAACAATTTTATGGAGTGTTTATGGAGTGTTTATGCAGGTATTATGTATATAGATTATGCCCAATTTTAAGTAGAGGTCATGCCGAATTTTTATATATATATATATATATATATATATATATATATATATATATATATATATATATATATATATATATATATATATATATATATATATATATATATATATATATATATATATATATATATATATATATATAGGTTATGCCCAATTTTATGTAGAGGTCATGCCCAATTTTATGTAAAATGTATGCATAATTTTATATACAATTTATTTGATATATATTTTTTGAATTTTAAATGTAAGTTGAAGCTCGAGCTCGGCTTGAACTCGGTTAAAATTTTTGGGCTCAAGCTCGATAACAATTTTAGGCTCAAGACGAGGCTCGGCTCCAAATATTTAAATCAAGCTCGGCTCGAACATAGGTAGGTTCGGGCTAGGCTCGGCTCGATGCCACCCCTAGTTGGAAGATATGGTAGATTGCCATTTTATATGGAAAGATCATATACACCATTTGTAGCAAGCTTGGCGTTCACGATGTTCTCTCACCCCCAACTTGAGGGGGAGTGTTGGAAGATGGATACAAGCCCACACGACCAAGGAAGGCCCACACATCCAAGAGATGTGGAAGATGGGTTCAAGGCCCACAGACCAAGGAGAAGGCCCACACAATGATGGCCAGATGGTAAATAAAAAGTGATCTCATAGAGATGGCATTGATGTAATTAGTGTAAGTTCCAAGGGTATTATTATAATATTGTAATTTTATTAATCTTTAAATTGAGGTTTAGGGAGAGGGTTAGGACATAAGTCCATAACCACTTTTTCCTCTTGTTTTCTTCAATGGGTGTCTCTCTCTTTTTCTCCATTAGCTAGATCCATGGAGTCATGAAAATCAATAGAGGTTTGGTGAATTATGCCTTTTCCTAGCAAAAAGATTGGAATTTTGTAGACAGATATTCCTTGGCATTATCGGAGCGAAGAATCTTTAAGGTAGTGTTGAAGTGAGTAGACACCATAGCATTAAAGGACTTATAAGACTTTCGATCTCTATTTTAAAAGGAACAACCATGTAGCTCAAGAGAAATCATCCACAAATGTAACAAAATACTTTGACTGAGAAACATTGGAGATATTCATAGGGCCCCATATATCAATGCGAACTAAAGAAAATAGGGCAACACTTTTGGTTTCTCCTCGAGGAGAATAAGTACTTTGTTAGTGTTTACTCACTTGGCAATCCTTACAATTGAGACTTGAAATGGACTGTAAGGTGGGAATAATTTGTTTGAGTAACTAAAGGGATAGATGTCCTAACCCATTGTGCGACTGAAGAGTTGTATGTTGAGCACTAGTGGTGTTTGTTAGTGTTTGTAAATCAAGATGGTAAAGATCTTCCAGAAATATATGAAAGGCATGGGAGACAGTTGATACAGAGACAACTGAGAGATTTGTTCGGGAAGCAATCTTACAATTAGAGAAACAACAACCTTTCTGGAGACAACTCAGTTTTTTTCCAAGATGTTTTATGGAGACAACTTTTGTGTTCAATTTTAAGGAGATCTTCCAGAAACAAATCACATAGATAGACCAACATCAAAGGAAATCTATTTGCTCAAACCAGGTTGTATGATCTTGATTCTGTATCAATCCAAACCAGTATCCTTGATACAGGCTGAGCAGACAAAAGGTAAGGCATTGGTGCAGTTTTCAATAGCAAAAAAAAATACTGGAATGTGATTGTTGTTGCTAGAATGAAAACAAGCCATCGAATGCAATCCTTGGTATAAACAACTGGAATAAAAAAAAACTTGTTGTATGGTGCTGATATCGCTAGCTAAGGAGGGCAATGAGTTCTAAGAAGAAACTTTCACATCCAATAAGGGAGATTAACGTTTAGAAGCTGGTTCTTAACATCTTTGTTGGAGAAAGTGGAGATTGTTTGACCAGAGCTAGTAAGGTCTTGGAACAATTGAGTGATCAAACTCTAGTATACTCCAAGGCCAGATACATTGTTCGATTAGTTTTTTAATCAATCTTGTTGCTCAAAACACAGACCCATAACCACCATGGATCATTGACGCTTATAGACCAATGCACTTGGGGCAATCAATTGTGGATCATTGAGACAGATAAAAGGTAGTGCATATTTTCAGAGGCTCCATCCAGCAACTTAAGAGAGAAAACGAATTCTCCCAAGCTCAAGCACAACATTCTAGCAGTATAGCAACTTAAGATACTAACAAGTATACTGAGCTATTACAAGGTGGGACCCACCATGATCACACGAGCTGGTGGGACCCACCATGATCACGTGAGGTGGCATGATGAAGCAGATCTGACAGTTTCAGTTTAAAGGTCTTTTGGTTATGTTAGTCTTCTATTTATATTGAGTTATTTAATTTTGCTATGACTTATCTTTAAGTATTAGAGTTTGGGTGTAATTGGGACAAGGGTAGTTTAATTGTAATTGGACTCTACTACTTTCCTCTATTATAAATAGGTATTCATGTACTCTGACTACATTAATTCAGAAAAACCCTTCACTTCTCAACTCGTGAAGAATCTCTCTCTAGCCTAAACTCTTTTTCTCTCTTTTCTCTTCTCTCCTCTCTACCCGAGCTCTCTCTCTCTCTCTCTCTCTCTCTCTCTTTTCTCTTTTTCTTCTCCCTCTCACATCTTGCTCGAGTTTTCAATCATGGGATCCTAAATTCAATATGGTATCAGAGCATCAAATTTAGGATCCCCACATCAAAAGAATGCTCTAAGAAGTTATGATCAAAGTCTCTTTGTGAAGCAAGATTGAAGCTTGTGAGATAAGTTTTTTATTCTTGTTATTATTACTTCATGCTCTTGGATTTCAGATCTTTAAAAGATGGTTCAGAGATGATTTTATTTTTGTCCACATCTTATGAAATTATCAATATTTATGCATCTCGGATTATAAGAAGTTTAATAAGGCAATTTCGTCAATTTGCAAGTTCTTCGATAAAAATAGATTGATGTTGAGATTTTCTGCACAAAAAGTTATATTTTTGTGGGAATAAGACTTTACTGATGAAGAAAGTTGTTCGTGAGCCTATTATGAGTGGTTTTTTATCCATTGGATTTCAGAAATCTAATTACTTAGTTTCTATGCTAAGCTTTTCCATTAACCAAGTTATTTGAAGAACTCTACTCTGTTTTGTCTTTATTTGTACAATATTTGAAAGCCACAACGTGGCTGATTGATCTTGAAACTGAATATATGCTAGTTTATCCCAAGCTGGATTCAAATGTATTTTTTGAATGATCTTGGAAAGATGTAATTCGGAATTGCTACCTTACCTTTCTAGATCTCATGCTTATTGATTGTTTTGTGCTATTCTCTACAAGGAAGAGTAAAGAATTAATTATATAAATTTTTGGCCAGCAATTTGACTTGCCTAAGAGGGTTCCCACCTTGCCTAAAGACTTGATAAGTTCAGGTTCTCCTCCCATCTACCTGAGCTAGCCTTGGCTGGTCTTGAATCTCCAAGCAGCTTACTTAGGCTACTTCAAATTGGAGTACATTGTTACCATTGAATTGCATCTTATAGCTGAAGAATACTAAATGATATTCTCAAGAATGATATTCTCAAGATTACTACCATACCCTTGTGATCTGGTCCACATCGGTTGGATGGTTCCTTATAACAAGGGATCTACTTGGTCACCTCACCAAACTTGGGTCAGACATTGACGAAGAAGATATTGCTTATGCTAAATGGTTAAAAATGACATTTTGGTAATTAGTTGGCCCATCAACAGCATGCAAGGACCTATCTCCAACAATGTTATTCATCTCGACACTGCCAAAAAAATTTTGGAGACATGTGCTAAGTTGTACTCTAGCTTCGACAACTTACACAGGCCATATGATATTCTCCAAAGAATGTTCAACACTAAACAAGGAGAAAATATCCATGAATATTTGGCTCATTTTAGAGGCCTTCTTCAAGAATGAAAGCTAGCTCAGCCTACCCCCACCGATGTTTCTATCCAAGACAAGCAGAAGGAAGCCTTTGCCACTGCCATTCGCCTAGCAAACATTAAGCCATATCTCAAAGTTGCTAAAAGTTAACTCCTTAGTGCCTATGCTATTCCCACCTTTGATGATGTATGTGCCACATTACTCTATATTTTAGACTATTCTTCTCCTTCTCCTACTGAAGTATCATCCACTATGTACTTCGGGCATAGGGGAACATCAACCGACCATGGCCGAGGTCATGGAAGAAATTATAGAGGAAGATGAAGAAGAGGTGAATGGTTTTGTCAGAACAGATGGCAAGAAATGCACCCATTTTGTCAGAACAGATGGCAAGGAATAGATCAATATTTTAAATTCCGTGGCATACCAGATTGGGTTAAAGCTAATCAAGCCTCAGTAAGTGATACAAAGGAGGACCATGGTGTTACCCCACCAAAAGAAAAGAAAACCCTTACCGATGATGAGTATGACTTATTCCAAAAAATGAAAACACTGATGATCACTTCTCCAAGTTCCTCCTCAACTGCTTCTACCACCACGTTTCAAGTATGCTCTCTACCACTTCCTCCTCTTCATCTTGGATAATTGAATTAGGGCCTTCCGAGCATCTCACAAGTAACAAAAATCTACCCCACTCAGTTTCTCCTTGTCTCTCGAATAAATTGGTTACCATAGCTGACGGCTCTCAAACTAAAGTTCTCGGGAAAGGATCCACCTCTATTACACCATCACTTCTGTTCATAGATATTCTTTTTGTTCCTACTTTTCCTTTAAATCTTTTATCAATTAGTCAGCTAACACAACATTTATACTGCTCCATTGCCTTCTCACCCACTTCCTGCTGCCACCACCTTAACATGAAGCAAGTGACTGGTGGAGGTTGTGAATAAGGAGGGCTCTATTAACTGGATGTGCCTCAAATAAATGTCATCTCAACCAAGGAAATAGAGACAAGTTTATGGCACAATCAGTTGGGACATCCATCCACACAATCTCTTCATCTTCTTTTTCTTACCTTTAAGGATATGTCAAAGTTAAATTGTGAAGTATGTCAACTAAGCAAACACCACAAGACCATATACTCACCTCGTCCATGACTTAAAAGTGTTGCTCCTTTTTTTTTATCAACACAGATGTATGAGGACCCTTGAGCGTCTCAAAAATTTCTCGAGTCATGTACTTTATTACATTTATTGATGATTTTACTCATACCACATGGCTATTTGTTTTTAAAGAGCGATCTAAAATACCATCCATTTTTAAATCCTTTCATGTTATGGTTGTCACTCAATTTGGCTAGAAAATCAAAGAACTTAGGTCTGATAATGCTAAAGAATATACTTCCAAAGATCTTGACTATTTTTGTCAAGAAAATGGTATTATCCATCAAACATCTTATGCCTACACCCCCCAACAGAATGGTGTAGCAGAACGGAAGAACCATCACCTTCTTGAGGTAGCTCGCAGCTTATTGTATACCATGAAAGTCCCATATTTGTATTGACTACATGCCATTGTTACTGCATGCTTTCTAATAAATAGGCTGCCCTCTTCCGTTCTCGGTCATAAATCCTCATATTCCTTATTGTTTCCACATGTTGATCCTTTTTCGCTTCCCTTAAAAGTCTTTGGTTGTACACATTTTGTTCATATTACCAGTCCACAACATAGTAAACTTGATCCAAAATCTGTTAAGTGTATCTTCTTAGGATACTCACGCATGTAGAAGGGTTATATTTGCAACAATCCCACTCTCCAAAGGTTACTTGTGTCCAAGGATATAATTTTTTTTGAAGACTCTTCATACTACTCTAACAATGCTCATCCGGGTCTCTCTTCTATACCAACCTCTCCTCGATCGGTTGTGCCACGTGCTACGGAAACACTTCAACCCCCTAAAGCACTGGCTAACACCACACCTACGGAGTTTGCAGATCCCATTGAGGTAAGTCCATCTTCTCCTGTACTTTTTGAACCACAATATGATACTCGACCCATTGCCTTAAGAAAAGAACCCAGAACTTGCATTAGGCCCTCTACTTCTCACCCCATATCCAATTTTGTTTCTCACCATCGTTTATCCTTATCATGTTGTCAATTTCTTGCGTCAATCTCCTCCATCTCAGTCCCATAGTCCTATCAGGAGGCTTTGAAACATCCAGGGTGGAAGACGGCAATGGACGAAGAAATGTAGACACTATATGAGAATCAGACATGGGTTTTAGTTCCTCTTTCATCAGATAAAAAACATGTCAGCTGTAAGTGGATCTTTTCTATTAAACACAATCCGGATGGGTAAGTTGCTCGCCTTAAGGGCTGCCTCATTGCTAAAGGCTATACGCGGTGTTATGAGATCGATTATGAGGAAACATTCTCTCTGGTGGCCAAAATGAACTCAATATGTATTTTATTATCTCTTGCTGCTAATTCTTCCTAGCAGGTCTATTAGCTTGATGTGAAAAAGATTTTCTCGATGGGGATATAATGGAAGAAATTTATATGCTACAACCACTTGGATTTGTGGTTGAGAGGGAGTTGGTATGTCGATTGAAGAAATCCCTTTATGATATGAAATAGTCTCCTCGTGCATGGTTTGATAAATTTACCCAAACACTCATACGGGCCGGATTTCACAGATGTTTCGTAGATCACTCCATATTTCTTAAAGGCACACCTAAATTCAAGGTGATTTTGGCCGTATATGTTGATGATATTGTCTTAATGGGTAGTGATTCTGAGGGCATTCAGAAAACCAAGGAAAAGATATGGGAAGAATTCAAGCCAAAAGATCTTGGACTACTTAATACTTTATGGGTATTGAAATACTACAGTCCAAACATGGGATTATAATATCCCAAAGGAAGTATGTCCTTGATCTACTAGACAAGATAGGAATGTTGGGGTATAGACTAGCAGAAACCCCTATGGATTCCAATAAAAAATTATCTGCATGCACTGGAGAAGATGTGGATATCGGAAAATATCAAAGACTTGTGGTGAAACTCATTTATCTCTGTGTAACAAGGCTAAATATATCATATGCAGTAAGTGTGGTGAGTCAACACATGCAAAAACCACAACTTACTCACTAGAAAGCACTATAAAGAATATTGTGATATTTGAAAGGAGCTCCAAGAAGAGGCCTTCTCTATAAGAACTATGGTCACTTCAACATAGAATGGTTCTCATATGCAGACAAGGCCGGATCCCTGGATGAAAAAAAATCTACTTTGGGATACTGTAATATGTTTAGAGTGAACTTGATTACATGGAAAAGTAAGAAGGAGAATGAAGTTGCAAGGTCTAGTGCAGAAGCAAAATGTAGGGCCATGTCACACAGTTATTGAGCTTCTATGGATTAGATCCCTTCTCATTGAACTGGGATCCTATAAAGAACCCTCTATGGATCTACATTATGACAATCAGGCGGCAATACATATCACCTCAAATCTGGTCTTCCATAAGAAAACAAAGCACATAGAGGTAGACTGCCATTTCATACGAGAGAAATTCCAAGCCAGCATATTATCTCTCAAACATATCTCCTCAAAAGGGCAAGTTGCAAACATTCTCACCAAACCAATAACTCATAAATCTTGTCCACCATCTGCAACCAGTTGGGTATTTACAATGTTTTCACCCTCAGCTCAAGGGGGAGTGTTACAAGGTGGGACCCACCATGATCACGTGAGGTGGCATGATGAAGCCTTCTCACATAAGAGTTTCAGTTTAAATGTGTTTTAGTTATATTAGACTTCTATTTATGTTGAGTTATTTAATTATGCTAGGACTTATCTTTAAGTGTTAGTGTGGATGTAATTGGGATAAGGGTAGTTTAATTGTAATTGGACTCTTCCACTTTCCTCTCTTATAAATAGAGGTTCATGTACTCTGATTACATCAAGTAAAAAAAACTCTCCACTTCTCAACTCATGAAGAATCTCTCTCTAGCCTAAACTCTTTTTCTCTCTTTTTCTCTTCTCTCCTCTCTACCTGAGTTCTCTCTGTTTCTCTTTGCTCTTTTTCTTTTCAATCATAGGATCCTAAATTCAACATAAGCAGAGTGTTACAGAAGATTATTAGTAACAAATCATAATTAAAAGACGAGATTAGCAGTAATAAATAGTACTGAAGTGAAACATGAAGTATCAACTACTTCAGATCAAAGAACAAAAGAAAAAACTTATCTTTGTCATATAGCTCCTCTATGCCAAATAGTTCCTATATGAATCATGGTCTGAGTGCCAAAAAAAAAAAAAAAAATTGGAATCCTGAAGTCACTACTAATACTATGTTGATTTCAGGATTCCATACTCTTAAGATCTTCAACTTAGAGTGTAGGCGAGAAGAGGTAAGAAGGAGAAGAGCAGATGTCAGGTGTAGTGAAGGAAGAGACAGGAAGAATGAGAGAGAAAGAGAGAGAAAGAGATGGATACATAGAGGAGAGAAGAGTGGAGAGAATAAGGGTTGTAGAAGATGTCCAAACGCTCCCCTTTAGCCTTTTTTCATAGATGTCAAGAGTACATAAATACATGTATACCCTTCACCCTAGAGAGAGAGAAGAAGAGACCAAAAACTTCAGATATTTACAATAATGGCACCCAAGCTTATCTATGTCTTTCAACAACCGATGATAAAAAGAAGTTCAAAGAACTCCAACTGAAAGACGGTGGTCAGGTAACATTTGGAGACAATAGAAAAGGTACCATTAAAGGAATTGGTAAAATCGGTAACTCAACCTCTTTGATATCCGATGTCTATTATGTAGAAGGGTTGATGCATGACTTACTTAGCATTAGTCAATTTTGTGACAATGGAAACAAAGTCTCATTTCAAAAGGACAAATGCTTAGTAAAGAATGAAGATGAACTAGTTCAAGAGGGACATAGAAGTAGAAATCTTTATGTTGTGAACATAGTTAATTTACCCTCAATTAGTGTCATCTATTTTGATGCAAAAATTGATGAATCTTGGTTATAGCATAAGAGGTTAGAACACATTGGAATATATTCCCTAAACAAATTATGTCAAATAGGTCATCTCAGATTTCCAATGTACTTTTTTATCTTCATTGTAGACTTACCTGATTATTATGTCAATGCTAGCATCTGATTTGTGGTTCCCTTTATCCAAATTGCAATATGAAAAAAAGTAGCTTGTTGATTGTGAAGATGGTGCAGCCTATTTTGCAAACATATACAGCACATTGCATGTTGGTATCCTCCGTATCTGAAGTGGTGTGGAGCAAATCTTTCTCTGAAGTTTCAATTTGATATATTCAGGAGAGGGCAGGGATGCCATCAAGTGAAGATGGCAATGAACTTTCTACTGTTGAAGGACAACTTGAATGGATAGTTTTTCTATTGTTGAAGGACAACTTGAATGGATAGTTCATATTATTGCTGCCATTCTTAAGATAAAACAGACAACGGTTTGTAGGTATGGGAATATCTTCCATTATATTATGCTCATGGCAATGCAAGAGGGTGTGGGAATCATTGCTTTTCTATCTGTTTCTTAGTGCCGAATCACAAGAAATAATTGATGCTGCAAGAGCACGTGTTTTTCATTCTTGGAGCAGGCATCTAGGTCACTTGTTTTTTTTTTTTCCTTTTTCATAGTACTTGCTAGTTGAATGATGAAAATATATGTTCAGATATAATATGTCGCATTAATATGAAGCCATTTGCTTCTGCTTTGATCGATTAATGGTGAACTATTGCAGATATATGACAGGGAAGTTACTTCTGTAAAAACGGGAGAAAGGTATTTTCTAAAATCTTAATTCAATTGAATCAAATGATGTATATTTGTACAATTATTTTTACAAATCTCAATATTGTAATCGTGTACAATCACACCTAGATTTCTACAATCTCGCTGATTTCTTCAATCAAATTTAAGTTCCTCCGTCATGGAATCCCAATCATTGACATTTGATATTTTTGATGGGGAAAAATAAATAATGGTGTGAGAAAGGATACCGAGGCCAACTCTTCTTCAATAATAATGTCTCATGCAAGAGACACAATAGCTGCAACTGAAATATAACACGACCATCTTCTAACACATATAACACAAAACAAAATAACAAACCTTGTAGAATGACCCATGAAATAATCATAATCTGATATAAATATTTCTTCTTAGATGCAAAATTTGTGCTCCTCCTTTCTTGAATATTTTGGTCACATAAAACTTATCCACAATATATAAAATACCTCTTTCTTGTACTTGTTGTACTTCTCCCCCTCAAGTTGGGAGGTAACGGCAGTGATCCCAGCTTGAACCAAATATCATAGATGTAGCAATAAGCCAAAATAACATAGATGTATAAAGAAGCCCTCAAACCCGGGAGAAGTAAGATATTTTCCTAATATAGCAACTCAAAAAGTGACTCAAAACAATGAGCTTAAATTCGGATTTTTCAATGCAACAGAATACTAGTATTACCTTTGATTATTCCAATGTGAATATATCTTTAAATATAGATCAGATTGACATAAAAGTTTCTCCTTCTGAAACTAGACTTAAATAAATTTCATCCATGTATAATTTATCTTCATAAAATATAATTATCATAAGATAAATAATTTGATATATTTCGGTCTCTGTCATCTTGCCGAACAAAGTATTGTTTCTCCTTTTTTTTCAACATGACCATTGACTCTTCCAAGATCAATATCTTCTTTTAAAAACCTCAGATAGAGAATTGGATGAATAGGTAAAAAAATAGACTTACAAATATTTATTTTGATATATAATTCTACATATAAACTATCGTTCTTGATAGAATAAAATACCTCGAAATTTGAAGCTTTCTGCTACTACTAGAACCATTTTTTCAAGCTGACCTTCGCTGCTTCATATTTCAATTTTTCTTTGTCGATAAATCCGATTGAACATTGATTGAATATGTAAGAGAATAGACTAACATATATTTCTTTTGATATATATTTATCTCTATATAAATTCTCGTTTTTGATGGCATAAAATACCTCGGAAGTTGAAGTTTTCTGCTGCTACTCGAACCTCTTTTTCAATCTGACCTTTGATCATTCAAATATCAATTTCTCTTTGTAGATAACTTCGATTGAAAAAAATAATTTTTACTTGGAAAGTAGACTCAAATATATTTCCATAAATATATAATTTTAAATATTAAAATCTCAATATAGAGGTGAAAAATGCAAAGAAGTCTACGGGTGTAGGGACTGAAAAAAAAAAACTACGAACCTAGGCATAGGGTTTAGGGTTTAGAGAAAGGGATCACATTACCTCTATGGGTTGACCACATCAACTCACATAACATGCTTTGATACCATGTTGAATTTATGGAAAATAGAAATACTTCATTGACCTCATTAACTTATTATAATCAGAGTACATGAACCTCTATTTATAATAGAGGAAGGTAGTAGAGCCCAATTACAATAAAACTACTTTTGTCCCAACTACACCCAAGCTCTAACACATAAGGATAAGCCTTAGAATAATTAAATAACTCAATATAATAGATGACAACTCAACTCAGACTAGAACTCTTCTATGAGAACGTGACCATAAGATAAAGATAGGAGTTCTTTTATTATATTGAGTTTTTTAATTATGCTTGTGGTTATCTTTGGGAGTTCTTCTTGATCTTCCAACTTATGTTATAATGATGCCAGCTCGTGGTAATCATGGTGGGTCCTACTTCCTATGTGCTTGCGTCCATATTGTGGGCCTTCCTTGTTCGTGTGGGCTTGGGCCCTATCTTCCAACAAGCAACCAAAATAAAGAGCTCTAAGCTCTGAATCTAACTATAGAATCCTAATTTCTTGAGGAAGCACAAATGATCAAGAAAATATACTTGATAGGGTCCTGGAACACCCACAACCAAGAGCTCCAAGCTCTGAGAATGACGACCACCAATATGCAAGAGAAGTTTATGAAATCGGGAATGCCCCTTCCCTTTTTTCGTTCTCTATTTAAACATAGGATTAGGTTTAAGTTAAACAAGATAGTCCATGGGCTTAATTACAATCTAACCCATATAACTTAATAACCTATATACATGTAAATATCTAAAAAATTAACTTTAATATAAATTCCAAAAGATGGTAACAAGATCTACAACTAAAGGGAAAGAGCTTGGACGAGGGAGAAGAAAGAGCGCCTACCAAGGAGAGAAAGAGCTTGGAAAATTTTTCGAAAAGGAGGAGAGAGATTGATGCCCTACCTCTTAGCCAATAGCCTCTATTTATAGCTTTTTACAATACTCTTAGGGCTACAACATTACAAGAAAAGAGACATAAAAGAGACAAGTAATTACAACTTTATGCCATGTTTACGAGAAGTCTTCTTATTTACCAATATGTCACCTTTTGGATGTGTGGGCTTTCACACCTTGGATGTGTGGGCATGACCCCATCTTCTAACATGATCCAATTTTGATATTTTTCGGTTTTAAGAAATTTTGAGGATAAGCATGATACTTCTTCCTCCCTCAATGTTCCTATGAAGAGCTATTTTTTCATAACAAAGATTATTCAATTTTTTTTTATTCAAAACTAGTGAGTACTCCTTTGGCTAGTCACTTTAGGCTATCTAAGGAGAAGTCACCTTCTAGAGAGCAGGAGCAAGCCAACATGGCCAATGTGCCTTATGCTTCTGCTATTGGTACTCTCTTGTATGCCATGGTGTGCACTAGACTAGACATAGCTCATGCATTGGGAGTTGTGAGAAGATATATAAGTAATCCAGGTAAGTAACATTGGAAAGCAATGAAGTGGATTTTCGGGTATTTGTGAGGCACTGAAGACTCAACTTTATGTTTCCAAAAGTCAGACTTGGGACTATAGGGTTATGTAGATGCTAGCATGGCTGGAGACATTGATGGTAGGAAGAGTACCATTGGATATGTATACACATTGGGTGGTACAGTAGTTAGTTGGGTCTGTACTTTGGAGAAGATAGTTTTTATTTCCACTAATGAGGCAGAATATGTCGCCATGACCAAAGCCAGCAAAGAGATGGTGTGGCTGCAGTCCTTTTGGGAAGAATTAGGTCACAAACATGGGAAAAATGTGTTGTACTGTGATAGTTAGAGTGCTATTCATGTAGCAAAAAAATTGTTCATCATACTAGAACAAAGCACATATAGGTGCGTTATAACTTCATTAGATCGGCTCTAAGGATGGAATCTTAGCACTTGAGAAGATTCAAGGAAGTCAGAATCTGGTTGTTATGTTGACAAAGACTGTTACGATTGAGAAACTGAAGTTTGTGCAACTTCAGTTGGACTTCTCTCTGAGGATTGAGAATTTATTTCTGTTGTAGAGGAGAAATTGATGATGGATTAGTCTCCAAGTGGGAGATTGTTAAGTTGTGGAGCCTTATCAATGCCCTACGCTGAATCAGTATGCAGATCGACCTTTGTGGTAAGGTCATCGTGGGGCCTTGACAGGGAGTGAGAAGCTCCCCTCTTGGGGTGTGGGGGTAGAGCCCCGACCCGGTCCACGATATATGAAGTATTATTTCATTAAGGGCAATTTTGGAATTTTACTCTTGTATCGCGGTTGTTCTAGTTTTGATACGAACCACGTCAACCCATGACAAAATTTGATACCAAATCTGGATATCATCTTCAAGACCTTTCGAGTTTGATGGAAACCGTGGCTCATTGCTTAGCAAAGCAAGAACCTTGGTGTGGTGAAGACGCCACAAACGGGGGTGGAAATTCCGTTTGATAAGTCATTTGAACGCCACAAGGAAAAACCATGATAACTTCAAAAAGTTTCTTCAAGATCTCAAGAAGAATAACTCTCAATATGAATAAAATCAAAAGACCCCTAATCCGTGTACCAATCCTCTATTTATAGTGAAGGACGTGGTAGAATTCATGTAGAATTAAATTCCTTCCCCTAATTACATTCAATTAAAGGAAAGTTTAAGGTAACTTGGCGTAAATAGAAGTCTAATATAATTCCAACATGATCTATAGGATAAGTTGCCAACTTGTGATATCCTTGTGGGTCCCACAAAATATTCTAATAATATGCCCTTCTAGGATAAGTTGCCAAATCGTGGCTATCCTTGTAGGTCCCACGAAATCTTCTAACCACATGCCCTTGCTCAATGCACGTGTATGGCTGTTGGGCTCTCTTCCGGATCAACTTTGATGAGTAAAACCAGCCTTTGATCACCCTCTGTAACTCTCTTGTTGTTGTAGAACTCTCCAGACTAAGTTATTCAACATTTCTTTAAATATTTTAGCTCACGCCCTTATCACTGGACCAACTGGAACTTGAATTGGTTCATGAGTATTATGTGCAGCCTCGATGCCCTCATCATTCCCCTCTTCTTGAGAAGGATTTGTCCTCAAATCGTCACCTACATCAAAAGGACTTAAATTATTAACATTGAATGTAGCACTAACATTGTACAAGTCTGTAGGCATTGTCATTGATCTGTTCTAGCACTTGAAATGGTCCTTCTCCTCGGGGCAGCAACTTAGAACGTCTTTGTGCTGGAAATCTTTCTTTCCTCATATGTAACCACACCCAATCACCGGCCTAAAAAACTAGCTTGTGACGTCCCTTGTTAGGTTGCTCGATGTATTGCTTGGTTATCCTCTCTATGTTGACCCGAGCCCTCTCATGGAGTTGCTTCACAGATTTTGCCTTCTTCTTACCATCAATGATAACCCTCAACAAAGTGGATAAAGTTCTATTAATTACTTCTGTTTGACCATCGGTTTGAGGATGACAAGTAGTAGAAAACAAAAATTTTGTTCCTAGTTTTCCCCATAATGTCTTCCAAAAGTAACTCAAGAACTTAACATCCCAATCTGACACGATTGTCCTAGGCTTACCATGTAACCTAACAATCTCCTTACAGAAAAAATCTTGTTTATACCGAATGACATAAGAAAAAGTTTCAATAAAGTCAACCCATCGAGCATGTCTCTTGTTCAGCTTGTGTTGACCTTTTCAAATGTTTCAAGGATTCATGATCCGTACGAATCAAAAACTCCTTTGGCCACAAGTAATGCTGCCATGTCTCTAATGCTCGAATCAAGGCATACAACTCTTTGTCATAAGTGGGCGATTTAAGTGCAGCCCTGCCTAGCTTCTCGTTAACGTACGCAAGTGGTCTCCCTTCCTGCATTAGCACAACTCCTATACCTACACCAAAAGCATCACATTCAATTTCAAATGTTATAGAAAAATTAGGTAAAGTAGGTAAAGGAGCATGAATAAGATTATGTTTAAGAAGCTGAAACGCCTTCTCTTGTTCTTCACCCCATTTGAACGCAATGTCTTCATGATAACTTTAGTAAGTGGTGCAATGATGTGTTATGAATACAATAACATTATTATTTTATTTTTTCTTTAATTTACTTTATTTTATTTCAGTTTAGGCCACAGGGGTATATTTGGGAATATTTTATTTACAAGGGTATTTTTGTAATATTTTATATTAAACCCTAATATGGTGAACCCTATTTAAGGGGTAAGAGTAATGAGAAATACAAGCATTGATTTTAGGTTAAATTTAGGTTAAACAGGCTTAGAGTTCTCCTCAACGAGCTCTAGGGTTTTCAAGCTTTGATTTGGCTTGATTTTGATCTTCGTTCTCCATGTCTCCCTACAATTCCCCATGGCCGAATCAGTACGTCAACAACGAATCCTTGTGTCAGATCCAGGACCATTACACGATGGTGCTAAAATCTTTCACCAACCTCCTGTAAAAACTAACAAGTCCATGAAAACTTCGAACATTACCTACACTGGAGGGGGTCGACCACTCTTGGATTGCTTTGATCTTCTCTTCATCAACCTCAATACCTAAAGCACTCACAACAAAACCTAGAAAAACAATCTTATCAGTGCAGAAAGTACACTTTTTGAGGTTAGCATATAACTTCTCCTTTCTAAGCACCTCCAAAATGGAATACAAATGTGAGACATGATCATGCAAATTCTTGCTATAAATGAGAATATCATCAAAATAAACAACAACGAATTTACCAATGAAAGTACGCAAAACATGATTCATTAAGCGCATGAAAGTACTAGGTGCATTAGTTAATCCAAACGGCATGACTAACCACTCATACAATCCGTATTTAGTTTTAAATGTTGTCTTCCATTCATCTACTTCTTTCATTCGTATTTGATGATACCCACTCTTAAGATCAATTTTAGAAAACACACAAGAACCATGCAGCTCATCTAACATATCATCTAAATGAGGGATAGGGTGTCGATACTTTACCAACTGGTCCCACCAGTCAATAGCATAATCAGTAAATTCAATTGCAACGAGTTTTACCTTGTTTAATTTAGAGTAATTGTAACAATCAAAGACCAACTCCATCTTTTTTTCCCACTCAAGGTATGCTTCAGGATCACTTTTTCCTTGAAACGCAGGAATTTTCAGCTTGATACTTCCCAAGTTGTTATCTACCCGGTTCCTAGGTTCTCTATCCCAGCCATATTTCCTATGGCTGCCCACTGACATCCTATCAAACTCCTCTAAATGGTCACCTTCAAATTCGCCCATATACTCAACTTCCCTTCGGTGCAACCTGTTCCTCCTTGAGGTGTTGGGAACAAATAGAGACTGCCCCTGTTGTGTTCCCTCTTCTACCCTATCCAACCTCCCATGTATATCCTCCAACACTGCCTTCATCATCCGTCTCATCTCCCCCAATAATGCTTGCATTTGTAGATTCGGAACAACTGGCGATGGGCTCTCTTCGTTTGTGTTTTTCTCTTGATTATATGACTTGATTTTGAACTCTGCAAACAAGGTCAGACACAAAAAAATATGCAAAGAAAAAGGAACCTCACCACACTCCCTCACCAATCCACTCGTATTCTTCATAGAGTTCTTTTAAAACTAATCAAACAATAATAAGGAGGATTCTAGCAGCAAATCAAAATGAGAACAAACCAAACGAATTAAATTTTTGTCCTGGATTTGTGATGATTTTTGACACTCAAGTGTGGGATTTTGGCAAAAGGGGTTCTAGAACATGAGAAACAAGATTAGAAAAAAACATTTTCGGATCCTCTTCTTTTTTCTTCCATTTTTTTTTCTGTTGGCTTCTTTTCTTTGTTTTAGTTGATGTCACAATAACGAATATCAAGGAACAAGACAAAGGAGAATTCTGATACCTTTTTTTTTTTTTTTGAAACACTAGAACCCTAAATTCATGTTTCTAGGGTTCGTAAAGATAGTGGACTCAAACATTAATTCCTGAGAAAAGGATAGCAATCAAGACTCAATCAAGAACGATGAGAAAAGAATAGAAATCAAGACTCAATCAAGCACGACGAAAAGCAACAATCTAGCCAATTTTTTTTTTATGGCCGAATTATCTTAACCAAAAAAAATGCACGAATTTGACAAGGAAGAAAAAAAATAGACAGGAAACACAAAACAAAAGGATAGGCAAACCTGAAGAACCAAAGCTCTGATACCAACTGATACGAACCACGTCAACCCGTGATGAAACCCAATAACAAATCTTGAAATCATCCCCAAGACCTTTCAAATTTGATGGAAAGCGCGACTTGTTGCTTAGCAAAGCAAGAACCTTGGTATGGTGAAGATGCCACAAACGGGGATGGAAAATCCATTTGATAAGTCATTTGAATGCCACAAGGAAAAACCCTGATAAGTTCAAAAAGTTTCTTCAAGAACTCAAGAAGAAGAACTCTCAATATGAATAAATCAAAAGACCCCTAATCCGTGTACCAGTCCTCTATTTATAGTGGAGGACATGGTTGAATCCATGTAGAATTAAATTCCTTTCCTAATTACATTCAATTAAAGGAAAGTTTAAGGTAACTTGACTTAAATAGAAGTCTAATATAATTCCAACGTGATCTCTAGGATAGGTAGCCAACTTGTGGATATCCTTGTGGGTCCCACAAAATCTTCTAACCACATGCTCTTCTAGGATAAGTTGCCAACTCGTGGCTATCCTTATGGGTCCCACGAAATCTTCTAACCACATGCCCTTGCTCAATGCACGTGTATGGCTATTAGGCTCTCTTCTGGATCAACTTTGATTAGTAAAACCAGCCTTTGATCACACTCCGTAGTGACCACACTCTCTTCTTGTTGTAGAACTCTCCGAAATAAGTTATTCTGTATTTCTTTAAATCTTTTAGCTCGTGCCCTCGTCATTGGACCAACTGGAAGTTGAATTGGTTTATGAGTATTCCATGTAGTCTCGATATCCTCATCAAGTTTCCTCTTTATATTTGGGGCACCGCTATTAGGGTTTTATCATTCGAGAAGTATCAATTGCAATAGAGATAGGTTAGAGAAAAAACTACTTGTAAGTGTATGTGATTTCTCTTATAAACTATTTCATCTGTATAGTGGATTACTGCAGTACCTTGAGGCGAACCTGTATAAATCTTGTTTGTTCTCATGCTTACTTTTCTTTTCTTTCGTGATTATTATTGTTGTTCTCATTCGTTTGGAATTAGGGCATCTAATTCCTAACATTAAGTTTATCTCCATTCAAGGAAGGAAACTTCGTCTTTTGGAACCACCTTTGGCTAGCCATGAATTGTGTGAGATTTTTTGGTTTTTGGAAAGATTACAAGAATCTAATGTGATATTCTTGAGTATTAAGATCAAGGAAAGATTTTTTTTTTTGGTAAATGGTGTTATACTACAAGGGAAAGGTTCCTTATTTATATTTGAAAGTGGCCTATTTTGGAAAGATCTTCTAAAGATCATGATTTGGCGGATAATTTGATTATCATTTTTTTATGAAATATATGATTTTTGGCCAGCCAAGAGTTTCCTTAATTAAGTGCATGATTAATTGAATAATGTCAATCATTAAGTTCCAGTTCAAATTGGAAGATTAGGCTCGGATTCTTCCTTGAGCCAAGTTGGTTCAAGTTGACACATACTTGGGCTATTTGATTTGGTTCGGTTAGGCTTCCAAATTATTTTCTCCCTTCATCCTTTACAAGTTTTACTTTCCTCCCATGGTTGAAGAACATATTGGATACAAGAACAATGTTCTTAGGATTATTGCCACACCCTTAAAGTTGGTTATCTAATTACTCGACCTGGTCCAAATCGGTTAAAAGGTTTCTTATTACCCAAGACCTACTAGGTCATATAACCAAGCTTGGACCACCTATTGACGAAGAAGAGAGTACTTACAATAAGTGGTTTAAAAATGACACATTGGTGGTTAGTTGGCTCATCAATTGCATGGAAGAGCAAGTACCTAACAATGTAGTCCACTTGGATACAACCAAACAGGTTTGGGAGACATGTGTCAAGTTGTACTTTAGCTCAGACAACCTACAAAGGCCATATGATATCCTCAAAAGTATGCTTCATACTAAACAATGAGAAAATATTCATGAGTAGTTGGGTCGATTTAGAAGCCTTCTTCAAGAATGGAAGGTAGCTCGGTCTAACTGCACTAATATTTTTGTCCAAGACAAGCAAAAGGAAGCCTTAGCAACTGCCATTTGTCTAGAGAATATTAAGCCGTATCTCGAGGTTTCTAAAACTCAACTCCTTAGCGCCTCGATGATTCCCACTTTTGATGATGTATGTGCCACATTACTCCACATTCTAGACTCTTCTTCTCCTTCTTCTACTAAAATCTCATTAGCTATGTACTCCAGTAATAGGGACACATCAACCGACCGAGGTCGAGGCCATGGAAGAAATTATAGAGGAGGTTGAGAAAAAGGTGGAAGGAATGGTTCTTACAAAATAGAAGGTAAGGAATGCACCCACTGTGGGAGATATGGCCACACTATCAATCAGTGTTGGAAAATCCATGCATCCAGAATGGGCCAAGGCTAATCAAGCCTCAGCAAGTGGTACAGAGGACAAGTCTGCTCAACCAACAGAAAAGAAGACTCTCACCAATGATGAGTATGACTTATTTCAAAAAATAAAAATTTGATGGTCTCTCCTCCAAGTTCCTCTTCCACTTTTGTTGCCACCACCACTTCATGTATACTCTCTGCCACTTCCTCTTCTTCATCCTGGATAATTGACTCTGGGGTTTCCAAGCATCTCACAGGTAACAAAAGTCTACTTCAGTCTATCTCTCCTTGTATCTTGGATAGATTTGTTGCCATATCTGATGGATCCTAGACTAAAGTTCTCATGAAATAATCCACCTCTGTTATGCCACCACTTCCACTCACAGATATCCTTTTTGTCCCTACCTTTCCATTGAACCTGTTATCTGTTTGGCAGCTTACTCAACATTTTAATTTCTCACCAACTTCTTGTGTGTTTCAGGATCTTACAATGAAGCAAATGATTGGTGGAGGCCATGAATAAGGGGGGCTCTACAGCCTAGACATGCCATCTCAACCAAGCACATCGAGGCGAGTCTATGGCACAATCGGTCGGGACGTCCATCCGTCCAATCTCTTTATCTTCTTTTTATTACTTTTAAAAACATGTCAAAATTAAATTGTGAAGTATGTCAATTGAGAAAACACCAGAGGACCACATACTCTCCTCATCCTAAAATTAAAGGTATTTCTCGCATTTCATTGATTCACACAAATGTATGGGGACCCTTGAACGTCTCAAACATTTACTGAGTTAATTACTTTAATACCTTCATTGATGAATTTACTCGTACCACATGGCTATTTATTTTTAAAGAGTGATCTAAAATATCATCCATCTTTAAATCCTTTCATGCTATGGTGGTCACTCAATTCGGTAAAAAATTAAATGTACTTTGATCTAATAATTCCAAAGAATATATCTCTAGTGACCTTGACTCATTTTTTCAAGAAAATGACATTATCCATCAGACGTCTTGTGCCTATACCCCTCAACAGAATGGTATAGCATAATAGAAGAACTATCATCTTCTTGAGGTAGCTCGGGGCTTATTATATACCTTGAAAGTACCATACTTTTACTGGCCACATGCCTTCCTTATTGTATGATTTCTTATAAATAGGGTACCACCTTCCATTCTCGCTCATAAATCCCCATATTCATTATTGTTTCTGCATGACGATCCTTTTTCACTTCCCTTGAAGGTCTTCGGGTGTATATGTTTTGTTCATGTTACTTCACCACAACGTAGTAAACTTGATCTGAAATCTATCAAGTGTATCTTCTCAGGATATTCTCAAACATAAGGGTTATGTTTGCTACAATTCTACTCTCCAAACATTACTTGTGTCTAGGGACATAACCTTTTTTTGAAGACTCTTCATACTAAGAAAATGCCCCTCCAGGTCTCTCCTCTCTACCAGCCTCTCCTTGACCGGTCATGCCCTGTACTATGGAAACTATTCAACCTCCTAAAGCATTGGCCGACACCACACCTGCGGAATTTGCAGAACCCATCAAGGTAAGTTCATCTTCTCCTGTTCTTTTTAGACCACAATATGATACGCGGCCTATCACCTCAGGGAATACCAAGAACTTGCATAAGACCCTCCATTTCTCACCCCATATCCAATTTTGTATCTCACCATCGTTTATCTTCTTCATGTTGTAAATTTCTTGCGTCTATCTCCTCCATCTCTATCTCATAGTCCTATCAGGAGGCTCTGAGACATACAGGGAGGAAGGTGGCAATGGAAGAAGAAATGCAAGCACTCTATGAAAATCAGACATGGACTCTAGTTCCTCTTCCTTCGGGCATGAAACCAGATGACTGTAAGTAGGTCTATACGGTTAAACATAATTTGGATGGGCCTGACTCAATAGCACACCGAGTCACACAATGAAGGAGATAACAACAACTCACTCAATAGGATTTATTTCTTATATTTCTTTGAGTAGGATTTATTTCTTATATTGTTTTAAGTAGGATTTATTTCTAATTACTTTATATGTAAGGGCATTATGGGGAATTATTGTAACCCTAACCCTAAAACTCCATGACGTGACCTATTTAAGGGAAAGGTATGAATGAAATAGGTAAGCTTTGAGATTTTAGAATAACCTAGTCTAAACATGTTGAGGTCACCTCTTGATCTCAAGTTTAGGGTTTACTCCAAAAATCTAACCTATCCTCCACCCTCCATTGTCATCCATCTTCAACCAAATTCATCCCTCATCATCCATACTAAGAAAAGGAGCTTCCTACCCCTTTTCCAAGCCCAAAGAGAGGGTTCTCCCTCTTCATCAACGTCAGCAACCATCAAGGGGTCTAACCCTCTTGACAAGCAGCAAAGTGGAGAATTTTCTGGCCCTTCACATGAAAGAGTTTAATTGTTGTTCCTAGCTTAGCGCCAGCAACGAAAGAGACGAGAATAATTCATTCATGTGGGCCAAGGCTTGCTCCAAGCCAGGTGTTGCATCTATTGACGTGCTACAACCAAATCAGGGTTGAAACCCTGATTTCCGTGAGAAGAAAAAGGTATTCTTCCTTACTTTATTCTGGTCAACATTGGTGGATTAAATTCATATATCTAGCTATCAATATATTGCCTCCATCAAGAGGCTTGCCTACGTGAGAGAAAACCAGCAAGGAAGAGTTTTTTTCACCCTCATACCGAGTCCAGCAACTCAGTACCAGTGCTGGATTCAAAAATCCCATGCCGTGCTACTCGATCCATGACCCGGGATCGTAACACTAGTCTCATTGCCAATGGTTATACTCAATGCTATGGGATTGATTATGAGGAAACATTTTCCAATGGAACAATTGAACTCGATACAAATCTAATTATCCCTTGTTGCTAATTCTTCTGGGTCGGTCTATCAACTTAATGTGAATAATGTTTTCCTCAATGGAGAGATAAAGGAAGATTTTATATGCAAAAACCACCTGGATTTGTGGTTGAGGGGGGGAGGGGGTCGGTATGTCAATTGAAGAAATTCCTCTATGGTCTAAAATAGTCTCCTTGTTCATAGTTTGATAAATATACTCAAACATTGATACAACCAGATTTCATAGATGTTCCGTTGATCACTTTGTATTTCTTAAATACACCCTTAAAGTGAAAGTATTTTTGGCCATTGTTGGAAGATAGAGCCTAAGCCCACACGACCAAGGAAGACCCACATATCCAAGTGTATTAGAAAATGGGCCTAAGCCCATAAGACCAAGGCATCCAAAGAGATATAGAAGACAGGCTCAAGGCCCACATATCAAAGAGAAGGCCTATACGCCCACATACAATGATGGCAGGATGGTAAATAAATCATCTCATAGAGATGACATTGATGTAATTAGATTAAAGTTCTAGGGTTAAAACCCTAAGTTCAGTGGTATTATTGTAATACAATAGCTTTATTAATCAATAAATAGAGCTTCAGGGGAGGGTTAGGACATAAATTCATAACCTCTTCTTCCTCCAGTTTTCTCCCAGTGAGTCATGGAGTTCTTAAAATCAACATGGTATCAGAGTTTTGATTTTTAGGATTCGTAGCTATGGTACCATGCCCTTATTTTTTTTCTATTAGTAATTGCCACCGTGCCAGTATGCCGGAGGCAACCACCGGTGAGTGCCTTTCTTCTCCACAAATATTATTGTCTGCATCTTGAGTGGGGAATGATCGTTGGTTCAGTTTGATTAGTCCCCTTAGCCCAGTTTTTCCCAGCACAGGCTCAGCCTTGGGTCGGGCCTCGCTCTTTAGACATGACCGTATAATCACATAAAACAACCTCTTTTCCGGCGTGGAGGTGAATGCGTGAAGCGTACTGCCGACAGAGCATAACCTCCATAGCTTACAACATTGCTGCCATCAAGCTCCGGAGCGGTGTTTGTTAGTCTGTGTATCATCGTTCCAGCAGACGGATCCTCTGTTCTAAACCAAATGCTCGGCGACTCTGCATCAGTTCTGGAATTGTTCGTTGGCATTGCTGTTATGGAAGGAACTCAACCGAGAAAGGATCTTATTTCCAGAAAATATTTGCCTGAGCTTCGAAAATAATTGCCATATTTGAACGTCGCTTCAACAGAAACACCAGCGCTCTGTTCGGCGCCGAAGACGACAACTTCTCACGGCGAGGAAGTCACCGAGTGTTCCTGCCTATATTTCATGCCATTTTTTTTCTTCTCAATTAACGGAGGAAACCTTTTTTCCTCTTCTGATTCTCTGGGAGATATATTCTGCTGCACTGTGGGAAAGTTTCCTCCCAAAGAGATCTGGTTTTTCGCTCTGTTCGGAAGCCAGCCTCGCCGAAGATTTCTTATTCTTCTCTGGCCTTTCCGGCGCCAGATGGGTTGTCGTTTTGGGAGGACGAAGATGTCAGCCAGGTTTTTTTTCAGTTTCTTCGACGACGAACTAGTACACCAGCAATCTGGAAAGTTGCCTTCCGAAGAGCTCTGATTTTCCGTTGTTCGTGGAAGAAGGCACTGTTGCCGATTTAAATTGATTCCAATGTAAGGAAACCTCAAATAATCAGTCGGGCCGCTCCAGTTATGCTAACTCGGTTCGGCCGAGTTCCCAGCGCCGGTTCAGCGCTTGAGCTCTGTTATGTTCCCTACCGAGTCAACCCAGGCCAACTTGGACAAGGTCAACCTGACTAGGGCCCCTTATTTTCTACCTCGGTTTACTTATCTGGACCAAAGATTATATATTTCTGTGGTGACTCAGATATATTGGTCTACTATTTGACTCGATGCGACTCGGTAAAAAATTTCTCTGGTTGGATTATTATTTTGAAGTAGTGACAAATTATTCCTTAGTTAGCATATTATTTGGTATAGATATTCATGTTAGACTATTTCATGGGTCAAACGTACAAAAATTATTTTGGTTCGAGTTATATGGGCCCAAGCCCATTTTAGTTGTTGCTATTGTGTCTCTTTGGATGAGACATTTTTTATTGAAGAAGAGGTAGCCTCATACCATCCTTTATTTGTCCTTGTAAAAAATATAAAAAATATTTGCGATTGGGATTCCATGACGGAGGAACTTAATACCCCGTCAAAAATATAAAAAATATTTGCGGTTGGGACACCATGACGGAAGAACTTATTATTACATCTATATTACTTCCCCCCATTAATGTCATATATTACTCTACCACTTGAGAGTCATTGTCTTGTGGAGGGACACAGTGGTAGAGGTGGACACTTCACAGCAATGCCGATAGCCACACTACTTACAGAAGATGGAGTGTGTCCTACATCCAGCATGAATTAAGACTGGAGTATAGAGCAATGTCTTAGCGGCTTTGAGTGATTTACTCTCACTGATATTATGCCAATTGAGCCTCATGAACGAGAGCACCAGCGTGAGAGGGAGTGTTGGAAGATGTGTCATTTTATACAAAAAATATTTTATACATCATTTGCAGTAAGTTGAGAGTTCATGTTGTTCTCTCACCCCTAGCTTGAGGGGAAGTGTTGGAAGATCAGGCCTAAGCCCACACGGCCAAGGAAGGTCCACATATCCAAGTATATTAGAAGACGGGCCCAAGCCCATAAGACCAAGGAAGACCCATGCATCCAAATATAAATAGAAGATGGGCTCAAGGCCCACAGATCAAAGAGAAGGCCCATAGGGCGACATACAATGATAGCAGGATAGTAAATAAAGGGTCATCTTATAGAGATGGCATTGATGTAATTAAGTTAAAGTTCTAGGGTTAAAACCCTAAACCCTAAACCCTAAGTTTAGGGGTATTATTGTAATACAATAGTTTTATTAATCAATAAATAGAGCTTCAAGAGGAGGGTTAGAACATCAAATCCATAACATCTTCTTCCTCTAGTTTTCTCCCAATGAGTCTCTCTCCCTTTTTCTCCATGAGCTAAATTCATGGAGTCCTGAAAATCAACAACCATCCATGCTGACCATATTGTCTTAACCAGCAGTGATCTTGAGGGCATTCAGAAAACCAAAAAAAAGATATGTGAAGATTTCAAAACAAAAAATCTTGGACTACTTAAATACTTTTTGGGTATTGAAATGTTACAGTCCAAACATGGGATTATACTATCTCAAAGGAAGTATGTCCTTGATTTGTGGGAGGAGATAGGAATGATGGAGTGTAGACTAGCAGAAACTCGTATGTATTCAAATAAAAAATTATCTACAGGCACTGGAGATGATGTAGATATCAGAAAATATCAAAGACTTTGGGAAAACTTATTTATCTCTGTGTAACAAGGCTAAACATCTCATATGTAGTAAGTGTGGTGAGTCAATACATGCATAAACCACAGCTAACTCATTTGCAAGCACTGGCAAGGATATTGTGATACTTGAAAGGAGCTTCAGGAAGATGACTTCTCTATAAGAACCATGACCACTTTAACACGGAACGGTTCTCAAATGTAAACTGGGTTGGATCCCTGGATGACAAAAAAATCCACTTTGGGATATTGTACAATGGTTGGGAAAAATATGGTTACATGTGTTGGAAGATGGGCCCAAGCCCATAAGATATGGACCCACCATGATCACATGAGTTGGTGGGACCCACCATGATCACGTGAGGTGGCATGATGAGTCTTACACAATAAGAAGTCTTACAGAGCCAAAATAATTATGGAAGCAGGTTTAATAGAAGAGTTTCAATTTAAAGGTGTTTTAGTCATGTTAGTCTTCTATTTATATTGGGTTATTTAATTATGCTAGGACTTATATTTAAGTGTTAGAGTTTGGGTATAATTGGAACAAATGTAGTTTAATTCTAATTGGACTCTACTACCTTCTTCTATTATAAACAAGGGTTCATGTACTTTGATTACATATCAAGTCAATGAAGTATTTTTCTTTTCCATAAATTCAACATGGTATCAGAGTAAGTTCTATGAGTTGACACGGTCAACCCACAAAGATAATGTGATCCTTTTTTGATCTTTTATCTCTAGCAGTTTAGGTTCGTAATTATCTTTTATTCTCTTTTCAATCCCTATACCCGTTGTTTGCTTTGCGTTTTCACATCTATACTGAGCTTTTCATATTACATATTATATATTGACAAAAATATATTCGAGTCTATTTTCAAAGGAAAAAAGGTTTTTTTGCAATCGGAGTTATTTATAATGAGAAATCGATATTTGAAGCAGCAAAGGTCAGATTGCAAAAGAGGTTCGAGCAGCAGCAGAAAGTTTCAATTTCTGAGATATTTTATGCTATCAAGAATGAGAATTTATATGGAGAATTATATTTCAAAAGAAATATATGTAAGTCTATTTTCTTATCTATTCAACTAATTCTCGATTTGAGTTGTTTATAAGGAGATATTGATCTTGGAAGAGTCAATGGCTATGCTGGCAAAGAGAGAAAGAGTACTTAGTTCGGCTCGATTATAGAGATCGAAATCTACCAGATTATATATCTCAATAGAAGTATATATTTTGAAGAGAGGTTATACTTGGATGAAAGGTATTTAAGTATAGTTTCATAAGGAGAAAATTTCAAGTCAATCTGATTTATAGTTAAGGATATATTCGTATTGGAATAATTAAAGGTGATCCTACTGCATTGAAAAATCCGAATTTAAGCCGAATTATTTCATGTGTCCTTATTACTGTTAAGTAATATCATCATTTACCTGTTATCTACTGCTATACTACTGCAAATTTGTTACATCTATGTTATTTGGTTCAAGTTGGGATCACTACCATTATCTCCCATTTTGATGGGGAGAATGAGAAGAAGTACAAGAAAGATAAAAGAAAATTGAAGACCAAGAATCCTGACTCGCAATAATAATTGTGGTAATTATTGGTAATACCTAACTTGGCTCGACTCGATTCTATTTCTCTGGTTGTATTATTATTTTGAGGTATTCACAATATATTCCTTGATCAACATATTAATTGGTGTAAATACTCGCATCGGATTATTTCATGGGTCCTTTTACAAGGAGTTTCATTATTTGGTACGTGTTATTGGGCCCAGGCCCATTTCAGCTACAACTATAATGTCTCTTTGGATGAGACATTATTATTGAAAAAGTAGTGACCTCAGTATCCTATCTTCCTCTTTACCCATTACCCATTGGTTATTTAACAGCCTTTCTCCTACCTTCCTTTATTTGACTATCACATACCTTTGTGCCAACCTTTTGAGTGTTGCTTCGGTTGGTAGTTTAGGTTCATCATGTATACATAGAAGTCCATTTAGACTTTTTTATATATATACCCATGGGTCTTTTATCGTCGTCGTGTGAATGACATGCATTACCCACTTATCAAGTTTGAGAGTCGGTGCCCGTGTGGGGACACCGTGATGGAGGAGCTTATTACTACATATGTGTTACCCCCTTAATTGGCATTTATTACTCCTACCACTTAGAGTCATTGTCCTATGGAAGGACACGGTGATGGAGGAGCTTTACTACACTTCTGATCATTTCATATAGACCCACTACCTGAGAATGATAGGAGTGTGCCCTACATCCAGCATGGGTTATGACTGGAGTATGAAGCAATGTCATATGACTTGGAGTGATTTTACTCTCACTTATCTTATGCCAGTTGGGCCTCATGGAAGACTGATGTGACACTTTTATTACATCGGCTTTTATACCTCGCAAGCGTACGAATCGTTCATGTAATCTAGCGGTAAGCGAGGGTCATATCCAAAAGGAGGACTGAATTTTGTGTATTCTTCAGTCAACTAGCCTAACCAAATATGATGGATTAATCTGAACTAAACACTAATTATATCCTAAATTATCAAAAAAATAATCTAATTAACTACTTGCACAACAGGAAACGTCAACTCTGGATTTTATCGTGATTTGTCCCTCTCGAACGCCACGTAACCACTAATCCGGATTCTCAATCCTTGCGTCTAGCCCCTCTCGGGTGCCTAGAGTTAATGACTGAGATCGGATTACAATAGAATGCAAAGAATCAATTTCCTATTGTGATGATGCTAAAATTATCAACTCTGGATTTTACCATGATTCGTGCCTCTCTCGAGCGCCACGTAATCATGAATCCGGTTTCTCAATCATTGCATCTAGCCCCTCTCCTGCGCATAGAGTTAAAGACAGAAATCGGATTAAAATACCAGAATCCAACCTAAATTACAATCCTACCTTAACTAGCTAATTTAATCTAATATTCGGAAAACAAATATTCGATAAACATTAATTCTCAAATCAAATTTAATAAACATTCAAAACCTAAGTTCAAACTATAGGAAAATTAAATTACAAAATGACGGATTACTCCCTTCTCCTTCCTCTCGCTCGGGCAGCAAAGGCTTATTCTCATAGGTGTTGCAATTTCCAAAAATTGATGGCTTCGGGTTACAAGAGGGAGTGGCCGGAGGTAGAGACGATGCCGGCGAAGAAGGATAGAAACCCACGGATGGAGGTGGTGCAGCGGACGACGGAATGGAGCCGAAGTCCTCTGACCGGCTCTCTTGAGTCTCAGTCAGAGTCGGAATAGCTCCGGAAATGGTCGAAATTACGGAATCGGTGACAGAGGAGCCCTCTCGGGTCACCTCTCGGCCTGGCGAGCAGAAAATGGCAGGGTCGAACTCACCGTGATGGAGACTCTCTTGAGCTCTCCTCGGGTCTGTTCTTGGTTGTCGGATGGTGGTGGACGACGGTGACGAACGGTGTTCGGAGGTTGGAGGGAGACTCTCTCGAGATCTCCTCTCCTTTCGGTCGGCGGCTCCTCCCCGAGCTCCCCCTTCTATTGATCGATTTTGCCCTAAAAATCCCTCGCTTTCACTAATGGTATTTTTGTAAATATCTCCTTCTCCACCCAAAATTCTCCTAAAATTCCATAATTAAATCCATAAAAATCATTTCAGGAATAAATAAACCCTAAAAGCAATGAAATATAATTCAGGAGAGAAAAATATGCAATATAAGCAGTGATTAATGCCAAATTCAATAAATGCACGTTTCATGTGAAAACGGATAAATAACCACCTATAACACAATTATAAGGGTTATTCAATTATAATTAACCTAGCTCTCATGTCTAAATCTGACATCTATCACACCCCCTAAACCTCTCTTTCACTAGTGGCATTTTTGTAAATATCTCCTTCTACACCCAAAATTCTCCTGAAATTCCATAATTAAATCTATATAAATCATTTCAGGAAGAAATAAACCCTAAAAGCAATGAAATATAATTCAGGAGAGAAAAATATGCAATATAAGCAGTGATTAATGCCAAATTCAATAAATGCACATTTCATGTGAAAACCGATAAATAACCACCTATAACACAATTATAAGGGTTATTCAATCATAATTAACCTAGCTCTCTAAATCTGGCATCTATCACACCCCCTAAACCTCTCTTTCACTAATGGAATTTTTGTAAATATCTCCTTCTCCACCCAAAATTCTCCTGAAATTCCATAATTAAATCCATAAAAATCATTTTAGGAAGAAATAAACCCTAAAAGCAATGAAATATAATTCAGGAGAGAAAAATATGCAATATAAGTAGTGATTAATGCCAAATTCAATAAATGCACGTTTCATGTGAAAACCGATAAATAACCACCTAGAACACAATTATAAGGGTTATTCAAGTATAATTAACCTAGTTCTCATGTCTGAATCTGGCATCTATCACACCCCCAAACCTAAGTCTTTGCTAGTTCCTAGCAAAACAACAACATAACCAAAATTAAGCCTAGGAAAACAAAATGCCACTTTCGTAGGGAACACGATTGCATTTAGCGCATGCAATAAGCCGTTAAACCTCTACTTTACAGTAGTGGACGAGTTGTGTCTCGTGAGGGTTTGCATGGAATTTACCTACAAAATTCATCTAAATCAACATTATAAAAAGAAAACTGAAGAAAATCTACTCCTCGTTAGCATATGATTAACACTTAGTATCGTAAAATATCTGAAAATCATTTGAAACCCTGCTCAATTTGAAAACTTGTGTAAAATATAGCACATTATCAATCCAAATACACTCATTGTTACTCCACCTGAACCATTTTTCATGTCACCCATACGCAATTACTTCAACAGAACAAAGTGGCAACAAATAACAATAAAATCTTGGTCACATCACAATTAAGAGAAAATAATAGAGTAAGTCTGTTGTTTGATAATCTCACAAAAGAAGTATACAAATTTCAATCTTGACCTGCAACTTCTTTCAACTTACAATTCATCATCAAAGTTAAGGAAACTCATTGCTTCCAGATTTAAACCCATTTTTCGCTATTACCAGCGCATTTTTGCTGTTACCAGCGTAGTTTTTGTTTCACTAAATACTTTTGGTATTACCACCACTTTGTATTCGTCTTCACTGCACATACACTTATTTTTAAGTAACCGACTATTCCGGTGCATGTCCCTGGGTTTGCCCAGGTTGTTTCTGAGGTTATCTGTCTTTTGCAAGCAAAAGCATTTCCATTTGCATTCATACATTACAACAAGGAATTTCACTGAGATATAAAAAAAAGAATAAGATCAAATAGGCATACAAGACTATTCAGACTAACATAGATCAACACTAGATTTACATGTTCTCTTTTGCAACTAAGTTCTAAGTCTAATACAATAGTAAGTTATACCACTGAATTCTCATGGATCACAACAAATGATATCAGATTTCTAAAAGGCATATTCTACACAGTTTTACAAAAAAAATTGAAACACATTTGTGCAACTTATTTTAACTCTACTAAAGTTAACCACATACTAAGAGGAGTAATTTGAAAGCCACGAAAAAAAATCAAAAGAAAATCATTGCTAAGACATATAGAGTCGTTCCCCTCCGCGCCCCCCCCCCCCCCCCCCCCCCCCCCCCCCCCCCGACCACCACCACCACCACCACAAACCTGAACCCCCCCCCCCCCCCGACCACCACCACAAACCTGAACCTGACATTGTCCTCAATGGGGAAAAGTTAAAACATCAAAACAACTACAAAAAGGAATAATAGCTAAAGAATAATAAAACTCATGGAAACCACAAGAAGTAAAGCAAAGCCAAAACAGTGCAAAGAAAAGAGATATCAGCAAACACCCCCAAACCTAGAACATGACACATCATCAAACAAACCAACTAACAATCACTAAAATATTTGATTTAATAGACGATTTATTGCTAGCATTAACGCTGGTTCTTGTGCCAGTCTTCTCGCCTAGTAGTTACTACTCCAGTTGACTCACTGCTTAGCTAGTTATACTCCAGCAAAGTAAGGATTAAGCTCCCTCAGGGCTCCTAAATCCATAGGTGGGACCATATGTGTTTGGTCATCAACAATAATACCGAAGAGTCAATAAAGACCCCCAGGAATGATACATAGTCTCCCTCGAAGAAGGTTTACTTGTATCAGTTGTACCTGTAGGTAATCATCCGTAGATGAAACCGCTATCCCACATCACACTTTGAAGAAATCTTCGTGTGACTGGCCACTGAAGGCAGTAGGAATCACGCGCTGAACACAAGTCCTTGAGTTACTCACCATAAGGTTTTCATTCAATACTTCAAGTTCGAACTGGTCAATCCCAGAACGGTTGTTTGAGTACAGACCTCTCAAACTAGGGACCAAAAGTCTGGTCATCGACTACCAGAACCATTTAAGCCCTTAGCCGGCAAGAGAGTACCCCGAGTCCATGACGGGGCCGGCATCGCCGGGGGACCTCCAATCAATCAAGACCAGAGTACACCAAAGGTTATCCCAATAAGAATGAATAAGCCAAAAATAAAAATTTTAATGTAGAAAGGGATAGAAATGTGGGGATTGCCCACAATGTGCTAAGTTTATAGTCGTAAGCAAGACTTTGACGCAGTCAAGATGAAAGGACAGGTTCCTCTATGAAAATCACCATCACCTCCTCTGGTGTGGGGACATTCTCACGATACGGTTTGAGGCTCTGACTGTTAACTTTGAAGACCGACCCATTTATGTGATTACGGATCTCAACAGTGCCATGAGGAAACACCTGTGTAACCTCAAATGGACCAGACCACCTGGATCTCAGCTTCCCTGGAAACAAATGCAATCATGAGTTATAAAGTAAAACATTCTGCCCAACAGTAAAAGACTTGCGAAAAATAGATTTATCATGTAAAAGCTTTGTTCGCTCCTTGTACAGTTTGGCATTCTCATAAACATCATGACGTATCTCCTCCAACTCATTCAATTGCAATTTCCTCTCCTCACCCGCTTGAGCCAAATCAAAATTCAAAGCCTTAATGGCCCAATAAGCTCTATGCTCAAGGTCAACAGGTAGATGACATGCTTTGCCGAACACTAGGCGAAATGGAGACATCCCAATAGGAGTCTTATAAGTGGTACGATAGGCCCATAAAGCATTGACCAATCGAGTGAACCAATCTTTCCTATCAAAGCGAACCGACTTCTCCAAAATCCGTTTGATCTCCCTATTAGAGATTTTCACTTGACCACAAGTTTGCAGGTAGTACGGAATGGAATACCCGATGAGTGATGGAGTATTTCTTCAACAAGGTCTCAAATGCTCTGTTACAAAAATGAGATCCCCCATCACTGATGATTGCTCTCGGGGTACCAAACCAATTAAAGATGTTTTCTTTTAAAAACTTTACCACCACTTTGTGATCATTTGTCTTACATGCAATAGCTTCAATCCATCTAGAGACATATTCAACAGCAACAAGGATGTATTGATAGCCGAACGAGACAGGAAAAGGACCCATGAAGTCAATACCCCACACATCAAACAATTCAACAATAAGAATGGGGTTAAGAGGCATCATGTTCTCCCTAGACAAACAACCAGTCCATTGGCATCTATCACACACACGACAAAACCCAATACATCTCTGTGTGCTTGTAAAACTTCAGTCAATTGTTCCTCCTGCTCAGTACTCAAATCAGAAGCAATTTCCTATTGTGACAGAGATCGGATTATAATAGAATGCAAAGAATCAATTTCCTATTGTGATGATGCTAAAATTATCAACTCTGGATTTTACCGTGATTCGTGCCTCTCGAGTGCCACGTAATCACGAATCCAGTTTCTCAATCCTTGTATCTAGCCCCTATCGAGCGCATAGCGTTAAAGACAGAAATCGGATTAAAATACCAGAATCCAACCTAAATTACAATCCTACCCTAACTAGCTAATTTAATCAAATATTCGATAAACAATAATTCTCAAATCAAATTTAATAAACATTCAAAACCTAAGTTCAAACTATAGAAAAATTAAATTACAAAATGAAGGATTACTCCCCTTCTCCTTCTTCCCGCTCGGGCAGCAAAGGCTCGTTCTCACGGGTGCTGCAATTTCTAGAAATTGATGGCTTCGGGTTGCAAGAGCGAGTGGCCAGAGGTAGAGACGATGCCGGTGAAGAAGGATAGAAACCCACGGATGGAGGTGGTGCGGCAGACGACGGAATGGAGCCGAAGTCCTCTGACCGACTCTCTCGAGTCTCGGTCGGAGTCGGAATAGCTCCGAAAATGGTCAAAAATACGGAATTGGTGACAGAGGAGCCCTCTCGGGTCATCTCTCGGCCTGGCGAGCAGAAAATGGCAGCGTCAAACTCACCGCGATGAAGACTCTCTTGAGCTCTCCTCGGGTCTGTTCTCGGTTGCCTGATGGTGGTGGACGACGATGACGAACGGCGTTCGGAGGCTGGAGGGAGACTCTCTTGAGCTCTCCTCTTCTTTTGGTCGGCGGCTCCTCCCCGAGCTCCCCCTTCTATTGATCGATTTTGCCCTAAAAATCCCTCTCTTTCACTAATGGCATTTTTGTAAATATCTCCTTCTCCACCCAAAATTCTCCTGAAATTCCATAATTAAATCCATAAAAATTATTTCAGGAAGAAATAAACCCTAAAAGAAATGAAATATAATTCAAGAGAGAAAAATATGCAATATAAGCAGTGATTAATGCCAAATTCAATAAATGCACGTTTCATGTGAAAACCGATAAATAACCACCTATAACACAATTATAAGGGTTATTCAATTATAATTAACCTAGTTCTCATGTCTGAATCTGGCATCTATCAAAGACCACCAGCGTGAGGGGGTGTTGGAAGATATGGAGGACTGCCATTTTTATGAGAAGTTTTGATACACCATTTGCAACAAGCTGAGAGTTCATGATGTTTTCTCACCCCTAGCTTGAGGGGGAGTGTTGGAAGATGGGTTCAAGCCTACACAACCAAGGAAGGCTCACATATTCAAGAGTCTTGGAAGACCAGCCCAAGCCCATAATATATGAACCCACCATGATCACACGAGCTGGTGGGATCCACCATGACAACGTGAGGTGGCATGATGAGTCTTAAACAATGAGAAGTCTTACACAATAAGAAGTCTTGCAGAGCCAAAATTATTATGGAAGCAGGTCTCACAAAAGAGTTTTAGTTTAAAGGTGTTTTAGTCATGTTAGTCTTCTATTTATATTGGATTATTTAATTATGCTAGGACATATCTTTAAGTGTTAATGTTTGGGTGTAATTGGTACAAAGGTATTTTAATTGTAATTGGACCCTAGTACCTTCCTCTATTATAAATAGGGGTTCATGTACTCACATTACATATGAAGTCAATGAAGTATTTCTCTTTTCCATAAATTCAACAACATAGAGAAGCAAGAAGCAAAATGTAGTTGCAAGATCCAGTGCAGAAGCAGAATACAGGGCCATCGTACACATAGTCAATGAGCTTCTATGGATCAGGCCCTTTCTCATTGAACTGGTATATAAAGAAGCTTGTATGGATCTGTATTGCGATAATCAAGTGGTGATTCATATCACCTCAAATCCGGTCTTCCATGAAAGAACAAAACACATTGAGATGGACAACCACATTATACGAGAGAAACTCCAAGCCGGCAAATTATATCTCAAGACAAGTTGTAGACATTCTCACCAAACCAATCACTCATAAAATCTTGTCCACCATTTGCAGTAAGCTGGGCATCTACGATGCTTTCTCATCCCCAGCTTGAGGGGAATGTTAGAAGGTGGGACCAAGTCCATCATGCCCACACGCCCAAGAGAGGTGGCATGAGGTGTCATCACACCGATGGAAGATTTTGTAATCTTCCTTGATTGAGGTAATTGATTGATGTAATTAGGGATCTTAATTGATTGAGGTGTTTCCATAAATATGTAAAGGAAAAAGTATAAATAAGGGTCTTGGTTGAAGGGTTTTCAATCAAGTCTCTCTCCTTTTTTCCAAATTTGTCCAAGCTCTCTTAGCCTAATGGCTCTCCCCCTTTTCTCTCTTTCTCCCTTCTTTACCCAAGTTCTCTCTCCTCTTCTCTTCTTCTCTTCTTCTCTTCTCCTCTTCTTCTCTTCTTCTCTCTCTCTCTTACTTTGCTCGAGGTTTTGATCACGGGGTCGTAAATTCAACACTTTTGGCCAAAATATCATCTGGATATGAAGAATACATTTTTGAATTGTGATATTAAAGAAAAAATATATATTCATCAACCACCTGGCATTGTGATTGAGGGTGAGTTAGTATGTAAATTGAGGAAGTCTTTATATGGCCTCAAACAGTCTCCTCGGGCTTGGTTTGACTTATGTAGCCAAACAATGTAGCGTTTTGGATTCATTCGATGCTCAGTAGATCATTCTATCTTTATCAAGAGTACCTTAAAAGGAAGATTAATACTGGCGGTTTATGTGGATGATATTGCTTAATTGGCAGTGATGAAGATAGTATAAAATAAGTCAAAGAGAAGATATGCAAAAAATTCAAAGCGAAGGATGCAGGACTTCTGAAATATTCTTGGGTATTGAGGTTTTTTAGTCTGTTGAAATTTAGGATTCTATGATGTATAATCACAGTAACATAGCATTAAGGGATGAGAAGAAGAAGAAGAGTTTTAGAGAGAAGGTTTTAAGAGTAGAAGAGTAAGAGTGACGAATTTGGAGAAAAGAGGAGGAAGAATAGGGTAATGGACTTGTGTGCTTACCCTCCCCCCTAAAGCTCAATTCATAGATGAATAAGATTATAATATTACAATTATACCCCTAAAACTTAAATTAATTAGTTCAATGCTATCTTTATTAGATGACTCTTTATTTACCATTATGCCACCATTGTGTAGGCCTGTGGGCGTTGAGCCCATCTTCCACACATTTGGAAGTGTGGGCCTTCCTTGGTCTTGTGGGCATGAGCTTATCTTCCACACACTTGGACGTGTGGGTCTTCCTTGGTCTTGTGGGCTTAGACCTATCTTCCAATACTCCCCCTCAAGTTGGGGGTGAGAGAACATCATGAGCTCCCAACTTGCTACAAATATTGTATAGGATCTTCCCGTATAAAATGACAATCCATCATATCTTCCAACCTCCCCTCAAGCTGGTGGTCTCTTTGTTCTTTACCAAGAAACCTAGTTGGCATAATATTAAAGAGTAAAATCACTCCTAGCCATACGACAAAGGTCCATACTCTAGTCAAATGGTCATTATCAAAAATATTTTTGGCTCAATTTCATAGGCAAAGTAGCCCTACTATGGCGCACAAAGTCTATCCACTTTCTCAAGCTAGCTCAAAAAAATACCTCTTGGGTGAATAATAGACTTGACCACGCTAGATGTTGGAGACATTCCTATCCTTTGTAGGTAGTGAATCTATAGGCATTGCTCATAATAGTAATAAACTTCTCTATCACGGTGTCCCAACATTGGGCACCAACTCTCAAATGGTAGGAGTAAAAATGACAAATAAGGGGGTAAAAGGTAACCACCGAAAGATAATATTATGAGGCCACCATGTGCTTTGTTCTTCATTAGAATAACCAATGTTGACAATAGTCAGCAACCAAGAACTCCTTAATAATAGCAACAACAGTTATGAGCCAATGCCCAAATTACACGTACCAAATAATGAAAGTCCTTAATAAGGACACATAAAAAAATCCACAACGAGTCCATCCTTGAATAAGGAGAATGTGCACCAAATAAAAAGTTGGAATAGAGTAATATGCCGCTTGTAAAGGATGAAGTAAGAAAGTAATTTCCAAGCAGAGAGCTACTAATCCTCTTAGGACTAACAAGGGCTAATAATCAACTCAAGAAATAATATATTAACTACAAGCTCCCAAAAATATTTGTGAATCAACTTATCACTAAACTTATCCCGAGATGTTCTTCCTTGGTAAATTGATCTAGCCTGAGTTGATGATGGGTTTAGGTCAATTTTCCATCTCAATTTTTCATCCACCAATTAAGGAGGCTAGTAGTAATAACTTCATAATAGCTCAAATATCAATTGGTATATTTTTTTAAAAAAGAACCAAACCAAACCAAAGAGCCCAAACCAAGTACATGACCACTTGAACCAACTCGGCTGAAGGAAGAATCTCAGCCCAATCTTTAATTTTCAACTTGAACTCAATTATTGACTTTAGGGGGGGTTTGTCCACAATGAACTTGAAATGAAGTGAAGAATTCAATTCATCTTAAATGAATTGATTCAAGTTCAACTCTTCCTTGGGTGTTAGTGTAGACGAGTTCAAGTGCACTGGAAAACAAATTCCAGTGTTAGTGCCCCAAAATGAAAAGTATGATATAAACAAGAGAATGAGTAACCTTTTATAATATACTTAAATATAACATATACTTAAACAGATAATTAACCAAAATAAACATGGTTACTACACTTATAAGTGATTTAACGTATTATATTAGAATATGTTAATATCCTAATTAATAAAAAAACTATATTATATTAATTAATGAGTATAGTTTATTATAAATTAATATAATAATTAAGTGTGACTAGAATAAATTATTAAAAATAAAAAATAACATAAGCGAATATAATAAATATATAAATTATTTTTTAATAATAAAAAATATGTTTTAACATTAAAAACCACTAATTTAATACAATAATTAAAAAATATATATAATAAATAAATATATATATTTATCAACAACATAATATATATTTTATGTATTATTAATTAATAATATATTGTCACAAAATTTAAAACCATTGCTATAACTAATTTAAAATATTTTTAAAATAAATATTTGATAAATTATTTTGGTTTAATTATCCCATTGTTATAATTAATTAAACCAAAACAATTTATCAAATATTTATTTTAAAAATATTTATTTTATGCCACCTCGTGAATTTTTTCCTTCTAATGTTTTGGTTTAGCTCTTAATTAATGAGTCTTTGGATATTTTCATTTTACTAATTCAAATAATAGTGTTGTAAAAACTGGATCAATTGGTTTAATCAGGTCACATCAAAACCAAAATTATGTCCCATTCTCAAACAAAGAAGTACTTTTAACCAAAACCTTAGGAACCGATAAGGTGAACTAGTTTGATCATGAGCAAGATTGGTCAAACCTATTGAATTTGATAAAATCTTTCAGAAATAGCATTGTTGAGGGAAGTCTCAAAATGGTGACCTATTAAACATCTTACTATATGTGACTAGTCTGGTACTCTAATGCTTTGTGTTCATAAGTTAAAAATAATGCATATATCATAGCATATAAGCCACATCTCATTTTCCAAAACGACAACCACTAGTTGAACCTAGTCCAACCAAGTTGGACCAAAATTGGCCGTTCATCTGGTTGGATGGCCAGTTCAGTTTTATTAACAATGATTCAAGAAGCTAATCATTTTTGAAAGCATTGACCAAGTAATTTACAAGATACACCTGCTGAAATTAAAATCATTGTCGGTTTTTTTTTTACAAAGCATATACAGAATAATTACATAGAAGAAAGTCAAAGGCACTCTGAGAGTTGTTGAATAAGTAATTCATAAAACTCAAAATAACAAAATAAACTTTCTAAAATTAAAATTATTGTCAATGCGTACCTCTTCACCTGTCCTCATCTTCAGAAGCCATATACAGGAAATGATTTTAATAGGAAGTCCAAGGTGTGCAATTAATGTTTACAAAAAGGATTCACTTCTTTCAAGTGAGCAAAATGACCCTCTAAACTATGACGGACCTTCGAAGTTTAAACAGAAAAACCTACAAACTCAATAGGAATATGTATCTGCATACAGGGAACTATGAGGAACTGTCACGAACATTAAATTCCAGCACGTAATCACTGAGAAAGGAAACTTTGGAAGATGCAATATGGAGAAAGCCAAAAAGTAAAAGAACGAGAAAGCGAGAGAACTCTTTTGGAATTGTACGTTGGAGAGATTCTAACATGTGATTGGATACCAAAGCCTCTTCGCTCACTAGGCTGAGTTATTAACATAACATTAAAAAAAAATTAAGAAATCCTTCAATTACAATAATCTGATGTCATTATTTACTTTAACCATGTTTCATTGATCAACTAATAATTTTTAAAAGCAATCTGAGATATCCATATAATCAGTGCTTTGTTTACGCACAAGTAACAGCTTTGCTATGCAGTCATTTGATATCCCCCCATATGCTCCCCTCTTTATTCTTTCAATTAACCGGAACCGGGCTTGAAGGGAGCAGGTTTGGGTCTCAGTTTTGCAAACTGTAGCGTGCATTCCCTCTTCCAATGAAAAGATCTGTCACTACGTCTGTGTGTTGGGAGCTCTGCTCATGTGGGAGAATCTCAACCTGACTGGTTTCTTCATTTGGTTGTACTCCACACTGAAAAGATGGTTCCCAGTACTCTGTTATCCTCCACTGTGTCAATACAGGATGCTAAAAGCATCAAGTTAAAGGAATACTTACCTTCTTGCTTAAAATTGCATTTTCCTCTGCAAGGATTCTTTCCTAAAAATCCATTGAATTCCAGTCAGAATATCGAAAAGAAAATAAGATTGTAGTTTGTTCCGAGGTTCATGTTTTACTGTTTACCTTTTCCTTTAGTTGCTCAATTTGCTCTTTGAATAAGAGATTCTGTAGGGCAGAAACACTCAATTTTCAAATACAACAGGGGATAAACAGCACTGCAGATTATAAAGTTGTGTTTATTGGTTCACCTTTCTCAACCGTATATTGCTAAGGCTTCTTTCCAGTTGGTTCTCAATCTGCTGCAGTTCCTCCAAGGAGCATGTTCCCAAACCTTCGCCTAATAGCTTTCTGCAGAAGGATTCACCTTATTAAAAGTTTAACCAGCTCTTTGCCAAAATTTAAGATATGTAGTGCTTTCACCTCTTAGAGGCTTCAAGAAGCTCAATCTTCTTAGCCATGTGTGCAGCGTCATACTTCCAGTGCTGCAAGCGAACCAGCTAAGTGAGAAAAAGTATTAACTATTCATTAAGTTAAACACCCAGATTGAAGTTCACACACGAGTCACAAGAGCTCAAACAGTTGGATTTGCATAAGTTGCGTTTAGAAGTCCACACAGAAACATCATGCTCGAGCAATTTTTTTCCAAAGTAGTGCTAGGGCGATGCAGTTCTCACAGCCTGCTATTTGATTAATCAAATGCCCTCTTCAGTATCAGGCGGATGTATTCCCCGTGCTTGTTAAAACCTGGGTGTAAACTTTTTGACCTATCTCCTTGGGTCTTCGATTCTGTTTGTTTTGTTCACTGTGCAGGGTCTCATCTTGATAAATTGTCTCCTAGGGCTATTGGTTGTATTTTTTTGGGTATTCCAAACCACAAAAAGGTTATCAATGCTACGATCCTACTTTAAGAGATTGTACTTCTCTGCTGATGTTACCTTCTTTGATAGTATACCTTATTTTACAGTGTCTGAAAAATTCTCATCCTAACAGGATGTTTTTTTCTTGAGTCATCTTTACCTATTCCTGTTCTGAATATCCCCAATCAACCTCCACTACTGCAAATCCTATTGTGAATAATTTCGATCTTCCTATTTCTCTCCAAAAAGGTAAGAGGTCCTATACTCAACATGTGATTTCTAAGTATGTGTCTTTTGATTTATTATCTCCTCAGTATCAATCATTTGCCTTATCTCTGTATAGTATTTTGATTCCTACTGAAGTGCAGGATGCCTTGGTTTTGCCAGAGTGGAAACTAGTCATGGATGAGGAGATGACTGTTTTGCTTACTCAAAAGACTTGGGTCTTTAGTTGATCTACCTCTTGAACCAAAAGTTGTTGGATTTAGATGAGTTTATACAAGGAAATATACTGCTGATGGCACAATAGAATGTTATAAAGCCAAACTTGTTGCAAAGGGGAACATACAGACATATGGGGTTGATGTTTATGACACCTTTTTCTCTTGTTGTTCGCCTTATTACTGTTTGGATTTTAATATCAGTTGCAACCTATAAGGGATGTTCCAAGACTTGCAGTAAGAGATACATATGGAGCACCAGTATGGTGCTCAAGGATATACCAATAAGTGTGCAAACTCCAAAAAACTATATATGGCATGAAACAAAGCCCACAAGCATGGTTTGAAAATTTTAGTAAGGTGGTGATGTCATTTGGATTTACCAGAAGCCATTATGACCATTCCCTCTTTATCCTATGCTAGCAAACTAGTATTATGTGTTACTGGTGTATGTTGAGGACATTATGCTCATTGAGAATGAAGTTGAAGGTATTCAAGATGTTAAGAACCATCTCAAAAAACACTTTTAGAAACTATGGGAAAGTCTTACTAAAGCTTGCTTTTTACATTATTGAACTTCAATGGTTTCTCAAATCAAGTAGAAAATTGAAGAATCATGACAAAGTTTTAGTTTGGTTAAAGCATACAAATATGAGAAACTCGAGTATCTAATGCACATTATGATTTCGTAAAAAAAACAAAATAAATATTTTTTCTTTTTTTAACTAAAGCTGTAAAAAGTGTGAAACTTAGAGACAGAGACAGAGACAGAGAGAAGAGGAGGAGAGAGTGAGGGAGAAGAGAAAAGGAGGCAGAAGTTCTGAATGAGCTGCTTTGGGGGGGGGGGGGGGGGGGGGAGAGTGGGGGTCGTGCCAATGCTATTTATTAGGTTTAGGTAAAATTATTAAATAACAAAAATACCCTTCTTACGTAAAAATCTCTTATTTCCTTATAACTCCCATTCTATTATTCATATGAATATAAAAAATTTTACATGGACTAAATTAAACATGCTGACCAAGATAGTGCCATAATAAAAAATTATCTGATCATGCAAAATGACCAACCGATTTTCTCACTCCCCCCTCAAACTTGAGCATATATATCGATGATGCCCAACTTGTCACAGAAGGTCATGAATTCACGCTTTCCTAATGCCTTGGTAAAATATCTCCAAGTTGAATAGTAAATCAAACATACGAGGTGATCACTTCTTTCTTTTTTTTTGAAAAGGATGTGTATATATATAAACAAGAGAATTACAAAAATTACAAAGAGGAGAGCATGTCCCTGACAAACATGGATTGTAGTGTAGCTCCGTTTTTTAGCAAGTGCATCAGCTGTTGAATTAGTGGATCTCAGAATGTGAGACCAAATACAAAATAATAATGAACAAATTTCAATAATCTCCCAAAAAATGTCCCAATGACGCCATGGGGGAGGGGATGCACGCTCGCACCAACCAACGACCACCTTCGAATCCCCTTCGATATGGAGAGGGCCGGAGCATTTATCTCAAAATACTCGAAGCCCATTGAGGAGGCCGTGAAGCTCTGTCGAGGTAGAGTCTGAGATACCTAGAGGGCCGGCATATGAATAAAGCTGGTGTCCTAGGTGATCCGAGATAACCCCGCCAAGTCCTGAGAGTCCAGGGTTACCAAAAAAAGGACCAACAAAGTTCAACTTAAGGTAACCAGGATGAGGAGGGGTCCATTCCTGCATAATTCGAGCATTTGTCTTCAAGTGCAGCCTAGCCAAATTAAACCAGCTATCATGGACAGGAGTTCCCACAAATGCAGAGAAAGACTTCTTCGTCAGGAGCCAGGAGGAAATATGCCCAACCACTCGATCCGCCACCCGATCCGCTGATTCGATTTTTTCTTCAAACCTTCTACGATTGCGCTCATTCCATAAACCCCACGGTATAAAGCTAACACAAGCCTATAACATCACCTTGCCGAGACCAAGAAGGGACATACCAAGTAGAGATTTACTGAATGACATCAAATCAGCCGCCATACAGAATTGAATCCCCATCCTGCTGAGAATGGATGTCCACACCTTCCATGAGAAAATGCATTGAAGCAAAATGTGACTAGTGGACTCAGCTTCAGTATTGCAAAGAGGGCACAAGGGATCTACTGAGGGGTGACCTCTTCTTCTAAGCACGTCAGCCGAGAGAATCTTGCCAAGGCAAGTACTCCACATAAAGAATTTAATCTTAGGAGGAGCACAAAGACGCCAAACAAAGAAGACTATGTGATTTTGTTGAGAAGTATTCCAACCATTGATGAAACTGAAGGCATATGATACCGAGAAGATGCTTTTTTTCTCTGGCCACCAAACGAGCTTATCTACCACCAAAGGGCGAATTTTTATAGTGGATACCGAATCCATCAGTCGACTGGCTTCTAAAGCCTCGGAATCTGAGAGTCCTCTTCTAGAATGAAGAGTCATACCACCCTCCTCGAAAGCATCGGCAACTGATATATTCCTATGAGTGGATATGAGAAACAAACTTCTTAAAGCAATCTGTAGCGGTTCCTGCCCCAGCCATAAATCATCCCAAAATTTGAGAGACCTACCATTTCCAACATAGAATCTGCAGGCAGCTGAAAATTTTGGCACAAGAAGGTATAGTGTTCTCCAAAGTGGAGATAGACCTCTTCGATTTCCCCCTGATATCCACCAATGAGTCATACTTCCAAGCTTGGCGATAACCATTTCCTTCCAGAGGTTTGAGGATTGAGTATTAATTTTCCATAGCCATTTAAGGAGCAGAGCTTGGTTCATGTCTTTGGTTTTCTGAATCCCCAGACCACCCAAATTTTTTGGCAAACAAACTTCATCCCATTTGATCAAGTGATATTTAAAGGTAGCACTCGATCCTTGCCATAAGAACCTTCTTTTTAGTTTATCTATTGTCTTACATATAGATGCAGGACAAGGCATAAATGATAGAGAATAATTCGGGATACCTGCAATGCAAGATTTGAGAAGGGTGAGCCTCCCTGCCTTACTAAGCAATCTCCCTTTCCAAGTGATCACTTCTTTCTTCATCACAACATCTTTGACAAAGTAGTAATTCACCATTGTATTTTGCTCTCTCTGAAAAACTAGATTGTTGGCAATAAATATAGTGTCCTAGTTATCGCAAAACATATTCGTGTCTTCCTTCTGATGAAAGCCTAACTCCCAAGTAGGAGTGGCATCAAACCGAGCTGGTTCACGAGCAGCTCGAACTTGGTTTGGTTTATCTGGATCTCGAACTTGGCTCGTTGGATCTCGAACTTGGCTAACTTAAGTTAACGAGCCGAGCTCGACCCAACCATTGTTCGGTTTGAAAGCTCGCGAGCATACTCATTAACTTAACGATGGCCCGAACGCGGAGGCTGGAGGTGTCTTTGACTCTTCTGTCATGCACGATATCCTCGTGGTTGGTTCTTAACCTAAGCATGGCTTAACTTTTCCTTATGATAGGTGTCATATTTATCACATAAAAAGACACATTTCCCTTATTTCCAAAAATCCTTTAGGCAATGAAATTATTCATAAGTCTTAAAGGGTTCAAGAAGGAATTAGCAATTCCAAGTTGAATTTATGGAAAAGATAAATACTTCATTGACTTCTTTTAATCAGAGTACATAAACCTCTATTTATAATAGAGGAAGGTAGTATAGTCCAATTACAATTAAACTACTTTTGTCCCCATTACACCCAAACTCTAACACTTAAAGATAAGTCATAGCATAATTAAATAACTCAATATAAATAGAAGACTAACATAACTAAAACACCTTTAAATTGAAACTCTTCTACGAGACTTGTTTTCATAATAATTTGGGCTCTATAAGACTTCTTATTGTGTAAGACTCATTATGCCACCTTACGTGATCATGGTGGGTCCATATCTTATGGGATTGGGCCCATATTTCAACACACTTAGATATGTGGGCATTCCTTGGTCGTGTGAGCTAAGGCCCATCTTCCAACACTCCCCCTCAAGCTGGGGGGTGAGAGAATATCATGAACTCCCAACTTGTTGCAAATGGTGTATAGGATCTTCTCATATAAAATGGTAGTCCTCCATATCTTCCAACACTCCCCCTCACGCTGGTGGTCTCTTCCATGAGGCCCAGTTGGCATAAGAAAAGTGAGAGTAAAATCACTCCAAACAGTATGACATAGCTCCATACTCCAGTCAGAACCCATGCTGGATGTAGGACATACTCCTATCTTCTATAGATAGTGGGCCTATACGCAATGCTCAGAAGTGTAATAAAACTCTTCTATCGCCGTGTCTAAACCCTAGACATCGACTCTCGAGCGGTAGGAGTAACAAATGCCAATTAAGGGGGGTGAGGTAATGGCAGAGTTCTTAGCTTGAACCAAATAACATAGATGTAGTAATAATCTCCTCCATCACGGTGTCCCAACCTGGGCACCGACTCTCAAAGGTAGAAATGGGTGATAAGTGGGTAATGCCTATCATTCACAAGACGGCGATAAAAGACCCACGGGTAAATATATAAAAAGTTTCAATGGACTTAAAACACCCATATATAGATTTTATGTATTGACTTAAAACAACAACCGAAGCAACACACAAGAGGTTGGCCCAAAAGGGTATTTGAGAGTCAAATAAAGGATGGTAGCAGAGAGGCTGCTACATAACTAATGGATAATGGGTAAAGTGGAAGATAGGATGTTAAGGCCACCACTTCTTCAATAATAATGTCTCATCCAAAGAGACACAATAGTTGCAGTTGAAATGGGCCTGGGTCCATATAACACAAACCAAAATAATAAAAATCCTTGTAAAGGACCCATGAAATAATCCGATGTGAGTATCTACACCAAATAATATGTTGTGAATACCTCAAAATAATAATCCAGTCGAAGGAATAGAATCGAGTTGCACCGAGTCAAATAGTAAACCAATATAGCTGAGTCGTGGCAGAAATATATATAAAACTTGGGACCCGGACACATATACCGAGGCAAAAAATGTGGGCCAAGTTGGGTTGACCCAGACCGGGTTGACTCGATCCGAGTTGGTCCGAGTTAACTCAGAATACTGGTGCGGAATCAGTAATCTTGGGTCTCTGGTTTTGTTTGGCTCAATTTGGACTATATTGGGCCTTTGTCAGAACAGGCTCAGTAGAATCAATGCTCAATCAAATTTTTCCTTCCTTAGGAAAAATAAAATTTGGCAACAGTGCCTTCTTCTCCGCTTCCGAACAAAGCTGAAAACTAGAGATTCCCAATGGACAGCAGCAGCGAAGATACGATCCAAAAAACAGAAACAGAAAAAACAATCTGGTTGGCCTCTTCGTCCTCCAAAAACGGCAACCCATCGACGATGAGACAAAACCAGAAAATCAGCAACGTGTTTTCCGTGAGGATAGATGGAAGGTACCTCTGGTTGCCAGCAAAGGATTAGTAACAGAAGATGAATGTTGATGATAATTCGACGGGATCGGTGGCCAACTTCCTTGCAGTGAGAAGTCGTAGTCTCTGGAAATGGCAATGACACTGGCGCAATGAATAACAATGGAGAGACAACTCTGCAGAGAATCGGGAGTTTCCAAAAATAGCAACACGACAACAAATTGGCAGAGTTTTTTTTTTTTCCGAAGATAGTTGCGTTGGACCGATTGTGCAAGAGTTTCTAAAACCAGGCCTCCCATTGCTGCCAAAATAATAGCATCTTCGTCTTCCTTGTTATGCCTGTGCGACAACAGTGTTCCCAGATGCCAAAGACGTTGGCGGTTTGTGCACGATCGACGAAGATGGCAACTTACCAAACGACTGAGGTAGCAAATAATCTGCACCAAAAAACAGTTGGAGAAGTCCAACAAAATAGCACAGAAAATCCTCAAGTTGCGGAACAACAGCTAGAAGTGATCAACAGCAGAGCAATGGCGTGGCAGAGATTCATTCAACAATGAGCTCACCGATGCTGCTAGGAGAGCAGCTTCAGAGATAGAGAGGGATCATCGCATCAGCGGTCATGAACCAGAAACTCCTGGAAATAGAATAGCAATATAGAGGTGAAAACGTAAAGCAAATAATGGGTATAGGGACAAAAAAAAGATAAATACGAACCTAAACTGCTAGAGATAATAGATAAAAAAAAATCACATTACCTCTATGGGTTGAGCGAGTCAAGTCACAAAACCTGCTCTGATACCATATTGAATTTATGGAAAAGAGAAATACTTCATTAACTTAATGTAATCAGAGTACATGAACCTCTATTTATAATAGAGGAAGGTAGTAGAGTCCAATTACAATTAAACTACATTTGTCCCAATTACACCCAAACTTTAACACTAAGTCCTAGCATAATTAAATAACCCAATATAAATAGAAGACTAACATGACTAAAACACCTTTAAACTAAAACTCTTGTGTGAGACCTGCTTCCATATTGTGTACTCATCCTGCCACCTCACGTGATCATAGTAGGTCCCACTAGTTCGTGTGATCATGGAGGGTCCATATCTTTGGGCTTAGGCCCATCTTCCAACACACTTGGATATGTAGGCCTTCTTTGGTGGTATGGGCTTGACATCCTCAAACTAACATCGCCAATACCGACAATATGCAAAGGTTCTCCATCAGTAGAATACACCTTCCTGTGATCTCTAACAACATAATTCTCCATGATCTCATGATGTGCGGTGGTGTGAAAAGAAGTTCCTGAATCTAGCACCCAAGAGTCCACAGGTCTATCAACCGACAAGAGTAAAGCATTTTGTACTTTCAATCATCGCATTTGCAACATCGTTTTTCTTTTGATCCTTCTTCGGTGCTTTGCAGTTCTTTTTTATGTAACCAGACTTGCCACAATTCTAGCACTCCACATTTCTTCTGAATTTGAACTTGCTTCTACCATTCCTTGACTTCCCCCTACCATTGCCCTTGTTGGAATTTCTCTCAAAGTTCCTGCCCTTAGTATTGACACTTTGGGTAGAATTAGATGTCAACAATTCTCTAGAGTCCTTTCTACGAACTTCCTCCGCAAGAATAGTATCCCGAACATCATTAAATATCAACTTCCCATTGCCTACAGAGTTGTTGACCACAACTCATAGGGTCCCAACAATTTGGCAGAGATGCCAAAATAATTAAAACACGAAACTCATCATCAAATTTAATTTGAATTGAAGTCAAATTGATTGACAATCATACTAAACTCATTCAAATGTGATGCCATTGATGTATTTTTTGCCATCTTTAAATTGAAGAGTTTTTTCATGAGATGTACATTATTATTTGCAGAAGACTTCTCATACATGTCGGACAAAATCTTCATCATCCCCGTTGTTGTTTTCTCCGATGTCACATTGTGAGCAATGTCCTTCGACAGTGTTAATCGAACTACTCTCAACACCTATGTATCAAGGAGATTTCACTCATCATTTTTCATACCTTCTGGTTCCATATCCAGAAGTGGTGTGTGTAGTTTTTTGCTGTAAATATAATATTTGATCTACATGCTCCTGAACGCAAAATCCATACCATCGAACTTGTTGATTCCAAGTACCGATCCTTCTCCGCCAGCCATTGCTCTCAATCACGAACCAAAGATTTGGTAGCACTTGTTAGGAATTAAATGCCCTAATTCCAAACTAACGAGAGCAATAATAATAATCACAAAAGAAAGGAAAAGCAAACAAGAAAACAAACAACAAGATTTATACCTGTTCGCCTCAAGGTGAGACTATGTCCTATCTTCGGCCGCTGCAGTAATCCACTATAATGATAAAATAGTTTACAAAAGATATCGCACACACTTAAAAGTGTTTTCTTTAACCTCTCTCAGGTTGCAACTCCAACTCCTTCTCGGTGATGATAAAACCCTAATAGCGGTGCCCCTTAATTATAAAGAGAAAATTAGGGCAACCACGATACAAGAGTAAAACTCCCAAACTACCCTTAATGAAACAACAGTTATTATATCGTGGACTAGATGAGGGCACCCCCGAGAGGGGGGCGTCCAACCCCCACCTCGACCTTATAGCGAAGGTCAATCCGCGTACTGACTCAGTGTAGGGCATTGATTAGGCTCCACAACTTAACAGTTAGTTTAAGTGTTCTTTTTTATTCTTATGTATTAGGGCATCCATGCCCCACCTATATAAATAACAAAGAGAGGCGGAGGAGCTAAAATTCGTGCTCTTTGTTAACCCCTAAAGTTTCTCTCCTCCACTTGTGCTCTTGCCTTCTCCTTCTCATCTTCTCTTCTCTTCTTCCTTCTTTTTTCTTATCAAACCAAGTTATTCATGGACTAAACCCTAGAATTCAACAATTAACATAGTTAAAATACCTTTAACTGAGACTTCTTCCTGTGAGACTCCTGTAAGACTCCACCAAATTAATTTTGGCTTTGTGAGACTTGTTACTAGGGGAAACAAGTAGAATCCAATTACAATTGAACCACCTTTGTCCCAATTACACCCAATATTAAGCACTAAAAGATAAGTCCTTGAGTAATTGAACAACTAAAAATAAATAGAATATTAACATAACTAAAACACCTTTTACTGTGACTCTTGTGTGAGACCTCCTCCTGTAAGACTCCTGTAAAAATCCACCATATTAATTTTGGCTCAGTGAAACTTACTAATGTAAAAGTCATGTAAGACTCTTCCATATCTACTCTTCAACAGTGATGATCAACCAATCAGAATTCCCTTTACTTGTGAAATACAAATATGATCGATCATGTTTTATGTCCCTCACTAGCAAGATTTTGTCTAATAGATCAATCATGTGGGATGATCAATCATTCCATGTAAATATGTTTGCCTGGACAATATTGATTGATCAATCCAAATGGAAAGATCGATCATGCTTTTTAGCGAGATATGGCCATGTTCTGAGTGATCGATCAATCGACTTAGGTTGGCCAATCATGCTTTATAAATTTGGCCCATGCACTTTTGAATGATCTGTCATTGGCAGATGTTGATCGATTATTTCAGTGCCAGTTCAACTAAGTTTGACCTTTAAAGCATGAGAATGATTGTATCCGAGTGTTTCAACATATTTCAGAAGATGTACATGAAGTTTTGAAACATGTGTGAATGGAATGATTGTCTTAAAGCTCTATGAGTAGCATTGTACCTTTAAGAGAGGAGTTTGGAAGCTCTCTTACATATTAATTGAGTTTTGATATACATCAAGGACTACTAAACTTTAGTCTTCAAATTATCTTCTTCTTCAAGGGTGCTTCTTCAAAAGTTGATTTTCCATTATGCTTTAGGTCTTAAGTAGGCTCTATCATTTTAAGGCTTTAGAGACCTTGAGCTGCATGTATCTTGAAGGTAAAGTATCTGAAATACTTAGTTTGCAACTCATCAGTTTTATTAAGTTTTATTATCATAAAAAATAAAAGAGTCAACTTATGGTCAACACAAGCCACTAGCATGGGAGGAGGCGACATTATAGAAGTACAAGTGTTTGTTGCTTGTATATTTGCAATTGCTTTAGTGATATTGGAACAACTACAAGAACTAGCACAACCCTTGGAACTATTGAAGTAGATTTATCAAGAAATTTAAGACAAGTCTCACACAAAGCATATCTCACAAATTTGATTGAATCTAAGGTGATTCTCAAGCAAGATAAACCTAACAAGAGAAGCAGGTTCAAAGATAAAAGTTGGAATTTAGGAGGATAGTTCTTAGTTATGTTTTGTCTATTTATGTTAGTTTAGTAAGTTATGTTTTGGGTGTAATTGGGAACTTTGGAAAAGTTTATTCGTAGTAGGATTCAAGTTGTATTACTTTATAAAAGGAAATGAATGTAAGCGAGCATACCATCTCTCTCATATCTTTCCACGCATATAAAATCTATATGTGCTTTCTTGGTTCTTTCTTTTTCCATCAATCCTTTCCACATTTTTTGTTCGTCTCTCCCTCTTCCATACTTCCTCCTTGAAACTTAACATGGTATCAAAGCAAGCAAGGATCTAGAATAAAAAAGGAGAAGAAGATTGAGAAGAAAGGGAGCAAGAAGAAGAAAAAGAAAAAGGAAAACAAAGAGTTTTTCATTTTTCCCTTTGGTCTTTCATCTTTCTTAGTTGCCATTGGATTTCTCACGATCTTAAAACACTTATCATATAAAAAAATTATACATCTCCAATAAGATCTTTAAGTCTAGTTTCCAAAACAAAAAGAACTTTTATAATCTGAGTTTTCTACAAAGAGAAATCAACATCTGACGTAACAAAAGTCATGCATGAGAAAAGTTTCAAGCAACAACGGAAAGTTTCAATTTGTAGAGCATTTTGTACTAACAAGACTGAGAATTTAGATTGGAATTATATATAAAAAAAATCTATATGAGTCTAATTTCTAAACTAATAAATCATTTTTCAATCTAATTTTTCCAGAGAAAGATATTAGTATTAGAAGAATCAAAGGTCATGTTGGAAGTATGTTGCTTGTGCGAATCTGATTCTTTAGCACCCATTCTTCTTTTTCGATCTCCAAATTTTTTGAGAAATTTTCCATTCTAGTGCTTGTTTATGATTGTAATTGTGAGATTTATTAGGTGTTTTTGAATATAAAGAAAAGGAAAAAATATTTTTAGTCAAGTTTCCTCCTTCTTCCTCTTTCCGTCTTCTTTTAATAGCATGAGTTTAGTTTCCATTTTTACAAAGTCAGGAATTTTTGAATTAGAAAGTCTTCTTTCCTCAATCTAAAATTCAAATATTAATATCCTAAATCTCACTAAATTTAAAAATTTCTTTATTAAAACTTTTCTTTTCAATTTGGTCAAGTTATGTAGAAAAGCAATTATCTTAAATGAGAATTTTGTTTTTAGAAAGTTTTTATTGTTATGTTTTATCAACAAAACTTAGTAGAGATTTTTTAAGTTTCCTCAATTATACAAGTTCATAGTCGAATGGTTTTTTTTTAATCTCCCTTTTTGAGTAAAGCCTAGTCACTTTTAATCATCTAACAGTCTAAAGCGCCTCATTCTTATTTGGAAGTATGAGGAGCTACATTAGGCGCCTCCTTATTTGGAAGTATGAGGAGTTGTATTAGGCACCTTCTTCCATTTGAAGTATGATAAGTATTATCTTTTTTATTCACACCCTTAATTCTTCAAGGTACTTTCTTCAAAAAAATTTTAAATCACTTCATAACAATGCCTATAGACCCACTACCTGCAAAAATCACTACCAGTAAAGATCATGAGTGTGCCCAATATCCAACTTGATTGAATACTTTTATTCTTTTTTATTTAAGTGGTATATCCAAGTGGTATTTTGAGCTACCCTTAAAAATGTGAGGAGACTCTTTTCTTTGCCCTAAAATGGGTTAGTCCTTTTTAAATTTGAGCTGCCATTTCATACTAGTGTTTGGAGTTTTGCCATTGGACTAAGGGAGGATTTTTCTCCCACCATTAATTAGTGCAAGTTGGGTCTCTTAGCAAAGAACAAAAAGATCACCAACTTGAGGGGGGTGAAGTAAAAGAAGAAGTACAAGTGTGAGGTAACAGATAATGAAGGATTCCACAAATTGTGGTAGTCAAATTTTTATTTGATCAGTAACCAAATAAGGGGGAAAACAAGATGATAACAAGATGAAGATTATAAATAAATATGTAACAAAAACAAGATGAATCAAGGCAATCAAAATTTCTTTATCTTTTCCACTCAAGATCAAAATTTTCTCTTTCAGCCACACAAGTTTTATAACCAAGATTATTTACAAGCTAAAGTTACAAACTCCATCTTGAGGGGTGTGTCGAAGAAGCTGTATCAAGGAGTCTAAGATAAGTCTCATGCAAATTCTTTGAGTCTTAAGGTGAATTTTATGCAAGTCAAGTCTTATAAAAGAATCAAGTTCAAATGAAAAAACTGGAATTTAGGAGAATGTGTACTAGTTATGTTTTGTCTCTTTATGTTAGTTCAGTAAGTTATATTTTGGGTGTAATTGGAAACTTTGGAAAATTTTATTTTTAATAGGACTCAAGTTGTATTTCTTTATAAAAGGACATGGATATAAGAGAGCATAACATTTTTCTCTTATTTTTCTTCACATATCTTCTACACGTGATCTCTTGGCTCTCTCTTTTCTCACCTTTCCTTCTTATATTTTCTCTTCTTCTCTCTCTCTTCCATATTTCCTCCATGAAACTTTATAGGAACATCATCCACAAGAAGCGAAGCAACAACATCCAAAGGTAGAACAATAGACTCAACTGATTGAGGAAAGAAAGGAACGCTTCATTCAGATGGATCAGTTGAACGGTATAAAGCTCGTCTTCTTGCAAAATGGTATACACAAACATTTGGGGTAGATGTTTTTGAGACTTTTTTCCTCAGTTGCTCGCATATCCTCTGTTTGTATACTTATTTCCATTGCAGTCCATCATAGCTAGTCTCTATTCCACCTAGATATTAAAAACGCCTTCTTATATGGGTGACCTTGAGGAAGAAGTCTATATGGAGCAACCTCTAGGGTATGTTGCTCAGGGGGAGACACATAAAATACGTCGACTAAAGAAGGCCCATTATGGCTTAAAACAAAGTCCGCGAGCTTGGTTTGAAAATCTTAGCCAAGTGGTTATATCCTTGGGATTTCTTAGAAGCCATGAATAAATAATGAGTGATGACAATGGCTTCTAAGAAATGCCATGGATATAACCACTTGGCTAAAATGATCATCTGAAATTATTGAAATAGTTAAATCCCAGTTGGTGAATCACTTTCAGACTAAGGATCTGGGTCAGTTGAAATATTTTCTAGGTATTGAGGTAGCGAGAAGCAAAGAAAGAACATCACTAACTCAGAGGAAATACGTTACTGATATACTTCAAGAATATGATCTTCTGGGGGCTAAACCTGCGGATACACCTATGGAAGTAAGACTTGACCTTCATGATGATCAAAGTCCATAACTAAAAGATAAAAAAATGTATAGAAAGCTAGTGGGCAAACTCATCTATGCTGCAGTTAGTAGATCAGATATTTCATTTGCAATGAGTATAGTGAGCCCGTTCATAGAGCATCCACATAAAATTCACGTAGAGGCTACACAGAATTTTGAGATATCTAAAGGGAAAAGTTCTCCACTAGATACTATATATTTTTTGGAAGAAATTTAGTTAGCTGGAAAAGTAAAAAATAAAATATTGTTGCTCGGTCCAGTGCAGAAGCAGAATATAGAGCAATGGCCCACACAAATAGTGAACTAATGTGGACAAAATCTGTTGTCCAAGAGTTTGGCCTTAATCATCATGATCCTATGATTATGAATTGTGATAACCAGGTAACAATCTTCATTGCAAATAACCCAATCTTTCATGAAAGAACAAAACATATAGAGGTAGATTGTCACTTTATCCTAACCCAGGCACTAGGAAAATGTGAATTCCTGAATTTCTGCGGCAAACTGAGATTGTTCGATATATACTCTCCAGTTTGAGGGGGAGTGTTAAAACACAAGATTAGGGGCATTTTAGTTACTTTACCTTATCAATATATAAATTTCTTGATGTAATCTTACTCTACATGTCAAACTCAGAATAGGAGATATAGAGAATTAAGGTTTTCACTTAAAGTAGAGGCAATGTTGTAAATTGACCCTACCTACTCAACCCTAAATCTATAAATAGAAGTTGGAGGAAGTCCAGCCACAAATGTTCAGTTTTCTTTTCTCAATTTATCTTCTCCAAGCTCTCTCCTTCTCATTCTCTCTTCAACCTTTCTTCTTCTTACTTGTTATAAAAACTTAATAGAGCTGACAATTGATTCAAGTACTTTTCGTTCAAGAGACATTAATTTACAAGTCTAAAGCATTGAATCGATACAAGCTTCTCAAAGAGCTCAAGCCTCATGGAAACTCAACAACTCTTGAAGAAGCACTCTTAGAAGATGAAGAAAAATTGAAGACTAGAATTTTAGGAATCACTGAGAAATGTCAAAAACTCAATTCATATAAGAGAGCAGTCCACTCCTTCCAAAATTTGAGGTACAATGCAAACTTGGAGCTTTAGGACATATTTTGCATTCAAACATGTTTTCACAAATACATACAAATATTTCATATATGTTAGAATTACTTAGGATCAATAATTCCCATCCTTCAAAATTCTATAAGTTGAACTGACACTAGAATGATCTATCAGAATCTGGCAATGATCGATCAACCAAAAGTTCACAAGACAACAATATAGTGCATGATCGATCATCCTGAACATGAAAAATTTATGTTATAAAGCATGATTGATCAACTCATTTGAACTAATCGATCAATACTATCCAGGCAAAACAAATTCTTGTTAATGGATTGATCATCTTCTGAGACTGACTAGAATACCAATAGGGGAATATTGATAACAAAATATTTTGTCTCAAATATTGTGGTGTGTGAATTTTTTATGCTTTAATTTGCATGTTTGATTTTTTATTTTATGCCTTTTTTAAGAGTTGTAATTCTCAATTTACCCCCCTCTTGAGAAGCCACTTGGGCCAACATAGGAGTCCTAGTATGCATAGAAATAGGGAAACAACCCATAAGGGGCACAAAAAAGATAGATCTAACCCTAGTGTTATTGCATGAAATAAGTTACAACAATCTTACCTTTAATTCCAATCAATAGAAAATTGGAGAAATTCCCTTTTTGGGGTGAGCGCAAGTTGAGAAGGGGAAGAGAAGTTGACTAAAGCTTCACTTCAAATGGATTTTTTATTGTGATACAATTGTTGGGTTGGACCTTTTTCCATTCCAAAAGTTAGAAGACTGCAATCATTTTTCTTAACACTTCTCAATGTGGGACTCTTTTCCACTCAATAGTAATAATCTAGCCACATTAATCCAACCAAAATCACACAAGCTCACTGAATTCCCTATGCAGATAATGCCACACAAGATTGATAACTTTAGGGCATCAACTCGTCAACACCACAACAAAGCACAATGGAGAATGTAATAGCATGAAATCACTTCAAATCACACAGTTCCATGCGAAACAAGAAATAATGTAATGCCAAGTACTAGTCTAGGAGTCTGCATATGCATAGAATTAGGGAGGCAACCAGAAACAACCCTCTAGGGGCACAAAAAACATAGATCTAACCCTAGTGCTATGGCACAAAATAAGTAGCAAAGAGCTAACCTTTAATTCCACAACCAGAAACAACCCTCTAGGGGCACAGAAAATATAGATCTAACCCCAGTGTTATGGCACAAAATAAGTAGCAAAGAACTAACCTTTAATTCCAATCAATAAAAATTTGGAGAAATCCCTTTTTTGGGTTAAACGCATGCTAGAAGTGGAAGAGAACTTCACTTCAAATGGATTTTTTGTTGTGATACAAACGTTGGGTTGAGCCTGGTTCCACCCAAAAATTACTAGCCACTTAGGCGGCCTATTGCTCAACTTTATATCGCAATCTTTTTCTTTAACACTTTTCAATGTGGAACTTTTTTCACTCTATATTAATAATCATGCCACATCATTCCAACCAAAATCAAACAAACTCACTAAATTCCCTATGCAAATGATGCCAGGATTGATAACTTTAGGGCATCAACTCATTAACACCGTAACAAGGCATAATAGAGGTTGTAATAGCATGAAATCACTTCAACTCGCATAATTCCATGTGAAACGAGAGACAACATAATTCCAAGTACTAGTCTGCATAAGCATAGAAATAGGAAAGCACATGAAACAACCATCTAGAGGCACAAAAAAATAGATCTAACCCTAGTGTTATGGCAAAAAATTAGTAAAAATGATCTTACCATTAACTCCAATCAATAGAAAATTGGAGACATCCTCTTTTTGGGGTGAATGCAAGTTGAGATGGGGAAGAGAACTTGACTAGAACTACACTTCACATGGATTTTTTGTTGTGATAACATTGTTGTGTTGAGCCTAGTTCCATCCCAAATATTACTAGCAACTTTAAAGGCTTATTTCACAACTTTATAATGCAATTATTTTTCTTAACACTTTTCATTATGGGACTGTTTTCCACTCAATAGTAATAATCAAGACTTTTTTGTTCCTTTTTCATTCTAGATACTTGTTTAAATTAATTTAAGAGATCTTAAAACAAGAAAATTCTAAGTACAACATAATGTTTTGAATTGTGTTAGAGATCTTGAACTAACTTCTACTTCATCAAAATGCCTAAATAATGTCATACTGCTTGCTGAAGTTTGCATGCTTTAACTTTGTTGAAAAGGTTTCCCCAAATTCCTCAAAGGCGTCCAAGTGTCTTGGCAAAGGTGTTCAATGTGAAAAACATTTTCTCAATGTGGTATAAAATGTTATGAAACATATATCATTTGTGAAGAGACCTACTAAAAAAACTTTTACCATGAAATTTTTTGAAAAATTTATGAACTGTCCATAACAAACATAACCTTGATTCTTGTTTTTAAGAAATAATATATAGTAGTTTCTAATGAATAGTTATGACAGAGACTTCTTAACTTGGCACTCATTTTGAGATGGGACTTGGACCCAGCTACCCATGGTATCAGAGTGGGTGCTCATACGTGGGCCTCCACCCAAACTATTCATGTGTAGAGACACAAAAGGGGGCCTACACGTGAGGGGGAATCTTAAAATATAGTTTCCACATGGATTAATGAGTATAAAATATTTGGGTATATTATTTTGAAAAGATGTTTCCTAACTTAGGTAGTCATTTTGGGATAGGCATTGGACCCAACATTACATGTAGACCCATCCCAAAATGATTTGCCAAGTAAGAAATCCTCTTTCGCAACTAATAAAATCAAGATGTTTGTACTCACTAATCCATACGGGATTATTTTTTAACACTCCCCCCTCAAGTCTAGGACATCTTTTGTGGTTCCTACATGTAGACATTTTGGGTGGATGCCCATAGATGAACACCTGCTCTGATACTATGTGAAGTTAGGTCCAAGGTCTATCCTAAAGTGACTAGCAAATTAAAAAAATATTTTTTTAACTAATAAACTCAAAATCTTTGTAGTCATTAACCCATATGGAGTATTTTTTAATAGTAACAAACTTTCACAATGCAGTTATAAAAATAAAAAGGAAATAATATTTAGGATGGAGAATATTCAAGCTTACCAGCATGTTTTGTTCTACCATCTTGTTGTGGACGTTAACATCTTTTGAATATCTCTGGTAGCGTTCTATCGTCTTTTGCATGCTGTAGAACAAGTGAAAAGGAACAACATAAATATTTAAATTCTTTTACGATGATTAAAGCACAAAAGAATCAACAGAGAAAAAATACATGTAACCCATAAAATTGTAACCTTCATGACATTGATATCCTCATCAAACTACAACTTTTAAGTAATCTAAAATCCAATGGGTTATTTGATCAAAGACAATTGATAGTTTGTCAAGCAGAGCTATGAATGTTTCTCATTTTACAAGTGGAAGAGCATTATATTGATGGATCACTGAAGATTTTTGGTCTTTTTTCAGAAGAACCTCACAGAGTGATGTAATACAAGAAGACACAAGTACACAAAATGGGACTATGAAAAATATTTGTCTTGGCTTAAAGAATCCAATGAGGTATTGTACTATCAAATTTGATCAGGAAAGAAGATTACAGGATCAAGAAGACCTAGTTGACAGATTTTTTATATTTTTGTGGAAGTAATAAGAGAAGTTGTTGTAATAAGTCACAATCATCAACAATAGACTACTGAAATTTCATTATTTGAAGCAGATTATTATGATTTTTTTAGGGCAAACTTCATAATTGAAGATCTTCTTGCAACAGGTACTAAAAATTATCATCTTATTTTATATAATATTGAATGAAAACTTTCAAATATGAAATGCCACCTCAAAAAATCGTAATAAGCTACTTTGAAATGATGGAATTTTGGCAAGAAGAATAGGATTATAACTAATTTTAGTCCTTATAGTACTAAAAAAAGGGTAACAAGAAGAAACACGATAAAAATCATGGGCATTTCTTCCAAAATCTTCTTCTTGACTTTGGCACTTCTTTTATGTAGGAACATCAACTCAACATACCCCTCATTGTGCCAATAGTATTGCAGACTTGGCAAGGGCAGGATCTTTCCATCAATAACTCACTACCTGCATCTCTCTTCTTTTGTGATTGGCTCTACGTTTTTTCATTTAGTTATTATTTGATCTTTTTTAGTTTTAATTTAATTTTTAATCATGCTTATGTTCTCTTCACTTTTTTTTATCCTATTTACTGAATCCACTCTTCTCATTCCTCTAAATAGAAAAAATCAGCAAATACATTTGACACACACCCCTTACAATGGGTGAGATTTGAACCCAAGACCATTCTTTACAAACACCCGATGTGACCATTGAGCCAAAAGTGCAAGTCACTAAACCTACCAAGCATATTAATCTTGTGAGAAAGCCAATACTTAGACTTTTTTTCTTTATGTTCTATATTTGATTATGCACCCGTCCCTCTAAAGTGTATTTATTGTCTTTCTTCGTTTGATGAACTCAGAAGGATGTGAGGGAGAGGAAGCTTAACTCCTGTTTTCTCTCTTTTCACTTAACTGTTATTCTTTCTCTTCTCTCTTTTTTCTTTGAAGTTCCTCTTCTTTTCTCCTCATTCTCTTCCATTAAATCGTTAAATTTAAACTTCAGCCTCTCAATTTACATGGTATTAGATCAGGTCATCAATTTTTTTAGAACATAGGTGTGCCACTAGTCATTTCCACAAGCCGTACATGTCAATTGATGCTGCTCCTTAACTGCTTCAACAAGGTAGAGCACATCTCCATTTCATTTTCTACCTCGGAGCGTAACCGAATATTCCTAAGTACCTAACAGCGATCCTATTTGGCACTATTAGAAAATGATACTATTCGTAAACAAACATTGTAGTGTTAAATCTCGCAAGAGATTAAATTGAGCATATCGGCTGGAAACCCGGGAGTGCAGGGTTACTTGTTCGAAGAAGTTTCTTAAAAAGTTTGTTTCACTGGTTTAACAACGCTACATACTCAATTTCCCATACAAATGGGACCAAGTGATAGAGTCCAAAAAAATTGGCATCAAAGCCTAGAAATAGAATGTTCAAGTTAGAAAACATACTCCCAAATGGTTACGACCGAACCCGGTTATATTCCAAAACATTTGAAATTAAAAATGTACCAGACCCCACTGTTAGCGAGTCAAAAGGGACTTACCGGTCCTTCATACGGCACAGTGCTCAAAACTGGACTAACTCTGGTCTATCCAATAATAGGTTATCCACATGGAAGGAATGACAAAGAAAATCCCGTATTAAGCACTATAGCGGATTTATTGGGAGATATTCATCATAGCTTCTTTATGAAAAGTTGTTGTGAAAAATACTCTACTGAATATGTTGCTTTCTTATGTCTTGGTATAGAAAGTGATATAAAACAAATTGTTGAAATTCTTCAACAAGAACTTATAAATCATCTTGAAGAATTAAAAGAAACATTTACCCAACCCATGGTAAATATTCTAAATAATCTATAAATTTACGTAGAAAAACAATTTGAAAACTCTTCGATATTAGAACCTATTAGAGAAGTAAAAGCTACGGTTTTAAAAACAAAACCTAGTAAAAAGGAACTACAAGCGGTTATTCTCAAAATAGCTGAAGTTAAAAATCTTCAAAATGTAGATAGGTCACACCTATTGACCAAGATCTACAGTCTCATAGATAAAGTGGAAATTAGGGAATTAGTTGTCCAACATACTTCCCCTATGATCACAGTATATCAATTGGAACGACTTCTACAAGTACCAAAAATTAGAAGAGATTGTGTCTCAACTACAATTCCTACAATGACTGAACCAATAGAAATTGAATGTACATCTCTCCCAAATAGTATTCATGTACATCATGAAACTAGTAGAGAATACGAAGAACATCCTAACCTTATGTAGGATGGACAGAAGTAGACAAAAAATATCCCAAGGATAATTAAAGTCTACAACAAAGACTAGATTGAATTCCAAAAGAAATACTTTGTCTTCCAAAAGGAACTATCTATAGAAATTCAAAATACCGATTTGGGTACCTTTTGTTACAGACTCTTATCAGAGTCAGACTTAGAAAAGCTAAAAAGATTCAAATACATCCACTATGGACTAATTCGTATAGGATTAGATCACCTAGTACGAATTAACCAAAATTTACCTTTTATCGTAGCTATTATCGATAATTCGGTAAGAAATAATTTCAAAAAAACTCTACTAGGAGGAGTAAGAGCAAAGTTAGGTTTAGGCCCAATATCCTTTACTACCTGGCCCAACCTAAAAATAGATCTAGATGACAAACATATCTAGGATACGTTGTCATAAAAAATCTACACAAATAACTGGTGGAAAAATGGAGTTCAACCAGGAAGAAAAGTTATGCGCACACTAGTATCCCGTTGAAGAAAGGCGATTCCTGATGAAGAACAAGACATCGAAAAATCATCAAAGTAAATCCAGAGCAAAGACGGTGATTACTGACGAAGAAAGGCAATTTTCGGCAAGAAAAGAACGGTATGTTCAAAGCCTTAATGGCTAAGTAGAAAAGAGGGAGTCGATCGGTGACAAGGTCGGTAACCTGGGAGTTATGTAGTTATGTAATAGTTTTTATTTTATTAAGTGAACAATGTTATATTTTCAGGTTTTTTGAATCTCTACAGTATGTGTTGTTATTGTATTTCCCCATTATAAATATATGAATCTCTACAGTACTTGTTTGTGTTATTTTTAATGTTTGATTTCAACAGTGCTTGTTTACAAATAGTATCGTTTTATAATAGTGCCAAATAGGATCGTTGTTAGGTACTTAGGAATATTCGATTACGCTCCGAGGTAGAAAACAAAACAGAGTTGTGCTCTACCTTGCTGAAGCAACTAAGGAGCTGCATCGGTTGACATGTACGGCTAGTGGACCTCTGAAACTGCTAGGATGCTATGCAATTTAGCCAACTTAGTGTTAAACCGGCAAGAATATGGTCAAAACCTAAATAGTGTTAAGTAGTAGCAGAAGTCAAGTTGGGCGTATTAAAAATTGTTGTGTTAGGATATTGCTGAGTTGATCACCAAACTGAATATATGAGTGGGAAGTTTTCTAGGTTTTCTACTGTTGAATTTATGAAAAAGTGAAATTTTTCATTGACTTCAATAACTTGTTGTAATCAGAGTGCATGAACCTCTATTTATAATAGAGGAAGGTAGTAGAGTTCAATTACAATAAAACTACCTTTGTCCCAATTACACCCAAACTCTAACACTTAAATATAAATCTTAACATAATTAAATAACTCAATATAGATAAAAGACAAACATAACTCAAACTAAAACTCTTCCTTGAAGTGACCATAAGATAAGATACTTTTGTGAGTCCTTCTTGATCTTCCAACTGATATGATAAGGATGCCAGCTCATAGTAATCATTGTGGGTCTTATATCTTATGGGTTTGGGCCCATCTTGTGGGCCTTCCTTGGTCGTATGGGCTTGAGCTTCTCTTCCAACACTCCCCCTCAAGCTAGGGATGAGAGAACAACACGAACTCCCAACTTGCTGCAAATGATGTATAGAATATTTTTGTATAAAATGGCACATCTTCCAATATGCCTTCATCTTCCAACATTCCCCCTCACGCTGTTGCGTCTTTCCATGAGGCCCTGCTGGCATAATATAAGTGAAAGTAAAAATAAAACCTAGCTGGTAAGCCATTGCTTCATTCTCTAGTCCTAATGATGGATGTAGGGCACACTCCGTCTTCTATCTGTAGTGTGTCTATCGGCATTGCTCTGAAGTGTCCACCATCGTGTCCCTTCACAGGACAACATCTCTCAAGTGGTAGGAGTCATAAAAGGGAGGGATAACATAGATGTAATAATAAGTTCCTCCGTCATGGTTTTCCAACCGTGATATTTTTTTACAGGGCTTATCATGGTTTCTCAACTGTGATATTTTTTGATAGGGTATCCTCCGTCATGGTTTCCCAACCGTGATTTTATTTTATTTTTATAGGCCCCATCGTGGTTTTCCAACTGTGATATTTTTTTATAGGATATCCTCCATCACGGTTTCCCAACCGTGATATTTTTTTACGGAGTAAAATAAATAATGTCCCCAAAGAGATATAATAGCAGCAGTTGTATCTTCCAACACATATAACACGAACCAAATAATAAACTTTGTAAAAGAACCCATGAAATAATCCGATATAAAAATTTCTTCTTAGAACCACAAACTTCATCTTTTGTGCTCCCCCTTTCTTGAATATTTTGGTTACATAAACTTATTCACAACATATGAAATAAAATACATTTTTCTTGTATTTCTTCTACTTCTTCCCCTCAAGTTGGGAGGTAATGGCAGTGATCCCAGCTTGAACCAAATAGCATAGATGTAGCAAAAGGCCCAAATAACAGAGATGTATAAATACGCCCACAAACCAGGGAGAAGTGAGATATTTTCCTAATATATCAACTCAAAAAATGACACAAAACAATTGCCTTAAATTCGGATTTTTAATGTAACAGAATACCAACATGACCTTTGATTCTTCCGATGCGAATATTTCTTTAAAAATAAGTCAGATTAACATGAAATTTTCTCATTATGAAAGTAGACCTAAATACCATTCATCTAAATATAATTTATCTTCATAAAATATAATTATCCGAAGATAAATAATCTGATAGATTTTGGTCTCTGTCATCTGGCCGAACTAAGTATTGTTTCTCCTTTTTTTTCCAGAATGACCATCGACTCTTCCAAGAACAATATCTCCTTATAAAAAAATCATACCTAGAATTGGTTAAATAGGTAAGACAATAGGCTTACGTATCTTTCTTTTTATATATAATTCTCCATATAAAGTCTCTTTCTTGATAGCATAAAGTACCTCGAAAGTTGAGGCTTTTCTGCTACCGCTCGAACCTCATTTTCAATCTGACCTTTGCTGATTCAAATATAGATTTAACTTTGTAGATAACTCAGATAAAAAATTGGTTGAATAGGTAAAAGAATAAACTTATAGATATTTCTTTTGATATATATTTCTCCATATAAAGTCTAGTTCTTGATAGCAAAAAATACCTCAGAATCTGAAGATTGCTGCTGTTGCTCGAACCTTTTTGCAATCTGACCTTTGCTCATTAAAATATTGACATTTATCTGTAGATAACTCCGATTGAAACAAATCGTTTTTCTTTGGAAATTCGACTCAAATATATTTCCGTCAATATATAATTTGAAATATGAAAAACTCTGTATACAGGTAAACAATGCAAATAAAACTACTGGTATAGGGACTGAAAAAAATAACTACGAACCTAGACTTAGGGTTTAGAGAAAATGATCACATTACCTTCGTCAGTTGACTTGGTCAACTCACAGAACCTGCTCTGATACTATGTTGAATTTATGAAAAAGGGAAATACTTCATTGACTTCAATAACTTGTTTTAATCAAAGTACATGAACCTCTATTTATGATAGAGGAAGGTAGTAGAGTCCAATTACAATAAAACCACCCTTGTCCCAATTACACCCAAACCTTAACACTTAAAGATAAGTCCTAACATAATTAAATAACTCAATATAGATAAAAGACAAACATAACTCAAACTAAAACTCTTCTTTGAAGTGACCATAAGATAAGATACTTTTGTGAGTCATTCTTGATCTTTCAACTGATATAACAAGGATGCTAGCTCATTACCATTGTGGGTCCTATATCTTATGGGCTTCGACCCATCTTGTGGGCTTTCCTTGGTCGTGTGGGCTTGAGCTTCTTTTCCAACATCTACCACATATGGAATCTTACATGAACAGTCTTGTACTTATACCCACAACAAATGGGGAGGATAAACATAAAAATCGCCATAAACTATAATCTAAAGCATATTGGTCCACATGAAGGTTCTTAAACGTTTCTTTTTTTTTTTTACGTAGGGGGGGGGTGTTTAGGAAGTGTTATATCCATCTTACCAATATTTTCTCTTCCACCTAAAATGTCTGGTTGTTTATGTTTTGTGAATAACAATCCCAAAAGTCAGGATAAACTTTTGGGTGGGTGGCTTTTCTTTCTACTTATTTCCTTATCAATCGAATTGCCTCTTCAACCCTTAAGCAAAAAAATCCTATTAAAGTCTTGTATCCCTCTTACCATTATTTTCTCTTCCACCTAAAATGTCTAGTTGTTTATGTTTTGTGTATAACAATCCCCCAAAGTCAGGATAAACTTTCTCCTTGATCAGTAAAGTGCATTTTCCTAGGGTACTCCCAGTTACAAAAAGGGTATAAATATCTTGATCCTCAGACACTTAAAGACTTATATCTTAGCTAATATAAACTTCTTTGAGTATAACCCTTATTTTCTCATCAATCTCTCGAGATAGGTATCATAGTCGGCCAACCAGACACCCCTCATATTATTGGAAGCTTGGAAGAAAGACTACTAGCTGATTCTATGGTTCCAACATCTAGCACGCCTCTATGCTCATTTTTCCTCTTTATCGTCAAATTCAAACCTAGGTCTCCCTGTGAGCACCATGCCATAGTTTGATCTTGATTTACCCATTCATTAAGAAAAGGAGTGAGGTCTAGTAGCTCAACATCCAATTTCATAGTTTGTTTCATTTGATTTTCTCCTTTTTAGAGATTTGTTGTATCTACCTCTTTTATACTATTCCGAAAAATCTTGTCGAGACCCTGGCTTCTCCTCCATGGAAAGCTATATTGCAATAAGAAACAGATGATCTTATTTCTCAAGGGAGACGGAGACTATGTGATCCACCTCTAGGAGCAAATATGATTGGTTGTACATGACAAATACGGTTCCAGGAGCATAATTTTAATTTGATCAACCCATAGAGATGATGTGATCCACCTTCCAAATGAATCTTAAATGTGACTTTTTTTGTGAAAAAAGTAATGGGTTCTTGGAAATTATGATGTAGAAGATACACAACCAAGTAAAAAAAATGCAAAAAATTAAAAACAATATTCAAGCAGGATATCGTATACCTTGAACGAGAGCATGATGGAGTGATTAACAAAAACTCTCTAACTATAAGAGACATTTGCATAAAAAACTAGAACTCTAGGAGAAAGGGAAACTCATTTCATGTCAATGCATGGAGAGGTAGTAGAAGAAAAAATAGAAAAAAGGAGAAATTTTTGGTATAACTACCTTTAGTACTTCTGATATCGATATCTTCCAAAATATAGCTCAAAATAAAAAATGGTTTGTTGCTTAAGAAACTAGACTCAAAAGATATATAATTTTATTCCCAATTTGAAATAAAAAGTTTTGTTCTCAAATCTATTATAACTGTTTGTTCATTTTGTAGCATGACCCTTGTCGACTCCAATGACAATATCTCCTTACATATAGATCAGATTGACATGAAAGGTGCTCCTTCTAAAAATAGACTTCAATATATTTCATTCAACTATTATATTTCATCATGAAATATATTTATTTTGAGAAAAATAATTTGATAGATTTCGGACTCTATAATCTGGCCTAACCAAGTATTCTTTCTTCTTTGGCCAGCATAATCATTGACTCTTCCAATATTGATATCTCCTTCTAGAAAACTAAAATTGAGAATAGGTTTAATAGGTTAGAAAATAGACTTATAAATATTTCTTTTGACATATAATTCTCTATATAATCTTTTGTTCTTGATGGCATAAAACTCCTTAAAAATTGAAGCTTTCTACTACTATTGGAACTTTTTTTGCTATATAACCTTTGTTACTTCAAATATCAATTTCTCCTTGTAGAAAAATACGATGTCCAAAATTCCTTTTGCATTGGAAATTAGAATCAAAGAAATTTTCTTCAATATATAATTTGCAATATGATAAGGGGAAAATGACAAAGAAACAAAGGGAACTAGAACTGAAAAAGAAGACAAGGTAGAACACGAACCTAAACTACTAGAGATGATAAATCAAAAAAAGATCACACTACTCTATGAATTGACCAAGTCAACTTACATAACCCGCTCTAATACCATGTTGAATTGCTAGAAAAGGAAAATAGTTCACTAACTTGATCTATAACGGAGTACAATGAGCCTTTTATTTATAATAGAGGGAATAAGTAAAATTAGATTAAAAATTACAAATAAACTACCCTTATCCCATTTACATCCACAGTCAAATAATAAAAGATAAGTCCTAGAACAATTGAAAAATTTAAAATAAATAGAAGACTAAGATAACTAACACCATTAACTGAGAGTCTCTTGTGAGACTTCACCATATTAATTTTGGCTTTGTGAGACTTCTTGCTTTGAAAGTTATGTAAAACTCTTTCATACATATTCTTCAACAAATTACACACTACGTTGATGGGTCTTTAGAAAGATAAAGTCAAACTTGTTGCTAACAGTTATAACCAAACATATGGGGTTGATTATTTTGAAACATGCTCTATGATTGCTAGATTGAGTTCTATTTGGATTTTGCTTTCCTTGGTGTTAACCTAAATTGGTAGGTATGTTTTTCTCTATGGTGATTTGGTTGATGAAGTATACATGGAGCAACCACTTGGATTTGTTGCTTAAAGGGAGAAACATAAGGTATGTCTATTACATAAAGCCCTATATGGACTTAAGCAGAGCCCTAGAGTATGATGTAAATAATTTTGTTATGTGTGCTTTTGGTTTTATAGGTCAAGTTCAGTTCACTTTGACCTTTTCTTTACAGTAATCTTGACTATATGTGTAAATGACATTTTGATATCAAGCGATGAAAGTCAAGGTATTTCAAAAGTGAAATCATATATAAAGCAATATTTGATAAAGGATTTGGAGAAATTTAAATATTTCTCGGGAATTAAGGTAACAAGGAGCAAATGTGGTGGTGGTATCTTAAAGAAAGTATATTACAGATCTTTTGTCTAAGACAGAACTACTTGGAGGTGAGCTTGAAGACACTCCCATTGAGTTCAACCATGATTTACATAATAAGAGTAGCCCATTTCTGAAGGACAAAAGTCATTATTGAAAATCAGTTGGCAAACAAATATATGCTACTGTTACTATACCAGACATTACTTTTTCTATTGGGTTAGTAAATCAATTTACTTAGAAATAGTCTATAGAAGTCTTAAATACTTAAAAGGTGCACCTAGAAAGGGATTGTTATATAAGAAAAATGGACATGTAAATGTTACTGGATATTCTAATGTTGACCATGCAGGATCAAAACTTGACCATAGATCTACAAATGGTTTTTGCACATTTTTAGAGGAAACTTTGATCCTACAAGAGTAAGAAACAATTAATTGTTGCTAGATTGAGTGCAGATGTTGAATATAGAAATATGACACATACTGCATTTGAGTTGTTGTTCGTGAAATCTATTCTTAAAGGATCGAGCTTCTAATCAAAGATCCTATGCTAAAGCGTCTAACATTAATGAAGCAGCTATCCAAATTTTCATGACCGCACCAAGCATATTGAAGTAAGCTACCTCTTTTGCAGAGATGCAACTATGCGTGAACTAATAACTAAAGCTGAAAAGTTGGGAGACATATTTATTAGAATACAATCTATAAAAATGTTTGGGGATTTGTTACTAAGTTGAGAATGTTTGATATTTATGCTCAAGCTTGAAGGGGGTGTAAGAAAGCTAGTAATTAGACTTCTTTCTTTATTATATATTGAATGATGCATTGGTCCCTCTAAAGGGTATTATTGTCTTTCTCTATATGAACTCAAGAGACTAAATAATAAAGAAGGGAGTAAGGGAGAAGAAACTTAGGTCCTTCCTTCTCTCCATTCACTTCATGTCTTTTTTCTTCTAAAACCCTATCTCACGTTTTTCTTCTTTTCTCTTCATTCTCTTTCATTACATCTTTAACTTTAAACTCCAGCTTCTTCATTTACAAATCTTCCATGACTCCTTTACTTCTTCCTAATAAACATGTAAGAGAAGTTAAAGCTTTTTAAGCACCCTTATATGTACAAGTAGAAATATGGCTTGTAAGGGCATCTCTATGTATCATAAAATACCCAATGCACTGCCAAATATCATACACATGCAATGTTGGAAAGCCACTCCCTCCCAACACCCTTCATATCAAACTATAAAAATACAAAGACGGTTTAAATGCATGCAGAAGTCAATTTAATTGCAATAGGAATGTTGTATTTGTGCTATGAGCACGAGTTTCATGTGCTTCTACATCATTATGCAAATCATTTTGCTAGCCAAGAGTAATCAGAACTCACCCACATGTTCATGAACTTTCGCCTTTTAATAGAAGCATAGTAATCAGTAGTTCACACCTGTGGTCATGACAACACATTATCTTGTGGGAATCCTCATTTTTAGTATGGAAAATGAGAAGTTGTTGGTAGACAGTTCAAACTAATCAATGGTACTATTTCAGAAAGGAAAATTTTCACAAAGAATCTTGAAACAAAGCTCTACTGCTTCTCTTCAGGTCTCAATATTTCAAGAGCTCCACAATTATCTTAGAAGTACTATTTATGTTGATTTGGTAACACACAATAGGGCCTACATATGGGGGGTAGTGCTTAGTCCTACACAGATCTAGGATTAGATAGAATCTTAAAGCTATTACTTCACATAGTGATTTTCAGATGTACTTAAATGCAACTTTAACTGCATTAAGCGACCATTCTATCTTGAAAAAGGCATACGAACTGATCTAAAACACAAATGACCCTATAGTATCCGAAATTTTGCTGAGCTAATGCTAAATTCGCACAAAAAACCATTTCTAGTTGCTTAAAACCATGCCCATGCTAGTTCCCTTGGCCCTAAATCCTAAAAGCTCAACATCTTTTGATGATTTGGCAACTAATAATATATACTGATGACCACAAGAAACATATGTTAACCACAACATTCTGCCACATCATTTTTTTGTGATGGAGGACAGATTTTCTTGATGAGCATCTCAGTGGCAAACATGAGAATCCTAGTTCCATGCAGTGTCACGTATAAAATGTCCTTGCACAAGTACTTAGAATTTTGGTAGACTCTCTCTTAGGGTTTTACTCTGTATAAAATAAACAGTAGATCTCAAAAATTTATAGATATTTCACAAGATTGCACAGTGGGAGGATTCCTTGATTCAGATAATGTAGGAACTTTGTTATATCGAATCCTGGAATTGATTGATTTTATGGGCATGATGAAGCATTTGACAGTTCTTTTGTCCTCGATTCAATTTTAACTCTGCTATTCAAATAACTAGCATCTACCATTGTAACTTTCTCTCTGGTTCCAGTATGATGGTACATTACCATCTGCTATTACCAAGTACTGTCATGCCTCCAGCTTAATCTGGTATTTAGACTTCTCTTTCGAGTCAGAAGCATAGGGATACAAGGACAGGTCATCCAATATCAGACGTATTTAGTCACTAATCCAAGGGGCTTGCATCAATAAACCGATGACATGGTCAACTTTAAATTCATGAGCATGCTACAAGTCTCCTCTGCAAAAGGCTGTTTAAGGACCTCAGGAATGCGTCAATAAATACATCAAGCATGTATTTTTGAAGATGTTAATAAAAATCTGGAAGCAGAAACTCCACAGAAATAAACCCTTCAGTGGAAAATCAAATTGAGGAAATTAAGGTGGAAACCATGGTCTTTAAGCTAAAAATATCGTGTATTTTCTGGTGAGAACTGTACGGAAGAAAGATTCACAAGAAGTTGAGGTTGAGAAGAGATGTTGCATATGGAAGAAAATTGTCTCACATCTCATCATTTGTTGCCTTTCAAAAGATCACTAGTTAATAACAAGTAAATTTTGAAACACTGCTTCAAACAATTTTCTGAAGAGATTGCCCGCTATGAAGGAATTCTAGTACTTTAAATAGATCTATGCACTCACTATAAAAGATGGTTCTTAGAACATGTGTCCTAATAGAAGGCTGCTAAACAGAATAAACATGACATGTTGATTTCCAAGTCTACTTCTATTTTAAGGGTGAAGTAGGTTTATCTATGTGACAGGAAAAAATAGAAGAGGATGAAGATTAAAAGTTGTTATGATTTCACTAGCAGAAGAACTGGAAAGGCAGAACTACAAGATGGAAGAACACTTCTCACGATTGAGCAATGCAAAACAACTTCACAATGTATAAACTACTTTAAAAAATCTAGGTTTTCATAAGCAACACCTCTACCACTTTGATTAACTGCGTAAATAGCATTTAAATATGATGAACTCAAGTCCAGTGAACTAAAGGAGAATTCACGTCTAACCGTTGCACCCGTATTTCAATTTTTAAAGCTGCTACAGCTATTTAGTCTATGGACTTCTTTCTAGAGCTTCTAAGGAGACTTCTTTTAATCCTCTTCTCTCATACCTTTAAGAAATATAAAGATTCTTTTAGACTATTTAATCTTATTACCTGAACAGAATTTGAATAGAACTTATCCTTTTTTACTGGAAAAAGGTAGTTATTTCAGTTAAACATATGAGACACTTTATTAACACATAAAAAGGTGGTTGATGAGGACCTTGTCCTTGTTTAGATAGTCTCCATTGGTAACCCCATAATGAGGAACCAAAGGCTTCACATTGGATATGTACATCCAATGTTTTCAGATAGGCTGTTATATTCATCTAACCAGCAGTACTGATCAGATTTTTGCTAATCTGTATAGGAGCAGGTTTGTTTTTGTGCGCCAAAGTAACCTTCACTTAACGAAATGTTCTGTATTAGGCATCATGAATTGTTGTTGTTTGAATTGTCACGACATTTGAACAGAAGTAATAGACACTGTCGCAGGTACAATATCACATCAAAGAGAAACTGCGTCCATGTCAACTTAATTCTTACACTTCTTAAATCAACGGAAAGGTTTAAAAGGTTGCCTTTTAAGCCAGGTCTACAAGTCGCAGATATGCCTTCTAAAACCACATTCTCAAACATTTCCTAGTTTTTAGCATGAGGACAAGAAAACCTTTTGCTGAAAGACAAGAAACTACTTCTTCTAAGTTAAGTGTGGCAGATCATCCCTACAACGTAAGACCTTCCATATTCATCAACCAAAATATTCATCAGAATAAGAGGGTCCGTTCTCACAGTCGATAGGAACATGCTGTCTTTAATTAAGGTAAGTTTAATGCAATAGAAGCGAGATAGTTTATTAGGGCGAAAGAAAGTTTTCTATTTTAGTCCTTGGAAACAATCGTGGGCTTACAAATTAAATAGCCAAGTAACTAAATTCAACGTTTATGTTCTTCAACTGCTTGTGGTGCACGTAGAATTCATAAAGATTCTAGTCAAACTTTAAGCACATCTCTCACAAAATTGCTTCAATTGTCTAAGATTTCCAAGACAGATTATAAAACGCATTATTCAGTATATAGCTTATTTCCGATCAGTGTGTATTGACCTCTAAATAATTTCTTCTATAATGGGGTGGCAAGTAGTGATCAGTAAAATCACAGTTGGAACTAGGATGAGAGGTTTACACAAAGTAACAGGTCTATCATCTAGAAGAGGACCATAGATTCCTGAGGACAAAGATCTAGGATTTACATCAATACGAGCAACAGATAATTTAAGTAATAGAGAAGGAAAGTGAACCTTGGCATCTATACTTTTTTTTATGCAAATGGGTGATCTCACTTCTTATTTCTCTAATCTAAGTCTTCAAGGGATGAGACGCGGGCAGCATAACAGCCTGATCAATGGGCACCACTGGTCTAGGTTGAACATGTACATGTTTTGACATTGAAACCAAAATAATAGAACAGAAAATTCTCAAAAATGATAACATACGCAGAGCTGAGCACCTTTTTGGATGAGGATGATATCAAAAGCAGCCCTTTGACTTTTGAATACCCAAGAAAGGTACTGTGGGAGCTCGTTCATCAAGCTTATTAATATAGGACTTTTACCCACTTACACCCCCTTCATCTCTAGCCCCATAGAAGTAGAGACAATAGAAAGATAGACCTGAGGCATGAATTATAGTCAGAGTCCCACTCAAAAATACTGTGTGCGTTAAATTTAGAAAATAAGACGATGCTTACATTACAAGCAACGACTTATAGACAACCCCAATCTACAGTCTTCTACTTACTAATTCATACAAACGTTCGACAACACAAACACACTAAAAAGATTAGCAAGAAAATTCAATGAAAATTGGCAGCAGCTGGCCGTACTGCATCAATAGCATAAATTGTTTCAGAGCTGACAGTGCGAAAGCAAAAACTACAGGGCAGAATGGTGGAGCAATTGTTTGTAGTGAAAAATAGGAGCAAGGGTTTCTCTTCTCCAATTAAGTAGGAAAATGATGCTGAGTCAACTCGAGATCTGCCCAAAATAAACTATCCACCTCAGGAAACTTATTGCCCAACTTTTAAACCCAAAAGAATCCTAGAACGATATTAGGTTTGGGACCTTTACCTATACTAATGCTTTGGACCTTCACTCTCATCTCTAATCCTCTCGGTTTTGCCTTAGGAGTAGCTACATGGAAGAATGCCAAACGTCAAGATTTTACACCTAAAGAACGTCAGCAGAATTCTCTTTATCTTAATCCTATAGGAAAATTTCATGGTTATCTATTTTGTAGTATAATGATAAGCCTTTTCTTGTTTCATTCTTATTTTTAGCCTACCAGACATTTTATCCAGACCCTAAACATTTTTTTTCACGTTTTATGGTCCTAAACATGGTTGCATAGGTCAGATGGAACAAGCCAAGTACCCCAAGCAAATCCATTGCCATCTTCAACAAGCAGTTCAATTTTACTTCTACAGACATTTCATTTTACCATAAACACATACATATGTGCAAGGATTCGGCATATCCTGAGGGAAGAGTGCATGCTGTAATATCCAGACCAAATCACCCTCTGAGTTTTTTTTTTTTTGAAGAAGATGTATTAATAAAACGGAAGAGAATTATAAAATTTGTGGGAGCACGTCCCTTACAACCAGTGATTGTAGGGTATCTCCCTGCCTGGCAAGCACATCAGCCGCCGAATTAGTGGATCTCGGAATGTGAGACCAAATACAAGGAATAGTTGAAGTAATCTAAAATTTCTTTAAAAGTAACCCAATGCCTCCACGGAGGAGAAGACGCGTTCTCATACCAACCTATCACCACTTTAGTGTCCCCTTCAACATGGAGAGCCCCCTTACATTTATCTCTGAAGATAAGAAGACTGGAGAGGAGACCATGCAATTCAGCAGACGTCGAGTCTGATATACCAAGGGGGCCGGCAGAAGTGAAGAGCTGATTACCGGAATAGTTTGAAATAACTCCTCCGAAACCAGAAATACAAGGGTTGCCAAGAGATGAACCATCAAAATTTAACTTTAGGAAACCAGAATCAGGAGGAGTCCATTCTTTCATGACCGGAGGCTTTTTCCCAATGTGCATCAATGCCAAGTTTCTCCTATTTTCACGAATGGAGGAACCCAAATAAGGAGAGAAAGCTTTCTTGGTTAATAGCCAAGTTGATATTTGTCCAACCACTCTGTCCGGAACTCGGTCTAAAGATTCACTTTTTGCATCAAAACGTCTTCTATTTCGATCATTCCAAAGACCCCACGGGATAAAACTAGCACATGCAGAGAGCATCATCTTTCCAAGACTCGGCATAGGGGTACCCATGAGAGATTTACTGAACGAAAGCAGATCAGCCGCCATGCAGAACTGAAAACCAAACTTTCCAAAAATGTTGACCACACCTTCCAAGAAAAGCTGCAATGGAGAAGAATATGGCTAGTAGTTTCATTTTCAGAGTTGTAGAATGGATATATAGGATCCACTGAGGGGTGACCTCTTCTTCTCAATACGGCTGCCGAGAGAATTTCACCTTGATAGGCACTCCACATGAAGAACTTTACCTTTGGAGGGGCACATAAATGTCATACAAATTTGATTTCATTCACCCTCCAAGCCGAGTTACCGCTGTTTAAAAAGCCATATGTTGATGAGACCGTGAAGGAACCATTTTTGTTTGGCCACCAAAAGTGCTTGTCAGCCTCCAAAGGACGAATTTTAAACGAAGCAACAAGGTTCATCAATCAACTAGCCCCCAGAGCCTCACTATCCAAGAGACCTCTTCTAGGATGGAGATTCATATCAACCTCCCCCCCCCCCCCCCCCCCCCCCCCCCTCAAAAGCTTCTGCTACTTATATCTCTCTACGAAATCACCCTTTGAGTTAGTAGTCTTCATAATATTTAGGACATTTTTTTTCTTTTTATCACACATCTACCACGAATCTTATTTTCTAAAATGTTAATGGGTCTTTCTGTTAAACTAAGGTTTAATAAAATTGACAAACATTTCATCGGGCAAACAAGGGGATAAAATTAGAAATCTCCTGGTAAGCTTATAATATTCTTTTGAATATACTACATTCTGAAAATGAAATGATACAATTGGACGCTTTATTGGAGATTAAGAGAATGAAAACTATTTTCTAAAAAAATCTGGACCTATAATGCCAAAATCTATCTCAACACACCAGATCTATGTTGGATATGGAGAAACCTACTGCACAGAAAAACAAATGAAGGTGGAAAAATGAAAAAGTTTAAAATGTTTGTGTCTAAGAGGTCCACACACTAGATCCACAGGAAGTAGGTAAAATTTGTTTACCACATGCACCTAACATGACGAGGAGTTTGACACACCACCATACAGGAATAAACTGTATTTTGTGTTTATTTTGGAATAGATCGTCACACACATGATGATGTTAAAAGTAGTTCTGACTAACCCAGCGAGTCAAGTCTAATATTGCAGGACATCCATAGGCAAATATGTGTGTTTGTGTGTTTAATGTGTGTGTGTGCGTGTGGATGAGTGTGTATGCATGTGTCTGTGTGTTCTTATTTTTAATCAGTTCCATATCATTTGAAGACTGTGTATCCTTGCATATAAATCATTTTTCTTTATCATCAATACGATAATTACTATTTATAGCAATCTAAGTTTCCTAATGTTTTAGAAATGTTATATAAGTAATTATTTATTGTACTTCTCAAAGTACAGGTGTTCACTTCGTTAATGGATGAGTTTCTAAAAGAGTAAATACAATCCAAGCCATATTTGTAGTATCTTTCCTATTAGACAGGATTTATTTTCAAACGCAAAGAATTTTTCAATGTCTTAAATTTTATTATTGTAGGAGAATATCCAATTTATGTCTTATAATTTATTACATCTGATTCTTTTCAGGAAAGAAAAAAGAGGTTAAAATAGGTTAGGGAGAGCTTAAAGATTATCCTATGAACCTCAGATGAATATAACCTATCTAATGAATCAAAGCAAATGCTGAGACCATGGTTGCAATAATTCAACCAACCATAGCAGTCCAGAAGTTCATATCTAGTACACAACATTCCCAGGCTCATCACTCAATAAGCACCGAGTCTCAAGAACCACTGCTGCTTTTAAAAAGCAATCTTTCTCAAGACATGATACCACACATGCATTATTAAGACTCCTTACGTTACTAATACTCCATTCTGCACTGGCAACCTCCAAAATTTGAAGGAATAGGTTCCAGGGATCTTCACCAATTGTGTTAATACTCGATTAGTAAAGGGATAATATCAGTCAAGACTCAAACGTGTATGACTATTTGTCGACTAAACTGAGTTGATTTTAAAATATGACCAGCAGGCATTCCATAAAAAAATCTAATAAAAGACACAAACCTCACTAAACTGGAATTTTAAATTGAGTTTCTCTGAAACTACTAAACAAGCTGCCCTAAATATGACTGTCAAGTTTTTATTGTAAAAATGTTCCCATTAGGTTAAAGTTTTACAGAAATGTTGAGACGGATAGTTTTGGATGATGAGGAATGGTACCACCAGGGAAATCCATAAAAAGAGAAGAGGATAGCTTCATTGTAGTGACTACGCGCAATGAAGCTGATTAACTCCTAATGGAATAGTTAATATAGGTAATCATCAAAGCAAAGATCTCCTACAAATGATGAGAGTTTAACTCGAAGAATAGTTAATGTAGGCGATCATCAAAGAAAATATCTCAGACACATGATGGGGATGAATAGATGGCAACCGACCAAAGAAATGAAGACATTCTCTCACATCAGGCTTTCTTCTAAAGGAAGAAAAACGATTTGAACGCGATGATATTAGTAAAGGAGGATACACAAATGCAGGTTGAGATGATTATTTTATTTGTGGCAAGATGATGATTAAGGACTTGCTTTCCTCAAAGAAACGGTAGTTTCTCTTAGTCTGTGATGAGGAGTCATTTGTTTCAATAAGTTGTTATTTTCAAGGATGTACAAGGTCGCAGATAAACAAAATGAAGCTATAGCTAGATTGTGAGGCTTCCAGTATAAGGCGAGGTCAATGGCCCAGCCAAGCTTGACAAGAAAAGGAAGGAGAGCGTAAGCCCTTCTTTTTGTGAAGAATGGTAGACTTCAAGTACTTTTGTAGAAAAATATCTTTTATAAATATATTATTCCCTCAAACAAAACATAAATCTGGCACTTTGAAGGTGTCCTTTTCTTCTGCTTTTTTTTTTTTCTTTCAGATAAATGTGCTCCGCCAACACGTAGATATAGATTTATATAGTAAGTTACATTAGGAAGAAAGTTAGGCGAAGTGACGACGAAAGAGAAAAAATTTAAACAAAAATAGAAAGGGAGACCCCCCAGACTATAGAGACTAGAGAAGCTAATCGAGTTTGAGTTCCTTTCACATAGCTGGTTTTCTCCTAGAAATCCTAGCTAGCATAAGATGTAAGCAGACACATTCAGAGTTCCCTCATGGAATTCTCTAATGAAAACCCACCGAAAGCCGATATTCTGAAGTGTTTGGGACGAAAAGAAGACGGTATCTCTAGTTAATTCGCATTTCTCTTTCTGTTCTAATGAAGGCCCTAGAACTGCATTTCCCGCTGAAGGAGAGCTACTTGACGTTCAAAGTGAGTGAAGATGCATTAGAAACGGTTACCGGAAGACCAAACCACTCCGGAATAACCGGCAAAACGGATTTTCTTCAAAGTAGAACTGCACCACATGGAGATATTAAGGTCCAATATTTGGTGGAGCTCTCTCTACCAAACCACTTTCTTCTGCAAGGCTAGAAAGGAAGTGTTTAGTTCCCGTTTCGGTTTGTTCCGTATAATTCAATCACCTTGACCGAGAACAAAATTACGCTTTCCAGTTGGAAGCTGCAGACTTAAAGGTTCAATAGTACAGTACTGAAGAGAAAGGAAAAAAAAAAAAAAAACTGTGGCTCGAAGGACAATTAGATCCAAGGGTATACGGCCTAGCTAAAACCTACGGAGATAGAAAGCTCTATGATCCGAAAGAAGAGAAAAGGAAAAGAGAGAAATTATAAAAACGATTTTCTATAAAGTGAGACCGAAGACTCGCACCTGGAACTGGCGAATTCGTAGAGCTTTCCTCTCGGTGAGAAGACGATCAGACCGACCTCGGCGTCGCACAGAACGGAGAGCTCAAAGGCTTTCTTCAGCAGTCCATTCCGTCGTTTAGAGAAGGTAACTTGCCTGCTGGTGGCGTTCTCGATGCGCCTCATCTGAGTTTTGCCTCTCACCATTTTTCTTTGGTGACAGATTTAAACACAGGGTTTCAGGGGAAGAAGAATACAAAGCAAGAGAAGCCGCTAAAAGAGGAAACTCGATTGCGACAACAGAAAAAAAGCCGATCCAGTAGAGGTATAGATCTCTCACCCAGAAGAAAAGCGCCGGAAGCAGAAGGTAGCTGGGATTTCGTCGAAGCAAAAGTGGAAACGAGATGAGCAATCAATCAAACAAACCCTTATATTTATCGCTCAAGCCCAGGCAAAGGTTGCAGAATAAGGAAATAAAAGGAAAAAGACCGTTGTCTCTCCTCTCTTTTCCTCTCTTCTCGTATTTTCCTTGTGTTCTGTCAATTACTTTCTAGATTCGGCAAAAGCAGCAGAGTAAAATTGCAACAAAAGAAAAAGAAAGAAAGAAATTGGAGCAGGAAATAGTTTATTTCGTGAGTGTTGTCCGAAATAGAACAGCGGTAAATAAAAAGGTAGACAGAATAGAGAGAAGACATTGGGACTGGCCCCCAACGTACTAGGGTTAGAAACACGTCAACATCCTCCGTACGACTCCGTACTTTTTGCTACATATCAGATGCGAACACGTGGCACATCGCAATCGTTACCAGATGCGTCACGTGGTTTCTCCTTGTGGACCGCGTCGACTTTACCTTTTCCTGACTTAAATACACGAGGATTCGATCGATCGGCCACATGATGTGGAGTCAGTGGGCCCCACTTTTTGTATGGATTTTTTTTATTTGTTTAGGGCGCCGGGCGCAATCGGGCTACCTCAGTAGTTTATTTTTATTTATTTGTGTGTTTTTGCCAATTTCGGAGCTCTGCGGAGGTTTAGGATAGGGGACCGCCACCATGCGACACGTCTCCTTTGGTTAAATCTTTCTTTATTAGGCATCTTTAGTCTTTTACAGCGAATAAAACAAAATGAAGAAGAAAACTAATCCACGTATCATTAAAAGGAGTCCTTTCATAAAACTTTCTTGAAAGGACAGTCATCAAATAAATTAATGGCCCTTTGCCTCCCTTCCCCTATCCCCGGTGACAACCGACACGGTTTCGCCCGCCTCCGGTGAGTTAAGGTTCAGATCACTCGGAATCAGGTGAAAGCTACAGCCTACGAATGAAAACCTATGAAGCCAGAGGCAACGGATAGGCTCAAACAAACAAACCGACCGACCAGTTACAAGCTTTGGCACAGAAAATTTCGATGTCTTTCAGTAATCATGAACATGTAAATAAGTCAAAAGGATTTTTATCAGTGGAGCAGGGAACCACTAAAACCTAAAAATAATGTTATCCACCGGTTTCCGTCACTTGTCTCGAGTGTTGTGAACAATTTGCCTTTACTCTTCTTGTTGCAAGCGTAAGGCGTGACTCCAGGTGCAATTTCATTATTTTTTTATTTTTTTCTCTTTTATTTTACGACTCCTTGAGAACTTGGTAGCAAAACTATTAAGTATCTTTCGCAGGTCTGTCCCCATTATTATAGTTTTATTTTACGACTCCAGGTGCTTTCGCAGGTCTGTTCCCATTGTGGGTTTTGCAGGAATCAAGTATCTTGGTAGCGAAAGAAATATTAAGAAAACTATATTGATATAAGAAGAATGCTCCATACTAAATAATCTTTGTAACCTATTATTTGTATTGTTATGCCAGTTTGTAGTTGTCTGTATAAAATGTAGACAATAACTACTAGTCATTTAATGTTGTTAGAGGGTAAAGTTTGTCATTTCAAATGGATTTTTCTCTACTTATTAGACTTTTTGGGCCCTCCTTTTTCTTTTTCTTTTTTGAAACTATCAGTAATTTAGGGTTGTTAAATGATAAGGAAATTATAAGCAACCATGTTTAATAAAAAAATCCTACTCAAATTTAACAAATTTCAAATTACTTTTATTTTTTGATTAATTATAGCAATGCTTTGTTAATGGTTTGGGGCATGAAATTGATTAAATAAATATGAATTGAATGATAAAAAAAAAAAAAAGCTAGTCATTTTTATCAAAAAATACTTCTTTGTCCTTTAGGGAAATCGACCAAATTTATTGTTTCAATTATATGGAAATTATAATATTACCAATTTGAGTTTCTTTTTTTCCTCTTTTAACTTCCATTAGCACATTCCTTTAAATGTTTGGGGAGCACAATTCCAATCAGAGAATTAATTCTCTTTCATGTATGGCTAGGTGGTTGTTAATATGTCGTTAGAACGATCCTTTAATCTTGAACTCCAGTTTAATTCTTTTACATAGGGCTTTTGGATAGTCCATGGTCATTCTGGGAATATTGTTAGTACTTTGTTTTTTGGTTTATTTGCCAATATTGCTCAATAAAAAATTACAACTAGTCATTTAAGTTCAACTCCTTGCTCCTTCAGTCTCCGTATTTGTGGTAGAGTGAAGAAAGGAGGGGTGAGATTATATCCAAAAGCATCACTATATAATATAGAAAATACTTTGGTTCCATTCAAATTCAGTTTTTAATTCCCCTTGCTCTTCTTTGTGGCGTAAGAAGCGGTTTACAAGACTTGATGTACTAACCAAGTTGAGAGAGAGAAAAAGTGACTGCGCGTGCGAGAGAGAGAGAGAGAGAGAGTTGAGCAGGTTGTGGGATGTGATTTTTGAAAAAAAATGATGATAGTGTCTTTCGGTTTCTAAGTGTGTAACAAGCTTCTATACCATTCGTCTATTAAAATTTAAAAATAAAAAATAAGAATATTTTGCTCCATTTACACAAAGACCATGCCTCCATACGTGTAACCAGTTTCTATACCACCTGTCTATTAAATTTAAACAATAAAGAATACTATAACTACAATCAATCAAATAATAATTTTTTTAAAAATGGGGCCATTTATATAGAAATATTAGGAACATTTATTATTATTTTCTTTATTTTTTAAAATTCTCTCACTATTACTTATCTTTTATAGACAAGGTTTTGACTGTTTTTTATTTAGTGTTTTCTCCTTACTTTCTAAATAAATATACCTTTTCCTTGTTGGCAAGAGGGTCTCAAGAGGTTTGGACTCCACAATAAAAAATAACCTTTGTCTATGCCCGAAGAACAAGTGAATCAATATCTAAAATCTATTTCGTTATTTGTTTTGTGCTTTTATGACTTCATGAATGGATCTTGCATATGTCAATGGCAGGTAATTCCAACAAGATTTACCATGATCCGTTTTTCTGATTTCATGATAAAGAAACATCGCCTTTGCCGCCGAGAGGCCTCCAGTGGGCACATCAATTGTAAAACAAATATATAAATCAAAAGTAAAGTCGTCTAGGTTTTTAGGGCAAACGTCACAGGACTGATGACAAAATTAGTTTCTTCTTTATTTCTTCTCATACGGCGGGCGATGACGGCCGAGCATCGAGTGCCACGACTACCCTCCATTATTATCTATAAAAAAGCCAGTGGCGAATGTCCGTTCCTATTCCTTTTCGATTTTTACATCTGCTCTGATTAACTTTCTGAATTAATGGTGCTCCACGTCAGCTTGCTTCTACGCCTTGGAAGCGACTTATGATGTCTGATCGGACGCGTCTCCACATTTTTAATCAGGTTTCCATTTTCATATTTTATCCGCTTCCATGTCAGTTTTCTATTTTCAATATTTAAACCTTACTTTCTTGGCTTGCGGTTACCTTATCCGTAGGGCAGTTCAAGTTTGGCTCAATTCGTTTTGATTTATTAGGATAGCCGTGATTTATTAGGATAGCCGAGTTCGATCGAATCATAGTTAAATTAAAAAACTCACCAGTTGGTTCATTAACTTAACGAAGACCCGGGATTCGAAGAGGTAGGAGGGTGATTCTTCGATTTTGTCTCTTCGACTTTCGTTCTCTAGATGGAACTCAAGGGAACGAAGAAATGGTATTCGTAGGTAGTGGCGATTCAGCAAAAATGGGGGAGATTTCATCTTCTTATTCCTCACTCTCCCTCTTCGATTCCTTACTCTCAGTTTTAGTCTCCGATTTTTTTCGATTCCTTACTTTCAGTCTTAGTCTCTGATTTTATGTTTTTAGCTCGTTCTATTATGTTTTACGTTTTAAGTATTTTATATTAATTAATATTTTAACTCACCAACTCTCACTCCTTAAATTGTTTCCTTCACCTTTGCACAATCCATGTAAGGGGAAATAGCTCTATGTGAAGAGCCAAGACTTGTTTGCTCGGTAAGCATCTACCTGCATCAATTCTTTTCAATAGATTTTCGGTTAGTGACACCTTTAATTATTCATTGAGGAGAACATATCAGTTTTTTTATGCTTAATTAAGCTAAAAAGGACGATAGTTTAATGAGAGAAGAAGGCTCTTTCTTGATTTGAGTTTCTGCGGGTTAATGTAGCCATTATTCATTAACACCTACTAAACCTTTAGATTCTCCTTTTCGTATCCTACTCTCTACACGCATTTATTCGGTGTTGTTGGATGCCTCCTATTGTTGGATGCTTCCTTTAGATTCTCTCCACCTGCTTCCCTCACACGAAAAAAACGGAGAGTATTGTTGAGGGCTGACGTACGAAAAGAAAGATTCCTACTCGGTGGGACAATGATAGCCGAATTGGATTGGGGTTTTCATTAACCTTCCCTAAACCTTTCAAAGAATTATAACTTCTAGAATTTTATTTTTATTGCTTTACAAAATTTAATATTACTATGTTTGAAATTAATGCTTACAAGAATTTTTAACAATAAATTTATAATTCTAATTCCATTCTCTAGAAATAGATATAAACTCTAGCAATGGTTATTCACAAAAAAACCTTGCATGTGCCCTCATTAATTCTGAATTAATGGTGCTCCACGTCAGCTTGCTTCTTCGCCTTGCAAGCGACATATGGTGTCTGATCGGACCCGACTCCACATTTTTAATCAGGTTTCCATTTTCAGTCACTGAATATTTTATCCGGTTACATGTCAATTTTCCATTTTCGATATTTAAACCTTACTTTTTGAGCTTGTGGTTACCTTATGCGTTGGGGAGGTATTGAATTGAGCCGGTTGGTGAGCGGCTCATGCTTGGCTTAGTTCGATTTGATTTATCATGATCTAGAGCTAACCAGCCGAGCTCGATCCAACCATGGTTTGGTTCTAAAATTCACGAGTTGGCTCGTTAACTTAACGAGGGCCCGGGATTCGGGGAGGCAGGAGGTCGATTCTTCGATTTCGTCTCTTCGGCTTTCGTTTTCTAGGTGGAAATCAAGGGAACAGATAAATGGCATTCGTCAGGTAGTGATATAGCAAAAATGGGGGGATTTCGTCTTCTTATTCCTCATTCTTCCTCTTCAATTCCTTACTCTCAGTCTTAGTCTCCGATTTTTTCCTCTTCGATTTCTTACTCTTCAATTTCTTCCTCCGAACTTTTTCCTTGCCAACGAAAGTGACAAAAAGAGGTAAGTTGTTTTATTCTTAATCTTATGAGTTTTTTTTTTCATCGTCGACCTAACACTGATTTTTTTTTAATCTTTTGTATTCCATTATTTATCTTCGATCGGACGAATGCCTCATGCTGATGTTGTTTTAGGAGCTCCTTCCTACTCATTTCTCAAAGATAATGGCTCTCAACCTCTCCCCTACTGTGGATTTTTATGTTTTTAGCTTGTTCAGTTGTGTTTTACGTTTTAAGTGTTTTGTATTAATTTTTTAACTCACCACCACTCACTCCTTAGATTTGGCACTCTGCGTGTTTCCTTCGCCTTTTTTCGATAAATTAAAAGGTTCGAAGAGCTCTGTTTTCTCGAATCGTATTGTTTGAAGCGAATATCCCATCAAGACTTTAGTAAGAAACTCTCACTTCTATTCGAATTTTCCTTTAATTCCTCGTGTCAATTTTATTCCTTAGTTCACAAAAGAAACTCTCCCTTCTGTCAGTTTTATTGGTAATGAGAGAAACATATTTCTGTTATGAAACAGGCAGTCAACCTCTTCTTCCCTCTTCTATTCCACTTTTTCCTTCTTTGTTAATTTTCCACACATTTTGGATGTTGAGTCTTCTCATGGTAAGATTAGATATATCTTTTATTTTCGTCTCATTGTTTTGTCTTCCATATTTATATATTTCCTCTCCGCCAATTTTTGGTCTACAATGTTATTAAAGTAGCATATATTTTAGCATTGCCTTAATGGCCTGCTTGCAGTATTACTTGAGAGTAAATTATGTCTGCTAGTATTCCTTTTCAACTGTTTGAAGGAAATAATCTGCTATAGAAATGCCTAGCATGTGTTTCTTCCACCTTTTTCATGTTAAGTCTTGAAATTGATTTTCATAGTTTGCCACTTTCTACCATACCGGAGTTCTTTCCTTCATATTTATTTTATGAAATTAACAGTTGATGGGATAGAAGAAGGTTCAACAAGCTTATTTATGTACTCAAACTTGCTCAAGAGGGAGATCTGTTATAGGTCTTTAATTTGTGAGAGATGTGATTATGGAGATAACTAGCTTTGTTAATTTCCCACACATTATTCTCTTTTTTTCTCCTTATCTCTCTATCATTATCTTACTATTTTTCAGCTTTATGAAAAAACAAAGAAGAACAAGAAACAAGACATAGAAAATCTTATGAAGAAGAGAGTTTTATTTTGTGAAAGTCTTCAATTAAGTAGTTCGTTTTTGTAAAGTCTCTATTAGAAAGTCTCACATCTTTTCTGTGTCACCATTCTACTTCATGTTTACCCCTTTATACAGAATTCTTTTGCAACATAGAGGAACCTAAAGTTCAGAAATCAACAAGCTCTTTATAAGTTACATATTAGCACAATATTTCTGGTACATGTCATATCTGTTCACCATGATAGATATTTGTCTGTCAGCCCTCTAATATCACACCCCAACCTCAAAACAATTGGATTCAACCTTCATCATAAAATTTTCAATTGTTACAAATTATGACCCACTTTCATCCTCTGTACTACCAACATGTTTAAAAAGTTTTTTTTGCCAATTTCTTTTTGAGAAATCTCCTCTGGTGGGACACTTCTCTGTTGGTATTTGTATGGGTTTTCTTTAGACGACCACAAACTTAGCATAAGGTTTGTACATGGGTTTTCTCAAGAATAAAGATTTAGGATAGTGTGCACTTAGGAATTTAAACTAGGAAGAATAATTAGCAGTTTTCAGTATTGATCGGTTTTTTTGTATTTATCAAGTTCAATTGGGCTTAAACCCAGTTTGCATGGAACTACTAATGTTGTTTGGATTTATCTTTGTTGTTTGAGTTGCTTTTTTTTTTCTTTTTTTTTTAATTTGTAATTTTTTTTGTAGAAATAAGAATGTCAACACCTTCTCCTCAATTGACATCAATAATTAATACTAGTTCTAGTGTGGCCATAGATAGTGACTCAACTCCATGAGAGTCATATCCCTCTAGAACTATTAATGTAATAGCAGTGAGCCTAGATGAAGGTACCCTAAATGAGGATGAAACTGACTCTACCCATAGTTCAAAAAGACAAGAAAGGTCTCGTGTGTGGTTGGAATTCAAAGCAGTCTCACTTAATGGTACAAAACAGACTCAATGTGTTCATTGTAAAACCAATTTGAGTGTTATTAGTAGTGGAGTGGTGACACATATGAGTCGACATTTGAAACGTTGTCTAGGTAGAAAAGTGGCATTAAGAAAACAAAAAACCATAAACTTTAAACCAGTGGGGTCTAATGTTGATCAGAGTCCAGCTGAACTACCTTTTATAGATTTTGGAGTCAAATATGATCAAGCTAAAATGAGAGTACTCATTGCTCATTGGATTCTTATTCATGAGTATCCATTCATGATAGTAGAAGAGGAGGGATTTAATTTTGTAATGAAGATACAAAATGTGAATTGTGAAAAAAATATCCCGTAAGACCATTATGAAGGAATGTATGGAGGTGTAAGAGGTAGAGAAAAATAAATTAAAATTTTTATTAAAAGATATTAACAAGATTAGTCTTACCACGGATCTTTGGAAGTCCCAGAATCAAAAGATTGAATACACAATTATAACTGGGTATTTTATTGACAGTAATTGGAAGCTACAAAAATGAGTCTTGAGTTTTGTGCTTGTTCCTCCTCCTTGTCATGGTGTTGACATAGCAGAAGCTATTTACAAGTGTTTCAAAGATTGGAAAATCAAAATAAAATATTTAGTATCTCAATTGATAATGTTGCATATAATGATGTTTGTCTGAGAGTTTTGAAAGAAGATTTTTCGAGAAAAAAGAAATTGGTTTGTGGTGAAAAGTTATTTCATATGCGTTGTTGTGCTCATATTCTAAACTTATTAGTCCAATATGGCCTTGTTCAGATTAAGGATATCATTGAGAATGTGCGTGAGAGTGTCAAATTCATACATCTATCTGAGGTTAGACTTCACACTTTTTATGAAATTGTACAACAACTAGAACTAGGTGAAAAGAGGTTGGTTATTGATTGTCCTACTCGTTGGAATTCCAGTTATGACATGTTGTCTTCTGCATTAAAATTCAAAGATGCATTCCCTAGATTTCAAGTTAGAGAACCAACTTATGATTGTTTGCCAAGTTTCGATGGATGGGAAAAGGTTGAAATGATGTGTGAGATTCTAGAAGTTTTTAATATAGTTACTGATATAGATTCTGGGAGTGACTACCCTATTTCTAATTTGTACCTTAGTGATGTATATAGTGTAAAAGAAGTTTTAAATTTTCATTTTACAAATGAAAATGTTTTCATTAGGACAATGGTTAGTAGAATGAAAGAGAAATTTGAGAAGTACAGGGGTGAATGCAATTTGTTGATGGCTGTTGCTTCAGTTTTGGATCGAAGGGTCAAATTAAGGTTGATCAAAATATGTTTTCTAGAGATATATTTTGAGGAGGAAGCTAGGATGAATATAAACTTAGTTCGACACACCTTATATGAGATTTATGATGAATATGTATCCATATATAATGTGGATATTTGTAATGAAGGGATTACTTCAAGTACTAGCTCAATGGGTGTTTTCACAAGTCATAGGTCACATCCTTCATCAAGTTCAGGTTGGTCAAAGTTAATGACTTATATGAAACAAGTGGAAGTAGTTAATTCACCAAGGTCAGAATTGGAAAATTATCTTGAAGAAGGTGTGTATATTTGTGAGGAAACTTCACAATATGATTTTGATATTTTAGAATGGTGGAAAGTGAATCATATGAAATTTTGGGTATTATCTAAGATAGCAACAAACATCCTTATAATTCTCATATTCACAGTAGCTTCAGAGTCTACCTTTAGTGCTGGTGGTAGAGTAATAAACTTATATCGTTTTTCCTCGGTACCAAATACAGTTCAAGCTTTGAATTATGGCAGTGATTGGGTTCGGGCTCTTCACGGTGTCAAGAAAAATCAAAAGGTAAATTTATTTTGAATAATTATTTATAATGATATTTTTGAGTATATTTTTTAGTTTTAGTTATTAAAATTTTGTTTTATGATTACAACCTAAGAAGAAGATTTTGGAGGTAATGCTACCACTTACATGATTTTTCATGTTTTTCTCATCATGATAATTTTAATATTTTTAACTAAATTAAGCAACTAGTAGTGGAAGAGTATTTGTTTATCTGACAATAATAAGTTTTTTTTTTTTTTTTATCATAGGTGGAGATTTTATTCATGTGAGGACTTAGTATATTATTTTCTAGCATGAAGAGAAAGAGCTATAATTTATAAATTTATACTGAATTTATAGTTTTTATTTGGGTGATTGTAAATTAATATTAATATTTTATTTAATTTTTTTGTGTTTGCTTATTGTATAAAGTTTATTCCTAATATTATGCAATGTTTAGGGAGTGTATAAAAAATTTTATGCAGGTATTATGTACATAGGTTATGCCCAATTTTAAGTAGAGGTCATGTCCAATTTTATATAAAATGTATGCATAATTTTATATATAATTTGATTGACATGTATTTTTTGAAAAATTTTAAATGTATGTTGGAGCTCGAACTCGGTTAAAATTATTGGGCTCGAGCTCGATTATAATTTTAGGCTCGAGGCTGGGCTCAGCTTGAGCTCGAGTTCGAAATGTTTAAATCAAGCCCAACTTTAAACATAGGCAGGTTCAGGCTTGGTCGGCTCGATATCACCCCTACAGTAGTGTGCCAAGCGAAAAACAATACTTATTACTTCAAAACCGACACAAAGGGCCTGTTGTTTTTTTTTAACTCATAGAAAAAAAAGAGAAAAAAATATTTTTTATTGTTTGGCTGTAAAGAATCATTAAAAGAAAAAATAAGAGAGAAAGTCACTTATGATAGAGTTTAAGAAGAAAAAAATAAGAAAAAAATTGAGAGAAAATTTTAATCATCAAAATTTTTAAAATTAGTAATTTTATTTTATTTTTTACTTTCCACATGTATCCAAACAAAAGACTAAATTTCTCTTATATTTTCTATCTCATTTTTTATGGGGATCCAAACAAGAAAAAAAAAACCTTTTCTCTTCTCTTCTCTTTTTTTTTTTCTCTTTCTTTTTCTATTTCTTTTCTCTCCTCTTGCTATGTTCCAAACACACCCAAAATGTAAAGTGTAAATCGATTTGATTCCAATGCCACACTACTCACTAGTTCATACGCTTACCAACAAGCGTTGCTTTTCTTCTTTGTTCTTATGTATCTCTAAAGAAGTTTTAAATTGACACCTCCATACAAGACACTTGCTTTTACTATACAATTTTTTTAGGCAAGCCCCCATACTAATCAATTCATAAGTGTACGAGATAATATTTCATTACTATATAGTAAGGGCAATAAAATTTGCTCACTTACAAAAGTTAAAACTTAGCCAATTGTATTTAATGATTGGAGTTTTAAGCAAATTTGATGATCTTTAAAAGAGTACGTAATCATTTATGTTATATTTTGGGTGTATACAGGTGATTAACCCTTTGTTGTATAGTATTCTATTGGTAAGGGGAAAAACAATTGAACAATTATGCAAAATACTGAGACAAATTAGCTAGGTCTTACCTCTTTTAGGAGCTCATAAATACTTTTAGGAGCTTTTCTTCTTTCTACAAAGACATATACCATCCACTCTACTTATTTTTCTCCTTCACTCTTTCCTTTCTTACAATGCTTCTTTTTTATATTATTTTCCTTCATTATTTATTTCTATTTTCTTGTTTGAGAAAGATTGAAAATCAAGGTGGCAATCCTACCCATTTATCAATTCTATTGTTCTATTTGTTTGTTTCAAAATTCATCTGAAATAAAATTTTTTACCCGTATAAGGGTTTACTCATTTACCCACATACCGATTATGAAATAATATAAATATGGGTGAAGGTTTATTATTCACCTGGTTATTAGTTTAATTACCCAATTAAATAGAGAGATAACTTTGTAAAATTTAAAACATTCATATATAACCATAAGAAAAAAGTCCCTCTTATATAAGGAGATAAATTAAAGAATTTAGTTAAATATAACTTAATTAATATACCTTGAGAGATAGTAGGCCAAAAGTTAGGAAGAAAAAACGAAAGAAGAAAGAACATAAGTTCCAAGAAAAGAAATTTTAAAGTTAATCTCTTGCAAATGAGAAGGAATTCAATGCACCATTTTTAAATCTTATAACAAACCCCAAGCGAGACGTCCATGAAATCTACACACAATCCGTGTAAGGGAAAATAGCTCAATGTGAAGAGCCAAGACTTGTTTGCTCGGAAAGCATCTACCTGCATCAATTCTTTTCAATAGATTTTCAGTTAGTGACACCTTTAATTATTCGTTGAAGAGAACATATCAGTTTTTTTAAGCTTAATTAAGCTAAAAAGGACGATAGTTTAATGAGAGAAGAAAGTACTTTCTTGATTTGAGTTTCTACGGGTCAATGTAGCCATTATTCATTAACACCTACTAAACCTTTAGATTCTCCTTTTCGTATCCTACTCTCTACACGCATCTATTCGGTGTTATTGGATGCTTCCTTTTGTCTGTTTGTTTATCACTCGCGTCAAGTATGATTCTCTCCGACTGCTTCCCTCACACGAAAAAACACGGAGAGTATTGTTGAGGGCTGACGTATGAAAAAAATAAAGGATTTTGAACTAAATGGTGATAATAATTACTAAAGAGAGTAATACTTCTAAGGGGTACCCAATAGACTCAATGGACTTAAAACACCCACATATAAAAAAGGGCCAACCAAAGCAATACTCCAAGGATATTAAGCCTAAAATTGTTATCAAGCTCGAACCCAAAAATTTTAATCGAGTTCGAGCTGAACTTCAAGCCAAGCTCGAGCTTCAACATACATTTAAAATTTTTAAAAAAATATAAACTAAATAAATTGTATATAAAATTATACATACATTTTACATAAATTTGGACATAACCTCTACTTAAAATTGGGCATAATTTGTATATAATACCTATATAAAATTCGGTATAACTTCTACTTAAAATTGGGCATAATTTATATTCTAGGAAAAACTAGATTTATTTTTCCTATGATACATATTTCCAAAGTCCTTTAAATAAAATCCTATTACTATTAGTGACTTACTAGAAAATTACAAGAAGTATTTTAAAATTTTCTTAAGAAAGTTAAATGGACATCTTATTGCCACTTCTAGGAAAATATATAAAAATTAATAATTAATATAATATATTACTATATTTATTCATAAATTTTTAATCAAATAAAATGTCAAACACAAAATTGCTATGAAAATTACCTCATGCTAAAAATATTACAGCATAAATTGTCAAATACTTATTCAAAAATTTTCTATACAGTTTTTTTATCCCATCTTGGCAGATAAATCTTACTTAAAAATTTATAAAAAAAATTTAATAAGAATTTTTAATTAGAAAAATATTTCAAAAAAAATGTCTTTTCGACTAAATAGTCCTTAGAAATATATTTCTACTAAAATGTTTTTTCAATTTTTTCAAGAACCACGAGAAGGGACAACCAAAGTTTAAGAAAGAGTTTTTCAATTGCTTATAATCTCGCATGTGCGAATCATCTTCGTGCCCAAGGTGAGGGGGAGGGGAGCACAGGTCCTATCATCCGGGATGACAGAAGCAGCGGTGATGGAAACAGAGGCAAAGGCAGACGAGAGGAGGAAGAAATCGAAGGAAGAAACTGGAACCAGGCAGGCGAAGGTGGCCGACGAGTAGCTGTCGACGACGACAACAACGGACGGAGGGGCTCAACGGTGACGAGAAGAATTTTCCCCCCTCGCTATCGCTCTTCCGCTACCGCTCCCGCTCCCGAGTCGTCGACTCCGAGCCCGAATCCAGCGTCACTCGTTAAATTAACGAGCCGACACACGAGCCTTCGAGTCGAACCTTGATTCGATTGAGCTAGGCTCATTAATTTAAACGATCCGATTCCGGATCTCAAGCTCGGCTCGAGCTCGTGAGATACCGAATTGAACAGAGCCGAGCTCGAGCCTCTCACGAGCCGGCTTAGTTTGAAGCCACCCCTAAACATAAAAATGAAAACTTTTTAAAAATAGACTTCTCACATAAAGTAGTTACTTTTCAAAACAATCTGACCAATTTGGAAACAAAATATTCAAGAGATAAATTATGGAATAAGGGAGATTTAGGACACTAATATCTAGAATTTATAATGAGGAAACAAGACTTTCTAATTCAATTTTTTTTACTTCCTCAAAAAAGAAACTAAACTTATATAGGGAAAGACTCTTCTGAATGAAACTAATGTGATGTGAAATCAAAGAAAGAAAACATTTAATGAAGGAAAAATACTCAAGTTGGTAAAATATGAACTAGATTTTGAAAACTAATAGAAATCTTAACCAACATTAGCAACTTATAAAGTGAAGCAAAAAATTTGGCTTCAATTCAAATTTTTGCACGCAATAAGATACCAATATGACCTTTGCCTCTTCCAATGTGGATCTCGCTTTAGAAAGATCGGATTGAGAAGTGCCTTATTGGGATAAAAAGTAGACTAATTGTTGGAAGATAAGCTCAAGCCCACAAGACTAGGAAGGCCTACATATCTAAGATTATTATAAAATGGGCCAAACGACCAAATAAAGCCGACAAGATGGGCCCAAACCCATAAGAAGTAAGACCCACAATAATTACCATGAGCTAGCATCCTTATTACATCAATTGGAAGATCAAAAAGGACTCACAAAAGTATCTTATCTTATGGTCACGTCAAAGAAGAATTTTAGTTTGAGTTATGTTTGTCTTTAATCGATATTAAGTTATTTAATTATGTTAAGACTTATCATTAAGAGTTAGAGTTTGGGTGTAATTGGGACAAGAGTAGTTTTATTGTAATTGGACTCTACTACATTCCTCTATTATAAATAAAGGTTTATGTACTATGATTACAACAAGTTATTGATGTCAATGAATTATTTCACTTTTCCATAAATTCGACATGGTATCAGAGTAAGTTTTGTGAGTTGACTTTGGTCAACTCATGGAGGTGATGTGATCCTTTTATCTAAACCCTAAACCCTAAGTCTAGGTACGTAGTTTTTTCAGTCCCTACACCCATAGTTTTCTTTGAGTTTTTTTACCTCTAAACGTAGTTTTTTATATTTAAAAATTATATATTGACGAAAAGATATTTAAGTGTAATTTGCATAAAAAACCTATTTGTTCCAATTGAAGTTATCTATAAAGAGATGTCGATATTTGAATGAGCTAAGATCAGATAGCAAAAAGGTTCAAGCAGCAATAACAATCTTCAAATTCTGAGGTATTTTTTGCTATCAAGAGCTAGACTTTATATGGATAAATATATATCAAAAGAAATATCTATAAGTCTATTCTTTTACCTATTAAACCATTTTTTTATCTGAGTTATCTACAAAGAGAAATCGATATTTGAAGCAACAAAAGTTAGATTGAAAAAGAGGTTCGAGCGGCAGCCGAAAACTTCAAATTCCAAGGTATTTTATGCTATCATGAAAGTATACTTTCTTACCTATTCAACCAATCCTCGGTATTATCTTTTTATAAGGAAATATTGATCTTTAAAGAGTTAATGGTCATTCTGGAAAACAGGAGACAATATTACAATCCACAAGAGCCGCATAATTTCGAGATACCATATCGACTTCCATGTGGAACGATAAATGATGGTTGAATCTTATTACTTTTGAATAGGTGTCGTTCATATGTACTAAACTTGTAACTTGATAATTTTAATATTAAAGACACGAACTCATTATTTGAATAATCTTTCTTTTAGGTTATTAATAAAATTGTATATATATTTATTTATTATTTTTGTTCAATTTAATTACTATATTAAACTTTACATTTTAAGTTTATGGTAAATAAAATATAATTAAACTATGCATTTGATTAAATAATTAATTTTAATTTTGTAAAAATATATTATTAATTAATACCATGTAAAAAATCTATCTTATGTTACTAATATAATAATTTTTTATTTATTAATCATATTTATTTGTTATTTACTCTATTGTATTAGTGATTTAAAAGTCGTAATTAAAATATTATTAACTCAAATACTTGGTTTAATTAACTTATTTTTATAATTAATAAAATCAACGGTTTTAAATTTCGAAGCTAAAGATGAAGATGAACTTGTCCACACTAATACCCATTTCGAAAATGAAGATTATGTAGATGCATGAGATGAAAATGAAGATAAACTTCAAATTTCCAGTTTATTGACTAACCCCCCTTAAATAATAAAGGAGTAAGGGAGAAGAAACTTAGGTTCTTCCTTCTCTCCATTCACTTCGCGTCTTTTTTCTTCTAAAACCCTAACTCACGTTTTTCTTCTTTTCTCTTCATTCTCTTTCATTACATCTTTAACTTTAAACTCCTGCTTCTTCATTTTTACAAATCTTCCATGACTCCTTTACTTCTTCCTAATAAACATGTAACAGAAGTTAAAGCTTTTTAAGCACCCTTATATGTGCAAGTAGAAATATGTACAAGTAGAAATATGGCTTGTAAGGGCGTCTCTATGTATCATAAAATACCCAATGCACTCCAAAATATCATACACATGCAATGTTGGAAAGCCACTCCCTCCCAACACCCTTCATATCAAACTCTAAAAATACAAAGATGGTTTAAATGCATGCAGAAGTCAATTTAATTGCAATAGGAATGTAGTATGTGTGCTATGAGCACGAGTTTCATGCATCTACATCATTATGCAAATCATTTTGCTCGCCAAGAGTAATCAGAACTCACCCACATGTTCATGAACTTTCGCCTTTTAATTGAAGCATAGTAATCAGTGGTTCACACCTGTGGTCATGACAACACATTATCTTGTGGGAATCCTCATTTTTAGTATGGAAAATGAGAAGTTGTTGGTAGACAGTTCAAACTAATCAACGGTACTATTTCAGAAAGGAAAGTTTTCACAAAGAATCTTGAAACAAAGCTCTACTGCTTTTCTTCAGGCCTCAATAATTCAAGAGCTCCACAATTATCATAGAAGTACTATTTATGTTGATTTGGTAACACACAATAGGGCCTACATATGGGAGGTAGTGCTTAGTCCTACACAGATCTAGGATTAGATAGAATCTTATAGCTATTACTTCACATAGTGATTTTCAGATGTACTTAAATGCAACTTTAACTGCATTGAGCGACCATTCTATCTTGAGAAAGGCATACGAACTGATCTAAAACACAAATGAGCCTATAGTATCCGAAATTTTGTTGAGCTAATGCTAAATTCGCACAAGAAACCATTTCTAGTTGCCCATGCTAGTTCCCTTTGCCCTAAATCCTAAAAGCTCAACATCTTTTGATGATTTGACAGCTAATAATATATACTGATGACCACAAGAAACATATGTTAACCACAACATTCTGCCACATCATTTTTTTGTGATGGACAGATTTTCTTGATGAGCAGCTCAGTGGCAAACATGAGATTCCTAGTTCCATGCAGTGTCACGTATAAAATGTCCCTGCACAAGTACTTAGAATTTTGGTAGACTCTCTCTTAAGGTTTTACTCGGTATAAAATAAACAGTAGATCTCAAAAAATTATAGATATTTCAGAAGATTGCAGTGGGTAGATTCCTTGATTCAGATAATGTAGGAACTTTGTTATATCGAATCCTGGAATTGATTGATTTTATGGGCATGATGAAGCATTTGACAGTTCTTTTGTCCTCGATTCCATTTTAACTCTGCTATTCAAATAACTAGCATCTACCATTGTAACTTTCTCTCTGGTTCCAGTATGATGGTGCATTACCATCTGCCATTACCCAAGTACTGTCATGCCTCAAGCTTAAACTGGTATTTAGACTTCTCTTTCGAGTCTGAAGCATAGGGATACAAGGACAGGTCATCCAATATCAGACGTATTTAGTCACTAATCCAAGGAGCCTGCATCAATAAACCGATGGCATGGTCAACTTTAAATTCATGAGCATGCTACAAGTCTCCTCTGCAAAAGGCTGTTTAAGGACCTCAGGAATGCGTCAATAAATACATCAAGCATGTATTTTTGAAGATGTTAATAAAAATCTGGAAGCAGAAACTCCACAGAAATAAACCCTTCAGTGGAAAATCAAATTGAGGAAATTAAGGTGAAAACCATGGTCTTTAGGCTAAAAATATCGTGTATTTTCTGGTGAGAACTGTAAGGAAGAAAGATTCACAAGAAGTTGAGGTTGATAAGAGATGTTGCATATGGAAGAAAATTGTCTCACATCTCATCATTTGTTGCCTTTCAAAAGATCACTAGTTAATAACAAGTAAATTTTGAAACACTGCTTCAAACAATTTTCTGAAGAGATTTGCCCGCTATGAAGGAATTCTAGTACTTCGTGTTCCACAATTGGTTGCTAGCTAATTCACCATCAGTAAAGCCATGTTGAATTGGCATGAATTGTAAAGAGTCCTTTAAAAAGAGAGGTCAATGAAAAGATCTGTGCACTCACTATAAAAGATGGTTCTTAGAACATGTGTCCTAATAGAAGGCTGCTAAACAGAATAAACATGACATGTTGATTTCCAGGTCTACTTCTATTTTAAGGGTGAAGTAGGTTTATCTATGTGACAGGAAAAAATAGAAGAGGATGAAGATTAAAAGTTGTTATGATTTCACTAGCAGAAGAACTGGAAGGGCAGAACTACAAGATGGAAGAACACTTCTCACGATTGAGCAATGCAAAAAAACTTCACAATGTATAAACTACTTAAAAAAATCTAGGTTTTCATAAGCAACACCCCTACCACTTTGATTAACTGCGTAAATAGCATTTAAATATGATGAACTCAAGTCCAGTGACTTAAAGGAGAATTCACGTCTCACCTTTGCACCCGTATTTCAATTTTTAAAGCTGCTACAGCTATTTAGTCTATGGACTTCTTTCTAGAGCTTCTAAGGATTAGTCTATAGACTTCTTTCTAGAGCTTCTAAGGAAACTTCTTTTAATCCTCTTCTCTCATACCTTTAAGAAATATAAAGATTCTTTTAGACTATTTAATCTTATTACCTGAACAGAATTTGAATAGAACCGGAAAAAGGTAGTTATTTCAGTTAAACATATGAGCCACTTTATTAACACATAAAAAGGTGGTTGATGAGGACCTTGTCCTTGTTTAGATAGTCTCCATTGGTAACCCCATAATGAGGAACCAAAGGCTTCACATTGGATATGCACATCCGATGTTTTCAGATAGGCTGTTATATTCATCTAACCAGCAGTACTGATCAGATTTTTGCTAATCGGTATAGGAGCAGGTTTCTTTTTGTGATAACACGTGAGTGCGCCAAAGTAACCTTCACTTAACCATCATGAATTGCTCTTGTTTGAATTGTCACAACATTTTAACAAAGTACTAGACACTGTCGCAGGTACAATATCACATCAAAGAGTGACTGCGTCCATGTCAACTTAATTCTTACACTTTTTAAATCAACGGAAAGGTTTAAAAGGTTGCCTTTCAGGCCAGGTCTACAAGTCGCAGATATGCCTTCTAAAACCACATTCTCAAACATTTCCTAGTTTTTATCATGAGGACAAGAAAACCTTTTGCTGAAAGACAAGAAACTACTTCTAAGTTAAGTGTAGCAGATCATCCCTACAACGTAAGACTTCCATATTCATCAACCAAAATATTCAACATAAAAGGGTCCGTTCTCTCAGTCGATAGGAACATGCTGTCTTTAATTAAGGTAAGGTTTATGCAATAGCAGCGAGATAGTTTATTAGGGGGAAAGAAAGTTTTCTATCTTAGTCCTTGGAAACGATCGTGGGCTTACAAATTAAATAGCCAAGTAACTAAATTCAACGTTTATGTTCTTCAACTGCTTGTGGCTCACATAGAATTCATAAAGATTCTAGTCAAACTTTAAGCACATCTCCTACAAAATTGCTTCAAGTAAAAAATAATACTTCAATTACAATCTTAATTTATCATTCTCATCATCAGCTTAAATAGCCGTTTTACAGAATATACATGGAAGAATTATGAGTGATTAACGGGATTACCCAATCACTGGATTTACAGAATATTTACATGATTTCTCCTTAAGGGAAAAAATCTCAGAGTGAATCTTAACACTCCCCCTCAAGTTGGTGCATAGATATCACTCATGCCCAACTTGTCAAGACATTTGTTAAAAGCTTGGTAAGACACTGCTTTGGTTAGCACATCGGCAAGCTGATCCTCAAACTGAACATGAGGGACTTCAATGATTCTTGCTTCTAACTTTTCTTTAATAAAGTGTCTATCAACTTCAACAAGTTTAGTTCTATCATGATGGACTGGGTTGTGGGCAATATCGCATGTTGCCTTATTGTCACAATATAATTTCATAGGACTTGTCTGCTCAATATGTAGTTCTTGTATCATATTTTTTATCCATAATAATTCACATATTGCCTTGGCCATTCCCCTGCATTCGGCTTCAGCTGACGATCTAGCCACACCTCTTGTTTCTTATTTCTCCAAGTTACTATCACATCATCAACATATACAATAAGAGTTGTGATAGCCTCCTTGTTATACTTCAGGAAAAGAGTATGATCTGAGTTGCTTTGCTTGTATCCGATAGATTTCATAAAATTTGTGAACCTTCCAAACCACGTCCTCGGGGACTGCTTCAAACCATATAGGGATTTCCTCAGTTTACATACTTGTTTGCATCCTTTGTTTTGCATAATATATCCAAGAGGTAATTCCATATATACTTCTTCTTGGAGATCTCCTTACAAAAATGCATTTTTTACATCAAACTGATATAAGGGCCAGTCAAGATTCACAGCCAGAAATAGTAGAATCCGAACAGTGTTGATTTTGGCCCCTGGTGCGAATGTCTCTATATAATCGATCGCATAGGTTTGAGTATATCCTTTGGCGACAAGCCTTGCTTTGAACCTTTCAATGGTGTCATCGGCTTTATATTTAATGGTAAATACCCACCTGCATCCAACTGGTGTCTTTCCTACAGGTAGTTCAACCACATCCCATGTTGAATTCTTTTGGAGGGACCTCATTTCTTCATTCATGACTTCTTTCCATTTAGGATCTTTCAAGGCTTCCTGCACACTATTAGGAATAGATATAGCAGATAATTGATTCACAAATACTTCATTTGCCTTGGACAATCTATGATAAGACAAAAAATTATGCATGGGATACTTAGATTTAGAGGTGAGAAGAGGTTCATAATTGACTCTTGGTTTTCCTCTTGTGGTTCGATTAGGTAGCACTCTTAGTTGAGTTTTGGAACTTACCTAAGGCTCAGACATGGACTCGGACTCAGAAGGCAATTGATCCATTGGTACATTATGAAGGGGGAAAGATGGCGGCTGAGACTTTGGTTGCATTACTTCCATTTGGTCTTGTCTTTCTCCATCCTGTGAATCATGCTCATTTGTATCATTTTGATGTCCACAGCGATAATCTGAATATTGACCACTTGTAGTATCCAAGATATCCAAATGATGACTAAGGGTCTTCAATTCAATTATTTTCTCCCCCTGTATTGAAGACTCGAGAGTAGAAGAATACATGTTTTCTTCGTGAAATACCACATCAAGAGTGACATACAATTTGCGAGAGAGAGGATGATAACAACGATAACCTTTCTGATGTTGAGCATAACCAACAAAAACATACTTGAGAGTTCGGGGTTCCAATTTATGTCTCAATGACTTATGGAGGTGAACAAAGGCTACACACCCAAAAACTTTAGGTGGCAGATTCGGCACAGCAGGTGAACTTATGGTTTTATGAAGAACACTCAAGGGAGTCTTAAATTGTAACACACTCGAGGGTATTAGATTGATAAGGTAAGTTGCAGTTGTGATGGCTTCACCCCAGTAACTAGCCGACATATAAGCCTCAAACAAGGAAGCACGGACAACCTCAAGAAGGTGTCGGTTCTTTCGCTCTGCAACCCCATTTTGTTGAGGGGTGTATAGACAAGTAGTTTGATGAGTAATATCATGATCATCTAGATATTTTTTGAAACTTTGATTCACAAATTCTCCACCATTGTCACTTCGAAGAGTTCGTATTGTAGAATGATACTGAAATTGTTTGAACAACGAACTAACTTCATTAAACAAATCAAAGTCATTCGGGTGTGATCATCAATAAAAGAAACAAACCACCATTTATCACTAAGAGAGGCTATATTTGCTAGACCCCACACATCAGAGTGAATAATCATAAAGGGTAATGGACTCCTATTCATGCTTATTTGGAATGGAACACGATGGTTTTTTGCCAATTCACATACATCACACTTAAAATCTGAAATAGATAATTTTGCAAAAAGTGTAGGAAACAATTTCTTTAAATAACCCAAGGATGAATGACCCAACCGTTTATGCCATAACCAAATGTCAGAATCTGCAGATTTATTCTTCATTGAGAACGCTTGGGCTAACTAATGAAAACTCTCTGGCTGCAGATCAAGGTAATAGAGTAACCCCCTTCTAGTACCATACCCAATTGTCTTCTAAGTTCGAATGTCCTTAAAAACACAAAGGTTAGGCCAAAAAACCACAATACAATGCAGAGTACGAGTTATTTGAGCAACTGATAATAGATTATGATTGAGGGTTGGAACAACTAATACAGAATCAAAACTCAGATTTTCAGTGAGAGTAATAGAACCTTCTCTAATAACGTGAGATGGAGTACCATTGTTGTAGATACGATATATTGTGCAGATGGTTTCATACTTTTAACATGATGATTGTCAAAGGTCATATGATCAGTAGCACCAGAATCAATTATCCATTCACTATTTCTACTGGGAGCGGAAGTATTAAGAACCTTACCAGATGTAGCGATTAAGACTAATGCATCCTCAGTTGTGTGAGAGGTGGAAGGTTCTGCTACTACAACGGAAGCATGATTATTTGATTTGAAGTTTCGTTTGCGACTGCTTTGGTAGGATCCCACCATTCTAGATACCTGATAAGTTCATAACATCGTGACTTTGTATGCCCAGTCTCCCCACAGTGAGTACAAATGTGCTCTGGTTTGGTTGTTCCAACCTCATAGCTACTATTCTGAGATCCTGATGTTCGATTTTGATCACTGTTAGAACCAGTTGGTCGAGCTGTTTTAGGCTTAGCTCGACGTGCTACCATTGCAAATGTCTCAACACGATCAACTTCACTATTTAAAGTGGTTCTACGAACAGAGTCACGACGTACATAAGCATAGGCTTCTTCAAGATCCAATATCAGGTCTTTTTGGAGAATTTCGCCATAGACTTGTTTGAATTCTGCATCCAATCCATTTAAGAAAATATGAAGACACAATCTTTCAAAGGATTTTCTATAAGTGATAATATCATCAGGATCTTTCATTATAATCCTGTCACGATGATCAAGTTCTTGAAAATTTTCCACAAGATCACCATAATACGTTGATAAAGGGCGACCAGTCTATTTGGTGGAGAAAGCTCTCTGATTCAATGAAAATAATTGTGATTCATCTGACTCATCATAGAAATTTTTTTCAGAGCATTCCATATTTCGCGTGTGGTACGCAGTCAAATATAGCGCTTCATAATATCTGGTGACATAGAGGTTAACAACCACCCCTTAACTTTTTTATTTTCAACATACCATTTCGCATAGGAGGCATTCGTTTCTTGTGGAAATGGTGTTTTTCCCATAATATATTTGAGCTTTTCTCGTTCGCAATTTGCATCTCCATGATCTGGGACCATACATTATAGTTGACTTCAGTAAGAGTGACGCTGATTGTAAAACCAGAGTTTTCGGATTGCAAATGAATAATCGATGTTGATTCCTTCGACTTGATGAAAAAGAAGATCGATAGATTGGTGACAATCACCCAAAAAAATACTGGTCCGGTCCGTTTTCTGTTCGCTGGGTTGACCCAGTTTGGGTCTCCGATTGTGGTCCGGTCCTCTTTCTGAATAATTTTTTTTAAGTCAGGTCTGGTCCAAAAACTGGTCTGGGTCTCTATTTCCGGTTCGGTTCAAGAAGTTGTCGTGACCCGCCAGAAAAATAAAATGCCGGACCTAAGTTAACGAAAGCTATTTTTTTTCGTACGTTTGTCTTCTTCGTTGACGGTGCAACTTCTTCTTCGTCGGCGACGTTCGGACTGGCAGTATGCTATAAGGCCGAACGATGGCTCTGCTTCAGTCGTTGGCGTTGTCCGAACGGTCCACCAAAGTGGGGGCGATGACGAAGATAAATCGAGCTCGAGACATTGGTGCGGCTCTTCGTCTTCTGCGTCGGTGACGCTGGTGCCGATCGCTGGAAGGCAGTTTGGCGGCGGTTCATCAACGGATTTCGAGAGTTTAGGTGGCGACGGTTTTGTGTTACAGTGACGACCGAAGAGAACAACAAACAACGTCTTCTTCGTTCACAGAGCAAACCTACTCTGCTATTTTTTTCGGCGACAGAGAAGGAGAAGGATTCTCCTGTTTTGATACCAAGTAAAAAATAATACTTCAATTACAATCTTAATTTCTCATTCACATCATTGGCTTAAATAGCCGTTTTACAGAATATACATGGAAGAATTATGAGTGATTAACGGGATTACCCAACCACCGGATTTACAGAATATTTACATGATTTCTCCTTAATGAAAGAAACCTCAGAGTGAATCGTAACACTTCAATTGTCTAAGATTTCCAAGACAGATTATAAAACGCATTATTCAGTATATAGCTTATTTATGATCAGTGTGTATTGACCTCTAAATAATTTCTTCTATAATTGAAGGTAGAAAAGTCTGTGCATCTCTTGTTTTATAAACTCCCGAGTCTCACCTCCCCTTAGTTGGTCTTCCATGGGCTTTCCATTGTTGCTAGCTAAAGCAGCAGTAGGTCCTCAGTCTTAGAGCGACTCAGGGAGCTTGTTTTTTGTGGTTAAAACCTTCACCAACCACATTTATGTAATCTAGAAATTCTTTACATGAAAATCCTTTTTTATCTAAACACCAACCATAAGAAAATTGTATCATGTTGACCTCATTTTGAAGACCACCATTAACAAAGGCATTCTTGACATCTAACTAGTGAGGAGCTTAGCCATAATTGGCAGCAATGGAAATCAAAACTCTAATTGAATTGAATTTTTCTTTTAGAAAAAAGTTTCAGAATAATCTAACCTCATGTTTGAGTATAATCTTTTGCAACCAAACAAGCTTTTGATCTACCATGGTACCTTTGGGATTGTGTTTGATTGTGAACCCACAACTTTCTTGTTAGGTGGTTAATTGGTCAAAATCAATGTATTTACCCTCTTTGATGACTGAGGGCATCTTGATAGGTCTATAGAATTGAAACAAAGGCAAAGGAAGGGGTCGATAGAATTGAATAATAATGGGGTGGCAAGTAGTGATTAGTAAAATCAAAGTTGGAACTAGGATGAGAGGTTTACACAAAGTAACAGGTCTATCATCTAGAAGAGGACCATAGACTCCTGAGGACAAAGATGTAGGATTTACATCAATACGAGCAACAGATAATTTAAGTAATAGAGAAGGAAAGTGAACCTTGGCATCTATACTTTTTTATGCAAATGGGTGATCTCACTTCTTATTTCTCTAATCTAAGTCTTCAAGGGATGAGACGCGGGCAGCATAGCAGCCTGATCAATGGGCACCACTGGTCTAGGTTGAACATGTACATGTTTTGACATTGATACCAAAATAATAGAACAGAAAATTCTAAAAAATGATAACATACGCAGAGCTGAGCACCTTTTTGGATGAGGATGATATCAAAAGCAGCCCTTTGACTTTTGAATACCCAAGAAAGGTACTGTGGGAGCTCGTTCATCAAGCTTATTTCCTCCAAAAATGAACAAAAGAACACATCCAAAATCACATGGAGTCAATAGAAATGGATTTTAACTAAGGAATAGAATTGAAGAGTTTGTTCCATTATGAAGGAAGCTAGATAACATTTGTTTATGAGATAATATGCGATGAGGACAACACAAGATTCAAAAAATTGAGGAACAATTATCGAAATTATCAAGGCCCTTACAACTTCCAATGAATGTCTATTTTCCCTTTTGGATGTACCATTTTATTCTGGTGTACATGCACACATTGTCTCATATATTAATGCCCTTGTCAAAATAGAGTGATGAAAAATTCAAAGATGTTGAAAAGTAGGTGTAGAAGAGTTTTACATGACTCTCACAACAAAAAATCTCACAGAACCTTAATTAATATGGGGGAGTCTAAGACGAGTCTCATGGAAGGAGGTCTCGCAAAAGAATCTCTATTAAAGGTATTGTAGTTATGTTAATTTTTTACTTATATTCAGTTTTTAAATTGTTCTATGACTAATCTTTTAGTGTTTAACTTTGGGTATACCTAGGACAAGGGTAATTTAATTGTAATTGGATTCAGCTTGTTTTCTCTATTATAATAAAGGCTCATTACACTTAAATTACAACAAGTTAGTGAAGTATTTCTCTTTTCCAAAAATTTAACATAGTATCAGAGCGGGTATTGTGACAATCCATAGATGTGGCAGTCTAATTGAATCATATTATTTCCACTGTTTCCATCCATAATATTTTTTCTTTATGAAATGTGAATTTATTAAGAGACCAAAAAGGAGGAGCTAACTCCTAACAACAAGAGATTGCGGGGCTCCTTGCTTGGCTAAAATAACAGTCATAGAATTTGTTGATCTCGAGATGAGAGACCAAAAACAGTCAAATAAATTGACAATTTCCATAATTTCAAAAAAGGCATCTCAATGGTACCACGGAGGCACATGGAAATTCTCACACCAACCAAAAATATTGATCATCTAGCTAATAACTATAGTGCCTTATTTCATCCACTTTTTAAATTTTTTTATCTTTAGGTCAGCAAAAGGAAGGTTGACAATGTGTTCATAGTCATGCATTATAAAAAAAAACGCTTAATAAATTGAGACCATGCACGATAATTGGATTCAGGCCTTGAGGGCATAAGAGTAGTTTGTAATAGTTTGGTCTTGATTCCAATTTCGGATTTATCTAAGTTGCTAAACCTATCAGCAACGCCTACCAAAAAAGTAGGGTAAACAAAGGTACCAGTCTTGATGACCAGTCATTTGTTTCAATAAATTGTTATTTTCAAGGATGTACAAGGTCGCGGATAAACAAAATGAAGCTATAGCTAGATTGTGAGGCTTCCAGTATAAGGCGACGTCAATGGCCCAGCCAAGCTTGACAAGAAAAGGAAGGAGAGCGTAAACCCTTCTTTTTGTGAAGAATGGTAGACTTCAAGTACTTTTGTAGAAAAATATCTCTTATAAATATATATTATTCCCTCAAACAAAACATAAATCTGGCACTTTCAGATAAATGTGCTACGCCAACACGTAGATATAGATTTATATAGTAAGTTACATTAGGAAGAAAGTTAGGCGAAGTAAGCGACGAAAGAGAAAAATTTTAAACAAAAATAGAAAGGGAGACCCCCCAGACTATAGAGACTAGAGAAGCTAATCGAGTTTGAGTTCCTTTCACATAGCTGGTTTTCTCCTAGAAATCCTAGCTAGCATAAGATGTAAGCAGACACATTCAGAGTTCCCTCATGGAATTCTCTAATGAAAACCCACCGAAAGCCGCTTTTCTGAAGTGTTTGGGACGAAAAGAAGACGGTATCTCTGGTTAATTCGCATTTCTCTTTCTGTTCTAATGAAGGCCCTAGAACTGCATTTCCCGCTGAAGGAGCTACTTGACGTTCAAAGTGAGTGAAGATGCATTAGAAACGGTTACCGGAAGACCAAACCACTCCGGAATAACCAGCAAAACGGATTTTCTTCAAAGTAGAACTACACCACATGGAGATATTAAGGTCCAATATTTGGTGGAGCTCTCTCTACCAAACCACTTTCTTCTTCAAGGCTAGAAAGGAAGTGTTTAGTTCCCGTTTCGGTTTGTTCCGTATAATTCAATCACCTTGACCGAGAACAAAATTACGCTTTCCAGTTGGATGCTGCAGACTTACAGGTTCAATAGTACAGTACTGAAGAGAAAAAAAAAAAAAAACTGTGGCTCGAAGGACAATTAGATCCAAGGGTATACGGCCTAGCTAAAACCTATGGAGATAGAAAGCTCTATGATCCGAAAGAAGAGAAAAGGAAAAGAGAAAAATTATAAAAACGATTTTCTATAAAGTGAGACCGAAGACTCGCACCTGGAACTGGCGAATTTGTAGAGCTTTCCTCTCGGTGAGAAGACGATCAGACCGACCTCGGCGTCGCACAGAACGGAGAGCTCAAAGGCTTTCTTCAGCAGTCCATTCCGTCGTTTAGCGAAGGTGACTTGCCTGCTGGTGGCGTTCTCGATGCGCCTCATCTGAGTTTTGCCTCTCACCATTTTTCTTTGGTGACAGATTAAACACGGTTTCAGGGGAAGAAGAAAACAAAGCAAGAGAAGCCGCTAAAAGAGGAAACTCGACTGCGACAACAGAAATAAAGCCGATCCAGTAGAAGGTATAGATCTCTCACCCAGAAGAAAAGTGCCGGAAGCAGAAGGTAGCTGGGATTCCGTCGAAGCAAAAGTGGAGACGAGACGAGCAATCAAACAAACCCTTATATTTATCGGTCAAGCCCAGGCAACGGTTGAAGAATAAGGAAGTAAAAGGAAAAAGATCGTTGTCTCTCCTCTCGTATTTTCCATGTGTTCCATCAAGTACTTTCTAGATTCGGCAAAAGTAGCAAGAGTAAAATTGAAAAAAAACGAAAAAAAAAGAAAGAAATTGAAGCAGAAAATAGCTTATTCCGGGTGGGGCCGGAAATAGTTTATTTCGTGAGTGTTGTCCGAAATAGAACGGCAGTAAATAAAAAGGTTGACAGAATAGAGAGAAGACTGGCCCCCAACGTACTAGGGTTAGAAACACGTCAACATCTTCCGTACAACTTCACTTTTTGCGGCATATCAGATGAGAACACGTGGCACATCGCAATCGTTACCAGATGCGTCACGTGGTTCCTCCTTGTGGACCGCGCCGACTTCACCTTTTCCTTACTTAAATACACGAGGAGTATAGTACGGGATTCGATCGATCGGCCGCATGATGATGGAGTTAGTGGGCCCCACTTTTTGTATGGATTTTTTTTTTTTTTTAGGGCGCAGGGCGCAATCGGGCTACCTCGGTAGTCAGTGGGGTGGTTTATTTTTTTTTTTGTGTTTTTGCCAATTTCGGAGCTCTGCGGAGGTGAACTCTTTCTTTATTAGGCAGTTTTTTTTTTTTTTTGTGTTTTTGCCAATTTCGGAGCTCTGCAGAGGTGAACTCTTTCTTTATTAGGCATCTTTAGTCTTTTACAGCGAATAAAACAAAATGAAGAATAAAACTAAGCCGCGTATCATTATTTCAAAACATTTCTTTAAAGGACAGTCATCAAATAAATTAATGGCCCTTTGCCTCCCTTCCCCTCCTCCCCGGTGACAACCGAGACTAGGGCGGGCGAAACCAGCCTCCGGTGCGTCAAGGTTCAGATCACTCGGAATCAGGTGAAAGCTACAGCCCACGAATGAAAACCTATGAAGCCAGAGGCAACGGATAGGCTCAAACAAACAAACCGACCGACCAGTTACATGCTTTGGCACAGAAATTTTCGATGTCTTTCAGTAATCATGAACATGTAAATAAGTCAAAAGGATTTTTATGTGGAGCAAGCGTAGGGGACCCACTAAAACCTAAAAATAAGGCCATCCACCGGTTTCCATCACTTGTCTCCAATGTTGTGAACAATTTGCTTTTACTCTTCTTGTTGCAAGCGTAAGGCGTGACTCCAGGTGCAATTTCATTATTTTTTTATTTTTTCTCTTTTATTTTATGACTCCTTGAGATCTTGGTGAGACCAGTTTTCCCATTGTGGGTTTTGCAGGAATCAAGTATCTTGGTAGCGAAAGAAATATTAAGAAAACTATATTGATATAAGAAGAATAATTGTTGTATCACATCATGGATTTACAATTGATTTGATTTTACAGAAAAGGAATAATGGAGTTTGAATTTGCTCTTGTAATGGAGGATCAAGATCCTCTGCAAGGAAGGCCCTAAAGAAAGCAATTATTCTCAATCAACATCTCTAAAGGCTGGATCTTCAACAAGTATTTCCTTTAAAGTCTTAGGCATCATCCCCATCGATTTTTCTAAAAATTTTATGGAACTTTCTTTGTGTATTCTAATTTATGGGTCCACCATTTTTTTTTTTTGCAACTTCTAGTCATTTAATGTTGTAAGAGGATGAAGTTTGTCCTTTCAAATGGATTTTTCTCTACTTATTAGACTTTTTGGGCCCTCCTTTTTTTTTTTTTAAACTATGAGTAATTTAGGGTTGTTAAATGATAAGGAAATTATAAGCAACCATGTTTAATAAAAAATCCTACTCAAAGTTAACAAATTTCAAATTACTTTTATTTTTTGATTAATTATAGCAATGCTTTGTTAATGGTTTGGGGCATGAAATTGATTAAATAAATATGAATTGAATGATAAAAAAGCTAGTCATTTTTATCAAAAAATACTTCTTTGTCCTTTAGGGAAATCGACCCAATTTAATGTTTCAATTATATGGAAAATATAATATTACCAATTTGAGTCTCTAATTACAATGATAGGTCACTTACAAACTTTTGTGATCAATAGTGGCTGAATCAAAGCTTTGAATCTTCACCCATAATATTTTTTGTTGAGTCATTCAAACACTTATGATTTGGTTAATTAGTCCTCAGAAGAAACTTTTTTTTTTTGTCCATTTAGATGAATAGTTGACGATTCCTAATATATAGAATCTTTTTCTCTCTCTTGCATGTTAGAATTGAGTTTGTCCAATAAAAATAATCTTCTTGGTATGGCTTGTTTCTTCTTTATCCTCTTGTAGTCTTTGTTGGCTAGTTGTTCAGATGTCTAGGTGAACAAGCTCTAATAGAAGTTTTCTCTCTCCTATTCATTCAAAGAGTTTTATATCTAGTTGATGATCATTTTGCTTGAGCAACATTTTCTTCTTTTCTCTTTTAACGTTCATTAGCATGTTCCTTTAAATGTCTGGGGAGCACAATTCTAATCAGAGAATTAATTCTCTTTCATGTATGATTAGGTGGTTGTTAATATGTCATTAGAACGATCCTTTAATCTTGAACTCCACTTTAATTCTTTTACATAGGGCATTTGGATAGTCCATGGTCATTCAGGGAATATTGTTAGTACTTTGTTTTTTGGTTTATTTGCCAATTATGCTCAATAAAAATTTACGACTAATCATTTAAGTTTAACATCATCAAAATTAACTTAGTAGGGATCCTAAGGTCAACGCCTTGCTCCTTCAGTCTCCGTATTTGTGGTAGAGTGAAGAAAGGAGGGGTGAGAGGATACCCAAAAGCATCACTATATAATAGAGAAAATGCTTTGGTTCCATTCAAATTCAGTTTTTAATTCCCCTTGTTCTTCTTTGTATCCCAAAAGCATCACTATATAATAGAGAAAATGCTTTGGTTCCATTCAAATTCAGTTTTTAATTCCCCTTGTTCTTCTTTGTAGCGTAAGAAGCGGTTTACAAGACTTGATGTACTAACCAAGTTGAGAGAGAGAAAAACTGATAGCACGTGCACGCGCATGCGAGAGAGAGAGAGAGAGAGAGAGAGTTGAGCAGTTTCTGGTTGTGGGATGTGGTTTTTGAAAAAAAATGATGCTTGAGGATAGTGTCTTTCAATTTCTAAGTGTGTAACAAACTTCTATACCATTCGTCTATTAAAATTTAAAAATAAAAAAATAAGAGTATTATGCTCCATTTACACAAAAACCATGCCTCCATACGTGTAACCAGTTTCAGTACCACCTATCTATTAAATTTAAACAATAAAGAATACTATAACTACAATCAATCAAATAATAAAAAGTTAAAAAATGGGGCCATTTATATAGAAATATTAGAAACTTTTATTATTATTTTCTTTATTTTTAAAAATTTCTCACTATTACTTGTCTTTTATAGACAAGGTTTTTACTGTTTTTTATTTAGTGTTTTCTCCTTACTTTCTAAATAAATGTACCTTTTCCTTGTTGGCAAGAGGGTCTGAAGAGGTTTGGACTACCCTCCATTATTATATATAAAAAAGCCAGTCGCGAATGTCCATCCCTATTCCTTTTCGATTTTTACATCTGCTCTCCTTAATTTTCTGAATTAATGGTGGTCCACGTCAGCTTCCTTCCTCGCATTGCATGCGACATATGGTATCCGATCGGACGCGTCTCCACATTTTTAATCAGGTTTCCATTTTCAGTCACGAATATTTTATCCGGTTACATGTCATTTTTCCATTTTCGATATTTAAACCTTACTTTTTGGGCTTGTGGTTACCTTTTGCGTAGGGGAGGTATTGAATTGAGCCGGTTGGTGAGCGGCTCAAGTTTGGCTCAATTCGATTTGATTTATCAGGATCTAGAGCTAATCAGCCGAGCTCAATCGAACCATGGTTTGGTTCGAAAACTCACGAGCTGGCTCGTTAACTTAACGAGGGCCCGGGATTCGGGGAGGCAGGAGGTCGATTCTTCGATTTCATCTCTTCGGCTTTTGTTTTCTAGGTGGAAATCAAGGGAACAGAGAAATGACATTCGTCAGGTAGCGATTTAGCAAAAATGGGGAGATTTCGTCTTCTTATTCCTCATTCTCCTTCTTTGATTCCTTACTCTCAATCTTAGTCTCCGATTTTTTCCTCTCTGATATTCTTTCTCTTCAATTTCTTCCTCCGAACTTTTTCCTTGCCGACGAAAGTGACAGAAAGAGGTAAGTTGTTTTATTTTTAATCTTATCAGTTTTTTTTTCGTCGACCTAACACAATCTTTTTTAATCTTTTGTATTCCATTATTTATCTTCGATTGGACGAATGCCTCATGCTGATGCTGTTTTAGGAGCTCCTTCTACTCATTTCTCAAAGATAATGGCTCTCAGCCTCTCCCCTACTATTGATTTTTATGTTTTTAGCTTGTTGAGTTGTGTTTTACATTTTAAGTGTTTTGTATTAATTTTTTAACTCACCACCACTCACTCCTTAGATTCGGCACTCTACGTGTTTCCTTCGCCTTTTTTCGATAAATTAAAAGGTTTGAAGAGCTCTGTTTTCTCGAATCGTATTGTTTGAAGCGAATATCCCATCAAGACTTCAGTAAGAAACTCTCACTTCTGTTCGAATTTTCCTTTAATTCCTCATGTCAATTTTATTCCATACTTCACAAAAGAAACTCTCCCTTCTGTCAGTTTTATTGGTAATGAGATAAACATATTTCTGTTATGAAACAGGCAGCCAACCTCTTCTTCCCTCTTCCGTTCCACTTTTTCCTTCTTTGTTAATTTCCCACACATTTTGGATGTTGAGTCTTCTCATGGTAAGATTAGATATATCTTTTATTTTCTTCTCATTTTTTTGTCTTCCATATTTATATATTTCCTCTCTGCTAATTTTTGGTCTACAATGTTATAAAAGTAGCATATATTTTAGCATTGCCTTAATGGCTTGCTTGCAGTATTACTTGAGAGTAGATTATGTCTTCTAGTATTCCTTTTAAACTGTTTGGAGGAAATAATCTGCTATAGAAATGCCTAGCATGTGTTTCTTCCACCTTTTTCATGTTAAGTTTTGAAATTGATTTTCATATATATTCTTCAACGAATTACACACTACGTTGATGGGTCTTTAGAAAGATAAAGTCAAACTTGTTGCTAACAGTTATAACCAAACATATGGGGTTGATTATTTTGAAACATGCTCTATGATTGTTAGATTGAGTTCTATTTGGATTTTGCTTTCCTTGGTGTTAACCTAAATTGGCAGGTATGTTTTTCTCTATGTTGATTTGGATGATGAAGTATACATGGAGCAACCACTTGGATTTGTTGCTTAAAGGGAGAAACATAAGGTATGTCAATTACATAAAGCCCTATATGGACTTAAGCAAAGCCCTAGAGTATGATGTAAATAATTCACTTTTGGTTTTATAAGGTCAAGTTCAGTTCACTTTGACCTTTTCTTTACAGTAATCTTGACTATATGTGTAAATGACGTTTTGATATCAAGTGATGAAAGTCAAGGTATTTCAAAAGTGAAATCATATATAAAGCAATATTTGATAAAGGATTTGGAGAAGTTTAAATATTTCTCGGGAATTGAGGTAACAAGGAGAAAATGGGGTGGTCGTATCTTAAAGAAAGTATATTACAGATCTTTTGTTTGAGACAGAACTACTTGGAGGTGAGCTTGAAGACACTCCCATTGAGTTCAACCATGATTTACATAATAAGAGTAGCCCATTTATGAAGGACAAAAGTCATTATTGAAAATTAGTTGGCAAACAGATATATGCTACTGTTACTATACCAAACATAACTTTTTCTATTGGGTTTGAAAATCAATTTACTTAGAAATAGTCTATAGAATTCTTAAATACTTAAAAGGTGCACCTTGGAAGGGATTATTATATAAGAAAAATGGACATGTAAATGTTACTGGATATTCTAATGTTGACCAAGCAGGATCAAAACTTGACCATAGATCTACAAATAGTTTTTGCACATTTTTAGAGGAAACTTTGATCCTACAAGAGTAAGAAACAATTAATTGTTGCTAAATCGAGTGCAGAAGTTGAATATAGAAATATGACACATACTGCATTTGATTTGTTGTACATGAAATCTATTCTTAAAGGATCGAGCTTCTAATCAAAGATCCTATGCTAAAGCGTGTAACATTAATGAAGCAGCTATCCAATTTTTCATGACCGCACCAAGCAAATTGAAGTAAGCTACCTCTTTTGCAGAGATGCAGTTATGCGTGAAGTAATATCTAAACCTGAAAAGTTGGGAGACATATTTACTAGAATACAATCTATAAAAATGTTTGGGGATCTTTTACTAAGTTGAGAATGTTTGATATTTATGCTCAAGCTTTAAGGGGGTGTAAGAAAGCTAGTAATTAGACTTCTTTCTTTATTATATATTTAATTATGCATTGGTCCCTCTAAAGGGTATTAATGTCTTTCTCTATATAATCTCAATATACTAAGGGATGGTTAGTCAAATTGAAGTCCAAGATGAAGATCAACCGCATTACGCCCTTCATCAGTTGAAGTCGTTAGTAGAGCGCAGATGACATTTCATTTGGATGCTGGGGATGAAGCGGTCCTTCATCTCCATGTTATAAAAAATTTCATCTCGTTGCAGACCATTTTTCCCATTCTTCCAGATGAAGGACGCGCGCCGTGATTGATTTTTTTTCCCTCTCTCCTCGCACCCCCTCTCTCGCGCGTCCTCATTTCCATTTTTTCCTACCTCTCTCCCGCACCCCCTCTCTCGTCTCCCTGCGCCCCCAACATCTCTGCTCCCTCTCTTCTCTCAGACTCTCCTCTCTGGCCTCCGTCTCTGCTCCCTCTCGTCTCCGGCCTCCGACTCTCGGTCTTTTCTCGGATTCACCCTCTCTCTCGCACCCCCTCTCTCGTCTCCGTGCTCCCTCTCTTCTCTCGAACTCGCTCTCTGTTTTTCTCTCTCTCTTATCCCTTTGGACCCCCCCCCCCCCCCCCCCCCCCCCTTTCTTCTCTCTCTTCTCCCTCTCTTCTCCCTTTCAGCCTCCCACTCCCTTCTCTCTCTCTCTCGCTATTATCCTTTCCCCCAAAATACCTTCTGATTTTGTTTGATTTCCCCATTTCGATTTTGATTTTCTTCAATTTTGACATTTGGGCATCGATTGCTTAATTTCTACTTCGATTAGGCGTTGATTTCCCCATTCGGCATCAATTTCACCCTTGGGCTTCGGTTTTCCCCAAATTTCAGAAGGTATGACTAAACCCTAATTTTTTTCATTAAGTTAGTGTTTTATTTGATTAAAAATTATTTTCAGTGCCTAATTGGGGGTTATTTGTGCATAATTGTGGGATTTAGGGTTATGGTTTAGGGTCTAAATTCTTCATTCAGGTTAGGGATTATTTTTAGGGTATACTTGAAACGGTTCAAGAGATTAACTAGAGATAAATTCAAACATTTATTTTTTGTGAATAAGTGAATCAGAGTTGTGTAACATTTTCAGTAAACTATATCAATAAATGGTTCAGAATTCACAAGTGAAACTCTGGCTAGTGCCTGCAACTTGAATGAGAGAATACCAAGTCGCTCATTTTTGTTTGAAGCACTACTTTGGATATATGGAGCAGCTAAAAGGTACATATTTTTTAATCAGCTCTTTTGAAAGCAGTGTTTGTACCCTTAAAGTGGTTCTTTGAGTGTGTCACTGGAAGTGGTAGAGATGGAGCTGCGTGGTTAGTGCAACTTCCCTTGCACCAAAGCTAGGCTGGAAAAACTCAATAGACGACAGGTCTGAAAAAAGAACTGAAATAATGACAGTAATGGATAAAAAAGGCCAAAGAACATTAGAAATATATCACACTTTAACTTAGGAATTTTAAGGTTTAGGGGGTCTAGGGTTTAGGGTATTATGTTCTGGAATTAGTGTTTAGGGTTTATAGTTTAGTAGGTGATAGGGTTTTGGGTTTAGGGACTTTAGGGTTTGATAGTTTAGGGTTTAAATTTTATTAGTGGTTTTTAGGCCAATTCAAACAAGGCTGAGTTACCTACATGAGCGTCCATTAGTCAACGAAACCCCACCCCCATCACTGACGAGGTACAGTTCGTAGTGACTGCGAAGTTATATGGGGCTCTACCAGGGGTGTTAAGTGAATTTGGACTTGATGTGTGTGTTTTTTCATTGTTTAGTGCATATGCAGTAGTGAAAATAGTTTAATTAATTTTAAAATGTTTTAGAATGTTGTTGAAGATTTTTGAAGTACTATGGAATGTTTTTGCCATGTAGTGAGAAAATTCGGGTGTTATACATATCCACCACATGGTGTTCTATTTTTTATGGTTTGTGTTTCCGTGATAGGTAAAGGTTGTCAGATAAAGTTTTTTCCATGAGGACCGTCTCGGATTTAGATTATACATGAATGCAAGAAGACAACCAACTGGTCGACCATATAACATTTGGCCCTTTGAAGATGATAGCAAAATGCTCGATCTCTTGGTTGAGCAGGTCAATCTAGGGAACAAGTTGCCTAACGGGGTTTAGAAGCATGATGTATATATGGGATGTGTTAATAAGTTCAATGAAGACGCAATCAAAAAAAAAATTGTTAAGCAGGTGAATAATCAAAAAAGATCATGGAAGAAAACATATCAAACGATAACGAGCTGTATCAACACTAGTGCGTTCGGTTGGGATGCAAGTTACTGCATGTAATTCTGTATGGTTCTACTACATAAAGGTCAGTAAATTATGATGTACTAGAAAATATTTTTTATGTTTTCCACGTTAGTATAACTCTATTCCAAGACGTCTAAAGGATGTTTTATTCTTGTAGGAGTGTAAAGATGCTGAGAAGTACAGACGTGAATGCTGCTCCCTGTACGACAAATTAGTTGTGGTGGTGGGAAACACAATAGCCATAGGGTCAGGAGGTGCAACCTTTGTAGATCAAGGCGATGAACTCATTCGTGAATCGGAACATGTCCCGATGAATGAACCCGAGGATGTTGATATAGTTAAGGATACTCCATCGCCATTATTAAGCATGGATGAGTCAATAGGTAATCAATCTAAAAGAAGTAAGCAGTCATCTTCAAGTCGTTGTAGAAAGAGAACCAAAATGTCCGGTGATGACACTAGTAGATTCATTGATGCAATGGATCGAACAGCTCAGTCATTTCAAAATTTCATGAAGCCTAAAGAGGGCGATATTGAAAGAGATTGGGTCAAAACCCTTATGGAAATCCCAGACCTGTATGCACACTTGAAGTTTTGCGCTCATATATGGTTGGATACGCCAAGTAAGAAGGTCATGTTTACGAAGATGACAGTGGAAGAGCGGGTTGAGTGGCTTAAATATTTTGCAACAAACTATTTGTAATGCGTTTTAATTACGCTATCTTCTTTTGGAATATTATTATGTATTAGGTATGACGTTTAAATTATGACGTTACAAAACTTACTAGTATGTTTAGTATTTAAATTTGATATATTGTTGTGTTAATATATTGCATGGATGAATATGGTAAATGAATATGGATGTGGACAATTAAATGGATATGGTTATGTAGGGATGTGATTGAATGTAAGATGTGGGAATGTGGGTGAATATGGTTGTGTATAGGTGTGATTGCAAATAGGTTATGATTGAAGATTAATGTTTACTTGTGTTTATGACTTTTAGGCGATTGAATTTGTAGATTTCCATGGATACTATGACAGACGAAGAAAAGGTTGTAACTATGATTACATTCACAACTTTGTTTATCGCCATGGGAAGATACTATCTGTACCATTGCAACAGACGTGTACCACATTCTTGTGGGATGAATGGTCTATTGTATTTTCAAAAGGCACTAGACAAATCACCAATTAAATTTTGGAAAGTTTATAGGATGAATCAATTGGTATTTCACAAATTGGTAGATATACTTACTAGTAAAGGGTTTTTATCAGCCACAAAAACCATCTCAATTGAAGAACAACTTGCAGAGATGTTTGATAGATCAAACTGGACCATAAGTATTTCAACAAGGTGTTGGATGCAATCCTCAAACTTCACTCTGATTACGTCAAACGGCCTTCGGAACACACACACTCGAAGATTTTAATCCATTCAATGTTTTATCCGTACTTTAAGGTAACATAACTTCCTATAACTAAATAATTTTAGATTAATATACAAATTTAATCAATATTAATTGAAAATTTATAATTAGGATTTTAAGGGAACTCATATCAAAGCGAACATTCCACTTGAAGATCAACCAAGGGTCTGGTATAGAAAAGGCTATCTCTCACAAAATGTGATGGCAGCATGTTCATTTGACATGCAATTCACTTATGTACTTGCTGGATGGGAAGGATCAGCAACTAATTTTCGTGTACTGAAGGACGCATTGACTCGCTGAGATAAAAACTTTGTACCTAAAGGTAAGTAATATATTTTTATGCAGTCATTTTTTATCTATTTTATCTTCAATTATTTTACGTAGAATATAATTTTTATTATAGGAAAATATTATCTAGTCGATGCTCGTTATGCAAATCTTCCAGGATTTTTGACTCCATATCGAGGAACCCGGTATCATCTGCAAGAATTTGGAGATAATATTCCTAGAAATGAAAAAGAATTATTCAACTGAAGACATTCATCTTTACGGAATATTATTGAGCGAACTTTTGGTGCTTTAAAAGCTCGATTTCAAATGTAAAAGGATCTCCTCCATTTTCTTTTAAGATCCAGGTGAAAAGTGTACATGCTTGTTGCATATTGCACAATTATATACGTGGAGAGGATTATGTTGATATATTTGAAGATGAAGATGATGATTCGGGTGGCGAACTCAATGGAGGAGATGATGCGGTCCAATTAGGTGCAATGGATGATACAGACAGCGACGATTGCAATAGTCTCGAGGATGAGGGTAGCCAAGTAACAAGCTTTCGGAGGCAGAGTGCATTACAATCCACAAGAGCCACACAATTTCGAGTTGCCATATCAACTTCCATGTGGAATGATAAATGATGGTTGTATCTTATTACTTTTGAACATGTGTCGTTTATATGTACTAAACTTGTAACTTGATGATTTTAATATTAAAGACACGAACTCGTTATTTGAATAATCTTTCTTTTAGGTTATTAATAAAGTTGTATATAAATTTATTTATTATTTTTGTTTAATTTTATTACTATATTAAACTTCATATATAAGTCTCTGGTAAATAAAATATAATTAAAGCATGCATTTGATTAATTAATTACTTTTAATTTTGTAAAAATATATTATTAATTAATACCATGTAAAAAATCTATCTTCAATTATTAATATAATATTTTTTATTCATTAATCATATTTATTTTTTATTTACTCTATTGTATTAGTGATTTAGTAGTGGAAATTAAAATATTATTAACTCAAGCACTTGGTTTAATTAACTCAATTTTATAATTAATAAAATCAATAGTTTTAAATTTCGAAGATGAAGATCAAAATGAACTTGTCTACACTAACAACCATTTTGAAGATTTTGAAGATAAACTTGTCCACACTAACACCCATTTCGAAGATGAAGATGAACTTCAAATTTCCAGTTTGTTGACTAACCCCCCCTAAATAATAAAGAAGGGAGTAAGGGAGAAGAAACTTAGATCCATCCTTCTCTCCATTCACTTCACGTCTTTTTTCTTCTAAAACACTAACTCACGTTTTTCTTCTTTTCTCTTCATTCACTTTCATTACATCTTTAACGTTTTTCTTCTTTTCTCTTCATTCTCTTTCATTACATCTTTAACTTTAAACTCCTGCTTCTTCATTTACAAATCTTCCATGACTCCTTTACTTCTTCCTAATAAACATGTAAAAGAAGTTAAAGCTTTTCAAGCACCCTTATATGTGCAAGTAGAAATATGTACAAGTAGAATATGGCTTGTAAGGGCGTCTCTATGTATCATAAAATACCCAGTGCACTCCAAAATATCATACACATGCAATGTTGGAAAGCCACTCCCTCCCAACACCCTTCATATCAAACTCTAAAAATACAAAGATGGTTTAAATGCATGAAGAAGTCAATTTAATTGCAATAGGAATGTTGTATGTGTGCTATGAGCACTAGTTTCATGTGCTTCTACATCATTATGCAAATCATTTTGCTAGCCAAGAGTAATCAGAACTCACCCACATGTTCATGAACTTTCGCCTTTTAATAGAAGCATAGTAATCAGTAGTTCACACCTGTGGTCATGACAACACATTATCTTGTGGGAATCCTCATTTTTAGTATGGAAAATGAGAAGTTGTTGGTAGACAGTTCAAACTAATCAATGGTACTATTTCAGAAAGGAAAATTTTCACAAAGAATCTTGAAACAAAGCTCTACTGCTTCTCTTCAGGTCTCAATATTTCAAGAGCTCCACAATTATCTTAGAAGTACTATTTATGTTGATTTGGTAACACACAATAGGGCCTACATATGGGGGGTAGTGCTTAGTCCTACACAGAACTAGGATTAGATAGAATATTATAGCTATTACTTCATATAGTGATTTTCAGATGTACTTAAATGCAACTTTAACTGCATTGAGCGACCATTCTATCTTGAAAAAGGCATACGAACTGATCTAAAACACAAATGACCCTATAGTATCCGAAATTTTGCTGAGCTAATGCCAAATTTGCACAAAAAACCATTTCTAGTTGCTTAAAACCATGCCCATGCTAGTTCCCTTTGCCCTAAATCCTAAAAGCTCAACATCTTTTGATGATTTGGCAACTAATAATATATACTGATGACCACAAGAAACATATGTTAACCACAACATTCTGCCACATCCTTGTTTTGTGATGGACAGATTTTCTTGATGAGCAGCTCAGTGGCAAACATGAGATTCCTAGTTCCATGCAGTGTCACGTATAAAATGTCCCTGCACAAGTACTTAGAATTTTGGTAGACTCTCTCTTAGGGTTTTACTCGGTATAAAAGAAACAGTAGATCTCAAAAAATTATAGATATTTCAGAAGATTGCAGTGGGTAGATTCCTTGATTCAGATAATGTACGAACTTTGTTATATCGAATCCTGGAATCGATTGATTTTATGGGCATGATGAAGCATTTGACAGTTCTTTTGTCCTCGATTCCATTTTAACTCTGCTATTCAAATAACTAGCATCTACCATTGTAACTTTCTCTCTGGTTCCAGTATGATGGTACATTACCATCCGCCATTACCCAAGTACTGTCATGCCTCAAGCTTAAACTGGTATTTAGACTTCTCTTTCGAGTCTGAAGCATAGGGATACAAGGACAGGTCATCCAATATCAGACGTATTTAGTCACTAATCAAAGGAGCTTGCATCAATAAACCGATGACATGGTCAACTTTAAATTCATGAGCATGCTACAAGTCTCCTCTGCAAAAGGCTGTTTAAGGACCTCAGGAATGCGTCAATAAATACATCAAGCATGTATTTTTGAAGATGTTAATAAAAATCTGGAAGCAGAAACTCCACAGAAATAAACCCTTCAGTGGAAAATCAAATTGAGGAAATTAAGGTGAAAACCATGGTCTTTAGGCTAAAAGTATCGTGTATTTTCTGGTGAGAACTGTAAGGAAGAAAGATTCACAAGAAGTTGAGGTTGATAAGAGATGTTGCATATGGAAGAAAATTGTCTCACATCTCATCATTTGTTGCCTTTCAAAAGATCACTAGTTAATAACAAGTAAATTTTGAAACACTGCTTCAAACAATTTTCTGAAGAGATTTGCCCGCTATTAAGGAATTCTAGTACTTCATGTTCCGCAATTGGGTGCTAGCAAATTCACCATCAGTGAAGCCATGTTGAATTGGCATGAATTGTAAAGAGTCCTTTAAAAAGAGTGGTCAATGAAAAGATCTGTGCACTCACTATAAAAGATGGTTCTTAGAACATGTGTCCTAATAGAAGGCTGCTAAACAGAATAAACATGACATGTTGATTTCCAGGTCTACTTCTATTTTAAGGGTGAAGTAGGTTTATCTATGTGACAGGAAAAAGTAGAAGAGGATGAAGATTAAAAGTTGTTATGATTTCACTAGCAGAAGAACTGGAAGGGCAGAACTACAAGATGGAAGAACACTTCTCACGATTGAGCAATGCAAAAAAACTTCACAATGTATAAACTACTTAAAAAAATTTAGGTTTTCATAAGCAACACCTCTACCACTTTGATTAACTGCGTAAATAGCATTTAAATATGATGAACTCAAGTCCAGTGAATTAAAGGAGAATTCACGTCTAACCTTTGCACCCGTATTTCAATTTTTAAAGCTGCTACAGCTATTTAGTCTATGGACTTCTTTCTAGAGCTTCTAAGGATTAGTCTATAGACTTCTTTCTAGAGCTTCTAAGGAAACTTCTTTTAATCCTCTTCTCTCATACCTTTAAGAAATATAAAGATTCTTTTAGACTATTTAATCTTATTACCTGAACAGAATTTGAATAGAACTTATCCTTTTTTACCATCTTATATAAAGATGCTAGAAATATCTTATTTAATCCTCTTATTTCAGTTAAACATATGAGCCACTTTATTAACACATAAAAAGGTGGTTGATGAGGACCTTGTCCTTGTTTAGATAGTCTCCATTGGTAACCCCATAATGAGGAACCAAAGGCTTCACATTGGATATGTACATCCAATGTTTTCAGATAGGCTGTTATATTCATCTAACCAGCAGTACTGATCAGATTTTTGCTAATCGGTATAGGAGCAGGTTTCTTTTTGTGATAACACGTGAGTGCGCCAAAGTAACCTTCACTTAACCATCATGAATTGCTCTTGTTTGAATTGTCACGACATTTGAACAGAAGTACTAGACACTGTCGCAGGTACAATATCACATCAAAGAGTGACTGCGTCCATGTCAACTTAATTCTTACACTTTTTAAATCAACGGAAAGGTTTAAAAGGTTGCCTTTCAGGCCAGGTCTACAAGTCGCAGATATGCCTTCTAAAACCACATTCTTAAACATTTCCTAGTTTTTAGCATGAGGCCAAGAAAACCTTTTGCTGAAAGACAAGAAGCTACTTCTAAGTTAAGTGTAGCAGATCATCCCTACAACGTAGACCTTCCATGTTCATCAACCAAACTCTTCAACAGAATAAAAGGGTCCGTTCTCTCAGTCGATAGGAACATGCTGTCTTTAATTAAGGTAAGTTTTATGCAATAGCAGCGAGATAGTTTATTAGGGGGAAAGAAATTTTTCTATCTTAGTCCTTGGAAACGATCGTGGGCTTACAAATTAAATAGCCAAGTAACTAAATTCAACGTTTATGTTCTTCAACTGCTTGTGGTTCACGTAGAATTCATAAAGATTCTAATCAAACTTTAAGCACATCTCTTACAAAATTGCTTCAAGTAAAAAATAATACTTCAATTACAATCTTAATTTCTCATTCTCATCATCGGCTTAAATAGCCGTTTTACAGAATATACAATGAGTGATTAACGGGATTACCCAATCACTGGATTTACAGAATATTTACATAATTTCTCCTTAAGGGAAGAAATCTCAGAGTGAATCCCCTCAAGTTGGTGCATAGATATCACTCACGCCCAACTTGTCAAGACATTTGGTAAAAGCTCGGTAAGACACTGCTTTGGTTAGCACATCGGCAAGCTGATCCTCAGACTGAACATGAGGGACTTCAATGATTCTTGCTTCTAACTTTTCTTTAATAAAGTGTCTATCAACTTCAACATGTTTAATTCTATCATGATGGACTGGGTTGTGGGCAATATCGCATATTGCCTTATTGTCACAATATAATTTCATAGGACTTATCTGCTCAATATGTAGTTCTTGTATCATATTTTTGATCCATAATAATTCACATATTGCCTGGGCCATTCCCCTGTATTCGGCTTCAGCTGACGATCTAGCCACCACCTCTTGTTTCTTACTTCTCCAAGTTACTATCATATCATCAACATATACAATAAGAGCTGTGATAGCCTCCTTGTTATACATCAGGAAGAGAGTATGATCTGAGTTGCTTTGCTTGTGTCCGATAGATTTCATAAAATTTGTGAACCTTCCAAACCACACCCTCGGGGACTGCTTCAAACCTTATAGGGATTTCCTCAGTTTACATATTTCCTTTGTTTTGCATAATACATCCAGGAGGTAATTCCATATATTCTTCTTCTTGGAGATCTCCCTACAAAAATGCATTTTTTACATTAAACTGATATAAGGGTCAGTCAAAATTCACAGCCAGAGATAGTAGAATCCGAACAGTGTTAATTTTGGCCCCTGGTGCGAATGTCTCCATATAATCGATCGCATAGGTTTGAGTATATCCTTTGGTGACAAGCCTTGCTTTGAACCTTTCAATGGTGTCATCGGCTTTTATATTTAATGGTAAATACCCACCTGCATCCAACTGGTGTCTTTCCTACAGGTAGTTCAACCACTTCCCATGTTGAATTCTTTTGGAGGGACCTCATTTCTTCATTCATGGCTTCTTTCCATTTAGGATCTTTCAAGGCTTCCTGCACACTATTAGGAATAGATATAGCAGATAATTGATTCACAAATACTTCATTTGCCTTTGACAATCTATGATAAGACACAAAATTATGCATGTGATACTGAGATTTAGAGGTGAGAAGAGGTTCATAATTGACTTTTGGTTTTCCTCTTGTGGTTCGATGAGGTAGCACTCTTAGTTGAGTTTTGGAACTTACCTGAGGCTCAGACATGGACTCGGACTCAGAAGGCAATTGATTCATTGGTACATTATGAAGGGGGGAAGATGGCAGCTGAGACTCTGGTTGCATTACTTCCACCTGATTTTGTCTTTCTCCATCCTGTGAATCATGCTCATTTGTATCATTTTGATGTCCACAACGATAATCTAAATATTGACCACTTGAAGTATCCAAGATATCCAAATGATGATTAAGGGTCTTCAATTCAATCATTTTCACCCCCTGTATTGAAGACTCGAGAGTAGAATAATACATGTTTTCTTCGTGAAATACCACATCAAGAGTGACATACAATTTGCGAGAGAGAGGATGATAACAACGATAACCTTTCTGATGTTGAGCATAACCAACAAAAACACACTTGAGAGCTCGGGGTTCCAATTTATGTCTCAATGACTTATGGAGGTGAACAAAGGCTACACACCCAAAAACTTTAGGTGGCAGATTCGGCACAACAGGTGAACTTATAGTTTTATGAAGAACACTCAAGGGAGTCTTAAATTGTAACACACTCGAGGGTATTCGATTGATAAGGTAAGTTGCAGTTGTGATGACTTCACCCCAGTAACTAGCCGATATATGAGCCTCCAACAAGGAAGCACGGACAACCTCAAGAAAGTGTCGGTTCTTTCGCTCTGCAACCCCATTTTGCTGAGGGGTGTACAGACAAGTAGTTTGATGAGTAATACCATAATCATCTAGATATTCTTTGAAACTTTGATTCACAAATTTCTCCACCATTGTCACTTCGAAGAGTTCGTATTGTAGAATGATACTGAAATTGTTTGAACAACGAACTAACTTCACTTTTTGACTACATTAAACAAATCCAAGTCATTTGGTGTGATCATCAATAAAAGAAACAAACCACCGTTTATCACTAAGAGAGGCTATATTTGCTAGACCCCACACATCAAAGTGAATAATCATAAAGGGTACTGGACTCCTATTCATGCTTATTTGGAATGGAACACGATGGTTTTTTGCCAATTCACATACATCACACTTAAAATCTGAAATAGATAATTTTGCAAAAAGTGTAGGAAACAATTTCATTAAATAACCAAAGGATGAATGACCAAACCGTTTATGCCATAACCAAATGTCAGAATCTGCAGATTTATTCTTCATTGAGAACACTTGGGCTAAGTGATGAAAACTCTCTGGCTGCAAATCAAGGAAATAGAGTAACCCCCTTCTAGTACCATACCCAATTGTCTTCTGAGTTCGAATGTCCTTAAAAACACAAAGGTTAAGCCAAAAAACCACAATACAATGCAGAGTACGAGTTATTTGAGCAACTGATAATAGATTATGATTGAGGATTGGAACAACTAATACAGAATCAAAACTCAGATTTTCAATGAGAGTAATAGAACTTTCTCCAATAACGTGAGATGGAGTACCATTTGTTGTAGATACGATATGTTGTGCAGATGGTTTTATACTTTTAACATGATGATTGTCAAAGGTCATATGATCAGTAGCACCAGAATCAATTATCCATTCATTATTTCTACTGGGAGCGGAAGTATTAAGAACCTTACCAGATGTAGCGATTAGGACTGATGCATCCTCAGTTGTGTGAGAGGTGGAAGGTTCTGCTACTACAACGGAAGCATGATTATTTGATTTGGAGTTCCGTTTGCGAGGCGCTTTGGTAGGATCCCACCATTCTGGATACCCGATAAGTTCATAACATCGTGACTTTGTATGCCCAGTCTCACCACAGTGAGTACAAATGCGCTCTGGTTTGGTTGTTCCAACCTCATAGCTACTATTCTGAGATCCTGATGTTCGATTTTGATCACTGTTAGGACCAGTTGGTCGAGCTGTTTTAGGCTTAGCTCGACGTGCTACCATTGCAGATGTCTCAACACGATCAACTTCACTATTTAAAGTGGTTCTACGAACAGAGTCACAACGTACATAAGCATAGGCTTCTTCAAGATTCAATATCGGGTCTTTTCGGAGAATTTTGCCACGGACTTGTTCGAATTCTCCATCCAATCGGTTTAAGAAAATATGAAGACACAATCTTTCAAAGAATTTTCTATAAGTGATAACATCGTCAGGATCTTTCATTATAATCCTGTCACGATGATCAAGTTCTTGAAAATTTTCCACAAAATCACCATAATACGTTGATAAAGGGCGACCAGTCTGTTTGGTGGAGAAAGTTCTCTGATTCAATGAAAATAATTGTGATTCATCTGACCCATCATAGAAAGCTTTTTCAGAGCATTCCATATTTCGCGTGCGGTACGCAATCGAATATAGCGCTTCATAATATCTGGTGACATAGAGGTTAACAACCACCCTTGACTTTTTTATTTTCAGCATACCATTTCGCATAGGAGGCATCCATTTCTTGTGGAAATGGTGTTTTTCCCATAATATATTCGAGTTTTTCTCGTTCCACAATTTGCATCTCCATGATCTGGGACCATACATCATAGTTGACTTCGGTAAGAGTGACGCTGATTGTAAAACCAGAGTTTTTGGATTGCACATAAATAATCGATGTTGATTCCTTCGACTTGATGAAAAAGAAGATCGATAGATTGGTGATGAGCACCCAAAAAAAAATACTGGTCCGGTCCATTTTCTGTTCGCTTGGTTGACTCGGTTTGGTTCTCCGATTGTGGTCCGGTCCTATTTATGAATAATTTTTTTTCCAGTTAGGTCCGGTCCAAAAACTGGTCCAGGTCTCTGTTTCCGGTCCGGTTCAAGAAGTTGTCGCGACCCGCCAGAAAAATAAAATGCGGGACCTAACTTAACGAAAGCTATTTTTTTTCATACGTTTGTCTTCTTCGTCGACGGTGCGGCTTCTTCTTCGCCGGCGACGTTCGGGCTGGCGGTATGCTAGAAGGTCGAACGATGGCTCTGCTTTAGTCGTTGGCGTCGTCCGGACAGTCCACCGAAGTGGGGGCGACGACGGAGATAAATGGAGCTCGAGACATTGGTGCGGCTCTTCGTCTTCTGCATCCGTGACGCTGGTGCCGATCGCTGGAAGGCGGTTTGGCAACGGTTCATCGACAGATTTCGAGAGTTCAAGTGGCGGCGGTTTTGTGTTACAATGACGGCCGAAGAGAACAGCAAACAGCGTCTTCTTCGTTCAAAAAGCAAACCTACTCTGCTATTTTTTTCGGCGACAGAGAAGGAGAAGGAGAAGGAGAAAGATTCTCCTGCTCTGATACCAAGTAAAAAATAATACTTCAATTACAATCTTAATTTCTCATTCACATCATTGGCTTAAATAGCCGTTTTACAGAATATACATGGAAGAATTATGAGTGATTAACGGGATTACCCAATCACCGGATTTGCAGAATATTTACATGATTTCTCCTTAAGGGAAGAAATCTCAGAGTGAATCTTAACACTTCAATTGTCTAAGATTTCCAATACTGATTATAAAACGCATTATTCAGTATATAGCTTATTTCCGATCAGTGTATATTGACCTCTAAATAATTTCTTCTATAATTGAAGGTAGAAAAGTATGTGCATCTCTTGTTTTATAAACTCCCGAGCTCTCACCTCCCCTTAGTTGGTCTTCCATGGGATTTCCATTGCTGCTACTCAGTCTTAGAGCGACTCAGGGAGCTTGTTTTTTGTGGTTAAAATCTTCACCAACCACATTTATGTAATCTAGAAATTCTTTACATGAAAAACCTTTTTTATCTAATCACCAACCATAAGAAATTGTATCATGTTGGCCTCATTTTGAAGACCACCATTAACAAAGGCATTCTTGACATCTAACTAGTGAGGAGCTTAGCCATAATTGGCAGCAATGGAAATCAAAACTCTAATTGAATTTAATTTTTCTTTTAGAAAAAAGTTTCAGAATAATCTAACCTTATGTTTGAGTATAATCTTTTGCAACCAAACAAGCTTTTGATCTACCACGGTACCTTTGGGATTGTGTTTGATTGTGAACCACAACTTTCTTGTTAGGTGGTTAATTGGTCAAAATCAATGTATTTACCCTCTTTGATGACTGAGGGCATCTTGATAGGTCTATAGAATTGAAACAAAGGCAAAGGATGGGGTCGATAGAATTGAATAATAATGGGGTGGCAAGTAGTGATTAGTAAAATCAAAGTTGGAACTAGGATGAGAGGTTTACACAAAGTAACAGGTCTATCATCTAGAAGAGGACCATAGACTCCTGAGGACAAAGATGTAGGATGTACATCAATACGAGCAACAGATAATTTAAGTAATAGAGAAGGAAAGTGAACCTTGGCATCTATACTTTTTTATGCAATGGGTGATCTCACTTCTTATTTCTCTAATCTAAGTCTTCAAGGGATGAGACGCGGGCAGCATAGCAGCCTGATCAATGGGCACCACTGGTCTAGGTTGAACATGTACATGTTTTGACATTGATACCAAAATAATAGAACAGAAAATAAAGGCTCCTTGCTTAGCTAATTTATTGTAATTGGATTCTGCTTGTTTTCTCTATTATAAATAAAGGCTCATCATACTTAAATTACAACAAGTTAGTGAAGTATTTCTCTTTTCCAAAAATTCAACATAGTATCAGAGCGGGTATTGTGACAATCCATGGATGTGGCAGTCTAATTGAATCATATTATTTCCACTCTTTCCATCCATAATATTTTTTCTTTATGAAATGTGAATTTATTAGGAGACCAAAAAGGAGGAGCTAACTCCTAACAACAAGAGATTGCGGGGTTCCTTGTTTTGCTAAAATAAGAGTCATAGAATTTGTTGATCTCGAGATGAGAGACCAAAAATAGTCAAATAAATTGACAATTTCCAAAATTTCAAAAAAGGCATCCCAATGGCACCACGGAGGCGCAGGGAAATTCTCAAACCAACCAAAAATATTGATCATCTAGCTAATAACCATAGTGCCTTATTTCAACCACTTTTTAAACTTTTTATCTTTAGGTCAGCAAAAGGAAGGTTGACAATGTGTTCATAGTCATGGGTTATAAAAAAAAAACGCTTAATAAATTGAGACCATGCACGATAATTGGATTCAGGCCTTGAGGGCATAAGAGTAGTTTTTAATAGTTTGGTCTTGATTCCAATTTCGGATTTATCTAAGTTGCTAAACCTATCAGCAACGCCTACCAAAAAAGTAGGGTAAACAAAGGTACCAGTCTTGATGACCAGTCATTTGTTTCAATAAATTGTTATTTTCAAGGATGTACAAGGTCGCGGATAAACAAAATGAAGCTATAGCTAGATTGTGAGGCTTCCAGTATAAGGCGAGGTCAATGGCCCAGCCAAGCTTGACAAGAAAAGGAAGGAGAGAGTAAGCCCTTCTTTTTGTGAAGAATGGTAGACTTCAAGTACTTTTGTAGAAAAATATCTTTTATAAATATATCATTCCCTGAAACAAAACATAAATCTGGCACTTTGAAGATAAATGTGCTCCGCCAACACGTAGATATAGATTTATATAGTAAGTTACATTAGGAAGAAAGTTAGGCGAAGTGACGACGAAAGAGAAAAATTTTAAACAAAAATAGAAAGGGAGACCCCCCAGACTATAGAGACTAGAGAAGCTAATCGAGTTTGAGTTCCTTTCACATAGCTGGTTTTCTCCTAGAAATCCTAGCTAGCATAAGATGTAAGCAGACACATTCAGAGTTCCCTCATGGAATTCTCTAAAGAAAACCCACCGAAAGCCGCTTTTCTGAAGTGTTTGGGACGAAAAGAAGACGGTATCTCTGGTTAATTCGCATTTCTCTTTCTGTTCTAATGAAGGCCCTAGAACTGCATTTCCCGCTGAAGGAGCTACTTGACGTTCAAAGTGAGTGAAGATGCATTAGAAACGGTTACCGGAAGACCAAACCACTCCGGAATAACCAGCAAAACGGATTTTCTTCAAAGTAGAACTACACGACATGGAGATATTAAGGTCCAATATTTGGTGGAGCTCTCTCTCTACCAAACCACTTTCTTCTTCAAGGCTAGAAAGGAAGTGTTTAGTTCCCGTTTCGGTTTGTTCCGTATAATTCAATCACCTTGACCGAGAACAAAATTACGCTTTCCAGTTGGATGCTGCAGACTTACAGGTTCAATAGTACAGTACTGAAGAGAAAAAAAACAAAACAAAACTGTGGCTCGAAGGACAATTAGATCCAAGGGTATACGGCCTAGCTAAAACCTACGGAGATAGAAAGCTCTATGATCCGAAAGAAGAGAAAAGGAAAAGAGAAAAATTATAAAAACGATTTTCTATAAAGTGAGACCGAAGACTCGCACCTGGAACTGGCGAATTTGTAGAGCTTTCCTCTCGGTGAGAAGACGATCAGACCGACCTCAGCGTCGCACAGAACGGAGAGCTCAAAGGCTTTCTTCAGCAGTCCATTCCGTCGTTTAGAGAAGGTGACTTGCCTGCTGGTGGTGTTCTCGATGCGCCACATCTGAGTTTTGCCTCTCACCATTTTTCTTTGGTGACAGATTAAACACAGGGTTTCAGGGGAAGAAGAAAACAAAGCAAGAGAAGCCGCTAAAAGAGGAAACTCGACTGCGACAACAGAAATAAAGCCGATCCAGTAGAAGGTATAGATCTCTCACCCAGAAGAAAAGTGCCGGAAGCAGAAGGTAGCTGGGATTTCGTCGAAGCAAAAGTGGAGACGAGACGAGCAATCAAACAAACCCTTATATTTATCAGTCAAGCCCAGGCAACTGTTGAAGAATAAGGAAATAAAAGGAAAAAGATCGTTGTCTCTCCTCTCGTATTTTCCATGTGTTCCATCAAGTACTTTCTAGATTCGGCAAAAGTAGCAAGAGTAAAATTGAAAAAAAACGAAAAAGAAAGAAAGAAATTGAAGCAGAAAATAGCTTATTCCGGGTGGGGCCGGAAATAGTTTATTTCGTGAGTGTTGTCCGAAATAGAACGGCAGTAAATAAAAAAGTTGACAGAATAGAGAGAAGACGGGCCCCCAACGTACTAGGGTTAGAAACACGTCAACATCCTCCGTACAACTTCACTTTTTGCGGTATATCAGATGAGAACACGTGGCACATCGCAATCGTTACCAGATGCGTCACGTGGTACCTCCTTGTGGACTGCGCCGACTTTACCTTTTCCTGACTTAAATACACGAGGAGTATAGTACGGGATTCGATCGATCGGCCGCATGATGATGAGTTAGTGGGCCCCACTTTTTGTATGGATTTTTTTTTTTTTTTAGGGCGCAGGGCGCAATCGGGCTACCTCGGTAGTCAGTGGGTGGTTTATTTTTTTTTTTTGTGTTTTTGCCAATTTCGGAGCTCTGCTGAGGTGAACTCTTTCTGCATCTTTAGTCTTTTACAGCGAATAAAACAAAATGAAGAATAAAACTAAGCCGCGTATCATTATTTCAAAACATTTCTTTAAAGGACAGTCATCAAACTAAGCCGCGTATCATTATTTCAAAACATTTCTTTAAAGGACAGTCATCAAATAAATTAATGGCCCTTTGCCTCCCTTCCCCTCCTCCCCGGTGACAACCGAGACTCGGGCGGGCGAAACCAGCCTCAGGTGCGTCAAGGTTCAGATTAGGGGTAGCATCGAGCCCAGCCCGAACCTGTTTATTATTTGAGTCGAACTTAATTTAAATATTTCGAGCAGAGCTTCGAACCAAGCCTCGTCTCAAGCCTAAAATTGTTATCGAGCTCGAACCCAATGAGTTTGAGCCGAATTTCGAGCCGAACTCCAGCCTCAACATACATTTAAAATTTTTCAAAAAATATATATCGAATAAAATATATATAAATTATACATACATTTTACATAAAATTGGGCATAACCTTTACATAAAATTGGGCATAACTTATATATATAATATGTGTATAAGATTGGGCATAACCTCTACTTAAAATTGAACATAATATATATATAATACTTGTATAAAATTCGACATAACCTCTACTTAAAATTGGGCATAATCGATATACATAATACCTGCATAAACACTCAATAAACACTCCATAAAATTGTCTATACATTCCATAAACACTTCATGAAATTGTTTATACACTCCATAAAATAATCTAAACACTCCATACACTGCATAACATTATAAATAAACTTCATACAATAATCAAACACAACAAAATAAAATAAAATATCACTATCAATTTACTATCACACAAATAAAAACTATAAATCCTTTAAATAAAATCCTATTACTATTACAAACTTACTAGAAAATTACAAGAAATATTTTAAATTTTTCTTAGGAAAGTTAAATGGACCTCTTATTGCCTTTTCTAAGGAAATAAATAAAAATTAATAATTAATCTAATATATTATTATACTTATCGATAAATTTTTAATCACATAAAATGTCAAACACAAAATTGCTATGAAAATTTCCGCATGATCAAAGTATTATATCATCAACTGTCAAATACTTATTCAAAATTTTTCTATATGGTTTTCTAACCCATCTTGGCAAGAAAATCTTACTTGGAAAATTATATGATTTTTTAAAAATAATTTATAATTAGAAAAATATTTTGAAAAAATATGAGGCACTAATGGTCCCTATATTTCTATTAAAAATGTCTTTTCAACATTTATTGAAAAAACCACTAATAGTCTCTAGAAACGTATTTCTACTAAAATATCTTTTCAATTTATTTAAGAGCCATGAGGAAGGGACAAAGAGTTTTTTTTTCCTTGTTTATGATCTCGCACATAGGGGTGGCTTTGAATAAACTATATATAAAATTATGCATACATTTTTAAAAAATATAATGATAGGAGCGGTTCAGGATTGAATTTCAATAATGGATTAAAATGCACCAATATTAATATTTTTTACTCCAATTGTTGTTTAGCTTGTTTTGTAATTTTTGAATCTGGCCATAATTTATTATGGCGTCCTTAGTGCCCCTAGATAAAAGATTATATTCTAGGAAAAACTAAAAATATTTTTTCTATGATACATATGCCCAAAAAAACTTTTAAATAAAATCTTATTACTATTAGTGACTTATTAGAAAATTACAGGAAATATTTTAAAATTTTCTTATGAAAGTTAAATGGACATTTTATGGTCTTTTACTTCATACTAACGTTTTACAACACAACTACACACTAAAAAGATTATCAACAAAATTCAATGAAAATTGGCAGCAGCTGGCCGTACTGCAGCAATAGCATAAATTGTTTCAGAGCTGACAGCGCGAAAGCAAAAACTACAGGGCAGAATGGTGGAGCAATTGTTTGTAGTGAAAAATAGGAGCAAGGGTTTCTCTTCTCCAATTAAGTAGGAAAATGATGCTGAGTCAACTCGAGATCTGCCCAAAATAAACTATCCACGTCAGGAAACTTATTGCCCAACTTTTAAACCCAAAAGACTCCTAGAACGATATTAGGTTTGGGACCTTTACCTATACTAATGCTTTTGACCTTCACTCTCATCTCTAATCCTCTAGGTTTTGCCTTAGGAGAAGCGACATGGAAGAATGCCAAACTTCAAGATTTTACACCTAAAGAACGGCAGCAGAATTCTCTTTATCTTAATCCTAAAGGAAAATTTCATGGTTATCTATTTTGTAGTATAATGATAAGCCTTTTCTTGTTTCATTCTTATTTTTAGCCTACCAGACATTTTATCCAGAATAGATTCCCTAAACATTTTTTTCACCTTTTACGGTCCTCGACTTATCTGAAACAACCTACGATTCCCATTTTGTGACTTCTTTTAGGATCATTCAGACATGATCCTAAAATCGTCTAAGGTCGAGATAACCAGGATTAATATGAGATAAAACAAAAAATTACTAAAATGGTGGTTAAAGAAAAGGACTGGCAAGCAAAATTACTATTATACATCGATAATGTCAATATTATGATTGTGGTACTCTCAAATGTAATTACGTTAAAATTATTACCATGTAGAATTCTACTCGGCTAGGAACTTGCTAAAAAATGTCATTCTACAATTGATTTATCCACTACCAATCTTTAAAAAAAAAAAAAGACTTCTAAAGTATTCTTTGACTAATTAAAAAGTAAACAATGTTAAAAAGTAAAAGTAAAAGTAAAAAAATGTTTATGCCACCATTCAAAAATATCAACAACCTTGAAAAAATGTTTTTGGGGTGGCAGATTGCTGAGATCCCTTTCGGCCTTCGGACATGGTTGCATAGGTCAGATGAAACAAACCAAGTACCCCAAGCAAATCCATTGCCATCTTCAACAAACAGTTCAATTTTACTTCTACAGACATTTCATTTTACCATAAACACATACATATGTGCAAGGATTCGGCATATCTCGAGGGAAGAGTACATGCTGTAATATCCAGACCAAATCACCCTCTGTGATGACCAGTCATTTGTTTCAATAAGTTGTTATTTCAAGGATGTACAAGGTCGCGGATAAACAAAATGAAGTTATAGCTAGATTGTGAGGCTTCCAGTATAAGGCGAGGTCAATGGCCCAGCCAAGCTTGACAAGAAAAGGAAGGAGAGCGTAAACCCTTCTTTTTGTGAAGAATGGTAGACTTCAAGTACTTTTGTAGAAAAATATCTTTTATAAATATATTATTCCCTCAAACAAAACATAAATCTGGCACTTTGAAGGTGTCCTTTTCTTCTGCTTTTTTTTTTCTTTCAGATAAATGTGCTCCGCCAACACGTAGATATAGATTTATATAGTAAGTTACATTAGGAAGAAAGTTAGGCGAAGTAAGCGACGATAGAGAAAAATTTAAAACAAAAATAGAAAGGGAGACCCCCCAGACTATAGAGACTAGAGAAGCTAATCGAGTTTGAGTTCCTTTCACATAGCTGGTTTTCTCCTAGAAATCCTAGCTAGCATAAGATGTAAGCAGACACATTCAGAGTTCCCTCATGGAATTCTCTAATGAAAACCCACCGAAAAACGATATTCTGAAGTGTTTGGGACGAAAAGAAGACGGTATCTCTAGTTAATTCGCATTTCTCTTTCTGTTCTAATGAAGGCCCTAGAACTGCATTTCCCGCTGAAGGAGAGCTACTTGACGTTCAAAGTGAGTGAAGATGCATTAGAAACGGTTACCGGAAGACCAAACCACTCCGGAATAACCGGCAAAACGGATTTTCTTCAAAGTAGAACTGCACCACATGGAGATACTAAGGTCCAATATTTGGTGGAGCTCTCTCTACCATACCACTTTCTTCTTCAAGGCTAGAAAGTAAGTGTTTAGTTCCCGTTTCGGTTTGTTCCGTATAATTCAATCACCTTGACCGAGAACAAAATTACGCTTTCCAGTTGGATGCTGCAGACTTAAAGGTTAAATAGTACAGTACTGAACAGAAAAAAAAAAAAAAAAAAAAAAACTGTGGCTCGAAGGACAATTAGATCCAAGGGTATACGGCCTAGCTAAAACCTACGGAGATAGAAAGCTCTATGATCCGAAAGAAGAGAAAAGGAAAAGAGAAAAATTATAAAAACGATTTTCTATAAAGTGAGACCGAAGACTCGCACCTGGAACTGGCGAATTCGTAGAGCTTTCCTCTCGGTGAGAAGACGATCAGATCGACCTCGGCGTCGCACAGAACGGAGAGCTCAAAGGCTTTCTTCAGCAGTCCATTCCGTCGTTTAGAGAAGGTGACTTGCCTGCTGGTGGCGTTCTCGATGCGCCTCATCTGAGTTTTGCCTCTCACCATTTTTCTTTGGTGACAGATTAAACACAGGGTTTCAGGGGAAGAAGAAAACAAAGCAAGAGAAGCCGCTAAAAGAGGAAACTCGATTGCGACAACAGAAGTAAAGCCGATCCAGTAGAATTTATAGATCTCTCACCCAGAAGAAAAGTGCCGGAAGCAGAAGGTAGATGGGATTTCGTCGAAGCAAAAGTGGAGACGAGACGAGCAATCAAACAAACCCTTATATTTATCGGTCAAGCCCAGGCAACGGTTGCAGAACAAGGAAATAAAACGAAAAAGACCGTTGTCTCTCCTCTCGTATTTTCCTTGTGTTCTGTCAATTACTTTCTAGATTCGGCAAAAAGTAGCAGAGTAAACTTGCAACAAAAAAAAAAAGAAAGAAAGAAATTGGAGCAGGAAATAGTTTATTTCGTGAGTGTTGTCCGAAATAGAGCAGCGGTAAATAAAAAGGTAGACAGAATAGAGAGAAGACATTGGGACTGGCCCCAACGTACTAGGGTTAGAAACACGTCAACTTCCTCCGTACAACTCCGTACTTTTGCGGCATATCAGATGAGAACACGTGGCACATCGCAATCGTTACCAGATGCGTCACGTGGTTCCTCCTTGTGGACCGCGTCGACTTCACCTTTTCCTGACTTAAGTACACGAGGAGTATAGTACGGGATTCGATCGATCGGCCGCATGATGGTGGAGTCAGTGGGCTCCACTTTTTGTATGGATTTTATTTTTATTTTTTTAGGGCGCAGGGCGCAATTGGGCTACCTCAGTAGTCAGTGGGTAGTTTTTTTTCTTTTTTTTGTGTGTTTTTGCCAATTTCGGAGCTCTGCGGAGGTTTAGGATAATGAAATTGGAGCTCTGTGGACCGCCACCATGCGACACGTCTCTCCTTTGGTTAACTCTTTCTTTATTAGGCATCTTTAGTCTTTTACAGCGAATAAAACAAAATGAAGAAGAAAACTAAGCCACGTATCATTATAAAAGGAGTCCTTTCAAAAACACTTTCTTTAAAGGACAGTCATCAAATAAATTAATGGGATGGCCCTTTGCCGCCCTTCCCCTCCTCCCCGGCGACAACCGACACTAGGGCGGGCGAAACCTGCCTCCGGTGCGTCAAGGTTCAGATCACTCGGAATCAGGTGAAGCTACAGCCCACGAATGAAAACCTATGAAGCCAGAGCCAACGGATAGGCTCAACAAACAAACCGACCGACCAGTTACATTCTTTGGCACAGAAATTTTCGATGTCTTTCAGTAATCATGAACATGTAAATAAGTCAAAAGGAGTTTTTAGCAGTGGAGCAGAGACCCACTAAAACCTATAATTAAGGCCATCCACACTTGTCTCGACTGTTGTGAACAATTTGCCTTTACTCTTCTTGTTGCAAGAGTAAGGCGTGACTCCAGGTGCAATTTCATTATTTTTTTATTTTTTCTCTTTTATTTTATGACTGCTTGAGATCTTGGTGAGAACAGCTTTCGCAGGTCTGTCCCCATTGTGGGTTTTGCAGGAATCAAGTATCTTGGTAGCAAAAGAAATATTAAGAAAACTATATTAATATAAGAACTTTCTTTGTGTAATTGCACCTGGATTTTTCTAAATTTTTTTGTGGAACTTTCTTTGTGTATTCGAATTTATGGGTCCACCTTTTTTTTTTTTGTCGATTTAGATGAATGGTTGACGATTCCTAATATATAGAACCTTTCTCTCTCTCTTGCATGTTAGAATTGAGTTTGTCCAATAAAAATAGTCTTCTTGGTATGGCTTGTTTCTTCTTTATCCTCTTGTTGGCTAGTACTTTGTTTTTTGGTTTATTTGCCAATTATGCTCAATAAAAATTTACGACTAGTCATTTAAGTTTAACATCATCAAAATTAACTTAGTAGGGATCCTAAGGCGCTTTGCTCCTTCAGTCTCCGTATTTGTGGTAGAGTGAAGAAAGGAGGGGGTGAGAGGATACCCAAAAGCATCACTATATAATATAGAAAATGCTTTGGTTCCATTCAAATGCAGTCCCCTTGCTCTTCTTTGTGGCGTAAGAAGCGGTTTACAAGAATTGATGTACTAACTAACCAAGTTGAGAGAGAAAAAAAATGATTGAGAGAGAGAGAGAGAGAGAGAGTTGAGCAATTTCTGGTTGTCGGATGTGGTTTTCGAAAAAAAATAATGCTTGAGGATAATGTCTTTCAATTTCTAAGTGTGTAACAAGCTTCTATACCATTCAACTATTAAAATTTAAAAATAAAAAAATAAGAGTATTTTGCTCCATTTACACAAAGACCATGCCTCCATACGCGTAACCAATTTCTGTACCACCTGTCTATTAAATTTAAACAATAAAGAATACTATAACTACAATCAATCAAATAATTAAAAAAGTTAAAAAATGGGGCCATTTATATAGAAATATTAGGAACTTTTATTATTATTTTCTTTATTTTTTCAAATTTCTCACTATTACTTATCTTTTATAGACAAGGTTTTTACTGTTTTTTATTTAGTGTTTTCTACCTTTTCCTTGTTGGCAAGAGGGTCTCGATAGGTTTGGACTCCACAGCTAAATCATAAAAAATAACCTTGTCTTTGGCCGAAGAACAAGTGAATCAATATCTAAAATCTATTTCATTATTTGTTTTGTGCTTCTATGACTTCATGAATAGATCTTGCATATGTCAATGGTAGGTAATTCCAACAAGATTATCCTTTTTCTGATTTCATGATAAAGAAATATTGCCTTTGCCGCCGAGATGCCTCCAGTGGGCACATCAATTCTAAAACAAATATATAACAGACTCGAATCAAAAGTAAAGTCATCTAGGTTTTTTAGGGCAAACGTCACAGGACTGATGACAAAATTAGTTTCTTCTATATTTCTTCTCATACGACGGGCGATGACCGCCACTAGGGGTGGCTTCGAACCGAGCCGGCTCGCGAGCGGCTCGTGTTCGGCTCGGTTCCGGCTCTGTTCAACTCGTTATATTTTGAGCTCGAGCCAAACTCGAACTCAGAAATGGGATCGTTTAGGTTAATGAGCCGAGCTCGAACAGAGCCAGGTTCGGCTCGTCGGCTCGCTATCCGACTCGTTCATTTAATGAGCGGCGGGATCGGGGGTCTCTCTCTCGCCCTCGCTCTCTTCGTCTCCTCCTCCCTTCTCTCTTTTTCCTCCGAAATTCTCTCCCTCGGCCTCCATCTCCCTTCTCCCTCTCGCCGCCGGTGCCCCTTCCGCCGCCGCCACACCTAATCCTTCCCCCCGCTCATCGCCTTCACTGCCTCTCATCGTCGTCGCCGTCGACTCCCGTAGCGTCGCTCTCACCTCGTCGTACCCCAACTATAGCGGCTGCTCTGGACCCTCTCCCGTCGTCGTCACCCCCATACCACCGCCTGCTGCCGTCGTCAAATCAGCCGGCCACCGCTCTCGCCGGAACGGGAACCCCCGGATACCTAAAGTTCGTAGAAAGGGGGGGGGGAGATTATTTTCCCCCCTCGACGCTCCGTCCCGCACAACGTGCAAACTCGCACGTGCAGTTCACACATGTGAGTTTCGCACGTGTGGTTTTTATAAAAAAAAAAAAAAACTTGCAAATCCTATTCTCAGCCTGTTTTTCTTCTGGACGATGCAATAATACGTAAAAATATAATGTGTTAAAGTTAGCATTTGATCAAATTTTCCTGTTTATTTTTTTATTTTTTATAATTAATCATGTACACAATTAATTGGCTCACGTAATTGTTATATTAATGTATAATAAACAACAATCAATAAATAATATAATATCTAATTTAATTAATTAATATATTAATTATACATTAAATTACTTATTTGTGTTGTAATCATGTTTGTTTTACCTAATTTGGGGTTTGAATATTATGTTTTAATTAAGTATACTATTATAAGTTACTCATGTTCTTATTTTGGGGCACTAACACTGGAAACTGTTTTCTAATGTATATGAACTTTTCCACACTAACAACAAGTTTTAAATTGAATTTCATGTAGAGGAATTAAATGAATTTGAAGCAGGAGATGAAGATCAACTTCAAATTTTAAGTTTGTTGACTAACCCCCCTTATAATTCTCATGTCCACAGTAGCTTCGGAGTTATTATTTAGTGTTGGTGGTAGAGTTATAGACTCGTATAGTTCTTCCTTGGTACCAAATATATTTCAAACTTTGATTTGTGGCACTGGTTGGGTTCGGACTCTTCACGGTGTAAAGAAAAATCAAAAGGTGAATTTCTTTGATTAATTATTTATTACGATATTTTTTAGTTTTATTTATTAAAATTTTGTTTTATGATTACAGCCTGAGAAGAAGAGTGTAGAGATAATGCTACCAGCTACATGATTTTTCATGTTTTTCTCATCATGGTAATTTTAATATTTTTAATGACATTAAGTAACTACTAGTGGAAGAGTATTTTTTTATCTGACAATAACTAATTTTATTTTTTTGTTTTTGTCATAGGTGGAGATTTTGCTCAAGCAAGGACGTATATTATTTTCTAGCATAAAGAGAAATAACTATAGTTTGTAAATTTATAATGGATTTATAGTTTTTATTTGGGTGATTGTAAATTGATAGTGATATTTCATTTAATTTTGTTGTGTTTGATTATTGTATGGAATTTATTTATAATATTATGCAGTGTATGGAGTGTTTAGACTATTTTATGGAATGTTTAAACAATTTATTGGAGTGTTTATGGAATGTATAAATAATTTTATGGAGTAATTATGCAGGTATTATGTATGTTGATTATGCCCAATTTTATATAGAGATCATGTCGAATTTTATACAGGTATTATATATATAGATTATGCTTAATTTTAAATATGCCCAATCTTATACATGTATTATATATATAGGTTATGCCCAATTTTATGTAAAATGTATGCATAATTTTATATATATTTTATTTGGTATATATTTTTTGAAAAGTTTTAAATGTATGTTGAGGCTCGAGTTCGGCTCGAAGCTCGACTCGAACTCGGTGGGCTCGAGCTCGATAACAATTTTAGGCTCGAGATGAGGCTCGGCTCGAAGCTCAGCTCGAAATATTTAAATCAAGCTCGGCTCGAACATAGGCAGGTTCAGGCTCGGCTCGGCTCGATGCCACCCCTAACTGCCACTCATCCAGTGCCATGACTACCCTCCATTATTATCTATAAAAAAAGCCAGTTGCAAATGTCCATTCCTATTCCTTTTCGATTTTTACATCTGCTCTCATTAACTTTCTAAATTAATGGTGCTCCACGTCAGCTTGCTTCTACGCCTTGCAAGCGACTTATGGTGTCTGATCGGACGCGTCTCCACATTTTTAATCAGGTTTCCATTTTCAGTCACGAAATATTTTATCCGCTTACATGTCATTTTTCTATTTTTCATATTTAAACCTTACTTTTTGGGCTTGTGGTTACATTATGCGTAGGGGAGGTATTGAATTGAGCCGGTTCGTTAGCTTGGCTCAATTCGATTTGATTTATCAGGATCTAGAATTAACGAGCCGAGCTCGATCGAACCATGTTTAGGTTCGAAAACTCATGAGCTGACTCATTAACTTAACGAGGGCCCGGGATTCGGGGAGGCAGGAGGGTGATTCTTCGATTTTGTCTCTTCAACTTTCGTTCTCTAGGCGGAAATCAAGGGAACAGAGAAATGGTATTGGTCAAGTGGCGATTCAGTGAAAATTGGGGGGATTTCATCTTCTTATTCCTCATTCTCCCTCTTCGATTCCTTACACTCAGTCTTAGTCTTCGATTTTTTCCTCTCTGATATTCTTCCTCTTCAATTTCTTCCTCCGAACTTTTGCCTTGCCGACGAAAGTGACAGAAAGAGGTAAGTTGTTTTATTCTTAATCTTATCAATTTTTTTTTCATCATCGACCTAACACTAATTTTTTTAATCTGTTGTATTCCATTATTTATCTTCGATTGGACGAATGCCTCATGCTGATGTTGTTTTAGGAGCTCCTTCTACTCATTTCTCAAAGATAATGGCTCTCAGCCTCTCCCCTTCTATTGTTTTGTATGTTTTTAGTTATCTTCTATTGTGTTTTACGTTTTAAGTGTTTTGTATTAATGTTTTAACTCACCACCTCTTACTCCTTAGATTCACCTTTGCACAATCCATGTAAGGGGAAATAGCTCTATGTGAAGAGCCAAGACTTGTTTGCTCGGTAAGCATCTACCTGCATCAATTCTTTTCAATAGATTTTCGGTTAGTGACACCTTTAATTATTCATTGAGGAGAACATATCAGTTTTTTTATGCTTAATTAAGCTAAAAAGGACGATAATTTAATGAGAGAAGAAGGCTCTTTCTTGATTTGAGTTTCTGCGGGTTAATGTAGCCATTATTCATTAACACCTACTAAACCTTTAGATTCTCCTTTTCGTATCCTACTCTCTACACGCATTTATTCGGTGTTGTTGGATGCCTCCTTTTGTTGGATGCTTCCTTTAGATTCTCTCCACCTGCTTCCCTCACAAGAAAAAAACGGAGAGTATTGTTGAGGGCTGACGTACGAAAAGAAAGATTCCTACTCGGTGGGACAATGATAGCCGAATTGGATTGGGGTTTTCATTAACCTTCCCTAAACCTTTCAAAGAATTATAACTTCTAGAATTTTATTTTTATTGCTTTACAAAATTTAATATTACTATGTTTGAAATTAATGCTTACAAGAATTTTTAACAATAAATTTATAATTCTAATTCCATTCTCTAGAAATAGATATAAACTCTAGCAATGGTTATTCACAAAAAAAACCTTACTTCTTCCCTCATTAATTCTGAATTAATGGTGCTCCACGTCAGCTTGCTTCTTCGCCTTGCAAGCGACATATGGTGTCTGATCGGACGCGACTCCACATTTTTAATCAGGTTTCCATTTTCAATCTCTGAATATTTTATCCAGTTACATGTCATTTTTCCATTTTCGATATTTAAACCTTACTTTTTGGGCTTGTGGTTACCTTATGCGTAGGGGAGGTATTGAATTGAGCCGGTTGGTGAGCGGCTCAAGCTTGGCTTAGTTCGATTTGATTGATCATGATCTAGAGCTAACCAGCCGAGCTCGATCAAACCATGGTTTGGTTCGAAAACTCACGAACTGACTCGTTAACTTAACGAGGGCCCGGGATTCGGGGATGCAGGAGGTCGATTCTTCGATTTCATCTCTCCGGCTTTCGTTTTCTAGGTGGAAATCAAGGGAACAGAGAAATGACATTCGTCAGGTAGCGATATAGCAAAAATGGGGGGATTTCGTCTTCTTATTCCTCATTCTTCCTCTTCAATTCCTTACTCTCAGTCTTAGTCTCCGATTTTTTCCTCTCTGATATTCTTCCTCTTCAATTTCTTCCTTGAACTTTTTCCTTGCCGACGAAAGTGATAGAAAGAGGTAAGTTATTTTATTCTTAATTTTATGAGTATTTTTTTCATCGTCGACCTAACACTGATTTTTTTTTAATCTTTTGTATTTCATTATTTATCTTCGATCGGACGAATGCCTCATGCTTATGTTGTTTTAGGAGCTCCTTCCTACTCATTTCTCAACGATAATGACTCTCAACCTCTCCCATACTGTTGATTTTTATGTTTTTAGCTTGTTCAGTAGTGTTTTACGTTTTAAGTGTTTTGTATTAATTTTTTAACTCACCACCACTCACTCCTTAGATTTGGCACTCTGCGTGTTTCCTTCGCAACTATGATGTACATAGGTTATGCCCAATTTTAAGTAGAGGTCATGCTCAATTTTATGTAAAATGTAAGCATAATTTTATATATAATTTTTTTGACATGTATTTTTTGAAAATTTTTAAATGGATGTTGGAGCTCGAACTCAGGTTAAAATTATTGGGCTCGAGCTCGATTATAATTTTAGGCTCGAGCTCGATTATAATTTTAGGCTCGAGGCGGGGCTCAGCTTGAGCTCGAGTTCAAAATGTTTAAATGAAGTCCAACTCGAACATAGGTAGGTTCGGGCTCGGCTCGGCTCGATGCCACCCCTACAGTAGTGCGCCAAGAGAAAAGCGATACTTATTACTTCAAAGCCGACACAAAGAGACTGCATTTTCTTTTTTAACTTATAGAAAAAAAAGAAAAAAATATTTTTTATTGTTTGGCTGTAAAGAATCATGAAAAGAAAAAAAATAATAGAGAAAGTCACTTATGACAGAATTTAAGAAGAAAAAATTAAGAAAAAAATTGAGAGAAAATTTAATCGTCAAAAATATAAAAATTAATAATTTTTTTTCTTTTTTACTTTCCACATGTATCCAAACAAAAGACTATATTTCTCTTATGTTTTCTATCTCATTTTTCATGGGGATCCAAACAAGAAAAAAAAAAAAAAAACCTTTTCTCTTCTCTTTTTTTTTCTCTTTCTTTTTCTATTTCTTTTCTCTCCACTTGCTATGTTCCAAACACACCCAAAATGTAAAGTGTAAATCGATTTGATTCCAATGCCACACTACTCACTAGTTCTTATGCTTACCATACAAGACACTTGCTTTTACTATACCATTTTTTTAGCCAAGCTCCCTCCTGTATGGCCCCATACTAATGAATTCATAAGTGTACGAGATAATATTTGATTGTTATATAGTAAGGGCAATAAAATTTGCTCACTTACAAAAGTTAAACTTAGCCAATTGTATTTAATGATTGGAGTTTTAGGCAAATTTGATGATCTTTATAAGAGTACGTAATCATTTATGTTATATTTTGGGTGTATACAGGTAATTAACCCTTTGTTGTATAGTATTCTATTGGTAAGGGGAAAAACAATTGAACAATTATGCAAAATACTGAGACAAATTAGCTAGGTCTTACCTCTTTTAGGAGCTCATAAATACCTTGTCTTTTTCTTCTTTCTACAATGACATATACCATCCACTCTACTTATTTTTCTCCTACACTCTTTCCTTTCTTACATTGCTTCTTTTTTATATTATTTCCTTCATTATTTATTTCTATTTTCATTTTTGAGAAAGATTGAAAATCAAGGTGGCAATCCTACCCATTTATCAATTCTATTGTTCTATTTGTTGTTTCAAAATTCATCTGAAATAATTTTTTTTTACTCGTATAAGGGTTTACTCATTTACCCACATACCGATTATGAAATAATATAAATATATAGATAAAATATTTGTACATATTTTAAAAGTATTTTGATGTCATTTATATGTTTTTATAATTTTAGAATGATTTCATACATTATATTTTTATAGATTTTATTTACTCATTTATTTACCTGTTTACTCGATTACCCTTAGGCAATTGGGCAAATAAATGGGTAACGAAGTATTCTTTATCCTATTCCATCCATTACCAGCATGGAATAGGTTATGGATAAATAAAAGAGGTAATGAAATACCCCTTACTCGTTCCTTCCGTTACCTGTTACCTTGAGAGATAATAGGCCAAAAGTTAGGAAAAAAAAAAGAAAGAAGAAAGAACATAAGATCCAAGAAAAGAAATTTTAAAGTTAATCTCTTGAAAGTGAGAAGGAATTCAATGCACCATTTTTAAATCTTATAACAAACCCCAAGGGGACGTCCATGAAATCTACACACAATCCATGTAAGGGGAAATAGCTCAATGTGAAGAGGAAAAACTAGTTGGCTTGGTAAGCATCTACATGCATCAATTCTTTTCAATAGATTATCAGTTAGGGGGGGTTTGTCCACAATGAAGTGGAATGAATTCCCCCTGCATTACCTAGGTCATCACAAATAAGGCGTTAGTCTAAAAAGACTTGAATTGAAGTGAAATTACACCATTTCATTTGCCTAGGCAAAAACGAAGGAAAGTTGATTCCTACATTTTTTCCGAATCATTCACTTACCAAGAGCGACGGCGTCTCCCGAAATGAAAAATCCATCTCATTTCCTCTTCTCCTCTCCTCTCGCTCGGCCTTCGTCTCCCGACGAATTTTTTCGCCCGACCTTCTTCTCTCTTTTTCGCTCTCTCTGCTCCCTCTGCTGAATCTCGTCTTCGTTCTCTGCTCCCTCTGCTTTCTCTGCTCCCTCTACTTTCTCTTGTTATCTCTCATTTTCGCCCCATCTCCCTCTCTCGTCTCTTTCTCTCTCGGCCTCTCTTCCTTCTCCCTCTCTCGTCACCCTCTCTCTTTTCCCTCTAGGCCTCCATCTCTCACTCTTGGCCTCCCTCTCCCTTCTCTTTCTAGCTCTTCTCTTTCCTCCTCCCCCGATTTCCTTTGATTTAACTTATTCCGGTTTCGATTTCCTTCAATCTTCTTCGATTTTCGACAGTTAGGCATCGATTTCTTCCATTGCGCTTATATTTCCCCATTCGGCGGTGATTTCCCCCAAATTTCAGAAGGTAAGCCAAAACCCAATTTTTTTTCCAACTAATTTAGTGTTTTATTTGAGTTAATTTTAATTTTTGTGCGTAATTTATCTTGATTGTGGCCTAATTGTGGGATTTAGGGTTCAAATTCGTGTTGATAGGGTTTAATTTCGGGATTAGAGTTGGGGTTTGGGACTTTTAGGGTTTTAAGGTCTAGGATTTAGTCTTTAGGTCTGGAATTAGGGTTTATGTTTTTTTTTTTTAAAGAAACATAGGGTTCGCGGTTTTTGGGGTGATAGTGTTTTAAGTTCTTAGGGTTTAGTGTTTGGGGCTTTTAGGGGTTTTAAGGTCTAGGGTTTATGGTTTGGGGCTTTTAGGGGTTTAAGGGTTTAGGGTTTAGGGTTTAGGGTTTGGGACTTTTAGGGGTTTTAAGGACTAGCGTTTAGGATTTGGGGCTAGGGGTTTTAAGGACTAGGGTTTAGGGTTTAGGGTTTATTTTAATTTGTGGGTTTCTCAGTTAGGGTATAGGATTTAGGGGGTTTAGTCGTGTTCAAACAAGGCTGATGATGTACTGTTCGTAGTGCGTGCGAAGTCATATGGGGCTCTACCAAGGGTGTTCGATGAATTTGGACTTGATGAGTTAGTTTTTGCATTGGTCTAGTAATCTACAATGAAATTAGTTCGATTAATTTTGAAATATTTTAGATTGTTGTTGAATATGTTTGAAGTGCTGTAGAATATTTTTGCCATGTGGTGAGGAGATTTTGGAGTTATAAATATCCGTCACATGGTCCAATTCAAACAAGGCTGAGTTGCCTACACGTGCGTCCATTAGCCAATGAAACCCGGCCCCCATCAATGACGATGTACGATTCGTAGTGACTGTGAAGTCATATGGGGCTCTACCAGGGTGTTCGGTGAATTTGGATTTCATGAGTTTATTTTTGCATTGTTCTCATCATCTGCAATGAAATTAATTTGATTAATTTTGAAATGTTTTAGGATATTGTTGAATATGTTTGAAGTGCTATGGAATATTTTTGCCATGTGGTGAGGAGATTTTGGAGTTATAAATATCCACCACATGGTCCAATTCAAACAAGGCTGAGTCGCCCACACGGGCATCCATTAGCCAATGAAACCCGACCCCAATCAATGACGATGTACGGTTCGTAGTGATTGCGAAGTCATATGGGGCTCTACCAGGGGTGTTCGGTGAATTTGGACTTCATGAGTTTGTTTTTGCGTTGTTCTAGTCATCTGCAATGAAATTAGTTAGATTAATTTTGAAATATTTTAGAATGTTGTTGAATATGTTTGAAGTGTTATGGAATGTTTTTGCCATGTGGTGAGGAGATTTTGGAGTTATAAATATCCACCACATGGTCCAATTCAAACAAGGTTGAGTCGCCTACACGAGCGTTCATTAGCCAAATAAACCCTATCCCTATCAATGAAGATGTACGAATCGTAGTGACTGTGAAATCATATGGGGCTCTACCAGGGGTGTTCGGTGAATTTGGACTTCATGAGTTTGTTTTTGCATTGTTCTAGTCATCTGCAATGAAATTAGTTAGATTAATTTTGAAATGTTTTAGAATGTTGTTGAATATGTTTGAAGTGCTATGGAATGCTCTTGCCATGTGGTGAGGAGATTTTGGTGTTATAAATATCCACCATATGGTATTTTGTTATGTGTTGGTCGTGTTTCTGTGTGTCCCAAGCAGTAACAAGCTGTCTCAACACTAGTGGGTTCGGTTGGGATGCAACCACACATCAAGTTACTGCATGTCATTCTGTATGGCAAGACTATATCAAGGTCAGTAAATTATGATTAACTGTAAAATATTTTGTATGTTTTCCGTATTACTAGAACTCTTTTCCAAGTCGTCTAAGTGATGTTTTATCCTTGTAGGAGCATAAAGAAGCTGAAAAGTATAGACAACAAGGATGCCCTCTTTATGACAAATTGGCTTTGGTAGTGGGAAACTCAATAGCCATGGGGAGAGCAAGTCAAAATGACAAAGACATGTGCAATGATGTCTAACATGAGGAAGAAAATGAGCCCTTGGACATGCTTGAGGATGTCGATTTAGGTAGAGATACTCCTTCGCCATTCTTTACAGAAAATGAGTCGGCACCTGATTAGTCTCCAAGTACTAACCTCCTCTATTGTTAGATACACCAATGAAGAAGGACATGTTTATGAAGCTGCCGGTGGAAGAGCGACTTAATTGGCTTAAATACTGTGCTGGTGAAATGTAGTCAATAGTTTTAAGTACACTATGTATTTTGGGACGATTGTTATGAAGTTTAATTATGCTTTTTTAATTATGACTTTATAAGACATATCATTGATAGATTATGAATCTTATTATGGTTAAAATTTGGGTTTTCATGATTGTTGTGTTCTTATTGTGTAGATGAATATTGTGGGTGTGTGATTGGAGATGGTTTTATATAGGTGTGATTGAAAATAGATTATGATTGAAGATAAGGGTATGTTTTTGTGTTTATGACATTTAGGAAGAAACAAAAATTATTGTTGTAGTCGTCATTGTGGTTGTGGTGATTGTATTTGCAGGTTTCCATGGAAGACAAAAATAGGAATACAATAATGATTTTATTGACATGTCTTATATACATGATGGGAAGATACTATCTCAACCATAGGTATAGACGTGCATTACGTCCTCGTGGGATTGGTGGTCCGATTTATTTGCAAAAGGTATTAGAGAAATCACCTGTTAAATTTTGAAAAGTTTACAGGATGAATCAAATTGTGTTTAAAAAAATGGCAAAGATACTTTATAGTAAAAGATTTTTATCACCTACAAAGACCATCTCAATGGAAGAACAACTTGCATATTTTCTCCTAACTGTTGGTCAAGGACAATCGTATAGTGTCACATCAGAGATGTTTGATAGATCAAACTAGACTATAAGTAGGTATTTCAATTAGGTGTTGAATGCTATTATCAAACTTCGGCCTGATTACATCAAACGGCCTTCAGAACGGACTCACTTGAAGATTTTAAACAATCCAATGTTTAATCCATATTTTAAGGTAACATCACTTGACATCTAATGAATAATTTTAGATTAATATTTAGAGTTACTTGTATTAATTGAAATGATATAATTAGGATTGTATTGGAGCTATTGATGGAACTCATATCAAAACAAACATCCCACTTGAAGAACAACAAAGGTTCTGGAACAGAAAGGGTTATCTCTCACAAAATGTGATGGCAGCATGTACATTTGATATACAATTCACTTATGTACTTATGTGTATTGAAGGACACATTGACTCGCCGAAATAGAATCTGTGTACCTAAAGGTAAATAATATATTGTTATGTAGTAATTTTTTTTATTTTATCTTCAATTATCTTATGTGGAAAATATTTTGTATTATACGTAAATATTATCTAGTCGATGCTGGTTAAGCAATATGTCAGGATTTTTGGCTCCATATCAAGGAACTCGTTATCATCTACAAGAATTTGGAGACAACCTTCCTAGAAATGATAAAGAGCTATTCAACCGAAGGCACTCATCTTTGAGGAATACTATTGAACGAACTTTTGGTGCTTTAAAAGCTTGATTCCAAATGTTGAAAGTCGCTCCTCCGTTTTCTTATAAGATCCAGATGAAAATTGTAATAGCTTGTTGCATATTACACAATTATATACGTAAAGAGGATTACAAAGATATGTTTGAATTGGAAGAAGATGATTCCGATGATGAGGTAGGTGGAGGAGCTGATGAGGTTTGATTAACAGGTAAAAATTTGGATGAAGATAGCGATGATCTTGGGGATGAAGGCAACCTATCAACAACAATGCGGAGGCGTCGTGCATTAGAATCCACTAGAGCTGCACAATTTCGAGATGCCATAGCAACTAGCATGTGGAGTGATTATTAATGGTTGTACTTTATTGCATTTGAACATGTATGTTATCGTTCGTATCTACTAAACTAGTAAGTTGATGATGTTAAACACACAAACTCGTTGTTAAAAATAATTTACTCTAATTTTATTCATTTTTGTCATTTTATACCTTTTTGTCACATGTTTTAATTTTATTTATTAAGTATTTTTATACTATATATTATGTTATTACAAAATAATTTATTTATTAATTATATTCATTTATGTTATTTTTAACTATTTTATGTACTTTAAATAACTTATTCTAGTCACACGTAATTAGTATATTAATTTATAATAAACTTTAATCATTAATTGGTTTAATTATGCAATTACTATAATTAATTAAACAATTAAGTTTATTTATTATATTCCCTTATGTTAGTTTTTAATTTTTATTAATTTTATATAATTTATTCTAGTCACACGTAATTAGTATATTAATTATAATGAATTTTAATCATTAATTGGTTAATTATCCAATTTCTATAATTAATTAAACCATTAGGTTTATTTATTATATTCCCTTATGTTATTTTTTAATTTTTTGATTAATATTATATAATTTATTCATGTCACACGTAATTATTGTTTTAATTTATAATAAACTATAATCATTAATTGGTTTAATTATCCAATTGTTATAATTAATTAAACCATTAGGTTTATTTTTTATATTCCCTTATGTTATTTTTTAATTTTTTATTAATTTTATATAATTTATTCTAGTCACACGTAATTAGTATATTGATTTATATAATAAATTGTAATAATTAACGGTTACTCATTCTCTTCTTTATTTAGAAAAGGACACTGGAATCTATTTTCCAACCACTTCAACCGGCCTGGACTAACACCCAACAACCCCCCAACCCCCCCCCCCCGCCTTAGACACCTTTAATTATTCATTGAAGAGAACGTATAAGTTTTTTATGCTTAATTAAGCTAAAAAGGACGATAGTTTAATGACAGAAGAAGGTACTTTCTTGATTTGAGACTCTGCTTTTCGTATCCTACTCTCTACACGCATCTATTCGGCATCTATTCGGTGTTGTTGGATGCTTCCTTTTGTCTGTTTGTTTATCACTCGCGTCATGTATGATTCTCTCCACCTGCTTCCCTCACACGAAAAAAATAGAGAGTATTGTTGAGGGCTGACGTACGAAAAGAAAGATTCCTACTCGGTGGGACAATGATTATCTCCTCTATCTAGGTTGCCCAAGGATAATTACTCAATAGGACACAAGAATCTCAAAAATTAAAAAACACTTGTGATAAAGTAGGACTTGAAACCAAACTCAAAGGATTTTGAACTAAATGGTGATAATAATTACTAAAGAGAGTAATGCATATTAGTCAAAAGGCGATGAAAAAACCCAATGGGTACCCAATAAAAAAATCTCAATGGACTTAAAACACCCACATATAAAAAAGGGTCAACCAAAGCAACACTCAAGGGGTTGACCAAAGAGGATAAACGAGAGTAAAAAAAAGATGGTAGGAGAAAGACAATTGAGGAAAAGGGTAACGACAAGGGGGTGGGGGGGTAATTTATATTCTAGGAAAAACTAAACATATTTTTCCTATGATACATATTTCTAAAGTCCTTTAAATAAAATCCTATTACTATTAGTTATTTACTAAAAAATTACAAGAAATATTTTAAAATTTTCTTAGGAAATTTAAATGGTCCTCTTATTGCCACTTCTAGGAAAATATATAAAAATTAATAATTAGTATAATATATTACTATATTTATTGATAAATTTTTAATAAAATAAAATGTCAAACACAAAATTGCTATGAAAATTGCCTCATGCTAAAAGTAATACAACATCAACTGTCAAATACTTATTAAAAAAATTTCTATACAGTTTTTTAGCCCATTTTGGCAGGAAAATCTTACTTAAAAAATTTAATAAGAATTTTTAATTAGAAAATATTTCAAAAAAACATGAGGCACTAATAGTCCCTAGAAATGTATTTCTACTAAAAATATCTTTTCAACATTTAAAAAAAACACTAATAGTCCCTAGACATATATTTCTACTAAAATATTTTTTCAATTTCTTCTAGAGCCACGAGAAGGGACAGCCAAAGTTTAAGAAAGAGTTTTTTTTTTCAATTGCTTATAATCTCGCATGTGCGAATCGTCTTCGTGCACGAGGGGGGGAGGGGTGAATTATTTCCTCCTTTTGGTTTTTTTTAACTTAGGTCTCATTTTTGGTTTTCTCCGCCGAGACGACGCTGAGGGAAGGAGTTAGGAGCGCAGGACCTGTCATCAGGGAAGACGACGGTGATGGAAACAGAGGCGAAGGAAGACGAGGGGAGGAAGAAAATGAAACCAGACGGCGAAGGCAGCCGATGAGCAAGTGGCAAAGGTGGCCGACGAGCAGCTGTCGACGGCGACAACAGCGGACAGAGGGGCTCGACGGTGATGAGGGGAGGAAGAATTCCCCTCCCCGCCCCCCCCCTCGCTATCGTTCTCTTGCTACCGCTCCCCTGCTCCCACTCTCGAGTTGCCGACTCCGAGCCCGAATCTAGCGTCGCTCGTCAAATTAACAAGCCGGCACGCGAGCCTTCGTGTCGAACCTTGATTTGGTCGAGCTCGACTCGTTAATTTAAACGAGTAGATTCTAGATCTCAAGCTAGGCTCGAGCTTGTGAGATACCGAATCGAACCGAGCAGGAACAGAGCAGAGCTCGAGCCGCTCGTGAGCCGGCTCAGTTCGAAGCCACCCCTAAACATAAAAACGAAAGCTTTCTAAAAATAGACTTCTCACATAAGGTAGTTACTTTTCACCAATTTGGAAACAAAATATTCAAGAGATAAATTATGAAATAAGGGAGATTTAGGACACGAATATCTGGAATTCATAATGAGGAAACAAGACTTTCTAATTCAATTTTTTTTACTTCCTCAAAAAGGAAACTAAACTTATATAGGGAAAGACTCTTTTGAATGAAACTAATGTGATGTGAAATCAAAGAAAGAAAACATTTAATGAAGAAAAATACTCAAGTTGGTAAAATATTAACTAGATTTTGAAAACTAAAAGAAATCTTAACCAACATTAGGAACTTATAAAGTAAAGCAAAAAATTTGGCTTCAATTCGGATTTTTGCACGCAATAGGATACCAACATGACCTTTGATTATTCTAATGTGGATCTTTCTTTAGAAACATCCCGGGTGGTGAATTATTTCCTCCTTTTGGTTTTTTTTAACTTAGGTCTCATTTTTGGTTTTCTCCGCCGAGACGACGCCGAGGGAAGGGGTTAGGAGCGCAGGACCCGTCATTGGGGATGACGGCGGTGATGGAAACAGAGATGAAGGAAGACGAGGGGAGGAAGAAATCGAAGGAAGAAAATGAAACCAGGCGGCTGACGAGCAGGTGGCGAAGGTGGCCGACGAGCAGTTGTCGACGGCGACAGCAGCGGACGAAGGGGCTCGGCGGTGACGAGGGGAGGAAGAAGGCCCCCCCCCCCCCCCCCCCCCCCCCCCTCGCTATCGCTCTCTCGCTACCGCTCCCTTGCTCCCCTGCTCCCGCTCCCGAGTTGTCGACTCCGAGCCCGAATCCAGCGTCGCTCGTTAATTTAAACGAGCAGATTCCGGATCTCAAGCTAGGCTCGAGCTTGTGAGATACCGAATCCGAAACAGAGCCGAGCTCAAGCCGGCTCAGTTCAAAGCCACCCCTAAACATAAAAATGAAAGCTTTCTAAAAAAAGACTTCTCACTTAAGGTAGTTACTTTTAAAAACAATCTGACCAATTTGGAGACAAAATATTCAAGAGATAAATTATGAAATAAGAGAGATTTAGGACACTAATATCTGGAATTTATAATGAGGAAACAAGACTTTCTAATTCAATTTTTTTTATTTCCTCAAAAAGGAAACTAAACTTATATAGGGAAAGACTCTTCTGAATGAAACTATTGTGATGTGAAATCAAAGAAAGAAAACATTTAATGAAGGAAAAATACTCAAGTTGGTAAAATATTAACTAGATTTTGAAAACTAATAGAAATCTTAACCAACAATAGCAACTTATAAAGTAAAGCAAAAAATTTGGCTTCAATTCGGATTTTTGCACGCAATAGGATACCAACATCGGATTCTTCCAATGTGGATCTCTCTTTAGAAACATCGGATTGAGAAGTGCCTTATTGGGATTGAGATTAGACTAATTTTTGGAAGATAAGCACAAGCCCACACGACCAAGGAAGGCCCGCAAGATGGGCCCGGGCCCATAAGTAGGACCATAATGATTACCATGAGCTAGCATCCTTATCACATCAGTTGGAAGATCAAGAAGGACTCACAAAAGTATCTTATCTTATGGTCACATCAAAAAAGAGTTTTCGTTTGAGTTATGTTTGTCTTTAATCTATATTGAGTTATTTAATTATGTTAGGACTTATCTTTAAGGGTTAGAGTTTGGGTGTAATTGGGACAATAGTAGTTTTATTGTAATTGGACTCTACTACCTGCCTCTATTATAAATAGAGGTTCATGTACTTTGATTACAATAAGTTATTGATGTCAATGAAGTATTTCACTTTTCCATAAATTCTATATGGTATCAGAGCAGGTTCTGTGAGTTGACTTGGTCAACTCATGGAGGTGATGTGATCTTTTTATCTAAACCCTAAACCCTAAGTCTAGGTTTGTAGTTATATTTTTCAGTCCCTACACCCGTAGTTTTCTTTAAGTTTTTTTACCTCTATACGTAGTTTTTTTATATTTGAAAATTATATATTGACGAAAAGATATTTAAGTGTAATTTGCATAGAAAAACTATTTGTTCCAATCGAAGTTATCTACAAAGAGATATAGATATTTGATTGAGCAAAGGTCAGATAGCAAAAAGGTTCAAGCAACAGCGACAATCTTCAAATTCTGAGGTATTTTTTGCTATCAAGAACTAGACTTTATATGGATAAATATATATAAAAAAAATATTTGTAAGTCTATTCTTTTACCTTTTAAACCAATTTTTTATCTGAGTTATCTACAAAGAGAAATCGATATTTGAAGCAACAAATGTTAGATTAAAAAAGAAGTTCGAGCGGTAGCTGAAAACTTCAAATTCCAAGGTAATTTATGCTATCAAGAAAGAGACTTTATATGGATAATTATATATAAAATAAAAGATACGTAAGTATATTTTCTTTCCTATTCAACCAATACTCGGTATTATCTTTTTATAAGGAGATATTGATCTTTGATGAGTCAATGGTCATTCTGGAAAACAGAAGAAACAGTATTTAGTTCGGCCAGATGACAAAGACCGAAATATATCAGATTATTTATCTTCTGAAAGTTATATTTTATGAAGTTATACTTTCATGAAAGGTATTTAAGTCTACTTTCAAAAGGAAAATAATTCATGTAAATTTGATCTATATTGAAAGATATATTCGAATTGGAAGAATCAAAGTTCATGCTGGTATTTTGTTGTATTGAAAAATCCGAATTTATGCCAATTGTTTGCGTCACTTTTTGACTTGATATATCAAGAAAATATCTCACTTCTCCCTGGTTTGAGGGCTTATTTAAACATTTTTGTTATTTGGACTTATTGCTACATCTATGATATTTGGTTCAAGCAGGGATCACTGCCATTACCTCCCAGCTTGAGGGGGAAACGTAGAAGAAGTACAAGAAAGAGGTATTTTATTCCTTGTGTTGTGGATAAGTTTATGTAACCAAAATATTCAAGAAAGGGGGAGCACAAAAGATGAAACTTGTGCATCAAAGAAGAAAATTTTAAAACGGATTATTTCATGGGTTCTTTTACAAAGTTTATTATTTGGTTCGTGTTATATGTGTTGGAAGATGGTCGCGTTATATATACCTGCTGCTATCATTTATTTGACCCCGTAAAAAAATATCATGGTTTGGAAACCATGATGGAGGAACTTATTATTACATCTATATTATCGCCCCCTGTAATGGCTTTTATGTCTCCTACCACTTGAGAGTCGTTGTCCTGTGGTGGACACTTCAAAGCAATGCCGAGAGACACACTTTCGATATAAGACGGAGTGTGCCCTACATCCAGCATTAGGACTGGAGTACGAAGCAATGGCTTACTGACTAGGAGTGATTTTTACTCTCACTTATATTATGCCGTAGGGCCTCAATGAAGGACGCAACAACATGAGGGGGAATGTTGGAAGATGAAGACATATTGGAAGATGTGCCATTTGATACAAAATATTCCATACATCATTCGCAACAAGCTGGGAGTTCATGTTGTTCTCTCACCCCCAACTTGAGGGGGAGTGTTGGAAGATAAGCTCAAGCCCACACGACCAAGGAAGGCCCACATATATAAGATTATTATAAGATGGGTCACACGATCAATGAAGGCCCACAAGATGGGCCCAAGCCCATAAGAAGTAGGACCCACAATGATTACCATGAGCTGACATCCTTATCACATCAATTGGAAGATCAAGAAGAACTCACAAAATATCTTATCTTATGGTCACGTCAAAGAAGAGTTTTAGTTTGAGTTATGTTTGTCTTTAATCTATATTGAGTTATTTAATTATGTTATGACTTATTTTTAAGTGTTAGAGTTTGAGTGTAATTGGGACAAGGGTAGTTTTATTGTAATTGGACTCTACTAGCTTCCTCTATTATAAATAGAGGTTCATGTACTCTGATTACAACAAGTTATTGATGTCAATGAAGTATTTCATTTTTCCATAAATTCAACACTAATATATCTTTCTTGAGTCAATATAAATTCTTAGTTAATGAGAAATCCAATAAAAAAATATGAATTGGGAAAGAAGGCAACGGAAAATCAAGAAATTCTTTTTTTTTTTTTGCTTTTTTTTCCATCTTCTTCTCCATTTTCATATCAGATTTTTGCTTGCTCTGATACCATATTGATTTCTATGGCCAACACATAAACACAAAAGATCTCATGGGAAGAAGAGAAAAGAGGAACTCTAGCTCTTGGGAGAGAAGAGATGAGAAACCAAGGGAGAAAAAGAAGAGGAAAAGAGAGAGAGAGATGTAAGGATGAATTTGAGCCAAGAGGAAGAGGCTTGAATGCTCTACCCCATGTTTTGAGGCTATATTTGTAGCTTTTGGAAGTTATTTACAATGACTATAATGCCCTTAGAGCTACGTGCTTCAAAAGGAATAAGACATAAAAGGACATACACCAGCGTGTATATTTATAATTTTATGCCATTCTTAATGAAAATTTTCCTTATTTACTAGCCATGCCACCAGTAGGTAGCTTTTTCTATGGAATTAACGTGCTTGTGATTTTTGAATCTCTATCAAGATCTTGAAAATATCATCTTATGGCTATGAATCAATTTTTACTTGAGTATGCTTGATTCTTATACTTGTATAGAGACCTAGACATAAGTAATTCTTGTTTGTTTGAATTTGTGTTTCATGCTAAAATTGAAAACTGACATTCATCCTTCCTACAGTAGTGAAGATATCAATGGAAAATAATATCGATGCATGATAATGATCTGCACAAAGCACATAAGCACACTTAGATGATGAATATAATAAATTTAGACCAATGATAAAGTTATAAATCATGTCGTTGTGCTTAGATAGATGAGACCATCTATTGAGTCTCAGTCAATCTCATTCTTTGAGTATGAGATCATATTAGTTAATCCTTTACATATCGAAGATAAATTGAGGAAACCAAACCATATGCATAAATTGCATAAAATCTTGTATGGTTTGAAGTGAGCTCTTAGAGCTCATATCTTGGTGAACTGTTAGAATGAAATGGGTATAAAGTAGCTAGTGTACAAATCTATGAGAATATATTATCTTTTGGCTCTACTTTTGCCTTCTTATGTGAAAATTTTTCTAAAGTCACGAAGAATGAAGTTGATGGGTGGATTCTCATTCTTCCTTGGACTTCAACTGGTTCATACTTAGAATAGAATCTTCATGAATTAGTCCAATAATACAAAAGGACACTTTAGAGAAGTACAATTTGAACCAACCCTTCACCACCGATTAATGAAGAAAGTCAATTCTATCTAAAGTAGGTTAAGGATGACAATTTGATGATTGGTTGGCTTATTAATAGTATGGAAGGGCATGTAGCCGACAATGTTATCCACTAAGAGTCAAACAAACAGATTTGGGACACTTGTTCTAAGTTATATTCTAGTACGAAGATTTTACAAAATTTATTTGATATATTGCTAAACATGCTCAATACTAAACAAAGAGACAATATTCATCAATATTTGGCTCGGTTTCAAGGTTTACTTCAAGAGTGGAGGATCACTCATCCATACTCCATTGATATTTAAGTTCAAGAATGACAAAGAAAAGCTTTACCAACAACAATTTTTTTGAAAAATTCCAAACCATACCTTGAAGTTGCTAAGACCCAACTTCTTAGCTCCTTTGCACTTCTATCCTTTGATGATATAAGTGCCACATGTTTGTGAATCTCCAATCCATCTCCTAACTTAAATAATGATGCTTCCTTTGTTATGTATTCAGGTAAAAGAGGTACATCATCCTCCAACTAAGGTCGAGGAAGAAATTCTATAGGAGGCCGAACTAGAGGCGGTAGAACCGGTCTTGACTACACTCGCACAAAACCTCGAATACAAATTGTGGCAGTTAAAACTGTTGAATTTAGGACCCATGACTGAAATCTCGAGCAAGGTGAGAGAGGGAGACAAAGAGAAGGAGAGAGAGAACTCTTGGGTAGAGAGGAGAGAAGATAAAAAAAGGGAAAAAGAGTTTAGGTTAGAGAGAGATAGTTTACAAGTTGAGAAGTGGAAAACTATTTGACTTGATTATAATACGAGTATATGAACTTCTATTTATAGTATGTTGAATTTAGGATCCCTTTTCCATAATTCCGAGCAAGAAAAAGAAGAAAGAAAAAGAAGAAAGGGGAAGAAGAGCTCTCGGATAAAGAGAAGGAAAAATAAAAGAGAAAAGAGAAAGAGAGATTAACTCAAGAAGGAGATGTGTAACTTGATTAATTCAGAATTACAACACCTCTATTTATAGTAGAAGAAGAGATAGAGTCCTTATAGAATTAGTTTTTCAATCTCTTAATTACATTCCAACTCTAACTCTCTAAGATAAGTCTATTTAAACCAATCTACTAGAAGACTAATATGAGTTGAACTAGAACTCTTTCTTCAATCACATGAATATAAGGGAGGAGGCCAGCTCGAGGCTTTATCCTTGTGGGTCCCTCATGATCTTCCAACTTATCTTGATAAGGTTGTCGGCTCGTGAGATGGGTCCCACTTGATCTTCAAGTCTTCTAACTCAATTTAGCTTGTACTTCTTAACTCCTTAACTCGTGCTAGCTTGGGTGAGGACTCCTCTTGGTGTCCCACGTCCTCGTGGGGGGTCCACCAGTTCGAACACCATGGTGGGTCCCACATTGTAATATAGTAGAGGGAAGTGGTAGAGTTCAAATACAATTAAACTACCCTTGTAGCATTTACACCCAAACTCTAACACTTAAAGATAAAGTGTAACATAATTAATAACTCAACATAACTAGAACTGAAACTCTTCTATGAAGCTCGTGGTTATCATGGTAGGTCCAACTTGATCTTCAAATTTTCCAACTCATGCTAGCTTGTGTGATGAACCATGATGCCATCTCACGTTATCATGGTGGGTCCCACCAACTCGTGTAACCATGGTGGGTCCCACTTTGTAACACTCCCCCTCAAGCTGGGGGTGAGAAAACATCGTAAATGCTTAGCTTACTGCAGATGGTGAACAAGATCTTATGAGTGACTAGTTTGGTGAGAATGTCTGCAAGTTGGCCTTGTGAAGATATATGTTTGAGAGGTAATATGCTGATTTGAAATTTTTATTGTATGAAATGGCAGTCTACTTCAATGTGCTTTGTTTTCTATTGGAAGACCGGATTTGATGTGATATGTGTTCCTGCCTGATTATTTAAATGTAGATCCATAGGGGCTTCTTTATAGAATCCCATTTTAGTGAGAAGGGATATGATCCATAGAAGCTCACTAACTGTGTGTGCCATGACCCTGTATTCTACTCCTATACTAGACCTTGCAACTACATTTTGCTTTTCTCTTCTCCATGTAACCAAGTTTCCTCCAACCGCTGTTGTTAGAAGATAAGCTCAAGACCACACGACCAAGGAAGGCTCACAAGAAGGGCCCAAGCCCATAAGAAGTAGGACCCACAATGATTACCATGAGCTGGCATTCTTATCACATTAGTTGGAAGATCAAGAAGGACTCACAAAAGTATCTTTATCTTAGGGTCATGACCAAGAAGAGTTATAGTTTGAGTTATATTTGTCTTTTATCTATATTGAGCTATTTAATTATGTTAGGACTTATCTTTAAGTGTTAGAGTTTGGGTGTAATTGGGACAAGGGTAATTTTATTGTAATTGGACTCTACTACCTTCCTCTATTATAAATATCGGTTCATGTACTCTGATTACAACAAGTTATTGATGTCAATGAAATATTTTACTATTCCATAAATTCAACATGGTATCAGATCAGGTTCTGTGAGTTGACTTGGAGGTAATGTGATCATTTTCTCTAAACCCTAAACCCTAAGTCTAGGTTCATAGTTATTTTTTTTAGTCCCTATATTCGTAGTTTGGTTTGCGTTTTTTACCTCTATACTTAGTTTTTTATATTAAAAATTATATATTGACGGAAAGATATTTGAGTCTACTATCCAAATAAAACCTATTTGTTCTAATCGGATTTATCTACTGAGAGATATTAATATTTTAATAAGCAAATATCAGATTGCAAAAAGGTTCGAGTAGCAGCAGCAATCTTCTAATTCCGAGGTATTTTTTGCTATCAAGAACTAAACTTTATATGGAGAAATATATATCAAAATAACGATATGTAAGTATATTATTTTACCTATTCAAATAATTTTTTATCTGAGTTATCTAACAAGAGAAATCGATATTTGAAGTAGCAAAGGTCAGATTGTGGTTCGAGCAGTAGTAGAAAGCTTCAAATTTTGAGGTATTTTATGCTATCAAGAAAGAGACTTTATATGGAGAATTATATATCAAAAGAAAGATACGTAAGTTTATTGTCTTACCTATTCAACCAATCCTCAGTATGATCTTTTTATAAGGAGATACTAATCTTTGAAGAGTAAATGGTCATTCTGGAAAAATCGGAGAAACAATATTTAGTTCGGCCAGATGACAGAGACCGAAATATATTAGATTATTTATTTTCTGAAAATTATATTTTATAAAGTTAAGTTATACCTGGATGAAATTTATTTAAGTCAATCTGATCTATGTTGAAAGATATATTCAAATTGGAAGAATCAAAGGTCATGCTGGTATTCTCTTACATTGAAAATCATCTTATTTTATATAATATTGAATTTAAACTTTAAAATATGAAATGCCACCTCAAAATATCGTAGTAAGCTATTTTGAAAGGAAGGAATTTTGGCAAGAAGAATAGGATTATAACTAATTTTAGTCCTTATAGTACTCAAAAAAAGGTAACAAGAAGAAACACCATAAAAATCATGTGTATTTCTTCCAAAATATTTTTATTGGCTTTGGCACTTCTTTTATGAAGGAACATCAACTCAACCTACCCCTCGTTGTGCCAATAGTATCGTAGACTTGGCAAGGGCAGGATCGTTCCATCAATAACTCTCTACTTGCATCTCTCTTCATTTGTGATTGGCTCTACGTTTTTTCATTAAGTTATTATTTGATCTTTTTTCATTTTAATTTAATTTTTAATCATGCTTATGTTCTCTTCACTTTTTTTATCCTATTTACCGAATCCACTCTTCTCATTCCTCTAAATAGAAAAAATCAGCAAATACATTTGACACACACCCCTTACATTGGGTGAGATTTGAACCCAAGACCATTCTTTACAAACCCCCGATGTGACCATTGAGCCAAAAGTGCAAGTCACTAAACCTACCAATCATATCAATCTTGTGAGAAAACCAATACTTAGACTTTTTTCTTTATGTTCTTTATTTGATTATGCACTCGTCCCTCTAAAGTGTATTATTGTGTTTCTTCGTTTGATGTACTCATTCTAAAGTGTATTATTGTCTTTCTCCATATGATGTACTCAAGACCCAAATTAATAAAGAAGGATGTGAGGGAGAAGAAGCTTAACTCCTTTTTTTCTCTCTTTTCACATAACATGTTATTCTTTCTCTGCTCTCTTTTTTCTTTGAAGTTCCTCTTTTTTTCTCCTCATTCTCTTCCATTAAATCATTAATTTAAACTTCAGTCTCTTAGTTTACATGGTATTAGATCAAGTCATCAATTTTTTTAGAACATAGGTGTGCCACTAGGCATTTCCACAAGCCGTACATGTCAACTGATGCGGCTCCTTAGCTGCTTCAGCAAGGTAGAGCACATCTCCGTTTTGTTTTCTACCTCGGAGCATCACCGAATATTCCTAAGTACCTAACAACGATCCTATTTGGCACTATTAGAAGATGATACTATTCGTAAACAAGCATTGTTGTGTCAAATCTCGCAATAGATTAAATTGAGCATATCGGCTAGAAACCCGAGAGTGCAAGGTTACTAGTTCGTAGAAGTTTCTTAAAAAGCTTGTTTCACTGGTTTAACAATGCTACATACTCAATTTCCCTTACAAATGGGACCAAGTGATAGAGTCAAAAAAAATTGATATCAAAGCCTAGGAATAGAATGTTCAAGTTAGAAAACATACTCCCAAATGGTTACGACCGAACCCGGTTATCTTCCAAAACATTTGAAATTAAAGATGTACCCGACCCCACTGTTAGCGAGTCAAAAGGGACTTATCGGTCCTTCATACGGTACAGTGCTCAAAACTGGACTAACTCAGGTCTATCCAATAATAGGTTATGCACATGAAAGGCATGACAAAGAAAATCCCGTATTACACACTATAGCGGATTTATTGAGAGATATTCATCATAGCTTCTTTATGAAAAGTTGTTGTGAAAATACTCTGCAGAATATGTTGCTTTCTTATGTCTTGGTATAGAAAGTGATATAAAACAAATTGTTGAAATTCTTCAAAAAGAACTTATAAATCATCTTGAAGAATTAAAAGAAACATTTACCCAACCCATGGTAAATATTCTAAATAATCTATAAATTTACGTAGAAAAAAAATTTGAAAACTCTCTGATATTAGAACCTATCAAAGAAGTAAAAGCTAAGGTTTTAAAGACAAAACCTAGTAAAAAAGAACTATAAGCGGTTATTCTCAAAATAGTTGAAGTTAAAAATCTTCAGAATGTAGATTGGTCACACCTATTGACCAAGATCTACAGTCTCATAGATAAAGTGGAAATTAGGAAATTAGTTGTCCAACATACTTCCCCTATGATCACAGTATATCAATTGGAACGACTTCTACAAGTATGGTTCCAAAAATTAGAAGAGACTGTGTGTCAACTACAATTCCTACAATGACTGAACCAATAGGAATTGAATGTACATCTCTCCCAAATAGTATTCATGTACATCATGATACTAGTGAAGAATACGAAGAACATCCTAACCTTATGCAAGATGGACAGAAGTAGACAAAAAATATCTCAAGGATAATTACAGTCTACAACAAAGACTAGATTGAATTCCAAAAGAAATCCTTTGTCTTTCAAAAGAAACTATCTGTAGAAATTCAAAATACTGATTTGGGTACCTTTTGTTACAGACTCTTATCAGAGTCAGACTTAGAAAAGGTTAAAAGATTTAAATACGTCCACTATGGACTAATTCGTATAGGATTAGATCACCTAGTACGAATTAACCAAAATTTACCTTATCATAGTTATTATCGATAATTCGGTAAGAAATAATTTAAAAAAAAAACTCTTCTAGGAGGAGTAAGAGCAAAGTTAGGTTTAGGCCCAGTATCCTTTACTATCTGGCCCAACCTAAAAAATAGATCTAGATGAGAAACATATCCCTGATACGTTGTCATAAAAAATCTACACAGATAACTGGTGGAAAAATAGAGTTCAACTAGGAAGAAGAGTTATGCGCATACTAGTATCCCGATGAAGAAAGGCGATTCCTATTGAAGAACAAGACATCAAAAAATCATCAGAGTTAATCCAAAGCAAAGACGACGATTACCATTGAAGAAAGGCGATTTTCAACAAGGCGATCTCTGACAACAAAAGCACGGTATGTTCAAAGCCTTAATAGCTGAGTAGAAAAGAGGTAGCTGATCGGTGACAAGGTCGGTAACATGGGAGTTATGTAGTTATGTAATAGTTTTTATTTTAATAAGTGAACAATGTTATATTTTTAGCTTTTTTGAATCTCTACAGTATATGTTGTTATTGTATTTCCACATTATAAATATATGAATCTCTACAGTACTCGTTTGTGTTATTTTTAATGTTTGATTTTAACAGTGCTTGTTTACGAATAGTATCATTTTCTAATAGTGCCAAATAGGATCGTTGTTAGGTACTGAGGAATATTCGATTATGCTTCGAGGTAGAAAACGAAACAGAGTTGTGCTCTACCTTGCTGAAGCAACTAAGGAGTTGCATCGGTTGACATGTACGACTAGTGGACCTCTGAAACCGCGAGGATGCTATGCAATTTAGCCAACTTAGTGTTAAACCGGCAAGAATAGGGTCAAAACCTGAATAGTGTTAAGTAGCAGCAGAAGTCATGTTGGGCGTATTAGAAATTGTTCTGTTAGGATATCGTTGAGTTGATCACCAAATTGAATATATGAGTGGGGAGTTTTCCAAGTTTTCTACTTTTGAATTTATGAAAAATTAAAATACTTCATTGACTTCAATACCTTGTTGTAATCAAAGTACATGAACCTCTATTTATAATAGAGGAAGGTAGTAGAGTCCAATTACAATAAAACTACCCTTGTCCCAATTACACCCAAACTCTAACACTTAAAGATAAGTCCTAACATAATTAAATTACTCAATATAGATAAAAGACAAATATAACTAAAACTAAAACTCTTCTTTGAAGTGACCATAAGATAAGATACTTTTGTGAGTCCTTCTTGATCTTCCAACTGATATGATAAGGATTCCAACTCATGGTAATCATTGTGGGTCCTACATTTTATGGGCTTCGACCCATCTTGGTGGCCTTCCTTGGTCGTGTGGGCTTGAACTTCTCTTCCAACACTCCGCTCAAGTTGGGGGTGAGAGAACAACATGAACTCCCAGCTTGCTGCAAATGATGTATAGAATATTTTTGTATAAAATGGCACTTTTTTCAATATGCCTTCATCCTCCAACATTCCCCCTTCACGCTATTGCGTCTTTCCATGAGGCCATGCTGGCATAATATAAGTGAGAGTAAAAATTACTCCGAGCTGGTAAGCCATTGCTTCATACTCTAGTCCTAATGCTGGATGTAGTGCACACTCCGTCTTCTATCGGTAATGTGTCTATCGACATTTCTCTGAAGTGTCCACCACCTTGTTCCTCCACAGGACAACGACTCTCAAGTGGTAGGAGTCATAAAAGCCATTACAGGGGGAGATAACATAGATGTAATAATAAGTTCCTCCATCATGGTTTCCCATCCGTGATATCTTTTGACAGGGTAACCTCCGTCATGGTTTCCCAACCGTGATATTTTTTTTTTTTTTTGCGACAGGGCCCTCATGGTTTCCCAACCATGATATTTTTTGATAGGGTATCCTCCGTCATGGTTTCCCAGCCGTGATATTTTTTTACGGGGTAAAATAAATGATGATATGAGGCCACCTCTTCTTCAATAATAATGTCCCCAAAGAGACATAATAGCAGCAGCTATATAAAACACGATTATCTTCCAACACATATAACACGAACCAAATAATAAACTTTGTAAAAGAACCCAAGAAATAATCTGATATAAAAATTTCTTCTTAGATCCACAAGCTTCATCTTTTGTGCTCCTCTTTTTTTGAATATTTTGGTCACATAAACTTATTTACAACATATGCAATAAAATACATTTTTCTTGTATTTCTTGTTCTTCTCCCCCTCAAGTTGGGAGGTAATGGCAGTGATCCCAACTTGAACCAAATAACATAGATGTAGCAATAGGCCAAAATAATAGAGATGTATAAATAAGCCCTCAAACCATGGAAATTTGAGATATTTCTTGATATATCAACTCAAAAAGTGACACAAAACAATCGGCTTAAATTCAAATTTTCTATGTAACAGAATACCAACATGACCTTTGATTCTTCCAATGCGAATATTTCTTTAAATATAGATCAGATTAACATGAAATTTTCTCATTATGAAATTAGACTTAATTACATTTCATCCAAATATAACTTCTCTTCATAAAATATAATTATCCGAAGATAAATAATCTGATAGATTTCGGTCTTTGTCATCTGGCTGAACTAAGTATTGTTTCTCTTTTTTTTCCAGAATGACCATCGACTCTTCCAAGAACAATATTTCCTTATAAAAAAATCATACATAGAATTGGTTGAATAGGTAAGAAAATAGGATTATGTATCTTTCTTTTGATATATAATTCTCTATATAAAGTCTCTTTCTTGATAGCATAAAGTACCTCAGAATTTGAGGCTTTTTGCAACTGCTCGAACCTCCTTTTCAATCTGACCTTTGCTGCTTCAAATATCGATTTCTCTTTGTAAATAACTTAGATAAAAATTAGTTGAATAGGTAAAAGAATAAACTTATAGATATTTCTTTTGATATATATTTCTCCTTATAAAGTCTAGTTCTTGATAGCAAAAACTACCTCGGAATCTAAGGATTGCTGCTACTACTCGAACCTTTTTGCAATCTGATATTCGCTCATTAAAATATCGACATCTATCTATAGATAACTCCGATTGAAGCAAATCACTTTTCTTTGGAAAGTCGACTCAAATATCTTTCCGTCAATATATAATTTGGACTATGAAAAACTCCGTATAGAGGTAAACAATACAAAGAAAACTACTAGTATAGGGATTGAAAAAAATAACTACGAACCTAGACTTAGGGTTTAGAGTTTAGAGAAAAGGATCACATTACCTCCATGAGTTGATCAAGTCAACTCACAGAACCTGCTCTGATACCATGTTGAATTTATGGAAAAGTGAAACACTTCATTGACTTCAATAACTTGTTGTAATCAGAGTACATGAACCTCTATTTATGATAGAGGAAGATAGTAGAGTCAAATTACAATAAAACTACCCTTGTCCCAATTACACCCAAACTTTAACACTTAAATATAAGTCATAACATAATTAAATAACTCAATATAGATAAAATACAAACATAACTCAAACTAAAACTCTTCTTTGAAGTGACCATAAGATAAAATACTTTTGTGAGTTTTTGATCTTTCAACTGATATGATAAGGATGTCAACTCATGGTAATCATTGCGGGTCCTACATCTTATGGGCTTGGGCCCATCTTGTGGGCCTTCCTTGGTCGTGTGGGCTTGAGCTTCTCTTCCAACATCTACAACATAAGGAATCTTACATGAACAGTCTTGTATTTATACCCACAACAAATGGGGGTGGATAAACATAAAAATCGCCATAAGCTATTATCTAAAGCTTATTGGGGGTTGGGAAGTCTTATATCCCTCTTACCATTATTTTCTCTTCCACCTAAAATGTCTAGTTGTTTGTGTTTTGTGAATAACAATCCCAAAAGTCAGGATAAACTTTTGGGGGCGTGGCTTTTCTTTCTACTTATTTCCTTATCAATCGAATTGCATCTTCAACCCTTAAGCACAAAATTCCTATTAAAGTCTTGTATCCCTCTTACCATTATTTTCTCTTACACCTAAAATGTCTGATTGTTTATGTTTTGTGTATAACAATCCCCCAAAGTCAGGATAAACTTTCTCCTTGATCAGTAAAGTTTATTTTCCTAGGGTACTCCGAGTTACAAAAAGGGTATAAATATCTTGATCCTCAGACACTTAAAGACTTATATCTTAGATAATATCAACTTCTTTGAGTATAACCCTTATTTTTCTCATCAATCTCTCGAGATAGGTATCATAGTCGGACAACTAGACACCCCTCATATTATTGGAAGCTTGGAAGAAAGATTACTAGATGTTTCTATGGTTCCAACATCTAGCTAGCCTCTATGCTCATTTTTGCTTTTTATCGCCAAAATTCAAACCTAGGTCTCCCTGTGAGTACCATGCCATATTTTGATCTTCATTTACCCATTCATTAAGAAAAGGAGTGAGGTCTAGTAGCTCAACATCCAATTTCATAGTTTGTTTCATTTGATTTTGTCTCCTTTTTAGAAATTTGTTGTATCTACCTCTTTTATTCTATTCCGAAAAATCTTGTCGAGACCCTGGCTTCTCCTCCTCGGAAAGCTATATTGCAATAAGAAACAGATGATCTTATTTCTCAAGGGACACGGAGACTACGTGATCCACCTCTAGGAGCAAATATGATTTGTTATGCATGACAAATATGGTTCCAGGAGCATAATTTTAATTTGATCAACCCATAGAGATGATGTGATCCACCTTCCAAATGAATCTTAAATGTGACCTTTTTTTGTGAAAAAAATTAATGGATTCTTGGAAATTATGATGTAGAAGATACACAACCAAGTAACAAAAATGCAAAAAATTAAAAACAATATCCAAGCAAGATATCGTATACTTTGAACGAGCACATGATGGAGTGATTAACAAAAACTCTCTAACTGTAAGAGACATTTGCATAAAAAACTAGGACTTGAGGAGAAAGGGAAACTCATTTCATGTCAATGCATGGAGAGGTAGTAGGAGAAAAAATAGAAAAAAAGGAGAATTTTTTTGTATAACTAACCTTTAGTACTTCTGATAACGATATCTTCCAAAATATAGCTCAAAATAAAAAATGGTTTGTTGCTTAAGAAACTAGACTCAAAAGATATCTAATTTTATTCCCAATTTGACATAAAAAGTTTCGTTCTCAAATTTTTTATAACTGTTTGTTCATTTTGTGGCATGACCGTTGTCGACTCCAGTGAAAATATCTCGTTACATATAGATCAGATTGACATGAAAGGTGCTCCTTCTAAAACTAGACTTCAATATATTTCTTTCAAGTATTATTTTTCATCATGAAATATATTTATTTTGAGAAAAATAATTTGATAGATTTCGGACTCTGTAATCTGTTCAAACCAAGTATTCTTTCTTTTTTGGCCAGCATAATCATTGACTCTTCCGATATTGATATCTGCCTCTAGAAAACTCAGATTGAGAATAGGTTTAATAGGTTAGAAAATAGACATACAAATATTTCTTTTGACATATAATTCTCTATATAAACTCTTGTTCTTGATGGCATAAAACTCCTTAAAAATTGAAGCTTTCTACTGCTACTGGAACTTTTTTTGCTATATAACCTTTGTTACTTCAAATATCGATTTCTCCTTGTAGAAAAATACGATTTTCAAAATTCCTTTTGCATTGGAAATTAGAATCAAGGAAATTTCCTTCAATATGATAAGGTGAAAATGCCAAAGAAACAAAGGGAACTAGAATTGGAAAAGAAGACAAGGTAGAATACAAACCTAAACTACTAGAGATGATAAATCAAAAAAAGATCACACTACTCTATGAATTGACCGAGTCAACTCACATAACCCCCTCTAATACCATGTTGAATTGCTAGAAAAGGAAAATAGTTCGCTAACTTGATCTATAACAAAGTACAATGAGACTTTTTTTTATAATAGAGGGAATAAGTAGAATTAGATTAAAAATTACAAAAAACTACCCTTGTCCCATTTACACCCAAAGTCAAATAATAAAAGATAAGTCCTAAAACAATTGAAAAATTGAACATAAATAGAAGACTAAGATAACTAACACTATTAACTGAGAGTCTCTTGTGAGACTTCCTTCTTATGAGACTCCTTTTAGACTTCACAATATTAATTTTGGCTTTGTGAGACTTCTTGCTATGAAAGTCATGTAAAACTCTTTCATACATATTCTTCAACAAATTACACACTACGTTGGTGGGTCTTTAGAAAGATAAAGTCAAACTTGTTGCTAACAGTTGTCACCAAACATATGGGGTTGATTATTTTGAAACATGCTCTATGATTGCTAGATTGAGTTCTATTTGGATTTTGTTTTCCTTGGTGTTAACCTAAATTGGCAGGTATGTTTTTCTCTATGGTGATTTGGTTGATGAAGTATACATCGAGCAACCACTTGGATTTGATGCTTAAAGGGAGAAACATAAGGTATGTTAATTACATAAAGCCCTATATGGACTTGAGCAGAGCCCTAGAGTATGATGTAAATAATTCTGTTATGTGTTCTTTTGGTTTTATAAGGTCAAGTTCAGTTCACTTTGACTTTTTCTTTATAGTAATCTTGACTATATGTGTAAATGACATTTTGATATCAAGTGATCAAAGTCAAGGTATTTCAAAAGTGAAATCATATATAAAGCAATATTTGATAAAGGATTTGGAGAAGTTTAAATATTTCTCGGGAATTGAGGTAACAAGGAGCAAATGGGGAGGTCGTATCTTAAAGAAAGTATATTATAGATCTTTTGTCTGAGACAGAACTACTTGGAGGTGAGCTTGAAGACACTCCCATTGAGTTCAACCATGATTTACATAATAAGAGTAGCCCATTTTTGAAGGACAAAAGTCATTATTGAAAATCAGTTGGCAAACAGATATATGCTACTGTTACTATACCAGACATAACTTTTTCTATAGGGTTAGTAAATCAATTTACTTAGAAATAATCAATAGAAGGGATTATTATATAAGAAAAATGGACATGAAAATGTTGACCATGCAGGATCAAAACTTGACCATAGATCTACAAATAGTTTTTGCACATTTTTAGAGGAAACTTTGATCCTACAAGAGTAAGAAACAATTAATTGTTGCTAGATTGAGTGCAAAAGTTGAATATAGAAATATGACACATACTGCATTTGAGTTGTTGTACATGAAATCTATTCTCAAAGGATCGAGCTTCTAATCAAAGATCCTATGCTAAAGCGTGTAACATTAATGAAGCAGCTATCCAATTTTTCATGACCGCACCAAGCATATTGAAGTAAGCTACCTCTTTTGCAGAGATGCAGTTATGCGTGAACTAATATCTAAACCTTAAAAGTTGGGAGACATATTTACGAGAATACAATCTATAAAAATGTTTGGGGATCTTTTAAAAAGTTGAGAATGTTTGATATTTATGCTCAACCTTGAAGGGGGTGTAAGAAAGCTAGTAATTAGACTTCTTTCTTTATTATATATTTAATTATGCATTGGTCCCTCTAAAAGGTATTATTGTCTTTCTCTATATGATCTCAATATACTAAGGGGTGGTTAGTCAACTTGAAGTCCGAGATGAAGATCAACCGCATTATGCCCTTCATCAGTTGAAGTCGTTAGTGGAGCGCAGATGGCATTTCATCTGGATGCTGGGGATGAAGCGGTCCTTCATCTCCACGTTATAAAAAAAATCATCTCGTTGAATACCATTTTTCCCATTCTTTCAAATGAAGGACGTGCGCCACGATTGATTTTTTCCCTCTCTAGCGCGTCCACATTTCCTTTTTTTCCTACCTCTCTCCTACACCCCCTCTCTCGTCTCCCCGCGCCCCCAACGTCTCTGCTCCCTCTCTTCTCTCGGACTCTCCTCTCCGGCCTCCGTCTCTGCTCCCTCTCGTCTCCGGCCTCCGGCTCTCGGTCTTCTCTCGGACTCGCCCTCTCTCTCACACCCCCTCTCTAGTCTCCGTGCCTCCCTCTCTTCTCTCGGACTCGCTCTCCATTTTTCTCTCTCGCTTCTCTGTCTCTCTCTCTCTCTCTCTCTTATCCCTCAGGACCTCCCTTTCTTCTCTCTCTTCTCCCTCTCTTCTCCCTTTCAGCCTCCCACTCCCTTCTCTCTCTCGCTATTCTCCTTTCCCCCAAAAATACCTTATGATTTCTTTCGATTTCCCCATTTCAATTTTGATTTTTTTTCGATTTTGATATTTGGGCATTGATTGCTTAATTTCTACTTCGATTAGGCATCGATTTCCCCATTCGGCATCAATTTCACCCTTCGGCTTCGTTTTTCCCAAAATTTCAGAAGGTATGACTAAACCCTAATTTTGTTTTCATTAAATTAGTGTTTTATTTTATTAAATTTTATTTTCAGTGCATAATTGGGGGTTATTTGTGCATAATTGTGGGATTTAGGGTATAAATTCTTGATTCGGGTTAGGGATTATTTTTAGGGCATACTTGAAACGGTTCAAGAGATTAACTAGAGATAAAATCAAACATTTATTTTTTTGTGAATGAGAGTTGTGCAACATTTTCAGTAAACTATCTCAATAACTGGTTCAAAATTCACAAGTAAAACTCAGCTGGTGCCTGCAACTTGAATGAGAGAGTACCAAGTCGCTCATTTTTGTTTGAAGCACTGCTTTGGATATATGGAGTAGTTAAAAGGTACAAATTTTTTAATCAACTCTTTTGAAAGCACTGTTTATACCCTTGAAGTGGTTCTTTGAGAGTCACTGGAAGTGGTAGAGATGGAGCTGCGTGGTTAGTGCAACTTCCCTTGCACCAAAGCCAGGCCGGAAAAACTCAATAGAAACCACGACAAGTTTGAAAAAAAGAACTGAAACAATGACAGTAATAGATAAAAAAGGCCAAAGAACATTAGAAATATATCACACTTTAACTTAGTGCTTTTAAGGTTTAAGGGATCTAGGGTTTAGGGTATTATGTTATGGAATTAGTGTTTAGGGTTTAGAGTTTAGTAGGTGATAGGGTTTAGGGTTTAGGGACTTTAGGGTTTGATGGTTTAGGGTTTAGATTTTATTAGGGGTTTTTAGTTCAATTCAAACAAGGTTGAGTCGCCTACACGAGCATCCATTAGTCAACGAAACCCGACCCCCATCACTGACGAGGTACGGTTCGTCGTGACTGCGAAGTTATATGGGGCTCTACCAGGGGTGTTCGGTGAATTTGGATTTGATGTGTGTGTTTTCTCATTGTTTAGTGTATATGCAGTATTAAAAATATTTTAATTAATTTTAAAATGCTTTAGAATGTTGTTGAGGATTTTTGAAGTATTATGAAATGTTTTTGCCATGTGGTGAGGAGATTCGGGTGTTATACATATCCACCACATGGTGTTCTATTTTTTTTGGTTTGTGTTTCCGTGATGGGTAAAGGTTGTCTGATAAATTTTTTTCCATGAGGACCGTCTCGGATTTAGATTATACATGGATGCAAAAAGACAGCCAAATGGTCGACCATATAACATTTGGACCTTCAAAGATGATAGCAAAATGCTCGATCTCTTGGTCGAGCAGGTCAATCTAGGAAACAAGTTGCCTAACGGGGTTTAGAAGCATGAGGTATATATGGGTTGTGTTAATAAGTTCAATGAAGACGCAATCAAGAAAAAAACTGTTGAGCAGGTGAAGAATCAAACAAGATCATGGAAGAAAATATACCAAACGGTAACGAGTTGTATCGACACTAGTGGGTTCGGTTGGGATGCAACTACACAACAAGTTACTGCATGTAATTCTGTATGGCTTGACTACATAAAGGTCAGTAAATTATGATGTACTATAAAATATTTTTTATGTTTTCCGCGTTAGTATAACTCTATTCCAAAACGTCTAAAGGACATTTTATTCTTGTAGGAGCGTAAAGATACTGAGAAGTACAGACGTGAAGGCTGCCCCTTGTACGACAAATTAGCTGTGGTGGTGGGAAACAATAGCCATAGGGTCAGGAGGTGCAACCTTTGTAGATCAGGGCGATGAACTCATCCGTGAATCGGAACATGTTCCGATGGATGAACCCAAGCATGTTGATATAATTAAGGATACTCCATCACCATTATTAAGCGTGGATGAGTCAATAGGTAATGAATCTGAAAGAAGTAAGTGGTCATCTTCAAGTCGTCATAGAAAGAGAACCGAAATGTCAGGTGATGACACTAGTAGATTCATTGATGCAATGGATTGAATAGCTCAGTCATTTCAGAATTTTATGAAGCCTAAAGAGGGCGATATTGAAAGAGATTGTGTCAAAACCCTCGTGGAAATCCCAGACCTGTATGCAGACTTGAAGTTTTGTGCTCCTATATGGTTGGATATGCCAAGTAAGAAGGTCATGTTTATAGAGATGACAGTGGAAGAGCGGGTCGAGTGGCTTAAATATTGTGCAACAAACTATTTGTAATGCGTTTTAAATACACTATTTTCTTTTGGAATATTGTTATGTATTAGGCATAATGTTTGAATTATGACGTTGCAAGACTTATTAGTATGTTTAGTATTTAAATTTGATATGTTGTTGTGTTAATATATTGCATGGATGAATATCGTAGATGAGTATGGATGTGGACAATTAAATGGATATGGTTGTGTAGGGATGTGATTGAATGTAAGATGTGGGAATGTGGATTAATATGGTTGTGTATAGGTGTGATTGCAAATAGGTTATGATTGAAGATTGATGTTTACTTGTGTTTATGACTTTTAGGCGATTGAATTTGTAGATTTCCATGGATACTATGACAGACGAAGAAAATGATGTAACTATGATTACATTCACAACTTTGTTTATCACCATGGGAAGATACTGTTTGTACTATTGCAACAGACATGTACCACGTTCTTGTGGGATGAATGGCCTATTGTATTTTCAAAAGGCACTAGACAAATCACCAATTAAATTTTGGAAAGTTTACAGGATGAATCAACTAGTATTTCACAAATTGGTAGATGTACTTACTAGTAAAGGGTTTTTATCAGCCACAAAGACCATCTCAGTTGAAGAACAACTTGCATATTTCCTCCTAACTGTTGGTCAACAACAACCTTATAGTGTCACAGCAGAGATGTATGATAGATCAAACTGGATCATAAGTAAGTATTTCAACAAGGTGTTAGATGCAATCCTCAAACTTCACTCTGATTACGTCAAATGGCCTTCGGAACACACACACTCGAAGATTTTAACTAATTCAATGTTTTATCCGTACTTCAAGGTAAAATCACTTCCTATAACTAAATAATTTTAGATTAATATACAAAGTTAGTCAATATTAATTAAAAATTTATAATTAGGATTGTATTGGAGCTATTGATGGAACTCATATCAAAGCGAACATTCCACTTGAAGATTAACCAAGGTTCTGGAATGGAAAAAGTTATCTCTCACAAAATGTGATGGCAACATGTTCATTTGACATGCAATTCACTTATGTACTTGCTGGATGAGAGGGATCAGCAGCTAATTTCCGTGTACTGAAGGACACATTGACTCGCTGAGATAAAATCTTTGTACCTGAAGGTAAGTAATATATTTTTATGCAGTCATTTTTTATCTATTTTATGTGGAATATAATTTCCATTATAGGAAAATATTATCTAGTCGATGCTAGTTATGCAAATCTTTCGGGATTTTTGCTCCATATCGAGGAACTCGGTATCATCTGCAAGAATTTGGATATAATATTCCTAGAAATGAAAAAGAATTATTCAACCGAAGACATTCATCTTTACGAAATATTATTGAGCAAACTTTTGGTGCTGTAAAAGCTCGATTTCAAATTTTAAAAGGATCTCCTCCATTTTATTTTAAGATCCAGGTGAAAATTGTTGCATATTGCACTATTATATACGAGGAGAGGATTATGTTGATATATTTAAAGATGAAGATGATGATTCGGGTGGTGAACTTGGTGGAGGAGGTGATGCGGTCCAATTAGGTGCAATGGATGATACAGACAGTGACGATTGCGATGCTCTTGAGGATGAGGGTAGCCAAGTAACAAACTTTCGGAGGCAGAGTGCATTACAATCCACAAGAGCTGCACAATTTCGAGATGCCATATCGACTTCCATGTGGAACGATAAATGATGGTTGTATCTTATTACTTTTGAATATGTGTTTTTCATATGTACTAAACTTGTAACTTGATGATTTTAATATTAAAAACACAAACTCGTTATTTGAATAATCTTTGTTTTAGGTTATTAATAAAGTTGTATATATATTTATTTATTATTTTTGTTCAATTATATTACCATATTAAACTTCATATTTAAGTCTCTGGTAAATAAAATATAAGTAAAGTATGCATTTGATTAATTAATTACTTTTAATTTTGTGAAACTATATTATTAATTAATACCTTGTAAAAAATCTATCTTATGTTATTAATATAATATTTTTTATTCATTAATCATATTTTGTTTTTATTTACTCTATTGTATTAGTGATTTAATAGTGGTAATTAAAATATTGTTAACTCAAGCACTTGGTTTAATTAACTCATTTTATAATTAATAAAATCAATGATTTTAAATTTCGAAGATAAAGATGAAGATGAACTTGTCCATACTAACAACCATTTCGAAGATTTCGAAGATGAACTTGTCCACACTAACACCCATTTCGAAGATGAAGATCATGTAGATGCATGAGATGAAGATGAAGATGAAGATGATGAACTTTAAATTTCCAGTTTGTTGACTAACCCTACCTAAATAATAAAGAAGGGAGTAAGGGAGAAGAAACTTAGGTCCTTCCTTCTCTCCATTCACTTCACGTCTTTTTTCTTCTAAAACCCTAACTCACGTTTTTCTTCTTTTCTCTTCATTCTCTTTCATTACATCTTTAACTTTATACTCCTGCTTCTTCAGTTACAAATCTTCCATGACTCCTTTACTTCTTCCTAATAAACATGTAACAGAAGTTAAAGCTTTTTAAGCACCCTTATATGTGCAAGTAGAAATATGTACAAGTAGAGATATGGCTTGTAAGGGCGTCTCTATGTATCATAAAATATCCAATGCACTCCCAAATATCATACACATGCAATGTTGGAAAGCCACTCCCTCCCAACACCCTTCATATCAAACTCTAAAAATACAAAGATGGTTTAAATGCATGAAGAAGTCAATTTAATTGCAATAGGAATGTTGTATGTGTGCTATGAGCACTAGTTTCATGTGCTTCTACGTCATTATGCAAATCATTTTGCTAGCCAAGAGTAATCAGAACTCACCCACATGTTCGTGAACTTTCGCCTTTTAATCGAAGCATAGTAATCAGTAGTTCACACCTGTGGTCATGACAACACATTATCTTGTGGGAATCCTTATTTTTAGTATGGAAAATGAGAAGTTGTTGGTAGACAGTTCAAACTAATCAATGGTACTATTTCAGAAAGGAAAGTTTTCACAAAGAATCTTGAAACAAAGCTCTACTGCTTCTCTTCAGGTCTCAATATTTCAAGAGCTCCACAATTATCTTAGAAGTACTATTTATGTTGATTTGGTAACACACAATAGGGCCTACATATGGGGGGTAGTGCTTAGTCCTACACAGATCTAGGATTAGATAGAATCTTATAGCTATTACTTCACATAGTGATTTTCAGATGTACTTAAATGCAACTTTAACTGCATTGAGCGACCATTCTATCTTGAAAAAGGCATACGAACTGATCTAAAACACAAATGACCCTATAGTATCCGAAATTTTGCTGAGCTAATGCTAAATTCGCCCAAAACACCATTTCTAGTTGCTTAAAACCATGCCCATGCTAGTTCCCTTTGCCCTAAATCCTAAAAGCTCAACATCTTTTGATGATTTGGCAACTAATAATATATACTGATGACCACAAGAAACATATGTTAACCACAACATTCTGCCACATCATTTTTTTGTGATGGACAGATTTTCTTGATGAGCAGCTCAGTGGCAAACATGAGATTCCTAGTTCCATGCAGTGTCACGTATAAAATGTCCTTGCACAAGTACTTAGAATTTTGGTAGACTCTCTCTTAGGGTTTTACTCGGTATAAAAGAAACAGTAGATCTCAAAAAATTATAGATATTTCAGAAGATTGCACAGTAGATGGATTCCTTGATTCAGATAATGTAGGAACTTTGTTATATCGAATCCTGGAATTGATTGATTTTATGGGCATGATGAAGCATTTGACAGTTGTTTTGTCCTCGATTCAATTTTTTAATTCTGCTATTCAAATAACTAGCATCTACCATTGCAACTTTTGCTCTGGTTCCAGTATGATGGTACATTACCATCTGCCATTACCCAAGTACTGTCATGCCTGAAGCTTAATCTGGTATTTAGACTTCTCTTTCGAGTCAGAAGCATAGGGATACAAGGACAGGTCATCCAATATCAGACGTATTTAGTGACTAATCCAAGGAGCTTGCATCAATAAACCGATGAAATGGTCAACTTTAAATTCATGAGCATGCTACAAGTCTCTGCAAAAGGCTGTTTAGGGACCTCAGGAATGCGTCAATAAATACATCAAGCATGTATTTTTGAAGATGTTAATAAAAATCTGGAAGCAGAAACTCCACAGAAATAAACCCTTCAGTGGAAAATAAAATTGAGGAAATTAAGGTGAAAACCATGGTCTTTATCTATGTGACAGGAAAAAATAGAAGAGGATGAAGATTAAAAGTTGTTATGATTTCACTAGCAGAAGAACTACAAGATGGAAGAACACTTCTCACTTCACAATGTATAAACTACTTAAAAAAATCTAGGTTTTCATAAGCAACACCTCTACCACTTTGATTAACTGCGTAAATAGCATTTAAATATGATGAACTCAAGTCCAGTGAATTAAAGGAGAATTCACGTCTAACCTTTGCACCCGTATTTCAATTTTTAAAGCTGCTACAGCTATTTAGTCTATGGACTTCTTTCTAGAGCTTCCAAGGATTAGTCTATAGACTTCTTTCTAGAGCTTCTAAGGAAACTTCTTTTAATCCTCATACCTTTAAGAAATATAAAGATTCTTTTAGACTATTCTTTTAGGGAGCTTGTTTTTTGTGGTTAAAATCTTCACCAACCACATTTATGTAATCTAGAAATTCTTTACATGAAAAACCTTTTTTATCTCATCACCAACCATAAGAAAATTGTGTCATGTTGACCTCATTTTGAAGACCTCCATTAACAAAGGTATTCTTGACATCTAACTAGCGAGGAGCTTAGCCATAATTGGCAACAATGGAAATCAAAACTCTAATTGAATTTAATTTTTCTTTTAGAAAAAAGTTTCAGAATAATCTAACCTTATGTTTGAGTATAATCTTTTGCAACCAAACAAGCTTTTGATCTGCCATGGTACCTTTGGGATTGTGTTTGATTGTGAACCCACAACTTTCTAGTTAGGTGGTTAATTGGTCAAAATCAATGTATTTACCCTCTTTGATGACTGAGGGCATCTTGATAGGTCTATAGAATTGAATAATAATGGGGTGGCAAGTAGTGATCAGTAAAATCAAAGTTGGAACTAGGATGAGAGGTTTACACAAAGTACCAGGTCTATCATCTAGAAGAGGACCATAGACTCCTGAGGACAAAGATGTAGGATTTACATCAATACGAGCAACAGATAATTTAAGTAATATAGAAGGAAAGTGAACCTTGGCATCTATACTTTTTTATGCAAATGGGTGATCTCACTTCTTATTTCTCTAATCTATGTCTTCAAGGGATGAGAGGCGGGCAGCATAGCAGCCTGATCAATGGGCACCACTGGTCTAGGTTGAACATGTACATGTTTTGACATTGATACCAAAATAATAGAACAGAAAATTCTCAAAAATTATAACATACGCAGAGCTGAGCACCTTGTTGGATGAGGATGATATCAAAAGCAGCCCTTTGACTTTTGAATACCCAAGAAAGGTACTGTGGGAGCTCGTTCATCAAGCTTATTTCCTCCAAAAATGAACAAAAGAACACATCCAAAATCACATCGAGTCAACAGAAATGGATTTTAACTAAGGAATAGAATTGAAGAATTTGTTCCATTATGAAGGAAGCTAGATAACATTTGTTTATGAGATAATATGCGATGAGGACAACACAAGATTAAAAAAATTGAGGAACAATTATCGAAACTATCAAGGCCCTTACAACTTCCAATGAATGTCTATTTTCCCTTTTGGATGTACCATTTTATTCTGGTGTACATGCACACATTGTCTCATATATTAATGCCCTTGTCAAAATAGAGTGATGAAAAATTCAAAGATGTTGAAAAGTAGGTATAGAAGAGTTTTACATGACTCTCACAACAAAAAGTCTTATGGAGCCTTAATTAATATGGTGGAGTCTAAGACGAGTCTCATGGAAGGAGGTCTCGCAAAAGAATCTCAATTAAAGGTGTTGTAGTTATGTTAATTTTTTACTTATGTTCAGTTTTTAAATTGTTCTATGACTAATCTTTTAGTGTTTAACTTTGGGTATACCTAGGACAAGGATAATTTAATTGTAATTGGATTCTGCTTGTTTTCTCTATTATAAATAAAGACTCATTATACTTAAATTACAATAAGCTAGTGAAGTATTTCTCTTTTCCAAAAATTCAACATAGTATCAGAGCGGCTATTGTGACAATCCATGGATGTGGCAGTCTAATTGAATCATATTATTTCCACTGTTTCCATCCATAATAATTTTTCTTTATGAAATGTGAATTTATTAAGAGACCAAAAAGGAGGAGCTAACTCCTAACAACAAGAGATTGCGGGGCTCCTTGCTTAGCTAAAATAACAGTCATAGAATTTGTTGATCTCTAGATGAGAGACCAAAAACAATCAAATAAATTGACAATTTTCATAATTTCAAAAAAGGCATCCCAATGGCACCACGGAGGCGCATGGAAATTCTCGCACCAACCAAAAATATTGATCATCTAGCTAATAACTATAGTGCCTTATTTCAACCACTTTTTAAATTTTTTATCTTTAGGTCAGCAAAAGGAAGGTTGACAATGTGTTCATAGTCATGGGTTATAAAAAAAAAAAACACTTAAATAAATTGAGACCATGCACGATAATTGGATTCAGGCCTTGAGGGCATAAGAGTAGTTTTTAATACTTTGGTCTTGATTCCAATTTCGGATTTATCTAAGTTGCTAAACCTATCAGCAACGCCTACCCAAAAAGTAGGGTAAACAAAGGTACCAACAACACCAAAAACCAAGAGGTAGTGGTGCTAAAAGAGACCGGATAGTAGTTTTCCAAAAACAAAAGAGTGTATGGTAACTTTCCTCTGAATTAACACTTTCCAAACTCAGAAAAAAGGAATAAATATATAACAAGAAAGAGTAGAGTATCATATTTTTTGTCTTGAGGTGGTGTGCTATTGGAGAGAAAAAAATTAAATACTTTCTATCATATTCAAGCCAAAAATACAAGGCATACACTCCCCGTCTTTGAAGGGGAGAAAGAGTATAAGAGTGTTGGTGCCCATGAAGTGTAAGAACCATCAATCAAGTACAACCACAAAAGTCAAAGCAATATGAAATGGCAAGCCACATAGCAGTCAAAACCACTTAGCAATAACAAGACACAAATTTGAAGACTTCTTTTTCTTGCAGTTAGAATGGGAAACAGTGTGAGACATATTCTGTAACAAGAAGAAGCTACACATTAGCTTGAACAGAGCGTTAGAAATTATATTTTTTAGTTTATTTAATTTTCTTTATTTTATAGGAAAATGTTTTCTTATATAAATTATATTCCTAGAGTTTAAAGGGCACATGGACATTATTGTAATCGTTACTACTTTATTAAGGTATAGATTGGAGAATGGGGTCTCTAAACTCTAATATCTCCCACACTTTAGTTTTGCAAATTTCATAGAAACCTATAGAAAGATGTGTATAGAACGACCACTTGTTCTTATAGTTGAGGGGTTTGCTATCAAATTGATCTTCAAGTTCCTTTCACATCTGATTTGTTCTGGTCCACATGGTGAAGTGGAGAAAATTCAGCAGCAGAAGCTCCCATGGAAGGCTTCCACTAGAAAGCATTCTTTTTAATTGAGCATAAAATTTCATCCGAAAGTAACTTGCCACCTTATGAGGCTTATGAACCAACTTATAAACCACAACAAGATATTAAACAATAATTAATATAGGAACTTTACCCACTTACACCCCCGTTCCCCTCTAGCCCCATAGAAGTAGAGACAATAGAAAGATAGACCTGAGGCATGAATTATAGTCAGAGTCCCGCTCAAATACTCTGTGCGTTAAACTTACATTACAAGCAACGACTTATAGACAACCCCAATCTACAGTCTTTTACTTACTAATTCATACAAACGTTTTACAACACAACTACACACTAAAAAGATTATCAACAAAATTCAATGAAAATTGGCAGCAGCTGGCCGTACTGCAGCAATAGCATAAATTGTTTCAGAGCTGACAGCGCGAAAGCAAAAACTACAGGGCAGAATGGTGGAGCAATTGTTTGTTGTGAAAAATAGGAGCAAGGGTTTCTCTTCTCCAATTAAGTAGGAAAATGATGCGGAGTCAACTCGAGATCCGCCCAAAATAAACTATCCACCTCAGGAAACTTATTGCCCAACTTTTAAACCCAAAATACTCCTAGAACGATATTAGGTTTGGGACCTTTACCTATACTAATGCTTTTGACCTTCACTCTCATCTCTAATCCTCTCGGTTTTGCCTTAGGAGAAGCGACATGGAAGAATGCCAAACTTCAAGATTTTACACCTAAAGAACGGCAGCAGAATTCTCTTTAGGAAAATTTCATGGTTATCTATTTTGTAGTATAATGATAAGCCTTTTCTTGTTTCATTCTTATTTTTAGCCTACCAGACATTTTATCCAGAATAGATTCCCTAAACATTTTTTTCACCTTTTACGGTCCTCGACTTATCTGAAACAACCTACGATTCCCATTTTGTGACTTCTTTTAGGATCATTCAGACATGATCCTAAAATCGTCTAAGGTCGAGATAACCAGGATTAATATGAGATAAAACAAAAAATTACTAAAATGGTGGTTAAAGAAAAGGACTGGCAAGCAAAATTACTATTATACATCGATAATGTCAATATTATGATTGTGGTACTCTCAAATGTAATTACGTTAAAATTATTACCATGTAGAATTCTACTCGGCTAGGAACTTGCTAAAAAATGTCATTCTACAATTGATTTATTCACTACCAATCTTTAAAAAAAAAAGACTTCTAAAGTATTCTTTGACTAATTAAAAAGTAAACAATGTTAAAAAGTAAAAGTAAAAAAATGTTTATGCCACCATTCAAAAATATCAACAACCTTGAAAAAATGTTTTTGGGGAAGGGTAACATGTTTTTGGGGTGTCAGATTGCTGAGATCCCTTTCAGCCTTCGGACACGGTTGCATTGGTCAGATGGAACAAGCCAAGTACCCCAAGCAAATCCATTGCCATCTTCAACAAACAGTTCAATTTTACTTCTACAAACATTTCATTTTACCATAAACACATACATATGTGCAAGGATTTGGCATATCTCGAGGGAAGAGTGCATGTTGGAAACTAACCTCGATCCACGAAGCCCAGTAAAAAGAAGCTTCGGATTTTCAGTGTGCTGGCAAGAGAGGTCAGCAAGAACCATACGCTGGCAATGAAGTCGGCAAAGGAGGTCGGCAAGCTCAATGCGCTAGCAAGGAAGACGGTAGAACCAGTGAACGTGTTCGGCAACGATGAAAAGTGTATACGGTGCCGATTGATTCATAATGTCTATAAATAGGACCTTAAACTACGTAATCTATAATCCAGAAATAAAACGAAAGTTCAGAGAGCTTTGTTGTCCCGAGAGAGTTTAAATTTTCCGTAAGAGACGAGCGTCGATTATTTCCAACAATGGTATCAGAGCTTGTAGGAAATCTTTTCCGAAGGTTACGCTGCCAAAATTTCGGGCGAGAAGACGTCTCCGGTGAAAGGATTTTCCGGCGGAAGAAAATCCAGAAATAGAGACGACGTCTCTGTTTTTCGGCCGAAGGAGGAAGACGAAGGCGGGTGAGTTTGTAATTTTTTTTTTAAGTTCCGAGTCGACTCGTCCCGAGTTCCGCACGTTCGGCAACTCGTCCCGCACGCTCGACTCGGTTTGGCTCAACTCATCCAGAGCGCCAAAGTTGCGCAACGGACAGATTCGTCCGACCTGGCTTGACTCGACCGGTTCAACTCGCTGAGTTGACTTAGTAAGTTTCTGGAGGCTTGTAGAAGCTCATCCGACGTCCGATCAGGGTAATTTTGGAGGCGTTGGATTTGTATTTTCGAGGGCTTCAATTTGATAAGGTAGAACCTCTTCAAAATATATCAGCTTTTTTTCTTTTTGAAAAATGGTAAATAGTGTGATATCTTTCCAAGTGCCTATTCTCAAAAGTGATATTTATGATAACTGGAGTATCAAAATGAAAGCTCTTCTTGGAGCACACGATGTCTGGGACATCGTTGAAAATGGCTTAAGTGAGCCAGAAAGAGAATAGGCTCTTACACAAGAACAAAAGTCATCTTTAAAACGAAAGTTCAGAGAGCTTTGTTGTCCTGAGAGAGTTTAAATTTTCCGTAAGAGACGAGCGTCGATTATTTCCAACAGTGCATGCTGTAATACCCAGACCAAATCACCCTCTGTGATGACCAGTCATTTGTTTCAATAAGTTGTTATTTTCAAGGATGTACAAGGTCACGGATAAACAAAATGAAGCTATAGCTAGATTGTGAGGCTTCCAGTATAAGGCGAGGTCAATGGCCCAGCCAAGCTTGACAAGAAAAGGAAGGAGAGCGTAAACCCTTCTTTTTGTGAAGAATGGTAGACTTCAAGTACTTTTGGAGAAAAATATCTTTTATAAATATATTATTCCCTCAAACAAAACATAAATCTGGCACTTTGAAGGTGTCCTTTTCTTCTGCTTTTTTTTCTTTCAGATAAATGTGCTCCGCCAACACTTAGATATAGATTTATATAGTAAGTTACATTAGGAAGAAAGTTAGGCGAAATGACGACGTAAGCGAAAATTTTTAAACAAAAATAGAAAGGGAGACCCCCCAGACTATAGAGACTAGAGAAGCTAATCGAGTTTGAGTTCCTTTCACATAGCTGGTTTTCTCCTAAAAATCCTAGCTAGCATAAGATGTAAGCAGACATCCAGAGTTCCCTCATGGAATTCTCTAATGAAAACCCACCGAAAGCTGCTTTTGTGAAGTGTTTGGGACGATAAGAAGACGGTATGTCTAGTTAATTCGGATTTCTCTTTCTGTTCTAATGAAGGCCCTAGAACTGCATTTCCCGCTGAAGGAGCTTCTTGACGTTCAAAGTGAGTGAAGATGCATTAGAAACGGTTACCGGAAGACCAAACCACTCCGGAATAACCGGCAAAACGGATTTTCTTCAAAGTAGAACTGCACCACATGGAGATATTAAGGTCCAATATTTGGTGGAGCTCTCTCTACCAAACCACTTTCTTCTTCAAGGCTAGAAAGGAAGTGTTTAGTTCCCGTTTTGGTTTGTTCCGTATAATTCAATCACCTTGACCGAGAACAAAATTACGCTTTCCAGTTGGATGCTGCAGACTTAAAGATTCAATAGTACAGTACTGAAGAGATTGAGAAAAAAAAAACTGTGGCTCGAAGGACAATAAGATCCGAGGGTATACGGCCTAGCTAAAACCTACGGAGATAGAAAGCTCTATGATCCGAAAGAAGAGAAAAGGAAAAGATAAAAATTATAAAAACGATTTTCAATAAAGTGAGACCGAAGACTCGCACCTGGAACTGGCGTATTCGTAGAGCTTTCCTCTCGGTGAGAAGACGACCAGACCGACCTCGGCGTCGCACAGAACGGAGAGCTCAAAGGCTTTCTTCAGCAATCCATTCCGTCGTTTAGAGAGGTGACTTGCCTGCTGGTGGCGTTCTCGATGCGCCTCATCTGAGTTTTGCCTCTCACCATTTTTCTTTGGTGACAGATTAAACACAGACAGGGGAAGAAGAAAACAAAGCAAGAGAAGCCGCTAAAAGAGGAAACTCGATTGCGACAACAGAAATAAAGCCGATCCAGTAAAATTGCAACAAAAGAAAAAAAAAAAAAGAAATTAGAGCAAGAAAAGAGAGAAGACATTGGGACTGGCACCCAACGTAATAGGGTTAGAAACACGTCAACATCCTCCGTATAACTCCGTACTTTTTGCGGCATATCAGATGAGAACACGTGGCACACGCAATCGTTACATATGCGTCACGTGGTTCCTCCTTGTGGACCGCGTCGACTTAACCTTTTCCGGAATTAAATATACGAGTATAGTACGGGATTCGATCGATCGGCCGCATCATGATGAGTTAGTGGGCCCCACTTTTTGTATGGATTTTACGCAGTCGGGCTACCTCAGTAGTCAGTGGGTGGTTTATTTTTATTTTTTTTGTGTTTTTGCCAATTTCGACCGCCACCATGCGACACGTCTCCTTTGGTTAAATCTTTCTTCATTAGGCATCTTTTAGTCTTTTACGGCTAATAAAACAAAATGAAGAAGAGCACTTATCTACCTCCTAGCTAGGTTGTACTTACTATGTAGCAATGTCCGTAGTCTTGATCCATACCTCTTGCTGAATTGAGTGGTTATAACTCAATGATCGACTCTTATCAATATGGACATTCTTATCTTGAAATATAAGTCCATCTCAATTACTCCATGACATTCATATGAATCTACCCATGTCTACCTAGAACAACTTGCCTTAAGAGGCTAAGATCTACTCATTAAGACATGGATGAGAATTGCTTTAAAAATAAGTAGTTTTCCTTTGCTCATTTTTTATGCATTCCCTAACTTCTCATAGCCTCAAATGAGATTTCACAATTGAGAAAGGATGTGTTTTGTCTTTTGGAGTGTCTAGAGAATACTATCTACCTTATGGTATTAGAGGTTGGACTTGGTCCTTAATTGCAAGCATTCACTTTCATCAGTTGGATAAATAATACTTTGGTAAGTCCTATAATCAACATGATCAACGAGTCAAATCAATTACCCAAGAATCCTTGATTGTTACTTTGGTGCAAATAAGCGTGGTATTTTTGTCCAAGAAATCTTATAATCCACACTCCAAGATAATTTGTTTTATTTTCAACACCTAACAGAAAAATAAATTGGATTGGTTCAGTGTGTGCTAAGACATGTGAAATAAAGCAAAGTTAAATGTCAAATAATTGAGACCTTGGAAGCTAGATGTCTCTAACTGAAACTAAAATAAAAATTGAAACCTTTGTAGTTTGACTAAAATTTATAATTCAAGTGATTTATGGAGACTAATTGATTCAAGATGGTTATGAGGATTAAAATCTTGAATTAACGTCACCTAATTAACCAAGCTTAAAACTGGTTCTTGTGAAATTAAGCTAACTTAAAAAATTAAACATTCCACATAACAAAATTTTGTAGAGCACTTGTTTCTGTTCAGTCAAGGATTGAGATAGTAGATGAATTAGAAACTTGAAGCTTAGATTGTTAAATCTATTACTCTTAGAACTTTTGTCTTAGAACACATTTGAAATTCGACTTATAAGTTCAAACTTAGAATATAGTTATCCCCAAAATAAAGTGAATTTAATCAACAATTGATGATTTAGCCACTTTGTTGACATGAACTTAGTTCACAATCATTGATTTGCTATTTTTGTAAGTCATGATGTTTGGATGTACTTGGGTACGTCTATAAGTATATATTAAGCATCTCAAAGAACTAGAATATTACACATTAAGGGAAAGGTTAGTTTGTCTGAGAAATAAAACTCATGAAATTTTGTGCCACCAAACAAACTAATCAAGCATAATAGAAATAGATTAGGACCCAACTAAAAGATAATTAATTTTTTTAGGTCCTATTGCCTTTACAGTCTATGTAGCCCAAAATTAGTCTAAATGTGAAATTTTATGTGTGGCTAATTAGAATACATTTGAGCAGCTTATGAAAGTAAATTAAAAATCTTGGTGTGTGAATTTTTTTATTGAAAGTCAGTTGGTATAGGCAAATTAGGCCAATTAGTTGGGTAAGTTCAAAAGTGTTGATTTCTAGGGTCAATACATAAACACGAGATTTCAAGGGAAGGAGAGAAGATAAGAACTCTAGGTCTTGGGAGAGAGGAGAGTAGAAACCCAGGGAGAAAAACAAGATGAAAAGAGAGAGAAGTATAAGGACAAATTTGATCCAAGAGGAAGAAGCTTGAATGCTCTACCTCATACCTTAAGGCTATATTTATAGTTGTGGGAAGTTGTTTACATTGACTGCAATGCCCTTAGGGCTATTTGCTTCAAAAGGAAAAAGATAAAAGGATACACACTAGCTAGCATAATTATAATTTTATGCCATCTCTATGAAAGTTCTCCTTATTTACTAGCCATGCCACCCCTATACACATGGGTATCTTCTAACACTCTCCCTCAAGATGGTGTTTGTAACTCCAATTTGTAAATAATCTTGGTAAAAAAACTTGTGTGCTTGAAAAGAAATTCTAGTCTAGTGTGGCTTGAAAAAGAAATTTGATTCCCTTGTTTTGATTCATCTTATTCTTGTTCACTTTTTGCTTACAGTCTTCATCTTATTCTCATCTTGTTCTCCCTTTACTTGGATATTGTAGTCAAATAAAATTTGATTATCACATCAAGTGGAATTTTTCTTTATAGATTATACTTCTTCTCAAACATGAAATCGGGAAGGAGGCACAATTAATCGATTTAGCTTGTGGAATCCTTTATGGTAGATTCTATCACCTACCCCATCCTTCATCTTTCTCCTTCTATTATCCCCCTCAAGCTGGGAGGTAATAGCAATGAGCCTGACTTGAAGCAAAAATAAAAATAAAATAGTTTTAGTAATTATCTCCTCTAGCTAGGTTGCCCAAGGATAAGTACTCAATCGGACACAAGAATCTCAAAAAGTAAAAAACACTTGTGATAAAGTAGGAGTTGAAACCAAACTCAAAGGACTTAAAACACCCACATATAAAAAAGGGCCAACCAAAGCAACACACCGAGGGGTTCACCAAAGAGGATAAACGAGAGTTAAAAAAGGATGGTAGGAGAAAGGCAACGGAGGAAAAGGGTAATGGGGGGGGGGGGGGGGGGGGGTGTAGGGTTAAAGGAAGATAAAATAACTACCACCGTAATAAGAAGGAGATTGTAAAGGGTAGTATTGAAATAACTTAAAAATTTGACCCAGGACGGTGATTAAAAAATAATTCCTCTATGAACATGATGATTGAGGAAACTTTAAAAGAAATCTCCAATAAGATATTTTTGAGATGGAACATAACAATGAAAACTTTCTAAAAATAGACTTCACACATAAGGTAGTTACTTTTTAATACAACCTGACCAATTTGGAAACAAAATATTCAAGAGATAAATTATGGAATAGAAAGTAGACTAATATACCTTTCTTTAGAGATAGAATTCTCAATATAAATTCTTAGTTATATTGGTACAAACCATTTAAAAATTTGAGGCTCTCTCTTTCTACACAACTTTTCTGCTTCAGATGTCAATTTATATTTCTATAAAACTCTGAATACAACAACTCTTTTTTATTTAGAAACTAGACTAAAAAATCATTCCAAAAATATATAATTTTTTATGTGAAAATTATGGTATGGTAATGAGAAAAATCCAATAAAAAATATGAATTGGGAAAGAATACTAGGGAAAAACGAGAAATTCCTTTTTTTTTCCCCATCTTCTTCTCCATTTTCATATCAGACCTTTGCCTGCTCTGATACCATATTAATTTCTATGGCCAACACATAAACACAAAAGATCTCATGGGAAGGAGAGAAAAGAGGAAATCTAGCACTTGGGAGAGAAGAGATAAGAAACCAAAGGAGAGAAAGAAAAGGAAAAGAGAGAGAGGTGTAAGGATGAATTTGAGCCAAGAGGAAGAGACTTGAATGCTCTACCCCATGCTTTGAGGCTATATTTATAGCTTTTGGAAGGTATTTAAAATGATTACAATGCTTCAAAAGAAAAAAGACACAAAAAGTCATACACTAGAGTGCATAATTATAATTTTATGCCATTCTTTATGAATTTTTTCCTTATTTAGTAGCCATGCCACCCATAGGTAGCATTTGCTATGGAATTAATGTGTGTGTGATTTTTGAATCTCTATCAAGATCTTGAAAATATCATCTTATGGCTATGAATCAATTTTCACTTGAGTATGGTTGATTCTTATACTTGTATAGAGACCTAGACATAAGTAATCCTTGTTTGTTTAAATTTGTGTTTCATGCTAAAATTGAAAATTGACATTCATCCTTCCTAGAGTAGTGAAGATATCAATGGAAAATAATATAGATGCATGATAATGATCTTCACAAAGCACATAAGCACACTTAGATGATGAATCTAATAAATTTAGACCAATGATAAAATTATAAATCATGTCGTTGTGCTTAGAGAGATGAGACCATCTTTTGAGTCTCAGTCAATCTCATTCTCTGAGTATGAGATCATATTAGTTAATCCTTTACTAATCAAAGATAAATTGAGGAAACCAAACCATTTGCATAAATTGCATAAAACCTTGTATGGTTTGAAGTGAGCTCTTAGAGCTCATATCTTGGTGAACTGTTAGAATGAAATGGGTAGAGAGTAGCCAGTGTCCAAATCTATGTGAATATATTATCTTTTGGCTCTACTTTCGCCTTCTTATGTGAAGAATTTTCTAAAGTCATGAAGAATGAACTTGATGGGTGGACTCTCATTCTTCCTTGGACTTCAACTGGTTCAAATTTAGAATAGAATCTTCATGAATTAGTCCAATAATACAAAATGACACTTTAGAGAAGTAAAATTTGAACCAAGCCTTCGCCACCAATTAATGAAGAAAGTCAATTCTATCTAAAGTAGGTTAAGGATGACAATTTGATGATTAGTTGGCTTATTAATAGTATGGAAAGGCATGTAGCCAACAATGTTGTCCACTAAGAGTCAAACAAATAGATTTGGGACACTTGTTCTAAGTTATACTCTACTACGAAGATTTTATAAAAATTATTTGATGTATTGCAAAACATACTCAATACTAAACAAAGAGACAATATTCATGAATATTTGGCTTGGTTTCGAGGTTTACTTCAAGAGTGGAGGATCACTCAACCATACTTCACCGATATTTAAGTTCAAGAATGTCAAAGAAAAGCTTTATCGACAACAATTTGTTTGAAAAAATATCAAACCATACCTTGAAGTTGCTAAGACCCAACTTCTTAGCTCCTTCACACTTCTGTCCTTTGATGATATAAGTGCCACACTTCTGTTAATCTCTGATCCATCTCCTAACTTAAATAATGATGCTTCATTTGCTATGTATTCAGGTAAAAGAGGTACATCATCCTCCAACTGAGGTCGCGAAGGAAATTCTAGAGGAGGCTGAACAAGAGGCGGTAGAACCGGTCCTAACTACTCTCGCACAAAACCTCGAATACAAATTGTCGCAAGTTAAAACTGTTGAATTTAGGACCCGATGACTGAAATCTCGAGCAAGGTGAGAGAGGCAGAAAAAGAGAAGGAGAGAGAGAAGATAAAAAAAAAGGGAAAAAGAGTTTAGATTAGAGAGAAAAACTTTACGAGTTGAGAAGTGGAAAACTACTTGACTTGATTATAATTCGAGTACAAGAACATCTATTTATAGTAGAGGAAAGTGGTAGAGTTCAAATACAATTAAATTACCCTTGCACCATTTACACCCAAACTCTAACACTTAAAGATAAGTTCTACCTTTGGTCTCACTCCTGTTTCTGATCCTGATTCTCGATCCCCGACTCTCGCTCTCGATCTCGCTTCCGGTCCTGACTCTCAATCCAGTTAACTAGCCGGCTCGCGAGCTTTCAAACAGAACCATGGTTCGGTCGAGCTTGGATCGTTAACTGAAACGAGCCTTATCTGGATCTCGAACTTGGTTGGAGATCCAGATAAATCAAATCGAATCAAATCGAATTGGCTCGGTTCGATGCCACCTAGCTAATGCTCTTATTTGGTGTTACAAAGCCCTTAGTGTTACAACTCAATAGATTAAAAGACATACTAAGAAAATCTATTTACATCTTCATGCCATCCTTATGAAACAAACCATAAATAACCACTTTGCCACTCCTTTGACGTGTGGGCTTCTAGCCTTGAGCTTATGGGCTTGAGCCCATCTTCCAACACTCCCCCTCATGCTAGAGGAGAAAATACATCATAAATACCCAACTTGCCACCTATATAAGATATAATTTTGGATGTAACCAATTTGGTGATGATATCAGTTAATTCCTCTTGAGATGAAACATACATAAGAGAAATTATTCCTGCTTGAATCTTTTCCCGTATAAAATGATAATCCACTTCAATATGTTTAGTTCTTTCTTGGAAGACTGGATTTGACGTAATGTGAATAATTGCTTGATTATCACAATGTAGGCCCATAGAGCCTCCTTCATAAAATCCCAATTCAGTAAGAAGAGTCTTGATCCATAAAAGTTCACTTACAGTGTGGCCCATAGCTTGGTATTCTGATTCAGCACTAGATAATCCACTTCAATTTGTTTAGTTCTTTCTTGGAAGACTGGATTTGACATAATGTGAATAACGACTTGATTATCACAATGTAGGCCCTTAGAGCCTCCTTCATAAAATCCCAATTCAGTAAGAAGAGTCTTGATCCATAAAAGTTCACTTACAGTGTGGGCCATAGCTTGGTATTCTGCTTCAGCACTAGATACTGCAACCACGTTTTGTTTTTTTCTTTTCCATGTGACCAAGTTCCCCCCAATAAGGGTACAATACCCAGACGTAGATTTTCTATGTTTGGGTGATCCAACCCAATCTACATCTGCGAAGCCTTCTATATTGAAGTGACCATGTTGTTTATATAACAATCCTCCTCCTAGAACACCTTGTAAGTATCGTAGTATTCTCTCCAAAGCTTGCTAGTGAGTAATTTGTGGTTTGTGCATAAATTGACTTACCACACTCACAACATATGATATATCTAGCCTGGTTATCATGAGATAGATCAATTTTCCTACAAGTCTTTGATATTTGCCAGTGTCAACATCTTCTCAAGTTGTGGCACACAATTTTTCATTCCCATCCATAGGTGTATCAACTGATCTACAATCCTTCATTCCTATTTCTTCAAGAAAATCCAAGACGTATTTTCTTTGAGACAATACTATTCCATGGTTTGACTGAAGGACTTCTATACCTAGAAAATATTTGAGCTTACCCAAATATTTAGTCTTGAACTCTTGACATATCATATTCTTTACTTCTTGAATACTATGAGCATCATTCCCAGTCAAGATAATATCATCAACATACACGACCAATAATATCTTCCATTTGATAGTATCTTTAACTTATACTGAGTGATCAACCGAGCACATCATTCCCAACCAAGATAATATCATCAACATACACGACCAATAATATCTTCCCTTTGATAGTATCTTTAACTTATACTGAGTGATCAACCGAGCACCTATGAAAGCCAAATCGTAGAAGTGGTTGACTAAATTTATCAAATCAGGCCCCAGGGGACTGTTTAAGCCCATATAAATATTTCTTTAACCGTCATATGGACTCCCCCTCAACCACATATCCTGGTGGTTGGACTATATAAATTTCTTCGTGTATATCACCATTTAAAAATACATTTTTTACATCAAGTTGATATACTGGCCAGGATGAGTTAGCAACAATAGAGAGGATGATACGTATCGAGTTCAGTTTTGCAACCGGAGAGAAAGTCTCTTCATAATATATCCCATAACATTGAGTATAACTTTTTGCAACAACGCGTGCCTTAAGGCTAGCAACCGACTCATCAAGGTTGTGTTTCACAGAAAAAACCCATCTGTAACCAACCGGTCTTTTCCCTTTAGGGAGCGATGCCAATGTCCATGTTTGATTTTTATATAATGCATGCATTTCTTCATCCATAGACGCCTTCTATCCTGGATGCTTCAAGGCTTCCTGATAGGATTGTGGTATGAAAATAGACGAAAGAGAAGCAAGAAACTAAACACACTCAGAAGATAAGCGATGAGAAGACATAAAATTGGCAATTGGATGAGATGTAGTACAAGAAGGGTTTCCTTTCATAATGCAATAGGTTGAGTATCAAATTCAGGTCCAAACATAGGAGGAGGAGAAAGACTTACCTCAGGTGGATCAGACAACTCCACAGGTGAGGGAATGGCTTATGCTTTAGGGGGTTGAGTGATATTTTCATTAAATGGCACAAGCGGGCATGGAGTGGTTGGAAAAAATGTAAACCCTAGAGGAGCCTCATGTGATGAGTAGAAGGAAGTGTCTTCAAAGAAAGCTACATCCCGAGATACCATCAACCTCCGAAGTGTAGGATTATGAAAAATATATCCTTTCTGAGTTCAAGAATACCCCCAAAAAATACACCTCAGAGACCGAGGATCAAGTTTACTTTTATGTGGTGAAGTATCAAGAACAAAACATGTGCAACCAAATACTTTAAAAGGAAGAGAAAACGGATCTTCACCATGAAACAAAACAAAATATGGAGTTTGATTTCTAAGTACTAATGAAGGTAACCTATTGATGATAAAGCATGTGGTAAGAATAGCATGAGGCCAATAAAAGTAGGGTACCTTCATGGAGTAGAGGAGACCCCGAGCAACTTCAAGGAGGTGATGATTCTTTCTTTTAGAAACACCATTTTGTGGAGGAGTATAGGCACATGATGTCTGATGAACAAGCCCATTACCCTCACAAAACGATTTAAACTCATTAGACAAATATTCCTTAGCATTATTGGATCTAAGGATTTGATTTATTTTTCTAAATTGCCTTAGAACCATTAACAATATTGACAAATTTATGAGGAAGACATGGAGACAATTAATGAAGCATGTGTTTGTTACTTGACAAGTGTTCGGAAGCTCTGGAGTGAATGATCCAAGTGGAAAGAGTTGAAGTGGAAGAAAGCATACCTGAGGCAATGGTAGTGGCAGTAGTAGGGCCTGGTGGAGTAGAGGACTGTTCCAATAAGGATTTCAGCTTCTGAATTGTAGCATAGTCTTCTGCAAAAATAGTCACATTCTCGGAATGAGAATCAGTCCTGTCATCCTTTTTCTCAACATTAACTGAGATTGGATTGGTTGTCGCCCAATCAGGCTTGCCATGGAGTTTCCAGCATGAATCCACAAGGTGGTTCTGACCACCCTAGTAAGTGCACAATCGAGGCTCAATGTGAGAATGGATCAGATCCGTTCGACCACCTCGATTGCAGATTCCTCTTGTATTTTTGCTGCGTCCTCGAAATGGGGATGATGTACCTCGATTACCAGAGAATATAGCTGATGAAGCATCAATCGGAGAAGGAGGAGCTAGATCAAGAATCCGTAACAATGTAGCACTGATGTTATCAAAAGAGGAAAGGGCAAAGGAACTAAGAAGCTGATTCTTAGCCACCTTTAGATACGACGTAATATTGGTAAGGCAAATAACCGCTACCAGGGCCTCGTGCTATTTTTCTTGAACAACAATGTTGGTAGAGTATGGCTGAACAATTTTCCATTCTTGGAGAAGACTACAAAATCGGGTCAGAAACTCTTGAACATTATCTCCTTGTTTGATAGCCAACATACTTTGGAAAACATCATATACTCTTTGCAAGGAGGCGATACTAGAATAGATCGGATATCCTTGGAAGTTTCCAAGAGGACCACATTGTTAGCGACATGCTTTTTCCATGATGTTAATAAGCCAACTGATAACCATGTTATTGTTTTTGACCCATTTATGGTAGACTTCATCTTCTTCATCAATCAGAGGAAGGATTTTGATAGCATGACTGAGAAGGCCATGAGTAATGAGAACCCTCCGTACCGATTGTAACCAACTGAGGTAATTGGAAAGACCTCTAAGTGGAATTGTAGTAATTCGGAGTATGTCACCCTTATTACTCATATATCTTCTCTCCATGTTGATGCAAATCAACTAGTGGTCAATTGTCAAAGCGGCTCAAATAACAATTACACAGTAATTTGAAGCACCCGTAGACCAAATTTGCCACAAAAAATAAGTAGAGAATATTTCCACAAGAATAAGCACCAAATCATGGAAAAATTGATGCTTTTGTCAAGTGATAACAAGAACCAGCCACTACTCAATTTCTCTTATATTTATAAAAAAGAAATAGAGAGAAGAGGATAGATGCAACTCTTATCCTTAATCCAAACTCAACCAGAAAACCGAGAGCAACTTTAGACAAGGCCTTTCTTGGCAAACCGAGAGCAATTCTTGGCAAAGTAAATTCCAACTCATGGGAATACTTCAACACAAAAAAAATTAAATTGCTGAAGTTCAAACGCAAAAATAAAAGGGATAAGTGAGTGCTGAAATTTCATCAAATATATAACGGTCATCCAACAAAATAACACACTCCCATGAGTAACGTTAGATTATAGAATTGACATCAACATATGCTGGAATCCCATATCAACAATGTTTGATTCCTGTTACATAAAAGTAACTGAATCCAAATAACCAACAGAAAAAACAACCTTTAATCAATCATGTAATTTTGCTACAAGATGATCAAGACTACAAAATCCTTTTAGTCATACAAGATAGATCTTCAAAATGTTTATAAAGATTATCTTGACTTGACGTGAATCAAGAATTCAAGAAGAGGGAAAAAAAATTGAAACCGTAAAGAGAGTGTATGAAAAAAAACCAGATTTTAACTATCTCTTCATGGCAGAACTCCTATAAACAACTTCTTGAATGGATGACATAACTACTTGAATAGGGATCCTAACCTCCATGCTTTAATACCATGTGGAAGTTATGACCCCATGAGAATGACTCTAGGTTAATGTGGAAGAAGAAGGAGAGAAGAGGGAGAAGAGGGACAAAGGAGAAGGATGTTAGAGAGAAGAGTTTGGATTAAGGAAAATGATGATGAAGAGATTGTGTGGATGAATGTCCCAACCTATTGTGCCATAAACTTGTCTCAATTTCACTGGTTGAAACAATATTTATTTTAGGCATGTCTAGATAGTAGAGGCGCCTTGTTCATGGCCTCCACCAATCATCTGCTTCGTTATAAGATCCTGAAACACACAAGAAGTAGGTGAGAAGGTGATGGAGCAATTAAAATATTTTGTTAGTTGACTAACAGATAAAACATTCAAGAGAAATGTATGAACAAAAATAATATATGTGAGCATAAGTGATGGTGTAACAGAGGTGGATCCTTTCCCGAGAACTTTAGTTTGAGAGAAGTCAGCTATGGTAACAAATTTATTTGAGAGACAAGGAGAAACTGAGTGGAGTAGATTTTTGTTACCTGTGAGATGCTCGGAGGCCCCTGAGTCAATTATCAAGGATGAAGAGGAGACGGAGAGCATACCTGAAGCGGTGGTGGTAGCAACAGTTGAGGAGGAACTTGAAGGAGAGACCATCAATTTTTTTTTATTTTCTGGAATAAGTCATACTCATCATTGGTAAGGGTTTTCTTTTCTGTTGATGGGGTAGACTGGTCCTCCTTTGGATCACTTACTAAGGCTTGATTAGCCTTCATCCAATCCAATTTGCCATGGATTCTATAGCATGTCTCTGTAGTGTGGCCATATTTCCCACAATGGGTGCATAACCTGTAATAGCACGTATCTATAGTGTGGTCATATCTCCCACACTGAGTGCATTCCATGCCATCTATTCTAACAAAACCAGTCCTTCCACCTCTTCCTCTTCCTCCTCTATAATTTCTTCCATGGCCTTGGCCACGGTCGGTTGATGTTCCCCTATGCCCGGAGTACATAGCGAACGACACTTCAGTAATAGAAGAAGAAGTAGAGTCTGGAATATGAAGTAATGTCGCACATATATCATCAAAAGTAAGAATAGAAGATGCGCTAAGGAGTTGAGTTTTAGAAACTTACTATCAATAATCTTGATGCCTCTCGTAAGGGTATGGTAGTAATCTTGAGAATATCACTCTTGTAACCCATGTTTTCTTCAGCCATAATAGGCAATTCAATGTACTAAAAAAATTGTCCAAAAATAATAATCACAAAACTGAGTAGAGTTCTTCAACCAACTCGGTTAATGGATAGGCTTAGCATAGAAACTAAGTAATCATATTTCTCAATGAATAAAAAAACCACTCATAATAGGCTCAAGGAAAATTTTATTTATTAGGGAATCTTGTTCCTAGAAAATTATAACCTTTTATGTAGAAAATCTCAACATAAACTAATTTTCAGTCAAAAACTTGCAAACCGAAAAAACTGCCTTGGTAAACTTCTTCTAATCCGAGATGCATAAATCTCAATAATATCATAAGATGAAGACAGCCATAAAATCATCTTCTGAATCCGAAAACCTAGAGCATGAAGTAATAATATCAGAGGTTAAAAAACTTATCTCACAAGCTTCAATCTTGCTTCATAAATAGCCTTCTATGAGTAGCTTTGATCATAACTTCTTAGAGCATTTTTTTGACGTGGGGATCTTAAATTTGATACTCCGATGCAATTTTAAATGTAGGACCCATGACCAAAATCTCGAGCAAGGTGAGAGAGGGAGAAAAAGAGAAGGAGAGAGAGAGTAGAGAAGAGAAAAAAGGGAAAAAGAGTTTAGGCTAGAGAGAGATACTTCACGAGTTGAGAAGTGGAAAACTACTTGATTTGATTATAATTTGAGTACATGAACCTCTATTTATAGTAGAGAAAATTGGTAGAGTTTAAATACAATTAAACTACCCTTGTCCCAATTATATCCAAACTCTAACACTTAAAGATAAGTTCTAGCATAATTAAATAACTCAACATAACTAGAACTGAAACTCTTCTATGAAGCACATGGTCATGTGATAAGGATGTTAGCTCGTGTGATGAGCCATCATGCCATCTCACGTTATCATGGTGGGTCCCATTTTGTAACAAAAACTACCTTGTGGAAACTTGTTAGAAGCTTCATGGCAAACCGGAAAGGGGCACAACTACTCAAGCCTCCATTGCCAATGATAAAAGGGAAGAAAAGGCTGAATAAAAAATTGGAAAGTTGACTCTCACTCAAGAAGACTATGAAATGTTTCAGAAAATGAAGTCATTCGAGAGGTCTTCCCTTACATATTTACCTACGGTTGCTACAACTATTGCTTCAGGTATATTTTCTTCCACTTCCTCCTCTTCATCATGGATAATAGACTCCAGGGCCTCTGAACATCTCTAAGGTAACAAACATATGCTAATTTTTTTATCTCCATGTACTCCCGATAAGTTTGTTACAATAGCTAATTATACCCAAACCAAAGTACTTGGCAAGGGATCATATTCTATTACACCCTCTATCCCATTTTGATATGTCCTATTTGTTCCTCAATTCCCTTTAAACTTACTATCAGTAAGTCACCTCATAATACATCTAAATTTCTCTGTGACTTTCTCACCCTCTTCTTGTGTATTTTAGGATCTAACAACAATTCGGGTGATTGGTGGAGGCCATGAAAAGGGGGGTTTGTATTACTTGGACCTATTAGGAATTAGATGCCCTAATTCCAAACTAACGAGAGCAATAATAATAATCGTGGAAGAAAGGAAAAAGCTAGCATGAGAACAAACAACAAGATTTATACAAGTTTGCCTCAAAGTGAGAGTACGTCCTATCTTTCGCTGCTGCAGTAATCCACTATGATGATGAAATAGTTTACCGGAGAGATCATACACACTTACTGGTATTTTTCTCTAACCTCTCTGGCTGCAACTTATGATGCTCCTCAGATCAATGATAAAACCCTAATAGCGGTGCCTCTCAATTATAAAGAGAAAATTAGGGCAACCACGATACAAGAGTAGAATTACTAAACTACCCTTAATGAATCAACAGTTAATATATCGTAGACCGATCGGGGAATCCACAACTTAATAGGACTTGCCTCCGTTAGCTGCACTTTCATCCTCTCCATCCGAAGCACAACTTTGGTACAACCGGCTTGGCCATCCTTCTACATCTTCTCTTCAACATTTATTTCCTTCTTTAAAGTCTTTATTTACTTTAAATTGTGAGGTTTGTTAGTTAAGTAAACACCAGAGGAGTGCATATTCTCTTCAACCTACCAATAAAAGTGTTGCTCCCTTTTCTCTTGTACATTCTGATGTATACCTTTGAATGTCTCCAATATTTCTCAAGTTAAATATTTTGTTACTTTTGTTGATGATTTTACCTGGGTTAGTATGTTATATCTATTTAAGGAAAGATATGAAATATTTACTATATTTAAGGGCTTTCATGCAATGGTACTAATCCAATTTGGCAAGAAAATTCAAGTATTTAGGTTTGATGATGCTGAAGATAACTTGTCTAGTGAATTTCAGTCATTCGGTCAAAGATAAATGACCTTATCCATCAAACATCATGTATCTACACACCTCAACAGAATGATGTTGCCAAAAGAAAGAACCACCATCTCCTTATAGTTGCCCGGGGCCTCCTCTACTCCATGAAGGTACCCTATTTTTATTGGCCTCATACCATTCTTATGACCTATTTCCTTATATATAGGTTACCTTCATCTGTACTTGGTCATAAGACTCCATATTCTGTGTTATTTCCTAGTGAAGACCCATTTCTCTTCCCTGATAGGTCTTTGGGTGTGCTTGTTTAGTCCATCTCACATCCCCTCAGAAAAGTAAACTTTCTCCTCGTTCTATGAAGTGCATTTTCATGGGTTGCTCTCGCACCCAAAAAGGTTATGTCTATTACAATCTGTAAAACACAGAACCGAAAATAATAAAAGAGATTGAACGAATGGTTTTTCGATGATTTTATTCTTCTCCGTTAGGAGGCTATTTATAATACATTACAAGTTGATTTTAAGATCAATTTAGATCCTAAAATCAAGGAATAGAATCACGAATATAATCACGGGATCGGAGGAAACAATCACGCTATATAGTTTCCTCCGATCACGCTATACAGCTATACATTTCAACACTCCCCCTCAAGTTGGTGCATAGATATCAGTCAAACCCAACTTGTCAATTATACCATGAAATGTTTTCCCTGATACTGCCTTCGTGAGCATATCAGCCATCTGACTCGTAGATTGAATAAAGGGGAATCGTATAATCTTTGCATCGAGGTTCTCTTTGATGAAATGACAATCAACTTCAACATGTTTAGTGCGATCATGTTGAACTGGATTTTGTGCAATTGCGATAGCTGCCTTGTTATCACAGTGAAGATTCATAGGTTTGTCATATTCAATCCCTAAGTCTCTCAGTATATTCCGTATCCATAACAACTCGCATACACCATGAGCCATACCTCGAAATTCAGCTTCAGCACTTGATCTTGATACTACCTTCTGTTTTTTGCTTTTCAAAGTGACAAGATTCCCTTCCACAAAAGTAAAGTAACCCGACGTGGATCTTCTGGTTGTCTGATCACCTGCCCAATCAGAGTCTGTATACCCTTCAATACTAGAGATACCTTTTTTTGAGAATAACAAACCTTTTCCTGGAGCACTCTTTAAGTATCTCAAGATCCGATAGACTGCCTCCATATGTTCTTCACTTGGTGCATGCATGAACTGGCTCACAACGCTTACTGCATATGCTACATCGGGCCTTGTGTGGGATATGTAGATTAATCTTCCAACTAATCACTGATAATGCCCTTTGTCTGCTGGAATTTGATCTGGAAGAATTCCGAGTTTATGATGCATTTCCATTGGCGTCTCTATTGGTTTACAGTCAAGCATTCCGGTTTCGGCTAGAAGATCCAACATATATTTTCACTGTGAAAGGAAGACTCCATGTTTCGATCTTGCAACTTCAATCCCCAAAAAATATTTAAGTTGTCCGAGATCCTTCATTTCGAATTTAGTAGCTAAATACTCCTGTAAAGCTTGCATTTCACTTGGGTCATCTCCTGTCACGACCATATCATCAACATATACAATTAATGTTGTTACCTTTCCTTCTTTGTGTTTTATAAACAAAGTATAATCTGAGTTACTTTGTTTATAACCAAACTCCTTCATTATAGCCGAGAATCTCCCAAACCATGCTCTAGGTGACTGTTTCAGCCCTTACAATGACTTCTCCAATTTACAAACTTTACCTTGAGACAAAGAACCACTTTTTACACCTGGTGGTAGTTCCATGTAGACTTCTTCTTCTAAGTCTCCATTGAGGAAGGCATTTTTAACGTCAAATTGTTGTAGAGGCCAGTCTCGATTTCCTGCTATAGATATAAGAATACGAATTGTATTGATCTTAGCTACTGGTGCAAAAGTATCCTGATAGTCTATCCCATACCTTTGTGTATATCCTTTTGCAACTAGCCGAGCTTTATATCTGTCAATGCTTCCATCCGGTTTGAGTTTCAATGTGAACACCCATCGACATCCAATTGTTTTTACTCCTTTAGGTTGGGGAACAAGTTCCCAAGTGGCATTTTTTTGTAGAGCCTCCATCTCTTCGTTCATCGCTTTTTTCCATTTTGGATCAGCTAATGCATCCTGCACATTACTAGGAATAGTAACCCTGGATAATTGATCAACAGTAAATGCATATGATTTAGTCAACCTATGGGAGGACACATAGTTATTGATTGAGTATTTGGTCTTGGCTTCAAGATCAGGTTCATACTTTTTTTTGGAATTCCCCTATTCAATCTTTGTGGATATCTAGAAGTTATGTTTTCTGTAGGAAGACATGTTTCATTAGACTCATAAAACACAGGATTCGTATTTACCTAAGGAGGAACATTCTGGGTTGATTCTTCAGTTGTTGGTGCAGACGGGGGCAACTCTGGGGGTTCTTCAGGTGAAATTACTGAATCACAGTCTTGTTGCACATCATGACACTTAAAAAATTCATTCACTGCTTCTAACTCAATAAATTCGGCACCTCTTTCAACATCTCCGTTAGTTTCATGTGGAACATTCTCTTCATTTGAACTCTCCCCCTGAAGAGATGTCCAAGAAACTCCCTCTGAATAATAAGGGACTGATTCATGGAAGGAGACATCTAAAGTCACATGGAGCTTGTTGGTGTGTGGATCATAACACCGATATCCTTTTTGAAGATCAGAGTAGCCAACAAATACACATCGCTTGGCACATGGATCAAGTTTATTTCGCAAGATCTTTGGGATATGAACATAAGCGGTACACCCAAAAATTCGGGGTTCAAGATTTGGAAGATGGGGAATTGAAATCAGGGATTGCAGCTTATGTGGAGGAGTTTGAAAATCCAGTACTCTAGAAGGTGTTCGATTGATGAGGTAGGCAGCAGATGTGATAGCTTCACCCCAATAAATTCGAGGCATGTTCATGCCAAAGAGAGAGGCACGTACTACTTCCAAAAGTTGTCTATAAGATCTTTCTGCCAATCCATTCTGCTGGGGAGTATAGGTGCAAGAAGTCTGGTGACGAATTCCATGAGTGGTCAGAAAAGTTTCGAGAGAAGCATTAACAAACTCAGTACCATTGTCAGATTGCAAAACACGAATCTACTTTTGGTGTTGAGTATGTATCATTGTATGGAATTTCTGAAATGCTAGACACACATCACTTTTGTGGATAAGCAGATATACCCAAGTCATTCTAGTGCATTCATCAATAAATGTCACAAAGTAACGAACTCTAGAAATAGAGGGAATCTTGGCTGGACCCCAAACATCAGAATGAATAACCGCAAAAGGTTCGAAACTTTTATTCAAACTCGGGAAATAAGCAATACGGTGGCTTTTAGCCAATTCAATGTGTCACAATGAAAATGCACATCAGTCAAACCTGAAAAAAGTTGAGGTCACAATTTCTGAAGATAACCAAAGGAAAGGTGGCCTAATCATCGGTGCCATAACCATACAGTTGTTTGAGCATTATCTTCACTGCTAGCTTGATTTGTCTGACTGATTTTCGATCCCCTGTTCTTTGTCAACTCCAAATAGTAGAGTTTGCCCCGTCTAACACCATAACCAAGAATCTTCCGGGTTAGAATGTCCTGAAAGACACAAAAAGAGGGCCAAAAAGTTACAGTACAAGCAAGAGTGGAAGTAATTTGGCTAACAGACAAAATGTTATATTCAAGAGAGGGAACCACAAGGATAGTATCTAATGTCAGATTATTGGATAAGATAACAGATCCTTCCCCAGTAATAGGAGAGGTACTACCATTGGCTGTTGAAATAACAGATTGTGGAGAAGGTAGGATGAATTGTAATTGACTGGGATCCCTTGTCATGTGATCGGATGCACCTATATCAATAATCCAAGGTCTATTCTTAGAATGTACAGAAAATACTAATGCATTATCGAGAATACCTGGATGGGCAACATTTGCAGTAGGTAGCTCCTGATTCTCTTCCATGGATGTCACCATAGCTTTCCCAGCAGTCTTGTTACGGGGATTTTTTGAGAAATCCCACCACTCCGGATGGCCAATAATCTCATAACACCGGTGTTGTGAATGTCCTTTTTCCCCGCAGTGAATACATACACGATTGTTACCTTTGCCAGAGGATTGAGGGTTCCGACTGCTTGATGATCCTTGTCAGTTTTGGTTGACCAACATCGCCGAGTTCTCGAAGATTGGACGATAGCTCCCCATTGTCTGTCTCTATTGATATTTGCGTCTGACATAAGCATATGTACATTCCAAATCAAGTTTGGGATTTTTTTGCAAAATTTCTCCACGAACTTGATCAAATTCGGAGTCAAGCCCACTGAGAAAAATATGAACCCGAAGCCTTGCCATTGCAGAGTGCAACTGGATTAGCCCTTTGACTGTTCCTTCCTAAGATATAGTTCTATGATCAATCTCCTGGAAAATAGCAACCAGTTCATTGTAGTATGTGGATAACGGTCTACCATTTTGTTTGGTAGAAAAAGATCTCTGGTTCAGCTCAAATATACAAGTTTCATTGGATCCATCATAGAGTGTTTTTGATACTGCTTCCCATATCTCCTTGGCAGTGGAGAGGCGAATAAATCGCTGCATGAGCAATGGACTCATGGAGTTAATAAACCAACTTTTGACTCTTTGATTTTCAGTAATCCATGCTCCAAAATTAGCATCACCAGATGCTGGTTTTTTTGTTTCGTCGGTGAGGTATCCAGCTTTGTTGCGTGCGCCAATTTGCATCTCCATGAGTTGGGACCATAATGAATAATTGGTCTCATTGACGATAATTCCAGTTGGAAACGCAGAATTATCTTGGTGGACTATAATCTGTGGTGATGGGATAAGGTCGCTGGATGCGCCTGTAGTGGTCGCCATTGATCTGAATTTTTTTTTTTCTAATCCGATCCAGTTCGGTTCAGTCCGGTCCGGTTCGATCTGGTTCGGTTCGGTACGATCTGGGCGGATTCAATTCTGGTCCGCTCCAGTGCTGGTCCGATCCGGTTCGAGTTTAGACCGGTTCGGTCCGATTCAGTCGACCCGCCAGTCTGGGTCGACAAAAAATTAAAGGAACAGTTCTTAAGTTAAAAAATAAATACCGTCGTCTTTGGCAACGGCAGCCTTCGTCTTCGGCAACGGCAGCGGAGTGTCGGCTTCAGTCAGAACAGGGTGGTGGTGCCGTCGTCGGTGCTCGGCGATGTGATTCTGACTACATAAAACGCTTCGTCTTCGGCAACGACAACCTTCGTCTTCGGCAACGGCAGCCTTCGTCATCGGCAATAGCAGCGGAGCGTCGGCTTTAGTCGGAACAGGGTGGTGGTGCCGTCGTCGGCGTCAGCGACGTTCTTTTGGCGTCGGGACAGCCGGAATATGGAGTTGCAAAAAAAATAGAGTTCTGCAACTCCGACGGATTTTTTTTCTTCCTCCGGCTTCCTCCTTCGGCGATTACAGGAGCACTTAGCTCCGACTTTCTGCGACGAAAAAGAGAGGATAATTCTCCTGCTTTGATACCATGTAAAACAGAGAACCGAAAATAATAAAAGAGATTGAACGAATGGTTTTCCGATGATTTTATTCTTCTCCGTTAGGAGGCTATTTATAATACATTACAAGTTGATTTTAGGATCAATTTAGATCCTAAAATCAAGGAATAGAATCAAGAATATATTCACGGGATCGGATGAAATAATCACGCTATACAGTTTCCTCCGATCACGCTATACAACTATACATTTCAACACAATCCTACCCTTCGACTGTTACTTGTGTATTAGGATGTGACCTTTTTTGAGGACATCTCATGTTATTCCCCGAATGATGCTCCTTCGGGTCTTTCATTTCCTCCTACCACTCCTCATCCATTTGAACCCTTTAATGCCGATGTCACTCCGCCCCCTGAAGCATCAGCCAACTCCACACCTGTTGAGATTTCGGATCCTACTGAGGTAAGTCCCTTTTCCCCTATTCTATTTGGTCCGCAATTTGATACGAGGCCCATTGCTTTAAGAAAATAATCTTGTACTTGCACTACGTCTCATCCTATCTCCAACTTTAGGTATCATGAATTTAGCTCATGGAGAAAAAGGGAGAGAGACTCATTTGAAGAAAATTGGAGGAAGAAGGGTTATGGACTTGATTCCTAACCCTCCCCCTGAAGCTCTATTTATAGATTTATCAAACTACTGTATTACAATAATACCCCTGAACTTACGATTTAGAGTTTAGTGTTTTAACCTAGAACTTTAACTTAATTACATCAATGCCATCTCTATGAGATGACCCTTTATTTGCCATCCTGCCATCATTGTATGTGGGCCTCTGGGCCTTCTCTTTGATATGTAGGCCTTGAGCCCGTCTTCTATATCTCTTGGATGCATGGGTCTTCCTTGGTCTTATGGGCTTGAGCCCATCTTCCAATACACTTGGATATGTGGGTCTTCCTTGGTCGTGTGGGTTTGGACCCTATATTCCAATACTCCCCCTCATGCTAGGGGTGAGAGAACAACATGAACTCCCAGATTATTGCAAATGATGTATAAAATCTTTGTATAAAATGGCACATCTTCCAATGTGCCATCATCTTCCAACACTCCCCCTCACACTGTTGCATCCTTCCATGAGGCCCTGCTGGCATAATATAAGTGAGAGTAAAAATCATTCCTAGTCAGTAAGACATTGCTCCATACTCCAATCCTAATGCTAGATGTAGGGCACACTCCGTCTTTTGTAGGTAGTGTGTCTATTGATATTGCTCTGAAGTGTCCACCACCGTATCCCTCCTCAGGACAATGATTCTCAAGCGATAGGAGAAATAAAAGCCATTATAGGGGGGGGGGGGGGGGGGGTGGGTGGGTGGGGAACGGAAAGAGAGGGTAGTGGATTTATTTATAATGGTATCCCAATCTGGACACCGAATCTCATGATATCCCAACTGTGATATTTTTGAGAGTTAAAATTATCATAGTGTCCCAATCCTGGCACAAACTCTCATGGTGTCCCAATCCGGGCACAAACTCTCATGGTGTCCCAATTTGGGCACTGACTCTCATGGTGTCCCAACAGTGATATTTTTGAGAGTCAAATAAATTATGGTATGAGAAAAGGTACTGAGGCCACCTCTTCTCTAATAATAATGTTTCATCCAAAGAGACATAATAGTAGCATCTGTAATGTAATACGACCATCTTCCAAAACATATAACACGAACCAAAATAATAAACCTTGTAGAAGGAACCATGAAATAATCATAATCTGATATAAATATTTTTTCTTAGATGCATAAGCTTCATCTTTTGTGCACCTCTTTTCTTAAATATTTTGGTCACGTAAACTTATCCACAACATATGGAATAAAATACCTCTTTCTTGTATTTCTTCTACTTCTCCCCCTCAAGCTGGGAGGTAATGGCAATGATCCCAGCTTGAACAAAATACCATAGATGCATAAATAAGCCAAAATAATAGAGATGTATAAATAAGCCCTCACACCAGGTAGAAGTGAGATATAGCAACTATAAAAGTGACGCAAAACAATGGGCTTAAATTCGGATTTTTCAATGCAACAAGATAATAGCATGACCTTTGATTCTTTCAATTCGAATATATCTTTAAATATAGATCAGATTGAAATGAAAATTTCTTCTTCTTAAATTATACTTAAATAACTTTCATCCAAGTATAACATATCTTCATAAAATATAATTATTAGAAGATAAATAATTTGATAGATTTTGGTCTCTGTCATATGGCAAAACTAAGTATTGTTTCTCCTTTTTTTCAAAATGCCATTGATTCTTCCAATATCAAGATCTCCTTATATAAAAATAATACCAAGAATTGGTTGAATAAATAAGAAAATAGACTTACATATCTTTCTTTTGATATATAATTCTCCTTATAAACTCTCTTTCTTGAAAGCATAAAATACCTCAGAATTTGTAGCTTTTTGCAGCTGCTCGAACCTCTTTTGCAATTTGACCTATGCTGCTTCAAATATCGATTTCTCATTGCAAATAACTCAGATCAAACTTTGGTTGAATAGGTAAAAGAATAGACTTACAGATATTTCTTTTGAAATATATTTCTCCATATAAAGTCTAGTTCTTGAGTGCATAAAATACCTCAAAATCTGAAGCTTTCTGCTGTTGCTCGAACCTCTTTTGTTATTTGACCTTTGCTCATTCAAATATTGATATCTCTCTGTAGATAACTTTGATTGGAAAAAATATTTTTACTTGGAAAGTAGACTCAAATATCTTTCCTTCAATATATAGTTTTCAATATGAAAATCTCAGTATAGAGGTTAAAAATGCAAAGAAAACTACGGGTGTAGGTACTGAAAAAACATAACTACGAACCTAGACTTAGGGTTTAGGGTTTTGAGAAAAGGATCTCATTATCTCTGTGGGTTGACCAAGTCAACTCACAGAACCTGTTCTGATACCATGTTAAATTTATGAAAAAGAGAAATACTTCATTGACTTTCGTTGACTTATTATAATCAGAGTACATGAACCTTTATTTATAATAGACGAAGGTAGTAGAGTCCAATTACAATGAAACTACCTTTGTCCCAATTACACCCAAACTCTAACACTTAAAGATAAGTGCTAACATAATTAAATAACCCAATATAGATAAAAGACAAATATAATTCAAACTAGAACTCTTATAGGACGTGAGTCCTTCTTGATCTTCCAACTTATGTGATAAGCATGTCAGCTCGTGGTATTCATGGTGGGTCCTATTTATGTGTTGGGGCCCATTTTGTGGGCCTTCCTTGGTCGTGTGGCCAATCTTATAATACTCTTAGATATGTGGGCCTTCCTTGGTTGTGTAGGCTGGGGCCCTATCTTCCAACAAAAATAATAATCCAGCCAGAGAAAAAATTACCGAGTCACGCCGAAATATGCATAAACCTTGGGCACGTATACTGAGGAAGAAAATAAGTGGCCCAAGTCAGGTTGACCCAATTTTGAGTTTACCCGGACCGAGTTGGTCCGAGTTGACTCGGTCTGGCTTGTGTTGAAACAGTAAGTCTTAGGTCAGTTGGGAACTCGGTCTCCCCCGAGTTGGGTTGGTCATGCGCGCTGAACTGTTGATAAATTTTTCCTAACTTAGGAAAAATTTATCACCAGTTCCTTCGTCTTCCCCCCGCGCTGAATAGCTGGGAAAACAAATTCTTCTTCTCCCTCTTGCCAAAAGGCTATAATGGACTTGGTACGCTGGTTCGTTGGTTCGAATCAGAACCTTTCTTTTTGGCAGAAGTATAGTTCTTGGCCGAGGAAACAGAAAACGGAGTCACAGAGTCTTCTTCTCCGACAACGGCGCTGGTGGTATCCGAACAGTGTGGAACATCGACAAGAGGTCTCGGATGGCCATCAGAGGAGTTTCCTAAAATAGCAATGGAGCTCTTGTTTAACGCAGCAACAACTTCAACAATGAAAACAACAAGTTTCTGTAATCGCAAAAAATCTTGGGCATGTTTTCATAATATCAAAAAATTTCAGGCATGAACAACTTACACATCTTTGTAAATCATGAGATGGAGGAGTGCCAAAAAAACACACAAAAGAAACTGCTGCATCTTTCGGGATTGAAACTCATATAGAAATCTTCCCACCTGTTTCTACAACAGAGCAACAACAAGAGATGAGCCAAAGCGATCACCAGTCACTAGAAATAGCAATAGAGCTTTGATCAATAGCTACAAGAATCAACAACTTTCCTACTATATTGAAGGTAATCTTGATACTAATCGAGCAGATAGCGGATAAGACTCCAACAATCTTCCAAAAATAAAATAATGCCAACGAAACTGTGGCTGTTGCAACCGAAAGAAGTGTTGAGTTTATGGAAAAGAGAAATATTTCATCGACTTTCATTGACTTATTACAATCAGAGTACATGAACCTCTATTTATAATAGAGGAAGGTAGTAGAGTCCAATTACAATAGAACTACCTTTGTCCCAATTACACCCAAACTCTAACACTTAAAAGATAAGTCCTAACATAATTAAATAACTCAATATAGATAAAAGACAAACTAGAAATCTTCTAGGATGTGACCATAAGATAAAGATGCCTTTGTGAGTCCTTCTTGATCTTCCAACTTATTTGATAAGGATGTCAGCTCGTGGTAATATGGTGTGTCCTACTGCTTATGTGCTTGGGCCCATCTTGTGGGCCTTCCTTGGTCATGTGGGATTAGGCCTATTTTCCAATGCTCCCCCTCAAACTGGGGGTGAGAGAACAACATGAACTCCTTTCTTGCTGTAAATGATGTGTATAATATTTTTGTATAAAATGACACATCTTGCAATATGCCTTCATCTTCCAACACTTCTTCTCACGCTGTTGCGTCCTTCCATGAGGCCCTGCTTGCATAATATAAGTGAGAGTAAAAACTACTCCTAGTTAGTAAGACATTGCTCCATACTCCAGTTCTAATGCTGGATGTAGGGCACACTCCGTCTTCTGTAGTAGTGTGTCTATCGGCATTGCTCTGAAGTGTCCACCACCGTGTCCCTCCACGGGACAACGACTCTCAAGTGGTAGGAGTAATAAAAGCCATTACAGGGGGGGTAGTGGGTTTATTTATAATGGTGTTCCAATCTAGACACTGACTCTCATGGTATCTGATGACTTGCATAATTTAATATATATTTATCACCTATTAACTTTAAAACTTAGTCTAATTTTATTTATTTTCATAGATTTTAGGTTTCATTGTAGTTATTTAAATTTTATGTCAGATTTGAAGAAAGAAAAGATCTAAATTTTACCAGTGCAATTTGAGGATAAAGATCAAGTTTGATTTTTTTTTTTAAGATGCTATAGATAGAAGGGATAAGTTGATGAAGAAAAAAAAGTTGAAGGATCGTGGAGTCTAAAGAAGATAGAGAATTGAAAATCATCTTTGATATGCGCTTGGACGTGGAAGGCAGCGGGCGAGTTTGACTTGGTCTTTACGAAAGGAATGGAGCAGCTTTCGCCTTTCATTTTTTATTTTACAGAAGAGGTAGCAAATTTGAAGCGATCTATTTTTACCGAGTTCCAGGCATTGCACATAGGTGGGATCATGGACGGGCACAGAGGGGAGAAAAAGGGCGTGAATATTTTGCTGGTGTTTTTGGAAGACGAGTTGCGACTGTGAGGACGCTGGGACTGAGAGCAGCATTTGCGAGGAGTA